>NC_140481.1:925000-2135000 GCF_051167445.1 Perissodus microlepis
TTGTTTACTGGTGTAGCTCAAGTTATTGTCAGCATAGAGTTGCTTTAATTGGAGATTTACTTAAGATTCCAGAGGTAGAACGTTTGGATATCGGGACAAAGCGTCTCTGTGTCAACAAGAGCCGGAAACATGTTGGAAAGAGGGACATTTGGGCAGCTGTGGGGAGGAAGAGGAGGACACGGAGGGATGGACCGATCAGCTTTGCAGACTTTAGCCCAGCGTATCGTATTTGATGTGCTTTTGTCTGAGACTTCTACATCATCAGGTGACTTTTTTACCCTCAAAAAATGAAATTAATTGCATGACACATTTTTAATGACTAAATTGCAAAAACATGGCTAATGTAGCAAATGTGATACAAATTAAAATTTGATACATTTTTATATATTTTGTCTAAAGGTTCAACAAACACCATTATCAAAAAAAATAAAGATTTCTGGCAGTTACTTCAGGTTTTAAAGGGTTAGGGATGGCATTGGTGTGGTGATTCTCACACACACACACACACACATCCAACAGCGATGGGTAACAACAGCACAGCAGACGTTTCCTCTGAGACGCTGTTTCCTTTCTATCAACAACAGACCCACAATATAGAAATGTTCATCAAGCTTTCCAACAATATTACCATTGCTCTTCATTCCAGTTGAGTCCAGTAATAGTGTGACTTGGATTTCTACTTTGTTTTGTTCACAGCTATGACGGCCTTCTACTGTCAGTGAGTGTGCTCACGCAGCACCAGCACAGCAGCTTTCCTTTGGGGAAGGTTACTGTAAACTTGTATTTTAGTGCTCATGCAACAGAGCGGCCAAAGAAACGTCCATTCTTCTTTTTATTACAAGGTTTAAAGGCAACAGCAAAATAATAGCTGACATAATTACAAATTAGTGCATTTTTAAGAAGGATAAGAACGTAGACTGACTTGGATCCACTGAGTTGAGCACTAGTACATTGTGTGAGAGCTGATGAATCACACAGTTCCTCAATGTAATCAGATGGAGAGGAGAGCCAATCCCACACTGTTAGACTTTTCATCGCCACTTTACGGTAACATACTGGCGTCACTGTTGCCAGCGTCATACCGTGACGCCGTGTTACGGTAGCTTACCGTTCTGCAGGATGATACCGTTTTTTGCTGGTGTGGTATAATACTCTTGGACAAATTATGGTAACGCACCGTAGCCCTTTTTACGGTATCTCACGGCGCCAGTGACGCCAGTGAGATACCGTTATGTCGTTATGTCGTAAATTACGTCAACAAAGTAACATCATACTGTGATTACGAAATTGGTATACTACCGTTTATTCACGGTATGTCACTGTAAGCCCGCTGCAAGGTAATAAACTGCAATATATTAACCAGTAACTTACCGTTATCACGCATCATCAGTACCAAAAATATTCATCTCTGCTAGAGGATACCGCGTCCCAACAGGCGGTCATTTACTGTTTAACAGGTCGTAATTTACCGTAATTTCAGTTAGCAGTAACATACTGTAAGAGACTGGAGGGTTCCAAAAAAATTGGATGGATGGATGGATGGATGGATGGATGGATAGATAGATACACAAAATATAATTCATGTGCTTTACACCACTTTATTTCAGTTCTGATTTTTCCCTGCTGAAATACACATTTCCAAAATCAAAAACTGAAAAGAACATATTTTCATTGAGGAAGCACTTGTTTTTACTAAACCATGTAATCCATTATTTTCTTAGATGGTTGTACAAACAATAACGATATTATGTCATATCCATATCATGGCAGACAACACATGCTCAAGGTGTTGGGTTTTCTTAGTTATATTTTGTAGGGTCTTAAACCTACAATGTGAAGTGCCTTGGCATTCATTTTGTTGGCACCATACAAATAAACTGAATTGTAATGAATATAATATCAAGCCCCACACGTCTGCCTTTAAATACACTTTGTCCAAAATACTGGCTCACACCACCAAATCAATGCACAAAACAGGGTCCACAACGACATGGATGAGCGCGTGTGGTGTGAAGGAACTTGACTGACCTGCACTGAACCCTGATCTTGCTTTGTGGACTGAGTTCATTGATTTGTAGGGTGAGCCAATACATGTGACAATTAAAGTGTAAGTAGCTGAAATAATTTTTAACAAACGGGTAAAAGAAGGAAAAAAATCAAAACTGTTGCACTCAAAAAACCTATTGGACAGAGACAGCGTCTTGCAAGATGGCGAGAGAGCTTGTCTTCCTTGTTGTTCGACTCGTGTAAATGTCCAGAAAGCATGGGCCATGGATCATCTGTGGAGACACAGGTAACAACACATTGGTCACTTAAATTATACAAGAAATTCACTAAAAATGGCAAAAACAGTTACCTAATTTGAAGTTCTCCACTCAAATTCAGTAAGCCGCTGGAGGAAAGTTGTGACATGAGGGTTAATGTGAACAACCTTTCGCTTCACAGTGGTCCCAGTCCTTCTGCTTGTCCCAACCTTGGAGGTACATTTTGTTCCCTCTTCAGGGTTTATCCTTACAAAAAACCTTGCACACGCTGACTCCTGGTATTCCAGGTTCAATACATAGAATGAACCAAAGAAGACTGACATTGCATCAGCAAAGATGTTCTCTTTGTCCAGCTCAACAATTACACGCCCCTCTGCACTCACCATCCAGCAGGTGGCGGTCATTGAACTTTGTCCTTAAATGTATAGGGGCAACATGTTGTCATTATGCAACATAAAATAATTTCAATACTTCACTTCTTCACACTGTCTAGATAGTCATAAAGCAAATAGCTACGTACAGTTAATTATTAATGGCCTTATGTACATAAGTCTGTTTTAACATATTATAATTGTACATAATTGGGAATTATTCTGCACATTAAACACACCTAACAAACAGTCAGCCCAATTAAATCACCGGAGATGAATCAACTGTATGGTTATTTTGGAGTTTATAGTTTGTGCTGCTGTTAAACTTTACAGTATTGACTTCAGTAGTTCTGCTGTTGGTGTAGCTAGACTACCATGTTGATCGGTAATATGTAATGTGAAATTTGATATTGTTACTTTGCTGGATTCACTGAGACACATGTCCAACAACCTTGGTTTATAAAGGAAATTACAGAAATTTGAGCTAACAAAACAGAGACTGGATACCTGTGTCCACGAGAAGCTCCTGTGCCAAACAGAAATTTTAATATGGTCTAATCAGCTCTATTTCATAAATGACTTCTTACCAAGCATAATCAGCCTTGGGGTGCTTGGCAGGCTTTTAACATGCAAACTGAACAATATAAATTTGCGTGCACTGAAGCCACAAAATTTAGAAATACACATAGTTGCAAAAAGTTCAGTGACCAATTACCTTTCCTACATGACATATGCAATGCAAAAAATAAGAGTATTGTCAATAGGGACCAATTCCCAGTTTTTACATGATCAAAATTATTCACAAAAGGCTTCAATAAACAGAAAATGTGTGCCGACAAGAGAACAGTGCACAAAAATGAAAAGATATTTGAGCTCGACGCTTTAATGGGTTTAACATGACTTAGTCAGCACTCCGCACCGTACAGGTAAGCACACCTGAAAACACTGACCAGCTAACAGCTTTAAGCATTTGGGCGCAACCTCGGTAGTTCACCGATTCAGCTGTTGCAAACGTCCAAGTTTCTATCAAGTCTCATAAATCCATCGGCAACTATTACCTAACTAGTCTTTTGAGTCTCCACATTCATAGATATTGACATTTTGTCTTAGCATTTGAATGAAAATATCCTGGTAGGGTAGCTTAAAAGTCAAAACAAACAGTAATAAGAACGCATTTCGGACTTCTCTCGAATAAGTGAAAAAAAACACTTACCTTCAGACTGATTAGCTGGTTCCGATCCAACTTTAATGTGTCCCATGTCAGTCCGTTTTAGGGAAAAAGTGTTAAGTGGTTTCATTTAATTTTGAGATACTCCCGCATGGACGAGCAATTTGGAGTCTAGCAGAGTTATCACGAATAGCATACGATCTTCAGATATAATCCAATCAACCTTGCATTTAATCCGATTGAACATCCAGTTACCTCTGACTACTTCTAAGTTGCACATGTTAACGGTCTCATCATCACTCTGTGCTGCAGCGAACTGGATCTGTGGCACAGAATAGTTGATGGTCATGTTGTTCTCCTGCTTTGCAGCTTTGTTTGAGTCTGAATTGCGGCTTAAACGTGCAAAACTAAGAGAAGCAGATCAATATTTTCTTCTTGTTGTTATTCAATGGTGGTTGGCAACCAGCGAAAGGAGCATTAACCACCTCGAGCAATATTTTCTATCCCCATTGTTGTTTTGAAAGTGAATACCCGACGTGTGCGTCATACGTCACGTTGTACGTCAGGTGAAGGTGTGGTGTCAGCTATCGCACCTGTCGCATTAAAAAGCTTTAAAAACGTAACAATCGCTTTAAAAACACAACCCAACGCGCTAAACATGAACAAACATAAACACCCGTGTTACATTATCACGTATACAGGACATCTCTTCTGAACCAAGACGAAGTGGTGCTACAAAGGAATTATTTCTTTAGGAGAGTGCATTTAATAGCAGTCTGGCCTGCAACAAAATGCACCGCTAAAAATACAGTTTCTGATGTCCCAGAATTTATTAATTTTGAGAGTGAAGTTGTAGGACTGATGCTGGTTAGTGGTGTAGGTTTCATGGATGTGACACCTTAACTTGTGTAAAATGACGACCAGAGCATATTATTAGGTCAGTTCACTGTAGTTAGGCAGAGGTGTCTTAAAAAGTACCACCTTATACAAAACAAATGAAGGTCCAGTATAAGAAAGAATAAGAAGAGAAAAAAGGAACAGCCTGCTAAATGAAGTCATTTTTAAACATTACTCTAAATGTAGCCATTAGTTTTTGTTGCTGGCCATACAAAAAATAAGTATACTTCAATTATATTTCCCAAGTATACCTTACCTAGTACGTATACTAATAATGCTTCTTGTGACTATATTGGCCCCCGTTTTAGTACATAACAGTATTCTTGAAATTAACTTTTAGATGTACTTTTTGTTCACCATAATTGTACCAGCATAATGTCATAATGTCTACAAGAGTATAATTAAAATATACTCGACTCTATCACAATACTAACCTTACAAGTATACTATTAATTAATAGTATTAATAATGTTTCACATTGTTTGAATAAACAAATACATTTATTAATATATGAGGTTCCATTCAGTTCAAGGAATTAAATTTTAGTGTGGCTGTAACTTACTCCTTAAGTTAAAAATGATGCTGTATATTGTAGTTTATATGTTATACTACTTTCACAGGGAATCGCATTTTATAGTAACACACTCTGAATGAGGATTTAAGTAATTACTCTTAGATCTACAGTAGAAAACAACAGAAATCTGGATGGTGTAATAGTATAATCTCAGTAACATCACCAATTGTTACATTTGCTGTATTTTACAGCTGTTTCCATGAGTACGGTGAGTTACCGTAAAAATAATGTAATCTCATGGAATTTTCCCACAATTACATGCAAATTACAGTACTAAACTGCTAACATCCTTTAGAGTTTTTTACTGTTGATTTTGCAGTACTGAGCTATGGAAATTACTGCAAAGGCTAACAGTGCAGTTTAGTTCCCCCGAGAGAATGAATTGAGTCACTGAAACTGTGTAAGACGTCACAAAGACAGGAGAAGGCTTCTTTGTAGCTGACTGCACCCAGTGACAGGAACGTGAGCGTCCTTGGATAGATTCACTTTAAAGCAACGAGCGCAGACTGTCTTCCTTTTGTTAGCAATCGTCACAAAGAGCTACAAAATTTTCACTTAAACCAGTTTTACCAGCAAACAGACTGTAACCATCAGTCACAGTCAAAGTGTACGTCAGTGACTTTTTAGCCAAGATAAAACTTTAATGTCTGTGCTAGTTGTGACAACTCAAAGCTTTATGAAGACTTTTCAAAGAAGACTTTCAATAATAACATACACACAGGCCAGTATGTGTGCTGCTGTCATAACAACATTTCTGAGATTGTACATCAGAGTTTGGTCTTGGTGGAGAGGCTGGAACAGGACAAATTAATTCTGTATAGGCGTGCTTTTACATACATAAGTTGAGTGACTGTAAATGATTGACCGGTTGGTTGATCGGTTGTAATCTGTGTGTCACATGGGCACACAACAAATGTGTTGGAGCCAGAATTCTGGCTGGCTTGTAGGGCATCATAATCTGACTCAATGACATGCAGGCTGATTTATACAGACCTGTCATAAACATCAGAGTCCCTTCATTTCTTTGTAAGTGAGAAAACTTCAGCAGGAGCTCAAATAGTTCTTCCTCCAGCTGTACCCACTCGGGTGTGGACAGGGGCAGACAGGGCAGCACTAAACCTCCTGTGGTCACCAATGAACTAACTGTACGTGATTAAATTAGACCTGATGAAGTTTAATGTAACTGTTCTACAACCCAGTAACACAGTTCACTGTTGGCTTTTTGAAATAAACCAGATGAACCAAAGCTTATCCCAGTTTAGGTTTTGGTGTAGTTTTGCCTCAGCTTGTTTTTCTTTTTTACCAGCAGCCTAAGTAAGCAGCTCGCTTTTTGTCACACTTTAGTTTTCACTCCTGTGTCTGCTTTTGGGTCCACACCACAAACACACCGGCTGCTCAGCGTGACAACTAAACTGTTTCCATCTATTGTACACACACGTTCAAATACATAAAACAAACACACCTCTGAAATTAAAAAGTTTTATTCTAATATTATATATTGAGCTGTGTCCTCAGTTTCTAATATTATTGTATTTTTTTTCTTCCAGCAGCAGCATTTAAAGTCTGATAGGGAGCAAAGCTGCACTCAGCCTTGAAACATGGGCTGCTGAGTCTTCTGGACTTACAGCGATATGCTCATTGTTATGTAAATTCACTGAGGGCTGGAAGAAGGATGCAGGGATCAGCAGCAACAGGTCCAATCGGTTATTTTAACCATCCAGTATGAGCCCAGTGGTGTCGTGGAAGAGCAACAGAAGAGCTGTTTTTCTGTTTGTTACACTACAAATAATAAAGTATCGCCACGGTGACCGGTGGAGCAGAACTATGTCTGCTCTTTTCTACCTCAGCACCAGGATCCTGAGCTTCTCTGATGACGGGGTGTGACTGTGGCTTCTGGGGAGTGTCTGGAATGGGTGCCATCTCTTTGCGGTGCTCCACAAAGGCTTGACGATGGGAAGAGAGGGGACAAGTCAAAGATTCAAATCAGCCATTGGCTGACACGAGAGGACGAAAAGGAGAAAGAAAAGGCGGACGGGAGGTGGGTGAAGACAGAGGGTGCATGGGAATGGCTCATTCTCTCCTCCGCCGCCCAGCAGCTCTGGCATATCACCAATGTTATGGCGGTAATTGATTCTCTCTGTGCCATTAGTCTCTGAGACAAAGATGCGCCAATGAGAGGGGGTGCTGTCACTTAGAGGCTGGCGCGGCGCCCAGCCACGCGCTTTTACCAGCACACAAACAGATCTACGCAAAGATATATTCATTTTACAGGCGCACACACATGCAGTCGTTCACACAGAGGCAAAATACTATTTGTATAACGTCAGCTGTCAGGGTCTGTTGAAGCAGGAGTATTGCTCATTTGCAAATAAGCCAATCATGAATCATATATAGCACAAACATGGTTAATGCAGAAGTGAGCACACGAGGAATCAAAGAAATACAAATGGCTGCTGATCATAATTGGCATTCTCATCCTACTCGTGATTCTGTGTCTGCTTTTGAGGTTACTGTGGTGGAGGCAGAACAACACCTTACGTGCATTTCCTCACACACACTCGAATATAGAAAGTGAACTCCCCAGACAAAGAGCAGGGCTTCATCTCATTAAAGTTAACGAGACGCTTCTGTCCTCTGCCTGCAGACCAGCAGTAATCTGATACGGAGCCGTGCTGTGGGCTTCGGGCCTCGGAGCTGTCACAACTAGCACCGCAGCACTCATCGCCGCCATCGCACTCATCACCCAGCCTGTGACTGATATCACTGCTGCACCTTAATGCTGATCGCAGTCATAATACTAATTCTAAGTCTTCAACATTCACGTGTTACCTTATCATCTTTACCGTTGAGTGCCAAATATTGTACATCGTCACCATGGCAATTGTCTTTTGTCAATGCTGTTCTCATCACCATAGTCACAGTGAGGCAGAGAGGGAGAACAAAAGCAGGTATAACCTGCTACACACACATGCAAGCAAACACGCATGCACTGAATGCCAATTAACCAAATGAGGGATAAGCTGGTGAAGACAATCGCCTCTCAGTCAGTTATAAGCTAATTACAGAACATATTAACGCACATTCTCAGATCATTCAGATCTGCGAGCCCCCAGGTGCTGCAAGCTGGCGGATGAGCGTTCTTCAATATATGTAAAAGCAGGCCTGTAAATTGGTGGCAGCCTTCCATCGCTCGAGTCAAACCAGCCCTGGCTGACTTTTTTCCTCTTGCCTTTAAGGCCCACTACTACTTGGATGCTCATTTGGAGTCTGTAATTAATTGGAAGCTCTATTTTTCCATCTATTTTTGTTTGGCTGTTGACCGACGTGTGGTCCTCTCACGCACTCATCTTCAGGTCGAAGTGGCTCCCTAATTAAGACTCCAGAGGATGGCTAATTGCTGTTGCGTGCCTCACGGCAAAGCAAGGGAACCTTCTCCCGGCGCTGCCCAGAAAGAGTGCCCGAGCACCGAATTAAAGGAGTTTGTGTAAGCTTGCGGTGAAACTATTAAACACCAACAACTTTTCCTTGTGAGGAGCTGCCACTTCATTTAATGGGCCTCATTAAAAGTGCACATAACAGAGATCCAAACCACTCTGTGCAACTTCACAAGACAATGGGATAATGGTTCCTCCTCCATGCTGTCAAAGCCTGATCCTAAATATTGAACAGTACTATTGCTCCAGCGGAAGGAACCAAAATGGGCTGCAGCATTCTTAAAAGGAAGTATTCACATCATTTGTCTTTTTTGACAAGGAGCAGAGAGAAGGGATAGATGGTGCCGAGCAGCTCTCTGTTGTTTATTAGAAGCGTTTAAAAAAAACCCCGGAGTCGAATGAGAATAGATCCAATACGAAGCTGAAACACTGGTTTTACTGCACTCCTTCAAACTTTAGATGAGTTTCTTCTGATGTGAAGAGACCAGATACATGTTGATACTGTTTACATGGATTAGATACAAATAACTGTAATCCACGACATTTTTGCATATATCAATGGCCCCATTTAAGGTGACATATAAGGATTTATAAAAAATGAGTGTGCTGTTATTTAGTGATCTCACTTCTCCTGGTTTTTGCCTGATTTGCTTTGGTTAGTCTTTTGTTACTTTGTTATTCTTACATGTTTCAGGTCATTAGCTACATTTTATTTTAATATCAGAGTAAATACAAAGTCCAGTTTGTAAATACTGGTTAATCTGTAACTGATGAGACCTTGAATTCTAATGATATGATAAGGACAATGTTTGGTCTTTAGTTTGATCTCTGGAGCTCAAGCACACCTGGGCTATGGAGCATGATCTGAAACACACCAGTAAAGCCACCTCTGATTGGCTAAGGTCATCTTTGACATTAAAATTGGTTTGATCTGAACCAAGAAAAGTGATAAGAAAGGAGGAAATGGGGCAAATACATTTTCACAGCACTGTAGTTCCATATCAGGCAGTATCTACTTACGTTTTGAACTAAATACGCAACGACACTTTTACATTCAGTCATTTATGACTGAAGCAGGTGGACGACAACAACCACCTGATCTGTGGCCAGAGAAAGGAAGCTCAGTGCAGTTATTACACGTCAGTGTTCGGCAGTGTGGAAGGCAGGATGTGGACCAGGATCAGAAACCAGGAGTGAACTCGAAACAAAGCTTGAATGCAGGTAATTAACAATACAGAGAAAAACAAATAATATGCAGAGCACAGAATCCAAAACATAGAAGACTGAATGCAGAACAAAGAAACACAACCATGAGGGCCAAAACACAGGACAATGAGGGTATGGGTACCAGTGGGAACACAGGTGGGGATAGTTAATAATGAGTCTTGGGAAAAGTAAACTGACTCAGGACAGAGAACATCACCCACCAAAATAAAACAGGAAGTGCAACAGCAGCACAGGGGAAGCATGACCAACTTGACACAAATCACAAAGAGAAGCAGAGACACGAAGGCTGTCAGACATGGAAAAACAGGGGAGGTGGAAATAAACACAGACTCAAGGAATAAAACACAAACACAGAAGTAGATGTGACATTATAATATAAATATAATGAAACCAAGCAGCAAATGCTGCTACGAGAAAATATAAAACTCAGAATATAGAAGAGACTGTCAAAGAAACCCTGAGTTCAAGACCCAGGGTCCATGACGTAACATCCATGAGTGGAAAATTAGTTGTTTTTGTTTTTTTAAGGCAATGTGGTCTCACTGTGTTAAGGATTTAAGAGTGAGTGTTTGCAGAGTATTAAAAAAAATAGAAGTCCTAAAGTAGCACCCTGAATGCCCTGTAATGTTACCCAAGCATTGCTATTCATTGATACACTGAAAAACTCACCAAACCAACAGGAATGAAAGCCCACTTTCCACTGTTCCAGTCAAACATGCAATTTAACCTGGAAGCTGTATCAGGTTCCACAGCTTCCAGATTTATGTGTGAAACTGTGCATGCACTGTTTGTTTCCCCCTGTGGTTACAATATCTTCCAAGGCCCCCACTTGGCCCCACAGCTTAGCAGTAGCCCTCAATGCAACATACTTCATGTACTTCATAAATCCTTAAATAATAAAAGTGAAGTAAACTGGCTCTGCTAGTTTGCTGCATACATTATACATGTATCTGCTAATAGAAAACTCACCCACCTTGAGAAATTGGTCTTGTCAAACCAACTAAGGTCACTGCAGCAAACGTAATGTGTTAAATCAAGTCAAATATTGAAAATTAATTGGATTTTTCACAAAAAATCAAATATGAGTTGAAGAATAAGCCAATCACTGGGGTTGCTGTAGCTCACAAGGTAGAGCAAGTAAGGTTGGTGATTTGATCCCTGCTGCTCCGGTCTGCATGCCAAATATCCTTGGGCAAGATACCAACCACAAGATGCTCTGTGTGTTGGGTGCTCAGGTAGAGTAGAGTGCTTTAGACCAGCGGTCCCCAACCTGTTTTGCGCCACGGACCGGTTTATGTCCGACAATATTTTCATGGACCGACCTTTAAGGTGTCGCGGATAAATACAACAAAATAAAACTAGTACCGGTACCGAAAAAAAGAAGATTTATTCATAACACACGTGAAAAGACCCAGGAAAACCGAGTAAACGATAAAAACGATAACAAAATAACGCTGAAAACTGATAAAAACCCTGAAAACCATACATTTCAGACCTGAGCCTCAACTCTCGTGGCCCGGTACCAAACGACTCACGGACTGGTACCGGTCCGAGGCCCGGGGGTTGGGGACCGCTGCTTTATACCAGTCCAGTTTGACACTTTGATACTTTCCCCTTGTAATCTACCTTTGAGCAGGCTCTGAATGAATCAACGAGTATAGATGCTTCAAGAGAAAGGACAGTATAAAACACAGCAGCACTTAAGTGTAATTAAAACATGCATATGTGGAAAGACCACGAGCACAATGGGTACCCTTGAAACACTCCTTCACTTCAAACACATAACTTGTGCTTCTCAGAAAAAAAATAATAATAAAAAAACTCAAAGGAAAAAAGGAGATGGTAGAAAAAAAACAAAAGCAAATCAGGAAGAAGCTGGAAATGAGTGCAATTCATGCATAACTTCAAACACTCCGTCTTCAAAGTTGCATAACATTAAAAAAGCAAGCCCACTCCAAGCTCGAAACATCAAAAACCAGCCAGCATCGCTGGGACACTGCTGAGTCTGCTGGGCCATGCCCTCACTCTGAGGCACAGCACGCACCCACCCTCCTCTTCATCTTCATCCTTTGTCATCCCTTGCTATTGTCCTTCGGGCATTTGTTGATGCAACGCAATGCAGCTTTATGGGTAAGAGGAGGGCCAGGTGGTAACACACATAATGACCCAAAGGCAGGCCAAGAGAATGTGGAGATCCTCTGAATTCATTCCACCAGGATGCCTTTTAGTCCACACACATACATATTTTTCTGTTTGTGCATGAGAGCCTGAAAAAGAGCGACGACACAGCAGTTCCTGTTTGTCACTCATTGCCCGTTTAGATGTGCTCTTTTTAAACTGTCATTTAACAATAGTGATTAATGATTTTAAACAAGTGCTAAGATGATATGTATTGTGCGTGACACACCGGATATTGTACACTCACTGTGCTATTTGAAATCTGATTGACGTTCCTAATCTTCACAGTGCTTTAGGGGAAGTAATGCACAGCTGAAAGTTGTTCAAAAGAGTTTATAGAACTGTCCCATGTCCTTTATCTTTCTCTTGGCATTATTACCATCTTCATCCTCCATGTATGCATGTTTAGATGCCTTGGGAGCATCTGTATCCAGAGTTAGGCTCCCTAGGCTAGAAGCCCAAGAGCTACTTTGGATATGAGTGAGAAAGAGATAACTGAAGCCATATCTGCTTGGATGTCGCCCAGATTAACCAGGTCCATGTCAAGTGTTGAGGAACCAGGACACAGGTGAGATATGGGCGGCTGGACCAAGAAGGTGTAAATGGATGAGAACAAGCACTCTTTGAATGCTACCAAGAAGGATGCTGTTTCTCTCTTGCTAAATAATCCCTTGTGTTCTGTCCAGGCTCCACCTCCTCTGTTCTGATTGAATGCTGCTCACTGACTCCACCTAACTGCCAAGCAGCAGAGCCCTATATAATGCAGCTGTGTGTCTGGGCCGTCCAGCCGTTTTTGACTGCCATACTTGTGCAGACTTACATGGCTTGTGATGCGTATGTGCATTTTATGTGTCTGTGTTCAGACTGCCTGTAGGGGACAGCTGCCTTTTGTTTTGATCCCCTGTTTTCTCCTGTTTCTGTGTTGTTAGGTAGGTTATGGTTATAGGTTGTATATTTTGTTTTCTTTGGAGTTAGGTAAGTTCCTTTTATTTTCATATCAGGGATGTTTTGTTTGTTATGTTGGCCTTGGCTCTCCCTGAAGTTAACCTTCAGTCTGAACCAGAACTTTAACACTAGCAGAAAATAAACCTTTTAAACCTTTAAAACGACCATCTTGACTCGTTCTTCACCATTTTACTATTTAACACTACTATGCAAGTAACCCCAGCGGTTAGATGTCCTATTGAAACTTTGATACCCAACATCAAAGCAATTAATAGCTCAGTATTCCAACATTCAGAACAAGGAACTGCTATCACAACAGGATGTTGATGAGGTAAAACAGTAAAGGTATGGCAACGGGGAAGCAGGAAGTCAGGTCAGAGAGGAAATATCATCACAACCACTAAGGATTGGGACCCAAGTCCAACTGAAGGCGCGTTGAGTGTGAGAGCAGCTGACCTGAAAGACAGGATCATGGCAGGGCTACAAACCTGGAACCTCCGTGGCCGATTACAAGACTACATGAAGCACCCTGTGAAGGTCTGCTAGAAGATGTGAGTGCAGCATTACAACCTACTGTAACCATCACCACAACTAATCAGCTGATCTATACCAAGCAGCAGTGATCACTGAGATGCTTGGCTACAAAATGAATGGCCACATGGAGCAGTACATGGAGAAGAAGACTAGAGGCCAAGATCAAGGCAGTGCAGAGGAAATAAGCCAATCACTGGAGCTGCAGACTGTTGGGATGAAGAAAGACGTACAGCAAGCTGTCCATAGCTGAGTCCTTGGAAACTGACAAGCAACGACTCACGGCCTTGGCCAGCCACTTGAAGAGATACACCAGAGAGATCGAAGGCAGGAGAATAAACCAGCTGTTTGCACAGAACCAAGAAGTAAATCAAATCCTCATGACCATTGGTCAACAACCACTAATCAGTGGCCATGAGGACCAACAGAACCAACTTTTGGAGAGAGGAAAATACTTTTAATGTTTCAGGAAAATCTCAAAGAGACAAATAAATTATAGTAAGAATCATCTGTGTTGCCAGTATGAGACAGGATGATGATTGGTGCAATCAACAGATGCAGTATCAGAGTATTAGTATGAAAGTCTGAAGTTAAATCTGAGACGCTGTGGAATTAAACACCATAAACAGCAGCAGCCACTTCTGCTCAGTTGTTGTTTAATCTGATTAGTTTGTTTGTCTCTATGATACCATTGGCCTGTGATTTTGAAACATCTTTTTGACTGGTTCGTACTCTGGTGCCTCATGCTGTGGTTAGCACTGCTGCTTCACGATGAGGAGGTCACCTGGGGCCTTTCTGTGCCTCTGTAGCTTTCCTGGACACTCCAGCTTCCTCACATAGTCCAAAGACATGCATTTTGGTTAAACCTTTGATTGGTTTTCTGTTGGCTGTGCTGTAGGAGTGTCTGTGTCTCTTTGTGATTGCCGTGATGGAAAGTGACCCTAAACTGGATAAGCAGTAAAGAAAATGCAGAGAGGCAGAGGTTTCCTACTGTTTGTCTGCAGCTTTCTGTTTTCATAAAGATGAAAAGTTCCTCAAGGCTGCCAACAAACAGAAAAGTGTTCAGGAAAAAAATTAATGTGACAACATATTGTCTTAATGAGGAAAAACAGATTTGCTCACACCCCGTATGTTTGATGGTACACTTGACTGTTATCTGTGTGTCTGTGTTCTCTTCTTATCTTTCAGCGATGTTTCTTCATCACGTGGATCAAAGACATCTGAACATTTTTATTAGCTTCATTTATTTACATTGTAAATAAAAGCAATCAATATATATATATCAATATAGACTTTTTTGTTCATTTTGAGTTAGTGTCATTTTGCTTTGATAACATCTTTTCCTTTGCTAAGTTGCTCAGCATACGCACTGCTGTGTCACCTTTACACACTGTACAACAAATAGAAAGAGCCTGCTTTAGACATCACAGACCAGTATGCACATACAGCTACATGCATGTTGCAGGGAAATGCCACAGTAATGTGTTAGAAAGCACAGTGTACAAAGCACGGGAGACATACTTTAAAGCTAGCTGTACAAGCTGACGAATGAAAAGATGAGGAAAAGATACGACAGATATTTCCCAAAACTCTGACTTACCATCAGTTTTCTTCTGGTTACTGGGAGGCTGGAGCCTGTCCCACTGGTTTAAAGGCAGGGTACACACTGCACAAGTCACCTGTCTATTGCAGGACTAACACAGAAGAACAGGCAACCATTCACACTCACAGTGTCCTCATTACTACAAGTTACCTCTATTGCTGCTGGAGCATTAAGCTGCTGTTAAATGAAGCACTTCCTTAAGCTTAGTTGCAGCTTGAGGGAGTTATTGCAGTTGTGTCTAGTGAAGTTACTACCATTACTTAGTTTAACTTAGTTGTTGAACTATATCAGAATTTGGCTGAGAAAACACAGTAACCCCCGAGGTGATGGGTAGCATTATAAAGAAGTGAAATGTAAAACCACCCTGAATCACTGCTCATATCTTTGATTATTTGCAGTTCAGTTAATATTAATGATAATCACCAGGTTCTCCTTTAAAATAGACCTTTAATGCTTCTTTCTAGTTGCATATTTTTAGTATGGAGCCCCACTCGAAACGTATGATTTACTTTATCTGCTCCTCAGTTCACTCAGCATCCGAAACAAGCACTTCTGGTCTTGCCCATTGAATCAGATCTGAGCTTATTTTGTTCATATTAAATGTTTACATTCCTGATTGTGCAAAGCAGCTAACACAGGACAAAATGTTCTGCAAACTTTTGCAGATGTCACGGCTGCGGACGGGAGACGAGGAAGCAGGGAGACACAGGAGAGACGACACAGACGAACCAGCAACGAACATCAGGGAACTCACGCTATAAATACACAGAGGGGAACGAGGACACGACACACAGGAGGGAGGCACAGCTTATTCTGATTGACAAGACGAGACAGGGGAAATACAAACTGAACAACTGGCATAAGACACTTTCACAATAAAACAGGAAACGTAGAACACAGGGACACATAACAAACCCTAAAACTGAACTCAAGAAACACTAAAAAACTAAGGAAGTTGACACCATGAGAAGAAACCAAAAACCAAAAGTATAAAACACTGGGTCACTAACCCAGGACCATAACAAAAGATTCCTCTGTGATGTGGTGTGAACACACAACTAGCTAGCCTTGTTTATAATGAGTGTACACATTTATAATATATATGATATAAAATAACAAAAAGCATAATAGATCTCCTTTACTCAGTTTGCCATTTACTCTATATGCGTCTTTAAAGACTTCTTATATTATCTAAATGGTTCCACACTTGTGAACCACATCACTGGTATGCAGTGCTCAGCGTATGCAATGAGCTCCACGAGGATGACAGCAAGCACACAGCAACTACAAGTGCAAAGTCTTAGCATGTCTCTATTTAAGAAAGGGCAAAAGTGTTGGAGGCAGCACGGACTGTGTAAAAACACACTTCTTCAAGTCTTCACGTGGCTTTTCCCCTTCTTTGTCACTTTCAGCTGCTTCTGACAAATTCTCCAATATACTGATAAACACATACAAAATCCCGCCCACGCGTTCACACAGAGAAAGCTCTTCAGAAGCGCACCTTTCCACCCACATATGTTGACACACACTCATGAACAAACTGGTAATGTTCCATCAAAGCTTATAGCGCCCATTAAAACACGGAGACACACATGGAGCCATGCTCGCAGTCGACACCCACACACTCGTGAATGGCATGCCTTTCCATCACTGCAATTGCTGGTGACAATCATGCACCTCACTCAATTACACCTGGCTAATTGTTGAGATGCCATATTACCATAGAGATTTTCAGTGATGAGTCGCATATATAATAAAGGATGAATATATATATATACACACGAGGTCAATCCCAAGTGGGGTGGGGACGGAGGGAAACTGTTCGTGCGGCTGTTGGCCACACTGATGTGATTGGTGCTTCCTGCTCTCCCAAACAAGCGTGCACGTCTTCACTGGGATGCTCAATCCTGGCTTGGCAAGCGTGAGGCTTGTGCAGTTTTTCGATTTTTGAACGCAAAAGGCCTTAAACCGGTTGAAATTCAACGCCAATTACGTAGGTGTAAAAATGTTTGCAAGTGGTGCAGAGAGCTTAGAGCGGTCAGAAGGTGATTCTGCTCCGACGAAGAGGTGAAAGACGAGGTTCAACGCTTCCTGACAGACCTGGCGGCGAGCTGGTAGGACTCGGGCATCCTAAAACTGCCACAGCGCTGACAAAAATGTATCAACCAATTATGTAGAAAAAGAAATAATTCTTCAACCTTTAAAATGACGTAAATATTATAGAAAGTAAAAGGTGGTTTGTATTTCTAAA
The DNA here is from genome assembly GCF_051167445.1 of Perissodus microlepis. Taxonomy (NCBI): domain Eukaryota; kingdom Metazoa; phylum Chordata; class Actinopteri; order Cichliformes; family Cichlidae; genus Perissodus; species Perissodus microlepis. Next base: position 942,444 of record NC_140481.1, read on the forward strand.
GAAACAGGAGACCTTACTTTTGGGATTGCCCTCGTATACACTTATAATTCATTCTTCTGGTTGATGTTACGGTTCTGTAATGTCCTCATATAATCACCAAATTATTTAAGCATGCGCTCTCATAGATTTTCGCTTTTTGCTCCCAAATACACACACACAAACTGTGAACTACACAATGTGCACTACAGGGCACACACACTGCCTGAAGGATTTTAATTTGAGATGCAGACTCTGGTGTCATAGTGAATGATATTAAAAGTCGTATCATGAATAAATCAGGAGACAGAGGACTCACCTCAGCAATGTGACAGATAAGCAAAGAGAAACAGCACACAGGAGGAGACAAAAAGATGGAGAGAGGAAAAGGCTCGGGACTGGCAGAGGAAAGACCAATAAATAAAGCCACTTGCATTTTAACAATACAGCCAGCAGCACTGTTTGATGGAGGCCATTAGTTTATGGCTTTACCCAACAAGGCTGTAATTACTTTACTGCTAAATCTACCACATACGTGCATCTGTTACCTGAGCACCGGAGAAGGTTTTTTATGATGGTTAACAAACAGGAGACGTGTTCACAATGGGAGCTTCATTTGTAAGAAATCACTCAGTTGTAACATCAACACAGATTGACAATTTGTCTATTTGTCATGTAGTTACTGAACAACACCGAACGATGCAGGAGAGCAGTGCAGCCAGACTATGCGAAAGGGCAAGAATTCATTCAAACCTGTCAGCTTTGAGATCAGGAAGGAACACAGATGATGAATGACGCGTGGTGCCGAAGACGTGTTAGTTCTGTAGTTGTCTATACAACTAAACTGCAGTTTGCCTCCATTATTCCAAACTCTGACTTATAATCTCACAGAATATGAAGTATGACACAAAACGTCCACAGCACGATGGTGTTAAAGATAAAGCCTTCAAACTTTGAGCCTGCTGTGCTCTATCTGTGCTGACGTTTGTGGATTCTTTCTTCATTAAGGCTACGTATACACGAATACATTTGAAAATGGCGTTTTTGTCCAAAAACACTAGCGTTTTCAGTGGTTTTCACAGAGTTGTGCGTCCACATTGAAAAGGCCGAAAATGCGTGAAACGCAAGAAGATTCGACCTGCCTCATTTCTGTCTGCCACTTATTTACTTTCCAGCTCTTTGAAACGTCGGCAAATTGTCGAGGAAAAGCAGCGAGTTTGTTAAATGGACTAACAATGAGGTGGAGTTGTTGCTGCGAGTAACACAAAAGTACAAAGTTGCCAAAAAGTGAGTGAGAATTAAAGAATTTGAAGAAAAGCTCTCTGGAGCACGTGCAGACTAATTAATCTTTAACAGGGCTGTCAAACAAAACAACTGCTGTATAATACCCTCCACTATCTTTGTTTAACTGGTCACATGACTGCATCACATGACTGAAATGCATCATTGTTTTCGAAAAAGCTCCGGGTTCGCTGTCCACACTGCAACGTGCAAGCGGCGTTTTCTAATGTATCTGCTTTGGAGAGCGTTTTCAAAACGCTGTGTTTTCCTTGACCGAAAACGCCGTCTCAGTGTGGACGGGAGGCCACGGAGAGAAAACGATGCGTTTTCATATGAAAACGTATTAGTGTGGACGTAGCCTAAATCATCCAAAACCCTGACTACCCTGAAGGTAGAATATAACAGAAAATCTGTGAAAACATTTATAATTTCATCTTGCACGTAATCATTGACCCAAATGTACTTGATAAAATAAATGGCACCCCTGTCAGGAGGGGACAGGTGCTAGAATTAGATTTTAGTTTTACCGGGGAAAACAATACTTGTGTCATAAAACATGTAAAGCACCATTTTAATATCCTTCTAAAATGTTGTTTAACCAAGTTATTCTCCAGACTTTATGCTGATATGGGGATGATGTGCTAAATCACACAGTTGATCTACAGTATTATGCATGTTATCAGTCAGGACGTTAGTGCTCATAAGAGCATTATTTCAAATCACAAATGCTGCTTTGGTGTTGTTAGTGTCAAAAGCTGCAATGTTTGCATCCAAATACAGCAGGGCGAACGAGAGATACTGATATCAGTTTGATTTTAGGACAAGCCATTAAGAATGTGCAACCATACAGAACATGAACAACAGCGTAGATTCAGCATTCGGATTCTGATTAGCCTGGCTAAGTATAAACACTACATGCAGGGCATTAGCTGTTTTTGTTTGTTTGTGGTGTCATTTTTTATGCTATGATGCCTTGAACACACACCTTGAACACGTGACTCCAGTGCTATACTTCCCACTGCAATTTAAAACCAATGTAAACTTCTCAGGAAAAAAAAGTGAATATTCCTCCTTGTGTCCATGTTTCCATGTCAGGTTTCATGTCAGGTTTCATGTCCGTCCTTTCCAGAGTTCACGTGCTTAGTTAGAGTATTTCGTTTTCCCAGTTTAGTTGTAGTTAGTTTTCCTCTTGAGTTTTCTTCCTGCCTTTTGGGTGTGTATGTCTTCTGTTTGAATCATCCATGTCCACTGTGTGTCTGCATTTGGGTCCACTAATCTCCACTCCCACGGTCTTCATACATGTCCTGCACCAGCATCACATACACTAGTAATCAAAAGTTTTAGAACAGCCCAATTTTTCCAGTTATTTATTGAAATTCAAGTCGTTCAAGTCCAATGAATAGCTTGAAATGGTAAAAAGGTAAAGTTAGCTAAAACTGTGAAATAATGTACATTTCAGAATTATACAAAAAGGCATTTGTCAGGGAACAACACGGGTTAACAGTTTAAAGCTGTTCTGCAGCAATGGAGGTTGATCAAGCCTTGAAAGATGGTGCTACTGACTCCTACAGGTGTACTGTACTGCAGAAAGTAGTGTGATGTTACAGAAATGGCAAGACAGGAAGAGGTCTGGTCCCAAAGACAAAGAGGCTTGTCTGGGCCATGAAACACCACTATCAGACTACTGAAGACTGGAAGAAGATATTATGGACCGATGAATCAAAATTTGCAGGATCTTTGTAGGCCGTGGAGTAGGTGAAAGGACGGTTCCACAGTGGTTTTCATCAACTGTCAAACATGGAGGAGAAAGTGATGGTCTGGGGCTGTTTGGCTGTTTGCTGGATCGGTGACTTGTACAGAGTGAGAGTCAGCCTGAACCAAAACAGCTACCACAGCATCCATGCAGGACCCTCTGGTATGCACCTAGTTGGTCAGGGCTTCATCCTACAGCAGGATAAAGACCCCAAACATAAATCCAAGCTGTGCCAGAACTACCTCAGGAACAAAGAACAAGATGGTGAGCTTGAAAACATGGAGTGTCCAGCACAGACTTAAACCCCATCAAGCTGGTTTGGGATGAACTGGACAGAAGAGTGAAAGCAAAGCAGCTACAAGGTCCACATTTATGGGAACGTCTGCTACAGATATGGGAGAAGATTAGATTTCTGTTGTAGCCAGAAGCCACGGCTGTGTTCAGCTGTTATATCTGCAAAGGAGGCGACTCTGATGAGTCAAAGGTTAGAATACACTTTGGTCTATAAACTGATTCCATGATTTCTGATTTAACTCCAACTGCTTATTTGTACCATGCTTTCATTTCACAGTGCAACGAGACATTAAACTGCATAATTTTCAATATAAAATGGAAACACTGGGTTGTTCTAAAACGTTTGTGTATTTCTGTGCCGCTCCTGACTTTCTCATGCAGTACCACGTCCTCTCCTCTACCAACCACAGCCTGTTTCAACTCCTCCTTGAACGCTGTACAATATGTTTCCTTCTTTAACTTCCACTACTACCTGCTGACCTCTGCCTTCACTTGTTTTCTCTTCGTGATTTTGAAAGTCATCCTACAAATGACCGTCCAACAGTCTCTCTCTCAGATTACAGATTCTGCACTACATGTAGTTCACCTTTGTGCATCTTGTTCTTATATGTCACCGTCTACTTCTCCCTGTTCCTGAAATATATGCTCACCACAGCCATTTCCATCCTTTTTGTGAATTTCACCGCCATCTGTCTTTCTGCATTTCTCTCATTAACACCATACCTGCCAACACCTCATCATCTCTGTCTCCTTATGTCCACCTATGTCCACTGAAGTCTGTTCCAATCACCGGTCTAACCATTTGGGGACACTACCACTTCATCCAGCTTACTCCAGATTTTTTCTTCAGACATCCAACTTGTGGAGCATGTGCACTCACAGCTTCCAACATTATCCCTCAGATTTCCAGCTTGATTTCCAGGATCAAACGTATGATCCTGTCCAACACTCTCTTCACTCCACATTCTACTGTCAAGATTTCTCTTCCTATCGACACCATGATGGAACAGTGTGAATGCTACCATTCCTCTCACCACCATGTCGGCCTCCTCTCTCGCTTTACCAGACCCATTATTGTTGTTCTCTAATATTTGATTTGAATTACCTTTTTAACTTAAAAGTAGACCTGAATAAATGTACTGTTCACATCACCTAAAGGGACTTGAACCTCTAGAAGAATTATACAGTATGGAAAGTTTTTATCTCCTATGCTAACAAACAAAACCACCGCTATTGGTCTGACACTAACCCACATTGGATGGATCCCTCCAAGACTGTTGGAACATCAAAAGTGATGGTTTGGTGTGGTATATGGGGCACAACGACAGTGGGTCCATTCTTCATCAATGGAAACCTCAAGGCCACTGGATATTTGAAATTGCTACATGATGATGTGTTTCCCTCTTTATGCACTGAAGCTGGCACGTTCCCTGAGTTTTTCCAGCAAGATGGTGCACCACCACATTATGGGTGCAGGTCCGAGCATTCCTAGATGAACAGTTTCCTGGAAAGTGGATTGGTCGTCATGGGCCAGTTGAATGACCCCCAAGGTCTCCCGATCTGACCCCCTTAGACTTTTGTCTTTGGGGTCATCTGAAGGCAATTGTCTATGGTGTGAAGATACGAGATGTGCAGCACCTGAAACTACGGATACTGGATGCCTGTGCTGGCATTTCTCCTGCGGTGTTGCTATCAGTGTGTGGAGAGTGGGAGAAGAGGGTTGCATTGACAATCCAACACAATCCAACACAATGGGCAGCACATTGGACACATTTTATAAGTGGTCAGAAACTTGCAAATAACTCATGAAAGAATAAAGTTACGTTGAAACCAAGCACACCATTGTTTTTCTTGTGACATTACCAATAAGTTTGATGTGTCACATGGCCCTCTTCCTATTGAAAAAACAAAAGCTGTATCCAAGATGGCCGACTTCTAAATGGCCACCATGGTCACCGCCCATCTTGAGGAGTTTGCCCCCTCACATGTACTAATGTGCCACAAACAGGACTTTAATATCACCAACCATTCCCATGTTATTACGGTGTATCCATATAAATGGCCCACCCTGTATATATGAATATATGAGTTTGCATGTGTATTCATGTGTCAGCGCTGCGGTTACCTTAGAGGTGGAGCTGGCCGCGCTGGCAGCAGGTTAATCCAGCCCTGAGGCTAAGCATCAAACTTTCAGATCAGACAATCAATAATTCAGACAGCAGCGTGTCAGGATCTATCACCGAACACAGACTGAGAGACAGGCAGCAGTACGACAAAGGAACACAGGTGATTTATAGCCACATACAACTCACAACATACAAATAAAGGACGGAGCCCCCCTGCATAATTGTGCACCGGTACGCTCAAATTACAGATGCAGGTGCTGAAAGAAAAGAGCGATGGGCACGTATATTTATTCAAACACAAAGAACGACACAATTATTACAGGCTAGCTGTGATATATGATGGAAAACAACGGATTCAGAAACATGTTTGATTCCCAAACCTCAGCAGCGTGTCACAGATCTACTGCTGTGCGTAAGATCCACCAAATAGTCCTTGAAGCATATGCCAAAATATTAATATGGTTGTGGCATTGCTGTAAATCCTCTGTGAATCAGAGAAACACAGCAACAGACCGTGGCTGTTTAGTGTGCTTTGTGGGGGAGTTAGTTGGTAGGGGGTAAGAGAAATTGAGGGATATTTCAGCGTGTGGGTGTATAATGGCTATCAGAGGTGACTTTCAGTGGGATCAACTCAAAACACTTGCACACAAAAACACAAACAAGCCCCCCCCCCACTCCCACCCACCCACCATAACAGTCACAGACTCAGGACATTAGCTTCTACAGATAACCGTATCAAATGATCATGCAGCAACAAGCTTTGAGGGTGTGTGTGCGTGTGACTGCATGAGGCAGTTGTGAAGTTGAATGTGCTGATTCTAAGAGACGTTTTCTTGGAGCTGAGTGAGCCCCTGCAGGCCTTCTAACCTTGAGCTCCAAGCTGCGTGAACCCTGAGCAACACAGTGAACGTAACATGACTTTATTTCTCTCTCTCTGTTTATATGTTTAAAATCACTGGCAACTGTACTACAAAGACATGCGAATGGATCTGAGAGCACCAGAGGATGTAATGTCTACCCTCTGTTTAGGATCAGGCTTTTGGTCAAGTTCAGGGACCAAATTCAGACACTGTTAGGTACAAATATGCGGCGGGTATGAGTTTGAAGCCCACAAAGAACTGTTTAGTGCTTTCCAGGCTGTCCTTACCTGACAGGTGGTCTACAGCAGCGGTCCCCAACCTGCTCCACAGACGGTTTAATGTCCGACAGTATTTTCACAGACCGGCCTTTAAGGCGGATTGTGGTGGGGCGTGGTCTGCCGTCTGCCGCACGGACACACCTGCACGGCATCCACAAACACACCCGCCGTGTTAAAACAGGACTCAGGGGTTGGTGTAGTTGTGGTGTGATGCATGTCAATAAAGATGGCTCAAAACTGTGACCCGTGGACTCGCCGTGCCTTATTCACACCACACGGATAAATACAACAAAATAAAAGACCGAGACAAAAACTGAGGTATAATAATAAACATGAATTCACTGTGTAATTGTGTAGCTTTATTAGCAGCGTCCTCCTAAAATGCGCCAACAACATTGAGAGTAACATCCTCCTCTCTGCCCCTTAATGCTCTCTGGTCGCTATGGTAACGCATTTCTTTCAAAATAAGACACACAACTACAACACGGGAAAGACCCAGGGGAACTGAGTTAACGATAAAAACCCTGAAAACCATCAATTTCACACCCGAGCCTCAACTCTCACGGCCCGGTACCGAACGACTCACAGACCGGTGCCGGGCCGTGGGGCGGGGGTTGGAGACCGCTGCTCTACATGCTGCTACTGCACTTGATTTGTTTGCTGGGTGCTATACTTGATCTTTTAGATAGATTGATAACATCTGTCCAAACTGCTATATTGTTACCTTTAACAGCTTACTTATGATACTGTGTATTTCTGATACAGCTGTTTATAATGTTATACCTGAAACTCAAAGAGTCCAAAAGGAATCAGCCATGAAGAAATCGTGATTCTGAGGTAGAGATGTAAGCTCCCTGTTTTTACAAACCTCTCTCACCTGTGCAGGCTTACTTCTCTACAGCATACCTACAAGTCTGCTTTAAGACTACTGTGGTAAAAGAAGGCAAATATCACTAAAACCTACTGAAAGCTGATTTTATGTAGTGTTAATGTATGACACTTGTTACTTTTTTAGACAATTATATGGGAAAAGATCACCTCTACTTTAAACTATAGTCTGGCACTTTTAGTTATAAATGATTTTAAATTATTTCAGAAGAATTATATCCATGTCCACACAGTTGCTTTTTGTCTGTCTTGATCCTGTTCAGGCTTCGGTACTTTGACCCAAATGTTTTTCCTATATGAAGTCAGGATCATTTTTAGGCTCTCAGTCTCCTGTGCGCTGTGTGCCAAACACTTTAATTGTTATATAAAGTCTAAAAATGTCTGAATCAGATGAAAGCGTATACAGAGTTCTGCCTGTCATTATCTTCATTCAGTCCCCAGCATTAGAAAACACTCTTTGCTGCAGCACCAGTCGCAGGGAAACTGATCATTATCCACAGAGCTTCGTGGACGCAGATCATTTAAAACTAAATCTGTTTCTTCATGCAATCAGAGTCGACACAGTTTTGAATCTTCATGAAAGTGTTGTAGTGAATGTTGGTGTGCACAGAGTTGGTGTTGGAGTCTGCTGTTATGGTGTGATGCCATACGGGGTTTCTACCAATAACTTAACCTTGGCTTTGCAATGTTAGTTATTAACCTTCAGATCTAAACCCTGAGCCCAACCCTGGATAACTGTGCCCTGTGTATGTGCTACACCATTTACTCTCAACTCTGAGAATATATTCACAGCTGTAGTGGGAAAGTGGGAAGATGTAATGAGCACTTCTGTCTGCATTTTTATTCTACGCCTCTACCAGCATTAGTTTTTGTGATCTGTCACCTCGCAATGTGCATGTGGAGCTGCAGGTACCTAAACCCAACTATGTTCAGGATTAGGCGATGAAGTCAAAAATACTTTCCTCAGCCCTCGTCACATACTTATGCTTGATCAGGTTCTCCTTGTTTCACTCTGACATGTAGGACCCGATAATAACACGATGATGTTATGTGGATGTAATGTGGTGTGAGTCATCAAAAGGTATTAAAGGTAAAAATATAGTGGAAACAAAATGTTTCATGTTAAGTTGCACTTAAGAGTGGTCAGAGGTGGTCTGTCTGTAACTGACTGTGACATGAAAGAAAGGAAACATCAACAAAAACACTGAAAGGAAAGAACAGACGTGCTAGCTCGGAAACCGTTAGCACAAAGAACGATTAGGCTCCTGTAACAGTGTGTAAGAATGTTCATGTCTGTGCTTGGTTATTACTCTGGGACAGTGTAAGCAGGAGTGTTGAGGACAGCTGCAGTCAGAGAAACAGACGAACGCAAGCTAGTCAGGACAAATAACTACCAGAATAAAACAGGAAGTGAAACATGATAACTAAACAGAGAAACATGAATGTAGTTACCGTATTTTTCGGACCATAAGGTGCACCAGATTATAAGGCGCCTTAAGCAAAAGAAAACAGTCAGGTAAGTCAAACTTTACTAAACTCATTCTTCTTGCTTCCTCCACTTCCATTGACTCATTAATGTTGAATTCTCTGCAGCTGCTCTATTCCCATGTTGTTGCAGTATATTAATGACTAACCTCGTATTGTGGATGGATTATCTCAGTTGTTCTCCTGGCTGAAGTTTGGTCTGTTTACAGCATCCTGCCATGCGATTGCATTTGTCTCTAACCATCAGGAACCCTCATGTTAACTTTTATCCAGTGGAAAAAAGTTATCGTTCATCCTCCAGCTTCACTGTGTTTACGTTATGCTAACATAGCTGTGTCGCTAGCAATCACGTAGCACTTCATTATATACCAGCTAGCCCAGTGGTTCTCAAACTTTTTTAGGCCCCCCTTTCCCAGCCAACATTTACATGTGGGGCCCATATGGTTTGGAAATGGGCTGAAAAATGGGCCCCATATAGGATTGTCCACGGGATCCATAATGGCCCCATGTTAAATGCCCATATAGGTGTTATGTTCAGAAGATCTGGGCATTAAATGGGCCCCAACTGGGCAAAGTACACAGAAACTGTCAGGGCTCTGTGTGCGGGCAGGCGGAGGTGAGGATCCAAATGTAGGACTCCGAGACTGAATGCAACTCAAAACCCACAGCTTTATTGCTGGCACAAAACAAAACATGAATCAAACTGAGAGACAAGAACACACAGGCAATTCTGAGGGTACGACACGACAGAGAGCAAAGGCAAACACAGGGCTTATATACACAGGGGAGTAATCAGGGAAAGGGAAACAGGAGGGAGACACAGCTGGGAGAGATTAGGACTAACGAGACAGGGGCAGGTAAAACTGAATACACTGACATAGGACTGGGACTATCAAAATAAAACAGGAAATAAGAAACAAATCACAAAAACGCAAACTTGACACTGAGAGATAGACAGAAGGAATATAAAACATAAACAGAGAAGACAGTGACTTAAACTAGAGGCCAGAACACCAAATAACGTAAGGAGAACAAAACCAAGAATAACCCTTAATACAAAATCAAACCAGCACAACTCAAAAACCCAAACAAATCATAATTTAGAAAAACACCAAAACAGAAGCAGAAAAAGCTGGGTCAAAATGACCCAGAACTGTGACAGAAACCCACCCGGGCCCCACCTTTCAAGTTTTTTGTGGGTACCATGTGGGTACCACGTAGGCTAAAAAGTGGCTTTTAAGTGGGATTGTCCGCGGGTTCCATAATGGCCCCATTTTATAAGCCCATCTTGGTGGTATATTGGTAAAATCTGGGAACTAAATGGGCCCCAACGGGGCAAAGCACACAGAAACCCACCCAGGCCCCATTTTTCATGTTCTTAGTGGGTACAACATGAGGACAACATGAGCTAAAAAGTTGGAATGGCATTATCAGTGGGTTCTGTAGTTGCAACTTACTTCTTGTTTGAATTGGCTAATTTCTGGCACTGGATGGGCCCCATGTAGGAAAACAGCAACAAAATCAATTTAACAGACGGCCAATACGGGTTCTGTGACACAAAGACACCAAATATATTAAAGCTGACCGCAAAAAAAACTAGTTTGTAAATATAACCATTACAAAAATCACGAGGGGACACAAAACAATATTTTTCACATTTATTTTGTCCAAAAACTGTGACTTTACGTAACTGTATTCCAAAGTGCGTAAACTTTTAAAAAACTAGAAATGTCAAACTACAGCAAAATTCCTTAGATATTTGGAACTGTAGCAACATGGGGAAAAGTCAGATGGAAAACTCAAAAGCTTATCTTGAATCAGCAGGATTTCTTTTTTGTTTTTTTTTACAGAGCTGTAAGCTCTACTTTGTACCCTTGCAGCCCTCAGTCCTCCTCTGTCTTCAGCTCCAGTGAACCACTTGGACAGAGTAACTCTGCTTCTTGAAGGTTGACTTTTGATGTTAAAGAATTCTTCTTCAGTGCCTCTGCAAATGAAGAAGAAAAATGGGCAAGCCAAAGTAAAGTTAGCCTTAGCTTACTTCCTTTGGTGATGATTTACAAAGAACAATGTTTATTTCACTTTCTTGCCTCAAATAATATATGAAATTGCACAATAACCAATCTCAGTTACACTTTCAAACACTTTATTAAAAAAGTTTCGTTTTCTAGTGTCTAGCTCAAGTGTCTCAAGTGAAACTAACTTACCATACACAACATTAAAAAGACGCAAATCTCTGAATTTTTTTTCCCATGTCGGCCAAGCACGTTGTACTCCACAGCCAGCTCAGGTGATATGAGGAATTACATCATCCTTCTTGTGGCATCGTCTACACTTGTTCCCCCTGTATCTGCTACCATGGCAACCTGAGGGGAACATCCAAAAAGGACAGATTAGATACTGGCATCTGGTTAGGATGCCTCCCTGGTGAGGTGTTTTGGGCACGTCCCACCAGGAAGAGACCCAGAGAAACTGGGCCTCTCTACTTAGTACCGGATTGGGTTGCGAGGGGAAGCAGCCTCAGCTTAAGATAATGGACCAGGAATGGAGGATAAATGGACACTTTATATATTACTTAATGTTTACTGTGTGGTGACAAAAAAAATGGTAGTAAACACAAGCTAAACTGTAAAACATGTAATTGTAGTTCCTTAACCCTTTATCCCTTATAATGTTAAGCAGGATTACCGGAATTATATACAGTAGAACCCCGACTTACGAAATTAATTCATTCCCGAGGGTCTTTCGTAAGTCGAAAATTTTCGTAAGTCGAGGCACCCATCGCGCCTTTTGAGTGAACGATAGGCTATAGGCTAATTGCTAACTGCAACAACAATACGTCGTTCAAGTGGAACAGCAAAGTGCAAGTACGAAAGCCAAGGGGGTTGTCACCAGTGTTGGTCAAGTTACTTGAAAAATGTAATCAGTAACTAATTACCGATTACTTCCCCCAAAAAGTAATCCCGTTACTTTACTGATTACTTATTTTCAAAAGTAATTAATTACTTAGTTACTTAGTTACTTTTTAAAAACACGATTTACAACCTGAATAGGTGATAAAGCGATAGATCTTTCAGCCCAATTCTACTTTTTCTGCATAATCCATCATACAAAATGTAATCAAATGAAAAAGTCTCTTTTTAAAACTTGTTTTATTAGTTTTAATCTTTTAACTTTATGCATCAAGCAAAAATTTAATTATATGCAACATTCTTTGACTGGAAGAAATTTGTTTAACATTTAAACCTATTTTCTGCACATTCCAGCACATAAAATAATTTGTTTTTGTGTGTGTTTACACTCAGTCTTTCAAATAGATGCAAGTAAAACACAGCAGAAAATAAATAAAGTCAAAGACTCAGCGGTCCTTTTGCTCTATTTTCACCTGCAAAGCAGGAGTGGTGTAGGCGGAGGTGTGCTCTGGTGCAGGTGTGCCGCAGCGGTCAGTGGAAAAAGAAGTTTTCTTCCCACGCACAATGGACACTAATGTTTTTGTCACTTTTTATGGAATCAAACTCAAAGTAAGGTCAGTACTTCCATGCTTTAAACGCTGCACGCTCATACTCTCTCCCGCACTCGATATATTATCCATTGTTGATCTGCGCACAGCTGTTGTCACGAACGTCGACTCGCTTACGTCACTGTCACGAGACATTCTCGCAAAAAAATCACGGTTTTAGTAACGCAGTAACGCAGCGTTCCTACGGGAAAGTAACAGTAATCTAATTACCGTTTTTGCAATAGTAATCCCTTACTTTACTCGTTACCTGTGTAGCCCTGTCTGAAATTATTCAGGCTTGCAGTATAAAGAAAAAAGTCTACTGTTATAAAAAATGGTTAAAATATAAATAGTTGATAAAAGGTTTAAAAATCATATGCTTTGGTACAAAGCATATGATTACAGTTAAGAGTCCAATAATTAAAAGGGTTCCATGATTTAGAGTTCATTTTCTGTGCAGAATAAATATGTTGGGGTGTAACCTAAGTTTATTTACCCATCTAATGTCAGTTATCTCAATGTTGTATTGTCATTGGTTGTTGTGCTGACGAGCCAGTCAATGTCATTCTTCTCTGCTATGGGAGCGGGACGAGTGGTAAGGTTTGTGTGAATCTGTGGGAGCGGACACAGAAGCTAAGTCCGAAGAGAGAGATGTCGTAAGGCAAACGTGGTGTGGATTTTGCATCTAAGTGTATCATTGAGGTCGACTACCCGTGGTCCTGATATTACTTATTTGTGATCTGCAAGAGGTAAATGAGACTGTGTGCCTTGACATTTGTACTGTAACTATTCGTTATAGTGATAAAATAGCGTGATATGTGATGCTAACTAGCGGCTTGCTAACTAGCGCAGCTTACCGCGTTATGTGCTGTGATGCCATGCTGTATGTTTAGCTCTGTGATTTTCAGTCAAAGCATGCTAATGCTAAATCGTTATGTGATAGCATTTGGTATTGTAGCTCAAGTGTTTTAATATGTTTAGAAGCCGAGGGACGCTCTGAAAGGAGAGGGAGAGAGAGGTTTCTACCCGGATGGACCCTGCTGTTTTCTCACCCCTGACTGTCTTCACTACTGGTGAACTAACTGCCCGTTTCTGATTGCCCCACTAACAAACTCATTGGACTCGTGAGTACTAACTGGAACTAAAGTGCACGTATTTTGTTTATTGCTCAGTTTGAGTGAAGCGGCCATCAGTTTTAGGCCTCACCGCACCCGAACTTCGAATCAGGCCTGCAACAAGCACCGTGCCACAGGTGTAGTGTGGACAGGTTAAAGTGTGTGTGTGTGTGTGTGTGTGGGCCCACTGTTACAAATTTGGTTTTGGTGTGTAGCTGTAATCTAAGTTATTATCAAAGGTTGAAATTCATCCCTTTTAAAGGTGTGAGCTGTTGTAACGGAAATAACAGTTGGCACATAAGAATAAGGGTTATTTTGTTTTGATAATCTTTTATTTATAATCCATGTAGTCACATTTACAGTATTTTTGTTTGTTTATTTGAATTCAATTCATTTAATAAAAGTAACTGTTTATTTTATTCATTTCTTTTTGTCTAAATAAATACCCAGTGAGGGATTTAATTTGTATAAAATACAGTTGTGGTGGTCCTTATTAATTCAATTAGAGGGTATCAAGTATCATTATTAGTAGCACTACGAACCCAGGCCCAGTCTCATTGTACTATATACTCTAGCTTTACCATAGCTACGTGGGACCTGGGTTACACCTGAAAAAAGTAATCAGATTACAGTTACTGCCCATCTCTGGTTGTCACATGATTCGGAAGGTATTGTGGGCATTGTCGGCTCAGCCAATCAGAGCCAGCGGATTTTGTTACGCGGGCATTTTGCCATAACACGGGCAGAAATATTGCCGTTAAGCGCCTTTGTAACTTGAATTTTTCGTTAAATGGGGTATTTGTCAGTCGGGGCTCCACTGTATTGTTTTAGCTGTAAAAGTGTCATAAAATCAGCTGTGAGTGTGTGTGCTTTTGTCCCGTTTTTCAGGATTACTACTACTCTTACTATAAGAGTGTAATTAGGGATTATTAACAGAAAAAAAAACGAAATTGAAATTTTGCTGTTTTTACTGAAAAAGGCAATCAAAATGTACATGAATAAAAGATTTAGAATAGCCAATTTGAATTATTAACTAGTAAATTAATCAAGTACTTGACCCTGTGGTTTATTTTCGGGCATCTCTTTCCTTTAAATAAGTCCAGGCGTGTTGGGCCCCTGGTAGAGCTCAGGTTTGAGATTTTAACTCATTTAGTGTTAAAATCTTTACCAGAGCTTAAAGACTGTAGATGTTCACACCTGCTGTTAGAAAACAGAGCTCACAGCGGTGGTTTTTTTTTAAAGCAGGAAATAAAGATTTTCATTGGATACTATATTTATTACCACTTTAATCAGTAATGTACTTCCTATAAAATATAGATTTGATGAGTTACCAGTTCATTGAAGTCAAGTAGTGAACACATTAATCGCTTTATTGAACTACAGGCCTTACACTCTTGTGAGCTGTGGTTACCAACAGCAGGTGTGAATGTTTGGAGCCCCAAACGCAGATAAAGATTAGAATAACAAGGCAATGTAAAATCAGTTTAATGCAGTTGACAGTAGCAGCTCAGATGGAAATCAGCCAATTGTGAGAGGAGCAGAGGACCAAAACTGTCAGAGTTGTGGGACAAGTAAAGGGAACACTGTTGGCATTATTGTTAGCATAAAAGATTGAAATGTAAATAAATGTTACATTTTAAAATTGATCTTTGCCTCCTGTGCCTAAATAAATATATATACACTGATTACCAGTAAAAAATAAATAAATAAATAAAATGAAGCAATGCACTCCTTTCCAGGAAGCCCCATAGACCATCACTTTTCAAAATAATCTGTGCAAGTTATTGAATATGGCTAATAAGTAATACAAATAATATGAAAGTTACTTACATGTCAAAGATGGTGTTTGAGAAAGTGTCTGGGCTGGGGCTCTGGCTGGGCCTTGGGGGCTTGGGTTCTGGTTGGTGTGTCGCCGAGGTTGTGGGCGGGTGGGTGCATGGGGGCTCAGCCCTGGCGCGGGGGCACTCCGGTGCATCGAGCCAACTCGGGGGCTCTTCAACTGGTGGGGAGGTTGTTACATCCTTGCAGAAGTTCTCTGGTCTCCAGGAGTTCACTCTGCAGGTGGGGGAGAGATGTAGGAGAGGAGGATAATGAACTTAACCTGGGTGTCTATTGTCTTGTGTATTTTGGGAGATGAGTGGATGATGGGGTGGGTGCAGTTTTCTCTGTGGTGGAGTCAGGCGGGCTGCCCTGGATTCTGTCGGGCTGGGAGATGCTGCTGCTGTGGGCCCCAGCCTGGGGCCCCCTTGCCTTGGTGTGTTCCAGAGTGGGGGTGCCTACTAGGGTCAGCAGGGGAGGCTGGCCCCAGGGAAGGGCCACTTGCCCCTCCATTCCTTCCCTCCCCATCCCCAACCGCCTTCCTCTTCCCGCTCCACCACAATCATCAACACACGCAGGGCCTTGGGGTCCCCCGTTCTCTTCTGGCTGTCGGTACCTCAATTTTATCCCACAACTTAGACATTCACATTACTCTCATAACACATACATATAGGACCTTGTGGGTGGGCACGCTACACGGCATCCAGACGACCGTCTGTGTATACAACCTCACCTCTGGCGCCGGTGCCCACCTCTCAATTTTAAATACATGTAGACATTCAGAGTTCTCGGGAGGGGCTATGCAGCAGGTAGCTCCATGCCCTCCTGGATTTTAAATGCATATACAACACACATGCATCAACACTACATATGAGCGGGCGGAGGGAGGTTTGGAGTCTTCTCACACCCCCGTTCTCTGTTGCTTGCCAGGGCAGGGGGGCTGGGAGGAGGAGTTGGCCGTCCGAATGGGGTCTGGAATGTGGGGCCTCCCTGCTGCTGTGGAGTCGGGGCGGTCTGCTTGTCTCCACCCCAGGCAAAAGGGTAACACCTCCTGGGTCTGGGTGCAGTTTCCCCCTCTAGGGGCAAGGGTATCTGGACCCTAGGGTCTATAGTATGTTAGGGGAGTGTGATTGTGTGTACAGTGTCTACTTATGTCAGTCTCCACGTTGGGTGAGTGTGGAGTATTTGCATGTGTGTGCATGGGGGTGGGAATGGATGTTTGTATCTGTGTGTGCCTGTTTGTTTGTGTCTATATGTCAGGTTGGGTATCACACGCCACCTCTCTAAGGACATCTCAGGCCCTCCAAGGTATGGAGGCCTATCTCCCCTCACCACTCTCCCTGCCGGTAGCTGATGCCCTCAGACATCGGTGCGTTGGTGGTTCTTTGTGTCCGGGGCTGGGCGCTCAGGTATGCACCGGCTCACTCCTTGGTGGCTGCTTGTCGGGGCCTGGCGCGTGTGGCTCGGCCCCTTCAGGGGGTGGGGTGCCCTCGGCCTCTGGGCTTGGGGCTCGGTCACTCTGGCACAGCTGGCTATCGGCGGAGCTCACGGGCACGTCACTGCAACCCCCTCTGGCTTCTGCTCCGTGGCTGCTGAGTGACCCCTCGTCTGGGACTCTCCTCAGCTCTTTCTGGGAGAGTCGCACGTTCCCCCCCCCCCCCTCTAGCAGATCATTACATGAAGGAACCTTTTAAAAACAAGCGCGTTCATGCTCACAGGTGTACACACGGGTGCTCACACACACAAACTACACCCTTTTTGGCTCCTACCTCAAAGCACACTGTGCGCTGTCGATCTTACGTGCTGCACAATAATGTTTAATATTTAGTATTTACTGTTATATACACAGAGATTATCGCGATGATGTTGTTTATTATATTGCTCTGTTTTTTGCTTGTTTTCTCAACAGGTGATTGATATATGTATTTTTATATGTAGTTTTTTTTCTCTTTTTTTGTGTCCTTTATCACCGTTCCTCTTACCCGCTGTTTTTCTTTCCCTCCCTCTCTTTCTTTCTCCCTTTCCTTTTCCCCAGTCATGTCTGTCCTGTATGTAACAACTGAAAATAAAATAAAATAAATAAACAATAAAAACAATTAAATTATTAAGAAGCCAGATACAAATTACTATAAAACTGTAGTATCCAAACTTCAAAACAAGTGCCAAAATCTCCAAATTAAAAGTACTCGCAAACTATAAAAATTTGATTATACTTAAAAATATGCAAAAACTACTTCAGTGGAATTTTACCTGCTCAAGAATACATTAAACATGCACTATTTAATTGAAAAGAACAACGTTCGTGTACTTTTAGAAAGGATTCTAAAATATTTGGGGATACTAGCCATAAAGAGGGTCTCGTAGATTTACCTTAATAAGAGAAAAGCATCTAACTTCCTGCATTTAATGGTTTAAAAGTTTAACAGGTTTTTGGATGTGATAATAAAATTGAGTCCATTATTTGCAAAAAGAATGGAAAGAGCAAAAAAACAAATGCTTAATAAAAAATAATTGTTTTAAACTTAATTTTTGTAATTGTAGCAGATTTCATTATGTCTGTAATTTTTTATTTAGCCCCACAGTAGTAAAAATCTGAGCTTATTATTAATTGCCCATCTTCAGCAACTGCGTGTTGTACTAGCAGTACAAAATTTTAACATGTTTCATTTGCAGTTGAAGGGCACATATGGCCTCCAGGCTGTACATCCCTGCTATATAAATTACTTAATTATGCACAGGTCTCAGTGAAAATCTTAATTTTATTAGAAATAAGCAATAAATGGGAGTTAGATTCAATACTAGTATTTTACACAGCATTCAGCTATAGTAACATGTTCTGCATTTTCCTACTTCACCATCTGATCTGAACAGCTGCATTCACTTAGTAAATTAATAACTGCACTGGCCAAACATTTCTCAGTAACCAATAACTAGATGGAACAGCACAGTATCTTAGAGAGTGATCCAGATAGTGTTTCAGCTGAAGAAGCTGTGTTTTTCTTTTTGGGGCTTTTTGCACACCGGTCCACCACTGTTTTCCTATAATACAATGCATATCTGGTAACATTACAGTAGACGTGACCAGTAGGTGCACGTTCAGGTCGTGATCTGTAATTTAAAAAATCACCTCAATTCAATTTTATTTATATAGCGCCAAATCACAACAAAAGTCGCCTCAAGGCGCTTCATAGATACAGAGAAAAACCCAACAATCATATGACGCCCTATGAGCAAGCACTTTGGCGACAGTGGGAAGGAAAAACTCGCTTTTAACAGGAAAAAACCTCCGTCAGAACCAGGCTCAGGGAGGGGCGGCCATCTGCTGTGATTGGTTGGGGTGAGAGAAGGAAGACAGGATAAAGACATGCTGTGGAAGAGAGACAGAGGTTAATAACAGATATGATTCAATGCAGAGAGGTCTGTTAACACATAGTGAGTGAGAAAGGTGACTGGAAAGGAAAAACTCAATGCATCATGGGAATCCCCGGCAGCCTACGTCTATTGCAGCATAACTAAGGGAGGATCCAGGGTCACCTGGTCCAGCCCTAACTATATGCTTTAGCAAAAAGGAAAGTTTGAAGCCTAATCTTGAAAGTAGAGATAGTGTCTGTCTCCTGAATCCAAACTGGAAGCTGGTTCCACAGAAGAGGGGCCTGAAAACTGAAGGCTCTGCCTCCCATTCTACTTTTAAATACTCTAGGAACAACAAGTAGGCCTGCAGTGTGAGAGCGGCGTGCTCTAATAGGGTGATATCCTCATATGCCTCATGTTTTACACCCCTATAAAGTGAGCTTGGTACACTGCACAAGTAATATCACGTGACATGGTATGACTAGCTCAAACACTTAAGATACTGTTCAGCCATTTTGTTCACTGGGTAGTGCATAATGGCTGAGTTACCTGAGCGGGAATCCACTAAAGCAAAAAAATAAAAATAAAAATTTGAATTAATAACAAATATAGGCAGTAAGAGTTTTGTAATTAACTTTTAATTATGTTTGCCAAAGACAATGACAGTAAATTAACCCAGTTCTACCTGCTAGCTAAAGATGTTATGCTCCTCCCCCTTATACCGTTTAGGACAACTATAGAAAGTTACTAAAATAACCATTGATGAAAACTTATCAAACTGTCAGTATTTACCTTTGTCATAGTTTACGATTCTTTAGTCCTCCACATTCTCCAGACACCAAGAGGCTGCAACTGACGAAAGACCACGAAGACTAGTCGCTAGGCGGTGCAACCTGCTCCTCCCTCTTTTTAACCACGCAATAGGAGCCGCTGACGTTAAAAACCACTTTATTTAAAAAGTCATTTTACACCTGACATAAACATTTTAAAAGTCAAACAATGCACAAGTTTAAAAGAACAATTTTAGTTGTAAGAGTTTTTTAACGGTGGCACGGTGGTTAGCACTGTTGCCGCACAGCAAGAAGGTCCTGAGTTCAATTCCAACATCAGGCCGGGGTCTTTCTGTGTGGAGTTTGCATGTTCTCCCCGTGTTTGCGTGGGTTCCCTCCGGGTACTCCGGCTTCCTCCCACCGTCCAAAGACATGCAGCTTGTGGGGATAGGTTAATTGGATAATCCAAATTGTCACTAGGTGTGAATGTGCGAATGAATGTGAGTGTGAATGGTTGTCTGTCCCTGTGTGTGTTGGCCCTGCGACAGACTGGCGACCTGTCCAGTGTGTACCCTGCCTCTCGCCCTATGACAGCTGGGATAGGCTCCAGCGCCCCCCGCGACCCTGAAAAGGATAAGTGGAAGCGGATGGATGGATGGATGGAGTTTTTTAAGTATAGAAATGGTTAATATGTTTAAAAATATTCATATATAATATTTGTCAAATAATTGTCACCCACCTCAACATCATAATAAAAATATAATTAATAAAATATATAATAATGATAATAAGAATAATAACAACAGCAACACCTTACCTAAAAGCTCTTCTGACATTCGACTGCTTTTGAAAAGTTTCAATAGTGTCAATACACCATAAAGACAATGGAGTGACTGCTTGAAAGACCCCATAGACCAGGGGTCAGCAACCCTGAGCTGTGCGTGTTCATGGAGCTGCATGTTCACCTGCTGGACATCACTACCTGACAAGTTTAACTGTCTTCAGAACATTGCAGAGGCCTTATTGACAGTATTTGGCTCTAATATCTGTGTGAGCAGATTTTCTCTCACATGAGTCCTCAGGTCTGAATGCTGGACACTCGGAGACCTGTGTCTCTGAGTGGGAGACCAGAGATCATATTAACATGTGTGTCTCTGTATTAACAAACATGTCATATTGGCTCAGTTCATTTTTCTTATCATTGTTGTGAGGAGACCATAAATAGCATTTGTATTTTCTGTTGTTCAGTCAATTTGTTGTTATGGATAAAAAGTCTTTTTTTGTTTCCAAATAGCTGATAACTATTCGCTGATAGCTGCCAACATCTGCGAACAAATATGATTCTATAAAGTTGTTCTATATAGTGTGTAACTGTTCATAAAAAGTGTTATTAAATTTATTGCTAATGCAATCATATGGCACACTGACTTCTGAGGGAATTTTAGATGCACTCGTCATCAGAAAGGTTGCTGACCCCTGCCATAGACTATGTGCACCTTAGCATGTGCTACTTCCGGTGGGGAAACTCTTGTATAGCGCTTCATTTCCGGTGTGATATTCGCTCCTTGTTTACGGTCGGATTTTCCAAAACAAGTCAACCAAATGAATCAAGTGGCGATTTACATTTCTCAAGAAATGTAACTTTATTTTTTAACAATTATTATAGATGTTTTAAGGCTGTAAACCCCCTGACTACACACTTTATATACTTTTCACAGACAGGCATGAACATTTTCACACTTTTCTCTCTTGTTTAAACTCTCTCAAAGTTCAAACCTTGGTAGAAAAATAAGTCCAGTATTATAGAATAAAACCAAAGATCAAACCTTGTTTTCAGATCCTGTACTGTACAGGAGAGACGGCACGGAGGAGATCAACAATAGTCTGCAGCGATCAGGATGCAGAACACAATGTGCTGTAAATTTTTTTATTTTTTTTTAAAAAGCATGCAAAATTGCACAAAAAAAATCTGCGAAAAGTGAACCGCATCATAGCAAGGGACCGCTGTAATTTTGAAGGTACGTCACAACATACTTGTTGTAAATACTAATGTATAGAGACCCTTACCAGCAATCATTCATTTATTTTTTTCTGTGGCTTTTTTTCACGGTTTGTTGACATGCTGTGTAGGTGTGTACTGATATCGACATAACAGCGGAAACATCTGGCTTTGACTATTGTTCACCTGTAGTTTGAATGCTGAACATTTGCCTGTTTAAATCATAAGAACTGTCACTATACAGAGATGTGCTTCTGAACGTGGACGATGTTTCTTCTGCTGCAGTGATGCAGTTCTGCTTGCGTTGAGTGATGTAAACAACCAATCAATCTACACTCTTCAAAAGTCAAAATTGATCATTTGATTTTTTTATGACATAGTAATGGTGAGTGTTCCCACCTTCTGCTCTTTGTAACTTAATGCGATCTTTCCGTCTTCATGTTTTGGACATGATTTTGGAGTATATCTCCGCAGTAGCGATTGACCGCAAAGTAAAGCTACCGAAAATGTACAACCCTACATCCGGTTTTAAAGTTAGCATTTTCTCGTGCACAGGGTCTATTCCCTCTCCTTTCCACCAGTTCAAAGAAAATACTAATTATTTCTGGTTATATAATTTGAGGGCACAAGTTGAAGAGTAACATTTTAACAGATCGGTAATATACTTCAGGAGCTTTTACATACTGCATCTGATTAGCCAAACTTCCATGTAGCTCATTGTCTTTTCTCTAATACAATAGAGTGTGTCTGATCTACTATAAATCCTCAACTGCATGTTTGCTCAAGTAAATAGTCTTAATTGTTTGAACAACCAGTAATCCTTAATTTGCAAATGCCAAATCTGGATGTTGTCTGTGTAATTCACCTTTATCTTAGGTTTTTTATTTGTACTTTTTGCTTTTCTTTTTTTCTACTCTTGTGTCCATTTTAATCAGTTATTATTGCTACTGTGACAAGTGAATTTCTGCAAGAGGAATCAATGACCCCCTCCGCGAATCGTTACCTTATCGTGGTGGAGGGGTTTGTGTGTCCCAGAGATCCCAGGGGCTATGTTGTCTGGGGGCTTTTGCCCCCTGGTAGGGTCTCCCATGGCAAATTGGTCCTGGGTGAGGGACCAGACAAAGAGCGATTCAGAAGGCCCCTATGAAAAGACCATCGAGGGAACAGTTTACTCTGCCCGGGATAGGGTTACCGGGGCCCCGCCCTGGAGCCAGGCCCGGGGAGGGTGCCCAAGGGCAAGCATCTGGTGGCCGGGCCTTAGTCCATGGGGCCCGGGCGGGCACAGCAGTGATTGGGAGGAACGGCCCCCCGGGTCTGAACCCGAGCGGTGTTTCGTTATTGGACTTCAATGCAAACCACAGTTTGGACATAACAAACACCATGTTCGACCATAAGTGCACGTGGCACCAGGACACTCTAGGCCACAGGTCGATTATCGATTTTGTAATCGTATCACCAGACCTGAGGCCATATGTTTTGGACACTCGGGTAAAGAAAGGGGCTGAGCTGTTAACTGATCACCACCTGGTGGTGAGCTGGATCAGGTGCCGGGGGAGGACGCTGGACAGACCTGGCGCGCCCAAACGTACAGCGAGGGTGTGCTGGGAACGTCTAGCAGCCCCAGTCTGCGAGATCTTCGACACACATCTCCGGCAGAGCTTCAACAGCATTCTGAGGGAGACTGGGGACATTGAGATTCTGAATGGACCATGTTCAGCACCTCTATTGCTGAAGCCGCTGCACTGAGCTGCAGCCGCAAGGTAGTTGGTGCCTGCCGTGGTGGTAATCCCCGAACCAAATGGTGGACACCAGAGGTGAAGGGAGCCACCAAGCTGAAGAAGGAGTCCTACCGGGTCAGGCGGTGGAAGGAATACCTTGAGGACCTCCTCAATCCCACTGACACGTCTTCCGTGGTGAAAGCAGAGTCTGGGGATGAAGGGGATGACCCGCCAATCTCTGGGGGCGAGGTCACTGAGGCAGTTAAACAACTCCTTGGTGGCAGAGCCCCTGGGGTGGACGAGGTGCGCCCCGAGTTCCTGAAGGCTCTGGATGTTGTAGGGCTGTCTTGGTTGACACGCCTCTGCAATGTTGCGTGGAGAACAGGGGCAGTACCCCTGGACTGGCAGACCGGGGTGGTGGTCCCCATCTTTAAGAAAGGGGACCGGAGGGTGTGTTCCAACTACAGGGGGATCACACTCCTCAGCCTCCCTGGGAAGGTCTATGCCAGGGTGCTGGAGAGGAGAGTCCGTCCGTTAGTTGAAACTCGGATACAGGAGAAAAAATGCGTTTTTTGTCCTGGTCGTGGAACACTGGACCAGCTCTTTATCCTCTCGAGGATACTTGAGGGTGCATGGGAGTTTGCCCAACCAGTCTACATGTGTTTTGTGAACTTGGAGAAGGCATTCGACCGTGTCCCTCAGGGGTCCTGTGGGGGGTGCTCCGGGAGTATGGGGTGTCTGGCCCATTGCTACGGGCCATTCAGCCCTTATACGACCGTTGCAAGAGCTTGGTTCGCATTGCCGGCAATAAGTCGGACTTGTTCCCGGTGGGTGATGGGCTCCACCAGGGCTGCCCTTTGTCACCGATTCTGTTCATAATTTTCATGGACAGAATTTCTAGGCGTAGCCAAGTGGCGGAGGGCTTTCACTTTGGTGGTCTCAGGATCTCATCTCTGCTTTTTGCAGATGATGTGGTCCTGTTGGCTTCATCGGGTGATGGCCTCCAGCTCGCCTTGGAACGGTTCGCAGCCGAGTGTGAAGCAGCGGGAATGAGGATCAGCACCTCCAAATCTGAGGCCATGGTTCTCAGCCGGAAAAGGGTGGAGTGCCCACTCCGGGTCAGGGACGTGACCCTGCCCCAAGTGAAGGAGTTTAAGTATCTTGGGGTCTTGTTCATGAGTGATGGGAGAAGGGAGCGGGAGATCAACAGACGGATTGGTGCAGTGGCTGTAGTGATGTGGACGGGGTACCGGTCCATCGTGGTGAAGAGGCAGCTGAGTGTAAAAGCGAAGCTCTCAATTTACTGGTCGATCTACACCCCTACCCTCACCTATGGTCACGAGCTGTGGGTAGTGACCGAAAGAACGAGATCGCAAATACAAGCGGCGGAAATGGGCTTCCTCCGAAGGGTGGCTGGCCTCTCCCTTAGAGATAGGGTCAGAAGTTCGGCCATTTGGGAGGGGCTCAGAGTAGAGCCGCTGCTGCTCCACAGCGAAAGGAGCCAGTTGAGGTGGTTCAGGCATCTGACAAGGATGCCTCCTGGGCGAGGTTTTCCGGGCATGTCCCACCGGGAGGAGGCCCCGGGGCAGACCCGGCAGATCCAGGACACGCTGGAGAGATTATATCTCTCGGCTGGCCTGGGTGTTCCCCCAGATAAGCTGGAGTAGGTGGCTAGGTAGAGGGAGATCTGGGTTTCTCTGCCTGGGCTGCTGCCCCCGCGACCGTGCCCTGGATAAGCGGAAGAAAATGGATGGATGGATGGATGGAATCAATGAAGTCCTTATTTTATCTTATCTGATCCTCACCATGCGGAGCGCTGAAAGTTCAAATTAAGTACTTAAAATGAAATCTAAACTTAAAAAGTAACCCGTTGCAAACCAGTTGTTTGGATTAGTGTGCAACGTGGACTTTAAATATACTCCCTAGCCAAGGCTAAATACTGAGAGGGTCAAAAATGAAAGGTAAAGAACATCTGACTGTACCTAAGGATAGTGATAGACTGAGGTTGTGCCAAATATTAGGGTGATTTGTTAGAGAATGCCAAAAATGGTACCCCATGGGTGCCGTCTGCAGGATATAAAAGAGATTTATGTTCATACTTTTGAGATTCTTTCTATAATTTGACTTTCAGAACTCTCCCTGGACTGTGTGCAATCTGTAATGGGCTTGTTTGGAATAATTTACTCAAATAACACTTTCTCAGGGTCTTCACAGAAGAAGAATCCTCACATAACCATGTGCAACGGTTTTGAACCAATGCACAATATTGACCATCAATGACCTAAGTAGGACCTACATTGGATGCCCACCCAGGTTTATCCATATGGATTTAATGTTAGAAACCCAAATGGGTCCCATATATACTAAACAATTTTGAGGCCATGTAAAATATATGCCCATATTAACCTCTTAAGCCCCAAGCCTACCTGATCTCCTGCCTTTTGCCCCCGTATCAGGGGGCGTTGGGGCTTAAGAGGTTAACTTAACATAACCATTTGGGGCCTACATAGACATGTTTTCAGGGTCTGACTTGCATTTGCCCATGTGTGACCCATATAGTTTAACCAGGTGGGCACCCACCTGTCTCATCAGTACTAAAAATATATATATTGATTACCTAACTTTGCCCCACCTGGGGCCCACAACAACAGCTTTTCTTTAAATGACTGTGTTTGTCCATGTCTATCCCAGGTGAAAAACCCAAGTGGGTCCTACATGTGTTTCCCATTTTGAACCAAGTTAAGTGTTTCCCATGTTTGACCCAGCTAGGACCTACTAAAAGTGCCCACTTGGGATTGCCCATATGGGTTTAATATGAGAAACCCACGTGGGCCCCATACAAAAAGCCCAGTTGAGCCCATGCCCACATGGTACCCATCCAGCCCGAGCAAAAACCAAGTGGGGACCATATATACATGTTGGCTGGATGGTTTTACAAGAACCCCTCCCCTGCACCAACACATCCTCCAATCACACACACCCATATTTTGTTTTTAAATTCCATTGCAGTTTATTCCACACCTCAAACCTTTTGTAAACCGTTAAACAAATAAAAGTTAACTGAAACAAATTACAGATTGCAATAAAATAAACCACTAAACAAACCATCTTTATGGTGTAATTATTTTACATCTTTCTCTTTTCGTTTGTGTGGGAGCCCCGTCAAAAACCTGTCCATTATGCTAGCAGTGTCCAAGCGTTGTTTTTTTTTTTAAATTCATACTGCACCCTTACTGCAATGGCTCTGCATGACCCCTAGGGGGCACACCCCACACTTTGGGAACGCCTGAGCTAGTCCAACTTCAGTAACCCTACAAACGTCACTGCTGTTTAGTTTCCTGTCTTCATTTATGTTGGAAGTGATAGCAGAGCTGTACGTTTGATGCTATATCTGCCGTGGTCCTGGGTCGTTTTGTTTCATTTTTGGTATCGCTTTGTGTTTTGTGTTAATCCTGATTTTGCATTGGTTCTTAGGGTTGGTTCTGGTGTTTAGTGTTTTATCATCCCTACCTGTGTCTTTCCTCTGTGTTCTGTTCTTGTCCCCAAGTTTGTGTTGTAAAACAGTCTGTGAGTTTCCTGTTTTACTTTGTAGGTCTGTGTCTCGTTATGCCCATTAGTTCCACCTGTGTCCACCCCTGCATGTTATTTCCCCTCATTACCTTGTATTTATAGTGCATGTTCCTTGTAGCGTCGTCTGCTTTACTCTGTGTATTTTGGTATTCCTTGCGTCTCTCTGCTCTCCTTTCCCTGCATGTCCTCATGTTTTCAGGTTTGTTTATTAGTTTTCCCAGTTTAGGATTTAGTTGCTCCCTGTTCCTTATTTCCTGTTTTGTACTTCACTTTCATTACAAATAAACACTCACTCGCACCCCAGCCAGTACCTGCATTTTGGATCCTTTTCTCACAACACCACACGACTGCTGCCCCAGCAGTGATAATATCATGTTTAGGTGGAAACTAGCGAGCTAACTTCCTGCTCACTTCTATCTCTGTTAAATTTGATAAATTCTGTTTTCATGGATGCCTGGATTTTAATAGTTACACCTGGTAAAGCAGCAACTCTGATCATTTTATTAAAGATGAAAGAATTTAGAGCAGCGGTCCCCATGGGCCATGGACTGGTACCGGTCTGTGAATCGTTTGGTACTGGGCTGCGAGAGTTGACGCTTGGGTGTGAAATTTGTGGCTTTCAGGATTTTTATCATTAACTCGGTTTCTCTGGGTCTTTTCCCGTGCTGTAGTTGTGTGTCTTATTATGAAATAAATATTTACGCCTTACCATAGCGACAAGAGAGCATTAAGGGGCGGAGTCATTGGTATCATTTTATTTTGTTGTATTTATCTGCGACACCTTAAAGGCCGGTCAGTGAAAATATTGTCTGACATTAAACCGGTCCATAGCACAAAAAGGTTGGGGACCGCTGATTTTTAACTCTCAGTGATGCCGCAGTGTTCGTTTGACTTTGGGACCTGTAGCGGAGTTTAGGACCCAGATTACTCCGTGAGGCTCCTGACTATCCATCAAGTGAACTAAAACATTTTTGACAGATTGCTACCACATAAAATCAGTCCGAGGTCAGTAAGCACAACCACAATTCATACATAAAGTGCACTGTCGAATTTTGAGAAAATTAAAGGATTTTAAGTGAGCCTTACAGTCAGAAAACTACAAAAATACAGGGCAACTGATACGAAACAAAAGGGACAACCCAGAAAAATACATAAAGGCCAATATGATCCAAACTCCTGGGGTCGGATGCTCACATACGCTCGTCTACATAGCATTAATATAAATGATAATTGATTGGTTGTTGTGACTCTTTTTTGACTCCTAACCTGTCCAGAGTTGTGACAAAGTGAGAGAGACTAGAGGAGGAAATACGAGAGAGTGCGAGACTAGTCTGACCTCAAGAGGAGAGGCAGATAAAGAGATAAAAGGATAAAGAGGGATGAGAGACGAGATGGAGGATGCAAGAAGGCA
Organism: Perissodus microlepis; assembly: GCF_051167445.1. Classification (NCBI taxonomy): domain Eukaryota; kingdom Metazoa; phylum Chordata; class Actinopteri; order Cichliformes; family Cichlidae; genus Perissodus; species Perissodus microlepis. The sequence continues at coordinate 970,633 of NC_140481.1, forward strand.
AGGGGAAGGAACAGCCTGTCTGCTTCCTGTGTTCATCTATATTTCACAGCACTTTCAATTAGAACCAGTGTGGCTGCAGTGCGGCCCAGAGAGATAAAGAGAGCGATGGGGAGAGAGCGAGGTTTGCTCCAGGTCACGGTGGCCCTGGTAATGGCCTGTCTCCCGCTCTCTTCCCTTAAAGGTGTTTGCAAACATAAAGTCTGTTTACTTTGGCCTGAAGCAAAGCTCTTGGTTTGTTACGTCTGTATATTGCTCAGGTTATTTTCAATGTGGCGTAACTTGCAGCATGCTGTAATTTATCAAGAGAAGCCACATGGAGCAGCCTTTTCATTCACAAGATTTTTTGGCGTTGGGGAAACTTGCTCCTTGCACATCCCAGTCGGTGTGGGAGAAGTTCAAAGTACAAACAAAATTCTCTCTATGTAAGAGTGACACGGTGGGAATTTAATTGAAAATAGCTTCGGAAACTGTTTTTAACTGATAGTAAAAAGATTTTATGCCCCAAATCCCCTCAAACTCTGTAGACATCAAATTTCATGTAGACCTCAAAATTTTCAAGTTGTGAAAGTTTTTAAACTGGCCAAGAGAATTATTAGCAAAGTTATACAGGAAGCCTGACAGTGGTCCTGTCTACATGTTGGAGCTAAAAGGAGGAGGACGCTTCGACTAGCTTAGCTTTAATTATCAGCTGTCACCTGACCGTTAATGTTTTTTAATTATTAGACTATTATCACTTAATCAGTCAACATTAACTGTAAAAGACAACTGCGGCGTGTTTCAGCATGTGATTTCTCACACTGACCAGCCCATGTATCTTTGTGGTTTGCTTTGCTACCCCAACTTTTCCTCAGATTCAGTCGTTTGCTCCTGCTCAGATCAATCCTTCAGCACAGACCTCTTAACAAACCAAGACCAAATGCCACATTCGATGGTGTCTAATCAATTAAGAGAAAAAAACATTTTCAGATAGTTGGATGACAGGTTTTAATTATATAATGAATGTTTGGTTTGTGCTTTAAGCATCCTGAGTTCACCTTCAGTCCAACCTTCATCAGGCTCTTTGAGTTATATTTAGAGCTCATTTAAATTCTTATTTTTCAAAATAAATTATGCAGATTTCTGTTTTTTTATTTATAAATGAGAACCAAAGAGGGAAAAAAGTGTTTAAAAATGTGTTAAAAACCAGATTTTTAAAATCAAGTTTTATTTGAACTTTGAAATAAAACTTTTCACTCTTTATTAAAGTTTGTAAAGTGTCAGTAACACAGTTAACTAAAACATTTACAGTTCCTGGGTGCATGAATATTAAAACTCTCATTATTAGTTGGTAATTACAAAAATAAAATCTAATCATACTGAATATGAAAGACATGCAAGCTGATGAACGTGTTACTGGGAGGTTTGGCAGACTCAACAAAACTAAAATAAAAAAAAAAAAAAAAAAACTATAATAAATGCAACCAAAATACCAAAAAATGACAAATGAAATAAAAATGACTGCAGAGAGGTACAGAGCTATACAGAGATGCAAACATTTATACTGCTAACAAGAGACACAGCAGATAATTGATCTATTAAGATAACAGAAGCTGAACATAGTCTGGTAGCAGTTATCAAAATTACTCCATTATTTCAAATGATGGCGTTCCTCGATGATCTGGTTTGACCTCTTCAGCCTCGAACCATCAAACAGGCTGCAAACAGCATCAGGCTGTAAGCAGGAGTCTGTCTGCAGACAGAGGATGATGGAAGTGAGAGGAAGGAAAATGAAGGCTGTCCTGAGGCTGGAGGGAAGGATGAGGACAGAGAGCATGTCAGAAAAGTGTTGCAAAACTACAATTTGTTTATGTGGTTCATATCTTCAGAATCATAAACTCCTGAATAAAAATAAACTCTTCAGTTTGATATTCTAAGCAAACATTACAGCATGTTGAGAAATGAGGGTTGAAATGTGAGATATGTAAAACGTATCATAGATTTATATTATGTTTGGTATATGAACAATGCCTACCCCAATGACCTCTATTCATTTTTATGTGCAGTTGTCAGCTCATGATTCATTTTTAAAAAATCAGAAGATGTGTGAGAGAGAAGGAGACCACAGAGACGTCTTCTGTTCAAGGTCTAGAGCTCTGAACCCCTGCACCGGAGGAACGGGCAGAACATTATAACCTCTGGGGACCACAAATATCTTTACCAGATGTCAATTCATGCACAAAAAATCGAAATACAGTGAGAAGAATGCATCATCTGTGGAGCATGAAAAGTATAGCAACTGTCCTAATATTAGCAGCTGATATTTCTTTCAGATCTGAAACATGACATCTGTGAAATCATGCTGCTGGTAGTGGAGTTAAAAATACCGAATCATTTTCAGCATTTGAATGCCACATGAAAGAGCCGGAGTTGAAAGGCAGGTATAGGTCTGGTCGCTGTTGAAAGATTGTGCAGCACTGGAAGGATCAGAGCATTTCTACCGAATGCTTCAGCAGTGGGCCATTCATATAAAACTGTGACCATAACCTCACGGCAACGCCGAACATGCAAAGGACTGTGTCAAAGAGCAAGAAGAAAGAAAGGCCTCAGAGGACTCGTCGTAAGCACTGGTGTGTATACTGGACTGACTGGACGCAGGAGAAGGTCGATTAAGGTTGCATGTGAGGAAAGACCATTTCTGCTGCTTCCAGCATCTGCTCTCCAACGCCACCTGTTTCTCCAGGGAACTAAGGCCTACAGAGAAGGGACAGCAGTCTCCGGGCAAAACCCCGGGCAGTATATTTCAGCCATATGCCTGGGTTGCTGCAGGGAGTGAGGCATGGAAAAAATGACACACTGTCATTATACTGAACACCACCACTGACATAGAGTAGAAAGTGTGACCGAAGGAAATGATGAAGAGTGGCACATCAGGAAATTAATGAATACCCCAAAAGCTATCTGAATCAATAAAGCTGTGTCCCCTTGGATCAGCTGGTCAACCCACGGCAGTTAGTTGCATATAAAAATGTGATGGCTGTCACCTGGTTCAACATAACCCACACTGCTTCGAGTTAGCCACAGCTGCATCGTAAGATTTCAAAATAAAAGCCTCAGCTGACACTTTGGGAATTGTCGTAAATTGCCCCCTATACCAAACAATACGAGAGCAGAGTCTGGAAGCAGACAGTGTTTTGGGGAGACGATGGCTCTGAGATAGATGCAGTCTACCTGCTGTCCAGGGGAACTCCAGGCCTCGATGGCCGGTGTCCTGCAGGTTCAGATCGCACTCTGGGTCAACACACCTGAATCAGATGATTAGTTCATAACCAGGCCTCTGGGGAAGGTCACGACATGTTGAGGAGGTCATTTAGCCATTTAAATCAGCTGACACATCTAAAACCTGCAGGACACCGGCCCTCGACACCTGCTATACAGGGACTACAATTAAAAGAATGATGTGAATGATCAGGACCCCACACAGCGTTCAGGTGGCATTTTCAGGGTTTTTTTTATTTACAGACACCAACGTTCTTTTGTGGTTTGACACCGACTTCTGTCAGGGCAGTCAGCTTTTCATCTGCTGCCACACTCCACACTCGTCTCCGGTCCTCGGCGCTGCCCCTTGAGCACCACCCCTCCCCTACACCAGAGCCAGAGACCACACCCCTGCCACAAATGAACTATACGAAAGTCATAACATCAGTCAGAAGGTGAGCTGGCATAAAAGGTAATGACAGGAATCACAGGATAACGACACAGGGGAAGTAGAACCAAACCCAAGCACACAAGACTGTCAAAATAAAATAGGAGCTAATATACACACTGAAACCCAGACTAAGACTCGTGAACTTGGAGAAAAACTGACTTGGAGACGTGACTGACTGGGAAGACCAGACACACTACCGAGACATGGCACAGAGGGACTAGATGGACACAGGGATAAGACTAAATGTCATATAACCTAAAGATGAACACAAACTGAAAATCAGAAGCACAAGGAAACATTATACTGAAAGAGCTTGAACATAAACCACATCTAAAAATCTAAGAATGATTTATACGTCCACAGCAAAAACTCAAAATGCTGAGATCGTGACATCTCTGGTTATACACAGTGCTTCAGGGCCGAGTACAAACTGGAGTCATTTAGATAGCTGTGAGTCAGGCTACGTCCACACTAGCCCGGACAGAATTGAAAACCGCGTTTCCGTCTGAAAACGCTCCGTGTCCACACTAGCGTTTTCAGTTGTTTTCACAGAGCTGTGCGTCCACATTGACACAGCCGAAAACGCTGACGTTCCAGTACTGCACATGCAGGAAACGCAAGAAGATTCGACCTGCCTCATTTCTGTCTGCCGCTTATTTACTTTCCGGCTCTTTGAAACGTCGGCAAATTGTCGAGGAAAAGCACCGAGTTTGTTAAATGGACTAACAATGAGGTGGAGTTGTTGCTGCAAGTAACACAAAACTACAAAGTTGCAAAAGTGAGTGAGAATTAAAGAATTTGAAGAAATGCTCTCTGGAGCACGTGCAGACTGATATTAATAGGGCTGTCAAACAAAACAACAGCTGTATAATGCCCTCTGCTATCTTGTTTAATTGGTCACATGACTGCATCACATGACCAACATGCGTCATTGTCCACACTGCAACGGGACAGCTCGGTTTTGAAATGTATGCGTTTTCGAGAGCGTTTTCAAAATGCTGCGCTTTTCCTTGGGGAAAACGCCGTCTCAGTGTGGACGGGAGAGAAAACTATGTTTTCAGACGAAAACGCGTTAGTGTGGACCAATGTTCCCTCTAAGCGCTTTGAGGGCCCCGAAAAGCGCTGTATAAATGCAATCCATTATTATTATTATTATTATTATTAATGTTTCATGTGTGTGAGCGAACACACAAACTCCCTGAGCGTCCCTTGGATCACTGTGAGCGACAGCAGACGTGTGCACTGTGGTCACGCCAGCATCGAATCCATCCAAGCTACATGTTTATTAAAGTAATCAAATTACAGCATTTATGTTAGACTACTTTTAATTAACTGCTTTAGCCCACTTACAATGAAAATTATAAAAATCTTGTTCATGACCTGTGTAGCATGTTAACACTATTGGAAGGAAAAATAACTTGAACTCCAATTTTGAAAACACAACTTTCTTTCTTTCTTTATTATAAAGCTCTGACTTGTATTATGAGTCTGTGGTCTGGGAGAGAGTCTGTAACTCTGTCTGCAAAATACAGTAAATAATGACCAATGTTGGGCAATTAATTATATAGTTACTCCTCAAAAAAGTAACTGAGTTATGCAAACAACAAAGTTTTTGCAGCTGTTTACCTAAAAATGCAGCCAAGGCGTTTTTTTAAATAAACATTTCAAACTATTTACAGAACAATCAGCTGTTCTGCATCAAATCTGATGCCACACAAATTATTTGTGCCTCTCCAAAAAATAATTTCTGTCCACTATGAGATGAAGGAGAACAACAGCCTGATACCTGCAGGCCTGACAGCAGCAGATGTATCACTGCTGTAACACCTGTAACACTCAGCAGTCGCCTCATTGTTCTGACACACACAACAAAACTATTGACCACACTACACACTAACTACACACTAACTACACAAGATTTGTGCTGAACGTCGCAAATCTCTCACATCTCAAAACACCGCCTTCACTCCTAAACTTCCCCCGTCCTAAACAACTAAATGCCATGTTGCCATATCATTCTTTGATTGGTCCACATGGTACATTTTTCCACCAATAGGAAAGAGTGGGGGTTTTTTTGGTGTTGTTTTTGCTCACAGGCTTTTCAGCGTTTTCCTTATAAAACGCCGTTTTTGCCATTTCTTCCTGCAGTAAATATAAACAACGACAGTATTCAGGAAGAAAACCAAACATTGCAGATATTTTATCATAACTCTGGTTTTACGTGGCCGATCAACACAATTTAAAAACTGGTATAAAGTCCACACTTTTCCCGTCAGTTGTTCCGTCTGTCCTGCTCACATCTCCAATGGTTGTACACGCTGTCATTAACGTGGCTTCACTCCACATCAGCCGCTTTGCTCGCTAAAACACCGGCACATAAGGACGCTGTCATAGCCTGTCAACCACGTTGATTAGCTGCGTATATACGAATGTGAATCACATCATTGGCTGGACTTTGGGATAAGGTGGCATCGTTCTGATCCCATACGGGAGCAGCCGGTCACTTACTGACTAACACTGCAGAACAGAATTGTTAAAGTTTTAATTTTAATTTTAATTCAGGTTAGATTTTTTTTTTGTGCGCAACACATATTTTCTGTGCGCAGAGAGCGTGCCTGCAGCGCACAATTGCAGACGCGCACAGCTTAGAGGAAACATTAGTGTGGACGTAGCCTCAAACCTACCTTTAATTCTTACAGTATGCTCCAATGTATTCTATAAAATATTGTGTTCAACCGTATCAAACACTGAGTTGAGCTGAGAGAGACAAGCACAGAGATGAGTGCACAGTCAGAAGGCATAGGAAGATCATTGGTAACCTTCACTAATCGGCTCTGTAATGGAATGAGTTGTGAAAGCTGACAGAAACTCTTCAAATAAACCTGTTTAATTAATTAATTAATAATAATAATAATTAATTAATGTTTAACTGTTTAATACTGCTGCATTAAAATCATGTGGTATGTAAACCATTCATACAAATAGCATTAATATGCTATTAATGGCTCGTGGCTCAAGAGTTGGGCGTTCATCTTGTAATCGGAAGGTTGCTGGTTTGAGCCCCGGCTCCGACAGTCTCGGTCGTTGTGTCCTTGGGCAAGACACCCGTTGCCTACTGGTGGTGGTTAGAGGGCCCGGTGGCGCCAGTGTCCGGCAGCCTCGCCTCTGTCAGTGCGCCCCAGGGTGGCTGTGGCTACAATGTAGCTGCCATCACCAGTGTGTGAATGTGTGGATGACTGGGTGGATGACTGGATGTAGTGTAAAGTGCTTTGGGGTCCTTAGGACCAAGTAAAGTGCTATACAAATACAGACCATTTACCATTTAATATATTTAAAATGGAAGCATTAACAGTAGGACTAGGAAAGGGCTCTACTATTTATGCTGATGGTTTGGAGGAAGTGATTACTGAAATAAACCCAGAAAGATCAGTCAGAGATAAAAACTAAATAAATATCAATTGCACTGAAAGTAGTTGTACATCAGTTGCATTCCATTAGGGCAAGCAAGGCAAGCAGTGCTTGCAGAGCAGCGTGCGAGGCAAGCTGCTCTGCAAGCACTGCATGATCTGCACTTCATATGAAACACAGCTAGCATTAGCAAGTAAACAAACTTTAATGACTTGGAATCATAACAGAGGGGTTTCCTCTTGCTAACTACCGTGGCCAACATGTGTGATGTGGCAGAGATGGAGCGTGAAGAAGTAACTCCAATGATACACTAGCAAGGAAAGCAGTACCTGTGGTGGAGAGGGGCCAGCAGCTCTGACCATGGCCAGTGTAATAAAACGTGAACATTGACCAGGTGCTAGTTAGACCCCACCTTCAGATTAGCATCTAACATCTCAGTCTTAGCATCTAAGTCTGAATGTGATACGTTTAAGCAGCTGCTTTGTCAACACTAAATCTTTATTTTTCACTTCTATTTCCATTTTCTCTGTAGATATTGACAGTTAACCATGATGCACGCTGATCAAGCTTTTTATATCAGCTGATTTGTTTGTTAACATCTTAATATGCTTTTTTGAAAACTCAAGACGACGTAGGTCTGTTTTTTTCAGAGATATGTGGTCCTCACATTACAGCCACCACAAACATGTGATTTATAGACTATGATGCTGCAAATTAAAAACAAACACCACCCTGGGAGGCCAATTCCATTTTGATCTCCGGACTTCCAGGCTGTACTCGGCACAGCGTTTCCTTTATCCTAGGCAGGAACATGTAGGGACATCTGTATATACTAAGTGTATGGTTATTAGTTTAATATGTGACTAATACATTTGTCAGGTAAATTGGCTATAAATGCTAATGTTAGTAAGAGTTTATTGCTTCACTCTCATATCAGCTCATCTGTACCAATGCTGCCTGTTTTTATTTCTGGTAATCCTTTTAGAAACTCGAATATTAAAAGTAATATGTAATAAAGAATAAAGAATGGACTCCTTTTAGAGTCAAGTAGAGACTTCTTCTCAAAAACGGGTAATGCCAATTGGATAAACCAGCCAGAGCACACACTCATAATACAACTACATGTGTGTTACTTGTGATTATGACTTCATTTGCTAGTTATTATTTCAAACTATGATGTCTGGGTGACCATCACAGCACAGCAAATCTTAAAAATGTGAAAAATATCCAGCCCCTGTAACTAATATGTATTCTGATTACAGTCTTGATATCACACAGCGGTATTTTTCTCTGGTTTGGCTCACAGCTGGAGATGTGCTTACAATATCAATCTCAGTGAATCACTTTAAAAATCTGCACTTTTGTGGTATTTTGTGAGCAGTTATGACATCACTCGTGTTTGCCCAGTTTGATCTTCACTCCACCAACACCAACACTTTCACTCAAAGCTTTTCCATCATCTGATGTAGTTTTCATCGATCTGTTTTCTCTCCTTCTTGTTTAACCATCTCAACATGGACTCAACATGAAAACAGCCAGCAGTGGAGTGTGGCTACAGACAGAACTGCACTGAGCATTACAAGCCATGAAAATATGTGTGTCTGTATAACATAACACATTCAAGTTTAAGAAAAACCTGAGCTTATTTCATTATTTTTGTGTCTGTTTTTTCTCATCGTAGAAACCTTAGTTAATTTCTGTTGTTACACTTACAGGCGACACTCAGCTGGAGCCACTCGCTTCAGCACTGCAGTCAGGCCATCAAATCCTTTAACCTTAACTAGTAATGACTTAACAAAATTTTAACCATTAGAGAAACAAATGATTCAGAACCTCACAGACATAATAGTATGTACAGCTACTTTTAATACTATTGATATTTATTTAGATTTTTCTCCAATTGATCTGAATTGACCATCACAGCACAGAAACAGCTTTAGTGAAGGTTACAAATGATCTTCTTATGGCCTCTGACAGTGGACTCATCTCTGTGCTTGTCCTGCTAGACCTCAGTGCAGCGTTCGATACTGTCAACCATAATATCCTATTAGAGCGATTAGAACATGCTGTAGGTATTACAGGTACTGCACTGCAGTGGTTTGTATCATATCTATCTAATAGACTCCAATTTGTGCATGTAAATGGAGAGTCCTCTTCACACACTGAGGTTAATTATGGAGTTCCACAGGGTTCAGTGCTAGGACCAATTCTGTTTACATTATACATGCTTCCCTTAGGCAGCATCATTAGAAGACATAGCATACATTTACACTGCTATGCTGATGACACCCAGCTCTATCTGCCCATGAAGCCAGATAACACACACACATACTGGTCTTTGTTTGTTAGATATTTTTTATTAAGTGGAAGTTTTTAATACTCGCACCCAACATACTCAGCTCTGCTGCTCAACCCACAAATGCATTTCCTTTACAAATGTGGCACCATTTAAATAGAAATTAACAGGGTGGAGCTAATCCACAGATCAGAGGTTACTGCGGAGGGGGGTGATAGAGTACAGGACAACGTTCAAGAGCATCTGCTGAATAGAAGGAGTGAGTCAGGCAGGAAATAACAGGAGTTAGCCGTCAGGGTTGGGGGGCTGGGAGGAGGTGCTGGCCGTCAGACTGGGGTCTGGGATGCGGGGCCTCCCTGCTACTGCAGATAAGGAGGTGGTCCGCTTGCCTCCACCCCAGAGAGAAGGGTTACATCTCCTGGGTCTAGGTGCGGCTTGCCCCTCTGAGGGCGGGGGTACCTGGACCTGGGATATAGAGTATGTTTGGGGAGTGCGACTGTCTGTGCAGTGTCTATTTGTGTCTGTCTACACGTTGGGTGAGTGCCGAGTATTTGGTTGTGCATATGGGGGTGGGAATGCACGTCTGTGTCTGCGTGTGCCTGTTCGTCTGTGTCTATATGTCAGGTTGGGTCTTAGACTCAACCTCTCTGGGTACATCTCAGGCCCTCCAAAGTACGGAGGCCTATCTCCCCTCACCACACTCCCTGCCGGTGGCTGATGCCCTCAGACGTTGGTGTGTTGGTGGTCCTTGTCGTCTGGGGCTGGGCGCTCATGCATGTACCGGCTCACTCCTGGTGGCCGATTGGCGGGGCCGGGCGCCTGTGGCCCGGCTGGGCTCCTTCCGGGGAGTGGGATGCCCTCAGGCCTCTGGGCCTGAAGCTCGGTCCTCTCTGGCACAGCTGGCTGCCGGCAGAGCCCGCGGGCACGCCACTGCAACCCCCTCTGGCCTCTGCTCCGTAGCTGCGGGGTGACCTCTCGTTTGGGTCTCTACCCGGCTCTTCCCAGGAGGGTGGCACGGTTCCCCCCCTTTGGTGGTCCTCCTCGGGTCCTTGTACTCTGGGGCCTCTGGATATCTGGGGCCTGGATCTCCTCCATATCTGCTTCATACCCTGGTGGACGGGGCTATGGCTCCCCACACTCCCTAGCAGATCGTTACATGGAGAAACCTTTGGAATACAAGCATGCTGATCCACACAGGTGTGCACACAGGTGTACACACGGGTGTTCACAGACGCGGACTACACCTTTCTTGGCTGCTGCCTCAAAGCACATTGTGCGCTGTCTATCTTGCGTGCTGCACAATATCGTTTATTATTTAGTATCTACTGTTATCTACTGCTAGCTAGTTTATTGTGATGGTGCTGTTTTTTTTTTTTATTATGTTGCTCTTTGTTGTTTGCTTTCTCTTCTGTTTTTTTTCTCCATACAGGTGATCCAGGTGTTTTGTTTGTTTTTCTTTCTTTCTTGCCCCCTTCTCACCGTCTCTTCTCCCCTTTGGTTTTCTTTCTCTCCCTCTCTTTCTTTCATTCTTTCTCCCTGTCCTATCCCCCAGTCATGTCTGTCCCGTTTGTAGCAACCGAAAATAAAATAAATTCATAATTATAATAAAGGTCAATCAAATGGACCAATATGGCAAGGCCATGATGATCCACTTGGTAAAATAAATCCGCTTGGCATCTTTCTTGGCCTTAAGACAACAATTCTGACGGCTAAAGATCCAAACGGGACACAAAAAAAGAAAAAAAAAAAAAGAAATTAACAGGGTGGAGCTAAGCCACAGATCAGAGGTTACTGCCGGGGGGGGGGGGGGGGGGGGGGATAGAGTACAGGACAACGTTCAAGAGCATCTGCTGAATAGAAGGAGTGAGGCAGGCAGGAAATAACAGGAGTAAGAAGCTGTTAAAATGTTTCACTAAAAACAATCATCTCACTATGAAATCTGCAGGTTACATCCACAGGAGGAAACCAGTACAATATACTGCATTCTCATCACTTACTACCAACTTAATGTCAGCTACAAGGAACCCCAATAGCAAACCACCACCTCAAGACTGGACCCAGTCTCTTTCCTCTCTGCTGGCTCACACAGCAACATCTCTTCTGTTAGGTTTTTCTATTACTCCTCCTCAGACTGTGAAACTGTTTTACCTTTACTATATGAGATGACAGGAAGAAGAAAAGGAGCACTAACAAATGGCATTGCTTGTTAACAACATGTATGTAAAACTCACTTTACCTAAATGTGTCTTTTATTTTCCTGTAATATCATCAGCAAACTTAATAAAATATGAATTATATTCTTATACTGACCGACCCAGACACATTTCTGTGAATGAAAAATGAGCTTTCAAGTTGTCTGCCTCCCCCACACAAGTAACAATCAACTTCAACATCAATTAGCATTCAGAATCAAATCTCACAGTGCGCTCTGAGCTTGAGCCGCAGATTATTGAGGGGATAATTATTGCCTTGCGGTGCTTTAAAGTCGCCTGTCGACTGACTGACACTTATACATAAACATACATGAACAGTAATTACTAACAACCACATAAAGACACATAAAGAATAAGTGACACTGACAATTAACACACATGCACTCTTCTTTCCTATGCCTTCCAGAGGGCCTGTTTACACCACATTCACAATAATCCATCTCCATTAAGTCGATACAGGGCTCCGTCTCTGGAACTGTCACACTCACTAATTACTCTTAAAGATAATCAGCCCGTGTGGCTGGAGATGCAGCTCCTTTCCACGGCTCCGTCTTCTCAGGGAATGAGAGGTTTAATCTGTGGCGAGATCAGAGCTACTGGGAGCAGGGGAAGGAGGGATGGGAGGTGGATAGAGGGAGGTGGGTGGAAATGAGAAGGAATTTGGGCATCTTAACAAACTCTTAATTACATTCTCTATCCTCTGCTGGTGGCAGGCGTAAATGGCGGTCCCCGGGGAGCCTCTGATCCACTTTCTGATCTGCAGAATGCACAGCCGAGCTGCTGATCAAAAAGATGGAGCAGCCTAGATGCTTCAAACACATGGGACCTTTTTCCAGCGTGGGACTCGTAGCTTGTCATTGAGCGGAAGTTTGAATTGTTGAAATTCATGCTCAAAAAAGAAGAAAAAAAAAACCCTCAGTTCTCTTTAAAGAGATGGAAAAAAAGAGAATTTGAAGAGAGACGGGAGTGTTCAGTGGCTCCATGAATTGATAATGAGCATTTTTGCAACGTGCTGTAGGCGTTTGTCCCATATATGAGGCAGAATTCATTGGAGATGACCTCCACCCACATTCTCGCTGTTCTAATATGCCAGGCGCAGCTTTGATGTTGGCCATCAGCTGGATCCCAGGGGAAGCTCTGCTGTAATAAACCACAGCAGTGAGCACATTTCAACACACTCACCAGCAGGAAGACCCATCAGCCCTTCCCCATGGCTCTCTGGGAGCTGCATGAGGTCAGGAGGCCAGTGAGAATGGATCATGTCAGGTTATTGTACTCGTTGTCCTCTGCTGACCACCAGTGTTAAATTTTATCTCCTGTATATGAAGCAAAACTTGATGATAAGATACTGTGATAAAAGGTTTTTTTTGTACAGCCCCATGTGATCATCGCCAACCAGCCTGCATGAGGTCGAAGGGAAATTCAAAAGGTTAAAGGTTTGTGAAAAGGACACGGACATACCAGAGCTCATACACGGAGAATGGAAAACAGAGCTTTTGCTGTTTCCACCTCAGACCCCAAAAAGTAGATTCTGTTAATTTGGACATAAATTTTTCAGTGGGAGAAACTGTGACACTGAACCTGACTTTAATTCACTTGTTTAAGACCAAAACAAGCTGGATTCCTTTTACTGAATAAGAAAAAACAAACTGGAAAAGCAGTAGATCAAGTACTACAAGCAGAATAGCAATACTAGATGATTCAGAGTTTGTATTTTCAGGGAAGTCAATGAAATCGTGATTGAATCCTGGCATTTTTACCGTATATTCTCATTGCCTAACTCAATGTCTGCTCGTACTAGTAATGGCTTATAAAGAGAAATAATAAAAATCATTTTAAGGAGAATTTAGTTCACCTCAGTAGTGCCAGTTTGTCATGTGGCCCCTTGGGAAAATTGAATGGCCACCCCTGGTTTTAGAGAGTAGTCTCCTTATTTGGGACAGCAGTATCACTCACTGGCACAAAAGTATCAGGCTTGCCATTGTCTTGCAGGTGTCTGCTCCCACGGCACACATCGAACAGAGACATGAATCACAGTTTGACTGTTCAATTAAATTCAATTGAGTTTTATTTATACAGTGCCAAGTCATACCAGGAGTTGCCTCAAGGTGCTTTATATTGTAAGGTTAACCCCTGAAAGTGTAAAACCCCAGCAATTAGACAATCCCCTCTAACCGAGCAACAGTGGGAAGGAAAAAAGGGAGATGGGAGAGAATAATGTCAGTATAGGTTTAATTACGCTGGACATCACTTTAAGGTCTCTTTGGACTGGTTTTCATCCTTGTTCTTTCTTTGTGTTCTGTAACACTAGCTAAGGTTACTGCAGGTTCCAGCATGACTCAGGTTGTGGTTGGGAGAAGAACTCGGCAATGACCATCTGTGCCCCCACCCTATGGATCACCTTGAACCTAAATGGCTGGAGAGCCAGATTCCAGTGGGTGATTCAGGCAGAGGACAAAAATGAGGGAGAAGTCAGGCAAACACCGCCTGGCACTGCTCCATCCACTGGACCAGATCTGGAGCTCCCTTTCAGGAGGTCGGTTAAGAGATTGCTCAGCTGCAGTTAGTTTGGGACGGGAACGTTGGGGAGAAACCTGTGGGAATAACAAGCCAGCCCCATGAACTGCCTCACCTCCATTTTAGTCTTGGGAGTGTATTAGACCATCTCCAGCATACCAGCCAATTCCTTCTTAACTAACTGTCTCTTATGTTCGAGTTACTGAACCAGGGTGAGTTAGACAAGGGTCTAACCACTAATCCCAGTTGCATTCATCCTTGTGAATGAACTTGCAAATTAAAAACTTTAGAGATTTACTCAGTTGCTTCACTAACCTTTTAGTCTGTGTGATAGACACTGGTCCTTTTAAAGTGCAAAACATAAACAAAGTCCCCTGGTTACTATCTTTTTTTGGGACGCCAAGTCAGGAATTGATCCAAAACAACATCCTTGCCACACTCTTTGCAGAAATGCTGCTCAGTGGCACAGTTTTCGATATTGCATTGCATAATCCACTCAAACTAATTGAAAGTGATGTCCACATGCACTCTGGTGAAATTGCTCGGTAAGGTCTATGCCATCACATTCAAACAGGACCTTCAGTAATGGCGATGGATCCAAAGGCTATCTTGGAATGGGCCATTCTGGGCCAACAGAATTGAGCCATAATTTGCTCCAGAGTTTTATTATATATCGTGGGACCAGCCGTCATGTTACAATGAGCTGCCTGGAAATGTAATTCCTGATGGCTTTTTGGCACCAGCAACTTGGTGAGCTCTTTTCCTGTACAACACTTAGACTCATCCCCTTCCCCGATCCCACGCAGTGTAACTGCTAGGGCCAGAGAGAGAGATGGTGCAGGAGAGGACCCAGACTGAGCAACCAGGGTCTCCAAAACTTGCATCTGGCACTCAGCCTGTGTCTCTAGCTTCTCAAGTGATTGCTGGTAGGTGGTCGCCTGCTCCTGATGGTTGCCTACCTCACATACCAGCTCTGCCACCATGTGCTCCAACACAACAGCTACATTGGCTGCAGGTCCAGCGTGTCGCAAAGGAAGTTTGGGCATCACAGTAACATTAGCCAATATTACTACAGGTCCCAGCACAACAGACACAGGTTATGGTTGGTTGCACGTTTTACTTTTATTTACATTTTTAGTTAGTTTTCGGGCCTCAGTAGCCACGTTCCTTCTGACAGTATGATTAGATGATCACTGAAAGTTGCACCAGCCATACTGCATCACTTTTAAGTTACGAGTAATGTTTAATACACGGGTATTGAGTGACTACCTCAACACTGATCACAATACTGAAAAAGCTCGACAAATACCTGAACTCTTGAAGTCCTCTGGAGGTCCATTGATATATCTGTAGCATGAAAATACTTGCAACCATGCTGTTGCAGAATACAGGTTTCAGGCACAACTTTCGTCAATTTCAAGATGGTAACATTTGATTGGTGGATCTTTTTAAAGCTGTGCAGATCTAGAGGTAGTCATAATAATCTGAGAAAAAATGTGTGTTTGCTTTTTGATGTTGGTGGTATTTATATTTTCATCTATTTGGAAATATTTTCTCATGAAACAAAACCGTCTTGTTCTTTTGTTGTTGTTGTTTTTTTGCATATACTGAATGCACACGCTGTAGTGTAATTACAATAGAACATTATTTTCTATCATAATTTACTTGCAGTTGACTACATCAAACTACAAACTACATCACTGGACTGTGTGATCATTTTCAAAGTACTTCCTCAGGGTGAATGAAGAATTTTAGTCTGCAGTTTTTAGTGACAGTCTTTGCATATTTTCCAGCACCATACACTTTATGTTGATATCAAACGCTAGTACAGAGCTCGCATATCAGCCTACAACCTTTGTCAGATCACAAAATTCCATATTCTGTGAAATATGAGGACATATCTAAACTAGCTGCAAAGGAAACTGGGAGATTAGGGTGGAAAGTGCATTAGGATGCTCTGGTTGTAAATATATATGAGGATGGAGAGAGGGAGAGGGAGGAGGGTAGGTTTTTAAGTTGCTGTCACCACACTGTCACCGTGTCTGTCAGAACAGATCCATCAAGGCTCTGACACGTCAGGTTTCACATTTGCATGGAGTGCAGCAGGAGCGTGTCCTTATTATGCATTCTGTCTCACACTAACCTTCCTCTACCAGATGAGCTAACTAGCAGCGAGAGAGGCATATTTTATAGAATGGCATGAGCTGGAAATGATGGAGAGCTGTTATTGGCATCTGACTGTGTGTGTGTGTGTGTGTGTGTGTGTGTGTGTGTGTGTGTGTGTGTGTGTGTGTGTGTGTGTGTGTGTGTGTGTGCGCGTGTGTGTGTGTGTGTGCGCGTGTGTGTGTGTGTGTGTGTGTGTGTGTATACCTATCTGTCCGTCTGTGTCTCGGTGCCAGGTGCCACCATCTTCCCAGGTGTATAAAGATTAGCCACCTAGTCAGGTGAGTTGCCACTAACTATGTCTTGCTTTGCATTTTTCTCTGCAGGCTCAAACCTGGATATAGTCATGTGTACGTCTGTGTGTGCTGCGCAGTATGGAGATGCAGATGCAGTCAGTCCCTCGGTGGGAAAGCTTCCGCTGGGACACACACAGCTGTGGCACGGCATCAGGTTGCTAACGAGCCTTATCGCACAGGCCCTAGACTATGCACACACACACACACACACACACACACACATGTGCATACACATGCATAGAGGGAGTCATGCACAAATTCCCTTTTAGTCACAAAACCGAGGTCAGAGGTTTTAAAGTGTCCCACTCTAAGAAATAAATGCAAATATTTCCTCCATTGTTCTTTCACTATATGATTGCATCTGCAACTTCAATAAATTATTTTTATTGTCCTTTCAGTTATATATGAGTCCTTGCATTCACAAAGCTAATGGCTAATCTGTGGAAACAAAACATCAACACTGAGTGAGATGAAGTAAGAAACAAGTGAATATTAAAATTATTATCTTACTGCTATTATCATAGTTCATAGACTGACTTCTTTGTGCAAATTGTAAATTCTTCAAGGATAAAGAGATTTTCCCCCCGGTGTATTAGGTTCAGTCATTTTTAGTTTCTAACTTTGTCGAAGCAGTGAACTCTCGGCTCATTTAAAAATTCGCCAATAATCTGAACACTCATGTCTAATGAGTGTTCAGATTATTCAATTGCAAAAGGTGACAAGTGAGAGCAATTGTCACCCTTTGCCTGTTTCCAAATCTGGAAACAATGGCTTGTATTTATAGTGCAACTCTTATCACAGCTAAAACTGAGGGCAAAAAGGACAAAAACAAATATAAAACTAGCTCAATAGGATGCTGGTGTGGTGGTTAGCACCACTGCCTCATAGCGAGAAGATCCTGGGTTTGTATCCACCATCTGGCCAAGTTAAAGATCCTACAGTAACACAGAGAAAACCCAAACAGTCAGATGCCCCCAAACCTCTCTGAATAACGTGGCTTTTGTTTCTTGTTCCTGGGCTTCTTCCAGTCTGTCTGTAACTACAGTTGAATGTAACCTCCCACTCTTTTCTCAGGAGGTTTTTGTACTTGCTCCATTCTTGCCTCAGCTCCATCTTCTCCTTCTCTCCATTAGAAACTGTTGAGGGTAAATGGACTGGTTCTTATATAGTGCTCTGCTCAATCTTGAGCACTCAAAGCGCTTTACACAACTTGTGCATTCACCCATTCACTCAGGCACATTTTTCTTAGTGCTTTCTAACTTTCTAACATTCACACACACATTCATACTCCAATGGATGCATCTGAGAGCAACTTGGTTAGTATCTTGGCCAAGGATATTTGGCATGCAGACTAGGGGAAGCCCCCCTTCCGATCAGTAGATGACCTGCTCTACTGCCTGAGCTACAGCCACCCATACCTACCCTACCCACCCAAGGTACTGAGCTCGTGAAAAAAAAGTTTAGAGCCACCTGTTTTTTGGTGCCAAGCACAGTATCTACGTCATGGTGGAGATTTCAGGAGACAGTCATTTACTGTGGGAGAGCTGGACAGGACTGGTATCTGCTCCTTTGTGAAAGGATGAACAGACACTACCAGAGACCTGCAAAGTGACCTCCAGCAGGCACTGGTGTTAATGTCTCTGACCAATCAGAAATAAACACCATGAGGGTGTCCTGAGGGTCAGACGCCCTCTAGTGGACCCTGTGCTCACTGCCTAGTACCATGGAGCCCCATTAGCATTTGCTGTAGTACACCTGAATTGTCAGGTCTACCACTGGAACCCCCCACCTGGCTTTTCACATATGAGAGTGGGCTCACCTTGACCACATGTCACAGATGTAAAAGTGTGTGGAGAAGCTGCGGAGAACATTATGCTGCCCATAACATTTTTCAACATGCCCTGTCTGTTGGTGGGTCAGTGATGTCTACAGAGACACATCCATGGAGAGATAAATAGACCTCTACAGTCTAGGCAACCGCCAAATGACTGCCAATTGGGTATTAGGATGAAATCCTTGGACCTGAGCTTGGAAAGAAAAGTGTCTGGACTGGCTTCTTCAGTTTTAGGAGCGATTGGTGAAGAGCCCCAGATTTTAAGCCCAATTGGAGTTGACCTAAGAGGTCCTGGACCCTCTATTGATCCTCTGCCTAATCACAGTGTGGGTCACAATCAGCCAAGGCTTCAGGTGAACCCGTTTGGAGACTTTGCCCCACCCTATCGACCATCTTTGAACAGAGGCGGTGGCTTACGACACCAACTGTCTGTCATCTATAATCCAGTTTTCAGATCCCTTCCTTAACGTCTACTCACATCCTGGGCCACCTGTTCTCAGTAAGTCACATGATAGGGATGGGGCTGGGTGTTCATTCAGTGGTGCTAGCTTCAGTCATTGTGTAAACGAACTGATGGAAGGTTGGAAACCTGCAGTCAGCTGAGACTGAAGACGTCTCCAACTGAAAACATCCAGATGACCAAAACCAGCTTTTTGAGATTTACTTACCTGGATGATTGAGCATCAAGACATCTCACAATGGGTTCACCTGAAAACTTGAAACTTTGGAAACCTTGGAAAGGAAAATACCAACACAAGCAAAAAACACATTTTACTGTATATCAGCCTGTAACTATATTTTTCAGTCCTTTAAATTTAGAGATTTTAAGATAAGAGTCTACAGTATGAGGATTAACGTCTTTTTGGAGTCTGCCAAGTGGCAAAAAGCAGAACTGCAGTTTTTGCCACTTGTTGGCTTCAACACTAGAATCAAAGGTTATTATCCTACAGAGGGCTGAATTCTTAGATACCCCAAAAATCAAACTGAAAAAATGATGTGGCAGATTAGTCAATTTTACTGAACTTTCATTCAAGCAATTCCCAGAGGTCAGTATGGTCTGACAATGGGTCCAAGGATTGTCTGCAAAGGTTCTCAATCATCCAGGTCATCAGGAGCTTGGAAAGAAAAACATCTGGATGTTGTGAGCGTGTGCATTGCCTTTTGGACTATTTTAACAGATTACCTGACTAATGTTAAGGCTGTATTATGTGGTAAAACCAAGGTTTTTGTGCTCTGACCTAGAAAGCGTAGAAACATGGTGTACGACTAGACAGTTATTCTGTATTCCAGTAACACTGGAGGCAGTCACCTCGTGGGTGTTCCAGCCATGTCCTTCTGGGAGGAAGCCCGTAGACCTGATCATCAGCTGGCCTGGGAAACGCCCAATGTTTCTCAGATAAGCTTGTGGAGGTCACCCGTCTTCAGATAAGTTTTTGTCATTAATTTTCAAACAGCGTGCATCATTAATAATGCACGGCACGATGCAACACACTTTTTAGTTGCGTTGTTTTATTGACGTTAATTTGTCATATTTTAATATCACGTGAACATCTTTTGTAGTAACATGTTTTCATATTATATTTGTGCCTTGAGAAAACTGTTGTGTATGGCGCTAAATAAATAAAATTGAATTGAAATGAAATGAAGAATTTGTGCTTCAGGTCTGTCACATTGTTGTCTGTGCATTTCACCGATACAGTTTTTAAAGGGAACTTGCTGACCATGCTAGCTAATAAATTTAAACTGTCTTTCATCACTCTAAGGTCATTTCTGGCTCCAAAAAACCCAAAATGCTAATTGTGTAACTTCAAAGGAATCCAAAGTGGGAGTCATCACAGTTACCATTTATACATTCACCTTCATTTATACACTTTCACTATAACATTTTTGACTATTTGGATCAATCAGAGTAAAAAGAGGTTCTTTATTTTTGTCAGCTTGTTTTATTGAAAACAAAATAATCACCTAGAAATACCTCAAAAATACTGTATTATTTATAGCATTATAATTTCTGTTATCTTTGCATAATTATTTGTTGACTTGATAATATTAATATTGCATTACTAGTGTTAACAGTGTTAATATTCACAGTTAGTCACTGAAATTTGAATTTCCTATATGAGTTCTGTTGGCATCATCAAAAATCTCCAGCCAGTGAATTACTCTTGATCTTATATGACTTTATATTTTACTTTTTTAATCTTGGAAAAGCATGAACACAAACTAGAACTAAATATGTAAAACTACAGTCCAATCGAATCACAGAGACACAAAACAAAAAGGGTTGTATTTTTTATTTTACAGTCACCAGAAGAGCAGATACATAATTTTAGAAAAGAAATTGATATTTGCAAAAAAATTATAATACAATTTTGTCAATATAGATTATGTACATAACGAAATGTCGTCAAACTGAAATAGCTTTCTACTTCTTCGTCATCAAGGAAACAGAGAAGTGAGGGGTCTGGTCCTCCATAGACCCAGCTCCCTAACCAATAAATATAAACTGTATATATTATCTGGTGCACTCAGCCAGGCATAGACAATACCAGGGCAAGTTATTTCTCAATAATATTCCCTTAATCAGTTCTTGTACATCACTGTGATACACGCTCGCACACCCACGACAAGCTTGACACAATTGCACACAGGCCAGAGAACAAATTACAGTTGAATTACAACAATGGGCTATCTTAACTCCTGAAAAGGAATGAAAAAATCAAAAGAAATGTGCATGGAAATACCCGTCATTGTCCTTGATCACCAGGGAGAAGTGGCTTTCTGGTCAAAGCTCGCTGCAGCTAGCTGAGTAGCACTTGACATTTGGCCTGATTGAAACAGCCAATTCCAAGCTAGAAAATCTCTTACGGTCTTAGAGATCCTACCTACTCATTCAGCTCTTTTCCTCCCTCTTAGTATCTCTTGATATCCATCTACCTTCCTTCCCTCTCTTGTCCCTATTCTCTCTATCTTGAAGGGGACAGTTGCCAGCACGAGGGCTGGCAATTGCCACCCTTTGCCTGTTTTCCCCACTGCGAACAAAGAAAATAAAATGCACACAAAAGCTCCTATCCACGCTGTACCGAAACAGGACAGACAACTGCACGATCACAGAACAAGCACAAGAAAAGACAACAGCAAAGTAAAGCTATGGCCGGGATGGGAGTCTTGTAAAGAGGATTCTTGAAGGACATTGCGAGCATACCGTTTGCCAGCCGCTCTACCTCGTCGCTGGGTACCACCTCTCAAAATACGCCCTGCTTGTGCTTTGTGGGAGGTGCAGAGAATTATGACTTTGTGCCAATGAGCGAATACACACACTTGCATAAATCATCCATCTTGTTTGGCGGTTAATTACTCTTGTTTACCCTCCGAGTAACCTCGGGATGGGGCGGCACGATAGGAGGGAGCCTGGGAAGAAGAGATAGCACCAAATAGTAATCTGCTGACGGTGTTCATCAGTGAGCAATTCACAGGAGTAAAAGCACATAGTGGGCTTGAACCTGGGTGTTAGTGAATTACACAAGGCTACCTGGGGTCTGAGGACAGCAGCTCCATCAACATGCTGGCCTGACCACACTTGCTCACTAAGCTATTCTCGGGTCAGTCGGTGAAGGTGCCACGCCGAGGCGATGAGGCACAGGCCAATCAGAGAGCCCCTCAGGATGTACAGCAGGCCGTGATCGTTGCTTATTTCATTATGGGGAAAGCTACATAAATCCACTAAATGGAGAAGAAGAGACACAGAGGGAATATTTGCATGTCTTCTCTCCTATCATCCCCCCTCAATGCCACCCCACCCCCGCCCTCAAAAATCACCCATTTCAATCCCTCCCCCATTTAGTGCAGAGTGAGTTTAATCATCACTTTTGCCAAAACACATTAAGCCAATGTGTCCAGAGTTGAAGAGAAAGGGGGAGGTTGAAAACCTACAGAGTGGCGCATTAGATTTGCAATAGTGATGCATCACTCTGGCATTACTTTGGAGATTAAAGAAGGGACGTTGCATTTCAGTGCTGAGCGTTGCCTAATGGACGCCTGTCCTCCTGTGCCGAGCCTGAAACGAAACACCGTTGTCCACCTGGAGAAGGCGAGTCGCAATCACCCTGGAGTTCCCCTTTTCTATACCTGCAAATTCCCTCTTCTTCTAAAAACCTTTTTTCTTTAAACTTCCCTTGACTTTTAACCCCCAATCTGAGAGCACCTCCACACTGAAGACATTTATGCAGCTGTTTGATCATGTTCTCAATTCAAGAACAACGCCTCCTTTAATACTGTAAAGTGGATTGCATACATTAAAGTTAAGCCAACACACAACATGACTTTGCCTGGTCTCTGTGTTACTGCAGTTGTATGAAAAGATGGATATAAAGTGCTTGGAAGCTTAGGGACAGGCAGAATGAGCTTGGGAATAGAGAATAAAAATATAAAAAATGAAAGGGGGGGGGGGGGGGGGGGGGGTTGCTTTAGCACGGTGCTAACTGGGGGCAGGTTCAATATGGAGACAGAAGGCTTTTAAGAAAGAGAAAGAGCACAACATCGGAGTGTGGGGAGTCCCCAGAAAACAAAATGATGATACAGAATCACAGTCAGTCAGTCAGTCCAAGGCTACAGCCAAACAGCAGCCCAGCCCAGGGAATGAGCTTTCTGGTCACGAGTCTGTATGTATCCCTGGGCGTAAGTTCACCCTGGCACCCAGCTCTGGTTGCTGTGTGAAGGTGGGGGGCATGCAAAAGCCCCTAGACTCATGCCCATCCCCATCCCCACTCCCTGGGACAGAGAACCGTCAAAGTTGAAGTCCATGTTTTCTGTATTCATAAAATCACTGAGCAGGATAGAGTCCACATCACAGTCTAGACTATTAGGGACATTCTCCATCTCCAGGTCAGCAGCCATTCTACTCTGGGAGTTTTGAGGTTGGAAACCAGCATTCCCTGACTGGTGATTGTTGGGGTAGAACACATGCCAGGAGTCAGTCATACCCTGATGGTGAGCTCCAGGGTAAGGCTGATGACGAGGGTGAGGTGCAGATGCCAGGCGGCAGGGGTCCTGGGGAACACCCATGACGCCGGCAGGGTTCGGGGGAAGAGAAGGGGATGTTGGGAGGTGGGGACGGGGTCCATAGTGGTTAGAGGTCTTGAGACTGTAGGGCTGCAGGATGTCAGTGCTCACTCTCGGGGAAAGAGCCTGATGGTGAGGCCCGCTATGCATAGGGTTATGAGGGTTGTGGGGATTGTGGTTGTGCATGTGACTCTGCGTGGAGTGAGGGTTGTGATCATGGCTAGGATTTACTTTACTGTGATTGTGATCATGACTCGAACCGTAGTCGTGAGCCGGGTGGGGCTTGTGACTGTGTGCGTAGTCGAGGCAGGCTTGGTGTTTGTGACCCTGATTGTGGTTCTGATGGTGAGTTGTGTTCTGGTCATGGTCATTGTGTAGACTTGCATTGCGAGCATGCTCTTGGCTGTGGTTCTGATTGTGGCTGCGATTCTGATTGTGGTTGTGCTGGCTGTGAATGCCATTGGTTCCCTGTGTCATTAATGTGTGTGGTTCCCGTCCTTGGCTCAGGACTGTGTCCTTGTTGCAATATCGAGGACCTCCAGTGAGCAAACTCTGCAGGGCATTATTCTCTGAATAGCCCCTCACTGGGCGCTGGAAGCTGACTGGCTTGTTCTCCTGGATGGTCTCCATGGGAGTGTGGTGGCGCAGCATGCCCATAGAAGGCTGTCCGTACATTGGTGCACAGTAGGAGCCCTCTGCCTTGGGTCCAGGCACATAGGGATAACCATTGCATTTAATTTGTGGTGGCTGGGGGTAGCCACTCTCATCTAGACTGATAGCCCCAGTCAGGTCAGTCAGCTGAGGCAACTCCACCGTGGGACAGTGGCCTCCAGTGCCCAAGGCTGGGGAACGCGTGCTAGTGGGGCTTGGGTATATTCTTGGGGAAGCTGAATTGGAAAGCCCACCCTCCTCTGGTTCATCAGCCTCGGCCTCAGCTAGGATTGGAGATAGGCAGCCGCTCAACGTGGAGCCAGAAGATGACGTGCGGGAATGGAGGTCTGTCCAAGTATCATACTCCTCTCCACCTATGCCCACACCTCCTTTCGCCGCTGGACTGCCGTGCTCTGGGGAGCCTTGCATCGCTGGTCCAGCTCCCTGACCTTGTCCTCGTTGGAGCCCCATGGCCCCTGCTCTCTTCCGACTGATGCGACCCTTCGTCTTCAGGTAGCGGGTGCCATTGTCTATAGATGCACGTCGCCTCGGTCCTTTTCCCATCTTCCCGCCTTCTGGGTTGAGCATCCACCAGGAACTCTTCCCCGTCCCTTCATTTTGCACCCGGATGAAGCGACTGTGCAGCGACAGATTGTGCCTGATAGAATTCTGCAACAAGAAAGAAAAATAGGAGAAAGGAAGAGAGAGAGAGAAGAAAATTGATAAATGTTAACACCCAAGGGAACATTTAGGGTTAAATAATAATTTCTTGAGAAAACAAAGTCATTTCGAATTATGGCTAAACTATCGAGGCAGCACTGCAAGTGAGAAAAAAGATGGATAAAGAAAAAGCAGATGGAGGGGTGAGCAAAGAGGGCAGGGAAAGTGAAGGGCCAATCAATATCTCCTTTGACCTGCCTCTCCTCTCCACACGCGCTCAGTGAGTCATAATATGGACATGGGTGCAGCCTCTACATCAAACCATCACCAAGGTTACAGAAATGAATCACACAAGGCAACCCAATCACAGACAGCCCGTATCGATTGCAGGGCCTCCAAATATGAAAGCCTAAGATCCAGCCAGAGAAGAAGAGGGGGGAGGCGGGGGATTTGGCACGAGAAGCTGTGGAAGAGCACCAGAATAAAAAAAGAAACACTACAGAGGCCTGGAATAAGTTACAGTGGAAGTAAGTGGGAGGACGGGAGGGACCTGCTCATCTGACCTCTTTTAAAAATCATGGCACAATTAGCACGACCGTAGGTGACCACGGCAGACAGCTTTATAATGAAGTCCTTCTGCAAGTCGCTTGAAATGGAGACGGATGTAGTGACTGTGGGTGGGTGTGGAGCGCTGTGGGGTGGTGGGGGGGAGTATGCAATAAGCCTCTCCAGACCCCTGTTTAAGTGTCTGAGTGACGGCTGTATAGTTAATCCAGAGCTCTGCAGCAGCATTTGAAACTGGTGCCAACCTGGAGTGAGTTGATGAGATCTAAGCCTGCCTAAAGGAGAGCTTAGCAGGGATACACATCATCTCAGCTGGCCAAGTAAGACTAAGTACAGCATGTTCATCCAAATCTTTCCGGCTTGTGTCATTATTCACACTCTTTCCAGTTTTCCTCGCCATTCTGCCCTCTCTTTCTTCCCTTTGGTTTTTTGGTCTTTTGGGAGCAACAATTCCTCCAAACATCTACCCCAATGCCCGCAATCACACACTTTTCTTTTTCCTCTCAGGAGATATCTATCTATTTCTGCCTTGTTTATTACCTGCACATAGCTCACAATCTCTGTCTCCTGATATCTCGAGCCATTCTCTATCTTCATTCACTCCCCGTCCCCTGTCCAATTTTCCTGCTCTCAGCCCCATTCATCTCCCTATCTGTGTCCCAGCCTCTCTACATCCTGACATTGCTCATTTTCTCTCTCTCTCTTATTCTCTCTCTATCTATCCTCCCATCATCTCGCAAAACTTCGGCTACCACCTCTCCTCTATCATTCACTCACTCATTTATTCATACATGCATATATTCGCATGTAAAAGCAAATATCAACCAGAAACAAACCTAAGGCTAAATATTTCAGTGCTGTCTATAGATTCAGCATATGTATAGCCCCTCACACACACACACACACACACACACACACACACACACACACACACACACACACACACACACACACACACACACAGAGTTAACTGGCTGCAAATTGGACAGCACATTATGAAAAACACAGCATCCAGAATGGCAGGTAATGGGTTTCTCACAGGAAGAATTCAGGTTTATGTGAGTTTGGGATCAGTCTTGTATCCCACCTACTACTGTTTTCATTCATGCAGAAGAGCCCACCCATCCCCACGGCGTGACTCCTAACAGGTAATGTTTACCTGTCCTCCACTCACATCACGCTGCTTTGACTAGACTCTCTTCACAGATGTGGAAATTGGCTACGAGAGCTGTATTTATGGTTTTTTCCTGCTGTTTCAAAGTGTTCTCTCCAAAACACCAGGTCAACAAAATTGCACAAGCTCAACATTTACCAAAGAAATAGAGCGACTGCACTCCTGCGCTGCAGCTCGCTATGGAGAGCAGACTTAATCAAAGCCAAATTGAACGATGACACCATGTGAAAGAGGCCACCAGTGGAGGCGACCCGCATCAGGTGATCTGAGAGTGGCACCCTGACAGGTTCCTCCGCAACATGACGGCTCCGGCTGAGCGTAGCCATGGCAACAGAGTAAACCAAAAGAGGCGTAGTGAAGAGAGGGGAGGTGATGGTAAGGAGGAGAAGTGGGGGGAGGAGGCTGATGCTGTTTGATGCTGCAGGCAACTCCAAACAGCCTTTTATCTGAGTCTGTCAGATTCCTGCTCCAATCCACCAGGGAGGCTCAATCACCAGTAGTCCCAAAGCCTCACTACCTGTACCAAGCTGTGATTAGCGTGTGTGTGTGTGTGTGTGTGTGTGTGTGTGTGTGTGCGCGGTGGGGGAGGGGCTTCTGTACACCTACAAGAGCAACAATTATGCCACAACAGCAGACTGCTGTTCCCGTCCCTGCTTTTATAATGTGTACGTTCATGTGGCTGCTTACATATAATGATTCCTGATCGTCAGCCATTCTGAAACAATAACAGCACAAAGAGTTAAATCCTGGAATTAACAGTTATGTAAACTTACTTCAGCTTCTTGCACTGCACCACGCTGCCTGCATTTTCAAGTTTAGACTTGAGGAGACTTTTTTGTGTAATTCATCAAATGAAACCTCAAATAAAGAAGTGTGTATGTTCAGTTCATCAATAATTGCACACAGCATAATAGATAATAAAGTATCACGTTGATCTTTTGAAACAAAAGTAATTTTTTTATATTCAATCATCATTTTATTAGTTGCACAGAGCTGAAACTAAGGCTGTCCTGTAAATTATTTCCCCGAATGTGCAGCGGTGGTCTAATGGTGATAATTCAGCCGTACGATCACTCTGGAGTCTGCTGTTTGTTATGCTGTTGAAACGTGCAGCACTGATTTATTTATTGGTATTTATGTTTAAATGAGTGTGAGCTAAATAACTGAAGGACTTTTCTCAGCAGCATTTCCCTTTAATCTTTATAAAGTTTAACAGAAACTCTCATCATAAACGGGTGGTCTCATCCCACAAATTAGAACAATTTGAGATATGTTTTTAGCATGGTGTCAATTTAATTTCACTTTATCTATACAGCACCAAATCTCCTCAAAGCCCTTTATATTGTAAGTAGACCCTACGATAATAGAGACAAGCCCAACAAGCATTTTGGGTCCAAGAGACTTTAACACCTCTCCTTTAGCAAAAAAAAGTACTGAAACTACTTGACACCAAAGGCTTCTGTCTCTGTGGGACTGGCTGTCCAATGTGTTTAATGTCAGAAATGTCTTTGACCACACTACACTGGGACTTTGGACAGTCTGCAGGTTATAATGGTAATCACATCTCAGAGCTGGAGTGAAATCCTCAAGTGTAGCCTTTGGCTAGAATAAAAAACAAGTAAAAATAGATTCCCAGGCTTATGTAGGCCATAGCTGTGTTTATATTAAGCTGCCAATAAGACTGATCTGACGTGGAGGAGCCCGCTCCCTTTGCTCTATGTCTCTGCCTTTCTGCTAATGCTGACGGAGATGGACTGCTGCAGAGAGAACAATAACTGAATCTGTCCTCATATCCACCCTGCTCCTCTACAGGGAATGCACTGCACTGTAGCACAGCTGTATGTTCTACCTAAATACTGAGTGAGTCTGATCCTGGCACTTCTTTCACTGAGTCAGGGAATAGTCAGTCCAGTTTTTAGCTAATGGTCCATAGACACACAAATCTGTGCGTACACAGATGTCCTGTTGTTTCCCCGTTAAAAACACACCGGGCTACAGTTCCAAACAAGTACTTCATATTTCTCTCCGTGAGATTAAATTGCAGAAAAGATCTCAAATAGAATCGGAAAAAATCTTAGTTCAAACTTCACATACAGCATGAAAACATTAACATGAGGGGAACATGTGCTACAGATCAGAGACATGTTAGTCAGTGACTTTGGATCAGACTTGTTTTGTCCATTAATGTTTTGAAAAGTCTCGCCTACGATTTCTGTGACTGTTGTATTTAAGATGGAACGACAACAGACAGAACTGAAGCAGAAGAAACTGATATGGCCTACCTTTGCTTCACAGTGCAAACCAAGCTTTAACAGTGCATTTCCCATGATGCAACAGTAGCATCAAAATCAAAAGCTGACCTACAGAGGACATTATACATCTGTTTAAACAGGCTGATCAGTGCATCCCATTCTGAACAAATCAAACTGGAACTATTGCTTGGCTTCCACAGTGAGCATGCGGACGATGTCATCCCTGCAGTCTGTTTAAGTCTAGTGCAATAGATCAGATGATGCTCTCAGACTGCAGTAGGTCATGTCATGCTGCTGCTGTTTTGTCTGCTACGCATCTACATTTTTTCCTGCAAATAGCATTTTGAAAGCTCAGAAAGCATGCGTCCTCTTCAGCTGCATGCCGACATACTCCCTTTCAGAAAAGCAATAACAGAGCAATGGCTAATTTTCTTGATTATTATTATTTTCAACCCCCTTGTCCTTTTTCATTCTGGGTGAGCTAGCTAACACTAATTACATGTATTGCAAATTATCCAGTTTGTGTTGCGTAGCAACGCAAATGACTCAACCCATTCTGCTCTTTTCCCTCTTGTTGCCTTTCTAATATTTCTATCAATGAAGCTATACGTGCGTATAGAGAAAAGTCTTGTATGTTAGCTCTGTGGAACAGAAAGTAGCAGCACACAAAGAACAAACACGGTTTCCAGATATTTAAACATCTCTTTGCACTTTAACTCTGTCCGTGCTTTAGATCTGTTATTAAAAGCCAACCCACCAGCATTTGTGGTTTGCAAGTGTGGCACATTAAACGAGGCCTCTCAGCATTACTGTCATTCAAATGGATGCTGACTCCTTCATTAAACTGCATTGTTTTTGATGATGAACAGGCGTCACAGACAAAGCTGTCCCTAATTTACAGTTCTGATTTGTAAAGTAGAAAAGCTGGTGATGTGGACTCTCCACTTTGCTTTTGCACCTTTATATTTTATATATATATTTTTGATGTTGTTCTCATTGTTTTAAATCAAACTTAATATGAAAAAAAGTGTTAATATGGTCCGAGAAAGTCAGGAAAAGACGCCAGAAGAACAGAAGAGAGCAAAATGAGAAGCAAAGTGATGCAATACATCTGTAAGACACGCAGGCGATTTGTGTCTCTTTTCTCACTCGGTCTTGCTCATAAGTTGGAGCGAGGGAAACCTTTTACATGTCTGCTCCCCAGGGCCTGTTATTTCATTATCTGGCTACAATTGTTATTATTATCTTCAATCTACTATAATTTCTTCATTTTTCCTCTTCTCGTTTTCCTCTCTTGTGTCGTCCTTTTGTTCGGTCGTCCTCCTCGTGAAGCGCTGCTGCGTTTTGTAAAGGTGCTATAAATTGAGCTCGGCCGAATCAACAACAACATTAGATGCCACACATGTAAACACCACCATACGTACGGTGTTTCACAACTCGTTCGCCTCGCCGTGCGTGGGCACAGACTTGCACAAGGCGCCCCCACCCCACTCTAAACTGGCAATCATACTTAATCCCTCACCAGCCTGAGTAATCCCTAACAATCCAGGGCTAATCCTGGTTAATTCTGGGCACTCCTCAGCTGGGTTTCACCCTGAAACCACAGAGACAGGGTGGGGATTGGTCGGATCATGGCGACTGAGGGTGGGCGCACCATTGATAGACATAATTGGTCAGACGGTTATTGGGAGTCGAGAAAAACAAGCACAGGTTTTCGCGGGTCTTCCAAACACATCCGGATTGACCCCGTGCTATTTGTCGCTGCTCCTGGTAGAAAACATGTTTTTCTCCAGAGCCCACGTTAGCGTCTCCCTGCTAATAAAAGTCTGTGCTGGTTATTCGCCTGCTACTGAAACGTGAGCCGTGTGTGATTTAACACAAGTACCACAGGCAGCACATACAGTATGAGCCATTCCTCTGCTATAAAAGGCTTCTGAGAAGTCATTAGCCTCTATTCAATCAGGTCTACCTACCGAAGCTCCTAGCTCAATTCTTCTTAGTGGCTATTGATCCTGATTCCATAATGAAGCACTTAAGACGCCTTGATCAAGCTGCTCCTTAATCTAGCGTTAAGGAGATTGAGACCTTTTCACCCCGTGTCTCAGACAGACTTATTACTCTGGCGCACGGGTACAGTGGCAGCCTCGGGTTGGTCTCTTTTAAGCCCCGTTGGTGCAGCGTAGGCAGTGCGAGCACTTTTACTCTCTGCCACTTTGAAAAGCTGTCAATATTCCCAAAGCCAAGAGTGTTAATGAAGCAATGTGTCGGTGACAGGGGATGGATGCTTTGTTAAAAACAAGGAGGCCTTTGCTGTTTGCAGGCTCGACCGTGTGCAGGATGTGAACCGTGGGTATGCGCGTGACAGCAAAGAGGAAACTGATTTACCTTCAGCTGCGGCGAGACGAGGGAACACAGACGAGTCCAGCTTCTGGACGTTTTTGCTTTTACCTCGCCGTCCTCGCAGGCCAGAACGCCTCTTGAAGAGGATTCAACAGAACGTCATGCAGTGGATTTGATAGTCCACACATTTTAAGAAGCCCACCTCTAATTTATAATGCATTCCACAGCGCATTCATGCAGACTGTTGCATTTTACATTTCATGCAGTGTCCCATTAGATGTGGTCCAGCAGTGGATTGTTCTACGCGCCGTGTTGAAAAGTAGCAGGACTAGGCAAAGCCGTTTGCTCAACCATTATTTATTAATCCATTTCACACAGCCAGGAGTCATTATGCACGGTCCTGTCAATGGGTATCTCTCTATGCCGCGCATTTATTTGATAATAAGCAGGAGTGGGGAAAAAGATAAAAGCACAGACTGCGTTCATTGTGAAGCGTTTTCTGCAGGCGGGGAGACTTAAATGAGAGCAGCCAGGCTCTGTGTAGGAATGGGTCTTGTGTGCTAAGCCTGTCTGGAGGCAATCGATGGAAATTAGTCAACGCTAAAGATTCACTTCCTGTGACTGATGTCACGGGCTGTGCTTGTCTCTTTGAAGGGAAATAAAGAAGTGGGAGGCTGAGGGATTAATGGGGTTGGAGAAGGTGTGAGCAAGCTGAGTTTGGGTGGGAGCTAAGCTGGGAAAAGAGATGCCATTCTTCTCTCTCTTTTCTTGACTGCGGGAAAATAACAGGTCAGAGAAACCAGTGTAACTTTAACGTTTAAGACGATGCGTGGTTGTGAACAAGCAGCACAGAGCAGTGAGCTAGAATGCAGATTAGTGCATGAGAAACATGGCATCACATAGGAGATCACTGAAGTGTAGCATAAAGAAGCACCTCGTTGAACGTAGAAGACATTTTTGGTGCAAACAACAGTTAAGAAAGGTTTTAATACAGGAGCTGGAAACAAAGCAAGCTTTGGCTTCATTTATACACGTCTGTCTCATCTGGCATGTTCTTTGGGTCATGATGTGAGCAGCCCATCAAACAAGAATCTCTTTCTGTGCTCAGGATGCATTACAGTGTTTACACTGCTAGCAGCAGTTTCCGATGTTCCTGTTGTGGCTGTGACAATTGGATCAGAGTTAGTGTCTCCTGCAGTTGTGCTGAGACTGCCTCCTGAAAGGTGCACCAGTTAGCTTCTTCTGAAAGTGCAGCCGAGGGACTAGAGCCAGTCCTCGGGCGACAGAAGGCCTTTCACTCCCCCTCACTCCCTGTGGAGCTCCACAAGCTCTAGAGGGGTCTGGTAGGGGGTGGGGTACACTGGGAGAGAAGGGACTAACCTGAGAAAAGGTAGACAAGAAAAGAGCCTGAGGGACTGGGGGCGGACAGCAAGCCCAATTCCCAGCGAAGAGGCCTCTAATTGGAGCTGCCGGCCTGCTGAGGCTCTCCCTCTGCAGAAGGACATAAGGAGCCAAGTGAAGGCGGAGAGCCCGGGGGCGAGAGGAGAGGGCAGATAAAAATAGAGCGGGCAGATTAACGAGCATCTGAAAGCAGGGCAGGGGATCAGAAAATCCTCCCTGCGTGCCAGAGATGCCCAGTTCATGTGCCAGAGACAGCTCTGTAAAGACTGATGCAGCCATAGTGGCGCTTCCTTCCTGTTGGCCGTCCTTACATCACAGAGCGCAAAACCAGCGTGTTCTGCTACTTACATTTAAATAAAGCACTGTAGGAGTCATCTTTCTGCTCTAAAACGCTCTTATTTTGATAGTTTAGATATCATATAAGGAAAGCTACACCGTAAAAGAAAAATCCTTAAAAAAAACAGTAATATCCCGGCAGCTGGGGCGCCAAAATAATACCAGAAAATAACTCTCTCATGAAAATACGGTTATTTTCAGTAACGACAATACAGTTTGTTGCCCTACTTTTACATGGGATTTTGCCTTTTTCATGTGCTTTTAAACATTAAATTAAGAACAATTTAATGTGATTAAACAATGAAATTACCTATAAACAAGGTCAATGAATGCAGCAATATGAATAATAATACTTAAATGTACAGAAATATACAGTTAACAGTTGGTTTAAATAATAATGGATTGCATTCATATCGCGCTTTATGAGACCCTCAAAGCGCTTTACAATTCCACTTTATAATTCCCCTCTGACCACCACCAGTAGGCGGTAGGTGAAGTGTCTTGCCCAAGGACACAACGACCGAGACTGTCGGAGCCGGGGCTCAAACCGGCAACCTTCTGATTACAAGGTGAACTGCCAACTCTTGAGCCACGATCGCCCTAAATAACAGTAATAATAATAATTATTATTTGATGTAAAAAAAAGTTTATATATTTTTCCATAGCATTACATTTGAATTTAACAGTTCGATCTTTCAAATAACGGACAGATATTTGTGAAATCATGATACATTAGTGAATGTATTTTAACAATCTACATATGCACATGTACAGACAGATACGTTTAAAAAACAAGAAAATTATGTTTTATTACATTTACGTTAATTTACATTTGAAATGTGAAATCAGTCTATTTATGTGAATTTGATGATATTCTAGAAGAACAGAACAAAACTGTAAAATACACAGCAAAATACTTTTTAAATACTTTTTATGTACAGTGTATCTCACCTCTGCAGCGTATACATTTTTATACTGATCACTTTTTAAATGTTTGTATTTTGGGGGAATCACTTCAAACACATATGATTGAATCCTTTTCTGGTTTCATTATCCTACAGTTACATTATCATTACAGATTTCATGGAGTTTTGCTTGTGACAAAAATGAGGAAAAAATGATACAAACAATGAAAATGCCCCACATGATAGTAACAAGAGCACATCACCTCCACAGCTGACTCCTCCCCCCCGGAGAGTTTCACGCACCAGGTGTAACATCGTGACACCTATGACAGCCAAAGGAGGAGCTGATAAACAGGACTGATCACACCTGCAGTCAGGTCTCAGGAGAGCACCTCCTCCCAGCACGTGTGCTGATCCACAGTGAAGAGCTGATACAGGCTAACGGGAAAAAAAGATCGACTTGAAGAAACAAAGATGGAGGACCCCGCCACACGCTTTCACCGCCTTTCATCCAGAACTAGTGTGAAAAACACAATATTGTAGCCTTGAATAACAAACTCGTATGGAAGAGGTGATGAGCTTTGGAGACGTATAGTTCACTCACAGGTTAGTCTGATTCAATCCAAAGTGCCACTGAAAAGCCACTTAATCGTGACCATGAGTATTACATACTTTATACCGAATATTCATTATTTCTTTGAACAAACGAAGGTGTCGTTGAATATTCAGAGCCCAACAAGCTTTGCTCCCAAACTGCTGCTTGAATAAAGCATCACACAACATTAACTGCTTCACCAACATCACCACAATAACGGCCAGTTGCCATTTTGTTGCACTTCTTCCTATTCAGTCAGATGTGCGCTGATGTTAGCTTTATTATATTACACCTGACAATGACGTACGAGTCCTGCTAACAGTGTTAGTGCATCCAGAAGCAGTTGTGCTGTATAAAGATATCTCTTTATATAAAACAACAAGTCTAACAAATAAATGTAGTACTCTGGTACGAGATGGCGTAAGAAACTCTGCTGACTGTCCTGTAGGTGGACTAAACCCTCGTTCAGCAAACACAGAGGCTGTGCATTAAGATGAACTTCACCCCGTAAGCCCCGGGCATTATATCTATAACCATCCTTTATGTGCAGTCTGGGCTTTCTGTGCAGAGGCCTGTCCACATCAGCAGGCAAGGAGAGAGAGAAAATAGCAAAGAAAAACTGTTACGTGTACCTGATCAACAAATAAATGAGCATTAGACAGTAAATAACAGCTTTGTAAGAGCGATGACACCAAACCTGCTCTAAAAGTTTTCATCTACGAGACCAAATCACCTGAAATCACACACTCATCTCAGTCCCAGCAGTGCTACACGGCATCACCAGTAAACAGGCCGATGTTCATGCTTTGATACAGGATGGATCAATGACAGCAGTGGAGTTATTCTGACACTCTCCTCCGGCCCAGCCACAGGGAAACTCATGCACTCATTATGGCCCATAGTTACATTTATACAGCGTCCTGTGACGCACAACATGCTTGTTGTTTGGTTGTTAATTTATTTCAATCATGTAAACCAGCGGTCCCCAACCCCCGGGCCACGGACCGGTACCGGTCCATGAGTCATTTGGTACCGGGCCGCGAGACTGAGACTCGGGTGTGAAATGTATGGTTTTCAGGGTTTTTTATCGGTTTTTAGCGTTATTTTGTTATCGTTTTTTAACGTTAACTCGGTTTTCCTGGGTCTTTTCACGAGTGTTATGAATAAATCTTCTTTTTTCGGTACCGGTACTAGTTTTATTTTGTTGTATTTATCCGCGACACCTTAAAGGCCGGTCCGTGAAAATATTGTCGGGCACAAACCGGTCCGTGGCGCAAAAAAGGTTGGAGACTGCTGATGTAAACAATACACAAGGTTCAATTAGCAAAGGACATTTCAATCTGGCTGCACCTGTTCTGATTCAGCTACATATATTTAATCCCGCCCCTTCGCCATAAGTTAGCGGTTAGTTGCTTCTATGATGCTTGTCTGCTGACCTAAAAATGCAGTTTGTTTGTTGTTTTTTAAACCTTTCAGTAGCTTAAAGCTAAGCGAACAGTTTGTGAGAACAGAAGAATGAAACAATGAAAAGATTTTAGTCGTGCATGTGTTCAGTATTATTTTTTTTCTTTTCACATCAGCAAACAGCCAATATGATCATGTAGACGTGTACATGCTGATTACTTAGTGAGTAAATTTGCATGAATTGTAATAACTCCATAATTCTATATAATAACAATAAATAATAATAAAATAACTATATATAATAAGTACCTGACAGTAGAATTTGATTCAATTAGTCCTTAAATTCAGATTCAAACCCACCAGATAAGACTTGATCATTTTTTCCCAGATAACCATTTTCCAGTTCACACTGTCACACTCTCCAGTGAGCACGTCTCCTGTCAGACACTCTGTGGAAATATTTCAATTTTAAAGGGGGAAAAATCACACTAAAATATGTGGGACATGTTGACTGAAAGAATAACCAGGTTATCCATTTCTCCTTCGTGGCAGGAAATTGAAGAGACGCGGGGAAAGACCATGAACGTATCGTCAGACTTTACAAAAGTTGTCATTCTGCTTTATCAGTTGACATCACAGCACTCTGACTGCGTGAATCTCACCCTTGCAAATACAAAGCCACACCAACACGCACACACACAAAGGCACACACATCTCGCGCTCCGCAAGCATGGCATGCTGGGACGGCTCATTACTACAATGCCAAGCTACTAGTTGCTAAGGAGACCTGAGGGAGAGGGAGGGTTCCTGTTTCCATGGTAGCAAGCTCGCATCCTGCCAACTGTCTTCTACCCAGGAGACTTGACCAGCGTAGACAGAGAGAGAAAGAGAGACGGGGAAGAAAAAGTGAGGGCAGAATGGAGTGAAGAGAAAGGCTGGAGGGGGTTATGTTGACGATGTGAGAGAGCTTGCAAAGATGCCTGTGAGGCTGCACACATGTTGGAGAACCAAAGAGACCGTTGCATTAATGCAGAGGGAAAAGAGAAGGAG
This sequence comes from Perissodus microlepis, assembly GCF_051167445.1. Classification (NCBI taxonomy): domain Eukaryota; kingdom Metazoa; phylum Chordata; class Actinopteri; order Cichliformes; family Cichlidae; genus Perissodus; species Perissodus microlepis. The sequence goes on from NC_140481.1 coordinate 1,007,438, forward strand.
GGAGAGCCTGGGGGGGCATGTGGATGCAGCAGTGCTCCCATGGCTAACAGGTCGCTGCGTGGCTAAAACACACCTCGCTCTAAGCATTGAGAACGATGACAAAATGACACTTTGCAGCCCCTCCTTCAGCTTCCACCTCTTAATGTCACACGTGTCCCCAGGTGAACTGCCCGCCTCCCGGCGTGAAGATCTGACAGAGCTTTTCCACAGAGCCCATCCATCATGGAAAAATCTGCTTTAGTGAGAGTGTGCTGTAACGAACGACGGATGGAGAAAGGGAGAGGGAGAGCATGTGTGAGGGATGAGCAGAGCGAGATTAAACTGATTGGGGAGTGCAGGAAAAGGGCGACGAGGAGGTCGTACGAGGTCAAAGACAAGAGAAGAAGTCCTCAGTCTCAAATTCAAATTAGCCTTATTGGTTTTCAAGGACAGTGAATTGTTTCCATCCTCTGTTTCTCTCTCCCCCTCCTCCCTCTCCCACCAGCACATCTCTTTTCTTTTTCTTATTAAATCATTCTTGTCATTGCGCAGGACTGGTTTGTCACTTTGAGGAATACATGTGTGCCAGGGGAACGAGAACTGCAGGAGCCACCATATATTAACACCCAAAGCCTTACACGCTCCACACGCTGGAGTGCTGCTACCAGTCCTGCATGTTAGTTTGGTTTAGATCAGGGAAGAGACGTTTCTGTGTGAAGCTTCAGAACCTGAACAGGTTTGTTTGTCATCAAGATTACACCAAACCTACCAGGATGGACTCCATGAAACTACCTGCAACAACAAAAATGCCCAAGAGACATGTTTACATTTTTAAATGTAACAAATTATAGCTATATATGTGTAATCTGACAAAAAGTAAGGGGACAAAGTCAGCTTCTAAAGAAATAGCTGTACCTGTAGAGACCGAACACTAACTGTGAGCAAACCTTAGCAAGAGGTTTGTTCAACAATCGCATTTGGAAATACAAATGCAAATAAATACAAATAAATGTACTTTTGACTGATTTTTATGAGCAAAATCAACTCATTTGATTTATTTTGTCTTGGAAAAAGAAGCATTAAAACATGTAAGTGGTTGATTTCTGGTCTCAGTTTGAGAGCGCTGCAGAATCCCTACACATGTGCAACATATTCCCACAAACTTCCACACAACATACAGACATGCTGTAACTGTCCCAGCGACGTGCTCCTCTCTCTGAGTGTGTGAGCCTCTCTCAGCCTGTTTCTCATTGGCAGTGCGGCGTCTGTCTCTTTGTCACAGATGCTGGGAAACCAGAAGCCTCATCACCCTCATCTGATTCTCTTCTCTTCCCTCTCTTTACTGACTCTCACCAATACACACACACACACACACACAGACACACACGCGCGCGCACACACACAGTTTTATTGACTTATTCATGCATGGGTTAGTTTCGGGGGCAGAACTCCTGTCTGCCAGTCTGACAGACAACCCGTGAACCCTTGAGACTCCCCTCCCCATCTTTGTCTACACACACACACACACACACATCTCTGTCACACCCCTACCCACCCCACCTCCCGACCCCCGAGTCCCCCTCACCCCGAGCAGGGCACATGGGTTATTTGTAGAGCGACCCAGGTTTATCCTACATCGTTTCCCCTCCCTTCGTCTGTCGTTCTCCACCTCCTCTTCACTTTCGACTTCTCTTTTCTCTCTCTGCTGGGGAGAAGGGGAAGGTATGCCCACATTTCCCAGAACAAAGACAGCCCAATTAAGTCAGTTTGAGTTAAGGTCTGTGTGGCAGAGAAGGATCGGAAGCGAGCAAGGTAGAAAGCGACGGCGGAGGAGCGAACGGCAAGCAGAGGGGAAGAGAGAGACGGTCTAACAAACAGGGAAAAGAGGGGGTGAAAGAGAAGTGGAAAGAAAGGAAGAAACGAGGCGCGCGAGTCACTTTGTAGCGGAAGCGGGTCGACTTTGTTTTTAGTTCCTCCATGGGAGACTATGAAATATTAATAACTGCTCCAGCCATATACTTCAGAGGCCTATGGTAAAACTTAAAGTCTAATGAGACGCCGCTCATGAATTGCTAATGGGGATGCTGCAATGTGTGTTTTTTGTGTGTCTTTGAGAATGTGCACGTGTGTGTGTGTGAGTGAAGGGAGGAGGGGGGTCAAGTTGGTAACTGAGGGGTGGAGTAAAGCGGAGCTTTCAGTCTTTCAAAGTGCAGACGAGAAACTTCATTAGAGGCTTGAAGTTTTTCCTGCTGCACATCCAAGTGTTTTCTCTGATATTTGGCTTCGCTGTTCTCAGCGCTCCCACCACAGCTAACAAAGTTTCAAACCATCCTGCTAATTCAAACAAAACCAGACTGGGGTGTTTGTAGCCAGGCTTCCTTTTATTCATGGCTGGAGTTGGATGTACGTCTGAAGGACAAAAGAAAATAGGTTCAAGAGTTGAACTGGATTTTTTTCCAACCGTAGTGTTTGTGTGTTTGTGTGTTTGTGTGTGATCTGTTTAATAAAAATGCAACATTTTGGGTGTAACACAAAGAAATGATTTTAGCCAAAAGTTATTCATCTGTTATGTCTGTGAAGGTTCTCAGTCGGTCTTTCCAAGCTCCTTAGATTATTAATCTGTTATAAATCAGTAGAAACTAAAAAGCCTTCTCTGGGCATTAGTTGCTGTAACAGTTCTGTGTTTTGTACATATTCATGTTGGGTAAATTTTTGTTACTTTAAAACTCTTTTGTAGAGCAGTAAAACCAGCGTGCAGGCTTTGGTTAAACAGGTTTTAACAGCATAATTCTGAGTGTTTATTTACATGTTATAGTACAGGTGTAACATTCGTTTTGATGTTAAGTGTTCAAACGGGTACATTTATTTAAAGTTACGTAACCTGTTCCTGTGATGTACAAAACAAAAGTCATATAAAATTAATCAGCTATGCTCAGCACGTATCCCACACTTACATTCAGTCGGTCTGAAAATCTATTTTCATTTTCAACAGCTCTATACAGCACCTGTTTGACCTGAAGGGAGAGGTCAGAGGTCAAAGGTGACATGACATTTTAAATCTTTTGTATTGTATTTTCTATACGTCAAGAATGCACATCATAATTATAACAATAAATCATTCTGCTGTGCTTGAAGCTTTGGTGGATGTGCTCCAACCTGACCCCACTCTACACCCCTACAATATTTGGGGGGAGCACCTTGTAAAACTGTGGGTGGTGTCGATGTGGATTCTACTTGATTTATCTTTTACTGAAGTAAAGTCCGTCGCTGTCACTTTGGTGGATTCATATATCGGCTTATTAAAAGACTAAAGACTGTATTCAGGGCTTATTGCTGATTTATATGTTTTTATTATTATTAAATGCCATTAGCTACAGAATTATACACTTTAAAATGTGTTATAAAAGAAGGAGGCTGATTCTGCTAAAACACAACATGGTGAAAGGTCACTGAAGTCTCTGCTCTACCTGAGAAACTGCCTCATGTTCCTTTCTCGCACAGATATTCAGTAAAGCGGTGAAATACCCGGCCGAGTCTCCCTCTCTAATCTGTGCCAGAGCTGGCAGGCCTAGCGGAGCCTTGTGTAACCCCACCCCCCGCCCCCCGCCCTGGCTGAGCACGATGGCAAGCCTGAGCCATCAGCTGGGGGACTGTGGGCTGTGTGCATGCCGGGTCCAGGGGGAGCCCACGGGTGTTACACGGCATCGCAGGTTTGCTCACTGACCTCATTCCTCACCTTACTGAAACTCCCTCGGCAGGGCGCTGCTGTAGAGAGCCAAGCATGCTTAGATTATTAAAAATCAAATATGAACCAGTCAGTGATGTATACACTGGACTGGCTGCAGAGCTGATCGATGCCACACTGGGAGTCTGTGGGAGTGAATTATACTGAATTGATTCAAATGAGCTATTCTGAACAGATTTCCATATGCATGACTGTTTATTATTAGTAAGAGCCAATTAGAAATTAGGAGTAAGAGCAGCAGGAGAATACGGAGTCAGTGCTGGAGCACACACTGATGAAAGAACACAAAGATATTCAGTTATTATCTTACTGAGAAACTAGGCTACTTCACCAAGCTTCACTTTGGAGGTGTCGCAAAATCTGTGAAGTGGCAACAATTTATTTGTGAGCACCACTGAAGTGTTTTTGCAGGTTAGTTAATATGTGAATAATAATATATGTAATGCTGGGATCCACCAGGCAACAGGCTTTTAAGTCATAACGAAGGTTTCAAACCTGAGGCTGGAATGAGAACGTAAGACTCGCCTGAGTAAAAGCAGACATTTAAAAAAATCTGAAGGTTATATTAGTGCTAAGATTACTTTACATTATCAGTAAATTCAGTGTCATTCACCTTAGATTTGAATCACTATGTCTGTCAGACTGATAACAGCTGAGCTCTCCATATTTAACATTAGGTAGCATAAAGTCTGGTTCAACTGTTGGTCAATCTAAACAACTATAACTATAACAGACTATAAACAGATCAGGTTTCAAACACAATGAGGAGCTGTGTGTTACATGTTTTTGTACATGAACATGTGTTCACGTGTGTCAAATAAATCCAATAAATCAATTTCAGCTGCTTTTTGTCAGCCTGACAGAACTGTTCTACATTTTATTATTAGCAGTAGTGTTTATGTGCTAGGATAACCAGAATGATGATTCACACATTAAACATTAAAACGTGTCATTTAAACATAGTGTGTTACGTTTGATTGTCCACACATGACAGTGCATGACTGAAATAAATGCTCCTATAATACGACATCCTGAAAATGAAAACTTCACCATCAGCACTCGTTGTGACGTCTTCACCTCTCCTGTTTTTTAAGTATTAAGTCGGAAAAAGCTGATTTTGATTTAATTGATAAATTAATTATAATCGATTATTAAAATTGACAAAATGAAAAGTTACACATTTAGTATATTAACCAGCTTCTTCATATCGCTGTCTGAACAGAAGGTTTTAAAGCTGCTGTTCAGCCGGAGCCTTTCTGTATCAGGTTTGCATGTTTGTGCTGAATCAGTGCACAGGCTGTGAGTGTGTGTTGTTGTCTCTTTGTGTTGGGCCTACTGACTGAGCTTGTACAGGACTTGCTGTAGTTTTGGTCAACAAGAAGCTGCTGCTGAGAGCAGGACTGGGGTGAGCAGCCTGTATGTGGCTCTGGGGTTGCTCCTCCATATCTGAGAAGCTAGAGTCATTTTCTGATCCATGAACTATTTCAGCACCAATACAAGCACAGCTCCTCTCGTGCTAAACATGAACTCTTGAACCACGACTAACGCAGCTGCTGAAAGGCTAATCATGTCAAACCCTCACCATGTTTCTAACGTAACAGAAGTATTCCCATCTCTACTTATATCACATTATTTATATTATTTTATAATCTTTTGTCCCCAGGTGAGATAAAAGTGTGGGAATTCCACTGAAATGTGCTGCTTTCTATTCAGTATACTTCAGTCAGTCGGTCGTGGCAGATGGCTTCAGTAGAATTCAAGTCACATCAAAATACAAAATAAAAAACATCAAAACTACATGAAAACAGCCAAAGGGAGGCGAGAACCCACTGTACTACCAGTGCCAGTCCAAGACTGGGTAAATGGGAAGGACTGCATCACAGAGGCTGTCTGACATAACATTCTGGCCAAGCCAAACATGCGGAGGATAAAGAATGAGATCAGTCAGGGTTAACAACAGCCGCCTTTACCAGTGGAAACTGTGCTACTGCTGGCCAAAGACAATGGAAGAGGAGAGTGACGAGGCGATAAGAGAGAAGGAAGGAAGGCTTGTGGAGATGTGAGTAAGGGAGGTAGATGTATCGTGTGAGGGGGAGACCAGATGGAATGGAAGCAAGACCGGGAGCATGAAGGGTGGAGTCAAGCTGTTCTCCCACGGTGCAGACAGGAGGAGAAACTGGGAAGTGTAAGCTTGAAGGAATTACTAATCTTACCATGTCAAGTAATATTGTGCAGGTGATGAAAAATGGCTGCGCTGCATACATAGGATGGAGGAACATAGGGTAACATATAAGAGTGGAGGAAGTTGCACATAGTTTCACTACATCTTTGGCAGAAGGTCTGATCTGGAAGAGGAGACTGAAAGGTGGGGACAGGGAATGTAGCTAGGCGTGGTACATCTAGCTGTCAGATAGTCGTCTGACTTTTAGACGTCAGGAGGAGGAAAAGGGGAAAACAGGCTGTAGGTGGCAGGGAAGAGTTACTAGATGACTGGGAAAGGACACCTGTAGAAACTGCCAAGAAGTTTTTGGTGTATCGTCCGGAGGGAAGGAAAGCAGACAGGGAGACCTGGTCGTGGAATGAGGAAATACAAGGAAGTGCTCAAAGGAAGAAGTTAAAAGAAAAAGTGTGATAGTCAAGAGTTAACTGGTCGTGGCAGATGGCCGCCCCTCGCTGAGCCTGACTCTGCTGGCGGTTCCTTCCTGTTAAAAGGGAGGTCTTTCTCCCCACAGTTGACAAATGCTTGCTCACAGGGCCTCAGCTCATTGTTGGGGTTTCTCTGTATTATTGTGGGGTCTTTGCCATACAATATAAAGTGCCTTGAACTGACTGTTGTTGTGATTTGGAGCTTTAAAATACAATGTAATTAATAAAAATAAATTAAAATCAAAAATATTTAATATAAGTTTCATTGAATTGAACTGACAGTGGTGATGTGCACGGTAGGAGTGACAGATCAGTTGAAGGCGGGGGTGCCATTACATCAAGGATCAGCAAGCTGCTTCTGGTTGGCTACGGTGATGGAAGGGTAGACAGATGACGTAGTCTCCATGAAGCATCCAAGAAGGGAAGATCGTCAGTGAGGTCGGGTGGAAAGGTGAACGTGACACGAAAAGTATTATTGAATTACTGCAGCACCTTGAGGAAACTGATTTGGGGCTAAAGAAATAAAACGATTTATTTAGCCCCAAATAATAATAAAGTATTATTAAATAATATTATTAATAAATAATATTATTTAATAATAATATTATAAAATATTATTATCATTATTATTATTAAAACTGAATTTAACTGGACTGAGAAGAGAGAGTGAAGGTACATGAGTTAAAATCTGTAGGGTCACCATGCAAAACAATGGAAAGTGCACAAGAGAGGTGATGGAGAGTGGTTGGGGAATATTGGGGTAATGTGTGATAGAAGAAGAGTTTACAAGATGGTAATGAGATCTGTTATTCATACAGAGCCAAATCACAACAACAGCCACCTCAAACTGCTTTATACTGTAAGGTTGACCCTACAATAACACATAGGACCTCTGTGGGAGTAGAGTTCAGGTAGCTGCTCTGCTCTGTGTTGGCACAAGGCAGTGAAGAAGACAACAATGGGTGAATTATATCCTTTAAGGTCAACCACAGCACTTTCAGAAAGACATCTACTGTGACGAAGTCTACTCGCCACTGCTGTGGGATCCATGAGGATGGAATGAGAAATCAAAGGAAAAGCTCAGGTTGGGCTTTTTGGAAAGCTGAACCTGTCTTACGCTGCTAACCTCTGTCTGCAAGGTCGAGATGATCTGGACATTTCCAGAGGAGGGACAAAGGATACAATGGACAAAGCATGTTGAATATGAGACTGGCAGGCAGGAGGAACAGAGGAAGACCTCAGAGGATGTGGTGAAGGAATACATGCAGAGGGTTGGTGTGACGGGACACGATGCTGGGATAGGGTGTAGGCAGATGATCCACTGTGATGTCCAATAAGAGGATAAGATCATGTAAAAATGCGTGGATGGCAAGTCAGCTGCACAATGAGCATTGTGTATGTGTGTGGATAACATACACATGCTCTATGGTCTGTGTGTTGTCATCTGCTCTACATGTATATCTGCTGGCATGTAACTGAACAAATGGGCTTGATTAGTTAATGTAGCTCCATCGATCTCACCGTGAGCACTTATTCATGTTGCCGTGCATATGCACGTGTGTCACACATGCACAGCACATATGCAGCATTGTGATGTGCAGGAGTTCATTTCTCGTTTTGTGTGTGTGTGTGTGCGTGTGTGTGTGCGTGTGTGTGTGTGTGTGTGTGTGTGTGTGTGTGTGTGTGTGTGTGTGTGTGTGTGAGAAGGGGAGCAAGACGAGCAGATTTCCACATGAGTGGGGCTGTCAGTAGGCATCAGTCAGCTAGGCAGCGACAGGCGGAGCAGATCATTAGCAGAGACAGAGAGGGGAATGTGAAGGAAAAGGAAAATGGAGAAGAGAGAGCGCAGGGAGGGAAGGCCTCAGTGTTACGTCTTCAATATCCATCGTGCCAGAATTACACAAACAGACCTGAGCACTGCTCAGTCACGCAACCGCATCAGTACACCGCCATCCCCTAACTGCCCGCCTATCAGCTCCAGTACTCAAAGCTTAAACTGACATCACATCTGTCAATATCTCCGGGGCGAAGCTGCAAATTGACAGCATTTAAGACGATGCTAATCAATCCATAACGATACGTTTTCTTGCAAGCTATTGTGAGCATTTTGTAAAATTTGACCCAATAATCTCAATAATCCAACCCATTGTGTTGTGTGAAGCCTTAACTTCCCTGAAACAGATTTAATTCTATGTAATAAGCAAGCAGTGACGCTTGATGCTTTTTTAGCAGTATAGTAAATGTATTATCATCATGCTCTCATTTTAATGTAACCTTATTCAACACCACAGCCAATTAACAACACAGCACAAAGTCGTCTGTGATGCTATAAAACAACCTGCCACAAAGTGACTGCTTTAAAGACACCTGGAAAAAACACGTATGATGTTTAGTGCAGACATATTTCAGCAGACTCATTAGCTATCCATTAACAGCATCCTAAAGAGATGGGAAATGAAAGCTGCTGGTGTGATCTCATCAATGTAAAATGAGAATCCGTTATGATACATCCTTAATCAAAAAGGAAAAAAAGAAGGGTGCTAACAAACACACTATCACCTCGGGGATGTGTTAACCCACACCTAGCATCCTGGTGACACCCTGTTGCTAACTCTGACAGCGCAAGTCTAAATGTTTGTATTTCCCATCATCTTATCTAACCAGTAATTATTTATCCTCTGCTGTTAAGTGCTGTTTAAAACTGCTGGCTAAGGGTAAACGTAAATTCAGTAAAATCATAATTCACGTCGGCAGTAATGACACCCGGTTACGCCAATCGGAGGTCACTAAAATCAATATTGAATCGATGTGCAACTTTGCTAAAACAATGTCGGACTCTGTAGTTTTCTCTGGTCCCCTCCCCAATCAGACCAGGAGTGACATGTTTAGCCGCATGTTCTCCTTAAATTGCTGGCTGTCTGAGTGGTGTCCCAGAAACGATGTGGGCTTCATAGATAATTGGCAAACCTTCTGGAGGAAACCTGGTCTTGTTAGGAGAGACGGCATCCATCCCACTTTGGATGGAGCAGCTCTCATTTCTAGAAATATGGACAAATTTATTAAACCCCCCAAAATATGACTATCCAGAGTTGGGACCAGGAAGCAGAGTTGCAGTCTTACACGCCTCTCTGCAGCTTCTCTCCTCCTGCTACCCCCCCAAAAACCCATCTCCATAGAGACTGTGTCAGCTTCCAAAAAGACAAAAAAACAAACTAAAAACCAGCAACAAACAACTTAAACATAAACAATCAAAAAGAAAGAACAATACAGTATCCACATCTGAACCAAAGAGTAAAACAGTGAAATGTGGATTATTAAATATTAGGTCTCTCTCCTCCAAGTCTCTGTTAGTACATGACTTAATAATTGATCAACAAATTGATTTACTCTGCCTTACAGAAACCTGGTTGCAGCAGGATGATTATGTTAGTTTAAATGAATCAACACCCCCGAGTCATTCTAACTACCAGAAACCTCGAAGCACAGGCCGAGGGGGCGGTGTGGCAGCAATTTTTCACACCAGCCTATTAATTAATGAAAGACCAAGACAGACTTTTAATTCATTTGAAAGCCTGATGCTTAACATTGTCCACCCCAGCTGTGAAACTCAGAAACCAGTCTTACTTGTTATCATCTATCGTCCACCTGGGCCTTACACAGAGTTTCTGTCTGATTTCTCAGACTTTATATCTAATTTAGTTCTGAGCTCAAATAAAATAATTATTGTGGGTGATTTTAACATCCATGTAGATGCTAAAAATGACAGCCTCAACATGGCATTTAGTCTGTTATTAGACTCAATTGGCTTCTCTCAAAATGTAAAAGAACCCACCCACCACTTTAATCACACTCTAGATCTTGTTTTAACATATGGCATAGAAACTGAACATTTAACAGTGTTTCCTGAAAACCCTCTCCTGTCTGATCATTTCCTGATAACATTTACAATAATTGATTACACAGCGGTGGAGAGTAGATTTTATCAAAGTAGATGTCTTTCTGAAAGCGCTGTAACTAAGTTTAAGAATATAATCCACCCACTGTTATCATCTTCAATGCCCTGTACCAACACAGAGCAGAGCAGCTATCTGAACGCTACCCCAACAGAGGTCGATTATCTTGTTAATAATTTCACCTCCTCACTACGTACGACTCTGGATACTGTAGCTCCAGTGAAAACTAAGGTCTCTAATCAGAAGTACCTGACTCCGTGGTATAATTCTCAAACACGTACCCTAAAGCAGATGACTCGTAATCTGGAGAGGAAATGGCGTGTCACAAATTTAGAGGATCATCGTTTAGCCTGGAGAAATAGTTTGCTGCTTTATAAGAAAGCCCTCCGCAAAGCCAGAACATCTTACTATTCATCACTGATTGAAGAAAATAAGAACAACCCCAGGTTTCTCTTCAGCTCTGTAGCCAGGCTGACAAAGAGTCAGAGCTCTGTTGAGCCAACCATCCCTTTAACGTTAACTAGTAATGACTTCATGAACTTCTTCACAAATAAAATTTTTATCATTAGAGAAAAAATTACCAGTAATCATCCCGCAGATGACTCGTAATCTGGAGAGGAAATGGCGTGTCACAAATTTAGAGGATCATCGTTTAGCCTGGAGAAATAGTTTGCTGCTTTATAAGAAAGCCCTCCGCAAAGCCAGAACATCTTACTATTCATCACTGATTGAAGAAAATAAGAACAACCCCAGGTTTCTCTTCAGCTCTGTAGCCAGGCTGACAAAGAGTCAGAGCTCTGTTGAGCCAACCATCCCTTTAACGTTAACTAGTAATGACTTCATGAACTTCTTCACAAATAAAATTTTTATCATTAGAGAAAAAATTACCAGTAATCATCCCACAGATGTAATATTATCTACAGCTACTCTTAGTACCATTGATGTTAAGTTAGACTCTTTTTCTCCAATTGATCTTTCTGAGTTAACTTCAATAATTACTTCCTCCAAACCATCAACGTGTCTTTTAGACCCCATTCCTACAAAACTGCTCAAAGAAGTCCTGCCATTGATTAATTCTTCGATCTTAAATATGATCAACCTATCTCTAATAATCGGCTATGTACCACAGGCCTTCAAGCTGGCTGTAGTTAAACCTTTACTCAAAAAGCCATCTCTAGACCCAGCAGTCTTAGCTAATTATAGGCCAATCTCCAACCTTCCTTTCATATCAAACATCCTTGAAAGAGTAGTTGTCAAACAGCTAACAGATCATCTGCAGAGGAATGGTTTATTTGAAGAGTTTCAGTCAGGTTTCAGAGCTCATCACAGCACAGAAACAGCTTTAGTGAAGGTTACAAATGATCTTCTTATGGCCTCTGACAGTGGACTCATCTCTGTGCTTGTCCTGCTAGACCTCAGTGCAGCGTTCGATACTGTTGACCATAATATCCTATTAGAGCGATTAGAACATGCTGTAGGTATTACAGGTACTGCACTGCAGTGGTTTGTATCATATCTATCTAATAGACTCCAATTTGTGCATGTAAATGGAGAGTCCTCTTCACACACTGAGGTTAATTATGGAGTTCCACAGGGTTCAGTGCTAGGACCAATTCTGTTTACATTATACATGCTTCCCTTAGGCAGCATCATTAGAAGACATAGCATACATTTTCACTGCTATGCAGATGACACCCAGCTCTATCTGTCCATGAAGCCAGATAACACACACCAATTAGTTAAACTGCAGGAATGTCTTAAAGACATAAAGACCTGGATGGCCGCTAACTTTCTGCTTCTTAATTCAGATAAAACTGAGGTTATTGTACTCGGCCCTGAAAATCTTAGAAATATGGTATCTAACCAGATTCATACTCTGGATGGCATTACCTTGGCCTCCAGTAACGCTGTGAGGAACCTTGGAGTCATTTTTGACCAGGACATGTCCTTCAACGCACATATTAAACAAATATGTAAGACTGCTTTCTTCCATTTGCGCAACATCTCTAAAATTAGAAATATCCTGTCTCAGAGTGACGCTGAAAAACTAGTTCATGCATTTATTACTTCCAGGCTGGACTACTGTAATTCATTATTATCAGGATGTCCAAAAAACTCACTGAAAAGCCTTCAGCTAATCCAAAATGCTGCAGCAAGAGTACTGACAGGGACTAGAAAGAGAGAGCATATTTCTCCTGTTTTGGCTTCCCTTCATTGGCTTCCTGTTAAGTCCAGAATTGAATTCAAAATCCTGCTCCTCACATACAAGGTCTTAAATAATCAGGCCCCATCTTATCTTAATGACCTTGTAGTACCATATCACCCTATTAGAGCACTTCGCTCTCGCTCTGCAGGCCTACTTGTTGTTCCTAGAGTATTTAAAAGTAGAATGGGAGGCAGAGCCTTCAGTTTTCAGGCCCCTCTTCTGTGGAACCAGCTTCCAGTTTGGATTCGGGAGACAGAAACTATCTCTACTTTTAAGATTAGGCTTCAAACTTTCCTTTTTGCTAAAGCATATAGTTAGGGCTGGACCAGGTGACCCTGAATCCTCCCTTAGTTATGCTGCAATAGACGTAGGCTGCCGGGGGATTCCCATGATGCATTGAGTTTTTCCTTTCCAGTCACCTTTCTCACTCACTATGTATTAATAGACCTCTCTGCATTGAATCATATCTGTTATTAACCTCTGTCTCTCTTCCACAGCATGTCTTTATCCTGTCTTCCTTCTCTCACCCCAACCGGTCGCAGCAGATGGCCGCCCCTCCCTGAGCCTGGTTCTGCCGGAGGTTTCTTCCTGTTAAAAGGGAGTTTTTCCTTCCCACTGTCGCCAAAGTGCTTGCTCATAGGGGGTCATATGATTGTTGGGTTTTTCTCTGTATCTATGAAGCGCCTTGAGGCGACTTTTGTTGTGATTTGGCGCTATATAAATAAAATTGAATTGAATTGAATTGAATTCAAAGGAAAACCTTGTTTAATCCCCTGCTATCCTACATATCACCAGTTTTGCATTTTGTCCTTTTATTGTTCGCTGGCTGGACCCATAACTCAAACTTTAGCGTTACATCTTGTGGTGACCACCTTCTACTCGAAAGTAGAGCAGAGTTAGAAGTTAGCAGGAAGTTAGCTCGCTAGCTTCCACCTAAACATGATATAGCATGTTCTGACTGAGAGATTTCTGAAACATTCAAACGTACAGCTCTGCTATCACTTCCAACATAAATGAAGACAGAAAAATAAACAGCAGTGACGTTTGCAGGGTTACTGAAGTTGGGCTAGCTGGTATATAATGATGTGCCACGTGATTGCTAGCTACACAGCTATGTTAGCATAACAAACACAGTGAAGCCGGAGGATGGGCGCTAACTTTTTTCCACTCGATAAAAGTTAACGTGAGGGTTCCCGATGGTTAAGGACAAATGCAATCGCATGGCAGGATGCTGTAAACGGACCAAACTTCAGTCAGGAGAACAACTGAGATAATCCATCCACAATACGAGGTTAGTCATTAATATACTGCTGCATGGGCTGTAGCTACACCGTAAGGTTTAAAAACTGAGCTTTAAAATGAATAGCGGTAATAAAAACCCGAGAGGCCGACAGTGATCACTGACTGTTTTTAGGGGCTTGTTCAGAATAAATAGAGCACGATACAAAGTATGTTAAAAACAGAAGAGCCTTAATAAACAAAGAGCAGTTTGGACCCAGAAGCAGGATTCATACGTCATCACTTAAAGACCAGATAGCTAGAATAAATAAAAAAGCCAGTTTGCACACGTGGTTTTTCTCAGCTTTAAAGATGGCTGTGATGCTTGCAGAGAAAAACTAGTGTTAGCAACACACAGAAGCATGTTCAGAAGCTGGTATTAGCTTTGAGCTAAAGGCTAGAGTACAGCTCTTCTCTGGTAACAAGAAATTAATTTAATGGCCTTTAAGTAACTTTTTCAAAGTGTACATCTATCAGATCTAACTTATAGGTGTCTTTTTATTTTGCTGTTAGCTTTACATTTGCTTCACTTATGAGATGGCAGTAGTGAGAGATGATCATACATAAAGATGACAAAACATTCTGCAGACCCTGTTATTGCAGCCATGGCTCAGTTCATGAAACTTTGCAGAGCAGTTTTTTCTGTTGAAAGCAGAGAAAAATACTCAAAACTACGTCCTAAACAGGTCAATTGTATCAGAGTCTGCTGTGGATTTGAGTGCAGCTTCTTTGAAAGAGCAGGCTTTTAATCTTTGGCCAGCAGATCTGAATTTCTTTACATGAGCTTGAAGCGACAGCAGGCACAGCAGAGACAGAGAAAGACGGGAGAGCGTCTGGATTAGACAGGAACCAGGAGGGAAAAACAGAGAGCCAGAAAGGGTGCGGGGTTCATCTGAGGCTAGCTGTCATCACGTGCAGCGTCAGCCATCACATGACCAGAATGCTAAATGCAGAGCTCGGAAACCTGACCTATTTTCATCAAACTGACACAGAAATCCACCGAGAGGCTGTGTTACGCTGCTAACCTCTGCCTGCCTCCTGGACCACCTCCAGCATGCCGTCACACACACTTTGCACATAGCATAATGTAAATCTGCTTAGCCTTCATTTTAAGCAGTTTAATGATATTTGAAGAATATTTTACAAATTGACAAGATTTTTCTCACTCATCCCAGATTTTTTCAGTTCACTTCAGTTTTATTTATATGGCACTAAATAACAACAGCAGTCGCCTCAAGTATTGAAAGGCCTTTATTGCAATTTGACCAAATATGTCATTGGACTGATGAATATTCAGCAGTGAAACCGTCCTCGTTTTGACCCATCTTTGTGCTGACAGCAGGTATTTAGCTCTTTCTCCACCTCGGCTCCGCCTGACATTGTTCACAGACACCTTCCCCAGAGCAGAAACTGTTCTAACAGACATTTTGCAAAGACAATGGCCAATTAATTCTGGTTAAAACACAGCAAATGATCCTGCTCTTAAGACACTAATGGCTTTAATTTTCAACAGGCTTTTATCAGCTATGAGCAAAGTGCAATAACAGACATCTTTAATGAAAATGGATTCAATTGCCTGCAAATGAAAGTGAGTTGATTGATGGTGAACATCACCTCGCTGTGACTAAACTACACTGAGAACAATAATTATCACGGGTGAGTGATAGTACAGTAAAATGACAGAGTGGAGCTTTTTACTCTGCTGTTCTGTAACTATGGCAGGCGTGAATCTGCCTCACAAATGTCAGACTTTTCATCATCCGTCAGTACAAATGTGTTTCTTCTTCCTAAACCGAGTTCCTACAGTGCAGAGACCACGTTACACCATCGGCCGTGGCATTTTGGAGAGACTTTTTTAGGCTTTCTGAACAAAGCAGTTTAGATTTTTTTTTAAACAATAGTATTCATCTTATAGTCTTTTATTTAATCGTGATAGAAACATGGCTGGATGAATTGCCATAGTGGTCTCTCACCTACTTTAGGTCAGAGTTAAATATATATCTTTGAACTAAACAGCCTTCAACACCTGAGGATGGTTACAAACGGCTCTGATGATCCTTAATGATTTCAAAATTGTTACTATTTTCAGGTCTATCACGTCTTGTTCAAAAGTCTAAAATGGCATTCATGCAACATTCAAGAAGTATGTAGTAGTAGGGAACTACTCCGATGACGGCACGACTTTCATTTTGGAATTCTTTTACAACCAAGTCCAGAAATGACTCACAGCCAATGGTTGTTCACCTCTGATGGGTTTGATGGGGGACTTTGTTTGATTGGTCCACCAGTTTCTCCAGCCTGAAAAGCTGCACGGCCAGTTTGTCCCTACTTTAAGAACATGAAACACACGTGTGGGAAACGACTTCTTCTGGTTTAGTCAACAAAGACAAAAAGACGCCACACTCAGCAAATGTTCTGGATTTGAGTTGCATTAATAAAAGCGCTTTACACAACCAGTCATCCACCCATTGGTGATGGCAGCTACATTGTAGCCACAGCCACCCTGGGGCGCACTGACAGAGCCGACACTGGCGCCACCGGGCCCTCTGACCACCACCAGTAGGCAACGGGTAAAGTGTCTTGCCCAAGGACACAACGACCGAGACTGTCCAAGCCGGGGCTCGAACCAGCAACCTTCCGATTACAAGGCAAACTCCCAACTCTTGAGCCACGATCGCCCTCCTTTGTCAAAGCAACTCTGAGGACATCAAAACGTCAAAACGACTACATGTAAGCGACATGTCATCACTGTATTGTGTTGATTGTACGTTCAGACCGAACTAATAGTGAGTGCAGTTCTTTAGGAGGATAGTAGGCATGTTTAAACTTAGCCAAGATGCTTTTCATAATTCTGCTAACTATTGCAAGCTTTTATAAAAGTCACTGCAATAATTTCAGTATTTTCACACAGCATACGTTCTCTAATTCAGCCTGCGTTTTAGCCTATTTCTGTCAGTACACCTATTAAGAAGGGCATATGTTTCGCTACATTTTTGAATTTAAAGGCCAGTCTATAGTTTCTGTGTCCAACGATAAACAGGTAACGAGTGCGGATTTTGGTTTTTTAGCTTGTTTTCAGAACATCTACATAAAATGTTGTGTTTCAGTGCAGCTATGTTTCAGACCTGAGAGCTCTGTCCTAAATGTAATTATTATAACTTGTTGAATTTTCAGCCATTTTTCAATTGGCAGTTTTCTGATTTCCCATAAGTCCTCCTGACTTGCTCCTTCCACGCCAGCAAACGGGCGCAGTGCCCTCATGCTCCAGGTTCAGTTACAGAAGCCAAGACAAGGGCCTTCTGCTGCCCAGTCCATACAAGATACTCAGTTTACATGTGGAAAAAGGTTTTTTCCTCCTTTCTTTGTGCAGTTAGGGAAAGGAGAAATCTATGATAATAGTTAAATGAGAAACAATCACAAATACATATGTTAGGAAATTGTCACATACATATTCTCTTACCCTAACCCAGGGGTGGTTGACATCAGCCCTCAAGGCCTGGAGTTGGACACCCCTGCCCTAACCCAATACCCAACTTCTCACTGTGGCTGTAGCAAGCCATCTACTAATGGGAAGGTTGCTGGTTGGATCCCCAGCTGCTCTGGTCTACATGCCAAATATCATTGGGCAAGATATTGACCCCAAGTTGCTCTCGGTTGCATCCATTGATGTATGAATGTAGATAGAAAGCGCTTGTATGGGTGAACGAGGCACTCTGAGGTAGAGTATATAAGAACCAGTCCAAATGTGCTCTGTGGGACTGGACTGACATGCAGGTAGAACAGAAATTCTTCAGCGCTTCTGGAAATTTGTGGTGGAGACGCTGTGATCCAAGTTCTCCAGTGTGGTGCTGAGAGCTCCACTCTCCAGAAGCATTAATCACAAGCCCGCTGTCCCCCGACTGATTACCTCCCATCAATCTCAGTTTGCCGAGCCCTCGAACAGGAGAAAGCCTTCACGAAGATCTGATTAAAAATGTAACTGACTCATAATAGGAGCGCACGACCGGTCTCTGAGTCGATGCTCTGTGACAGAACAAAGGCGAGAGCACAACTTATCTGCTCATCTCCAAATGTACGTTCATGTGATTATGCAGAGATCCAGGTCTGATCCCACTGAGGAGACCTGCTGCAACTGGGAGGTCTGGAAGAGAACCAGTGGAGGTTTGTCGGCGTGCGTGCATCTGTGTGTGGTACTGCAGACAGGAGGGGGAGTGACTTTGAGAGTGTCTGAGAGGCACATCCTGCCTGCAATTAAGGTGGAATCAGAGAGAGATCTGTGCTGCCTTGATAATGAGCCTCATCTGAATTATTAACTAGAGCTGTACCCCCTGGACCTGGACTCCCATCAGCCCCAGCCACACCACAACAACAGCAGATGCACACATGTACACACACAGAATCTTCAGATCCATACAAACCTCTATTAAATCCATTTCGGCATGTGCAGGAACTCCAAACTAATCCCATTTGCAAAGAAAATAAGGGCAACACATTACTTGGAGTGGTCCTCGTAAGGCATTATGAGGCATCAAAAGCTCTTATAAACTGAGTGCATAATGATTTATTAAAATTGATGCATAGTATAATGAGTACAATATGCAGAAAGTTGGGGTGAATACTTTATGAGGCAACTCTCTCATTAATCACATTAAAATTTAGTTCAATTTCAGATGCATGATTACATTAGAACGTTTTCTCTGTGATTCCAGTGGGATCGTAATCAGTTTGATGCTGCTGTGAACTGATGGACTGACTGCACACTAGCACCCTGTATTATGTTTCGCTATGATGGTAAACCTAAAACTGGTTTTAGTTTTTAACGTCATTATGGGATAATTCACCGACTGGCTGGAAATTTCCTGCCGTTTTCATACAGCTGTGGGTGTTTTAGTGTCTTAATACAGAGCTCTTCATGTCACATTTCAAAAAAGAAAAATGTCATTTTGTAATAAACGGAGGAACATTGGTCGCAGTGCATATACACAGATCTGTGAATAGATCACACATCAGCGGTTTGCCAACATTTTCTTACCTTAATTGGTTTGTATGAAAATTAGAAATTCCAAACATTTGAAGTCCTGATGACCAAATGAAGCCCTGGCTGAAAATTGAAATACATCTTTAATATGAATATTACTACTACTAATTATACTTATTATTGCTTTTTGCTGATTGTTTACAGCTGTCTAAGCATCGTGAGACATGTGTCTGGAATCAGAACCGTAAAACAATTTAAAAACCAAAATGATTAAATAACATGTAAAAATATAAAAACAAATATTATATTTAATACTAAATATATTCCAGTATTTCTTGTGTTATCTTGAATTATTTGATCTTTTATTAAAAATCCTGCGTGTTGTCTCCACTGTCCCACAGATGCTGGAGGATGAGGACGGTTTCTTTGTTTTCTTCTTTTCTTGTAGTCTCTTTGTCATTTTTCATACTGTGATTCAGATTTTTTTTTTCCTTGAGCCATGGTGATTTTTTATTTTTTTATTTAAAATGATCAATCAAATATTTTGGAAAGTGGCCCCTCTCCTGGTTTCCTCCGTAGACCTCCAACACTGTTATTTAAGTTTCTCCAGTGTGATATTTTCAGTGTTTTTGCTTTAGTGGTGTAGCCTTCTCTCTTAAATTATCATCAACCGCAAAAGAACAAAATTATTCAGCATCTGATAAATCTGACAGTGATTCTGCGTGGGAACTATTTTTTTCCCCACACATGTGTTAGTAAATCAGCCACATTGTCTAGATGTTTGCAAGAAAATGTCACAAACTGATCCAGCTCCAGATCTCCTTCTGTATCTGAACATTTGATTCGTGCAGGAGGAGTAACATTTAAAGAGTAACATTTAAAGAGTAACTGTTAAAGAGTAACATTTAAAGAGTAACAGTTAAAGAGTAACATTTAAAGAGTAACATTTAAAGAGTAACTGTTAAAGAGTAACATTTAAAGAGTAACAGTTAAAGAGTAACAGTTAAAGAGTAACATTTAAAGAGTAACAGTTAAAGAGTAACATTTAAAGAGTAACAGTTAAAGAGTAACATTTAAAGAGTAACATTTAAAGAGTAACAGTTAAAGAGTAACATTTAAAGAGTAACTGTTAAAGAGTAACAGTTAAAGAGTAACATTTAAAGAGGAACAGTTAAAGAGTAACATTTAAAGAGTAACAGTTAAAGAGTAACATTTAAAGAGTAACAGTTAAAGAGTAACATTTAAAGAGTAACATTTAAAGAGTAACAGTTAAAGAGTAACATTTAAAGAGTAACTGTTAAAGAGTAACATTTAAAGAGTAACTGTTAAAGAGTAACAGTTAACAGTTAAACACTTTCCTGTTCTTAATTTTCCTCTGATTTTCCTGCCACCCAGGCAGCCATTGCTCTGCTATTGAAAAACCAGTGCTTTATTTTCCAAGCACCCATTGGGTCATCAAGCCAGACGGCTGCTGTCCTTATGATAATACATAGACATTAATGGCTGTCTGGAGTGCTAGACATTATAAATGTGAAGATGAATGATCTTCACTGGACTCACTTTCCTTAGTAACACTCAGGGTACATTTACATCTATTTAAATGAAGATGTGTTAATGAACAGATATAACTTTTTTATTGACTCAAGTCACCATCATCATTATTATTGTTATTTTATGTTTTTTAATTATGGGATGACCTGAAATGTCTGTCCTGCATTAACTGTGTCATCAAGACTTGATAACAAGTGGAACAAATGGCTTTACAAAGCTAAACCTTACTGCTATCATGCAAGAGAAGCTTTGCATGAGGCACATGTGTAAGTTATATGAATGAGTCTCATATCATTAAACCAACGGAAACCAGCAGGAAGGTGAAAAAGGTCAGAACAATCGTAACAACACGTGAACTGAAAACAATGGCTGCCTACAGCAGCAGATGATGATATATAACCACATTTCAAAAATGCAGCAGCATTGATGAAAGTAGCTAAAGTGAGTAAAATCTCTTGGGGAAATCTTCTAAGGTATTGTTAGTAACGCCCCGACTTTACACGCTGCTGTTATCGGACTGTTGTCTGGCGAGGCCTCTGCTCATCATCTGAGCCAGAAACTGGAACATTTTGAAGGTCTGGTAGACAACACAGGGAATGTGTACTGGGTCGGCATTTTACGACACCACCAGGCACGATTCCCAAGATCCGCCTGCCTCGCTGACTGTTCTGTGTCTGGACTCTGTTTTCTCTCTGGAATTTCTGTCTGAAGACAGTTCCTTAACAATTTATTCCAGCTGATTGAAGTGTGAGGGCTGAGAGCAAAAATATTATGTGCTATTCCAACCACTATGACTCATTTAGGCAGTGAACACCCCGCCTCCACTGCTGGTGCATCCCTTGTTTACATCCCAGTCCTTCTCCAGATTGAAGCGATATCTACTCAAATGCCTTTTGTAGAAACTGACAAGGCAACTGATCCCTTTGGACCAAAATCAGCCTCCTTCCCATTCAGGCCCTCACCAGCTCTTCCCAACTGTTTTCTCTCCATTCACAAGACTGATCAGATGAGTTTACCACAGTCTCAGAGACTCAACCACCAACCCCCCTCGCCTTCCAAATTCCTTTTCTCGTTCCACGCCCCCAGTTAACCCAGCCCCAGGCCTGCCAACTCCAGAGCTGCCTCTCCTTCTGCTGTGCCTTTGTGATAATAACAATAACTGTGTAGTGGTGCAGAGGGCTTTCTGTTGAGCTAGCGCCAGGCCGGCTGGCACGGGGAACCCTCTAAGCTTGTTTCACCATCTCCAACCAATTCCCCTCTGTCTGGGCTGGCACTGGAGCATCACAGGCATTAAGGCTGCTATCAATGTGCTCAGCAGCAGGGGCCATCAGCACCACTCACGCACTCGCTCTATCTCTTCTCTTTCCACCTCTCTCTTCCTCTCCCACTCAATATGGAATCCAGTTCAAAAAAGGCTTTATTGGCAAGACAAATAATACCTTGTTCTTCTCTCTTTTCTGCTTTCTCTTTCTCATCTCATCACCTTGTTGTCCTTCTCTATCACCCACAAGTGGATTCTCACCAGAACACGGTGACGTTCCTCAGCCCGGGCAGTAATACAGCAAGTGCTTTATGATCCAGATTAGCGATAAAGATTCACTTTTGCTCTCTGTAATCAGGGACACAGAAGATAAGCTAATCTAAAGTCAGTTTGACTGTTTTAATGTGGACATCATTTTGGATTAAAACTGATTTCCAGCAGGTGAAAATGCAGCCCAGAGGAAAGATTCGATTAATTTGTTTTCTTTTCTTGTCTGCAGGAGTTAAAACATCATTATCAATACTTTTGTTGTGAGTTCTCTCATAAGTCACCGTGTTAAAGTTTTTCAGTTTAATCTGTGTTACTGGAAGGTCACTCGAATAAGCTGTAAAATTCCTCCTTGCCTAATGATCCTCGTGTCTACGTGCTTTCAGACAGGATGCTGCATATGGAGGGATGACACGATCGTGAGCTACTTTATTAGTTACACCTGTACAGTCTAAAGCATTGCCTCATTTTATCAAACACTGTGTTGATTTTACTGAAAAGATTTTGCTTTGGTGTTGACGGCATGGGCTGGAATTTGTTCTTTAAAAAATATATTCTGTTCATATGTAAATAAAAAGAGCCAAACGATACGACTCCACCTTTACAATTGTCCCCAGTGACAAAAATCTAAGATACGTATATCTTCATATTCACTAGCTGGGCCCACGTCCTCATTTTAGGTTTGACAGCGTTTTAGTAGGTAAAGGTGAAGCTTGGACATGAATTGAGCTGCGGTTTGGGGAAGGCCTCGAAGGGGACTGGTGACGGCTGCCGGGCTGGCAGATCCCCGTGTACTAAATAGAAGAGAAGAAGTTAAAGAATTGAAAACAAGGAGAGGGGGAGGGGCACGTAAACGAGAATGAACAGCTTGCAGAACTGGGGGAGCGTATATAGATGAGACCCGGAAGGAGCATGTTTGGAGGCGTGGCCCTGCTCCTGAAAT
Source organism: Perissodus microlepis (assembly GCF_051167445.1). Taxonomy (NCBI): domain Eukaryota; kingdom Metazoa; phylum Chordata; class Actinopteri; order Cichliformes; family Cichlidae; genus Perissodus; species Perissodus microlepis. Next base: position 1,030,245 of record NC_140481.1, read on the forward strand.
TCCCATACATTATCTCCAATTTTCATCAAAGACTGAAAGATACGAGCTGAGGAGCTTAAACTGAAACAGAATCCAAATTGTGCTGTAATATATATGTAATATATATGTAATATATATGTAATATTTACATATTAGTTACTGTCCTCGGCATCGTACTGTTTTACCCGACCATAACACTGGAAACACAACCCTGTGCTCAATCACACTGGTATAGTAAACAAACCTGATGCTTCCCCTACATCACGTCAGGTGTTTAGCAGAGCTACTCCAAATTCAGAAGACCTGGAGCTTGTTCTAACATGAAAAGCATAAATATAACTGCATTCCATTTCGAATAACTAGTCCTAGTTATTCTGTGCAACCTGCTTGGCTTTAGTGAAACTTTGTGAGGATTTTTAAAAATGTGTCTCATCAGGTTCAGATCAGTTCTAAACACGTATTTGATCTGCGTTCATGTGTAGATTGCTGGGAAAATATGCCTCCCCTAAACTGAGTTCACTAATGAAACTCTACAGTTGTTCTGGTGCTGAATATACCAACGGAAAGAAACACTATAGTCTCTCATGACCAGTCTCTCATGAGAGACAGAAAACAAAAATGAATACATATTAAATTGCTGCTTGTCTTGTGTTCATGTCATTTTATCGCAGTCTGATTACCACAGGCATACACCCACAATGAACCTCTAACATGCTTCTTCGTAAAGCCTTCAGGTGGAGTCAGATCGTTGCTGCCTACCTGCCTGCCTGCTGCCCAATCTGTGTGCAGTACAGCCTGCAGACAGGCCACAGCTCAGCACATCCATTCCCACGCAGAGCCACTTGTGAAATGAACATAACAGTGTGTGTGTGTGTGTGTGTGTGTGTGTGTGTGTGTGTGTGTGTGTGTGTGTGTGAGAGACAGAGAGAACGCACCCCCCCCCCTCCCCCGTCACCACCAGCAGCACCGAAACCACCCACAGAACTGAACTCACTTCATACAGCCAAACACAGCCTCCCACCTCAGAGCCAATAACAAACATGGCTGAAACACTTGACCACAATTACTGAGCCACAGTCAGAGAAATCCATACATAGTCAGCAGTGCAACCCTGCTGCCACACACACACTGCCTGTGTGTGTGTGTGTGTGTGTGTGTGTGTGTGTGTGTGTGTGTGTGTGTGTGTGTGTGTGTGTGTGTGTGTGTGTGTGTGTGTGTGTGACAACAATCAAAGAAATCCACATACGTATCATTGGAGACAAGCAGTGTGTGAAAGCATCTGATTGGCTGCTGTGGCCTTAGCACTTCACACTTAAACGAGTGAGTGACACCTCAACAGTGTTTGTCTGAAGGGTGCACGGGAAGCTGCTGGCCTAGATATGGAGACACAGCCCAGTGGCAGGGCTGAGCAGCAGCTCTCAGACGCGATTACACAACAGCTCTTAAAGACTTCTTTTAGCAGCAAGACTTTGATTGGATCTTATTTCCTTCCCACTCGTCCCATTCATCCAGCCAGTCATACACTCCCAAGCCCCAACCCCTCAGTGTGAGGGTGTACACATATTCTACTGAAATGTCAGTGCCTGCGTACGTTTTTATGTATTATATACCTATAAACACACTGCGTTATAAATTTCATTGAAGCAGTGTGCACGTCTCTCTCTTACTCTCTTTTGTTGATGAGACTTATTGTGATTGAATCAAGTTGTTGTTTTCACGCAGGACTTGGAGTCCGTCTCTGCACCAATCACCTATCTTGCCACACCGGCCAATCAAAACCTCCAAACAAAGCTTCAGTGGAGGTCACGCTGAGCATCTCCCGGTCAGCAACAAAAACAAGACCCAGGGAATTAAACCCTGTCATATCCAGTCTTGTTTATCATTGGTTTATGTTTCTTTGTTGTTGTTCTTTCACATTTTTACGTGGATTAATCTGCAACTCGGTTATGTTCAGTTTTCAGCTGGTATAGAGTTGAAGCTTGAAGGAAAAAGTTAGACAAATAAGAAGAAAGACGCTCACAAAAACATTGTAAGAATAGGATAAAATGTCACACACAGATTAATCCCACTATGACCCTGTTTCCTCTTCTTCTGCATGCCTGATACAGTATCCTCTGGGTGACCCACTAAAGCAAAAACACCATGGCAACAAACCGCTGCTTTAAAAAGCATCCAAATTTCTCCTCCACCGGTTACAAACAAGACTGTCAATTGACTGTTATGGGGATAATTTTTTCAGTTGTATATTATTAATGCAGCTCTGAGGGGGCTTTAAAGTTTATAAAGAAATCATTCTGATGATGTCATAGTGATGTCATCAGAATTTTGTAACCGTAAAGTCAGCGTGTTCACAGTAGAGAGTTTTCAGTTAGAGCCTTAACGATGAAGTCTGTACGTCTCATCCTCTGTAGCTTTAATTATGAACTCTTTGATTTAAAAAATAAACTTACGCTCTCTCTTGCTCTCTCTATCTATATCTGTATATCTACTGTGAGTCCCCACTCTTTCTGTGGAGACTGTCATCATGTTTAATAAATACATTGTGTGTTTTCACGGCGCCTGTTAACCTGAGTCAAGATGGGAGAACCTGAGGCCTCGTCCGTGTTCTGTTACATTTAACAGTGTGTTTCACTTTTTAAAACGCTCATTAATTGCAGCACTGACCCTTGCATCCCACTGAGCAAATCAGGTCTCTAATGATGCAAATGTTCTTGTTATTTACGATAAAATGCAGTTCCGTTACTTTTGTGTTTAATGTAACTTGAAGCCCACTTTGATGGTTTATTGACAGTCTCCTGTTGGTTTGTAAACGAGAACGTTGTCAAACAGTAGCTACGAAGGAAAAACCCACATGTGAGGCGTGGAAACAAAAGACTAGTAATCCTAACACAGAATAGGTGATAACCTTAAGTAGATTACAGCTAGCAGTCTATGAGGTTACCCTGGTATTAATTTGAATGATAATCTGTAGTTACATCTGTTTGCTGTGACACCCACTGTCATCATCTCTTGTTATTACCCTTTAAGCCTCTCTCCTTGTGCCATGCTTTCCCACAGCCTGTGCGTAACTCGGCGTGCGCGCAATGGATAGTAGGGGGCGGCTCCAAAGGGTTTATCCCCGTCACGCAACCGACGGCATAGGTGACAGAAATCGGACAGGAGGCTCACTATGTCCCCGATGTGACCGTGGGGAAATACAAGCTTACGAGCGCAAATGCGTCACGGCTCGCCTACCCAGGAGGAACCGTGAAGAGGGGAGTTTGGGCTCCGTGTGGCTTCTCCTGTTTGCACACGCTGGAATTCCTGAATGCAATGAACCCAGTGAACCCTTATCCAGCCACGCTCATTGCCCCTGCTCACACACTGTACTGTGGAGTGACACGAGGACACGCCACTGACATAAATTGCTGGAACCAAGGGTCAATTATGTGGCTTTGAGATATGCAGGAAAGGGGGTGTGCTGCAGACACAGCTTGAGGCTAAACATAGTGTAGGCTAGTATTGCACTCAAACCTTTGCTGTGTGGTGTCAGAACATTCTTTCATGTGGCCTACCTTCCACCCGGCTGAACTGTTGCTGTCGCCTTTATCCTTAAAATAAGGAACAAAGCGAACCATCCAGTCGTATATCTGGGACAGGGTGAGCCTCTTCTCCGGGGTGCTCTCGATGGCACGGGTGATGAGATCTGCATACGACAGGTTTCCCCACGCGTTCCGTCGGGAGGACTTGGCTTTGCGTAGCTGGCCGGCCACGTCGAGGGCAGCCCCGGACATGCAGGCGGGAGCGGCCGCGACCGGAGCCGGGGCGCCGGCCGGATGCTTGATCTCGGCCGGCGCGCCGCCTTTCCTCTCGCCCCGGCACGCCGGCACGTTGTACTGCTCCACTTTGACTGCCGCCAGGGCCAGACCTCGGCTCGCCTCCTCTCCCCCGGGGAAGTCTTCCGGACACGGCAGCGGCCAGGTGCACGACGGCGGCCGAGCGTGAGGCTCAAATTCCGAATCGATGTCAACCTGATGCACATCCACGCCGCTGTTCTCCATCATCATCAGCATGATCTCCCGCTGAATAGATGTCAAAACCGGGCAAGGTCACAGTAACAAAACGCGTGTCAGTGTTGACGTGACAGTGAGTGAAAATGCCCAAACTGTCCAAACGGGGGTGAAAAGATGTATTTGTACAGTTTCACACACAGGGATTATCAGCAGCTGTGTGGCATATTATCATTCTCCTCAGCGCAACAATGTGGCATCACATCAGGACAGATGAAGGTGTATCCAAGGCATCAAAAGCAGTATCAGTCTCTCTTCCATGTTAATTGCACAACACTGGCTGTGTGGCTGCATGCACAACCGAGTGACGGTCAAACATCCAGTAAAAAAGCCAGACACACTTGGAGAATGTCTCTGTTCGCGCTCCGGCTGCAGCAACAGTTGATCCTTGACAGACGAGGTCCAGAATTTTTATCAAACTCCCCCCAAATTAATTGACTTCAGATTTTTCTCCAGGCTCTGATCCCAGCTCTGCTGGCGCGTTTTGGCAGATTGGCCAGTGAAACAGAGCCTATTTACTCCTTTAGAAATCAAAACAGGCTCTCATGAATCATTCATGTGAAGCCGTAAATTTCCAGATGAGAGAAAAAAAGAAGCCTCTCGTGGGTTTGTTTGGGAGCATCCTCTGCCTCCTCTCCGCGCAACCTGACTCGGTGTGGTAGAGATTTCTACCTTTGTCTTCAGCTTTCCGTGCACATGTCACATGGGTACCGTCTCTCTGTCTGTTGCTCTGCCTTTATTCTACAAGTCTGTGTGTCTCTGAAGGCTCCAAGCCACTCAACTGTAGCCTGGAATAAAGTGGAATAAGTGCTGCTTCCATATAATTGGACGCCGCCTGGATCAAGTCACTCCCTCTAGAACAGGTTTCCAGAGAGGGAGGAGTGTGTGTGTGTGTGTGTGTGTGTGTGTGTGTGTGTGTGTGTGTGTGTGTGTGTGTGTGTGTGTGCGTGTGTGGTGAAATTCCCGACAATACTCCAAAAGCAACCCTTTCTATACAGCAGACAAATTCATTTATAGACTTGTATTTTAAAATAGTCACATTTTTTCTAATTAAAGAAACAATTGAACTGACGGACTTTTTTCTAATCCCACTACAAAGTCCGTCCATCAGAACAAGCCTGTCTAGAAACTTCTGCCAGGTTAATGTTTGAAAGTCTGACTGCCTCTTATTAGGAAAGCAAAACTAATAATTTACCACGAGAACACAAACTAGAACTGAAATCATACGTATAATTAATATTTTCTCCCATTTGTTTTGCATTATTATTTTTGTAGTTTCATTCAGTGAAGTATCTGAATGAAACCTCCATCCAAAGGATGCATTTCTGGGTGTAAATGTTATGAACTGGTCCAGTTTAAACACGGTCTGAACTGAAGATAAAATACTGCGTTCGCCTTGTAAAACGCAGCTGATGTTCATCTTTTCCTGACAAAAACACACAACCCTGATATTGTTTTGCATTTTTTAAGAACGATCGTGGCCATCTTGTTATTGTGTGATTAGTGTTGATTGGTTATAGTTAAAAGATTGTTATCAGTCTGCTTGTTAATAGAATAATAGAACATAATGCAGAAAAAGATTAAACACCAAGGTTTGTGTTCGGTAATTAAATCCCTGCAGTAATTATAAGAGCAGCAAAGGTTGTGTAGTATGTGCGTGTCATTACGCTAACGTGTCTGCTTGCCTTCTTTATTTGCATATTTTCCTCCCATCGTAGCTCCTCCCAGTGTGAACGTAAGAAAAGACGCATCTGTCCCAGTATCTCAGTCTGGGACTTTTGGCTTTGCCGTGGCGTCAGTTTGCACAGGTCACAGAGGGGCTGTGGGAATACAGCCTACAGACATGTACACGCAGCCAGTCCTCAAAAAGTCAAAGCATCTGCCCAGTAGCAATACTGACACTAAGTGCAGGTATTTGAAAAAGTCATGGCTGGGGGCGGAGTTAATTTGAACAGATAGTGGAGATCACCACAGCGAGGAAGAAGCAGATGAAACATAAAATATCAGAAAACAACAGCACACAGTGGCTGCACTTGTTTTCAAGTCACTACAAAGACTTTATTTATTCAGTCTTCTCCACGGCAGCGGCTGAGACCAACCACAGACGGCATCACGGTGATGTAGATATTTTGCTGTCATCTTGAAGCTTGAGATCAGGAGGGTTTGAGACCAGAATATGATGAGCGACAGAGGAGCCCACCCACTCCCAGAGGTCCTGGCAGAGGGTCTTTCTGGATCCGGAGCTGGCTTTAGGTTTCAGACCCGGAAACTTTCATGCCGTCTATACGACCAACGTTAGCACCAACATAAACAAGCATGTTACTCTTGGTCTGTCTATTTATTTTTGGCACTGCAAGTGCCTGTACACAAAAAAACCCTGACTACTGCTCTGTGGGATGCTGGGACACTTTGCATTTTAATTTCATTGTATCTTCTACTGCGTTACATTTATCACATACAACAGTGCAAGAATCTTAAGATGTAACTGTGAGCGGTTATTTTATTATCTGTTAACCTCAAACACACAGTGTGAGAGCTGTTCTGATTCACTGTGTGAGGATCATCACCTGCATTTCCTCACAGTGTGCTGTGCTCCTCATCTCCTTCAATGAAAGGTGGAATCTGAAGATCTTTCATTGTGGCAAAGGCGACACAATTTCTATCCCGAGAGGATTAAAATAAAGAAAAGCACTGAGTCTCCCAATCGGCCTCCAGAAACAAATCTGGATATCATCCTGCAGACGAACCCTCATCAAAACAGACTGATATCAGCCTTGTATAAAATACTAGATGCTTTGGTCCCCAAATCCATTTCTCATATTAAGCTGAGATGGGAGGAAGAGCTACAGACAACCCTGCCAGAACAACAGTGGGATTCTGCTTTGAAATTGATTCACTCGTCCTCAATTTGTGCTTGTCATGCTTTGATTCAGTGCAAGGTGGTCTATAAAGTACACTATACAAACGCAAAATTATCTCAAATCGATCCAACCATTAGTGATGCCTGTAGCAGATGCGGACTATCGCCTGCCAACCATGTCCACATGTTTTGGTCTTGTTCGAAACTGAGTGCATTTTGGAGGGATATATTCGACACACTTAGCCAGGCATATGGCCAGACTGTCCCTCCTAACCCCCTCTCCGCAATTTTTGGCATTCCTCCCGACTTGAACTTATCTGGCCCCCTCAAACAGGCCCTAGCCTTTACCACTTTACTGGCCCGGAGGCTTATTCTGTTGAAGTGGAAGCTTCCCCACCCCCCAACTTATGATCATTGGGTGAGAGATGTGCTCTTTAACTTAAAGTTGGAAAAACTTAGATTCTCTCTAAAAGGTTCTATTAGGGAATTTAACAAAATCTGGAAATCATTTCTCTTGCTGGTGGACACCATTACTTTACTTCCTGAGTCTGAAGTGAACTGAGCGAAGCTACATTATGATGTTTTTTGTTTTTTTGTTTTTTTTTAATCTTATTTATACCTTATCTATTTGTTTTTCCTTTTGTTTTGTTTGGTCCTTACTCTGCTTTTGTTTTCTCTGTTTTTGCCTTGTTTGTTTTTGTTTGTTTGCGGGGCGGGGGGGTTGTGGTTGTTTTTTGGGGGTTATGCTTGTTATGTGTATGGGTCCTGAGATGTTGTGGGTTTTTTTGGGTTTTTTTGTGTGTGTGGGCAGAGACTGGTTCTCTGCGGTGTCTTGTCTAGTGTGGACCTGGTAGGGGGAGAATTCGGGTTGGGGGGTTGGAGGGTATAATGGACATACCACTGTTCTGAAATCAAGATTGACTTTACTGTTGCTAACTTTGTATGTCATTGTTGAAATCAATAAAACAAAGTTGGAACATTTACTTAAAAAAAAAGAAAGAAAAAAAAAGAAAAGCACTGAGTGTAGTTTTACTGTAAAGCAAGGTCGAGGTGGGTGAAACACTGGATTTTAACACAGGAGAGCGCTGTGCATGTGAGTGACTGAGCAGAAGAAGAACTAAGGAACGGTTTCATCACAGCCACCCTCCTCCTCATATATCCGTCTAAAAGTAGACGGAAAATCCAATGAGAGAGTCGACAGAGGAGCAAATTCTTCTTGTTGACAAAGTCCAGATGATCACAGTGTTGTAATTTAGGCTTGTGAGGGCCAAAGGAGGACGCTTCCAAGTCTCCTCGATGTGTTTCTCACACACTGCTGTCTCTGGGTGGCTCTGAGTCCATAAAGCTCGCCCCATCAATGGCCGCTCTGTGTCTCGTAAGCTCCTTTGGAAACCCCCAACGCTGATAGAGGCTGCCACTCTCTGTCAGCCGGTTGTCAGTGACAACCATAAACCTCAAATGCACATAAATGGAATGCTTTCACGAGAACTAAATGGACCTATCAACAGAAAGAGAGCCAGCAATCAGCGTTTGTGTGTGAGAGAGTAAAGGAAAAATGAGAGCGAGCGAGATGCTGTAAATGGGAACAAAGAGAAAATTCAAAACACATGGCTCTGCGGTTTTCCGAGGAGATTTTTATGTGCCACAGAGAAGTTGTAACAGGAATGCGGTGTGACTCCTATCACATGGAATGAAAACACTGAAGCGGTGCCAGCAGGGTGGATATAGTGTGGTCTGCTGTGGCTTATGGCAAAGTCCTCGTCATCACGACTAGGTGATGTACTGCCGCAGCGTAAACACGAGAAACATGAGTCACATGGCCGGACGCAACGTGAAGGCAGACAGGGGAGTGGATTTGTTGAAGACGCTGTGGCAGCTTGTGGGAAACACGAAGAGACTATAAGTAGAGGGTAAACACTCAGCTCGTCCAACAAACACATTTTATGTCATTGTTTCGTTTCAGCTGTTATTTGTCAGATTAACCGATTGTACACGGTGGATTCATTTTTATCCATTATCCTTCTGTTTTCTCACCATCTAATATTCATGATATGCATATTGACTGTGTGTGTCACTTCCCTCACACTGCCCATTCTTATTGATCTCAAAGTCCACTGATCCCCAAACGAATGAAAGGCAAACGACCTACCAAACCAAACGTTTGGATGGCAGACGTCGCTCTCATTTAAAGCAACGCTCCAACACAGTCAGCGATGAGGTGTGCTCTCTCCCAGGGTGTCAGGTGCTGCTGTGCTGTCTCAGTGAAAATGTGCATGATAAGGCCGTGCTGGTGTTGAAGTCCAGGAGACGGAGATCCTGTTGATTTTCACATATTTGTTGGATGGCTGTACAGAAAGAGTGATGTATGACACTCAGGAAACGAGCATCATTTGGATAAAAGTTCATGTTGGCTTCTTTAAAATGACGCTGAAGATTATCTGGTGCATTAAAACGTTGTGCTCCACGTGGGCGCTGAGCCCAGTCAGAACGGAGCTTTATGCTTTACCTACCACAGACACCAGCATGTATCCAAATCCCAGTTCAAACACACCAGTTTTGTGTTTTTCAGCAGGAAAATGTCCAAACTTGTTTCTTCAGATGTTTTAAAAGAAACATCTTTTTGTTGCCAAAGTAACGACAGACTATGAACAGGTGTGACTTTTTATAAAATGCTCTTTGGAGTTGGAAAGGTTGAGTGAACAAAGATCAGAATTCAGGATTTTTCATCGTGACATTTAATCAGCTCAGTTTGTAAAAAGCTTGTTGCTCATTTTTTTATGACTTAGGTTTAAGTTTTAAAGTTAAGCAAACCTAAAACGTGCACTGGCACTGGCACTTTTACCTTCACTAGCTGACAGTAAAACCATACTCATGTTACACTATACTCACTCTATATGTATATATATGTAGAGTCGACCTTACACTATAAAGCGCCCTGAGGCGACTGTTGTTGTGATTTGGCGCCGTATAAATAAAATGAAATGATCGTGTAATTCTTTTTGTTCTCTTGAACATTTTAAACCAAACTAGCTTCTCTTTTTACAAACTGATGGCTGCTTATGTTCGACTGGCATGTTTTATTTTGATAACAGTAGCACATATGAAACCAGCTGTGTGCTAATAAAATCTGATCAGGTGCTGCTCCTGAGGGAGGCAAAGAAAGTCAGTGAGGTGCCGGGACGACTCCTCTGACTTTGAACTGTTGGGCATTAAATGCTTCTAAGGGGGAATTCATGCCATGGGCCAATTACATTACATTTATACTTATCTTTAAGACAGCTGGCATTGTTCCATGTGTGTACTGGAAACCAGTGCATTAAAATGACAAATTAGTTCATAAAGATAAACAGTAAATGAACTGATTCTTATAGAGTGTTTCAACTCAACACTCAAAGCACTTCATCTGTGTCAGACTCACACTCGCTCTTATCCCCATGGATGCGTTGGAGAGCAACACGAACTTGCAGCCAACCGGGCCTCATGATTCACCCACCTTTTAAACCCATCCACCTTAGAGTGAACACTAATTGCCTCTTCTCCACAGGTCTTCCTGCTTTATTTTCATGCCAGTCAGTCAACCTGAGGGATTATTGATGTGTTCACCACTGGAGAGGGGATGCCACTCCCTGCCTTGGGAAACCCCGAGGCTTTCAACTGTTGAGTAACACCGGCGGCTGCTGCTGATGCTCCAATCAGGAAAGCTGGGATGTTTCCCTCTGTGCTCATGATAAGGACAAACACAAGGAAAAGAAGTGGTTGCTACCTGAGTTTGTGCTTCCTTTTTGGATTCACCTGTTTTACTTGAACATAAAGCAGAGCCTGAGCCTGGGCTTCATGCCAACCTCACAGAGAAGATAAACATGCCGAGACCCTGAAGCTGACTCACAATTGAATTCTGACTTTATATTTAGCATTAGCAGCATTTACAGGGAGCACCTGTCCTCCTCCTTTAGTGCTGCTGGTGCCAGAAACCCAGTAATGATTCTGAGAAAAGATAATAAAGCAGCATTACAACAGTAACATGGTAATAACATTAAATTCAGAAGCCTTTACATTATATGAGTCTAAATCCTTCTGAATATTCCACTAGCAGAAAGTGTTCACTGCACAATGTTTAGCAGTGTTAATGTGCAGCACTCAGCGCAGACTCAGAAAGACAGCTCATTTATTTACAGTGACACAATAACGTACAGCAGTGTGGGAACGTGCAGGGATTGGTGGTGCAAAGGGTCGGGGTCAGGCTCACCAGGGTCCAGAGCCTGAGCACAGGGAGACGGGGAGGTCAGGCAATCCACAACGACCAGCGAGATCTCAAAACGCAAGCACGAAGAAACAATGGGCGGGGCATCACTGACGTTTAGACGTTCAGCGATCCAGCAAAGACAGAATCTCCACCACGGCCTAAAATAGCAGCGTCATCAGCCAGGTGATCGGCTACAGGTGGGACCTCACGAGGGGAGCACAAACAAGCGTGGGGCATGGGACGGGTTCGCCCAAGGCCACGGGGCAAAAACCAAAACACACAGAGAACAAGGGCGAGAGACAAATGTAGAATACACATCGGCATTTCTTTGCTGTTAAGTGTCATAACTCATAAATAGGTCAAGTACAAAAAAGTAATATCACTCTCCAAATTATTAACAAAATAATCAGTTCAACAGAAATGACACAGACTGTGTTTTTTTCACTAACAATGCCAACATCAAAGTAAAACATCAAACTCTTTCTAAGGTGCTAACACTCTGACTGACTGTCCCCCTGCTGGCTTATGCTTACAAATGGACCGTGTGCCAACTTTGACTACTATCCGCCATCGTGGTCGCACAGACGGACACACCGCGCTGCTCTGCTCGCTAAGCTAACTAAGCTAACTAAGCTTTGGGAAACAAAAGAAAAAGCCCGATACTGGTTATGTTACACTGGCAGCATGAAGTCAGTGCATTATATTGAATCATTATCATCTGTTAGCTATCCGTCTGTCTCAGCGTGTTAGCCCTGCGACAGACTGGCAACCTGTCCACAGTGTCCCCCGCCTCTCACCCTGAGACAGCTCGGATAGGCTCCAGTCACCCCCCCCTCTTCTTCTCATTTCTTTCTTCTCTTTACCCTCCCAGAAGGATAACTCCTCTTCAGTGTCATTGACCTACATCAGTCATCAGGTTGGTTTAAACAGAATCACAAAGACAGGAACGGCAGTTAGTGGAGTCAGGTGAGGCCCGCTCATTGCATCCTTTGTATCCTCAACAGGACATTTTATAATAAGAACACTTGGAGGGGAAGTTGTTCAAGCAACAGTGTGTGGCGGCCGAACACATCAGCAGCCATCGTAGCCTGGAACATTTCTGTGTTACCAGACTTGTTGTTGTTGTTGTGAGAACACTAATATCCAACTCAGTAAATCGGACATTAAAAACATTTGCAACAAAACAACAAAATAAAAAATGAATGTTCCAGATTCTTAAAACGCCTACATTTTTTATTTGTGCCAACACATTTACTTATTTTACTTTTAGGATTTATGCAGTATTTTGATCCTAAACTCGTGGTATATCTCACCAGAAGTGGAACATCAGTAAAACAAAGTAAAGCTCTTACTAAAGAACTAACTTCAATAAGCAAACTAAGAGACGTTCAAAGGAGTCGACTAAAGCTAACCTGAGTCCTCCTGTGGAAACTAAATGTTGGATCGATCTGGAGTCTGGAGCACGATTGTGGATGTGGAGCTTCCTGCCTGAAAGAGCAACTAGAGATGACAATTTGATTCTCCCAACACCGCTCAAAGTTCATGTGTGAAATTTGTTTTCTCTAAAATTTGTTATCTGTTGCCCTCTTTAGTAAAAACAGCTCCCCGAAAACTGACTTGAAGACAGTCACAGTGCAACTGTAAAACCCCCAAATCTCAAACTGAGCTAAAACACCTGGGCTGTAGGATATCATCATTCCCACTATCATATACTTTGCATCTGAAGACAGAATTTTAGCTGCATGCAACACTGAGACCTGATAAACACATGTTACTTTTTATTTTAAAGTTCATAGCAGCTCAAATGTTAAAACAAGTATGAGGGACTATTCACCCACAGGGAGGAAGGATACTGTGCAGCGTCTGTGGCACTAGTTTTGAATCTCTGGGTGAGGCTATAAAATTTGTGTTACTCAGCTCAACTTTAAACAACCTCTTCTTTTTGTTTTCCTTTTTTTTGCTCAACGTTGGTTCATAATCCTTCCCTCCAGCCCTCCTGTTTCTCTACAACTAAACCTCAGTTATGTAAAGCAACTGAAACTGTTGTTGTGTGTGGAAACTGTGGGTGCAGAGGGCTGGGCATCTTACTGCCAACGGCCATCCCAGGAATGCAGCCCCACAGTAGGTCTGGACCACAGCCAACCGTGTGGCCTCCCAGTGTCACTGAAACACAAAGAGGAAAAAAGAGGAACTTTGAGTGCGTTTTTATTTATCGTAGGACAACAAAAGGCAGCATTTTGCTCCCATGTTGGGAGTACACGCCGAGGTCGTCTAATACTGCACGCGTTGAGTCTTTCTTCTTCGCTTTAACGATAGAAACCGCGGCGTTGTGGCGCGTCTGGCTCACAATCCTTTGATGAACACAAACACAGTTTCAGTAATATTTAAAGAATCCCCTTCAGCAGTGTTCGGTGGTAAAAGGGTTCATGCAGATGCAATGACAGACTTCTCTCTGCCATACCTGACATAAAGAGGTTTAGCTAACACTACCTGACACCTACTGTTAATCCTATTTCAAATTGCACTCTCAACCATGAAATCCACTCACAAGAGGTAAAAAATACACAGCGATGCAGTGCAGAGGTGTTACAAAGATAATCTTTCCCCTGCCACTTTTCTCCACTGGCTTTAAAGGAACAAGAGCAGATACAATTAAACCATGGGCAGGTCTTCTGGGTGAGAAACGGGGGGTGGGGGCTCCTTGTGAAATTAGGCTATGCAGCAAATCAAAGGGGAATGTTATCATACTGTGAGGCAGCCGGTGCCAGACATGTGGCAGACACCGTTTCCTTGGTTTTTAAACCAAAGCTTAATTTGCACCAAAGCTTCCTGATGCTGGCTGCGGAAAGTTAATCATACAAACTCTTCCAGGCGTTGCGGTCTTGTTGACCCAGCGCTGATCCCAGAGCTGAGGCACGAGTCTGGACGGAGCTCATTCAGCACGACTGTCCTGACTGAGGGTTCGTGAGCTGCAGTAACAAAACCAGCAGGTCCTCCAACTAAAGCAGGCGAGGCTGATGTTGAAGCTTATTGCAAACCTGGCAGATGAGAGGCCGAAAACACACATTGCATAATTTCCATTACTGGACAATTTGGGCTGATGATATAGTAGCAAAGTCATCTGGGTTATCTTGACAAAAGCTCTAAAGGTTTCGTTTCTAACAGCGTGCTGGCTGTGGTACTGCTATCGAACTAATGAAAGACTGTCTCCGGTTGCTGTGTGCAGGGTCCAGCATTATTGGATCAATGAACTTCCACTTGAACAATTATCTTTTCAAAGAATATTATTAAGCATATCTACCTCTGCATTATACAGATTTAAGGAATATGACTGAGAGAGAGTAACTTTGTAGTGACTGCAGTCAACGAGGAGGTCGGAGGCTGACAACAAGGCTGTAAAGGAGAGGAGTAGACAGTGCGGGAGGCCGGCTGTGACAGGGATGGGAGGGTGGGTGTCACCAGGTACGATTCCCCCTGTCTCGGTGCATCTCAAGAGTTTCGCCTGGCTGATCAGGGACGACAGGAATGCTGCTCCTACCCTTCAGTCAGCTGTCACAAGAGGTCACGGAAGAAGACAGAGCATGCGAGTCACACACTGTACAGGTCAGACGCATGCGGGCTACATGCGTCGGCATTCAGCAGTGCGCGCTCACGCCGCATGTGAAGTTCGACAGCAGCTCTGGAACTGGGAACAGGCGTGGGCTGACAGGAAGTGATGTGCTGCTCAGTTTAATTTCTCCATCATTTCGATTATTTTGGCAGTCACTGGTGAAGCCTGGGGACTGAAAATAGAGGAACAAAAATACAACAACTTGGATTAGAGAAGAAAAAAAGGAGGGAGTTCAGAGGGTCGTATATCATTAAGCAATTGAGAAAGTTAATTAGGCAGCTCTGATAATTATTGCCATGGCAACCTGCGTGCACTCATGCAGATTTGATTAACGAGGTGCCATTTATCCGTACTGGCTAGACGGCGAGGCCTGCAAAGAGCTTGAGAGACCCCTATAGGTGGAAGATGTAACGTGTGCTTTATTCACAGCCTCATTGGAATCCTACACTTCAGCCAGCACTTCTTTACTTGCTCCTAATGTCTCGTTCCAGTGAGAGCAGAAAGGTTTCCCAGTAAGAATAAATGATATTTCCACAGACGGACGGGAGTGTTGAAGAAAAGAGTAAAGAAAAGATGCGTTTTGCATCTAAAGAAGTGCGTTGGTGTGGGTGTGTTGTATTCTAGTACACATGTTGCCCTCTAGTGGAGAACAGCAACACTGAGCACACACCTTGCACTGAAAGCTGTCTGCAGCCTTGCTTTGCAGTCTGGCGCAGGGATGCTTCATTATGCAGTGGGGACAGTTACTAATGGCTGTTAAGATAACAGAATGCAGCAGCAATAAACCCAAAGAGCATCCGAAACGAGAGCTGAGCCAATTTCAAAGACAGGAGCTGTCATCAGTCAGAGCATGAATCAGAGAACAGATAGGTGCTCACGATCTTCAGAGCATAGTTTCATCAACATGACGCACGAGACATGCTATCAAAATCAGTTAGCTAAAAAATAAATAAATAAAAACTTAATTAGCACCCTCACCATAGATGGCACCAGCATGCAGACAAAAGCAAATACATGAAAGTAAAGTAAGCTCAGTGGGAGATTTCTCCAGGGACACGCTAATCCTCCTCCACATCATTTCACACACAGCCAAGTGAGAGGTATGGATTATAGTTTATTATACAAATATCAAGCACAGATGCATTTTAATAACAGTCATATCAATTACAGCCTCTCGCTCTAAAGTGTTTCATAAATCTCTGACAACAGCACGTGCTCAGAAAGCCACGTCCTGGTGTAAAAATAGAAAACGGGAATAAAACATTGATTTTACTGTCATGAATACCTGTTTCTTTATCGAGCTGCTTTGAAGCCAGTCTTCACCTGCAGTTCACAGCCTTGTCACAGTCTATTACAGCTGCTGCTTGTTTCCTGGCTCGTGACATTTTCTTCCTGTTTTTATGAGTAAATCAGCTACTGACCAAATATATTTCACACCCAAAGTGAAGGATCCACACACACAGGCGGATGAGGAATGATGGACACAGAAGGCAGAAAGGGACGTGATAACTTACATCATTTAAATGCTTTCAAAGTCGTTATTAGAGCTACAACATTTCTCTAACAAATCAATATGATTTTGTGTTTCTACACCACAATATTAAATACTAATGTAATAGACTATTATTGGTTATTGTTAGATGCTGCGTTTTTGGACATGCTACCTCATACAGGCTCATTTACCACAATCAGCCTGCTGATAAGATGTTTTGGTGCAGCCAGAGCAAAAACGCCAAGTTAAAACATCAAAAAGCACAAAAAGATACTGACGTGTCACTAAAAGTTTCCTCATCATCAAGATTATCTGTTGTTGTGGTGAAGATAGAAAAAGTGAATGTGTCAGTTTAGCAGTCAGTCTATGTTTCTGTCCTCGCCTGTGTTCACAAACTCTTAGTGACCAAGTGGGCCAAGAGACAACATGAGCTATCGACTCCACATCGAAAAGGAGCGAGGTGAGATGGTTAGACGTCTGTGCACTGAATCATATCTGTTATTAACCTCTGTCTCTCTTCCACAGCATGTCTTTATCCTGTCTTCCTTCTCTCACCCCAACCGGTCGCAGCAGATGGCCCCGCCCCTCCCTGAGCCTGGTTCTGCCGGAGGTTTCTTCCTGTTAAAAGGGAGTTTTTCCTTCCCACTGTCGCCAAAGTGCTTGTTCATAGGGGGTCATATGATTGTTGGGCTTTTCTCTGTTGTATTATTTTAGGGTCTGTATAAATTAAATTGAATTGAATGGGTTAAGATGGTTCAGCCATCTGACCAGAACGCCTCCTGAGCACCTCCCAGTCAAGGGTTTTTGGGA
Source organism: Perissodus microlepis (assembly GCF_051167445.1). Lineage (NCBI taxonomy): Eukaryota > Metazoa > Chordata > Actinopteri > Cichliformes > Cichlidae > Perissodus > Perissodus microlepis. Next base: position 1,047,288 of record NC_140481.1, read on the forward strand.
ACTTCCTATCGGGGGGAGGTGTATGAGCTGGACGAGGTGGCTGTGGTGAGGGAAGTCTGGGCTTCTCTGCTCAAACTGCCCCCACGACCCACACAAAGATAATAACCACCCTGTAGCGTCACCTCTTCTTTTACAAAACATCTTTGAACTGAGCAGACCAGTTCCTGGACTTTTGGGGAGAGGTCAGTGTTGTCCCATTCTGATCTGATAAGAGATTTTAGCTGCAGAGTCAAATGTTTTCATTTTAAACGAGCTTTAGCCCAGACAGGGTGGTGACATTTCTGGATCATGTGTCACAGAGGGACTCTCCTTTGCACTAACCTGCATTTGTTGACTGACAGTGATTTTCTGAGCCCATGCTGTGACTTCCATGATAGATCATAGACATCCAACACTGACCTCGAGACTCCAAAAAAGTCTCTGCTTTGACGTTTGCTTGGAGTCGTGGTCTTGTTGGTGTTTGAACCCACTGCTGATCAGATTTAGTCTAGAAGGAATTCCATGATCCGCCAGACTGGTTTGTTCAAGGTTCAATTCAATTCAATTTTATTTATATAGCGCCAAATCACAACAAAAGTCGCCTCAAGGCGCTTCATAGATACAGAGAAAAACCCAACAATCATATGAGCCCCTATGAGCAAGCACTTTGGCGACAGTGGGAAGGAAAAACTCCCTTTTAACAGGAAGAAACCTCCGGCAGAACCAGGCTCAGGGAGGGGCGGCCATCTGCTGCGACTGGTTGGGGTGAGTTAGTTTCACTCATTTGAACTTCACCGTTTCCAGAATCAGAATCCCATACAGTAATGTAATCGCCACATAACTGTGAATGCAGTGCAGCATCAACACTTTCTCCAGGTTTTCCTGCAGACATAAAGCCAACGATGCGCACTGAAGAGTTCAGACTCGGACTCGTCCATCTTCCAGTCCATCGTCTGTCCTCTCTGGCACAGCTGAGCTGTTTCTGGACGTTTGCAGGCCTCAGTAACGACTCTTATTCCTGCATGATCAACAAGCACCAGTCTTTTGGTACAGCTGTGGCTTAAACCTGACGCTGGCTGATGGTCTAATAAATCTGTTAAGCACTGGCTTAATGAACTAGTTCAATACTCACATTAGTGATGATGATATTTCTATTGACACTATTATTATTATTATTGTATGACTCGTTTCCTTTACACAGTGAAGCCAGAGAGGCATAAAGTTGACATTTAAATAACATCTGGATGTGAAAATGAAGTTTGTGTTCTGACTTTCAGGACTTTACATTTGGCCTTTTAATCCAAGGAAAACTAGAAATGATGAATGCATCCGCAGCTGTCAGTCTTATATTTTGTCAGCTCCCGGCAAATGAAGTTGTTCCTTTACAAAAGCATGTGGAGTTTGGGGCTGCTCACACTCAGCACACAGATTCCCCTTTGAATCCGCACTTTTTCAACATCCTGCTGAGAACCAACAACAGCAAACAAAGACCGGTTTGACGTACCTCTAATTCAGTCTCCTCTGTGGGCAATCCCAGCAGGCCTTCAGCTCCCCTGGAGTGGTGCTAGCTTGGATCTGGGCTTTTTCCCTAAGAGTGGAGTCTAATGGACCCTGCTGTGTGGTTCCAGGCATATTCATCCAAGGAAAGTCATGTGTGCTGTGTTATCAGCACCAACATCTAAGACCAGCTTTCATTCATGTATTTCTCCTACATCGAACTAGTTCAAATAAGCTTTGGAAACACAAGTTTTTGAAGCTGACTGACATTAAAATCCACTAAAGCTGAAGTCATTTAACCAGTCATGTGACTGGGACACTGGATCTGACTCACTGCTGTTGAGGTCTACAATGAAAACGCTCTCCTCTGATGTTTGTGGACACGAGGACAGAGTGGATGTTCTGGTGTGTACGTGTGGTCACACACATGTCCTTCTAAGCAGTCTAAGAAGTTCCTGCAGAATAACCAGACACCTGTCACTGGGTCTGAGGACACAGTTTATATCTTCTGCTTTTTGAATATTCTTTGATTTATTGTTATTCATGTTGTAGTCTTTGCATTTCTTGTTTCTAAGTTATTTTCTGTAGTTTCTAGGATGTGGGTTTTGTTTCTATGCCTCCCCTGTCTAGTCAACCTCGTCTCTATGTTCATGCATCTCCTGTGTCCAGACTATGTCTCCATGTCTCAGTGTCAAGTCTGTGTCTCTGTGAATGTCTCCTGTATCTTTGACAGTCTTGGGTGCTCTGTCAGTGTTTTTGCTTTTGCTGCCTCCTGGTCTCGTTATGTGTGATTACTCCCAGCTGAGCTCTCCTCCTGTGTCCGATGCCCTCGTTATCCCTCTGTGTGTTCAAGCCCTTTGTCTGTTTCCTCGTCCGTGACATGTTCCATGTCTCAGGTTTCTAGTTTCCGCTCTGTTTAGGTTCAGTCATTGTCTTCCTTCGCTTTTGTTTGTGTTTTTGGGTCCACACTCTCTCGGCTCCACGCCGTCTGCCATAGCAGACGCAACAACACCTTACATTTGATTCTCAGCAGCATAAAACTTTCAAAAACTTGTGTGGATGCTGTACACAGAACACAGTGTAAAGGTCTCAAACCACCATCTTTACTAGGAAAATGACAAATAGTTATGGTGATTTACTGCAACATGTAAACATACACAAAAACACAGTTTGTATTCAGGGAGCCTAAAGGGGCCGACCAGCTCTCTCCCCGTGATTCCAGCCTAAAACAAGACTCCACACCTCCTTACTGATGTCGCAGCCTTGTTGGGACATGGCGGCCGTCCACCAACCATCCACCACGTGTGAGCATGTGAGCATTGATCAGGGGTGGTCGAACTGCAAGTCTCTGGAGGATCCTGTACCTTGACGTTCGCGGGACTCCAGAGGAACCAGCAGCTTCAAATATCTGTTTGCTGCTTAAAGGCCTTTCAGCTGCTGCTCTCTTAATCCCATGTATTTGTCTGGCAGAAACCTTCCTCATTGCTGTGACTCAGCCACAAATCTCTTAACAGTACAGTGATCACGCTGAAAGTTTTCGTGAAGGTTTTCATTCCTTGTCCAAGTCATTCGACTATTTCACGATTTTCAGCAGCAGAGATGCTTTTTCTCTCTCGTACTCTTTGGTGGTCTGCTTAATGTTGTATTTGTTACCTGTCACCCACTCGGCTCTTACGCAGAGTTTCTGTCTGAATCCTGTTCATGTGTTTACACCACTTTGCATTTAATCATTAGTTATTATTAAACCCTGGCCCTCTCCCACAGTGTGTCTTTTGTCCCGCCTCTGTTAAAGGTGAGTTTTCCTTCCCACTGTCACCAAGTGCTTGCTGGTAGGGAGTCAATATTTTGATCGATCTTCCCAATTTCTCCAAATGAGTTTGCTTTGCAGATTTTCAGTCAGTCGAATCGGGTGAAGCGGGAGACAGATTTTACTGAAGAATGCCTGCAGAGTCTGTAACTGACTCAGAGTACAAGCCAACCAGAAAGCCCGAGTTCGCCTCATCTCAGGGTCAACAAACTCAAATCAATTTAATTCAGTTTTATTGCTGTGGTGCTAAATCACAACAAGAGTAGCCTCCAGGCACAAACTCGTAGTTATTAGCTAAGCCCGTTTCCTGCAGTAGGGTCCAGGTGATCGACCTGGCAACTAGAGAAAAACCAGACAAAGTACAACACTTAGAACTGCATCCTACCAGACAGCCTAATGAAGGCCTACTTCACTCACCTTAACATGTCTTTGGACCTCATATTACGAGTGCAGTAAACAGCTAGCAAACACAAACCCAACACTTGGAATCAGCTTGATATTTTATTTGCTTTGTTTTATCCATGTACTGACTGAGGACTGCATTGTTTTACTCTTTTTTGTGCCATTTATTTGTCAGGTCCAGTCTGTTAAATGTTCACCTGTCACAAAAAACCACCAACCCTCCGAATTAGTGACTGTCCTGTTCTACCAGACACACCTGCAGACACCTGCAGACACGTACAGACACCTGCAGACACCTGCAGACACCTGCAGACACGTACAGACACGTACAGACACCTGCAGACACCTGCAGACACGTACAGACACGTACAGACACCTGCAGACACCTGCAGACACCTGCAGACACGTACAGACACCTGCAGACACGTACAGACACCTGCAGACACGTACAGACACCTGCAGACACCTGCAGACACGTACAGACACCTGCAGACACGTACAGACACCTGCAGACGCCTGCAGACACCTACAGACACCTGCAGACACGTACAGACACCTGCAGACACCTGCAGACACGTACAGACACCTGCAGACACATACAGACACCTGCAGACACGTACAGACACCTGCAGACACGTACAGACACCTGCAGACACGTACAGACACCTGCAGACGCCTGCAGACACCTACAGACACCTGCAGACGCCTGCAGACACGTACAGACGCCTGCAGACACGTACAGACACCTGCAGACACGTACAGACACCTGCAGACACGTACAGACACCTACAGACACCTGCAGACGCCTGCAGACACGTACAGACACCTGCAGACACCTGCAGACACGTACAGACACCTGCAGACACGTACAGACACCTGCAGACGCCTGCAGACACCTACAGACACCTGCAGACACCTGCAGACACCTACAGACACGTACAGACACCTGCAGACACCTGCAGACACGTGCAGACACCTGCAGACACCTGCAGACACGTACAGACACCTGCAGACACCTGCAGACACCTACAGACACGTACAGACACCTGCAGACACCTGCAGACACGTACAGACACCTGCAGACACCTGCAGACACCTACAGACACGTACAGACACCTGCAGACACGTACAGACACCTGCAGACACCTGCAGACACCTGCAGACACGTGCAGACACCTGCAGACACCTGCAGACACGTACAGACACCTGCAGACACCTGCAGACACGTACAGACACCTGCAGACACCTACAGACACCTGCAGACACCTACAGACACCTGCAGACACCTGCAGACACCTGCAGACACGTACAGACACATACAGACACCTGCAGACACGTACAGACACCTGCAGACACCTGCAGACACCTACAGACACCTGCAGTGAGAAGCAGTAACATAAAGACACGTGCAGAGAACTTCTCTATAAGAGCAACTGATTAATGAGCCACTGCTCAGCACCCAGCCAGGCTTCAGAGGGCCAAAGTCTTAACATGTAGACACACTGGGGTCTTAGGTAGGCACATTCAGCTTTCATTGATGCAATTATTATTGAACTAATCACGGCATTAAAAAAAATCTTTATTGAAGCAGTGAAAAAATCAATTGACATTAGAAAATTTCTTTCCCAAGGATGTCCTGGCCAAGATGAGAACAGCACAGTGTGCAACGTGCTAAACAAGCCAGTGTATTTAGCCATGTAGACATGAACAAGAAAACCTGCTGAATTTCAAACTGAGCCTCAAACTGTGGCAGTCGGCATTGATCTGTTTTGATGTTGACTCTCTGAGTCTAGGGCGGCAGAGCAGGCAGTTCTGACTTTCCCACACAGGCTGCGCTCCATCAGCCTCAGCATAAAAGGACCAGCTCCTGCACACAGTCTCTGTCATATGTGAACATATGTGAAGTGTGGTAAACAGGCTCCTGTATGGCTCCTTGTTTCCAGCGCCTCCCTGCTGACTGAAAGAGGACATCACTAACGCCTCATCTGTAAAAACTCACCTCCTTTCCCCAAATTTGCTGCTCACAGCCTCAGTAAACGAACGCAGTGGAGTCCCCTTGGAACAGCTTCTTCTTGTCAGTGTGGAACTTCTCTGGATCATCTGGACTATCCTCAGCTGCACTAAAAACCATCTCCTCTCCCTCACTGAACTTTCCCGTGGTGAGTGGCTCACCTGCGTCCTCCTCCAGGTGCTTAACAGTCCCTACAGTTAAATCTTAAACTTGTCCCTGTTGGCTCCTCATTTGAGTCCACCTGTAACTGTTGGCACAAAATGGGGAAGAAACCTGATCTGAGTGACTTTGACTGAGGTATGGTAACTGCTGCTGGGCAGTCTGGTCTCAGTATTTCAGAGACTGCTGACCTACTGGGATTTTCCCCATACAACCACTGTATGGGAAACTGTTTACAGAGAATAGCCCAAAAATTAAAAACATATCTAATGAGTAGAAGCTCTCTGCCTGGTTGATGCCAGAGAGCTTTGATCTGACAGAAAGGCAATAATAATAATTCATATGACCAACACACAAGGTTAAAGGTTAACATTAAACCTGAGACAGATGGTTAATATACATATATATATGGACAGATAACCAATCTCACCTAAAAGTCATTTTTTAACTGTTCATATTTATAATCCTACCATATGATTTTTACCAGCAGGTGTCAGTGGTCACCAGTTTACTTTTTTCCATGTGGACTTTTAAAGTAAAGCCAGCTGGTTTTAAAGACTTCAAAGTCCTTACTTTCTGTTTGCTGTTGTGCCAAAGACACATTTCCTTCCTGCTTTCACAACATGACTGTCTGCCATCAGGTTGGGTTAAGATATATCCGTTGACAGGAAGACAAAGACACGATGCATGCCGGGGCACCTTTTCTTGCAGTTCGAATGTGCTTCCCTCAGTCTACACCGACCTGTAAATGTGATGGATTGCCTTGAAGTTGATGTGTACATTCAGGGTGGAGAGATGGATCCAAATTACTGCGGCAACCTGCTGACTTCATAAACAAACAGCTGGACTCGACTACCATGAACTTTCAGAAAGATTTTAAAAAAGACACGAAAAGAGATTTCAGTGCCTGACATTTCTTTACTTGACATTGCAAATATAATTAAATGATGCAAGTTTTCGCCTAACTTCTAGCTTTATACTTATACTTGGTTCAACTATGATGTTTGCATGAAGCTGCATGTTATACAAAGCAATGCATGACACTGTATTTAGTTTACGTCTATATTTTCAAGCTGAATCATCCCAAGATTAAAAAGACTGAACTAAATCACATCACCAAACTCAAACAGCCTAAATGCAAGAAAACCTTAATAAAGCTTCATTAGATAAACTCTGACAAAACTTTGGAGGATTAAGGATTATATAATGGAAATTATAACCACAGACTGTATGAAAGGTGAGCATCATAACACCATCAGTGGTTTTTGGTCTATTGTCTGTCCTCAGCTGAGAATTTTGGCCTGAGGACACTACAATCATAAAGCAGCTGATTTTAGACTGACTGAGCTTCCAGATGAAAATAGTTATCAGATCCATAACTCTTAACCCTTTACCTGGACCACATGAGGAAGAAGGTGAAGTGAAAGTATCTGTGCTCTTATGCTGAGTCCCAATCACAGGCAAATTCTCGGGGGTCAGACCAGAGTAAAGGCGCACATCTTCCTCACACAGCGTTTACTGTAGAGTCAGACGTGATGCTTCTAATCCTGCCAACAGTCTGTATCATAACAGTCTCATGTCGTTTGTTCAAAGACCTTTATTATGACAAACCACCTTTCTTCTGTCACTTACCTTGAATCCACGTTGATAAAATTAACTGTTGCAACCACCTGGACGATCACTGACGCACCAGCAGGAGCCAGAAAACAGTGTTTCAGAATAAAAAGCACCACTGAAGCAAAACCACATTCAGTTTGGTTTAAACTTTAAACGAGTTCATTTTTATTAAAAATCCATTGGTTCAACAGTGATTGACAGCTGTTGTTTCACATGTGAAACTCAACTCAGTTTCTTCAAAGTATCTTACAATGACATGAAAGCAAGAACTGTGCGTACAGATGAGTGAGAGCAGGAAAACTGAAACTCTGCAAATGAAATGAGCGCAGCCCTGATCCAGGACTCGCAGTGCTGACTTCAGTCACCGAGCGGCACGCACAATTTGTTTTGAGAAAGGTTAAACTGGCAGGTTTCCATTCCAGCCAAAATGCCCACTTCTTTCCACGAGGACAAAAGATACCAGCATAGATCAGCTGTGTGCTGAGGCCAGCATTTTAATGTTAGACCAGCCTCGGGTTGTCCACTCTGTGATACCAGCACACTCTGAAAATGACTACATGTTGAAATCACAGGTCAGAACCTGAAAGCTTCCAATTAAAGTTTACAAAGACCAAGAAAAGATGTGAAAGATTTTAGATCTAAATCTTTGGGGTATCTAACCTGGAGCTCTGCCACTTCCTGTGCTGCGGGAACTCCATAAACCTCGTGTCTGCTCTGTATTCATGTTCATTGTTTTATTAAACTACATTTTGTCATTTTTCCAGGATTCAATTCAATTCAATTTTATTTATATAGCGCCAAATCACAACAAAAGTCGCCTCAAGGCGCTTCATAGATACAGAGAAAAACCCAACAATCATATGACCCCCTATGAGCAAGCACTTTGGCGACAGTGGGAAGGAAAAACTCCCTTTTAACAGGAAGAAACCTCCGGCAGAACCAGGCTCAGGGAGGGGCGGGGCCATCTGCTGCGACCGGTTGGGGTGAGAGAAGGAAGACAGGATAAAGACATGCTGTGGAAGAGAGACAGAGGTTAATAACAGATATGATTCAATGCAGAGAGGTCTATTAATACATAGTGAGTGAGAAAGGTGACTGGAAAGGAAAAACTCAATGCATCATGGGAATCCCCCGGCAGCCTACGTCTATTGCAGCATAACTAAGGGAGGATTCAGGGTCACCTGGTCCAGCCCTAACTATATGCTTTAGCAAAAAGGAAAGTTTGAAGCCTAATCTTGAAAGTAGAGATAGTTTCTGTCTCCTGAATCCAAACTGGAAGCTGGTTCCACAGAAGAGGGGCCTGAAAACTGAAGGCTCTGCCTCCCATTCTACTTTTAAATACTCTAGGAACAACAAGTAGGCCTGCAGAGCGAGAGCGAAGTGCTCTAATAGGGTGATATGGTACTACAAGGTCATTAAGATAAGATGGGGCCTGATTATTTAAGACCTTGTATGTGAGGAGCAGGATTTTGAATTCAATTCTGGATTTAACAGGAAGCCAATGAAGGGAAGCCAAAACAGGAGAAATCTGCTCTCTCCTTCTAGTCCCTGTCAGGACTCTTGCTGCAGCATTTTGGATTAGCTGAAGGCTTTTCAGGGAGTTTTTTGGACTTCCTGATAATAATGAATTACAGTCGTCCAGCCTGGAAGTAATAAATGCATGAACTAGTTTTTCAGCGTCACTCTGAGACAGGATATTTCTAATTTTAGAGATGTTGCGCAAATGGAAGAAAGCAGTCTTACATATTTGGATGAACGCATCCTCAAAAACTTATGTTAATTAAAGGCAGTTGGCATGATTGGTGTAAGGGGCATTTTTATATCCACACATGGAAAGTATAACAGCTGAAATCCCACTGAGCAGGTTCCCCCGTTATCCAACCCACAACAGGACAGCACAGACGATAGCAAAGGTCAGGACCTATTGTTGCTGTGGTTCTGTTGAACTGTGACGTGTTTTATCAAAACTGATTCAGGACGCACCGAGACTGGATTACGATCTAGAGTTAGCATTAGCAGCGAATTAGCCGCTCGGGTTTTTAAGCACAGTGTGGAGCTACGTGAGCTCTGCGCTGACAGCGACTCACACAATCATTACACCTGGGCTCGCACTGTAACGAGCTCTAAACACTCCACCACTGTTGGATTTATAGCCAGTGATCTGCTCTGTTAGACAAGATGAAAGTCAGCTCTGTGATTACGCCATTATTGGAACTTGTCCCTTTAGGGTTGGGGGGTGGGGACCTCCAGGGCTGGAGGGCCGGTGTCCTGCAGGGTTTAGATCTCACCCTGGGTCAACACACCTGAATCACATGATGAGTTCATTACCAGGCCTCTGGAGAACTTCAGGACATGTTGAGGAGGTCATTTAGCCGTTTAAACCAGCTGTGATGGATCAAGGACACATCGTAAACCTGCAGGACACCGGCCCTCCAGGCCTGGAGTTGCCCACATCTGCTTTAGGGGGGATGCTAGAAAGTTGTAAACGGGGAAACCGCCAGTCCCTCTACCATCGATCCAACGCTCTGTATGTGTTAGCAGCACTGAGCACAAGTCTCTCTCACTGTCTGGTGAACTTTTTTAAGCCCACTCAGTAACGGACATGTCTGAGACTTCGAAGCAGTGCTTGGTATGAGCATCATTGTCCAAAGGTTCGAAACAAAAACAAGCTGTTACGGTTTCTCTCCTTTATTATTTACTCCCCTTGTGCCAGGGGAACGTTTGGATTCTCCAGCGCTTCACTGTTTTTGAATGAGAAAAATAAAATCAATCACAATGGATGAAACTGAATCTCATATACAAGGCTCTCCGCCATCACGTGAACCTCAGTTTTATCGGCCGTTTGGCCAGCGGCCGTCGGCGAGGCGTTTAGCATTTACACGAGTGCACCCCTGCTGAACGTGACTGGTAGCAGACAAAAGGAGGACTGAGCTGACCCGTGTTGTATTTCAGCTTTTGCTTACACAAAACCACAAACAACAGGCCAATGAGTACATACATTATCACTAGCACACCAACTGTATTAACCTGTAAGTATATCACATCTTTTCAATGATTGAAGGAAAGCAGTGCTGAATCAAGAGCTGAAGGAAAACTGAAGTCATCACAGCAAATTTACATGTCAAACCAATCCAGCTCTTGAAAACAGAGCCCACTCAGTCACATGTACATAAACCTTGTTCGCCTGTACAGTATTTACACATGTGCAAAGGAAATGAACATCAAAAATCAAAGGTGAATAACCCAGACCAAGCATTAGTTTGGCAAACGCCTCTCTCGACCAGAAACGACTCCCTCAACATCCACATATGAGAGATTTGAGTCCCAACGCAAGCAAAGGAAACGTCGTCCGAGTATTGTAATACTGATTTTGTGGTATTGCTGGTTGTACCAAAAGCACAGCACTGCAGGCTCACGAGACGCTGTGCAGCTCAACCACATACTCTGCCAATGAGGTGTTTGAGTGCAATATCAGTGAGGTCACTCTAGTGTCAAAATGACGGCAAGGCCGATGTCATCCGCACGATGCCAGTGAATAAAGCTATCAGAGCTAAAAACATGGGGGAAATTAATGAGGGGGGGGGGGGGGGGGTCTGCCACAGTTAGAGCTGTGAGCTAACAAAGACATTGTAGTTTTTACTGTTTTCATTTAAAATATGTCAAAGTACACACATTATGTATAACCTGAAAGGCAAAAGGGGTCCCAGGCATGATCCTGTGCCAAGCGCTGCAGCTTAATAGGCTTAGAATTAGCCTGTCAGGAGCATGAAGAGCAGGATTACTGTAAGAGCCGGAGGAAAGGAGGCAGTGACACAGTGAGAGCAGATCAGGTTAAACACATACAAAACACAAGAGCTTTACACGTCAACGAAAACAGAGAAGATCCTCTGGCTCACGGATGATGGCGTGTGCTGATGCTCTTCCTCTCGCCTTTCCTGAAGATGAGCTGCAGCATGCATAACTAACAACAGCCTGGAAAACAAATACCTGCGTGGTTATCAGCCTGCAGCACACACTGCAGGAGGTCGTCACGAACCATGTTAACTATAAGTGCTTTGCTCCATTCGTCCCTTTTACACATCAGGTGTGAACACGTGTGAATACTTGTGTCACCACTCGACCCAACACTGAGTCTGACTGCACCACACAGTTCAGATTCCTGTCTTTCTGAAGGATCATTCGGATTTATTATTCCTACTGGGCATGATGGCACTATGCACACTGAACAATGATCATATTAAAGTGAGAACAACAGTAATCGCTCTCATTAGTGATGTCCCAATAATCCAACACCTTAATCACAAAGTCGCCTTCATGAGGGTAAAACTCGAGACCAGAGCCTCTATGATTACAGGCTGGAACAATGTCGTACAGATCAGGGCTTCGCCAGTGAAAACTATTTAATAAAGAAGCACTAAGGGGATTTCCCAACTCTCTGATATTGAAAACATTTGTATCCTGGTGTTATTTCATGGTAGTTTTAAGGTGAGACATTAATATTAAACTTCAGCTACAAGACTTATACAAGCGTGTTTTGGTGACACATCTACATGACTTGGGTCGGCTTTAGCAGCCTGCAGCGCTGCACTTGCTGACATAATTAGGAGTCGACACCAGAGGCCACAAACTGGTCAGCAGTCGGGCCTAACTGGACTGTTTTCAGCTGGCCACCTATGACCAGTAACCAGCTGGTAAACCTCAGATATACGTGATTCTCTGCTGACCATCTTGTGCCTCATGTTGCAAGGATATTAAACGTCTTACTCCGTCTTGTCCCTTTTCTGCAGCAGTCTTTCTTATCTGACTGAAGTCATGTAAAGATGCCCTGAAATGACAGAAATTCAGTCTAAAGGGGCTTCGGTGAGAACAGTGTTCAGACTGCCGGTGCAAACCACAGACTGGAACAAACATGCAATAAACCTGAATGATCCTTTGTCTGCCTCACTGACTGGATGACGTGCTTGGGGCTAAAAGTATTTCTGTGTTTAAGGCTCTATGTTAATAACAGGGACCGCTCTCCATCATTATACATTCTGATCATGCGGCCAGGGGTGTGTCTGCGACTGGCCAGCCTATCTTACAGTTTGCAAAGGGGAGAAACCCCCAACCACAAGCCCCTGCTGGCTGGACACTTGCTGATAAAGAAAAAAAAGTGCTCCACCCATGTTACTAATATGTAAGCACCAAAGTTTTTGTTTCCCCCCTCACACGACCAAGGAGCAGAACGTCCCTCGACAGCGAGCTTTTGTCTTCAAACACCATCGAGCTGTACGCCATTAATACCTGAGCATTCAGGGCATGTTTGTATTTGAGTCCAATCTTCGTGTAAATTGTAAAACCCACAAACAACTTGACAGCAACACGCAGCACGATGAGGTGGCTGGATGCAGTGTCGGCCCTTTGGGTGAATGTGAGCACAAGAAATCACAGGATCATGTCTCATATTGCATTTAGTAACACTTAGCACCGAGGTTTGGGTGGCATTTGAAGACAAAGGCTCTGACTGTCTTTTCTACCTGAAAGCAGGAGTTTCTGGGGTCACGTTGCTCTTCCGTCATGTTTCACTGACAGATGAAATGAGGAAGTGGAAGCTGTGATTAGCCTGAGACTAGGCTGCAGTTTGGAGCAGCAGATGTGACACCTCCCCCCTTCAACATAAAGTCGTAGACCGTGGGTGCTTTGAACAGTGGCTAAAGGATAATCAATATTACAACCAATGACTGTTGCCCATTGTGTGACCATCGTTGTTAACAGCAGCTGATGAGATGTTTGCGTGTGCTTTGCGGCCGAGTTTGTGGTGACGTTTGCTCGTCAATCACGTGTCCCAGTCGAGCTCTCTGCACGCGATACGGACCAGTCTGAGCTCCAGTTCAAAGGCGTCGGGCCGCTCCTGAGGGTTGGCCGACAGCATCTCCCTGATCAGCTGCTTCATGTGGCTGTTCATGCTCTTTTTCCGCGCAGGGATCAGCAGCTCCATCTTTGGGTTTTCTAACAGGGCCTCTCCTAGCGGCACAATCTCCGAGCCCTGCTGCACGTAGCTCCCCAGCAGCTCCTTCTGAGTCTCCACATCCACAAAGGTGATGCGCTCCACCATAGCCCAGATAATCACCCCCAGGGCGAAGATATCTGCCTTGGCTGTGTAGTGGCCCTCCCAGACCTCCGGGGCCATGTAGAAGTCCGTCCCACAAGCCGTGGACAGGAAGCACTTGTTGACGCTGGCCGGCTCCTCGGGGTTGAGCCCGGATGTAGAGCAGACCTTGCTCAGGCCAAAGTCAGCCACTTTGAGGGTGGGCTCGGACGAGCCGGCTGGCGTGCAGGCCTGGGAGATGAGGATGTTGTCTGGTTTGAGGTCACGGTGTATGATCTGGTTACGGTGCAGGAAAGCCAGGGCGCTGCCCAGCTGCAGCATGAAGCTGGTGTTGGTCTTGCGGCTAGGTTTGCGAGACAGCAAGTAGGCATTCATGTCGCCGCCGTCGCAGAAGTCCATAACAAACCACAAATAGTAGGCACAGCAAGGGTCAAAGGTGATCTCGCCCTTCAAAGACGTCTCCACGAGCTGCAGAAGAAACACAGAAGATGAAAAGTGCGTGTACATAAGCAGCGCTGGCATTTTCCATGTAACGATTGTGACATACGGCCTAGATCAACAGATTTATGGCGTGTCTCAACATAGATGCTCTTTCTGGTGGCAGATGGCTGCACATTTAGGAAACACCAGTTTATAATTGATGCCCAATGCTGGTAGTGTAGAGCCATTAGATTATTACAGCACACATCCCTACTATACACCAGTCCTCATTTAATCATTAGTAATTATTCAAGTCTGACTCCCTCTCACGATATTGTAGCATGTTTATCTTAAAACATAAATCGTCACAGGGGACTGTTGTCAGCCCGACTGCTTTGAACTGAGCTAAACTGTGACTAGCTCTATGAAAGCAGGCATTCGGCCAGTTTCCTCATCTGGAGCATTTGGATGGTTTTTTGTTTTTTTGTTGTTGTTTTGATCATTTTATTTTAAATTTTCAAAATATAACACAAAAACAAACCCAAAACAAAAGGAGACGCAAACAGGCTCCGATGCGTTACAAAAAAACCAATTAATTCAAACAAATTTGCACTTCACAATACAGGAAAAAAAATGATATTCTAACTACTTTGAATGGAACTTGCTGCAGGAATTCTGGCGAGCTGTTGTTGGAAACTCACTCTTTGACCAGTCGATGGTTTATCCTGATAATGTAATCAGGCTGAGGAGCAGAGGAACTGATTGTTCAGCATCCTCAAGAATGTCGCAAAATGTCATAGAACTCTGAACCATCAGGTCCCGCTGGTTTGCCATTAGGGAATGATTGTATAGCCTGGATAACCTCCTGAAGAGTAAACTCGGAATCAAGATAATCCCGGTCGGAGTTCCTCAGTTTAAGCAATGGGAGAGAATCGAAGAAGCCATTAAGATCAGATTGTAACATATTATGCTTAAGAGAACAGAACTCACTGAAGCGACGGTTTATATCAGGGTTTATCCCCAAACTCAAAATGCTTTTGTCGCAATTTCCAAAGTAGATTACTGACTAGGCCACTCATTATGTCATTATATTCGTATTTTAATTTCACTATCTCTTTATAATCCACAGGAGATGTAGAGACTTGATACGATGCAGGTCAGGAAGGACACTGTTGATTTCCGATGGACGTTTCTCTCTTTCTTTTTTAAGAGCTGAAGTGTAAGAGATTATTTCGCCCCTCAAAACAGTCGAATCGGATACCTCACCATTATCGTTTACTTCTATGTAATTCTTCATTTTGCAGGTTATATTCTTAACAAAAATGTCATCCTTAAGAAGGCATGGAAATAGTCAAACGGCACACAGGTAAACTTTGCTCCGGCTCACTGGGCCCTGTGAAGTGATTTCTCTGCCTCCTCAGCTGTGGTTCAAACTGACCCACTGACATCCTGTAATATGTATGAAAGCGACCGTGACACAGCTTCAGCTCCAGGATCAAACCACGATATTCTCCCTGCTGCTGCGTCCTCGTGAGAACAGTAGGAGCCGTAATCACAGGTTCTTCCTCTTCTTATTTAGGAACATCAGGACCAGCTCACCGTTGCTTTTATTTTTGTTCTACAGTCCATTTATATGTAAAGAAATAACACAACAGGTGGAGAACAAGGAGCAGCTCTGACAAACTCACTGCAATGAACAGAATTACCAGAGCACGGTTTCTCTGCTGGGTTAGCTGTATAGAGAAATACCCACAGAACATCTGTTACAAACCAAGCTGTGTTTGACTCGTTTTAACTTTGGAACTTGTGAATTCTCACATTTTGATCTGATATTATTACAACTGTTTGTTAAAATGACTGTTTTAGGACTAAAACAGTCATTTTCTTTACCTTATACAGTGAAGCAGTTATAAAAAGTGAACACAAACACAGACGAACTACACCCATCGTGACTGATCCCATGGTTCATGTGTTCTCACCTCAAGGTAGAGCGGCGAACTGGAGCCGTGGTTCATCCTCTGGGCTAGCTGGTCCCGCTGCAGGATACACTCCTCCAGGTGGATGACATTCGGGTGCTGGCTTTGGATGCTGCTGAGGGCCCAGAATTCCCGGAGGGCCAGTTCGACATTTTCTGGAGAGTGGCAGCGAATCTTCTTCACCGCCACCCTTGCCCCTGTACGCTTCACTACTGCCTCATAGACCACACCGTAACTGCCACGCCCCACCTCCTGGATGAGTTCGTACTTCGGCTGGCTGCTTACCATCCTAGTCCTCACTGTGGAGACATATTGTGAGAGTTAAGCTCGCCCTCTGCACTTGGTTGACTTTCAAAGATTCAGCACGTCTAAAAGCATGCTAGTATTATCCCATGGAGTGTATAACGCATGAACGCAGCCACCCAATGCAAACTCATTAGCTAACAACTTGTCAACTGCAAATCATTAGCCAAAGACAACCGGACAGGTAATCCTCCTTTCTGATACTCGAATACCCTCAAATACAAAGCAGGCTTATTGATTCCAGTGACTGAGCCCATAATTCATAGACTTTGATAGGACCACAAGTAGGGCTGCTCAATTAATCGAATTTTAATCTCGATTACGATCTGGGCTTTCAACGATCATTAAAAATGACTGAGCCGATTATTAGCCCCTCCCTCGCGCTTTACTCTCGCGCTGCTCCGTGTGGCAAATTGAGCGCACCTCTCTGCATTTCGAACACGTGTCACAACAATTAAGAGGACCCGAGGGAAGCTCGGAAAGCTAAGCAGAAGTTATTTGGAGAGGAGAGCGACTGCTGTTGGTTGAAAAGAGAGGTAAAACAAACTTCAGTGGTGTGGAAACATTATGGGTTGGTGGAGTCAGACGTGGATCAAGTAGACATAGTGTGTAAACTTTGCTACAGTGTCGTAGCTGCACCACAGAGCAACACTGCAAAGTTCACTAAACAGATGTTTACATTTTTCATTTATTTTTTATATTGCAAACATTTGCACTGTTATCAGTATTTGCACTATTTTATATTATTTTTTGACAGTCTTTAAAGCCGTTATTCAACACATTGTTATTGTTAAATAAATATCGTCAAATAATCGAGATCTCAATTTCAGTGAAAATAATCGTGATTATCATTTTTGCCATAATCGAGCAGCCCTAACCACAAGTCTTTTTGCAACCACAGGTATTATTGTGTCCTGGTGGAAAATCATTTCGCCTATCCAGGGTTGCTTCACTGTGACTCCAAAGCTACGTCCGTCTGCATCTACCCAGTGAAAACTCATAAAGAATCACATATAAAAAGTAAAACCTGCTCCCTTACTTAGCCAGAAATCTGACTCTGTAATTGGAGAGACTGGACACACTGGAGAAGACAGGATCTATGTCAGACGTACGAATTTCCCTTTGAGATCAATAAAGTTACTCTTGTTCTTGTAAGGGGCTGCCACAGCAGATGGTAAATATGTTTACTGTGGGTGCTCTTCCTGCCACAAAGCTCCCAGAGAGCTGTGCCTCCTGCTCTCATTCACCTAACACGCAAACGTTGGGTGAATGAGTTAACACAACAAACTTTGTGACAAATAAAGACCTAAACAAGGTGCCTCTCCTCTGAGTCTCTTTGCCCACAGTTCAACTTCACACTCTTTACCAGCAGAGTCGTGTTTCTGCTCTGCAGCCTCTCTGAGGTCACCAAACCAGTTCTCTGTCTGTCCGTCTGCTGTGACTTTGCAACACCAGAGTAATGATTTAAGACTTTATCCCAAAACATGAAAAACAACTTGGCTCACTAAAGTAAAAACAATGGAGGAATCCAAACGCTGTTTTGAATCAGCAGCAATGACAAACACCGTGGGTGAGCAACATGTCCACAGTCCACAGTGAAATATTCAGGACACAGAAACATTCTTGAAAGCAACAGTTTGGAGATTACATGCCCGGTACCGGGCCGCGAGAGTTGAAGCTTTTGTTATCGTTTTTATCGTGAACTCGGTTTTCCTGGGTCTTTTCACGTGTGTTATGAATAAATCTTTTTTTCGGTACCGGTACTGGTTTTATTTTGTTGTATTTTTCCGCGACACCTTAAAGGCCGGTCCGTGAAAATATTGTCGGGCATAAACCGGTCCGTGGCGCAAAAAAGGTTGGGGACCGCTGGTTTAGACCACAGCTCGTGATAGTTGGTCCACATTTCTCCTCACTGCTCATATTAACATCTGTGTGCTCCTGAACAGTGCTGAAGCCAGCTGAGGTCACACTGTGGTCCTGGGAAGTGTGAAGCCTGGATCCTTCTCGGCTGAGACAAAGACACTGACAGCCGGAGACGTCACAGCCAGGCTGCATGCGGGACATGCATATTTGGTGCACTGCAATTTACATTTCTGTGGATGAATCCACAAGGTCACAAAAAACATCAGGCGCACGACCAGCACAGGCCTGTGTGATGATGTCGCTCTGACCCGAGCACAGCAGGCTGTAGAACTGACAGCACAATTACCTTCATATAGACCGTCAACCAAACCATCATTTTCTGCAGTTTTCTTAGTTTAGCTGCAACAACCATTCACAGTTCAGCTTCTTAACAAAAGGCCTGGCAGACAGTTCAGGTAGAAATCAAGTATCTGCGAATCGCCAACTAAGCGAACGTTCATGTGACCGAGCTGTGACGGGACAGCAGAGGAAACGCTCCCAACGAGAAGCTCCCACACAGAACGTTCCTGTCACTTACACCTGTACAACATTATAACACTGCTCATATTTTTCAAGAAGACGTGACCTGAGATTGCACTGATGACTTATCAATACTTCTTTTTCCCTTCATTTTTATTAATCATACTATACTTCTGATTATTGTTACTCTATAACTCAGTGGCATAGAACAGACAGCTGAATGATGGACAGGACTAGAAACAGGGACAGATTACAATCAATGTAACTACACAGTTATTAGAACAGCAAAAATAAAGATTACAGATATAATGTAATTGGATGACAACTGTAAGCTGTCAACAAAGTAAATAAATACTACTTAATAACTGTTTACCCAGTGAGCTGTAAAACAGTGACGGAGGCGCCTGCAGACATTACTTTTTCTTGTTGAATAAGTGATGCAACAAAGAGTCCTACTGTGTCTCAGCAACAAGGCAGCAAATAAAATGTTAATAAATAACAACATGTTATTGTTATTATTATTAATACCACCATAGTAATATGGCTTAAGCGCAGCCTGTTACACACCAATGCATGTAAGATGAGTGGAGAAGTGAAAGATAAGTGCCCCGCCCCTTCATTACTCCTGTTATTAACTTTCAATTAATAACAAACACACGAGGAAACCTGTACAGTATTCAGTTTGTAGCATACCCCTCTGCTGCTCCATAATGTAAACAGGATTCAACACCATGTACAACTATTGCAGAAAGCGTTGTGTTAACGTGACACCACTACAGGGTTATGTCACCTTGCAGAGGAGCTGGGTCGTAATCAGATTAGGAAGTACTTTTTTTTAAAGTATATATTTAAGATAAGAAAACTAAGCACAGGCAACATGGACTGCAAACCATCCTTGTCAGTTGGTTTTTCTATACACCAACTGACAAGGATTTTAAAAAATAAATCCATAGTATTTGATGATTTGGGCTATTGGAATACTGTTTCAGCAATACTCGATAAGTAAAACTCACCAGTGTACAAAGTCACTTTGTCACATGTCAATAATAGCTCAGTTATAACTATTTCTTCTTATTATGAAGCCAACTTATGTTAGCGTTGTTTCACTTGATGGGCTGTTGCTCTTTCGACTCGGAGCACAACACAACTTAGCACTGTAACAACTCTGCCTGTTATCCTGGGAATGACCGGTATTAAACACCTGTCTATATCCCAATATTCACTGGACTAATCAGAAAACTTCATTCTAAAGGAAGGTGACAGTGACAGGTTCGGAGCTGATGGATGTCTCCCAAAAGTCGGCAGCGAAAGGCTGACTCCGGACGGAAGGAGCGGTAGCCAGCGTGCTAAGGGGCTGATTACAAATCCACTTGGCTGATTGGCTAAGAGGCTAACAGCTATCTGGCCTGCCTACTGTCAGCTAACGATGTTGTTGCTCAGCTAACGTTAGCTAATCACGTTAACCTGAGCTAACAATGAGTCCATATATCTTCAGCACAACTGACACGTACGGTGGTACCGAGCATCTAGCTAGGACAAGTCCATGCCTCTTCAACGGTACCAGCACCGGGGCACAGCGTGATAAGCACAGGGTATTGACAGTTTATTGTCCTGTGTGTGTGTGTGTGTGTGTGTGTGTGTGTGTGTGTGTGGCATCATAAAAAATCCAGCCTCAAAACACACACACGCGACCCAAGTAGCTACAGCAGACGAGACAATAGTTGATATGTAGAAGAAACAACAGTTGTCGGGCCGCGACTGTTATCAAGCTCACCTTCGAGTCGATTCTCGGGGGTTCATTTGTTGTCTTCTTTACTCTCCCTGGCAGCCATTACCGCCGCGCACGTTCTGCTCGCACAGTCAAACCAAGAAGGTTTTGTCAAACACTGGACGTGAGAGCGCGCAGCTGCTATGCAGCACAGCGCGTCAGTGGCGATAGAGGGACGACTTCCGGTCATACCCTTCAAAATAAAATCCCCGTAGATACTTTTTTATAATGGAGACTCAATAGCCAGGAGGTGGAGGAACGTTGACGGGCGAGGGTATGTTTTTCTAAACATGTTTTTATGAAAAAAAAAATTTTTTAAGTACATGCAGAGAAATAGCTGATTAGTTCTTCATTAAGTCTTGTTGCATCAAAAAATTCTGCTTTGCTTTATATTCTAAGAGTTGCTTACTTGCTCTGTGTTTGGTGACTTTTTTAGTCATTTTTGTGTGGATTTTTTATTTGTTTGTTTTGTATTAAACTAAACACTTGTACTTTAGGAATTGAAATTAAATCCTGACTCAAAGATGGCAAAAGGCACGGTGTATTTTTGAAATGCAAACTTCCTATTATAGCTAGCACATTTGATTAGCATTATTCAGTCAGTGAAATGAGAACACTTAGTGAACAAAAATCCGTGCACACCTGCAGAAGAGGATTGGGATTTTTTTTTACTCAGAATTCTTAAAAAAACAAAATAGACTCCCCCACTTTTTTCTATTTCCAGTGGCACTAATCCTCTTCCATAAGCACCTGTACAAGTTTATGTAATCTAATGTAGTGGACCCGCTATCCAAATATCACCTGTAATTCTTTCTCAAATACAGATACTGATGCTTGGATGATAGACAAACCTATTTGCCTGATTTCAGGAACACATTCACAGAAAACACATGATGAAAATCCTAAAACGAAACATATGAACAAACCTATACCAGCTGCCCAGTATTCAGTATTCTAGGGTGGACATTGTGCAATTGATATAATCGCTTCATGCGAAGAAAAAGCACTACAGGTGTGACGTTTGCTTTGAGTTTGCTGACGCAGGGCGGTGCTGCAAATATAGAGGTCTCTTTGTAGATCTAAAGAAAACATATAATAGGGTAAGAGAGACACTTTGGTACTGCAGGAGGAAGTCGGGAGTGCCAGGGAAGTATGAGGACAGCAAGACAGTAGTAAGGTGTGCAGTGGGAGTGAGAGATGTGTTCAAGGTGGACATGAGATTACAAGGGTCAGCTTTGAGCCTGCCCTTGTTTGCAGTGGTGATGAGCAGGTTGACTGATGAGGTCGGGTATGAAGGGACTATGATGTTCGCAGATGATGCTGTGATCTGAGAGGAGCTGGAAGAGAACCTGGAGAGGTGGAGGTATGCTCTGGAGACAAGAATGACGAAAGTCAGTAGAAGCCAAATAAAATACATGTGTGAATAAGAGCGGGACAGGTGTGCATGACTGAGGCTTGGCCACCCATAACCCCTTTGATAGATCCTGAACACTGCAGACTGACAACATCTCACAAGAGCTGCAGTTTTGGAGATGCTTTTGAAGTTGTGTAGCATCACAACTTGGCCTGTCACAAGGATAGAGACACATAACCATTCATGTGCACATTTACATTTACAGTCCATTTAGATTCACTAATTCACCTAACCCCATACTTGTCTTTGGACTACGGTAGGAAGCCAGAGTATCCGGGGGGAACAATACAAAGTCCATACAAAAAGGCCCCAGTGTGGATCTGAAGCCAGTACTTTCTGAGAGGCGACGGTGGTAAACTCTGCACCACCATGCGCATGCTGCCCATAATAAATAATAAAAATGTAAAATTAATAAATACTTTAATGTATTAGACATAGACAGAGCAACTCTGGAGGCTGGCCAGGTAGCCAGCGACATAGGTGAAGGAACCCTGGAGGCCAGCACTAGAAGACATGTGAGGCTTGGCAGGAGATCTGAGGAGACGACTTACTGGAAGAGACCTGCATCGATGGAGAAAGCGAGTCTGCCAGGAGACCAGACAAAACGCCAGCGGCAGTGGAGATGGAATGCATCAGGAAGCCTGGCCGGAGGCTGAGGAGGAAACAGGGACCTCAGGGGGCTTGGGAGTTGCTTGGATGGCTGGGAGAAGTTGTTCTCAGAGGGTGTTTTAGTACCATTCTTTATTTGTGGCTGTATTCTTCATGGCAAAATTGTGAGTCAACTCCCTTGGATGGGAAGCAACCCCTCACATGAATGGCAGCAGGGTGTTTTACTGTTGGCATGATGCAGGACTGATTGTAGCACTCCACCTTCTCCTCTCTGCACAGTCATGTTTCTGGATGCCCCAAACAGAGAAAAGGCCAGTCTGTCCTCCATGTTTTTGTTGCGACTTCTTTGCCCTGCTTGAAAAAAGACCATCCTCCAAAAGCCTTTGCTTCACTGTGCATGCAGATGTACTCACCCCTGCCTGCTGCATTCCTGACCACGTTCTGCACGGGTGGTGCCGCGATGCTGAAGCTGAATTACCTTTAGCAGACAGTGCTTGCTGGACACGAAAGCCTTCTTCACAACAACTGAACTTCTACTAGCAGCAGTATCCTTTTATGCAAAGCAAGGATGACTGCTCATGTTTCCTTGCAGGTAACTATGGTTAACAAAGGACGGATGATGATTTCAAACACTACGCTCCATTTAAAGCATCCAGTCTGCTATTCTAAGGGCTTGATTACACTCCATTGTGGACACAAACACTGACAGCTGGAGACCCAACAGCCAAGCAGTCTGCTTAAAGTTAAAGTCCGCCACCTGAGGAGGACGCCCAAATGGTCTCCACAGACAAACCAGTGCGGTCAGAAAAACAGGCAGGCATGCAGACACCTGCAGGGACCCTCGCACTAATTGTCTGATGATTAAACTACTGGGATCAAGTAGACCCTGACCAGTTCACAAAGGAAGAACATCAAAAGTCTGCTTAGCTCAGTCAGCATGACAGAGTGATTTCCAGCCATGTTCTTATCAACACTCACCTGTGTTAATGAGAGGATCACTAATGATGTCAGAGTCCATCTGTGGCAGTGGAAATGGGTTTTTTAGGAGTATGTTCATTTTATGGCAAAGATGAAACACATGCATGCATTCGATCACTCGTGATAATATTCTGCTGTACATGCAGATTGCCAGCAAACTTTGTGATAACTTGTGTCGTTCTCAAAACCTTTGACTATGATTGTACTACATTATCAAACGCACCCTGAATGTCAAGGTAGGTTTATTAGGTTTAGTGCAGTTTCATATGGTAGTCTGTGATAACCTGCTCAACAGCTGAAAATCCCATCTATGGTATTATTAAATTCCCCCACAAGAGGGCAGAATACTTCCAGCTTTGGCTTTTAGATGAAGTCTCAGTCTGTTTAAGGATTTCTTTGATGGTCACATCTTATCTTGTTGTTCATGAAATCATTACAAATTATTACTGTACCTTTACTCCAACGATTTAAAAGCACAGATGCCATTTATTCAAATATTTCTCTGTCATGTGACTTTTTGAAACCAGTAACAGATTTTTGATCAAGAAAGTATGAAAACTTCTTTCTGTTAATAAATAAACAGCATTTTTGCAGCTTTAATTTCAGATTTTTATCTCAAAATGCTGATTTACTATGTCAAATTTCTCCAAACATAGTTCATAACTGAGAAAATCACAATTTTGGAATAATAATTCTGGCTCATAAACGACAAAAATATTTTTGTCAGTGGTGAAAACAAACTTCCATAACAAAGTGATCCACCATAGGGAAATAAATAAATCCTGTACGATAGTACATCATACCATACGTTATCCATATTCACAGTTACGTGTTATGGAAAAAACATCAGTTTTAATGTTTTTCTCTCTTTTTTAATGTTCATTTGTGCATTTTTCTCCATTTAGGAGAAAAAGAAATGTCATCTTATGACATGATGGCTGATGTGTGGTCCTGAGCCTGTGGACTGGTTTTGGTTCTGATTATTATTGTGTTATGTTTCATTCTTGTTAGGATTTCCTCTTCTTAGAGTTTGGTTTCTGTTCTGTGTCTCTGCGTCTGTCCCACGGCTCTGTTCTCTCCCTGTTGCCATGTCTGTTGCTTTAGTGTTGAGCTGGTGTCTGTGCATACCTGTTGTATTTCCTGTTTTACTTTGATAGTCCCTGTCCTGTGTGGTTTTGCTTCCCCCTTGTCTCACCAGCTCTGATTTCTCCCAGCTGTGTTTTCCTGATTGCTCCTGTGTGTATTTAAGCCCTGTGTGTTCTCCTGCTTGTTGTTGGTCTGTCTGTGTCACTACTGTGTAGCTTTCTGCGTGTTGCCCTGCATGTCGTCGCTGCCTGTCGTGTTCTGTGTTTCAGGTTTGTTTAGTTAGTCTTCCAGTTTAGGGTTTTCAGTGTAGCCTATGTTTAGCTCTTGTTTGTGTTTAGTTTTGCCACTCTGTAAATAAAGTTAAGTCCTTCTCTGCACTTCACACGTCGCAGCCGTGACGTCATTATGAAAACATCACCTCGTTCCTATTATGGCTTTGTGTCGCTGATATGACACATTTACTTTTCTATAGAGCAGGGCTGAAAGCCATTAATGAGCAGTTAAAAGTGACCGTCTCTGTCCTTAAAGACTTTAGCTTAAAAGGTAAAGTGTTGGATAACTGGTTGCCTAGCAGCACTAGTTCTTCTTAACTGTAACAGCTGGAGAGGAAATTAAGGCAAAAACGTATCAGAACAACTGTGGGCCGTGAAATCAAATCGACAGCCTAAAATACAAAAGGTATTGTTTTGGGTCAACGAGGGGAAGTGACTGATGTGTCCAACACATTCAACACAACAGAAATAACACAGCAAGCAGTTATTTTGTCCACAGTCACAACAGAATTTAGAATTTGATAAATAAAAACTGAGATGAACACATGACGTCAGTTACATCGCGTCCAAGTCACCACCACGGTCAGTATGAGCTGTGCTGAGACCCTGTGCTTGGATTCATTCAAACATGCGGTGCTCCGGTGTGAAACAAGATTAATGTGTTACTGTGATGCAAGTCAAGCTTAAACTCACAAAACTGGTTATTCGACTAAATCACCATGGTAACTTTAAGCCCAGCATAACAGAGAAAGTCAGTAACAACCACAGTGATGTAGTGACTCCTGTGCAGTTTAATCCTCAGGCTGGAACAATGGCAAAACTTCTGCTTGTATGTTAGTGGTCATGCTTAATAAAGTGTATTTGATTTGCAGCGCCGAGGTCCTACTTACCCTGAAATCTTCCTGTTTTGCTCCTTTCTGTCTGATACGTCCCCTATCAGAATCAGAATACTTTATTGATCCCTAGGGGAAATTATTTTTTGTTACAGTTATCCTTGCTTTTCTAACGTTGTCTCCTAGGGCCTTCATGGCCAGCCCCCTGAAGATCGGCTCGTAATCTGGGGAGAGCCACAGCTTCAGTTCAACAGTTCTCTCCAGCAATGAAAGAGCCACTGGCTGCAGCTGATGAAGCTCAAAGCTCAAACTCCGTCTCCTGGTGCCATCAAAAAAACAAAACCCAAAACTGAAATATTAACCAGGGAAATCAGCAGCTGGGGAACACAAGACACATGAACACAATCAAAATAACAACACACGGGTGACGTAAAACTACATGCAATAAAGAAAAAAGACAAAGAATTACCAAAATAAAACGGGGGAAATAATGTGAGAGGTGAAACCTCGGTGTAATTACTGGGTTGTAAGCACAGCTGCAGGTAACTGAAGCCTCTTTTTGTTTGAACACAGAGATGTGTGTGTTTCAGCTAAAGGAAGATTGATTTGGTATTATATCCTGCTGATGAAGAGCCCAGAGAGGATGTTTGGCTTGGGTCAGTGAGGAGCTTGATACTAAGGAACACCAACTACTAACTTTGTTTCACTCCCATCAGAAACTCGTAGTGGACCTACCTGTCAGGCTGAACCCTAACCTGGAGACAGGTCATCTAAAATAAGGATTTTGTTCAACTAGGAGCAATATTCCCTCCAAGATACCACATTTATTTAAAATACTTAGTGACATACTTTCATTCACAGATCACCAGGCTGCTGCTTTGCTGACAGGGAGAGCAGGATGAGGTCATCATACACTTGTGGCTGCTGTAATTTGTTTTTAATGGGTTTTAACTTGACAGCTTAGAGCTGAGTCACGTGTTTGTGTGTTTAGTCCTTATATGTTACTGCCTGTTAGGGATAGTGGAGATTAGGGAACAACTAACCATTTGTGTTTAGAAGAAAACTCAGAAAACTAAAAGAAACCCTGGGAATGAGATCCAGGGACCATGGCAGTGTTAATAAGCAGTCAGGTGTTTGTGGCCTGAAACGATTTGAAATTCTGAGCACTGTTCACACCGGCACCGAGCTCCAGTGTTAGCCACACTTAGCCAGGTCCAGATGTCAATCCTGGAGCTGACCTCTGGAGAAAACTCAGACTGTGAGCCCCAGACACACGGAACTACACAAGCAACACTACAAACTGAGTACAGTATAACGTTTGTGTTAAGCAAAAATTATGTTTTGGGAGTATTTTTAATCAGTCCTCACAAAGTTGTTTTCTATCCAAACGTAGCTCATATCTATAAAAGTGCCAACACATCTACAGGCCACACTTCCTCTGGAGAAATGTCTTCTTATTGTAAAGAATCATTTAGCTCCACCTCCTGCTTCTGTCGCCCACTGGTCGCCCCTCATACACGTCTTTCCGGTCGGGCTTTATCTCGTCTCCGTGCTGCTAGTACTGAAGAAACAAACGCTCCATTCTGTCGTCTTTTATTTGTGTAGTCAAATCAAAGGTTCATTTTTCTCTTTTATTGTTTTACGGTTTGGGGACAGAACCGGAGCACTTTCAACAAACGGCCCCGTCTCTGACCGGAGGAGCAGCAGCAGGAGCTCGGTGGAGGAGAGAGAGGCAGGCGGAGAGCGCCGAGCATCGGCTGGATGCAATACAAAGGTAACGAGGCTCCTCTGTGAGCGGACTGCTTGTGTTTTCAGTGGAGACGGAGCAAAGGTGTTTTTCCTTTTTGCTACGGAGAGCAGAGGATGTGAATCGCCAGTGAGAGCGTGATGGCCGAGCAGGAGGCGCTCTGTTGCAGCAGCATCGAGCAAAATGTCCCCGGGTCCTGGTTTGAGGAGTGAAAGCAGAGTGGCTATCCTTCGTTCCGCAGACTCCATTACGCACCAGCTGCTGCTGCTCCTAAATGCGTTCATTCCTGTTTCCGCTCTGTTCCCGTTCACGCTGTGAGAGGATGGCTGGCTGGCGTTGAGGAGAACCAGTGTCGGCCCCTCGCTGGCTTCTGGATCGCGTGTTCTTCCTGCGGCAGAACCACGGACAGCGACGATGACTCGGCTGCGCAGGAAAGCGCTGGTTGCGCTTTTCCTCTTCACGCTCTTCATTTTTGGCACCATGATGGGCCTGAGGACGCTGAAACCCAGCGACGGCTTTTCGGACCTGGCTCCTGGTATGGATTTCATCGGGGAGAGGTCAGAGAGGAGGCGGCTGGATGTGAAAGACGTGGTGGTTTCCCCAGGTCAGTTCCACATGAGCAGCAGCGACACGAAGGTGGTTTTCACCAGATCGGACCGGGAGTACAGCATATTCTACGACGTCCACATCTTCTACTACCTGTGGTACGGCTCTCCCAGCGTGGACAACAAGTACATCCACTGGGATCACGTGCTGGTGCCACACTGGGACCCAAAGATCGCAGCCAGCCATGCTCAAGGAAAGCACACGCCTCCGGATGACATTGCCTCGAGTTTCTACCCCGAGCTGGGACCCTACAGCTCGAGGGACCCGAAGGTGCTAGAGTCACACATGGCCCAGATAGAAGCGGCCGCAGCGGGTAAGCACTGTTGCAACATTGGCTCTGTGTGTATGTGACAGCCGAGAGGTTTGACAAAGACAGTCTCTCGGCTCTTTGAATGCTAAGTGCAATGAAGCATGTTCATGTTGAACTATCATAACTAAAAGTATCCAGATTAAATGTAAAATATAAAGTTTCCAGTGCTGTGAAGAGTAAAAACAGCGTTGTCCTCTATTCACGGTAAACTAGAAGAATGCAGTTTCATTTACCTCCGTCTGCTATGAATATGCACCATAACGCTGCTAATCAGGGTTATTCATCTCGGTTCCGTTTAGTCTGCAGCACTAGTCCTGTGGGGCTGTGGGAGTATGTTAGAGGGGCACCGTGTTCGCAGTCTGCACTTTCTAAATAAAATGCCTCTTCCACATGGATGGATGAACACACTGACTCTATGCAAACATGCAAAACTTCAAGATAACAAGTTTGCTTAGAGATGGTGATAAAACACCAGTGTCTGATCAGGGGATTTACATGGTAAATATTGTTTCATCAATATTACAGAAAGTTCCCTCTAATTAAAAAAAAAAAAAAAAGCAAACCAACATGTGTAAATTTCAGCATCTTCGGGCGAGCCTCCTGTATTTGCATCAGTGCCACAGTCTCTCTTCCATCTGGTAAACCTTGTTTCACTCTCGCTGCTCTCCTTCTGTCACAAATTTCCACCGTCTTCATTTCTCTTGCGCACTGTGCGTTGCTTTGGGTGGTTGAACCCAGGTTTGTAAACTTGTGATCATATCATAACTTAATATTAGTAAGGAACTGTAACAAACCCACAGCAGACCCGGGTGCACGTTCATGCTTTGCAGCATACTTTATTGGTAAATAAAGCAAGCTTTACTTGGTCCATAGGACCCCAAAGCGCTTTACACTATACACAATCATCCACACACACATTCACACACTGGTGGTGGCAGCTACAGTGTAGCCACAGCCGCCCTGGGGTGCACTGACAGAGGCGAGGCTGCCGGACACTGGCGCCACCGGGCCCTCTGACCACCACCAGTAGGCAACGGGTGAAGTGTCTCGCCCAAGGACACAACGACCAAACCTGTTGGAGCCGGGGCTCGAACCGGCAACCTTCCGATTACAAGACGAACGCCCAACTCTTGAGCCACGATCGCCCTTTATTACAACTCAGGTTGCAGTTCACAGCACACCCGCTGCAAGCTCAACACAACCAACAACCCAAACACAGGACCCAGTACAATATTTAAGGCTACGTCCACACTAATGCGCTTTTAAACGAAAACGCATCGTTTTCTCTCCGTTTTGGCCTCCCGTCCACACTGAGACGCCGCTTTCCTCAAGGAAAAACGCAGCGTTTTGAAAACGCTCTCGAAAACGCACACATTTCAAAACGGAGCTGTCCCGTCGCAGTGTGGACACTCGAAAACGCAGACTTTCTAAAACGATGACGCATGTTGGTCATGTGACCAATTAAACAAAGATAGCGGAGGGCATTATACAGCAGTTGTTTTGATTGCTCTTAATTTTGACAGCCCTAAAAAAAGATGAATATCAGTTTGTACGTGCTCCAGATAGCTTTTCTTCAAATTCTTTAATCCTCACTCCTTTTGCGCAGGACTGGAACATAAGCGTTTTCGGCCGTTTCAATGTGGACGACTGTGTGGATGCAGAACGTTTTTACACAAAAACGCCGTTGTCAAATCTATCCGGGCTAGTGTGGACGTAGTCTAAGTCCGCGGGGCATGATTGCGGATGCACGGCACCGCAATCCACACCCGCCACATGCCCCCATCGCCTGACTGAGGCCAGGGAGCCATCCGGCCAAACCTAATCCCCTCCCCCCGCGAGCAGGAGAGAGACCGTCGGTGTCCCCAGCTCCAGGTCCGGCGACAGGGGGGTGTGAGTTCAGGTGGTCGCCCGCGGCTCCAGCGGCGCTGGCGAAGCTGGTCCGGAGGTTGGTCGCGTGGCTGGGCCGACGTAGGATCAATTGGCGTGCCGGCCTCTGGTGGAGATGAGGCCGGTCTGGCCAGCATGCCGCCCTCAGACTTGGCGGGGCTGTCGCACAGCTCACCCTCCGGCCGAGCAGGCTCCTCCTCTTCCGCTGCTCCCGGCTGGAGCAGCCCCTCACGCGGCTCCTCCTCTGCCGTCGCTCCCGGCTGGAGCAGCTAGTGGTGGGCGGATCGATCCAAATATCGATTATATCGATGCCAAGTTGGCATCGGTATCGGATCGATACTAGCCTGGTGAGATCGATTCTTTACTTTAAGTTCCGCTCTTGTTTGCAGTGCTGTCCTTTTGGCAAAGACGAAACAGCAAGGTTGCCGGACTCGCTGCACCTGTGTCAGCGCAGAGCAGGCACACTTTGCTCCCCTCCTACCTCTTGTGTTTAGATGGTGCGCTGTCACGTGACGTGCCTTAGACACGTTGGGGGTTGTTAAGTTGTTTACATATTATTTATATTTTTACCAACTGTTATTGTTGTTGAGAATTTTAAGTGTAAATTTTGTATTATAGTTTCTCAACAGTGCTTGTTTTGATTTTTTAACTGGTTTGCGCAATTTATTGTAACATTTTTATTTAAAAGAAAAAAGAAAAAGATAACTAAACCGCCACGGCAGACCCGATGGCATTTTCATGCTTCGCAGCATCATTTATTCTTACAATGATCACACGGCTGTGTGGCACGGCTACAGTACATTCTGATGCAGCTCTCCCGCTGCCAGCCGTACACATCACCATCAACAACAACACAGAACACAGCACAGTGTTTAAGCCGGCGAGGCGTGGTTGTACATGCCGTGCAGGTGAGTCCATCTCACCTGCAGCGGCATCGCAGAACACACCCCGCCACATACCCCCTTCGCCCCTGAGGCCAAACCTACTCTCCCCTCCGCGAGCAGGCGAGGGAATTGGCCCAGACCATCAGCGCCCCAGGCCCCAGCTGGCCCGTATGTACTTGATATGGGATCGATACCAAAATATGGAGTATCGCACACCACTAAGAGCAGCTCCTCCACCTCTGTCAGGTGCGGACCCTCACGCACCTCCTCCGCAAGCAGGCGCAAACCCTCGCGCAGCTCCTCCTCTTTCTCCTCCTCCTCAACCAGCAGGCACGGATCCTCACGCTCCGCCTCCTCCTCCTGCGACGGCTTGGCAGGTTCCTCCCTCGCTCTCCGTGCACTGACCTCCAACTCGGGCTGAGCAGTTGGGTAAGCTGTTGGTGGACCCAGTGGTTTCTCCGTGATCCTCCTCCGGGGAGCAGGAACAGGCGCAGGCCCCAGCCGGGTACAAGCCTCTCCCACCCCAGGAGTGGGGATGGGTGCGGTGGCAGGCTGCGTCCTGGCTGGTCGCAACCAGTGGGGGTGGCGGCGATGTTGGCCCGGACTGGATCTGAGCTGCCAGACTCGCGATCCTCTGCGTGCGGCGCTCAACCAGGTCCTCCAGTTCTTCCTGCCAGCACCACAACACTGCCGCCTGCTTCTGCTATGTTGCCACTATCTCGGCCACCATCTGGGTCAGCTCCTTCCCCGGCTGGCCCGCGGGTCTGCTGTGTCCCCATCCTGGGTTTCGGCACCACTGTAACAAACCCACAGCAGACCTGGGTGCATGTTCACGCTTGGCAGCATACTTTATTACAACTCAAGGTTGCCGTTCACGACACACACCGCCACCGCGGGGCGACTGCTTGCACACGGCCAACCACCGGACCAGCGGCGCTGGCACCTGAACTCACACCTCCCTGTTGCTGGACCAGGGGTGGGGACGCCGTCGCTCCGGGCCGATTTTCCCTCTCCCGCTCACGGAGGGAGGGGAGTAGGTTCGGCCGGATGGCTCCCTGGCCTCAGTCGGGCGATGGGGGTATGTGGCGGGGCATTGCCTGCCGTGCTGTGCAGGGAAGGCGGACGCACCTGCACGGCATCCGCAATCATGCCCTGCCGACTTAAGTATTGCACCGGGTGCTGTGATAGTGGTTGTTGTTATGTTGAGCTGCAGCTCTGTGTGTGGATGTACAGCAACCGTCAAAGTATTAATAAAATATGCTGCAAAACATGAACGTGCACCCGGGTCTGCTGTGGTTTTGTTACAGGAGCACTGACTGAAAGTTCTGATATCGCCTGTTTTTCCAAAGAAAATGTCTGAATCTCATTCACTACAGTGAGAGCTAACTGTACAGTCTTCATCCTCCTTTCCTTTTGCTTTGCTGTCTTTGAAGGAGTGCTGGTTTTGTCCTGGTATCCTCCTGGGGTGGGGGACGACCACGGGGAGCCCACAGAGGACCTCGTTCCTACCGTTATGGACGCTGCCCACAGGCACAGCATCAAGGTAACTGGTGAGACAACCGGTATGTTTTCCCCTTTCTGACGATTTACTGAATTTCTAGATGGCTTGCCAGTGTTTCCTGACTGTTAATGTTAAGAACAGTATTGATTTGAATCTCTTAAAAATCAGCTTTGTGGTCACACTTTGACTTTGTGATTATTTAGACATAATCAACCTGAAAAGCAGAAAGATAACACTTAATAAAAATAATTGATGAACTTGTAGAGGGGTTAGAGTCTTCCAGATAAGTATCAAGGCTGAGGATACACTGTACAAGTCCTGTATCTATAATGTGATTTATATCATGCTTTATAAATATGGAGGCACAGAATAATGACAAACATGCTAAAAGTAAGAGTACTTACATACTCTAAGTATTTACGTAGTTGCATATACGTACACAGATATACGTATATACAGCTGAGAAGGTTTAGAAGCACATCAGCTTAATTTAATTGCTCAGGTTTTTTGAACTTGTTGCCTGCATTGTCGGTCTTTGCCTCTAAACAGGATAATGTGTCACCAACCGGCCCACACGGCCATAACAAAAACCAGAGATGCACAGAGATGCACAGCAATGTCATCCAAACTATTTTATTTTAAGTGAATAAAACAGAAACAAGAAACTTTGTACAAACTATGGTGTGTGTAGTCAGGAGCATCAGTGGGTTAGAGGAGGGCACGGGTGGAAAAATGGTGTATGTAATGTTGTTAAATGCAAAAACCAAACCAAAAGCAACCAGAATGAGCCACACACAGCTGAGCTCTACAGGCTTCTTATGGAGCTCTGGCACACTGAGCCCAGGTGTTGCCAGTGTCACTAATTGTCAACAGGAACGCTGCCTCTCCAAAGCCTGCAAACAAGACACAAGCAGTCCAAAAGGAAGGCAGGGTGCAGTGCATGGTCTCAGAGGCGTTTGAGCAGGATCCAGCAAGGATCCTAGAATCAGTGTTTAGAAAACTATCATAACTCCAGTAGACTTAGGCTATGATCAGCTGAGCTGCTGCTCTCTGTGGATGTGCACAACTGAACTGAACCAGATGTGAGCAGATGCTTCATGAGCTGTCCTGGCTGATATCATCCTCTACACTGACAGTACTTGTTTATACTGTCTGTTTTCTAAATGGTACAAAGTTTGTATGAAGGTCGAATTCAGTCAATGGATCTCAGCATCATCAGCTAAAGGAGTCTCTGCGACACTGGATGTAAGCTAGCTGTGACCATGAGCACCACAGCCACTGTGCAGTGTCACACACTATTCTTTACTTTAAATCATCACAGTGCAGCAAACTCACCTGTTTAAAAACATGAGGACTTGCGTGTACGCTTTAAAATGTCCAGTTTATCAAACAGAACTGAGCATCCTTCTCTTTAAAGCTAAGCTCTCGTCTTCCTCTCCGGTCTTTCTTCGAGTGAAGTCTTTCTTTTCTCTCCCTGTGAAATCCAGCAGCTGGACTTTTAGCTGCAACACACTGTGAGACAAACAGCACACAAACAGTTTGTGTTTGTTGAGCTGATAGAGACGCTGAATGACCTGCCTCGTCTAGGCCTCGTTAGACGCTCAAATACTGCGACCGCAATTTATGGACACCTGCAGTCGTTCCAGCGTTGTGCCAAAAGAATAAATAAATAAAATAAAGCCTACTTTATCTTTGACTGTGGCGCACAGTAGGGCTGCCACGATTAGTCAACTAGTCACGATTACGTCGACTATCAAAATCGTCGACGACTGATTTAATAGTCGACGCGTCGTTTGAAGCTTTGTAAGATCACAAAAGACGCAGGAATAAGTAGTAGGATTTAAGAGTGTAATAACGGACTGAAACAGAAGATGGCAGCACTGCATGTACAAGGATGCCAGCTGCCGTTAAACCCCAAAGAAGAAGAAGAAGCTGTGTCCCAGAATTCATAGCGCGGCCCAGCTCAGTTTCCAACAATGGCGGCAGCTAGTTAGTTTTAATATTACTCTTATTATTCTTTCTGGGTCACAAAATAAACGTTTAACATATTTTCAGGCGAGAATGTAGCTGTGTAAACCTCAAATATCTGCTCAGTTTATCAAGACACCACATATTTTCAAAAGCGCTCCGACGTTTTCGGAGACGTCTGTTACCCACTAGCTCGATAGCTAGCCGGGGGCAAGGCTAACTAGAGCCCGTGAGAACACCGGACTCCCAGCAAATCGTTTTCAAACCCACCACCGTCTTTCGCTACTCAGGTTAAATATATATAAGTCACTTAGATAACTTAAAATGTTATTGTTTGGCTTTTTTTAGTATTTTATTTGTTCCTGAGTAAATCAGTTTGGCTGAGATCAAAGTTATAGTTTTTACACAGCTGAATAAACATCAAGCAGACAGCTGATTATCAGAAGTGTGAGACACTCGAGAATTTACTCCGGTGTCCTGTTATATTTTAGATAGCAAGGAGTTTATTAAACTTAACCGAAACAATCTGCAAATGTCATTAAAATTTAATAAACTATCATCTTGTCTTTATTTTTAGTTAGCACATACCTTAAACACTTACAGCTGTAAGCTAATGATAGTTACATAAGAGCAGATTCCGCTGTACGTTTTACGTCCAGTGGCTGATGATCTGATTAGTCGACTAATCGCAAAAATAATCGGTGACTAGTCGACTATCAAAATAATCGTTTGTGGCAGCCCTAGCGCACAGGTACCTGAAAATTCTACTCAGATACAGTAACAAAGTGTTTCTACTTAGTTACTTCCCACCTCTGCTGTTTAAGAAAGGGCATCATACAAGAATCTGCCACTGTTTATCAGAGTTCACACCATGAGCTCAAGACATGGAAGGAAGATCTGGAGATTAAAATCTTAGCTTGTGTTGTGGCCGTGAATCAGGCAGATTAACACACTTTATGTAACTCCTACCACTCGAATCATTAAATATAGCAGACCTATGCACTAAATACAGGCTAAAGGAAACACATTTCAGTGTCTGTAGGTGCAGAAATATTGGACGTGGTCAGAGTGACAGATTATTTTAAAAGGTTTTCTTTTTGTACCCAAACATTAATGGACCGCATTCTTTCACTCGCCTAAGAGCCAAAAGCAACTCCGGTTACCTTGAACGTAGAACAGGTGTTACACATCGAATCTACTGAAATACTCGAATACCTCAAACTAGTATCTGCAGAAATGCAGTGTGAGTGAAGAATTCAGCTGTGACATTGATTTTGTTGATTAGGTATTTCCAGTGTTGGGAAGGTTACTTTTAAAATGTATTCCACTACAGATTACAGATTACATGCCCCAAAATGTATTTTGTAACGTATTCTGAATACTTTGGATTACTTAATATATTATCATGCTTTTTACAGCTACATGAATGTGATTTATTACTATTACTGAAGGTTACTCTCCACACCAACACCAACTAGATGTTTAAATCTTAATATAAATGAGTAACAGTAGGTGGACATTAGGTAAGGCTGCACTTTTTGCAGAGATCTCGTATAGAAAACTATTCGGCGCGTATATAAAACAGGTCCGCGGCTCCGAACCGCAGTAAAGGGACCTCTGGCTAATACGTCGGGTTCGTGTCGGGCTCATAGCTGAAAACTAGCTTTACTTTGTTGTCTGGGTCAACTTTGCTAGCAGAGACAGAGAGAGGCGTTGAAAGGCTGCTCCAACGGAGCTTATTGTTTCAGAGGAAAACACGAACACAGTGTACAGTCGAGTCCTAATAGCTTACTCACAGCTGGGCTTCACTGCCCATGAGTCTACACTCTTTAGGGCGATGCCTGTAACACTCTGCCTGTTGCCTTCATATTAAATCATTTTTGGATAATTATTTTAAAAAATATTTCTTCATGTCATTATGCGGCTGCAAGTAGAGGTGACATGGGCCTCAGACTGAGACACAGACATTAGAGCTTCTTAATGCGTGTTTGTTTGGGTTTCCACCGGCGTGGAAACCAAAAACAGAGAGGACATAGCCGAACATATGAAACAGGAAAAGACCGCCGTGTAATCCCTTTATTTCAAAAAGTAACTGTATTCTAAATACCACCATTTTAAACGGTAACTGTAACTGAATACAGTTACTCATATTTTGTATTTTAAATACGTAACGGTGGTACATGTACTCTGTTACTCCCCAACACTCTGTATTTCATTGTGAACGTGTCACCGCATATACTGCTCTTAGACACTCACACACTGGGGGATGAGCCTGCTGTGCTAACAGAGAATTACAAAGTAAAATTCACTTATGTATTCATTGATCATATATATTATAACATGCTGTTGAAGATCTTTGAGGTATTTCTACACAAAGCATATATGTGAACCACTATGAGCTGCTTTGTGTTTGCTAGGTTTGCCTCAGTGTGCTCGTCAGTTTTCCCTCCGTCTGTTCTTGAAAGTCCAGTTTTTCAGCGTTCACTCCACAAACAGTAGCTTGCAGGTAAACCGTGTGTGAAAAGCATGTGTTCTGCAGTCAGAGGGCCTGGTTAGGTTCTCCCTCCCAACACAGGCTGAGTGTCATCAGGTTATATTGTGGCCATGGCTTTTACGTGACCCACAATTGAGATTTAACAAAATATAGTCTTTATTCATTTCAGAGTTTGGAGCCTATGTTCACCCATAATAACCTGTACTTTTAAAAAATCTATCCGAGACTACAAATTTACAGCTTTTATTGAAAATTAATGTATTGCACTGTACGAAGAGTTAGTCCTTTATTCGTTTGTTTGTTTGGGTTTTTTTTGTGCAAACAACATATAAAAAATATGTATAGAATTTTGTCCTTTCGAGGCTTTCTAATATTGACTGCTGCCTCATCCCTGTCAATAATTTAAAGGCTACTGAACATTGTATTGGTGATTATAGCTTGCAGTCAGTAGCATTTATTTATTAGCAAAATGAAGAGTCCGTCCTCCTTTTCTCAGGAGTTACTGTCAGTGATGTAGACCTCCTCATCTAAAGTGTGCCACAGTGTTCCAGCAGCAAGCAGCCAGTGCTGGCAGTGAGAAGCATTACACTGCAACAGTATTAGACAACATCAGACACAGTGATGCAGCATCAGTCAAATGAAAGCACAAAATGAGCCTTTTTACTTGAACTTTGCTTTTACACTTTAACAGAAATAAGAAGTACAGCCTAACCTTGTAACTGCATGACCTCGGGTGCATCGGCTGCTTAAAGCTTCACCATCATTACCATTTACAGTCCAGCTGTCATACGAGTTTAATGAGCGAGTGCTCGTTTTCATTTGTTGACTTTTCGGCAAACATGACCAGATGCTTGTATCTCCTCCTTGCGTGTCATCATAGCAAGGTTGTACTCAGCTGTGTCTTTTTGCCTCAGGTCTGTTGTTTCCACCTTTAGCAGCTTTCTTGCAAAGCATTGTGCTGGAGGTCACTGAAGGAGCTTCCTCTTTACTGCGCTGCCATCAGAGGCTGGCACGCACCTCTCAGACATGTCTCGGCTTTTCTCTTTCTCAGCTCCAACTGAAACAAGGTCAGAGCTCCTTTAGCACTAGCGGCTGTCAGATACCATAAAGCCATTAAATGTTGAAGGTGCTCGAGACAGCAGTGGCAAAATGAGCAGAGCCCCGTGTGGAGGACAGGAAAGCTTTCTCTTGGTCTACTTTTCATGCTTCCTTATATGGAAGTCTTAGTTTGAAAACTGGGTCTCTTTGTGAGTGTTAGTCAGACTTACACAACAGTGTGTATCTCACAGCTGACCTGAGCACTAATGCTTTCATGATTCAGTGCTCCAGAGCTGCTCCTAACAAAATACAAGTTAATCTGTGTTTGCTTTCTCTGCAAATGTCATATGCATATGTTTGGGAGCTGCTTGTCCTGTGATGCAATGAAAAAGACACAGCAGGAAACTGTCTGCCCCTCTGCCACTATGTGAACGTGTCACCGAAATGACATTTTACAGACACATAATCCCCTCCAGTGTTACACAATCTAACTAACCTCCTAACTATTGAGCTGGGTGCTATGTTACTAAATAAAGTGCTGGCATTGACAGTCTGGAAACTGGAACGGCAAAATAAAAGCTGTACTGACAAACAGTCTACAGCTGCTTTTCATGAAGCTTTAAGGCTCAATAAGCAAAATGGCCTTGTGCAGAATATAGGATGCTTTAGGTGATCAGCACCCAATTAGACTCCATCCTCTGAGCTGGGCCTTTATGTGTAGAATGTTCTCCCTGTGTCTGTGTGGGTTCTCTTCAGGTACTCCGGAGAGAACCCACGTGCAGTTAGTGGGGTTTGGTTCATTGGTGATTGTGGTGTGAATGTGGTAGATGGGAAAGTTTCCATCCCCTCACA
The DNA here is from genome assembly GCF_051167445.1 of Perissodus microlepis. Lineage (NCBI taxonomy): Eukaryota > Metazoa > Chordata > Actinopteri > Cichliformes > Cichlidae > Perissodus > Perissodus microlepis. Next base: position 1,086,176 of record NC_140481.1, read on the forward strand.
GCACCAAATTGGATAAGCGGAGGATGGATGGGTGGATGCATGGACGGAGGGAGGGATGATGGATGAATAGAGGATGGATGGATGGAGGGAGGGATGGAGGGATGATGGATGGACGGACGGATGGACAGATGGATGATGAATATGGCTCTCTGTCTACAATGTGCCGTCTCTCAAGACAGTCAGAACCCTTAAACGTGAACTTGATCAGTCAGGCTAGAATCAAAAGTACTGATATCATCAGGACATTTTCACACTGAGCCAACACCTCTCTGTTACAGAGCTGAGGATGCCTTTGTGCCAAATATCTAGAATAAAGATCTACATTTAACCTACAATGACAAAACCAACTCAAAGTGCTCTGACTAAATCGAGTTTGTGCGATTGTCTCTACATTGTGATCGATGAGACTACAAACCATTATACACATTTAACAATTAAATGTTCTGACAAACACATTTGTTTCATTTTCAGCTCATTTTATTTCCAAATTAAGAAGCAAATTATGTGAGTAATTTAGAGTGTCCGATCAAAGTGCATGTCTGCACCGTGAGAGGCCCACAGAGCCGCTGCTGCTCCCTCTGTTTCTGAACAGCCTCCTCAAAGACCTACAAAAAGAAGCGAGGGCCCTAACGATACCGTTCCTCGGCCTGTCTTTCTGGGAACCTGTGGATCCATTTTGTACGTTGTCCTCACTGGCAGATTGTTGCGTTTTGTTCTCACTGGCTGGAGAAACGCTTTCGTTACTTTCTAAACGTCTCAGCGCGTTACTGGAGCCGCTCGATGCTTTTAGCTCTGCTTTTAATAGCTCCACAACGGCTGCTACAAAAGTCGCGTGACCCTTTTCCATCACAAACTGAAGCACGTATTTGGATCCAAATTTGCGACACAGGTCTTTGTACATTATGATGTACAAGTTCTTTACAGTTTTTAGAGGAGTCAAGTCTCCCCCAATCTTCTCTCGTATATCAGTCACTATCTGCTGAAAATTCAGCTTTACAGCAGTCGTTTGTGTTTTCTCAGAAACGTGAGCGACTAAATTTGCAAGACACAAAGTGAGAAAGGTATCGGTGTCTGCGGGCGTAGGAAGCGTCCCAGACGAACACTGCAGGGCGTCGCTACATTTTTCTTCACTCTCTGAACTCTCACGGTCAAGATTTTGGACATCAGTGATTTGAAATGTATCACTGTTGCCCTCGCTACCCACATCTCCCTCACCTACAGAAGCTGGAGTCTGTGTGCTTTTAAAAGTCTCTACAGACTCTGGTTTAAAGTCGTCATCTTCCTCAGAGTTTGGCGAGTCAACAATGCTGTAGCTGCGACTCTCACCATCTACAAAAGGGGGAGCTAAGGTCTTTGCACAGTCCTTTAAAATGTTCACTACACTGTAAACCATCCCAACAAAGTTTGTCGGGGATGTGGATCTATCTGAGTGCAAGGACGTGGACCCTGTGATACGACTCAGGGCTGAGTTTACGTTCTTTGCGATCGACGCTGAAAATAAAGTCAGTAGTTTGTCTGAGTCACAAGACCGCCGTTGCCCAAAACCCAAGACCCAACCGAAGCAGTAATGAAAGATGTTTCTGAGGCTGGCCTGAATATCATCCTCTGTCACCCTGCAGTAACTGCACCCATCAAGCAGAGGTTCAACGTTCATCCTGAAAAGGGAGAGAAGAGAAACGTAGTCAGTCATTTTCCCACACGATCACTGTTTTGTCCAAATCTACAGGCGTCATTCAAATAAACCACATGGACGACTTCACAGTGATGTAAACGAAGCAATGCTGTGTCCTCTGAAAAAGCCCTCCGTCACCAGGATTACCCGATGAACCATCTCATGTAAAACGTCTAAGAAGAAGAAAGACTGAATGAAACTGTTTAATAAAGCAAGCTTTAGATTTACCGGTCAGCGGAGCTTTCTTCGTCTCCACGATCATGATTATGTGGGCAGCATGAAACCTGTCGGCGTATGACTTTATACACTACGGTGCCAATGTGCCCTATGAGTGCTCGGCACATCTCGGTCAGCAGATCGACGACATCCGAGGAGAGGTCATCGGTGGCTAATGCCGTCCACTGTCTGAAAGAAAAACATTGAGAATGGTTGAGCGACACAAACCTGTAACCAGTGAATATGTCTGTGTGTGCTGATAACTGTCTCGCTGACTTTGAGCTTGTGACTTACCTGAGCGATAAATCGTCTAAATAGTTTCTGAGGCATCGTTCAATGTCTCTAAATCTGAACAGAGGCACGCTGAGATGACTGCACCTCGGTTCAGCACGTTCATCTAATGGGATCTAGAAAGAACAGACAGATGTCAGTGAGCAGGCTTTACACATCCAAAATAATAAGAATTAGACCAGCAGCCAATGTCAGCTTTTTGTCACAGCTGCACTAAATAAACAGTATTGGTGCCTCATTTTGGATGTTTCTGTAACAGTTAGTCCACCAGCACCACTAAGCTTCTCACATATAATCATTGCATTTATTGCATTTTCAAAATGTCTAAAATATTGATGAGAGGTGGTCTGATCAATTTTTCAGAGTCCTACCACGTTCATGTTTCCACAATCTCGTCCGTGAATTCACGTTTTCGCAACAGCTTTGCACAAATGATCACTTTTTCCAATCTTTCACTCTCCGTCCTCACACTACATCTGGATAGTTGTTTTTTAAATTGATTTTTAAATTGCTCTCCTGGTTTGACATTTATCCTTCAAGTATGTACGGCTTTGAGCTAAAAGGGAAAAGGCTCTTTTCTTTTTAGTGCTTGTTTATTTCAAGTTATTACCATGTTTCTGAAAATAAATTTTCATTTGGAAAAATGTTAACATGTGGTCATTTTTCATACATGTATTATGAAACACACAACTACATATTAGTTTGTTTGTTTTTTTTAGTCTTAGACTACCAGTGAAATACAATAACATTCATATTTGAGTGTTAGGGGCGATCGTGGCTCAAGAGTTGGCAGCTCGTCTTGTAATCGGAAGGTTGCCGGTTCGAGCCCCGGCACTGACAGTCTCGGTCGTCTGCTGGTTACCTACTGGTGGTGGTCAGAGGGCCCGATGGCGCCAGTGTCCCACAGCCTCGCCTCTGTCAGTGCGCCCCAGGGCAGCTGTGGCTACAATGTAACTGCCATCACCAGTGTGTGAATGGGTGGATGTAGTGTGAAGCGCTTTGGGGTCCATAGGGACAAAGTAAAGCGCTATACAAATACAGGCCATTTACCATATTTAATATTAAGTACAATTTTGATTACGTTCAATTTACAATATTAAGTAAATGGAACAAAATTTTGGATTAACTGACCGTCTATATTTCAGTTACATTAACCAAGCATGTCAGTGTTAATTACTCAATTTTTTCATGTTTGTGTAACAACTACAATTATTCATTTCAACTTAATATGTTTAAGCTTCAGTTATTCAATTGATCAAGTATATTGAACAGATCTGACTGGTTTCCAATCTACTCAATATGTTTAAGTGTAAAAGTGTTGCCTCAAAAATGTAAAGTAAATGTCAGTTTTAGTTTTTAGAGTGTTGGGTGTGTTTCAGCTCAGCTTGTTCATCTCATCCCTCCTCCCACCTCCAAAGTGGGCAGCGCGTCCTCAGCTTCCCCGACTCAACATGCAGACACAAGCATGTGGCATCAATTGGACATTTTTTTTCAAGCAGTTTGAAAATATTGAATTTTTACACTCTGTGTATTATACGATCAACAGTTTAAGACCACTTGAAAAATGGCAAAAAAATCATATTTTGCATGTTTGGATCTAAACAAGGTTCCAAGAAGAGCGTCAACATGCAACACGAAGAAATGGGAGCGAGACAAAACATTATATGAGCAATTTATTGGATGACTGAGGGCCCTCGTCTGTGTGGTAACCACTGGGTTTTTCAACAGGACGATGCTACAGTACACAATGCCCACAGGACGAGGGACTACTTGCAGGAGAATAACATCACTGTTTGGGACCATCCTGCATGTTCCTCTAATCTAAATCCAACTGAGAAACTTTGGGGATGGACGGCAAAGGAAGTTTACAAAAATGACAACAGCTCCAGACAGCAGACGCCCTTCATGCTTCATCTTTTGTCTCATTCCCATTTCAGCTTGTGCAGAGACACCGATGTGTCTCTGCACAAGCTGATGTGAGCAAACAAAGCCCTGTCCACAGTGAATACAGTCTTACCTCGCTGGCATCATTTCTAACCAGTCAAGACTGTTGACAAGCTGAGCTTGAGCGCCAAACGCTACCACGTTGCTATGGAAACTGTTTACGAAGACCTTGAAGCCTCTTTTTAAAAGATGGAGTGGGCGGCGAGCGTTGGCTGTTCACGGCTCGACAGCTCTCTCCCTGCTTTGCTGTTTGAGACCTTTTTCTGCAGCAAAACAAGCGTAGCACAGTTATTTCAGGCTGACAGAGAGCATCCATCAGTCAGCTCACACTCCTGCCACAGAACAAAACACCCTGCTCTCTGTGAAGGCATGAAGTTATACCACTGTGGTGGAGAGGTACATACTCTGTTTAGGTTATAGCTGTTACTCAGTCACCTGATTGCGTTGGCAGACGTGGTGACGGTCCAGGCCATGTCTGTGGGGAAGGTGCTCCTCCTTCCTCTCTGTCCCAGCATGCTCAGCATGCAGCCAGAGAAACTTGGGCTCTGCCTGCTGTTCTCTATCCTTCTGTCTCTACAACAGAGGAAACACTTCCCTGCTTTTCTTTCTGTGTGTTTATCAGCAGGTAATGTTCTGCATGAATGAAAGCATGCTCAGTCTTTGTTCTGCCAGCTTTCTTCACTGTGTCCACCTCACGTTTCCTGAGCTCAACACATGTGGTGACACATTAGTGTAAAACAGCTGGTTCAGAATAATCACTGTAGTCGTGTCTTTGTGAAACCAAAGCAGTTTTGCAAGAAGGATAAATGTATCAGGCATGTTTCCAACCAGACGTCCAACATTTTACTAATAACTTACCCACTGACTTAAACTCAAAATACACTTCCTCTGTTTATCAGCAGCTCTTTGCAGCTACTTGTTACTGTTCAAAGCACATCTTTCATATTTCATCAAACACAGCACAGCTACAGTTACAATATTTCAAGCAAGGACAGCAGACAGCGTTGCCATGACGTTAAGTAGTTTGGTAATTAGGCAAACACACGTTTAAGATGTGGTATCTGCAGAGAGGGTACGCAGTGACAGCAGAGATGCTGTAGCTCGCTGACATGATTACAGGTACTACTGACTCAGTCTTTCCTCTTTTCTGGCAGTTCATAAGAAACAGAAAATAAACACTTTCACCTTTTTAACTATTCTTTCCCAGGTTTTTGTGGATTCAGGTGCTGCTTTTCAGTAACGTCTGTATTGTCATGTGTTCGTGCACAGGTGGCTTTTCACATACAGCCATACAAGGGCCGGACGGACCAGAGCATGTATGACAACATCAAATACATTATTGACAAGTAAGCTGGTTTTCTGTGTGTCCCATTACCTCTGAATGATCAAGCTGTCCGTATCAGTTGGTGCTAACATTAAAAGCCCACACATGTGATGGAACATGAACCCTGATAGATGAGGAACAAGTCATTAAATATAAATGCCCAGCCTGTGATCGCACAGATCAGCAGGTTTCTGCTCCTTCAACTGATTAAAAATGACTGAAACGAACCTTTGTTCTGCAGTCTCATAGTACTCCAGTGTTTGCAGAAGTCAAGCATCATAGAAAGCAGTTTTTAAAGTGCAATATTATAAGATCATTGGTACAAATCCTTTACTTTTGATTTCCCAAAAATATTGGCACCGATATTTGTGTGAAAACCGCTGCGATGACCATGTGCATATTAGAAAACAAGTGTAGCCATCACACGCAGACCCGTCCGCACATTCATGCTTTGCAGCATCTACCTCTTTATTCACAGTTGTTGTTACGAACACGGCTGCAGCTTTTCAGCTCGCACACAAACATACACGCGAACAACGACATTATTAAACAGTCAGCACAGACTTTTGAGGCGTGATTGCAGATGCCGTGCAAGTCGCGGTGCCGCCATCACCCCTGCAGCGGCACCGCAGACCACACGCCGCCACAACAAGGTTTGGACAAAATAGGCGTCTAGGCTGGTGTACTGACCCTGGATCAGCTGACCAGAGGACCCATGAAGTGTCTGATTTCCTGTCCTGTTTATGGTAGACAGCTCACATATATTTGCAAAGTGAACCAGAAAGACGCTTCAGAAACATGCTGTGATTCGTTCATTTGGTGGCAGCGCCCTCCTTATAAATCACATCAACCGCCCCTCCCTGAGCCTGGTGCTGCCGGAGGTTTCTTCCTGTTAAAAGGGAGTTTTTCCTTCCCACTGTCGCCAAAGTGCTGCTCATAGGGGATCATATGATTGTTGGGTTTTTCTCTGTATGTATTATTCTAGGATCTACCTTACAATATAAAGAACCTTGAGACGACTGTAGTTGTGATTTGGCGCTGCATCAATCAAATTGAATTGAACTGAATACAGCAGCTTAACACGTCTCATTTTTCTCAGGTATGGAAAACATGGCGCCTTCTACAAATTCAAGTCGAGCACCGGGCGAGTACTGCCTCTGTTTTACATCTACGACTCCTACCTGACACCGCCCGAGTCCTGGGCAGAACTTCTGACAGCTAAAGGCTCCCGCAGCGTTAGAGGCACGCCTTACGATGGGATTTTTGTTGCACTCATTGTCGAGGAGCGTCACAAATACGACATCCTGGCTAGCGGCTTTGACGGCATGTACACGTACTTTGCCTCGAACGGCTTTTCGTTTGGCTCGTCTCACCAGAACTGGAAGGCCATCAAGGCGTTCTGTGACGCAAACAATTTGCTGTTCATCCCAAGCGTTGGTCCCGGGTACGTGGATACTGCCGTTCGACCGTGGAACAACCATAACACCAGGAACCGTGTTAACGGACGTTACTATGAGACGTCCCTGCAGGCAGCTTTGTCTGTCCGTCCAGAAATCGTCACCATTACGTCCTTCAACCAGTGGCACGAAGGCACACAAATAGAGAAGGCTACGCCCAAGAAAACTGTGACCCGTTTGTATCTAGATTATCAGCCTAACCAACCAGACCACTACTTGGAGCTAACACGCCAGTGGGCAGAGAACTTCAACAAAGAGAAGGACAAGTGGCTGATGTGAGCGTCAGCTGAGTGGACGGTCTGAGCATCGCTACAACATGATGTTGAGCTCGCTGCCACACCTCTGTGTTCCTCCACACAAAGTTTCCGCTCAGCGCTCTCTTCCTGTTTCGACTGCCTGTCATTTTTTGTACATGTTAATAATGACATTCACATGTTGATGCTTCAGGGTCGCAGTGATAAACAGCTAACACTGGTTTTGTGAGTAGTGTGGTTCTGACTACTAAAACCATGTGGATGTGTACAGTAACTCTACTACTCTGTGAGGTTTATGTTGTATTATCCAATGCTCCAGACTGTTCTTTCCTGTCTTTCCATGGTGACAAATTAAACTGTGTGTCTGTTTACAGTTGGACAATCAGTTGCTGATGTGAAAAAGGTCCTAGGCTGCGTTCACAATGCAGGCGAAAGCGCATCAAATCCGACTTCTTTGACCCTCTGCGACCCATCTATCCGATTAATGTGTGACAGTGTGAACGGCACAAATCCGATCTGGGTCACTTTCGTATGTGGTGCTGAATCTGATACATATCCGATGTTTTAGGAAGCGACTGCTGTTTGATGGTCACGTCGCATTAAATCCGTCTTTTACGTCACCGACACAAGACAGACGCTGATTATCAGCGCCCGAGAAGACATCGCGAACGCTTCCTGTCCATCCAGTGAAACTGCTGGGAAGACAACGTTGGAGAAACGTGAACATTTTCTTTGTACTGTATAATCTGCAGATTCTGACAGAAATCTGCAGCTAGAAGCAGCGCTCCTCTAAAACAGCAGTAAGGATCATTATTAGGACAAATGTAAATAACAAAACTTTATAACTTAAAGCAAAACTGGGAAACGTGAAGTCCGAAGTCTTTACATTAAGGCCATCAGTCAAACATGCTGTTGGTCTGGGTCTAAACAGAGCGCGTCGTGTGTGACGTCTTCTTTTGCGCATGCGGCCGCTCTGAGCGTTCACACTAGAGCGCGTTTGCTGTCGCATTTTATTTGTAGCGTGAACGAGCAGGGAAAAGAATCGGATTTGATCCAAAAATCGGAATTGAGCATCAAGACCTGCAGAGTGAACGTAGCCTAAGAAGATGTGAATAAGCTGCTCAGTCCAGATGTTTTTTTAAATCACCTAATTTCTTACTAAATTGACTAAAGACGTATGAAACCAGAAACTCTTTGTGACAGGGAAAAATCAGTGAATGCTTTGAGCTTTTGGTTGTCAGAGACCAAAAGTTATCCAGAGCGTGCAACACCCCAAACTCTTGGTGAGCACATGCCAGCTGATTGCACTCACTGGTTGTCTTGTGGTAGTCAGTGTGTCTCCAAATAATTGCCGTCTAAAATATAAATGCAGATAGACTGCAAGCACATTGCAATCAACCCGAGTTCACTGCAAATGCAACACAGCTTTACATTAGGGATTTGCACAGACCTGGTGTCAGTGTTCAAAGCGACAGCATCATGGGTTTGCTGCACAGAGTGCCATCATTTGGTCTCCAGCCGCCGTTTCCCCAGTGCAGCAGTTCTCTGTTCCTGCTGCTCCAGAGTGGCCAGAGATGAGTCATCACAGCTTCATTCTAACATCTCAGAACTATCGATGTACACGTTTGGAGTGAATTTGACAGCTGGGACATGCTTTAGCTGCCTGAGTTTAGATGAGCAGCCAGTCACGAGTCAACAGTCACTACAAGAAAGTTTCCTGTGCTAATGGGCTTTCTGAAAAAGATGCTTCAAAGTTCTGATCACAGAGTCCTACTTGACATAAGTCCCAATATATTTGTCACTCCTTGGAGTGATACTGGAGTAAACTGGGGATCTTTTGCTTCTTAGCCAAATGTGTAAAACACTGCACTATGGAGCCACAGTAGTGAGCTGGTCCTCTAACAATGGCCACTTCTTTCATGTACGTCCATCAGTTAAATGTAAGAGCAGGGGGTTAAACGGTCTGTGAAGAAAATCTGAGAGAGTTTAAGAGATAAAAGAGGTGTGATGAGCATCAGGGGGCAAAAAAATCAAACTGGGATCAATGGAGAACCTGCTGGTGTCACTGTCGGACACACCAGAGCTAACAGTCAGTGCAGGGGAACATTTTAATGAGGTCATTAAACCTGGTGTGGTTCTCATAATGAGACAGAAAACAGAACAGGGTCGTCTGTCTGGTTCCAAAGGGAGCAGAAGTTTCTGAGGACACACAGGACCTTCAGTGATTAAATATTGTAGAAACTTCCATAAAACTAAAACTGATGTTGGTATTTATTAGACATTAGCTTGATATGTTTTTACATCTGAGTTTGAGCTGGCACGCTGGACTTCTCCAAGATGCCAGAAATAATCAAGAAATTAATTTCAGAAACAAAAGTTGACGAATAATAAAAAATAAATTACCAGTACTGTCAATTTGAGGCAGTTGTGGTCAAATACATTTGTGAACCAGTGTCTCTCCAAAAGCAGCTTTGCTAAACTGTGTTTAGGATATCAAACATTAGCATGTCAGGTCTTTTGGATATTTCCTGCATTTTTCCCCTTTCAGATTAAAAGAAGACACTTTCAAGCTGTTTTTATCAGAATGTGTTTTCATACGGTCTGTAGAGCAGCTTTCATTGTGTAGATGAGGGTTTTTGTGTAATTAACCTGATGGTATTTCGGTGGCGTGCAGGTGGAAGAGAAACACATCAGCAGACAAAAGCCAACCAGCCGACATCCAAGCAGCCCGGCTCGTGTGAAGGAGGACTCACTGGAGCAAAGCTGGTCCCTCGGGACGATCTGCTGCCTGGCTTTAATGGCTCTGCCTGTGCCCATGAAAACGAGATGTTCGTGCTGCTGGCAGTGAACATAAATCGTCGAGCCTTGAGTCACCAATCACTGCAAATGTACAGCGCAGCACTTGGAAGGCAGCGTGCTTCTCTCAGAAGTCTTTGTAGAGAAAAAGGCTGAGAAATAGAAAGAAGGCAAACACGAGGATAACAATGCTATTCTTATTTTAATGATTACTGACACTAAACAGGTTTTACAGCTCCGGTCCTGCTGGTGTGGCTGCTGCGACTGTGCTGGACAAACTCATAGAAATGTTAATGACTCTTGACAAACAGAGTTATTGAAGATGGTTTGCCAGGTGACAACTTCTGTAATGCTCTGATTTCTCACCACCACCAGTACGTTTCATTTATTCTGTAAATAAAATGCACTGGCAGGTCCACACAAGATGTTTCCACCAACCGTCCCCACACACAGCGTTGAGCCATCTTATGTTTACCTGTTAACAGATCTTTAGAGATTTGACACCACATTTTCAAATGTTTAATATTACAGGTTATTACTCTGATTACACACTAAGTCTGATACCACAGATAGATTAACACAGTTATCCACATATTTCCAAATAACTTTGCTACAGTCTCGGTGGTCACATGCTTCCACATGCATGTAAGTGGATGTCAACAGTACCTTTTCCACTGAGATAAGTAATCTCTTTAACTACATAATGACAAGAATGGATCAACCATAGCTAGCTGAGATAAGCTAAGCTATGTTTTGACAGGGAACAAAGTGAGTGAGCAAAGGCTGTGTCAGAGGACGTCTCAGTGCAGTTAACTCACTGTGAGGATCCAAAAAACTGTTCGAACATCACAGTGAGAGCAGTTTGAGATGATCTAACATCCTCTGAACATGATGACTTTGATGAAATGGTCAGCAACAACATCCAGGTAGGCTGTCACGTTTAAATTATGCTCAGTTGGTACCAAGGAGCCCACAGTAGTGAACCACCAGCAGCAGCCTGAACCGTGGGTACAAGGCAGGACGGTGCTGTTCACTCGAGCTGTGGATTGACAGATACCTTGGTTGTAAATGAGTTACGGCTGCCGTCCAATCAGCTTGAAGCATTCTGGCCTTTCTCAGAGGTCAGAGGACAACCACCACTCACTAAATGTTTGCTGTTGTTTGGATGATCCTCTGTTAACCCTAAAGATGATTTTGTGGGAAACCTGAAGACCTGGCCTGAGGGGGGAGTATGACCTGCTTACTGTTACCATCGCGTGCAGACGTGTGGTGAAAAATTTGTAAATCTGTGTCTGTCTCTGCGTGTTGGCCCTGCGACCTGTCCCGGGTCTACCCCGCCTCTCGCCCTATGACAGCTGGGATAGGCTCCAGCGCCCCCGCGACCCTGAAAAGGATCAGCGGACGCGAATGGATGGATGATTATCTGTCAAAAACACATAAATTTAAAAAACACGATGCAGGTGCTTTGATACGGGACCGTATGTTCATCTGCTGAAGGACGAGCCATTAATCAGAGTCATCTCTTCTGTTCACAATGTTGTCATAGCAAAAGGCAATATATTACAGGTGTGTGTGTGTGTGTGTGTTAAAATATGAAGGCTAAATCCACCACAGATTTTTTTCTTTTTTAACAAATGTTTTCAAAATATGGATGTAATTTAAAGATCTACCCTTTATGCCTGTATTGTTGTAGTTTGTCGTGGTCTAAAACAGTTAATGGACTCTTCAGTCTGCATCTTTAAATCCTTTTTCTTTTGTTTTCCCAGAGTTAGCGTCACAGATGCAAGAGCTCCATCTGGTGGAGCTCAACAGCTCCATGAACACGATTCAGTGCAAACGATAAAGCTGCTGTTTCGCTGACACGCTGGATAAAAGCAGTGCACCTCATCAGTCTGTGGATTCCAGATTGGAGACAACTAATCTTTTTCTTTCCTCCACAGCCTCAACTACACACGATAATATGATGATCAAATGAATGTTACACTGAAACTCTGAGATATACTGACTCCTACATCATATCGATAAATGATTGCCGTTCCTTTGTGATGTGTTGTCATCAAACTAATTAAAATTGTTTTGGATGAATAATCACAGTTGATGTTATCAGAGTTTTAAACTATAGTTACATAGAAAGGACATAGCACACACAAGAGTGGAAGCATATACACCACGGGAACGTCCAGAGATAAGAACAGAAGCAAAAATCCTGTAGCAACATGGAAGTGTCGAGTACAGAGGGATTCACCAAAATCTGCATCTATAAGGTTGCTGTACCATGAATGAGCAGAGCAACCTGGGCTCTCACAACACCTGCAGCAACTTTCACTTTTTCCATGGAATTGGTGAAGTAAATCAACTTTTCGATGATATTCTTTGTCCAGCACCTGTATATTAGAGTCCTCCCTCTGTCATGTTCGAGGGCTTCGCAGGTTCTGCTGATGGTTTCAGACGTCATTTCCAAATGATCTGGGTCATCGTGGTTGCTGTAAACCAGGCACGGCTGCAGGAGCTGAACCGCCGACTACAGATTATACACAATAGCTTCAGCTTGAGCAGAACTTGCTCCATCCATACATCAGTATTAAAATATCAAATATGTAAGGGACTATTTTCAGTGCTGTCCTGGTGATTTTAGGAATTGTTGAAGGACCAGGACGAACAAGCACGCTGACAAAAGTTTCTACTTTATTATGATCATAAATGGTCGCCACATTACAAAGTTATGAAAAGCAAAAGAGAAAAGTTGGTGATGCCGTTAAAACCAACTCTACAGCTCACAAAGAAGAAACACGAGTAAACGGGATAAAATCAGAGTTTAAAGAAGCTGTTCAGAGTTGGTGTTTTTCAGCCCCCGTCTACAACAAGCCCTGTCTCTTCAGATCCTCGTAGGTCTTCTTGTTGACCACGTTTCCACTGGAGTCCTCATACTCTTCCTGAAAAGCACATCAGCAAAAGCAATTAGCAGCTACACCACAACAAAGTACAAATGTCTGCTGAGTGCTGGTACCTCTGTGTCTGGCTGCCACCGCTCTGATGCTTTCTGGGACTTGAGCTTTGCCCACACTACAGTTGACATAAAACACATAAATACGTTAACATCTGAACACGAGCTGCAATCAGAATCTGCTCCAATCTACTCACAAGACACAGCATCCTCGATCTGTGTGACGTTGGCAAAGTGAGCGGTGTTGGGGATTCCCAGGCAGCGCATCCCGTGAGCGTGTCTCCACTCCTTTAAACAAACATGGAAGTTCATCAACCTTTAAACGCTCCCACAGTCACTGCCAACCTCGAGAAAACAACAACAGCAACATACTGCAAAGTGCCTCTGGAAGGCCTTGGGTCCTCTGTAAGTGTAGTTTCCACAGATCTCACAGTTGTAGTTGATGTTCAGCCCGTGCAGTTTATAGAGCCAGTATGGAATTGGCTGCAGGGAGTGACAAACACACACGGTTACTGCGGGTAATCAAGTAGACAACAATGAAACATCTTATGCTATTTAAAAATAGCAGTGACATTAAAGTGAGAGCATGTCCTCTGAGGGATCTACCAGCGTCGTGTAACAGCAGCACAGGCTGCGTGTGGATCGACGCCGACTCGCGTTAACACGTGCAGATTTCACACATGCGTGTTACTGAGGCCGTGTGCACTCTGTGCAGGTGTGTCTGTAGCTTTACCTTGCCGTCCCAGCCCAGTGGCAGGTTCTTGGGGTTGTAGATGATCTCGTTGTCTTCGTCTTCGCTCTCGCTTTCACTGACCTGCTCTTCCTCCTCCTCCTCACGCTCCTCTCCGGTCCTGGCCTGCTTCCTTTGCACGTTCTCATGAGTGAGCTGCCTTTGCTCCTGTAGCCACATACGCAACATATCAACATGTGGTTTCCTCACGAAGCCGGCTCGAAACACGAGCTCCAACAGCAGCATTAACACATCCAGACTCACCCCAAGGATCTCCACGTATTCGTATACTTGAGCTTCCAGGAAGGCGATTTCCTTGTTCCGCTCTGTGTCTCTGTTGGAGTGATGTATGAATCATTAAGAACTACATACTGAACACTTTGATGAGACATTATGAGGACGTGACATCAGAGGGACAGTTTTACACACACTTACTTTTTAGGTCCCTTTGCTTTGGGGTTCTTGGCAAACAGTGAAGGATCCAGTGATTCCAGGGACTTGCCTTTGGTGCTGAAGAGCCTCTGAGCTCTCTCCTCCAGGGTCCTGAACACAGACACATTCAACCATTAACTGCTGGCTACCAGCTGCCAGAACACCGACGTCCTTTTGACTCTTTTACAAGGCCCCAACTAGACTTTTGTACTGTGCTGTTTTAAACATGTCTCAACAAACAAACACTAGAGACAGTTTCCGTCAGCTGCTTTGTTTTCCAGGTGCACAGCAGGCAAAACGTCTGACTGACCCACAGAGAGATCGGTTCAAACCAGCCGACAGGTGGGGTCAGCCGCTCTCTGCAGCTCTTTGTCATCTGCTGCCTTGTCCACAGAGGTCACCACTCGATGGCTCTGCATATTTCATTTGGGTTTTTTGAACACCGGATGCTCTTTGTGGTTTCAAACAGGGCTCTCACTATACTAAGGACGCACGGCGTGAGGTTATCTGTAGTTCACAGATGATTCCCTGTCCCCACAGAGCTGGTTTTCCAGCAATATTCTGCTTGGAATATGAAACCAATCAGCCTTTAATGCTGTAGAAAGAGAGGACGTCTGTCAAAGTGAGTTATTACGCTGCTCCTGTCATGTTTCTAGAAGCTTACCCTCCACATTTCAGTCCCAAAGCCATGAGTGCTGACTTCAACCTGTCCAGACCCAAAGAGGCCAACTCCTACAGCAAAGAGGGAAACGGAGAGTAAAACAAATATGAAACCATTATTTATGCAAAACACTTTGATTTCAGTCACATGTCAACGAGGACTGATTTTACCTCCCAAGAGGAGAAAGCAGAGAGGTCCAGATGAGCACCTGCATGTGTCAAAGCACTACTCGTCTCTTTCTACAAATAAACACACGCAAAAAGTCAGAGAAGTTCCCAAAACCTAACCATCATCTCTCACTGGTCCCAGCAGAAGAACTTACAGGCCAGCCTGGAAAGGTCCCGTTCTCCCATTTCTTCTCAAACTCTGACAGCACTTTGCCATAAAGGTCGTTCTGGTCGAGCAGCGGTTTGACCCGGTCTGTGTAGTCCTGCAGGTACTCCAGCAGCATCTCTAGATACCTGCACAGCACGAGGCATTGAAACGTGTCCACTTCTGCATGCAACACTGACGTGTGACTGAGGAATCAGATTCTTTACAGTTATGCTTCCAAGCTGACATCTTGAAGAAGCAGCATGGACTTACTTTTTGTATTCAGCATTTTTCCTGTCCTTGGGAATGTCGAACAGCTGGTCAAATGAAGACAGGTAGGTGATGTACTCCAGCTTCTGTACAGACACAGGGCACAGAGAGCAGTCAGACAGATCCTGGCTCGGAGGCTTATTCTCTATTAATGAGAATAAACGGCTACTTCAGGATCACAACCTCAGCTCCCTTTAAGTTGATGTACTTCAGGTAGCAGTCGTGCAGATCGAGGTATCGGCCGTATCCCTCCTCATCGGTGAAGTCCACCATATCTGCCATAAACAAGTCATTCATGCACTTTAAGCCTGGGTATGAAGGTCACAGATGTTACTTACAATAACTGTTAAGTGTAGTTATGTAACTGCAGAGCAGACGTGGGGGAACTCAACACAATAAAGTGTGTTTGGTAACCAAAGGCAACCAGTGCTTTGCCTAAATGAGCCTTTTCATTAATGAAGAAAGAGTGTTGATGCTTTCATGGGGAGTTAATCCAGCTGTGAGATGGTAACAACACCTACAGCCTGTCTGACACGTTCGCAAACACGAGGCTCTCTGTTAGTGGTGATTCGCAGCAGAACTGATTAGCATAAGCAGATGATCGGTGCTTTGCATGCTTCTTTTCCAGTGAGCTCCGGCATCGATCACATTTCCTAATTTGACCCAAGAACAAAAGTAGCCAGAAAAACGTCTCGCTACAAACGTTACTGCTGCTCAACACTTAAGTTTAACAGTAACTACATTAACTTAACAGGAGCCGGCACCATACTGTTACATAACAACACCGGTGATCTTGGGTAAAGCTTTTCAACCAGCTGCTTAAAACCCGGCTTTTCTACCATGTAACGCAGAAGTGAGTCACATCCACTGTGGACCACAACATACGGCCAAACTTCAAAGTGATGCAAGAATTTATGGGCGTCCATGTCTTTATATTGTAAGACCCTACAATGACCACGACTACTAAACTGCCCGGTTTGGTAGTCGTGAAGCCAACTAATGGGTTCAAACTTCTTCCATTTATTAATATCATATTTGTGACGTTTACAAAGTGCTCTTCTGCACTTCAATGCTGCACAAATACTACGAACTATTGTGCTTTTCCATGACACAGGTCTACGAACAGCCCAGCTTGTTTTCAACTCTATTTAACTTCCTACATTTGATCGATTGTTATCCAGTCAACTAAGCCAAGAACAATAAAAAAGGCTGCCAGGCGTTGGAACAGATTCTAATAATGACAGTCTGCTGCTACATGCTGACCACGTCCCGTTTATCTGGGAGAAAAAGGACACGGTCAGTATTCACATCTGCAAACATCTGATTATTAATCCTAATTTTGACCTTGAACCACGTCCTGATTGTTCCTCAGCTGTTACAAAATGAAATCAAACTTGTTGGTTGCTGTGTGGGTCTGTAAAATTGAAAGTGTATTGGTAAAAATATGTGATGAATGTCATTCATTCATTCAGGCTCATCCAGAGGGAGCCTTCACAAACAGGATGGACACCAAACGGCACAAAGTTACTACAATTAGAACTAAACGAGAAACTGTCAGTAATCAGCTGCTCTGATCGTCTTAGATTGCTGTGTTTTTATTTCAACTGCAGATTTCAAACAGACGTGTGCAGAAAAAATCTAACAACACTGATCTGATTCTCACACTTCAGTAATCATTCTTCACACAAAGTGTTACTTAATGCAGTGTAGCTACTTTCTATGAGTTTCCTCATTAGATCCCATTTTTGTTGTTGCAACAAATGAAAAAGTCAGGAAGCATTTGTTCCTCTAGCTGCTGTTCTGTGGGATTTGCATGTCGTGCAAACGTGTTCTTGACTCAGAACAAGCACGTGTTGTTTGAACTCACTCTGAGCCTCCTCGCTGGGGTTATCTCTGGCCTTCATCAGCTCCTCAAACTCTGCAGACATGGGGATGGAAATCTGCAGGAAGGACAACAGAAATCAGTTTCAAAGACCTGATGTACGCTTTCAGTTGACATTTTGGAATCAAAAGAATAAATACTTCATTGGGATGCTTTCGGTGGAACTCCTTTATCTGTTTGAGTCGGTTGTAGAACTCTGCAAACTCATTTGGTCCTGAGATGGCTGCAAGTTCGTCTCTCCTCATTCTGTCAGACAAATAATCCAGGAACACGAGAAGAACAAGAGGAAGTTATCAGGACAGCTGGTTTTTCTAAAGCAGCAGTCATGCATTCACCCCTGGACTTTTCAAGACATGAGCCAATGGAGGTGCACGGAAGAGGCATACTGACCAAGCTCTAAACCATCTTTACTCAGACAGACGGTCTATTACAAAGTGTGTGTACTGTCCTACTGCACTCGTGTGAGAACAGTGTAACTGTGCAGTCTTCACAGGGAGTGTGAGTCCTTTTGTCCTGTAGCCTGTATAAGCGCTTCTCCTCATATTATCCAGAGTTCATATTCAAAAGCAGCTTAAGTGGAAGATTATCCTGATGGGCCATATTACAGGAAGTCTTGCTTTTGTGTTCAGCCAATCAGGCATCAGACATAAGCTGCCACATGATTTCTGCCTTCTTTTGTTAAGTAAAACCGTTTCTCTAGACAGACCGAATCTTTGAATGATGTAATCATCTACGTGCTGTAACAGCAGTGTGGTGAGCATCGCATTTAACACAATTCAGCCACTGTTGCTGACAGTGAAGCTACACAAATGTCAGTAAACACATCCACCAACTACCTGACTGACAGGATGCAGTATATGAGGCTGACCAGGGCTCTGTCGGAATTGGTGATGTGCAGTACAGCAGCAGTGCCGTCTCCATGTTCACCATGTGCACCTCAGACATCCCACCCACAAAAATACTCTGAACATCCTGCAGTGGTTGGATGTATTAGTAATGAGCAGAAGCAGAGGATTCTGTAGCCTTCAGAATGTGAACAAGACCAGAGAGATAGTGACCGACTTCAGAGGGAAGAGAGCAGCTACACGACCCACGTCCTCGGAGAGGATCTTGATGCGGTCGAGGAAAAAAGGACCCGATTCTATTTACAACAGGCTGAAGTGGAAGACCGACAGGGGGCGTGTACTAGGGCTGCCACGATTAGTCGACTAGTCACGATTACGTCGACTATCAAAATCGTCGACGACTGATTTAATAGTCGGCGCGTCGTTTGAAGCTTTGTAAGATCCTGAAAGACGCAGGAATAAGTAGTAGGATTTAAGAGTGTAATAACGGACTGAAACAGAAGATGGCAGCACTGCACGTACAAGGATGCCAGCTGCCGTTAAACCCCGAAGAAGAAGAAGAAGAAGAAGCTGTCCCAGAATTCATAGCGCGGCCCAGCTCAGTTTCCAACAATGGCGGCAGCTAGTTAGTTTTAATATTACTCTTATTATTCTTTCTGGGTCACAAAATAAACGTTTAACATATTTTCAGGCGAGAATGTAGCTGTGTAAACCTCAAATATCTGCTCAGTTTATCAAGACACCACATACTTTCAAAAGCGCTCCGACGTTTTCGGAGACGTCTGTTACCCACTAGCTCGATAGCTAGCCGGGGGCAAGGCTAACTAGAGCCGTGAGAACACCAGACTCCCGGCAAATCGTTTTCAAACCCACCGCCGTCTTTCACTACTCAGGTTAAACATGATATATGAGTCACTTAGATAACTTACAAATGTTATTGTTTGGCTTTTTTTTTGTATTTTATTTGTTCCTGAGTAAATCGGTTTCGCTGAGATTAAAGTTATAGTTTTTACACAGCTGAATAAACGTCAAGCAGACAGCTGATTATCAGAAGTGTGAGATGCTCAAGAATTTACTCCGGTGTCCTGTTATATGTTAGATAGCAAGGAGTTTATTAAACTTCACCGAAACAATCTGCAAACTTCATTAAAATTTAATAAACTATCATCTTGTCTTTATTTTTAGTTAGCACCTTAAACACTTAAAGCTGTAAGCTAATGATAGTTATATAAGAGCAGATGCTGCTGGTGCAATAAGCTGTACGCTGTACGTCCAATGGATGATGATCTGATTAGTCGACTAATCGCAAAAACAATCGGTGACTAGTCGACTATCAAAATAATGGTTTGTGGCAGCCCTAGCGTGTACAAGAAGAGTGAGCATATATAAACAATGCAGGCTCAGATGCTTCAGTGTGAGGCGATTATCTCACTCTGTTGTTGCAAGCACATCACTTTTCTTTGGCGTGCTGGGGAAGCAGCATCGTGACACAGACTGAACAGACCGATTAGGAATGCTGGCTCTGTGGTCGGCTACAAACTGGACACCTGATGCTGGAGAGGTCGTGAACACACGAACAAGGAAACATGAACAATCCCGACCACCCTCTGAAAAACTTAAGCTTATCTTAATCTATCTTACTTAGGCATGAAGCGTAGTTTTGAGTTTCTTGTGCTGCTGGTTCAGTGAATTTTGGTCAGAGTGACGAAACCTGCAGCTTCAGAATCTGTGAGCTGTCTGCTTTTAGCCCCGACGGCGTGTCTGTGTGCGTGCCGTCACGTGAACGATCCACGCTCTGTGTTTACGTCCTTGGTGGGATCCATGTATCTGCTCTCATTTTGTGTTTTAGCTGTTTGGTGGTTGTTTAAATAGTTTTGTGAGCTTTAAGCTGAGGTTCTGGCGTTTCTGATAAAATACATTTATATTTAAAAATCGATTCAGGATTTAATGAATCGATATCGCTTTAAACAAGCTAAAATCAAGTTGAATTGGGAAATGAATTTTTTAAACCCAGGACCTAGTAAAAACAATTTGAGGTGTTATGTGCCTTTATGGAAACATGCCTTTGACACAGTTTGCTACTCCGATTCTTTATCAGACTTCAAATAACCAAAATATCTCCAGAATATTTCCTTGGACCCGTCTTTTCCAACAGTGTCCTCATCTTGTGAGCCCTGGGCATGTCCTTTCAGGTGTCTTGTTCGGTAATGCTACAGCTCACGTTTTTCTTCACAATTTGGTGTCATTTGGTCTTCTATCCTGCTCACACGCCTAACATACTGCTATGCCCAGCTGTAGTAGTATTATCACCTAGCTGTCGTGTTTCTGAGTGATTTGCTACTAGATTGGTGAATAAACCCACGTGTGTGTGGACCCCAAGTTAGAGAACAACAACAATGACACAGTAGAGCAGACGATAGTCTAGCAGATTCACATCGTTTCCAGACGTGGTGAGATTGGAGCTGACGTTAACCATCTCCTGTCATGTGCCACATGTAAGAAACGTTACGTCCCCATCCTGACTGTCACAAGATTTTTCAGGCTTCTCATGTGAATACACCTTTAGTTGGTCTACTTTTCAAATAACCGCTCAAAAGTTTGTTCCTCCACTTCTGTAACCGCACAAAGGTCCAGCCAACATACCTATATTTGAGTGGAAATGACTGTTCGCTAAGAAAACACTCACCCATCTTTGTCTTCATACAGGTCTCTGAGATTTGCGCTCACTTCCATATATCTCTGCAAGAAGAAGCGCAGACACCTTTTTACCAGCGTTGACCATTAACAGTGAAAAGTTGCTAATTATCAAAAGTGATTCTTTGTCTCCAATGTGCGTCTCTGAAGTCGGGTTTTAACCATTTCTATTTTACACCTAGTTTTAATGACCTCTGATGCACTTGGGGGCAGATCTTTGGGGTGTCATTTCGTTGTGACACCGCTTCATTCAGTACATCTGATTACGTTCTTTATCTGACCTCTTTTCCCGTGATTAGTGTAAGAAAATGCATCAAATCCGCTAATAAATTGTGCTTTGCACGTTTACAAAATTGTAACCTGGGTTTTATGAAAGGTTAGTTATTCGTTGAATTTCCAGCAAATACTATTAGCCAGTTGGTGAGAGCAGTTTTAAATGAGTCCAAACTCTTACTCACATCCAACATCGCTCTTGTTCGATGGTCAGAATTGATTTGTTCACGCAGCTGAAATGAGAGTTGGAAAAAACACACGGACAAATGTTAATTTCAGCGTTTCTGGGATTCACAACCAAGCGTAGCAATGCTAAAGCTAGCCTTAAGTGGCACCACTCACCGTCGACTTCTTGTGTAACATTTCTTTAGTTTTAGCATCCATTAGCCTCTCTTTCTCTTCGTGATAGCGACGCTGTTGTTCTAATATAGTTTCCATTGTCCGCAAAAATGTAGAACGTTTACTGGAGACGAAGTAAGGTTTCTAATGGGGTGGAATACAAATGAACGAAAGCGGCAATACCCGCCGTATCTAGTACGTTTGTTTTCAATGGCGCATGTCGCCGAGCTAACGGCCCGCACTCTATTAGCCGTATGAGAAACATGAACCCGTGGAAGGGTTCCGCAGTGGTTATGTCCGTGTACAATACTTCTTTTTTTATCTGAAGCCTTTCGACAGTTAATAATAACATTGGTTCCAGTTTATTTTTAGACAATTGCCGTGAAATCCTTTGACACAAATTGTTGAAAGTAATGGCTTCGTTTAGATTTTGACCGTTTTAGCCAGATGAGTTGATGGGCATAACAGCAATTCCTTTCAAGAGGATCCCTGGTGTTTATATTACTGAAATGTAGAAACTGCTTCTGAAAAGTACTCTTTTTCAACGTGACGGGTTGGCACCACACCGCGCACGGTCTGTGCCGCGTGCTCGGTGTTCTCTTTGCACTTCCTTTGTAGTCTACACTATCATCAAAGCCTGCCATAACACACAACGCACCCTCGCGAGGCGCGCGCACGAAGGCAGTCTGGAGCCGTCAAGCGTCGGATTGGTTAAAGAGAAAAAGACCGGAAGCGTGATCTCCGTGTCTTAACATAAAATACGTCCATTCATCCATCTTCTTCGGAGGGCTTTTTTTTTTTCAATCAGTTGCTTGATTCAATAAAAAAAATAATCTGAACTAGGTTGCATTATAGACTGACGTATGTCTGTGAAGGTTCTCAGTCATCCAGGTCATCGTAGTCAAAGGAGCTTGCAAAAGAAGCCATCTATGTCCACTGTGAGCGACCATCTTTGAACAGAGGCGGGGGTTTACGACACCAACTCTCTGCCATCTATAATCCAGTTTTGAGATCCCTTCCCAGACGCCTTAACGCCCACTCACATCCTGGGCCATCTGACCTCAGGAATTCGCATGATAAGGTGGGGCCAGGTTTCACAATGAACACACCCGAAACTCTGGCTGATTGGGACCCACACCCAGTTTCACACCTTGGCTCAGGCGATTAGAAGATCATCAGGGGGTCCTTTTGTCCCTCTGTGAGGGGATACTCCCACTAGGTTTATATCTGGGACTCTCCACCATTTGACCTTAGAACTGAAGAAGCTTCTCGGATGAGAGGTGAAACGTCTTCAAGTAAACTTAAAGAAGATTATAGACTGACATGTTTGTATATTCCTTGTTATTTTTTCGGCAATTTTCACTGGTATCAAAATAAAATCCAAATTTAAAAATGTAATGGTTTGAAATAACACGTTACACAGTAGGATCGGGGAAGATAAAGCAAATAGGCTAACGAGTGCAAAACTATTCTATGAGTATTGATATTGGGTGAAAGGACATTACAAGCCTCAGGTCTACTCGTGCACACGTGAAAAATTACAGAGATTAAACAGATCGCCAGTGTAATTTTTTAACCTCATTTGGAATAAGTTAAAGTGTATTGCATTATATGAATATTGTTTTTTATAGGCAGTCTTCGGGGAAAATAAGGCACAGGCTTTTATTTTGACAGATTAAACCGGAAACTGTGCTCGTCACGGTCGCTACTGTGACAGTCGCGGTTTCACCACATTCTCGAGCAGTCAGTCAAAGCAGCGGACAGTAAAAAGAAGCGGACGAGCAGCGTTGCGGATTTACAGAATAAACAGTGGAGCTTATAACACATACGTCCAGCCAGCTTATAAAGGTGAGCTGCTCGTATTCTTCTCTAATGGAGTCAACTCTATGAAGACAACGAAGATTTATTGGGTTATTTTGTGGGGAAGGGGGCGGGGGTGGTGGAGGTGGGGGGCATCCATTCTGTCTTTTGTGCTGGAGCAGATTTGGCAGCGGTCACTGAGGTCCGCTGCTGTAGAGGAGAGATGTCGAACAAGTGTGTCCTTCAGCTTTATCTTCTTCGGCGCGTATAAAGATTGCGAGGCTGTCTTGCTGTTAACTCTTCACACAGCCAACAAAACAGGCGATCCGGGCCGCGGGAGCTCGCTGGCCCCTCATATACAGCTTTATGAGCTGTTTGATGTGGACTAAAGAGGGTTCCCCCGAACGTGGTCTAAAATCTGAGCAGATTTAAACCCGTTTCTCATTAAACGACTGTATGTATACCATACGAGACCTTTAGAGTCATAGGCAGATGCACATTAATTCGGCATATATCATGCACCTAACTGAACTTAATAAAATGTAAACTATAATAATCGTTGGCCCAGTCGTCACTCAACCGTTAACAGCGAAATAGCCTTGCTAGGAATCCGAGCCAAAAGTGGGAATTCCCTCTTTACAGAGTCGGGTACAGGAAGGGTTCAGGGGTGTTAGCCGGAGAGAAAACCCAAACTCGTAACTGTTTTATTGAGCCGTTAGCCTCAGACAAAAGAACAGAATGAATCCACGGGACTGCGAGTGCCCTGCTGGGTGGGATCTATGTGTAGACTCGCTCAGTAATCGGTGACCGGTTGAGCTGTTGTGACAGTTTGGCACCCGACGGGGAAAGAAAACATCCTCCGAAAAGCCCAACACGAACCACCGGTATGTCTCCAACTTTTGGTTTCAGTATGTTTGTCCTCACCTGACAACTGGAAACACGCAGATGTCTACAGAGATGTTAGCAGCTTACCCTGAGATCTGAAGCGATGTCCTTCTGTGTCACTCTAACCCCACCAGAAACTAAAGTGAGGTATCAGCTCTCCACCACAGCTAACTGCACAGTCTTCATGCTGCAGCTGTTTGTCAGATGTCAAAGGTGGAGTGAGCTAACCAAAGCCACTGTCATCTACACCCGACCATCTGTCCTCACTGACTGTGATTCTATATTCATGTGAGCAGCAAAAATGCCCTCACAGCCATTCGTCTGTGTCATGCATTTTTCATTGCACACCAGGGAATGTAAATAGAGGCATTCACCTTGAGCTCCTCTCTCACATACACAATAATGGGGACAATTGATTTAGCAAGGCTGACCTTGTAGGTGTCTTTTTCTGAGACTCGTAGGTTGTGACTGACAAACGTTCAGCCTGGCTGATTGTCAGAATGAACCACACCAGAGCTCGGTATTTAACTAATGACATCTGCGGGTGTATCTTTGGATGAGGACATAGGATAACCCTGCTTGTTTTTATTATCATTCAGCAGTCCAACGGGCAGCAGGTTGTGTTGTCAGTAGGCTGTCTCCTCCTTTATCGGACATAGAATCACGGCTGTTTTTAGAGTTCTGCAAAAGGACCTTTTTCTGATCCAGCATGACTGATGTGGGTTCAGTGCACAGATAAGGTAAATAAAGTTGGATGAGCTTCAGTGGGGCAGTCTTCCTGCACACAGATTTGTTTTGGTTTTTTTTAAACAAACCTTTGATTATTTCTTCACACTCCTCCTGTTCTTGGTGAACTCCGTTGTCTTCCTTCCTTATTCTGGCCCACTTGTCAACCAGTAGGCATTTGACCCATGCATATATCATCCTCATTTGGATTTTGGAGAGCTACACAGGAGCGTGTTTGCAGTGGGTGAAAACCCCGTCCCGCCTGCTATCTAAATGAAAGTGTGTAGGCAGACGGGCACATTTACAGGACCCTAAATTATATTGAAGTGTGCAACAACAACCCTATGACATGTATACAGTTCAATGAGCAATAAGTTACCAGTATGACAATGTTACGATCACACAAACATATTTTCCATAATGTTATTTAAGGTGATGTTTTTCCTTCTTCGATCTGCTACCCAGAAAATACGTCGTTGGCTCGGTGACCTCAACTCCTTGTTGATGATTGCGAGGTGGAAAATCTTTGAGGCTTTGAGTTGTTGTAGTTGTGCTCAGCGGCTCAGCAATCTGATGAATTTCTATTGTCCACAGTTTAACTTTCAAACCCAAAAGCAGCAAGTATCTCCCTTCATTCCATTCATGGATTCACTGCACAGTGCCTCATAGGGTGGCTGAAGCCACAAACCTAAACTACCAGTTAATTCTTTGATACTTCTCAAGTCTGAATGAAAACAGATGTACAGATGGAATAATGCTGGATTAAGACACCTCAGATTGAAACAAATCAGCTTGATTGGATCATCATTGGCTCCTTATGAGCTTCAGAGAAATGACTGGATATCAGACCGTGAGGCCTCCCCTTAAACTTCCCAATATTTCTGCATGCTTGTGTGTGGTGGCAGTGACTACATGGCAGCATGAGTTTGTGATTCCCTTGAAGCACATATCCAAATACCAGTGGCTGTGAGCATGACCTGGACGTTTTGAAACCTCCACACTGTGAGAACATTGCTGTGTGAACAAGCTTACGAAATGTGTGCTGTTTCATAAAATGTTACACTGCACTTGTACGGCAGAGTCGTGGAGGCAACTGTCAGGATACGGGGGACAAGGACAGCCACAAATGTCCAGCTTACTGGGTTTTGCTCAGCAATATGCGAAAGATCCACTGGCTGAAGCACTGTGAGAAATGCACAGATGCTGTATGTGTGACTGATGCTATCGACACAGCATCCTGAGTTCGTAATTACAGCTTTAAATATGCCCATGAAGTTTTGAAAGGCCAGCCCTGACTGTTGTGAAACAGGCGTGTAACCCACAGCACAGATTTTCTAACACACCCTCCAAACAGGGTGTTGAGCATGAGCTGGAAGCTGGAGAAGCCTGCAGTCGAAGCAGATCCCAGGTTGAACTGTGTGGTTTTGTGATTCATACGGGATTCCCAGAAACTGCAGTGTGTCCTGATGAACGTGTGACTGCTGTGTGAAGGCATCCCCAGAAATCAGGTGTCCTTTAAAGTACAGGACAGACTGTTCGACTTACCATTTGCAGTTTTACTGTTTACCATTTTAAAATGTGTACTTCTCACTGACTCTATAAAAAACAGCCATTTGAAGCTTGACTGTTGAGATATTGCCTTCAGCATGCAAATCAACAACAAGCGCTTACTTTTTCAAGAAGAACTAAAAAGATGTGTGCACATAAAACGGTGTCAGGAAAGGCAGCTGAAAGAGTTTTACGTGACACGTTAAAGAGGCGTTCGACTGGATGATCAAGGCTCAGACGCATGAGAGTGAAAAACCCTCTGAAAGGGCGACAGCTTCTTTGCAGCCGGCAGGAAAGGCGTCAGATTATTGAACAGAGACATGAAAATAGTAAAAGATGGAAGACGTGTGTAGTGTCTTTGTCTGTGTCAGAAAGTTCTCATCCATCTGTCTCTTGTTCAGTTCGGACCTAAGCTCTCTTTGTCATGTGCCGCTTTATCTTCTGCTGCGTCTTCTCCTTTCTCATTTCCATCCTCCTCCTCCTCCTCCTCTCCCATATCTCCTCCTTCCTTCACTCGCACACCTGCCACGCCTCCATGTTCATCCTTGTCTCCACACTTGTCCCCCTGCACCTCTGTGTGGTTGCAGACGGACTCGTTTCCTGTGTAGCTCGTTTTACTCGTCTTTTTCACTCCCACACAAGACAAAACCAAACATAATTAATAGCGACGGGTGACGCAGCTTGTGTTGTCATGAATAATAGGTAAATGAAACTGTAAATTTGTTTTTGGTCGATTATTTTTTGGTTACAACAAAGCTTCTTGGAAATAAATCTTATATTGTTGTTTAAATGGAGCCACGTTTGTGAGGAAAATGCATCTGTGGGTTGAGCAGCAGAGGTGAGGATGTGAGGAAAGGCCATGAAAATCCTGCCAAATCTTCTCTGTCGGTGCCAAACAGCTTATTGTGCTATTGACTCGTGTTCGCTGTTGTTTATTAGGTTGGATAATTGACGTCTGAAGAAATCAGACGGGGCCTCAGCAGCATGTGGATCTCTCCCCACAGCCTGGCGCCTCCTCATGCTGGTCACCAGCTTGGTCACACACTGCTGTGGGATCCCACAGCAGTGTGTGACCAAGCTGTATTTAAAACTGTGTTTCTCAGATGACCGACCTGCAGTGAAGGTTGAGTAAACCTCTTCAGGTGTGCTCGTTACGTGCCGTTAAAGCCTGTGTGCATGTGCAACCATCCCACAGCATCAGCATGTCCAGTGAGGTGCAGCCGAGGCCGGACGACAGCCCCAACACCAGTGGGGGGAGTTCGGACGCCGAGCAGAGGGAGGCGGCTCCTCCGGAGCAGCCGGGCCCCGAGCAACGGGACCAGGCCCAGCCCAAAAAGAAGGAGGCCAAAATCTCCAGTAAGACCGCTGCCAAGCTCTCCACCAGTGCCAAGAGGTAAAGCTCAGTGCGCTCACTCTGTTTTGCGTTGTGCACTCTGCTGGGTGTGCGCCCGGTTAGCTGCTTGAGTAGTCGTCTGTCACTCACTTGTTCTCTGTGGTACTGCTGTTTAAATTGCTGCTTTGGTTTTGCAGTCAAAAGCCAGCATCAACGCTGCACTGCAACCTTCTGTTAATGAGGTTACAGCAGCCTCTGTGAAATAAATACTAAACACGAGATGCAACATTAGGACACTCATTAGATAACTGGTTAAATAAAAAGTAGGCGAGTTATGAAATGATGAAAGTACCGCCTGCTTGTATTTAATACATCTTTTTGTTAAATCGAGTAGTAACAGGAAAAAACAGATACTGGTGTTCTAATACTAATAATGGTGGCGTTTGGCACCTGTAAAGCAGCTGTGCTGAGCTTCTCTAAGCATGACTGGTGTGTATGTGACAATACAAATGTTCTACAGTGTTATTGGATATGGAGTAGGGCTGGGCGATAGAAACGATACACGATAGAAACGATATAAATTTGGCCAACGATAGAGATTTTGACTATACCGCTCTATCGCGATAGCGTATGTTGATGATGTCATCAAGCTGCGCCTGTTTTGGTCGAAAGCATCGCAGCGGCTACAACCATTATCATCTGCAAATTATGGCGGGCGACAGTCATAGCAAAGAGATGAAGCACTTTTGGAATATGGGGAAAGCCAAAAACTGCGCTTCCTCCACTTCCGTAACATTGATTCATTAATGATGAATTCTCTCACAGCTGCTCTATTCCCATGTTGTTGCAGTATATTGATGACTAACCTCCCAGAATCTCTCACGTTAACTTTTATCGAGTGGAAAAAAAGTTGGTGTTCATCCTCCAGCTTCACTGTGCTAATGTTATGCTAACATAGCTGTGTCGCTAGCAATCACGTAGCACAACATTATATACCAGCTAGTCCAACTTCAGTAACCCTGCAAAACGTCACTGCTGTTTATTTTTCTGTCTTCATTTATGTTGGAAGTGGTAGCAGAGCTGTACGTTTGAATTAGTTTCATCTCTCAGTCAGAACATGGTATGAAATGTTGAGGCGTAAACTAGCGAGCTAACTTCCTGTTAACTTCTAACTCCGTTAAATTTAATAAATTCTGTTTTCATGGATGCCTGGATGTTAAACTTCATTGTTACACCTGGTAAAGCAGCAACGCTGATCATTTTATTAAAGATGAAATAATTTAGACCGTTTTTAACTCTTAGTGTTTGTTTGACTTTGGGACCTGAAGCTGACGGAGTTTTGGACCCAGATTACTCTGCGAAGCTCCTCACCACGGCAGCCGTAATGCTCTGACAATCCATCAAGCAGTGCAGCTTACCAAAGCTGTACTAAAACATTTTTAACAGATTTCTGCAGCCAAAATCAGTTCGAGGTCAGTAAGCACAACCAGAATTCATACATAAGGCACACTCTCGATTTTTGAGAAAATTAAAGGATTTTAAGTCCTTATAGTGTGGAAAATACGTTATACAGAAGAAAAGAATATATCGCGATATATATCGTTACCGCACATGCTTCAAATTACATCGCGGTATGAATTTTAGGCCATATCGCCCAGCACTAATATGCAGCTGTCTTTAAGCCACCAGGTCCCAAGGACAGAGTTGGTGTAGTGTCTGTTTGCACCCGTGGTGCTGCTGACTGGTTCAGGTCTTTCTGAACCAAACAAAGGATTTTCATTAGTGAGAGCTTGCAGGTTTCCCCAAACTTATAAACAGTGCATTTGCATCATGACTGAATCTAACTGTGAGCTGCGGGATCAGTTTCAGGATCTTTAATATGCAAATTGTCATGACCACTGATCAATGTCCATGAGTCCCATTCACAGAGAGCTGGGGAATGGCTGCAATCACAGCATTGTAAGATGGTGACAGATGGACCCTTAGGCCCCCTGCTCCATTCAGAGATGGGCTTTCCCTTTTTCACATACGTGGTGGTGTTCCAGGGTAGGATAACAGCTCTCTTTGCCACTTCTTCAAAGTATTAAGACGCAGTTCCAAAGGCAAACCCACTTGTCTGGTGCTGAGAGCGGTCCTGTTGCTGAGGTTGGGGTCATCCTGTAATCTCTTACAAACGACCTCCAATGCTTCAGTGACGGGAACACAAGTGAAGAGAGATGTGACATCGTATGAGACCATGGTTTCATCTGCCTCACCTTCTCTACAAAACCCAAGCTGTTCTGGATGTGGTGTTCAGAGCTGCCTACCAATGGGCTTGAGCTGGTTTGAGTCTAGCAATCCATTAATGTGAAAAGGGATCATCTCTGAGTCAAGGATGGCCCGAGGATGCAACTAAGGGTGCATTTACAATGCTGTGATCTTAGCCTTGGCCATTGATGGTCATTGGTACATCGTATTGCATATTAATGATCACGAAACTGAGCTCACGGCTCATTGTTACGCAGGGGTGCTCGTTTTGGTCATTACACAGATGTTATAAGGTTGTAAACCTGCAGTCAGCTGAGACTGAAGAAGCCACCTGATGATGATGAAACGTTTCTCAGCTTCCTGGGATTTTCTTACCTGAAAGATTCAAGTTTTGTTTTTATTTACATTCATTAATTTTGTGTGTAAACAGCTGATTATGAAGGGCGTGGATGTTAGCTGATTAATACACCACAGCACGTCATCGCCACAATCCTTGGCTAACTAATTAATCATTGATGATTGGTTATTAATGCTGAATACAGTATTACTTAATGTATTATCACAGTGTCATTAACATAGTTAATATCAGCACTATTGTACATACTGATATAAATGCTGTTGCTCGTGTCTGTGCCTTGTTTGTTGTGTGTCTGTTTATTCCACTGACCTCTTGAAGGGAACGAGAATTTTCCTCAGCATTAATAAAATTCTTATCTTAATTGTTTAACAGCAGGAAGCTGTTTAGAGGCCAACAGGGAACAAGCAAAAAATAAATCAACAAACTGGAAGAAGTCCTCATTATGTCACATGTTGCTCTGTTTCTCACCAGTTCGTGGCAGGTTGAAACTGGGTATACTGGTGTGCTGACACTGGTTATCTGGCCAGCAGCAGAGAGCTGCTCCTATATTGATGTTGATACCAGAGAAAGTGCTTGTTGTTCTCCACACCGTCACTTATCGGCAGCTGTGCTGTTGATGAACGACATGCAGGAAGTGCAAGAACAGCTTTACCTAAATAAAAGCGTTATTCTACTACTCTTAATTATATTATCTGGGAGCCGCTTAATTAGTGTCAGATCCAGTTTGCAGCAGCTCCAAACAGCCATCCTCAAGTGTTCCTGTCCCACATGGGTACACACAGGTGGGCTGAAAACACTGAGAGTCAGGTGGAGACCAGAGATGGACCACTTTGAAGTTTATTGGCTGGTTGTGATTTTCCTTCTTAGTACAAATACTGTAAAGCTTTATTTCATGGAAGTCAGATGTAATCACTTTTTACGTCTTCATTTTTACTCAAAACTGCAGCAGTTTAGAGTACACACACACACACATGCACACATGCGCGCGCGCGCGCACACACACACGCACACATGCGTGCGCACGCAGTAGTTGAGGAACTTTTGTACATACTGCACGTTGGCACGTACAGGTAACTTTATCTACACATGAGACTCGTTGCAGCGTGGCAGTGCTGCGTGTTCACTGTGTCATGTAGCCAGTGTGAGGTCACAGGACTGCTGTGTTCCTGTGATGTTATGCTGGAGCTCTTTAATCCAGGTGATAGTTGTAATTTACTTTAATATAACTTGTTATTTAATGAATACGTTTAAAATAGAATTTACATTTGGATTTAATAAAACAAACAGGAAAATACGAGAACAGATTATTATTGTTTATTAAGATGAAAAAATACATTTATTGATATACAAATGTTTTTATTTTATAGAAAAAAATGTTGAATCATTTCTCAGAGAAGAACACCCAAATCTTACATTTGGGAAAAAATGTGTTTCTTACTTGCCTAATAAATAATAAAATCATTTTTAGTTATTAACATGTTTTAATAACTAAAATATTCTAATATAATCTGATAAAGGAGTTTCCCACAGTCTGTGAAGTAAGTCTCAAAATGACAGCGTTAACTCTGACGTGACGCCAAAGACATGCTGCCCAGCAGCGTCACAGCTGTTTACTGTGGCTGTCTCACACTGCTTTGTGTGTTTTGTTATAGGCTGAAGTATCTTTTAATAAAAGCACAAGGAGTGCAGTGAAGTAGCTGCTGAGGCTCATACTTTCTTTCAGCAAACATTTGGTTTGATGTGTGTGTGGACACTCTGTGTGGACACTCTGTGTGGACACTCTGTGTGGACACTCTGTGTGGACTCTATGTGTGGACACTCTGTGTGGAGCTGGGAAAGAGCCATCTGAGAGAAATGTTTATAGTTCATATCAGGGGTCGGTTACTTCAGTCAGCTGCTTAAATCTGTTATCCCCCCCCCCCCGTGCTTTCTATTATCATGCGTCACAGTAAAGTGGGCTCTTTATTTTAGCTGTTGTAAGGCGACACAATGAGTGGGACTGTAAAGTGTAAAGGACGGCACTTAATCACAGCCCTTGTGGAAACAGTTTGCAGTGCGTGGCACTCTGCTTTAAAGAGCCCAAACATCAGACTGTCTTCGGCCCTTCCAGCAGAGTCGTCGTCATTCTGAGCCTGGACCGTGTCTGTTGGGGGTCGTGTACAGTACGACTGTTTGAGTGTCCGTGAACATTTTCAGCAGTCGTTGTGTTTTTGGGAGTTAGCAGCCCAAACATTAGCACGTGTGCTGCAGGCTGCTCCTCTTGGATTGTGTGTGTCAGGATAACTTGATGTGGCTCTAACTCTAATCCAACCACATGGCTGACTTGGCGTGGTATTATTCTCGCTGTCATTGGCCTGTTTGCTGGCTGTCAGAGCACGGGCAGGACTTTTATCGACTTTATGACATATCTCTACTGAGGAAGCTCATCCATGATGATTATCTTCATCACGTGACTCATGTTAGTTTTTGTTTTGTATGAAATACATTTTCACACCTTGTTGTATCTTTTACATCAAAAGCCGTCCACATGCTGTATTCACACTTTGAAAATCATGATGCATATATGACAAATGCTTCATCGTGCAGCATTTCATAAATGAAAGTGTGTGGATTGCACTGGATATTATATATATATTATTATATGAAATGAGGTCAGTCATAGCAGACGCTGCATCAGATACACACAGAGAGGACCTCTCGTCCACAGTGGGGGGCCGTGCCATAAAAATAAGGACCTCGAGGGTAACCGCTTCATTAAGGTTTATTTCACTGGTAGCTTTTGTAATAAATCATCAGGTGCCGCACATGCAAAGCTGCTTTTATTCGTCATAGACTGATCCACATACATGCAGAGTATAACGGTGTATTCATGCACTGTGGAGCCTCGTGCACAAGCATGAAGAACTGGGAATATAATCAGAGGCGCTTTTCCTTTCAGGTTCATCTCACTGCTCTCCCTAACAGGTCCCCAGCTGCACTAGCCAATTTTTGGCACCTCAGAAAATCCTGAAGCTGTTTCACGACTCCACGAGTGGAGATTGTGTTACCGGCTCCTGCTCCTCGTGTTTCCTCCCCTCTGAGCTCAGTTTCACAGCAAACTTGCAGCCTGTGAAGTACACCCTGATCCACAATGAATGTTTTTTAATGATGAAGTGTAAGAAGCATAATTAACTTCTTTGCACATCTGTTGTGTTCAGGTTTTTATTCGGTAGTCAGAGTTTTCTTTCTATGTTTCCTAAAGCCTGAAAAAGAAAAGTAGCAACAGTTTTGGTCGAGTTCCTTTCTTTATGTGCACGAGACCATTAGACAAAGTGAACCTTGTTGTACGGCCATCCTCCCACTCAGCAGTAGTAGCTTTTAACAGCCTTTTCCCACAATTTTCCTTTTATTCAATGGAAACAAGAGATAGAGGATAGAAACTCAGACACAGGGAATTAGACTGATGTATCCATCAGACAACAAGCAAGTGCTTTGCTGCTGTCAGACAGTTTTCAATGTTTCTAAAAGAGCTTTCAGTGCTGGATGTTTCTCACATGTTTAGACGGGATACTCCTCAGCTGTTGGGTTTTGTCAATTTGATGTAATCCTACCTGCAAATGTAAGATTGTAAAGAAAACGTAATGCAATCTGCACTACAGCAGAGCATAACTCACTGGGAATACTTGCCTGTGTAGATTTTATTTTGATAGTTAAATTAATGTTTAGATAAAAGGAGAATCACATGAATATTAGAATGTCTTTGGCCTTAATAAGAGCAGCACTGCAGCTGCTGATTCCTCCGTCATCCAGGAGTTTTTCACAGGTGTGTTGAGGCTGCAGCATGAATCCTTGGTTGGTGTCATTTCAAATCCATTAGTGATGACAAGCTGTTCTGGCCCAGATGCACCAAAGCAGACCCAAAGCATCTAATGTCCTGATAGTGGGGTGCAGCCTTTCAGCAGCCTCGTCGTTACCAAACTGCAGATGGAGCGCGCTGCTTTGTCTCGGCAGACGCTCGTGATGTTATCCTGATGTAATGATCATGTCATCAGTCCACTTAAACACAAAAAGCATTTATTTAGCTAAGACGGTGCTCTTGGCTGACTTGATGTTGTTGATGTTCGTTTGTCTGCTGAGAACAAACCAAATGGATTCGATTTGTTGAGTGCAGCTGTGATGAGTGACGATGGTTTGATCCTAGTTTATCCATCAGTGTGTGTGTGTGTGTGTGTGTGTGTGTGTGTTAGATAAGTGACTTACATATAGAAAAGACACCTGCATGACCAGGTGAATGATGCTAGCAGTAAAAGGTGCTTTGAGTGGTCAGTTGAGATGTTGAGCAGCATCTATCTAACAGTCCAGTAACTCCTCAGTGTCACACGGTGGGCTGGTTGACCTTTACAGATGGTGTCGTAGCGTGATGAGCATCAGTGACTGTTTCTCTAACAACCCTCGTGTGTGTACGTCATTAGGGGTGGGGGAAAAATCGATACTGTGTAGTGTCGTGATATTTTGTTTGCTAATAATGTATCGATACAGGGACAGCAGAAATCGATATTTTGATATGTTGCTCTGACTTCAGAGCACGTTGATCCTTTTTCTGAGCAAGAATCCTGACATTCCTTCACTGTCCAAATGTGGTTAACAGCAATAAACATGACAGTTTACTTATTTTAATGTAAGACATGTTTTATTTTAATCAAGTTTAAAACTTTTTTATTTAATGTAAAATTATATTTTGTTTTAATTTACTTTCAAATTCTTCAGCTGCTGAAGGGGCTGCATAGTTTTCATAGATTGCATAGTTCAGAATAGCTATAAGCTATATATATAGCTACTAGACTGTAATACAAACTGTTCAGTTTGTCAACAATAAAACTGACTGAGATGAGAGAAAGACTGAGTGCGAGACTTTGATATTAGATAAAATGAATATTGATAAAGTTTACCTTTATGTACAGAATCTGAATATCGCAAAATATTTTTAAAAATTGCAATAATATCGTATCGTGAGTTGTATGGTGATTCCCACCTCTATACGTCATGGTGAACATCAGGCTGCGACAGATCGCTGAGTAAAATCAGGTCGTCCTCTAATGCTGCATTTTTATGCAGTAGGTTCATTTTGTGTGTTTGTGCACTTCACATGTAGCACATGTGTAACAATGCCGTTCCCCTGTTCAGCTCGCAGACTGAGCTAATCCTCACTGAGCAGCATCATGTGAGCTTCTGCTCTGGAAATGTGTTCGGTTTATCTCAGGATCAGGAAGATCGTGAGCTTGGAATTTCTAATATTCTAAGTAGGGATCTGGATATAGAAATGTCACATCTACAAGCTTTCACCATAGATCAGTCCTGGTAGCTTGAACATAAAAGCACATCAGTGTGAAGAGTTGATTCTCTTCTCAGGTACCTTTCTGAAAGTACAGATGCTTTATCAGCAGCACAGTTAATTCACCTGATATAGCAGATATGGAGTCTTATCCCAGCCTTTTATCAGTTTATCCATGTGTGCTTAATAAGAAAAGGCAAATAGTCGCCGTGTTGATCCTGCAGATCAGGACTTATTCCTGCTCAGGCACAGCTCAGCAGCTCATTAGAAAATCACTGAGGTGTCCAGCGTGTGCACTCACAGACTGACTTTATAGGCAGGATCGATGTAACTGTGTGTGATTATAACACAGGACGTCCTTTCGTTTCAGAATCCAGAAGGAGCTGGCAGAGATAACCTTGGACCCACCGCCGAACTGCAGGTAGGAGCCTGTGGATTGTGCGTGTGTGTGTTTTTAAAGAGCTGAAACCTCAGGCACGTGTGTGTGTGTGTGTGTGTGTGTGTGTGTGTGTGTGTGTGTGTGTGTGTGTGTGAGCCGTCTGCATGGACTGTCCCGTGTCAGCGACCCACAGGAATAGATCACAGTGCTGCATTTACACGCGTGTTTGCTCCAGCTGAAGCAAAGTGAGTGAACCTTGTAATGAGTCTAGAAAGCCAAATAAATGTCAGTGTAAGCTGGACTGTTAGGATCAGTGTAGCAACCGTGTTGTGCCTGTGCGTGGTTCATTCTCCTCCCCAGCTAATGAAAGGCCCGTGTGTTGCTGCTTTGGCCACTTTGTTTGTTCTGTTTGTCGGAGTCGGCAGTTTTTGTTCATATCTTTCAGCAGGAGTGTTACGTAATGGTATTTTAGTGTTAGGTTAAAGCAACACACTGGAGCAGAGCGAGCAGCACGTTGGTAAAGTCCAGGCATTTCCTGCAGGCCTGAAGCAGCAGCGATGCGTGTAAACTCCTAAGCTAGCACGCAGACGAGCTGGCTGTACGCACACTCATCTGCCCGGATGCACTGATGCCATTCTTCATCGCTCAGTTCACATTTCAAGTCTATAAATGTGAAACTACTAATACTCTTAAACAGGTGACACCTGAGGTTGTGCTGAGTAATGGTGGAAAGAATATGGACTGTGCAAAACAATAATAATGAGTCAGTCCATCCACTCGTCTTCTTCCATTTCTTCATCCTGAGCTGGGGTTTGCAGCCTGCTAACTGCATGGCTAACACATGTGGACAGAGCGAGCCCACAGACACAGGCAGAACACCCCACACTCAACAGCACTGTAAGAGCTGCCTTCACCGGTCCTGGTAGTAGTGGCCTAATTATGGACACTAGTGGACGTGGCACAATAGTGATTAAACACACATGCTTTTCTGGATGTTGTGATCATTACTATAATAATGTGGTGGGATCATAGCAGAAACAAAGCACTCACAGATGAGAAGACACATCATTAAAGGAGCGTTTGTCTTATGTTTTCTCACGACAGAGCAGCAGCAGAGTGGAGCCGAGTGTGAATCGCTCTGTGACTCCTGCGTTAATATCGCCTGTTAGTCAGTTAATAAGGTCATATTTTGCAGCAGGATTGCTGTGACACTAAACAAAGGCTTTTTAAGACTGATTTACATGCAGATGTTCAAATAGGCTCCGTGTTAGCCTGAGACCATATAAAAGCTCAACCTGCCTTCGTGGTCTGGAGGGTGAAGCTGACACGGGAGCGCCTCAGACCTGCTTATATGGCCAGCAGGAGCTTCCTCTGTGGCTGGGGAAGACTTGTGGTCCTGAGGACACCTGTAGGAAAATCCCCTCACATGGTTTTGTCTGTGGTCCCAGTGAATCTGCACTCATCAGGTAATAAGCTCAGTCAAGCTTTGGTCATTCTGAGAGTCACGAAGGAGGATGATCCAGACTATTGGCCAACAGAATATGAGTCATCGGTTCATAGAGAGTGAGCGTGTTGTTCCTCACTCATCACTCATGGAGTTGCAGTCACAGCTATCTCACCTTCTCACAGCTCTGCCTGTGTGTTCAGGGCTTCTCGGACATGAATTAAATGGCAGTTTTGATGGTGCTGCAGTGTAAATGAACGGCTGCAGTGTTTGCTGTTTGTCTCAAACAAGTTTCATCTGACTGAAGTGAGCGTTTAAGTTTTCACAGCCGGACATTTGGGTATAATTCCACTTTTTGAATATATAGTTTTAAGGATGATTCCTTTAAAAACATGCATGGTGATCAGCAGCCTTGGCGTGAATCGGGCTCGGCTGTGGTTGTGGGTGAATAATTGTGGTAGCGGAGGCGCGGCACTGCTTGAAGTGTAGGTTCGTCTGCACCTTTGTATTCGCCGCACTCTTAACAGCGCCCGACTCCCCTGAAGCCCGTCACATGTTTGATTTCCATCTCAGCCTGTTCCCTGTGTGATAAATGAAACATGCTGTCAACATTTAAAACCTTGTGCTATAATAAACTCTTATAAACCATGTGGCACCTCCTCACACAGGCTGCGTATGAACCGAGGCCTCTGTGTCTCACTTTCTTCACCTCCTAATTGATCTGACAGTATTAAATAGGCTGGGGTTATGAGCGGACATTGTGACGCAGCTCATTACCCCGCAGGCTTCGCTTCTTTCTTCCCTCCGTCTCCATAAAGCACAGCTCATGATCACAGACACTCCTACAAACATTGTCGCAGCTCATTTTCTGCATTCCCTTCATCGGTTGGAGGAAAAGGAGCGGCGTAGCTCGTGGGAAATGAAAAGAAAAGCACCTTTAATTTTTCCTGAGACAGCACGCCCGGTTTTGAAGATCGCTTGGCTTCATGTTAAAAGGACTTCATGGAGCCATACGAGGAGATATTTTTCATCGTTCTCTTTAATCATCTTTGTCACCCTTCCAGAGACCAATTAATTGAATGTGACAAGCGCTCTGGATGCGTATGTAAATAGCCCCCACACCAGACACATTGTATTAGCGCAGAGCTCAGTTGGCCTTTCTTGCTGTTTGCGTGTGCGCTGTCTGTAATTACCATATCCTTTCACCACAGTCCTGCCAGCGTTTTGATAAGAAACCCCGTCGGCTGAGAGAAAACAATGTGTGTATTCCAAGGGGGTGTTTGCCATGTTTTCTCTCACCATCATTCATGCCCGTTGTGTCTCTCCCCGTCATAATCCAGCTAAGACTGTGTGATCCAGAGGAATCACTTCCCAGTGAATATCAGTTGAGATCTTAAGAAATGAAAGCAAACCAGAGTATCAGCACAGAACTGGGTGAACGATTCATCCATGACTATCAGGCTGTAGATGTGACTGACTCACAATACAACTCAGCTGTTATTGTTTTATGCCAGAGAGAGTTTTACTATTATAGCTGTAGGTTTGTTCTCCCAGAGCCGTGTAGGTCTGGATCTCACTTAAAAATGTTTCATGTTGTTCACACAGCACCAAATCACAGCAACCGTCGCCTCAAGGTGCTTCATGCTGTAAGGTCGACCCTACAATAATACACACAGAGAAAAACCCAACAATCTCATGACCCCCTATGAGCAGCACTTTGGCGACAGTGGGAAGGAGAAACTCCCTTTTAACAGGAAGAAACCTCCAGCAGAACCAGGCTCAGGGAGGGGCGGAGCCATCTGCTGTGATTGGTTATAAACAGCTTCAGTTAGAAACTGTGTTTTGTGTTTACTTGTGTTATCTTTGTGTAATATTTACATTTGTTTGCTCATCTGAAACGTTTCACTGTGACAAACAAACCACACAAAGGAGATCAGGTGGGGGGTGAACACATCTTCACTCCGTCTGTGGCTGAATACAAACCTGTAAAGTGACACTTTACAACACGAAGGCTCCACAAAACCAGGTTTGATTTAAATGAACAGTTTGAATTCATTAAACTTTGTCAGCAGTAGTTTTATACTGACATTGATGCAGTGGGAAAAAAGGCCTAAACTTTTGTCGACATTACCAGGTGGAGGTACATGTGAGACTACGCCTGTGTCAGCGGGGCAGTAAAAGACCTTTCACCTGCCAGCTACCTCAGACAAGGACTGGGATGTTCCAGTCGGTCCCAGTCTCAGCTGGTCACTCTGTGTTCTACCTCCTGAACCTCGCTTTCATCACATGTCTTCTAATAATTACATCAGTCAAGGTTAACAGGGACCCAACAACAATGTTGTCTTATAACCCTTAAACTAGTGTGGATTCAGGTATGGGAACTATTCCATTGTGTGTGCACCAGAACGATGCTGAAGTACCAAACTAAGTTGTCGACTTTTAAATACTTTTACTAATATTTTACAGAAAGGGTTAGCATGTCTTTGTCAGACGCTGAAGATCGTTAAACACGATGAGCCATCACGTTATGCATTTTTACCAATATATATTTACCATAACTGTCCAGAGTATTGACACTTTGTGCAGGCACTCATGGTGCTACACAAAAAACTAAATGCTGACTTCCTGTCGGACCATCGTCAGGAAAGAAATGTTTATTTATCAGCATGCCTGCAGAACAAACAGCAGCCCAATGAACAAGAAAACATGCTGACTTGCTAGTGCATGAGCTGCTGTATTAGCATTAAACAGCTGGACGATGCACTGACACTGTTAACATGTTGCTGATGTTAGCATTTCATCTGAGCACCTGTGTGTGTCTAAGTGCTCTCTCACAGAGTGGCCGCTGTGATGCTCAACAACAGGAAGCAGTCTGGTCAGGTTTCACATGTAGAGCTGAGCACATCTGGTGACGGGACGACATCATCTCGTGAATCTGTGAGGCTGTGTTTGTGTCTCCTCCTCGTGTTAGCCACTAAAGCATGACCCCACAGTCAGCACAGCACAACTGATTGTTGCTTTTGAAACGGCGTTTGAAGCCTTTTAGTCCAATAACAGAAAAACAATGACACTTGATAGAGCACACAGCAAAGTGTGGCTTTCTCTGTGGCCCAGTCCTCCTCCTCTTGCATACTGGGTTGAGGATCAAGTGGTTGTTTGAGGCGGGCTGGTGTCTGCAGTCCGGCCCTGCTGCCTCACAGTAAGCTGCTGTGGCCATAGCCACGGTCTTGTTAGATAAACTGAAGGAGCTCCAGGTTGCTATTAGGAAACGTCCCACAGTGAAACAGCCGGCTCGTGGGTGCACCAGCTGTCCTGCCTGTAACTCACTTCTCAGGCTAAAAGCTGACTTTGCTCATACAAGAGAAGACACAGAGAGGAAGTGTCAGGCTAATGTGATGCTGACAACAAATAATGTGAACATCCAATCATCTGGTCTAGTCTGAGTGTGTCTGCAGCCCTGCAGCATGCTGATTGGTTGTTACTGAAGCAGCGATTAGCTGCTAGAAATGTCCGTTCACTGATGATAGACTAACTAATGAAGGCCTGTTTACCATCGCATTAAGACCAAATCCTCAGTCACTGATCCATTTGGGACTGTGGTGCTGCACATTTGATCTTTGAAAGCGATGGTTGCAGGTTAGACTGGATCAGAAGATGCTTGGTCTGTAACATGTTTATGTTGGCAGGAGATGTCAGGGAGCCTCTATGTGAATCCAGAGAACAGAGTTTTCCCAGAAGAAGGCTTTCTTTTCCACCTCAGCTGGTTTTATTGCTGTGGCAGTTGGCTGTACTATATGAACTCTGCAGTGGCAGACACTTGCTGTATTACGTATCATAAGAAAGCTGCAATGCTGTTAGTTAAGCCTCTTTTCCATCAGTACCTACTCGACTCGGACGCTATCCCTGTTCCTCGGTCTGTGGCTTGTCGTCACACTCGAGGGTCACGGCGTTGTTTTTTGGAGCCATTTTCCTTCTTCAGTGAGTTTCCAAAATGACGGTTTTGATTTTTGTGAACGAGACGCTCTAATGACTCATCGAGTGACGCCACTGACCAGCCAATCAGTGGCATTCAGTCTGACGACGTCACATTTTAGTACCTGCTCGGATCAGTTGGAACCGCGGGTGAGCAGGTGCTAAAAACTACCTGGTACCAGGTACTGTGACCTATGGAAACCTGGAAACTGTGGCGAACCGTGCCGAGTGGATCCGAGTAAGTACTGATGGAAAAGGGTTTTAGTGTTTACTCTGAGAACAGTGTTTGTTTGTGCTAGTTTGACAGTGAGGATGTCTGTTTATTGATTTTTATGGTGTAAGTTTAGTGTGTCACCTTCCTTGATTCTTCTGGCCAAACTTTGAGGGATCGTGATATTTTAAAATGAGTCTGGAACTGCACGGCGATGCTGTAAATCTAGGAGGGTTTATAGTAGAAAGGAAGAAATTGGAATGAAATGAGGAATTAAGAGAGAGACGTCCACACCTGCTTCATGAAGGAGTAAGATTTCTGCATGTCTGCGCCCTCCTGGAGCGACCGTAGAAGTCCTCATCATTCACCATCTTTTAGCTGTTTGACTTTTATTTTGGTTTCACACCCTCTGCATGTCTGCATCAGCTTTCAAGGGGAACTGCTTTATCTATGCAGTGTTTTCTCAATGTGGTGAATATATTTAGTTGATGTTCATCTTTTTCAGCGTCAGAGGTCAAAGTGATGCAGTATATTAGCTGTGCAGGGGCTCCTGTAGTGACGTTTTACTAGAGCAGGGTGATATGACCAAACATATTTATCACGATATACATTTGAAAATTTGCGATAACGATATAATTGACACGAGACAAAATACTTTACAACTCCACAATTTTATTCATGTGCAAAAAAACCATCAATGTATTTTCACTTAAACAAGCAGCTGTTTATCTGCATTAAAGTTATATAAAAATTAACAGTGCAAATG
The DNA here is from genome assembly GCF_051167445.1 of Perissodus microlepis. NCBI lineage: Eukaryota > Metazoa > Chordata > Actinopteri > Cichliformes > Cichlidae > Perissodus > Perissodus microlepis. The sequence continues at coordinate 1,128,492 of NC_140481.1, forward strand.
CAAACTCGCTGACTTGCTGACAGTTTAACCAAAAGGCATTTCCAGTGGAAACTGGCCGACATATCCTCAGCATAACCATGTATAATATCCACAAAACTTAAAAAGAGGTTATACACACACAATACGGTAACATTATGTTGAAGCACAGTAGGGCTGCCACAAACGATTATTCTGATAGTCGACTAGTCACCGATTATTTTTGCGATTAGTTGACTAATCAGATCATCATCCATTGGACGTAAAACGAACAGCTTACTGCAGCAGCAGCATCTGCTCTTATATAACTATCATTAGCTGACAGCTTTAAGTGTTTAAGGTCTGTGCTAACTAAAAATAAAGACAAGATGATAGTTTATTAAATTTTAATGAAGTTTGCAGATTGTTTTGGTGAAGTTTAATAAACTCCTTGCTATCTAAAATATAACAGGACACCGGAGTAAATTCTGGAGCATCTCACACTTCTGATAATCAGCTGTCTGCTTGACGTTTATTCAGCTGTGTAAAAACTTTAATCTCAGCCAAACCGAGTTACTCAGGAACAAATAAAATACTGAAAAAAGCCAAACGATAACATTTTAAAGTTATCTAAGTGACTTATATATCATGTTTAACCTGAGTAGCGAAAGACGGCGGTGGGTTTGAAAACGATTTGCCGGGAGTCCGGTGTTCTCACGGCTCTAGTGACCTTGCCCCCGGCTCGCTATCGAGCTAGTGGGTAACAGACGTCTCCGAAAACGTCGGAGCGCTTTTGAAAATATGTGGTGTCTTGATAAACTGAGCAGATATTTGAGGTTTACACAGCTACATTCTCGCCTGAAAATATGTTAAACGTTTATTTTGTGACCCAGAAAGAATAATAAGAGTAATATTAAAACTAACTAGCTGCCGCCATTGTTGGAAACTGAGCAGGGCTGCGCTATGAATTCTGGGACAGAGCTACTTCTTCTTCTTCGGGGTTTAACGGCAGCTGGCATCCTTGTACATGCAGTGCTGCCATCTTCTGTTTCAGTCCGTTATTACACTCTTAAATCCTACTACTTATTCCTGTGTCTTTTGGGATCTTACAAAGCTTCAAACGACGCGTCGACTATTAAATCAGTCGTCGACGATTTTGTTAGTCGACGCAATCGTGACTAGTCGACTAATCGTGGCAGCCCTAAAGCACAGTACGTATCACTCCGCGAGGCTCCGCCTGCGATAGCCGTGATGCTCCAACAATCCATCAAGCGGTGCGGCTTCATAGCTTAGCAAAGTCGTACTGAAACATTTGACAGATTTTCGAGCGCCATGTACATAAAATCGTTTCGAGGTCAGTAAACACAACCAGAGTTCATACATAAGGCCCACGGGATTATAAGGGGCTCTGTCGACTTTCAGAAAAATCAAAGGATTGATTTTAAGTGCGCCGTAATTTCCAAACAATACGGTAATAACGACGGCCCGCTTTCTCCCTTCTCATTCTGTGTTGCCGCCATGCTTTTTCCGCCATGTGCGTATGAAAACAAAGGCTCTGCGCATGTGCGTTTTACCCATATTCTATCACCATATTTCATTTTCTATCGTTGCCCAACATTATACCGGTATTACTGTGAACAGTATGATATGGCCCAGCCCTACTTAGACATTATAAACAAGAAGTTAATATAACCCAGCAGCTAATGTAGAGCTCAGATATTTTGGACTGACCTGATTCTGGCCTCCTTTCACTTTCTGATTGCAGGACATTTGTTTTCAGAATTGGATCCATGTTTTCCTCTGGTACTGCGATGTTTCCAACTCGGGCTCAAAAACACAACCTCAGTTAGCATCGTCATTTAGCCCAAAGTCATAATAACTTTGTGTGAAAATTCGCTGTTTTTAAAATGAGGCTTTTTATACAAAATCATCTCTGCTGCAAAAAAAGTGTTTTAATTCAACATTTTTGGTACTGTCAGTAAACTTGGCATCAGATGGAGCAGCAGGAAACTGTGTAAGGGGCCCATCTGTGACCTCACCAGCTGGTGTGAAATATAACTGCAGTGTGTTTTGCAGTCTGTGATCAAACACAAAGGAGGGTGACCCTGTGCTGTGAGCTCATTTATAAGGACGGGGGAGGATTGTGGCAGGTTCTCAAGGTGTGCAAGAGCAGCTCTGTTTGTCTGTCTTTAAAACCTAATCTGTGACCTGGAACAAAGAGCTAATTTAATGTGCCAACAGTTATAGGAAACATGTCCACTGGCTGTGATAAGTGATTCTACAGCTCTTTGTTTTTGCCTGTTTTTGTGCCTCCATCCTCGTTTATTTCCGCTCTTCTCTGTCTGCAGTTTTCTACAGCTGACTAAGCCTGTCTCTGCAGTGGTGTGTGTGTGTGTGTGTGTGTGTGTGTGTGTGTGTGTGTGTGTGTGTGTGTGTGTGTGTGTGTGTGTGTGAGAGAGAGAGAATGAGGTCATCGGTGTGCATATATCAGCTATGCACATCATGTCTCTGTGCTGGATGAATGATTAGCCTCTCATTAGTTATGCTGTCCTATCCTGTAGAGGAAAGTGCTGCAGTATCCTCCTCCTGCTGACTCTGTTAGAGACATAATTACAGGCAGTTGCATATTCTATCACAGGCAGCCACACCATGCTTCTGTCACTTGAGATTAATATGACTTGACGTCACAGCCTAGACACGCAGCCTAACCCTAACTTTAGTGTAGCCGTTAACAGTGGTTTGATTTGTCTCCGCAGCGTTGCTAACATACATTCATGCACATGTGCACACAGTAATCAAGCATAACCACAGTCGTGCTCACATATACTGTATGTGTAGCACTTCCTTTGCTGCACTTTAAGAGGAAACCTCATTCATTTCACATACACAAGAAAACCACGCTGACTTCCTCAGTATTACCCTTTGGCACTAGACTGAGGCAAGCAGCCACGGCCAGTGTGTGAAGTGTCACTGTGTAACTATGAAAGGCTACAATGCTGTGCGACGTCAGCGGTGAGGGTATCTGCTTCAGGAGGATGTAAATGCTTTCCATCTTTAAAATGATGATTTGTGCCACAAACAAGACTCAGATGTAAAACCACACTGGTCTGACTGTGCTACCATTGTGGCCTACCACACTACAAACACACATCATGTTGCACATGTTGGTGTGAAAATGGGATAGATCTGCAAATACGATCTACACTGGCTTCGAGCAGTCAGCAAGACAAGAAAGTCTCAATGGAAATACCAGGCTGTTAGACACGGCGCCTGTTTTTAGTTTAAAAGGTTTACCAGGTGTTATTCTGTGTCTCATTCAGTTTCATTCTCAGCATCCTGAATCGTGACGTTTTCTTTTTGTGCCCAAATCTAACACAGCTGAACTTAAAGGATCCCCTGAGGTCGAAGGTGAAACAGCTGCTTCAGACAGCAACAACAAGTGATTCAGCAAATCATTAATATAATCAGTGTGATGGAGAACTTGTTGCTTTGATGTGTAAAGGGGGCGTGGCTGCCCTCAGGACAGCCACGCCCCCTTTAAGGCTCAGCGCACAGGTAGCTTCTGTGTGTGACACACTGTGTGCGGTAAAGAGGATAAGAGAGTGTGGATCATAGGAGGGCCTGATGAGGATTTAAACATTGATATTCTTTAATTCTGTGACCAACATGAAGTTTGTGTAAAGTTTTGATGAGCGTGTTCTTAAAATGAATTTCATTATTGTTATTAAAAGGTTATTTTACCTTTTGCAGTGGCAAACCTTTTAATCCAAAAACAGTTGTTAGAGTAATGAAAATGAATATAAAGCAGCATAAATAACAGTGAGAAGGGGGGGGGTTTAACAGAACAGCAGAGCTGAGGAGCTTCTGTGAGTGCCGAGCACAAACACAGCCGGCTGTGCCAAACTGTGTTGTGACTAGACTGTCGGATTTGAAGACACGTCTTTCAAGGACACTGGACACTGAGCCTGCTTGTGTAATAGATCACCATTTGCAGTGATTTGCAAGGTCATGTGTGACTGTGGGCATCAGCTGCTCCAAACTAGAGGCGTGAACGTGTGGGAAAAGCACTTCTAACAACCCCCCGGCCCCCCACCTCGGGCCAGTCTAAAACATCCAGATGCAGTCACAGTAATCGTAAGTATAAGTGATGTGTAGAGGGGGGCGAGCGGTGTGAGCTGGTTAGCTGCTGAGTTGTTTCTCTGTCACCACAGAGAGAACGGACGCTGACATCAACAGCCCCGTTATCTGTGTTACAGCTGCAGCAGCCAGTGTGAGGGAGGCAAAGATAAGCTGAAGCTGTGCTCACGCATACCTGAGGCTGACGCTGCCAGTGTGTGGCCTCAGGAAAGACTGGCAGATAAACGTCACAGTCCACAGTGTGGTAGTGTGACAGGTGGGTCATTACTGCAAGAGCAACGCTTACACTTAGACATGGTCGAGATCTGTGTGGATGATTTTACTATTATTGCTCTCACTGAATCTGTTTGTAAGAAATAAGAGCCAGAAAAATGGAGCAAAGGTTTGATTTAGTCAGTGATGGTCGTCTTTTCTCGTTTCATGTTCAGATTCGTGTCGTAGCTGACTTAAGATTTCTCCTTTAGCATTGGATGCTGTTTTCATAGGGGGGTCCAATAATTTAGTGTCATCTGCAGGCTACCACACAGGTCAGGTGTTAGAGCGAGAGTTCAGGACCTGAGAGTAGACATTTGGTGAGAAGAAAGGCAAGAAGGCAGAGCTCACATTTGCTGTTCATGTTTCCATCTCACTCACTCCGACTTTAACGGTTTGTTCAAGAACAGAAAATAAAATAAAGGAGTTTGTATATATTTGAGTCTTTGTAAATTTCCCAAAACATGCGCCGTTTGTTCACAGCTGTCTTTGGTAATGTTAAATAATGTTTTTTCTATGCCTGTTAATAATTTCCTGAACTTGTGTTTTCAGTCAGCATGATAATAAAAGCTAAACGCTGCTTTCACTGTGTAATGACTGTAGAATGGTGATGTCATCATCTACACACAGCTTTTAGTAATCATTTTAAAGTTTTAGTAAGTGTCAGTTAACATTTAGGCTCGACACAATCAACAAGCTGTGGGTTTTTTGTATTTTCACATTTTGCCTCATGGACAAAATGATATGCACTTGACTCATAAACACTGAGCTGATGAAAACCCACCTAGCATGGGCGTAACCATGGTTTCTGCACAATAACAAACTCCTGCAGTGATGCGAGAACACGGCTTCAGCTTGTTTGTCACACAGCTTTCTATAGCTGAACATTTCCATGATGAAAAGCTAACCATGTGTTGACCCCAACACGTGGTGTGTTTTCCTCACATGAAGTATATATGTGAGAAGGACAAAGGCACAGGTAACGACAGGCAGACTGAATGTTTCCAGCTGTAAGTGATTGCAGTCTGAGCAGACCAGTGCCATTAAAATCAATGTTGAGTTTAGGGCTGCCACGATTAGTCGACTAGTCACGATTACGTCGACTAACAAAATCGTCGACGACTGATTTAATAGTCGACGCGTCGTTTGAAGCTTTGTAAGATCACAAAAGACACAGGAATAAGTAGTAGGATTTAAGAGTGTAATAACGGACTGAAACAGAAGATGGCAGCACTGCATGTACAAGGATGCCAGCTGCCGTTAAACCCCGAAGAAGAAGAAACTGTGTCCCAGAATTCATAGCGCTTCCCTGCTCAGTTTCCAACAATGGCGGCAGCTAGTTAGTTTTAATATTACTCTTATTATTCTTTCTGGGTCACAAAATAAACGTTTAACATATTTTCAGGCGAGAATGTAGCTGTGTAAACCTCAAATATCTGCTCAGTTTATCAAGACACCACATATTTTCAAAAGCGCTCCGACGTTTTCGGAGACGTCTGTTACCCACTAGCTCGATAGCGAGCCGGGGGCAAGGTCACTAGAGCCGTGAGAACACCGGACTCCCGGCAAATCGTTTTCAAACCCACCGCCGTCTTTCGCTACTCAGGTTAAACATGATATATAAGTCACTTGATAACTTTAAAATGTTATCGTTTGGCTGTTTTTAGTATTTTATTTGTTCCTGAGTAAATCGGTTTGGCTGAGATCAAAGTTATAGTTTTTACACAGCTGAATAAACGTCAAGCAGACAGCTGATTATCAGAAGTGTGAGATGCTCCAGAATTTACTCCGGTGTCCTGTTATATTTTAGATAGCAAGGAGTTTATTAAACTTCACCGAAACAATCTGCAAACTTCATTAAAATTTAATAAACTATCATCTTGTCTTTATTTTTAGTTAGCACATACCTTAAACACTTAAAGCTGTAAGCTAATGATAGTTATATAAGAGCAGATGCTGCTGCTGCAATAAGCTGTACGTTTTATGTCCAATGGATGATGATCTGATTAGTCGACTAATCGCAAAAATAATCGGTGACTAGTCGACTATCAAAATAATGGTTTGTGGCAGCCCTAGTTGAGTTCATGCTGCATGATGAGAGATTGGAAGGTGTTTCCTTTGATATGCCACACAGTGTGTATTATGATACTAATATGATAGTACTGCAGTTTTGACAGTACTTTATTTGTTCACCCGCTCTACTCAACTGGCTTTTCTTCCACAGTATCTTAGCAGTTATCCACAGTGTGTGGTTGCTATCAGCCCTGCACACCACACTGAGAAAATGATTAACAAGCAGCTCAGGACATCCACTCAGATCCTCTGTGCACACCACGTCACAGCTGGGACTTATGGATGTTTATTACTTTGTGAATCAGTCGAGGTTCATGCTCAAAGCACAGACTGGCAAAAAGTGGAGGTGGGAGGAATGATCTTCTTTTAATCTAAGGTGACTCCGCCTCTCCTGTGAAAAAGTGATCTGACTAAATTTAGGCTTTGAAAGCAGCAGGAGGGTCGTTCACCACGTCTGTCAAGTGTTGCTGTGGTTCACACTTCAGCATTGTGCACAAACACTTTACGCTGCATAGCTGCTCTCCCCCTGTAGTGTTCACTAAGATGTTACATCTGCATGCACAGCAGGGATCGTGACCCACTGTCACACATGTGGTATGTTTACTGTGACCCCAGGTCAGGGGTCACAGTAAACATCATTTTGGTGTCAGATGAATGTTTGATAGAGGAAATATTAAGTGATAATGTTTAATATTTCAAATATCACTATGGCATTGTAACGCTGTGACCAAAAACACAACCAAGCATACGAGTCAGTGTTCACGTGAGCCACCCTCACAATCAGACCCTACAGCATATATAACTATATCATATATATAACTATATAAGTTTCGGTCTCCTATTGTTTTTGTTGTGCTGCATCAGTTTGAATATTTGCACTAACTAGCTTTCTACCCAGGATGCAGCAGCTGTCGCTGTGGCGTGCTCCCACAGGTAGATTGTGTTGCTGCCTGTCAAACAGCAAATACAGAATTCGTTTGAGACACGACCAAACTAACAAATCTAAAATAAATTCCTTAACGAATCCAGAGCTTCCACCAGCGTCTCAGCACCTTCAGCACAGGTCGTGCTTGAAGCCTGAAAGGTGGAGGCAACATTTGAGGCATTGCCAACTTTAGCTTTCCCTCTCAACAGAGCTCACTGCTGAATTTTGTTACCTATTAACCAGATGAGGCACGTGCATGTGCGCGCACACACACCAGCAGCAAATCTCCATCCTCTTGCCAGAGTTAAATTTTATCCCCTCATATTTTGAATGAAAAAAATCCGACTTAAGACGTTTTGCAAAAGATGAAAGAGGCTTTTTAGATAAAAGAGATTTTTCTGGTGAAGGGAAATCACACTGGCACCAGTCTGCTCTTCTGAACACTACAACACAGTCCAAGAGGAACAACCAGAAATTCTCAAAGGACCGGCCTTCTTTCATGACTTTGGTCAGAGGGGAAAGCTTCTGTGACACATCATAAGTATTCAAAAGCAGGTTTTATAAATCAATGCAAATGAATGGACCCCTGAAAAACCTGATTCATTAACACTAAACAATATCAGCTGCCCTGAAGTGTTGCCAAGCTGCTTTCACGAGGCCTCCTCTGGCCACGAGGCTGCTTGTCAGTTAGTTTGTTACAGTTATGTGAACCTAACCGTATATGTGTGCCCTTTTTGGCCTTGATATTCATGAAATTGTTCCATATCCATGATTTATTATTAGTAGACAGGTATTATTAGAGCAGGGCGATATAGCCAAAAATATTTAATATTTTAATACATTTGAAAATTTGCGATAACGATATAAGTGACGATATAATTGACACTAGACAAAATACTTTACAACTCCTCAACTTTGATGGGTTTTTTTTGCACTAATAATGTATTTTCACTTAAACAAGCAGCTGTTTTTTATGTGCATTAAAGTTATATAAAAATGTAACAGTGCAAATGCAAATTCCTGTCTGACAGTTTAACCAAAAGGCGTTTCCAGTGGAAACTGGCCGACATATCCTCAGCATAACCATGTATAACATCCACAAAACTTAAAAAGAGGTTATACACACACAACACGGTAACATTATGTTGAAGCACAGTACGTATCACTCCGCGAGGCTCCGCCTACGATAGCCGTAATGCTCCGACAATCCATCAAGCTGTGCGGCTTCGTAGCTTAGCAAAGTCGTACTGAAACATCTGACAGATTTTCAAGCGCCGTGTACATAAAATCGTCTCGAGGTCAGTAAACACAACCAGAGTTCATACATAAGGCTCACGGGATTATAAGGGGCTCTGTCGACTTTCAGAAAAATCAAAGGATTGATTTTAAGTGCGCCGTATTTTCCAAACAACACGGTAATAACGACGGCCCGCTAGCATGCTCTACCAAAAATAGTGCTTTGTTGTGTATCTGACGGACGAAAGCTAAACCAGTTCCACACCACTGAAGCTGCAGCATTTTTACAAACCAGTTCAGGTTCATCTGTTTCATTTAACGATCCGCTTTCACCCTTCTCATTCTCCGTCGCCGCCATGTGTGTGTATGAAAACAAAGGCACTGCGCATGCGCGTTTTACCCATACTCTATTTTATATTTCATTTTCTTATCGTTGCCCAACATTATACCGGTGTTACCGTGAACGGTATGATATGGCCCAGCTCTAGGTATTATTGAAGGAATGGAGAGTTATGACGTACCCAAATGAGTAAACCAACATCTATCTGCAAAGGAGTCATTTCCTGTGGTTTGGCAGCTAAGCTCAGGAGTACCTCGATAACAGATGCAGTCGTTTGAAGACTTCACGTGCAGCACCTGGTCCCAAAATGTGTGGTACACAGCTGTATCATATGCATATATGTCACAGTCTGTGTGGTTGGCATTGTGGGGCATGTTTTGGTTTTTTCCTCTAAGCCATATCAACGGGAAAATCTCAGTGTCATGAAGCTGCAGCGTCTCATCTGTGACGAGCACACGCACTCAGCAGAAAACACAGTGGAGATGGTGAAAACTGATAAAGTGAACCATAATTTTGAAAGAAAAAAACCAACGTTTTGCAATTCTTGTTTCCTGTAAGGCCAGCTCTGACACACTGTGTTTGTAGGAGCAGCAGAGGGAGCAGGGCAGCAGACACGACTCATAGCCACTGATGTCTGATCTTCGTGCTCTGCAAACTTCACTCAGTTATGCATTATGCCATGAATATTATTTATTAGCTATTAGGAAATGATTTAACAGGACTAAGATACATTCAAGGCCTGCAAAGCGAAAAACAAAACAATAGATTGATAACAGAGGCTTCTGTGTTATCACGTGGCCTCGAGCACATGTGTATTAGTAAGCAGTAATAAATAATTCTTGCCTGAGCAGAGGAAGCATGCATCAACCACGCTCCACCTGCGACTCACCAAACACTGAGAGAAAAAAGAGATACTTAGCAGTGATAATTAACAGTTGTACTCGCATGCCTGTCACAGCTCATTTAGACTTCTGTGCTGACTCTCTGTAGACTGTGACAGCTTATTTAAGCGCCGAGCGTTTGCAGCATTGATGCTTGTGCACGGTGTTTTATCTTGTGGCTGTGTGCTGGTGTTTTACATGCTGTGCCAGCCACAATCGAAACAAGTACGGCTACGTTCACTCTGCAGGTCTTGATGCTCAATTCCAATTTTTTGATCAAATCCGATTCTTTTCTCTGCTCGTTCACACTACAAATAAAATGCGACAGCAAACGCGCTCTAGTGTGAACGCTCAGAGCGGCCGCATGCGCAAAAGAAGACGTCACACACGACGCGCTCTGTTTAGACCCAGACCAACAGTATTGTGTGACTGGTGGCCTTAATGTAAAGACTTCGGACTTCACGTTTCCCAGTTTTGCTTTAAGTTATAAAGTTTTGTTATTTACATTTGTCCTAATAATGATCCTTACTGCTGTTTTAGAGGAGCGCTGCTTCTAGCTGCAGATTTCTGTCAGAAGCTGCAGATTATACAGTACAAAGAAAATGTTCACGTTTCTCCAACGTTGTCTTCCCAGCAGTTTCACTGGATAGAAGCGTTCACCGCGTCGGGCGCTGATAGTTGGCGTCTGTCTTGTGTCGGTGACGTAAAAGACGGATTTAATGCGACGTGACCATCAAACAGCAGTCGCTTTCTAAAACATCGGATATGTATCAGATTCAGCACCACATACGAAAGTGACCCAGATCGGATTTGAAAATATCGGATTTGTGCCGTTCACGCTGTCACACCATGATCGGATAGATGGTCGCAGAGGGTCAAAGAAGTCGGATTTGATGCGCTGTCCCCTGCAGTGTGAACGCAGCCTAAGAGTCTGTGTCTTTGTTTAGCACATGTTGTTTTCTATCATGTCCATCTCCACCCTCTCTCTGTTTTGCCACCAAAGTCCCTGTAAATGCTTAAAAAAATGACCAGTGCTGAACAGGTCAACTTATTTCCAGGGAGGTGCACTCTGCATCACAGCACAGGCTTTCAGACAGGTTGGTGCTTATGGTGTACCCATATGTAGATTTAACACGGAGGCATAAATCCCAAATACAATGCTATAAAAAAATTTTCCCCCTTATTTTTCTCATATTTGTCACAATTAAATGTTTACGATCACGGGACTATGCAAACCTGTGTGTCCACGTGTGGAAAAATAACTGCTCCCTGAACCTTTAAGCTGATCGGGCCACGCTCGGCAGCAAGAACTGCAGTCAAGCTTTTTCAAAAACTGTGAATTTTGGCCCACTCATTTTTCCACAGCTATTTGAATTCAGTCACATCAGAGGGTTTTTGAGCATGAGTGTCCTGTTTAAGCATCTCAGTCTGATTTAGGTCCTTCATTGTCCCGAGCTGGACTTGGTAGTGTGTTTTGGATCATTGTCTGTCCTTCGGGTGATTCTGCTTGAGAGCAGAACTCACGGTTCCATCGAATACGCAAATACTGCAACTCCTAAAGCAGCAAAGCAACCGCGGACCAGCCGAACAAGCGCCGACATATGTGACTGTTGGTATGACGTTCTTCTGATGACGCAAACCTTCCAGAAAGCTCAACGGTTGTCTTGTCAGCTTGTCAAATGTTTGGGGATCAAGCCTTTTGCTTTATTGTGATCTGAAACATTAAAGTGTGACAAATGTGCAAAAACTAAGAAATACTTTGTGGTACTGTATGCATCAGGCTGAAAATGCTTCTGTGCTCAGGAAGCTTTGGTGTCTGCAGTGAAAGCTGTATGAAAGCTCTCTGTGAATCAGGCCAAACACGTAGTTGAAAACCCCTGAAGACGCTTCACATTCCCACTGTGCTTTTATCTCTTCCTGCAGTGACTGTGAACAGACAGATCAGGAGCCACTCAGAGAGTCCAGCTGATCTCTGTTTGAACTCATTGTTTCACATATATCACTGCACAGCTAGCCTTGTTTATACTCAGGTTAAATATATAACCATTACTAAAAATATACTAGTCTCTAATGATTTAATCTTAACGTCTATACAGGGAGTGCAGAATTATTAGGCAAATGAGTATTTTGTCCACATCATCCTCTTCCTGCATGTTGTCTTACTCCAAGCTGTATAGGCTCGAAAGCCTACTACCAATTAAGCATATTAGGTGATGTGCATCTCTGTAATGAGAAGGGGTGTGGTCTAATGACATCAACACCCTATATCAGGTGTGCATAATTATTAGGCAACGTCCTTTCCTTTGGCAAAATGGGTCAAAAGAAGGACTTGACAGGCTCAGAAAAGTCAAAAATAGTGAGATATCTTGCAGAGGGATGCAGCAGTCTCAAAATTGCAAAGCTTCTGAAGCGTGATCATCGAACAATCAAGCGTTTCATTCAAAATAGTCAACAGGGTCGCAAGAAGCGTGTGGAAAAACCAAGGCGCAAAATAACTGCCCATGAACTGAGAAAAGTCAAGCGGGCAGCTGCCAAGATGCCACTTGCCACCAGTTTGGCCATATTTCAGAGCTGCAACATCACTGGAGTGCCCAAAAGCACAAGGTGTGCAATACTCAGAGACATGGCCAAGGTAAGAAAGGCTGAAAGACGACCACCACTGAACAAGACACACAAGCTGAAACGTCAAGACTGGGCCAAGAAATATCTCAAGACTGGTTTTTCTAAGGTTTTATGGACTGATGAAATGAGAGTGAGTCTTGATGGGCCAGATGGATGGGCCCGTGGCTGGATTGGTAAAGGGCAGAGAGCTCCAGTCCGACTCAGACGCCAGCAAGGTGGAGGTGGAGTACTGGTTTGGGCTGGTATCATCAAAGATGAGCTTGTGGGGCCTTTTCGGGTTGAGGATGGAGTCAAGCTCAACTCCCAGTCCTACTGCCAGTTTCTGGAAGACACCTTCTTCAAGCAGTGGTACAGGAAGAAGTCTGCATCCTTCAAGAAAAACATGATTTTCATGCAGGACAATGCTCCATCACACGCGTCCAAGTACTCCACAGCGTGGCTGGCAAGAAAGGGTATAAAAGAAGAAAAACTAATGACATGGCCTCCTTGTTCACCTGATCTGAACCCCATTGAGAACCTGTGGTCCATCATCAAATGTGAGATTTACAAGGAGGGAAAACAGTACACCTCTCTGAACAGTGTCTGGGAGGCTGTGGTTGCTGCTGCACGCAATGTTGATGGTGAACAGATCAAAACACTGACAGAATCCATGGATGGCAGGCTTTTGAGTGTCCTTGCAAAGAAAGGTGGCTATATTGGTCGCTGATTTGTTTTTGTTTTGTCTTTGAATGTCAGAAATGTATATTTGTGAATGTGGAGATGTTATATTGGTTTCACTGGTAAAAATAAATAATTGAAATGGGTATATATTTGTTTTTTGTTAAGTTGCCTAATAATTATGCACAGTAATAGTCACCTGCACACACAGATATCCCCCTAAAATAGCTAAAACTAAAAACAAACTACAAACTACTTCCAAAAACATTCAGCTTTGATATTAATGAGTTTTTTGGGTTCATTGAGAACATGGTTGTTGTTCAATAATAACATTATTCCTCAAAAATACAACTTGCCTAATAATTCTGCACTCCCTGTAGAAGAAAAGTTTTCATTTGTCTCTATACATGTGTTAACTTTGGCTCATTAACAAAAGCATCAGTAAACTCCTCTCTGCTCTTTTTGCTGGTTTTCATGTTATCTTGTTCTACGGAGTTTTGTTGGGTGTAGGATCTCACAGCTCTATGATGGGATACACTACAGTACAGTAAGTATTATCATAAACACATTTCCATCCATTTAGAGTCACATTCAGTCTTATCACTTGCCTAAATGATCACAGTGGACACAACCTAATAAGTTATGGGGGCATAAACTACACCGGCTAGTTATTGAGAATCTTTAAAGACGTTATTCATGATATCTGCATAGTGATGTCTTTTATTTGTTTGTTGACCAACACTAACAGTTTGGGACTGTTGCATCATTTCCTCAGGTATTAATAAATAAATATGTCATATAGTTTCATATAGAGAAAAAATTACCAGTAATCATCCCACAGATGTAATATTATCTACAGCTACTCTTAGTACCATTGATGTTAAGTTAGACTCTTTTTCTCCAATTGATCTTTCTGAGTTAACTTCAATAATTACTTCCTCCAAACCATCAACGTGTCTTTTAGACCCCATTCCTACAAAACTGCTCAAAGAAGTCCTGCCATTAATTAATTCTTCAATCTTAAATATGATCAACCTATCTCTAATAATCAGCTATGTACCACAGGCCTTCAAGCTGGCTGTAGTTAAACCTTTACTTAAAAAGCATCTCTAGACCCAGCAGTCTTAGCTAATTATAGGCCAATCTCCAACCTTCCTTTATATCAAACATCCTTGAAAGAGTAGTTGTCAAACAGCTAACAGATCATCTGCAGAGGAATGGTTTATTTGAAGAGTTTCAGTCAGGTTTCAGAGCTCATCACAGCACAGAAACAGCTTTAGTGAAGGTTACAAATGATCTTCTTATGGCCTCTGACAGTGGACTCATCTCTGTGCTTGTCCTGCTAGACCTCAGTGCAGCGTTCGATACTGTCGACCATAATATCCTATTAGAGCGATTAGAACATGCTGTAGGTATTACAGGTACTGCACTGCAGTGGTTTGTATCATATCTATCTAATAGACTCCAATTTGTGCATGTAAATGGAGAGTCCTCTTCACACACTGAGGTTAATTATGGAGTTCCACAGGGTTCAGTGCTAGGACCAATTCTGTTTACATTATACATGCTTCCCTTAGGCAGCATCATTAGAAGACATAGCATACAATTTCACTGCTATGCAGATGACACCCAGCTCTATCTGTCCATGAAGCCAGATAACACACACCAATGAGTTAAACTGCAGGAATGTCTTAAAGACATAAAGACCTGGATGGCCGCTAACTTTCTGCTTCTTCATTCAGATCAAACTGAGGTTATTGTACTCGGCCCTGAAAATCTTAGAAATATGGTATCTAAGAAGATTCATACTCTGGATGGCATTACCTTGGCCTCCAGTAACGCTGTGAGGAACCTTGGAGTCATTTTTGACCAGGACACGTCCTTCAACGCACATATTAAACAAATATGTAAGACTGCTTTCTTCCATTTGTGCAACATCTCTAAAATTAGAAATATCCTGTCTCAGAGTGACGCTGAAAAACTAGTTCATGCATTTATTACTGTCACTTACTGGGGCTTTGTTTTAGTTCTACCACAGAGTAGAGAGCCAGCCAAAGATGACTGTTGCTTGACATGTGTTTGTTGATTGGTCGAACATATAAATAGGAAGGCTGTGGCTTGAGATCATCTACTAACTGGAAGATTGATGTTTTGATCCCTGGCTCATCAATTCCACATATCAAAGTTATAGAGTATGACCGAGTGTGCTATGAATGAATGAATCTGTCTTGTAAGGTAGAAGTGCTTTTTGTTAAAAGTCACCTAGGCTGTACGCAGCGAGGATAACCTCATCCCTGTATATGAAAGCACCTTCAGACTGTCAGTTCTTTAGAAAGATAAGACGTGAATAACAGAGTTGTGGATGATTTTTTCCCCATACTGTGTTGTCCGTGCTTACCAATAAAACAAATCATGCATAAAAGCCAAATTCATTTAAATCTGCTCCGCATTGATGCAAGCTTCACATCTTATTTGAGTTGTCATTATAACAGGTGTGCAGGGAGTGTGTTAGAGTTGTCTAACATTTACGATGTAATCCGTGTCTGGATTTCTCTTGTATGATCTTATTGGCTGAAGGTCCTCTTTGGACACTACGAGCCACAAACAAAGGCTCGGCTCATTCTCCTGTGCTTTATCTGTAGGACAGATGATTTTCAGGTGAGTCAAGCTGTGCTGTTGTGTCTGCCTGTTGTTGTTTCCATGGAGATTCCTCTTGCAGCACAAAATCAACACACACACACACATGCACAAAGTCACTGCAGGGATACAATGTTGCTAGGTAACATGTTCAAGACAGTGGAGAAGTCTAATTGGTTTGGTGTTGTTTCAAAGGTTAGTGTGTTGGAGTTACACCAACGTTGTGTTTCCACCGTTAAACTCTGTCGCTGTGAGTCTCCGGCTGACGGACGAAGGCAAGCCAACACTTTGATTTCACTGTTACCATAGACCAGAGGTGGGGACCTCCAGGCCTTGAGGGCCGGTGTCCTGCAGGTTTAGATCTCACCCTGGGTCAGCACATCAGAATCACATGATTAGTTCATTACCAGGCCTCTGGAGAACTTCAGCTGTGTTGAGGAGGTCATTTAAATCAGCTGTGTTGGCTGAAGGACACATCTAAACCTGCAGGACCCCGGCCCTCGAGGCCTGGAGTTCCCCCGTACTTGTGCTTCTCACTGCTCACAGAGGCCAGTATCAGTGTTGCTGGCTCTGTGCTCTGGCTACATTTGGATTCAGCCATGTGTTAGCGTCTTCATCCTGGGTGATGGTGATTTAAGCGGCTCATTAGGTTTGTTGTTACAGATCTTTTTGTGTTGGCTCCCATATGGCGTACTCTGGAGAATGTTGTGTCTTCATCACACACATGGTGAAGAACTCGCTAACATGTCAGCGTGTGGTTGTCGGCTGGTGCCTGGATGCACATGGATGAAATAGTCAAACAAACAGGGGCCCGAGTGCTGAGTTAGCTCTGCACCAGCCGTCATCCAGTTTTCATTTGGTTTGTTAAAGGTAGGCAGGGATGTTGTTAGACGGCTTCTGCTGTCCTCTCTTTCACTGCAACAACACGAGCTGAGTCTGACAACCTTCTGCTGGCGTGTCACAGGATACATATCTGCCCATCTTTAGCATCACTTGTTCCCTGCTTATCAAAAAGGGTTGTTTGTGATCACAATCTAATCAGTCGGCTGTTGGACAGATAAAACAGCTTGTATTGTTAGACATGCTAAGTTAAGACTTAATTTAACAGAGCGGACGACTGTTTAAAAGCTTCATATTTACTCAGTTTCCACAGTTCAGCTTTCTTAAAATAACAAACGGTGGGAAAAACTGTCATTAATCTGAGCCGTGCAATCACACGAGCTTTTCCAGTTTGGGTGCTGATTGCGGTGGGATAGCCACCATCCTGAGCAGTACACGAGCATGTACGTGAATGCCGTTTCACAAAAATAAGACGGCTTATTTAGTGCAGATTCAAGAAACTGATACTGTGAAAACTGCAGCTGTTCCAAGATGCAGTTTCCAGCATAAAAAGGAAAAATACATTGAAAAGTCAAATGAAAAGCATCCATGACAGATGATCAGATGATGAAAAGGTTGTGTTACCGTCCTTAAACGTCATGTGACATCCATAAAAACCAGCAGCATAGGCGAGGATGGACAGAGCTCCTGGTCGCCAGTGTCAGTGGCCAAACGGTGCCAGTTTGAACCCAGAGGTCACCGAGCCTGCTGTTCTAACTCTGCTGCTGCTTTATCAGGTGTTTCACTTGGTCTTTGAGATATGGCTTTGACTGTAAATGATGAGATATGGATGTTTGGAGATTTTCATCACTGAACAATGCAGCATGCTTGGTTAAAGTTCTCTGTGGTCTCTAATTTTAAAGGCAAAGTGTGTAACAGTGTCCGAAGAGGAAGTGATCCCAAATAGGTGGCTTTATGTCCAGCACAAGGGAACTGAGGACCTTCGTCATGAGCACACTCAGAGTATTTGATGTGTTTCAGAACAATGTGGCCGCTGATTGGAGCAAACTGCCAGTCACAGGGACACAGCTGAGGACTTACACGTGTTTCTAATTTCTTAGAAACACTGACACATCCCGTACTCGTGACCTGAGTATTGTGTTTGAATATCTTTACTCATTTTTTGCCACTGCGTCCTTCTCATGTTTCAGACTGTTGGAGACCTGTGTGTCATGACATGCCAAAGAAAGTCAACAAGCCTGCTCATGTTGTTGTGTTGGAAACAAATTCTGCAGGGATAATAAACAGATCACGTCTGATTTTGACAGCGTATCAGATCGATGGACTGCAAACATCATGTAACACCTGTTACAGTATCATGTAAAATCCTCAGCTGGTTCTTACGGTGATGATTCATCTGACAACGGGATGTGATAACACTGTGTGATCAGTACAGAACAGATCAGCCGTTGAAGTTTGATTGAAGACGTTTTTATCCTGCATGTCAGAAATGTTAGGCTGACTGAATCTACTATTTAAACTTAGAGGATATAAAAGCATTATAACCATTTCAGTTAGAGTGATGGATGACCGTGACTGGAGGAGGCTCAGCAGAGTGAAGAGAAAGCACAGTGTCCATAGGTGACTGAGGGTGTACGCCCGCGTGTACGCCCGCGTGTACGCCCGTTTGTACGCCCGCGTGTAGGCCCGCGTGTACGCCCGCTTGTAGGCCCGCGTGTACGCCCGCTTGTACGCCCGTGTGTACGCCCGCTTGTAGGCCCGCGTGTACGCCCGTTTGTAGGCCCGCGTGTACGCCCGTTTGTAGGCCCGCGTGTACGCCCGCTTGTAGGCCCGCGTGTACGCCCGCGTGTACGCCCGTTTGTAGGCCCGCGTGTACGCCCGCGTGTACGCCCGTTTGTACGCCCGCGTGTACGCCCGCTTGTAGGCCCGCGTGTACGCCCGCTTGTACGCCCGCGTGTACGCCCGTTTGTACGCCCGCGTGTAGGCCCGCGTGTACGCCCGCTTGTACGCCCGTTTGTAGGCCCGCGTGTACGCCCGTTTGTACGCCCGCGTGTAGGCCCGCGTGTACGCCCGTTTGTAGGCCCGCGTGTACGCCCGCTTGTACGCCCGTTTGTAGGCCCGCGTGTACGCCCGCGTGTAGGCCCGCTTGTACGCCCGTTTGTACGCCCGCGTGTACGCCCGCTTGTACGCCCGTGTGTACGCCCGTTTGTAGGCCCGCGTGTAGGCCCGCGTGTACGCCCGTTTGTACGCCCGCGTGTAGGCCCGCTTGTACGCCCGTTTGTAGGCCCGCGTGTACGCCCGTGTGTACGCCCGTTTGTAGGCCCGCGTGTACGCCCGTTTGTACGCCCGCGTGTTGGCCCGCGTGTACGCCCGTTTGTACGCCCGCGTGTTGGCCCGCGTGTACGCCCGCGTGTCTCTGGTCTGTTTGTCCACCAGAGCACAGAGAGAGTGCTGAGGGGCGTTTGTCCTTTATCTTTGTGTGTTTGAGCTCTGCAAACTGCAAACACGTGTATTTGTGCCGCTCTGTCCTTACTGTAAGCATCACAGAGCGTGTCTGTGTGCATGTGTGGCAGTGGACCGTGGCTCTCAGCATGAACTAATAACTCAAGAGTTTATTTTTTAATGCTTTGGCATTACACATTCGATTACCCAGTCTGGTCCAGTGGTCTCACAGATATGAGTCAGGATGTCTGTGTGAGGTCTTCCTGTAACAACAGCACAGGTCAGTCGCTGCTGCTTCAGCCTGTCAGATAATCTTTACATTTAATGACCTTCAAGTATGTTTGACGCTAAACAGAAGACATATCAATATTTCTTATTACAAGTCAAATGCCAAACATTGCCCCATAGTAGATACAAGTTGTAATAATAATTCGAGTGTTGTTGTGAATGTAGCATGGATATGTGAAGCTGTGAAGCTTGGTTCACATGTAGGTGAGTAAGATGAAGCAGCTGAGAGCTTTTGTGTGACCACGTACAGACTCAGCAGTAGCTCTGAGCAGGTGCAGCTGAGCCAGCATTACTACACTGTGTTTGTCCTGCATGAGTCTGAGTGTGACAGAGCTCCTCTCTAAATAAAGCTGCAAACAGGTAATCTGACATATTCACAACCTTAGCTGAGTTGCTCACGTGCTGTTTCTGTGCGCTTCGTTTCTTTCTTTAATAAGCGTCACTACACATCAGCGGTAGCATCCAACCAGCTACAGATTCAGTGGTAATATTAGCCCTTCTCATTGTTAAAGACTGCAGAGCTGTTTGTTCTGTTAGCTGAGCACTCCCAATGCTGAACTCCCAATGAGAGCTTATCTCTGCTGCCAGGCTAAAAATAGCTTCTGGTACGAGAAAATAAATAAATGCACGAGCCACAAAATAGCTCAAAGGGAGGTGTGTCTGACTGTGGTCGTTGGATCAGCTGTTACACAAGACTTCGATCAATTAAAAATATGCAGACTTTTTAAAAGAACTTTTAGATGAAGGTTTAAAAAGTTTTTGCATCCGGTGACTCACACCTTTAACCTCCTAGGACCTGGCGTCCACATATGTGGACATCACATTTTGGGTTATTTAGACTAAAACGCGGTTTTTAATCACAGATATCTTTTAGCATAAAGGTTTCTGAGTTTTCTCCACTGCAGGTTTGGAGATCTTCTGTAGGAGACCATTGTAGTCACAGTATGGAGATGTGTTCATCCCAAATATCTCGACTTGACCTCCAGTCTGTCTGTGAATCAAAGCCTAATCTCTGGCTTTTGATGCATCATTTATATGTTTATCAAAGAGATGATATTTCAGATATTTTCAGTTCTAGTTTGTGCTCGTTGTCGTCCTGCTCAGCACCTCCACTGCACTCACATTTTAGTGGTTCTCTGCTGTATGACAGGAATGCACCGGTGAAAATACAATCGTTCAATTCAAATCCATGTTCAGTTTAAGTCTTTGGCTGCACACTGTTTCATTACACTCTGCTCAAAAACCCAAAGGGACACTTTGAAAACCAGTCAAATGGGGAAAATCCTGCTGGTATCTGTTATGAAATGAACTGGAACATGTGTTGGGAACAGTGGGATGCCACATCATTGATGGAAGTGAAAATGATCAAACTACACAGCAGAGTTAAATTCAAGGACAGAGCGCTGCCTTATGTTGCGACTTTACGTGGCCTCTCATGTGCATGTAATGCACAAGGTCCTGAGTTCAGTTCCTCCATCAGGTCTTTCTTATAAACAGGACATTTGCATAATAACTGCAACCAGCCCTTCAGTGGGGAAACCTGCAGTCAGCTGAGACTGAAGAAGTCACCTGGATGAGTGACGAAACGTTTCTCCCCCAAACGCTACGTCCAGATGAACAGAATCAACTTTTGGAGATTTACTTACCTGGATGATTGAGGACGCATCAAGAAGCAGATGGATAGATTGAAAGTCAGTGTTTGGTATGACCACCTTCCTTCACCACAGCTTAAATTCTCTTAGCCAAGCTTTTCTCTGATTTCTTGGCGGCCTGCTCTCTAGGCTTCTCGAGCCTCCTCCTGTTTCACAGCTGTAAACACTTAGTTTGGTAAATTATTAGAAATATGTTCATTTCTGTCTGTAGCTGACTGCAGGGACATTACTGGCATGTTAGCTAAGCTCCGCGGTGGAAAGGACAGTTAAAGTCAGCTTTTTGTTCTGTTATAATGTGAAGAGTTTCAGGTGTAATGATATCTCCAGTAAACCTGTGATTGTGCTGCTCAACAAAGAGCTGAACTGTGGCCACTACATCAAGACTATATTTAGACTCAGCATTCAAACACATGATGTCCTCTGGATGTTGTCTCATTAACTGCCAGCAAAATATGCAAAGCCAATGAAGTCATTCCACAATAAAGTCCACTAAAAACGTTCTGAAGGAGGGTCTAATTTGTGTCACTGTTGTAGCTCAGCTATCACCAGAGAGCCGTTGTACAGACGAGGTTCTTTCTTTATGTCCCTGTAGAGGGACAAGCTTAGTGCTCATTATTAATGGCTTACAGTGTGGAAATAGCTGCGTCCATCACTGTCATTTGGCCCTGATTACAAACAAGCTCAGGTCATTCTCTGCTCTAGAAGTGATCCGAGATTTAAAAAAGAAAAAGTCCCCTTGGAAGAGAGCAGACCCTTATGTGAATTTTCAAGATCTGTGTCCTCCATCATCCTGACAGGCGTAGGAAGGTGATAAAAAATCAAACCCGTTTTCCACTGGAGCTCAGATCTGTCCTCCTGCCAGAGCAGGTTGTGTCAGGCTGCAGGTACAGGAAGAGGAAGCTGTGACGGAGCACAGCCTCCTCATGTAAACTGCAACTGCAGGAACTCGGCTAAGAGATGAACAAGCCGAAGAGGTGTCGAGCCCAGTGTCTGCCTCTTAATAGGATTTAATGACGTGAATTTTGAGCGCTGAGCAGTTTTTGGATTGAAGCATCTAACATGAGCTTGTATGTGCTGTGCTCATTAAATCATTTAAAAAAGTAATTCAGTGATTTAAAATCCACCTGCTTCACTCAGAGCTCTGTGACAGTGTTCACAAAAGGTTTGGCAAGAGGTCATCAACTTTCATCCATAACACTGTTGGTGTAACACCTGAAATAAAGGGTAAAACTCGTGTGAAAAATACACAACATGTCGAAAAGCAACCGTGTAATTTTGGGTGACAATAACAGGAGTTTAGATGATTTTACAGTGAGCCTCGCTGTGAATGAGCAGCGGTGCCCAACATTCGTTGCTCCACAGACGGTTTAACGTCAGACAGTATTTTCACGGACCGGCGTTTAAGGTGTGGCGGATAAATACAACAAAATAAAATGATACGACAAAAACTGCTATTTTGTAGATATAACAATAAACGCAAATTCAGTGTGTAATTGTGTAACTTTATTAGCAGCGTCCTCCTGAGATGCACCAACAACATTGAGAGTGACATCCTCCTCTCTGCCCCTCAATGCTCTCTGGTCGCTATGGTAACACATTTCTTTCAAAATAAGACACACAACTACAACACGGGAAAGACCCAGGGGAACCGAGTTAACGACAACAACCCTGAAAACCATCAATTTCACACCCGAGCCTCAACTCTCACAGACCGCTACCGAATGACTCACAGACCGGTACCGAACGACTCACAGACCGGTACCGGTCCGTGGCCCGGGGGTTGGGGACCGCTGCCTTATCTTCCACAGTGGCCGCAGGCTCAGCAGTTTATTTAACGATCCTTCTCCTCAGCCACTCTTCATAGTGGCCTTTGAGGCCTTACCAGTATCATCTCTCCGGCCAGTTCCGGGTCTACTCCTGCTTTTTTCCAGCATGTGTGCAACGCCTCTTAATCAGGTGCCTGAACCACCTCATCTGGCTCCTTTATAAGAAATTCTATGATTGCATAAAAATTCAGATGATGTCTCTGTTAGTAGGAAAAGGTGTTTGCATTGATATTAGTAATTAAAATATTGTAGTTGGTGAGGATTCCACAAATCAGTGCAGCATTGGAAAGAAAATAATGTTAGTGAGAAAGTAAACTGAGGTTGTTCCCAGTCAGCAACCACTGGGTGGCTGCTGGAGATGTGAAAGCACTAAAGTTCTACTCACTAGTGATGTGTCAGTGATCCCATAGCAGCCACAAGTCACTATATTCCCAGACCAGTGGATGAGTGGTTGCAGGAGGTTGCCAGGTGACATATACCAGAAACATCTTTGCATGTGCTGTGGTCAGGAGCGTGTTGACACGGTCAGCTGTAGTTAGCAGTTCAGTGGTGAGCCACAAGGTTTGCTTAGAAGGCAAACGTTCTCTGTTTCAGTTTGAATGGTGCTTGGTTAGTTAGCAAGTCTCTGCAGACTCCAAGCAGCCACAGCAGTCCTTCATCACCAGGGCAGTCCCAGCGTTTCTGTTTCAGCACCTCTTTGTCCCCCCAGCAGAACCTTTAGTAACCCTTGTTCCTAGCGACTGGTGGTTAGCAGACTGACCCTCGGCCTGTGTGACTGAGGCCTTAGCCCGTTTCAGATTACGTCTATACAGGTGTTACGTTTTGAGTCAAATGGACCCAGATTTCCCCGCTGGCATGTTTGTAACACACAACTAGAAAATGTGCTCCCTGTTTAAAATGCATGTGGATACTTGAACCTGAAATAAATGGCTTAAAATAACTGAAATACTCTGTCAGTGTCGCCACCACGATGAATCCAACCACTGGCAGCAAAAACTGTTTGACACACAAACATAGATTTCTTTGAGCCACATCAGGCAGAGTGGAGAGACGTGTCGGCCTCGGGTCCCCACCGGGCCCCGGCTCACTGCGACAGGCCAGACTATTTTTATCCATCCAGAGGAACATCGGCATCCTTTCTCCAGCCTGCTTCCATAATTCCTCTCTGTGTCCAAACACACGCTGACAACAAATAGGTCTGCAGCGGCCGGCGCTTTATAACCGCCTGCTGTTTCACACCAACAGCTCCACGTTTCTGTGCACACGCCTTTCTTTCACTGCGTCAATGATGAAAGTAAAAGTAAGAGAAGAACTGACAGGAGCATCTGGCCTAAAGAAAATGGAATTGGATTAGTGCATCTCCTCTCACAGCTGTGTGTGTGTGCGTGCGTGTGCGTGCGTGTGCGTGCGTGTGTGTGCGTGTGTGTGTTTGTGTGTGTGCGTGTGTGTGTGTGTGTGTGTGCGTGCGTGTGCGTGCGTGTGTGCGCGTGTGTGTGCGCGTGTGCGTGTAGCTGTGTTTCATGCTTGCATTCACATGCCACAGACATCAGCCCTCCACATGATATTAATGATACTCCACAAAGGTTTGATCCAGTCTTTGTTGCTGACAGCGGTCTGAGTCTTGTATGGACAGCAGCTGTCAGCTTTGTGCAGCTGATAATTATAGACTTCAGTCATTTCCTGGCACAGTGACTGAAACACACAAACGGCTTCTTCTTTAGCACCTGTCGGTAAAAAGATTCTCTTCTTTTCTTCCTCTTTTATTTTTGTACATGCAGCGCCGGCCCTAAAGGAGACAACATCTACGAGTGGAGGTCCACCATCCTGGGCCCTCCGGGCTCCGTGTACGAGGGGGGAGTGTTCTTCCTGGACATCGCCTTCACACCAGACTACCCCTTCAAACCACCCAAGGTGAATGACGCCCTGCGGCTACGCTCCTCCCCTACAGCTGTGAACAATGGCAGCGTTGTCCGAGCTGCCTGTCACTGTTGTCCAACAACAACGAGTCATTGAAGGCTCGTTAACCTTCAGCATGTTGACAAGCGTTCTGCAGCCCAGGACGGAGGATGCTCGTACTGAGCGCACAAAGCTGCTTTCCTTTAGTCTCTAATCCTCAAAAGACCAAATGAAAGAAGTGTCAGTGTATCTTTAAATGCAAAGCTGTTAGTAGTAGTCAGACTGAATTCTTTAGGATTACTACAAGTACTCGTTGACAGCTTCTTTTATTTATTGTATTAACAGTCAGTTTTCATTACAAACTACGTTCATCGGTGGGATTTCACATGTTCTGTTCTTGGTTTCTCAGACAGTCCAGATCATCTCCTCTTTAGATGTTCATTTAGCTCTTTAACAGTTTTACTAAGCCAGTACTGTCAGTTAATAATAACTGAACCCAAACTGATGTACGGTGTACAATTTCCCCACAGTGCCAATAAAATCAGATCAGAGAGGGGAACAAAACAGCAGATTAACCACACCACTGAAACAGGAGATAAAGACACAGTCAGACAGGCTGTGATACAAACGCACAAACTGGCACCTACAACGGTCACAGAGGAAACATCAAGAACAACATTGTAAACTTCAGAGTTCGTGCTGTGCAGCTTTCAGGAAAACTGCAACATACCAGGAGTCACATATCCGAGTGTGCGGGTGTGGTTAGCGTGTTCACCGATGCCAGAAGAATTCAGTCAGCAGCAGCTTGGTGCTGCTAATCAAACACACTGGATTGGATCATTAGTGAGTGTGACCACCTCTTTGGCAGTTTGTCGTCTGCAGCATGTAGGAGTGTGTTAATGCCACAGGAGTGGGCGTCCCAGGAAACTTACCCTCAAACCATGCAGCGCTCAGACGTAACTGGCTGTTTTGAAAGGATTGTTAGGGCAAAGCTTCTCTTCTGTTTATAAAGAAAGAAAGAAAAGAGTTGCCTTGTGGACCTCAAGACCACAGCTGAGATGCTCCAACTCACAGTGCCACAAAGCAGACGTGGCATATTAGCCTCACTGTCAAACATGGTGGGGAACGTGGTGGCGATGTGGGGTTGTTTGGGTTTTGGGCACTCTGAAGTCATTGTATGAAGTCAGATGTCTAAATACAAAGGCTTGACCTAAAATGGGTCACACAGCAGCAGGACATGGTGCCAAGAAACCCTACAGCAGAATCAAGGTTTCACAACAGGACCTAAAGAGAGCTGTGCATAAACCAACAGCTGTGAGCTGAAGCAAACTGAAACCATGCTGGAAAGAATAGATGGAGCATGGTGCAGGAAGTCTAGTCCTTATTGTTTCTGCACAGTTTTGTCTGTAGCAGAGCTCCAAGTGTAGCTCCCTCTGTCATGAGCCAACTGGGTGCTGAGCCGTCTTTCATCATTACCACAGGGCTGCTGTTGAAATCTCCCTCTCCTCTATTTGACCCTCTGCCTAACACTGTGCTCACACCATCAGTGCTCAAAGTGATTTTTCTCTCACAACAAAAGCTGAACTGGTTCCAAGTTTGGGTTTTTTCCCAGTGAACAGACGCAGCATCCACTGGGATGTTCTCAACGAGCACTCGACCAACAGGCCAGTGACACGTTGGTGAAAGTGTAGCTGGTCATGGGTGCGCCGTGTCACAGTGGCTTAAGCATCAGGGACATAGTGTTGTTTTTGGAACCAAGCATCCACGTTTGAAATCTGATCTCTAATCTCAAACCCACTTCTCACTCTGGTTCTGTGTCCTTCTTCACACCATCAGGAGTGGATCTAACGTTTGAAGCAGCCACACAGCTGTGAAATGATATTCTCTGCAGGTCGGGTTCCCTTAAACTCTGCAGCAGGGCTCGGGCTTTATCACCAACTTTTGTGGTGGAAACCCGGCTTTACAGTTTGTGCAGCCTCTGAGACGGCCACAAGATGTGCTGCTTTTCCCCCACCGTGTGTGTCCTTCTGCTGTAAAACTGCTGTAGGACGTTGTGCGTTCATGCAGGCTGAGGAGGAGACTGAGCCCTCAGAGACAGGCAAAACCCTGGAACAGAGATCTAAACTTTTTGCAGCATTTGCATGTTCAAATCAAACTGCCAGTTTGTATCAAAGCAATGAGGTGCTTCTGATCGCCTTGTCTTGTCCTCATATGCATGCCCTGGCATTCAGCTGCATTCGGCCACCCTCCAGTAGAGTCTAGGAATACTCACTAAGTAATATCTAACTGCTATTTATGTGCTTAAATGATAAGGCAGGAAACTACTTGTGCCATATTTAATGCTTTACAGCAGGTCGTTTAGTGTCTGTGCACATGTGCCACTGACAGGAGCGGTCCAAAACTGTGTGTTAGCAAATATGCATATATGATGTTTTGCACTGAGGGTGTTCTTGACCAAATGGTGTGATTCAACTAAATATTCACAGCATGTTTTTAGCAAACCTTTGCTAAAGGTGTACTCGCATGTATCAAACTCACATGTATCAAACTCACATGTATCAAACTCACATGTATCAAACTCACATGTATCAAACTCACATGTATCAAACTCACATGTATCAAACTCGCATGTATCAAACTCACATGTATCAAACTCACAGGAACATTCAGAGTCATATTTTTAGTGGAATTTCACAAATCTGTGAAAAATGTGTTGAGCTTGTTTGTTTTATTTTCTTTCATCTGCTTTGTGTTACGAGGCCATTACAGACCACCATAAGTAACAAAGTCTGTTTACTTTGTTACAAGTTCTGAATTCTTGCTCTTTAATTTCCTTGTTGTTGGGTCTATATCTCTGACTTGTTCCAGTATGTAAAAATCTGCATCCTCAACACTGAGCCGCTTACAGCCCTGTGCTCTATGCAGACAGAACAGGGAGGAAGGGTCAGTGACTTTAATCAGCTGCTTAAATCTGATATTTTCAGCTGCTCTTCTTGGCTTACTGTCGTTTACAATAAAGTAGGCTGCTGCATTTGCAGTATCAGTATCTTAGTCATGAGGAGCAGCACTGGAGAAAGTATCTGTAGTGTTGCACAGTGCAGGTGAGCTGTGTGTGCACTGTGCAAGGACAGCACGGCGTCACATGGTAGAAATGATTGGTGGCGTTCCCACCGTTGTGAAACATGCGGTTTGCAGTCACTGCTGGCGTATACAGCTGCAGTTACCCAAACATGTGCCGATGATGAGTTCAGCTCAGTGCTGGCTGTGATAACATGGATACACTTTATATAAACTATCTCTCATATTTCTGTATGTCTCATATGATTATGTGAAATAGAAAGTCACGAGTGTGACTGCAGTGGTGAAGTTAAGACCAGCGTGGGAATCATTCAGATCATCCCGAACCTCGCCTACCAGGAGTCATGTTTGTGTAATCAGATGTTGCTGCTCCATCTGTCCAGTGTGTATCACTTTTTGTTTTGTGGTTTTGAAATTTACAGCAGCTCAAAATTATTGGGAATCATGTGACCAGGCCTCGATATATGATCTCCTGTTCAGTGTCAGCTGTGTGGGTCCTCACGCAGAGCCCACCCTAACTCTTGGCCTCCTGCCGCCTTGTTTTTCCATCGTGGTCGTGATCTTTGCCATCCAACGTACAGCGAGCCATGTGACAGCTGCTCACTGCACTGGATCACTCACTAATGTTAGGTTGAGCTGACACTGATACTTTAGAGGCTGAGCATTGCAGGGATGCTGCATCAGTATTTGTACGTTGGTCCGACCTCTGTCCACTTCAGAACTGGTTGAGTGGCGGCTGAGGTGAGATTCCTCCAGCACTGTGCCCTGCAGTAACTCGTGGCTTTGAACTAAACTCTATACACTTGATCTTCCTCTGCGTGATATAAATCTCATTTTCTGAGATTTCATTTCCAGTCTGCATGCATAATATCGTTGGGCAAGATACTAACCCCAAGCTGCTCTCTGACCACATCCATCAGAATGTAGCTCACACAGAAAAATGTGCGAGCATGAATGAGTGAAGGAGACGTAAACAAGGGAAGCAAGAAGGCATCAAGGCAGGTTAAGGGCTGACCTCGGCTGACTGGCAGGTTCCTCGGGCCTGTTGGCTAAATGGTAAATGGACTGGTTCTTATATAGTGCTTTTCTACTCTACCTGAGCACTCAAAGCATTTTATACAACTCGGCGCATTCATCATACGAGAACTTTTTCCTATACATTCATGCGATCGATCCTCGGGGAGCAGCTCAGGGTTAGTGTCCAAGGATATTATGCGTGCAGACTGGAGGAGCCAGGGATCAAACACCACCTGAGCTACAGCCACAGGTCTTTTTTTTACCTCACTTCCATTTGTTACATGCACAACAAGAGGGACTCGTACACGGGCTAATGTACATTCAAACAGAAAAAACAAATACACTGCAGCTCCCTCACCTCCCTTACCCAGCTTTCAGGCTCGGAGGAAGAGCCACCAAGGACTGCATCAGCGTGCAGCCACAGGAGGCTTCAGTGTGTACAGGGCTGCTTTGAGTGCACACAGTGGAGCGTTTCAAAGAGACGGCAGACCTAGAGGAATATTCGTGATGGGATTTATAAACAAATGCACCGATTTGCTAAATCTGTCAGGCTGCATTCCAGAAATAAACCTCGGCTAACGGGAGGTCGGCTTCTTGCTGAGGATTTGTGACGCTGCATTCAGAGCTGGTGACACTGAAGCAAAGAACAACCTAAAAACAGTTGTCCAATGAATACACCAAGGACACGAGGCATTTATGGCAAAGACTTCAGGCACTGAACAGTGGACATGTTTGAGGTTGCAAACAACTATCACTGCCTCCAGCCTGCCAGCTATTGGCTGTGACTGCAGACAGCATGAGGAGGTTTCTGCAGCATGGGTCCAGATCTCATCCCAGGCTGCCTGCCAACACACTGTGAAGAACAGCTGACAGATATCTTCATGGACCCTCAGCCAAAGCAGAGTGCCAGCTGCTGTATCATGAAATGCTTTGAGAGGCTTCACATCAGCTCACGCTTCCCAACCAAGCTGGGCCCGCTGCTGTTCGCGTACAGAACAAACCATCCAGCCGAGGTTTCCACCCTGCTTCTCTCTGACTCACGTAGAGAAACCAGAAGGCTTCAGCCAGAATCCTGCTCATTGATTTCAGCTCAGCGTCCAGCGTGACATGTTCCCTGCTGGGCTGCCTGACACGTGCACTCGGGACAGATAATGTTGCTAAAACACACCGAGCTCACATTACTGACATGTGACATCACCAGTCACGTCACACACAGGTGTTGGTCTTACAGGAAAGGAGCAGCTGACACTATAACCGACTGACTATACCTGCAGCTCTCTGACAGAAAGGATTCACGGCACAAGTTCTCGGGAGTTCAGACAGACGAGCTAACCCACCTCTCCGTCGCCTGGCTGATGGAGGTGGACCTCCCGTCCCAGCTATGAGCAGATTTTACAGAAGTGCCACTGAAAGTAATCTCAGCTACCGCATCTCTTCCTGGTTTGGAAACAGCACCGCAGATGACAAACACAGACTGACAGGACAGCGAGAGCTGCTGAGACAGTCGGGCCTCGACATCTGCACTGAGAGTCAGCCCTCACATAGCTCATCACACTCATCACACTCAAATGCCTGACAGCACTCACACTGCTTAGCCAGAGCATGTGTAATGATACTATTTCAGGTTTTTTTAACACTCATGCTGTTTAAGATAATACAATGTATATTTATAGTCTATCAGTGAGTCCTGTTAGATGTTTCCAGTGTGGCGCTGCACCACTGCTGACGTGAAACAGTGACAGATAAATCAATCTGTTGATCTTCATAATAAGAGGAGGGTTTGTCTCTCTGAACGGAGGAAGGGTGACATGAACAAGGGCAAGCTACAGCTCATCAGCCTCGTTTCTAAAGACACACAGAGGTCAAAGGTCACTGCTTAATGATGCAGTGCTCTTTGTGCTGAGCTATGGAATGTCTTCGGTGTTGATGCAGGCACACAGGCAGGATATGAAGAGCGCTGTCAGCCTGTGCTGGTCGTTTAATCTAACTGACAAGTGTTTCATTGATTGAACCTGTCACGTCCTAAATGTCAGGAGGCATGTGCTAACAGACGGAGCTGCAGGAAAACACTGCAAGTCTGTTATCATAGGCCTGTTTTATTGGGCCTGTTAGGTTGTTAGTTATTGTGAAGGGAACAGAAATAGAGTGTCCGCCCTCTCCCTTAGAGTCAGGGTGAGGAGGTCGCAGTTGGATCTGCTACTCCTCAAAAAGAACCAGCTGAGGTGGTCTCCTGCTGGGCTGGGTGGAGAACGGCACAATGTGCCACGCTTTTTGTTTTTCAGATGTTAATCTGTCGTATTTTAATAAAACATGAGCATCTTTTGTAGTAATGTGTTTTCATGTCATATTTAACATCAGTTTGTTGTTTCGTTTCTTCATTGTGTCTTTGGAAGTTACTGTAATGCATCATGCAAGGTGCCACACAGTTCAGCAGCATTTATATGAATCATTACAACAGTGGGATCTGATATTGTCCTTTGAACAGTCCTTAAATTTAACTCGCTATCTGACTGTTTCTCAGGTTTAGACCAGTCGCTCGGTTAAAATTAGCTGCAAGGAACACCTACAGTTAGGAGGAGGGAGGGTTCAGTACAGGTTCAGCCTCCACTCTGACTCCTGGGTCGATATCTGCTCAACAAGTGTCACCATCAGGTAGTAATAACACACATGACTGCTAATTCAGCACCACGCTTCCCCTGTAAGTACCTGCGGTCATGTGATCAAATATACAGCATGTGAACAAGTTAGACTTGAAGTGATGGCATCATTATGTTTGCTCTCTGTTTCCCCACCTGGTTAGAAACCAGCAGCTCTCCTGGAAACACTGGGTTTGATGTATTATTACACTACTGAAGTGTCTCTTTCTGATCAGTGTGATGTCTGTGATAGGCACCAAGATATCCACTGATGTGTCCCATAATGTCCTAATGTGATGTTTCATTGTACTGAACAGTCTTTCAGCTGAACATGTCAGTAGACTTTTTGCCCTGACTCGAGTCCACCGCAGTCCCAAAATATAAAAAACACTTGTTTGTTTGATCACCTTACATGTTGTTGATAATTAAACGAAACCTAAAATAAGCCTTTTTTAAAACGTGTCATTGGCTCAGAGGTCAGGATCAACAGGATGCAGCATCAAATGAAACTGTTTCTTAACCAATCAGGTGACGTTCCGTACGAGGATCTACCACTGCAACATCAACAGTCAGGGCGTGATCTGTCTGGACATCCTGAAGGACAACTGGAGTCCCGCCCTCACCATCTCCAAGGTCCTACTGTCCATCTGCTCCCTGCTCACTGACTGCAACCCAGGTGAGAGCTTCACACACACACACACTCACACAGAGATGCTGTCATGTAGCTGTGACAGGCTGACTGAGCTGCATAAATCATCTACTTTACTGTGAGGCTGAAGTTGTGTTTGCAGCGCAGCAGCAGCAGCAGTATCCCAAGAGAACAAACAGGCAGTGTAGTGATGAAAACAATGATTGTGTGTGTGTGTGTGTGTGTAACACTGTCCATCACAAAAGTGTCTCTTTTATATAAATGTTGTGCTCTGGCTCATCACAGCTACAGAGGTCCACGGTGTTCTTTGTTTGTTTCAGATGTGCTCTGCTCTGCCTTCATGTTTCTGAGACTGTCTGTGGGTCATTTTGAGTTTTTAAAATCTTTTCTTTTATCTCAGGGCCAGAGGATGACTAGGGATGGGTATCATTTAGGTTTTATCCGATACCGGTGCCAAACCGGTACTTTTGAAACGGTGCCGGTGCTTAAAGAATGGAGAACACAAACTTTGTCCAAAAACCTCTCATGTTTAACTGTTTTCCACTTTTTCTTTGGTTATTTTAGCCTTTTTGTCCAGGGTGAAGGGAGCATCTGCCATCAAACAAGAAGACAGCTGCATGTAGCTATAATGGTGTTTGCTAGTTCACCTTACATGCATTAATGTAATAACGTGGTTAGCCTGCTCAACGTAAATTACACACGAACAACATTAAGCTACTGACGCAGAGAAGAACGGCTGCTGCTGCATCATCATCATCATCATTCTGCTACACTGGCAGGGCTAGGGGCCAGGACTCTCCTCTTCGGGTTTTTGGGGGATGTTGCTAACTCCGGGTCCGATAACAGGCACCACACCCGCAGTAGATGTGCTCGGTGTGAGGTCTCGCAGCAAGCTATCAAATACGGTGCATTTCTCGGCTTTTAAAAAAACGCTATACGTCGCCAGGTGTTTCATCAGATTCGAGGAGTTGCCTCCTTTACACAGTATCAGCTTAAAGCACTTGTTGCTGCTGAGTTTGCATCTTTTGCTGTGAAGTACAGCCAGACTTTTGACCGCTTCTCCTTGGGCATTTTTAATCTGTAGCTCTGCTCTAAAAGAACGGACGTACCTGGACCCGCCTACTATCCTCACAAAGGTAAAATGATTGGCTACAAAGTGTATGACATCTCAAGAAAAATAAAGCACCAAAATGTGTGCTGCTTTTTGGTCTGGTTACTACTGTTTATGTCTGACATAAGCGGTAGGGGGGATGGGTACCGGTACCCATCCCTAAGGATGACTGATGGTTTTAGACGCGAACAGCAGGAAATGAAATGGTTACAGATCAGAGAGTGGAAGGAACTCTGGTGATAGCTCGGTCCTCTCTGCAGGGACTGCTCTGTGAGAAACGCAGCAGTGGAGATGAAGATGAGAGAAGCTTTTCCTCCCCTCCTCCTCTGCGTGCTCACATGAATTGAGACGGTTCCTTTTAAGTGTGATGCAGAAGAGGCTTAATCGAGATCACGTCTCTGGCAGAAAAGGAGAAAGACTCCTCCCTGTTACCCACGCACTCCCTCTTCCTCTTTCTGCCTCTTGCCTCATCAGAATCGACCCACTCGCAACACCCTCAGTACTCGATCAAGTTTTTAAAATCTGAATCTCAGGTTTAGCCCTCATAAACTGAGAGAGAGAGAGAGATCTGTACTTTAGAGATTTTATATCTGATAACTTGGAGTGAAGCCATGTGGCAGCTCAAAGCTGTATCAGCTCGTGTCCACATGTAAACCAGCTTAAACTGCTTATTTTACAGAACTCCAGCCTGTGACTGAGATCAGCTGACAGTCAGCTTGGTGCTTATTAACAATGCAGATTTCAGGGTGGACTCAGGGTGTGTGTGTGTCTGTGTGTGTGTGTGTGTGTCTGTGTGTGTCTGTGTGTGTCTGTGTGTCTGTGTGTCTGTGTGTGTGCGTTTGTGTGTGTGTGTGTGTGTGTGTGTGTTTCTGTGTGTGTGTCTGTGTGTCTCTGTGTGTGTGTGTGTCTGTGTGTGTGTGTCTGTGTGTCTCTGTGTGTCTGTGTGTGTGCGTTTGTGTGTGTGTGTGTGTGTGTGTGTGTGTGTGTGTGTGTGTGTGTGTGTGTGTGTGTCTGTGTGTGTGTGTCTGTGTGTCTCTGTGTGTGTGTGTGTGTGTGTGTCTGTCTGTGTGTGTGTGTGTGTGTGTGTGTCTGTGTGTGTGTGTCTGTGTGTCTCTGTGTGCGTGTGTGTGTCTGTGTGTGTGTGTGTGTCTGTGTGTCTCTGTGTGCGTGTGTGTCTCTGTGTGTGCGTGTGTGTGTCTGTGTCTCTGTGTGTGCGTGTGTGTGTCTGTGTGTGTGTGTGTGTGTGTCTGTGTGTGTGTGTGTGTGTGTGTGTGTGAGATAGACATGCGATCACTGTCCGTGGTCCTGAAAGTCTAATTTTAATGTGTTTGCAGAGATCAGAAGAAAAACATCTTCAACCATTCGAGACATTCAAATAAAAATGGCTGCTATTAAAATTCCCTGTGCTGGATGATCATCAGTGTGGGGTCCAGAGTCAGGGTCTCCATTCTTCTCTTCTCTTACGTACTGCCACGCTTCGACCTTTGCTGGGCGTCTGCAGTTCCTTCCAAATGCACATCAATCATCTTCATTATGGGTGCTGACGGGGGCATGACTGTAGCACTGCTCTGATTGTAGGGTTGGTTTTGATCCAGTGTTGATCCATCCTGGTTTGGTGTCCAGAGACGTTGTGAATATGAGCAGAGAGCTTGTGAGGGCTGCATGAGTTCTCTGCTCTGTCACTTTGCTGAGACAGGAACCAGCAACACAGTCAACAGTCATGGATGTGCCGTTTATCAAAAGACAGGTAGGCACAGGACTGCAGCCGGAGGCCGCCATGATCACAGCTGATTTACTCTGCTGTTGCATCAGATCACGTGATGCAAGCTTGACATCAGACTACAGGAAAGACCGAGCTCCACGTGTTTGAGTTACCAGTGCGTGTAATAACATTTCTGTGTCTTCCAATGAGCCGAGGTCTTTGATGAGGCTGTGGTACCACAGGCCAGGTAATCAGATGTTAGACAGCACCTTATGTCTGTTTGTGTAAACATGTCCTAATAAATACCACTCACACAGACGACCCATCTGTGCCCAGCAATATCTCGCTTCCACCTCAGAGTCTGACGTTTACGATCAAGCAGCTGACTGATGCAGGCTTTTTAAGACCAGTGCTGATATCTGGTGATTCAACCCTCTGTATTTCTGTTACAAGGTTCCAGTTTATTTTGACTTACCTGACCGTCCAAAGACAGATCTGTTGGACCTATTCAGGATGTCCTGACACACAGCGCATCAAACGTTTTTGCATGCAGCACACTAACAATGTGACAGGAGGAAGTGTTGTGGTGTGATTCCCGTCTGAAGGTTTTCAAAAAGAAATTTTGGCTGAGACCTGGTCAGAGCCCTTCCTCCACACTGAATACATACACGATACCAAGGCAGCTGCCGACCGCTCATCACTGTCACAGATAGTTTTGCTTTTGCACAGCTGTCCTGACGAGTGTGCCTAAAGCCTGGCTGTGCAGTCTTTTATATTATGAGTTTCAGAGAATTCATTTAGACTGCGAGAACCTGTCATACTTTTCAACATGTGACAGCCAGCACGTGGTTAAACATGTCTGCCGTTTGTTCTTGTATTCCAGCTGACCCTCTGGTTGGAAGCATCGCCACACAGTACCTGACCAACAGAGCTGAGCACGACAGGATAGCCAAACAGTGGACCAAGCGCTACGCTACATAGAGCAGCTCCAGGACCCCAGCTCCTCCCCCAACACACACACACACACACACACACACACACACACACCTCCTCTCTTCTGGAATCTATGGAAGCACACCCGCCCCTGTCATCCACGCCCCCCAACCCCCGAGATACAAACTGTTATTTGTTCCATGCTGACTTGAAAAGCTTCTTTTTTATACAAAGAGTCTATTGGGATTGTATTTTCCAATACACTGAATGTTGATATGGTCATGAAAAGCTTTAATACTGTTATTGTTCTGTTGATGTTGTTGTTCTTATTGTTGTGGCATTGTTTATAACATTGTTGCCACCCGTGTCATTCTCTTTATCTAAAAGCGTGTGTGATGAATTCCTCCCGTTTCATGTGATGTAAAAATGTTCATACTGAGTGAGTGCATTTCATTTTGTTTGTGTTTTCCAGCTCATGGTCAATATTAGTGCATGGCATCAGGATATGTGTTCATGTAGTGGACACGTCGTCCCGATATTTCTGTTCAGGCAGAACTGTGGCATGGAGTGAGCCCATCATCATGTATGACAATAGTGCTTAGTTTGCTGTACACTTAATGCCTTGTGAGAACATACATACTCATCGAATACTCAATAAAACACTGGCTGTCATGTGACACAGCTTCTCTCAGTCTGTTGTTTTAATTCAGCACTGCGTGATGTCAGCGCGTGCTCATCGCTGTGACCACTTCCTGTCAGAAATGAGCTGTCAGAGGCTCACCGCAGAGACTGAATGATTAGAAGGTGAGAGGTTATTCCCCTCTGGGTCAGACATGATTGTTAATGTGGCATCTGATGCAGTGTTTTCAGTCACTTTCTAGTAATGTGGATTCGTTCTACTCGCTCACGCAGTACAGACTCGTTTGTTCCCGAGTCAGTCACAGCTGTGCACTTATGTAACCGTGTGTCTTACTTCCTCTTTGTGCTGTTAGACAAAAAGTTCGACAACACAAAGCGTCGTGACTGAGAGTGCACGTTCAGCCTTTATGGCAAGGACCTGCGTCCCCCAGTGCTGCTGGTCACTGATGTTCTGTCTGCGAGCCGTTTGAATCAAGTGAAGGAGGCGCAGCACCTCCTTACCCCGAACTGTGACTGCAGCCGTTCATCACCAACAAATGAACTCCAGAGCAAAAAGCACGGCTAAATACTTAAAGTGGAGACGCGGTTTACTTTTCAAAGGTTAACAATAAAATAATCCTGCATGCTGACACATTTACTTTCAGACTGTAGTCCAGGGCGAGCTTTCTTTTCTTGTTGTTCCCAGTGACATGTTTGGAAGATGCTCCGACCACCACACGTCGGGTCAGTGACGTCTGCGCTCCCTCTGCAGTCCTCTGACACTCAGCTGACTCGAGATGAAAACAATGGACTTCCTCCTGTATTTGTCATCATTCAGAACTAAAAGCAAAACAAATCTTTAGTTGTACTGTTGCACTTTTATTATTTGCAGTGTTGACTGGTGCCGTGACTTGTTTGTCATGGCACTATTTTACTTCATTTTATTCTTCCTTCCTTGTGTCCTTGTGTTGATAAAGACTTCAAAGTCCTCTCAGAGAGCTCCTATCCTGACAGTAGGTTCTAGCTTGATTAGTTCTAAAATCATATTTTCTCAGTCTGCAGCTGTGAGCACAAATCCTGAAAAGCATTTTGTTTTAAACACTATTTAACCACCTTTGAGGTTCATGCTGCTGTCAAATAATCAAATCATCAAATCATCTCTGCAAGATATTTTCTGCCCTTTGTTTCCACGAGTGTCCTATGTTGTCTAAGGAGCTTGGAAAGAAAAGCGTCTGGACTTCTTTGAGTTGCTTGAAGACGTTTCACCTCTCATCCGAGAAGCTTCTTCAGTTCTAAGGTCAAATGGTGGAGAGAGATTTAAACCTAGTGGGAGTTTCCATTCCCTTCAATGTGCACGGCACAGTCCAGGAAAGGCAAACAGTCGTCCTTTGTGTCTTCTATGGTGAACTTTGTTTTAATCCACAGCGTTAATGTGCGCAGTGAAGGATTCCACTTCTTGTGTCTTGATTTTGACCCAGGTGTCGTCCACATATCTGTACCAGTGGCTGGGTACTCTCCCTTTGAAAGAGCCAAGAGCCTTCCTTTCCACTTCCTCCATGTAAAGGTTGGCTACAATCGGTGACACGGGGGAGCCCATGGCACGGCCATGTTTTTGTCTGTAGAAGCCTTCGTTGTATTTGAAGTATGTGGTGGTGAGGCAGAGGTCTAACAGTGTGCAGGTCTGATCGGGGTGAAGTTGGTCCTGTCCTCCAAGGAGCTGTCTTCTTGTAGCTGTTTTCTGACAGTCTCCACGGCCTCCGTGGTGGGTATGCAAGTGAAGAGAGAGACTACATCAAAGGACACCATGGTTTCATCTGGATCCAGGGGAAGTTTCTGGACCTGGGAGTCGGTGGAGTTCTTGATGTGATGTGGGGTGTTCCCCACGAGAGGAGCAGGATGGCAGCAAGGTGTTTTGAAATATTGTAAGTGGCTTATGCTGCTGACAATGGGTCTGAGTGGGACACCTTTGCATTCATACTACTTACAGCCCTCATGAACTCACATACTCAAGGGTGACTGCTGTGCACGCAGGTGAATTTGTGATTAATGCTGAGGTCTTAGGGGTAGACGTTATGGGCCAGGTGTTATCATGAAAGTACTGTGGAAGTGAAAGCTCTACCTGGATTTAAACAAGGACAGCTAGAGGTCTGAGTGTGACAGTGGAATGCTTTTGTGTTTCCATGGTTTGCATAGACGCTACAGAGCATGGCTCAAAGTGATGGAGTGTTCTCCTTTGGTTTCACAGCTGCCAGGCAATAAAACCTTCTAGTCCAAATCCATCTTTTAACTATCAAACATCCCTCATCTGTCTCCACAGCTATGAAATGTCTCAGACAAAGATAATAACTTACAGAGAACACAACAAGATATTTATGTGCAGAT
This sequence comes from Perissodus microlepis, assembly GCF_051167445.1. Lineage (NCBI taxonomy): Eukaryota > Metazoa > Chordata > Actinopteri > Cichliformes > Cichlidae > Perissodus > Perissodus microlepis. Next base: position 1,167,277 of record NC_140481.1, read on the forward strand.
CAGATCAAGATATTCAACAACAGCACGTGTGCACAAGTAAACCATCCAAGGTGTGCTCTCAGTGTCAGGGGAACAACAGAGAATAGCCCCACCGAGGCTGGAGACGGAGCATATGGGAGAAGGATGCAACACATAACAGCAAAGCTCATTGGCTAACAGAGCTGAGAGGAGACCACAGCAGCCTCCCTGAGCAGGCTCCAGCAACCGTCACAGTGACAGACATCCAAGAACGGGTCTCCAGCATGAGGACTTGGACAGCATCTTGTGCAACATGCATATCAAAGAAGAACCTTTCATGTGCAGTGAAGATATTTACCTGTGGACACCTTTAAAATGAGGACTGACTTACTGTGATTCAATTTGTGATTCCAGCATTTTGTGATTTGTATCTGCAACAGTTCCCACGATGCCTCTTTATAGGCCAAGTATACTTGGCCAAGTACACACTCATTTTTACTGTATACAGTAAAAATGAGTGTGTTTGGAGGAACCTGAATAAATCTACTGGGTGAACAGTGGGTTGGATTACAGTGAATTACAGGCGCAGCCGTCGCAGTAAACTACAGACACAAACACTTGTTGATGACAAAGCTACATCCAGCTTTGCTTTGTGCGCGAGGCCCTGCTTTTGGTTTCTGTGGGAAATTCACTTGTTACAGCAGCACAGTGGACTAAAGGAAAAGCTGAGTGAGAGATATATTAGAAAAAGTAAAAACAAAATAAAATAAATAAGAAAAATAGTGTGGAACAGTGTGATGGTTACTTTATGCAGTCAAATACACATTGTTTCTTTTTTTATATAAGTATATAATAATAATATAGATGTATTTTTAAAAAGCAGCAAGCTGATCTTTTTGCCACCTCCTCCCGTTATTCACGCACTGCAGATGTAATGTTGTGAAAGAGAGGTGTGCTCACACACACACACACACACACACACACACACGCAGTGAAACGTAGGTGATCAATAGAAGTGAAAGGCCAACGTTGTTCTTTGAATAAATAAGAGCCTCGACTCCAAATAAGATTACATGGATGCGTAACATGTTGGAGGCAATAAGCAGATTATCACCATGCTGAACAACACAAACACTACATGCCACAGTTTTGGTGGAGGGGACCTGATGTTGGATCTCGTCTTAGCGCTTTCATTCTGAATATTCACAAACACATTTATAGGCAGACAGAGCAAGCTGGGGCAGGACGTGCAGCAGGTGAGGGTGGATAGAGACGGAAGTGTGCTAACAAGTGAAACGTGTGTGGAGAAGATGGAAGGAGCACTCCGAGGACCGATGAAGGTGGAAAATGAGAAGTGGAGCACGGATGGAGGACAATTAGTGAATCAGGGTGTGCAGAGGATTAGTAAGGAGGATGTGAGGGCAGCTGTGAAGAGCATCGACAGTGAAAATGTGGTTGGTTCAGGTGACACACCTGTGCAGGTATGGGGATGTCTAGGACAGACAGAGTGGAGTTTTCTACCCACAGTTTCGGGGAGTGAGAGGAGGCCTGCAGAACGGAGAAGAACTGTACTGGTGCTGATTTTCAAGAACAAGGGTGATGTGCAGCTAGCAAACCATAACCATGAAGCTGTGGGAGAGAATTAATGAAGGGGGGTCAAAACGAGAGGTGACGATCTGTGAGCAGCAGTCAGGCTTCATCCAGAGAAACACTACAGATGTCAGGGATCCAAGAGAAGAACTGTGGAGCTGTGTGAGGAAGTCCGGAGTGGCAGAGCAGTCTGTGTGGACAGGATGTACGAGGAGGGCGAGAGGGGGTGAGGTGCGTGGCAGGAGTGACAGATGGGTTGAAGACCGCTGAAAGGAGCAGCCAGAAGAAGATCGTTTACTCAAGTCACCACAAACTAATTACAGTCTGAACGTGCAATTCTACAGATCCCTGAAGACCTTTAGCAGGATGTTTTTGTTTACTTAAGTGCTCAGGATGATCATTTCAGGATTTAAAAAGAGAAAGTCTTGTGATAGTTTTGAGTGATGCTACAGGTGGAGAACACGATGCAGTACGGTTCATTTATGCTGTTGTTGGCTTAAAAGTCTAAATATTTTGAGTATAAATATCTTCAAATGAATCTTAAAAATGCTTTTCACACAGTACTAGTACACCTAGTAGTGGGTCTGATGTGTTACCATCTGCATACTGATCATTCCAGGCAACATTTTTCCAGTCTTCTCAATTTTGGTGAAGCCCAAAGTTTTGTTGTCAGCTGACAGGAGCTATGAACTGTTCTTTAAATGAACTCAGTGCGGCCATTCTCAGGCTGAACATTAACAGTAGACAGGTTTTATTAATTCAATTCAATTCAATTTTATTTATATAGCGCCAAATCACAACTAGAGTCGCCTCAAGGCGCTTCATAGATACAGAGAAAAACCCAACAATCATATGACCTCCTATGAACAAGCACTTTGGTGACAGTGGGAAGGAAAAACTCCCTTTTAACAGGAAGAAACCTCCGGCAGAACCAGGCTCAGGGAGGGGCGGGGCCATCTGCTGTGATTGGTTGGGGTGAGAGAAGGAAGACAGGATAAAGACATGCTGTGGAAGAGAGACAGAGATTAATAACAGATATGATTCAATGCAGAGAGGTCTGTTAACACATAGTGAGTGAGAAAGGTGACTGGAAAGGAAAAACTCAATGCATCATGGGAATCCCCGGCAGCCTACGTCTATTGCAGCATAACTAAGGGAGGATTCAGGGTCACCTGGTCCAGCCCTAACTATATGCTTTACTACCTGAAGGCACAGTAGTAAGGTGTGCTTGGGTTCTTACATCATTTCTGTTAGTACATAACTAATCCAAATGTGGAACATCCACGTGTGGATAATAACAGTAAATATGCTGCATGACAGTGGAGACGCGTGCAGGGCAGCAGTGAAAAACTGGTTCATGGACAGGTAATGGCTTTCTTTCCAAATGAATGTTAAACAGCTTCTGTTATGACTGCATGACAGAAGCATAACAGCATCCTTTGTCCAGTGTGTCCATCATCCTCCACTGCACATGTCCAAGCCTTGCTTCTCCAGTGTTGAATCGGTGTATTTAAACCTAAACCAGGATCTTTGTGTAAACGCCACAAAATAGTTTTATGCCAAATACTTTGGGCGCATAATCCAAACCAACGCATGCGTGAAAACACCGAATAACGCAGAAGATTTCTGGCAGAAAGCCAAAATGGAAACTCCGCCGACTAGTGGCAGCTGCGGGACGAACACTTCCTGTCACAGGCGCGCTTAGATCCATTGCGAACGCCAAGTTGTTTTTTGTTATTGTTCGCAATAGTACCAGGAAGTACACTGTCAGAACCTACAAAATAAAAGCACCACATCTCAATTGGCAAATCCAGCTGTTGACACCCCATGACATATATAAATACACGTACCAATCATTTTAGGCCAAGCAAAAAGATGAACCCTGTGTATTTGTAAAAATTAAAAATATAATGTCAATGTGTAGTTTAAGCAACATTTTGGAGTTGCAAAATTAAAATAGTACTACCACTACTACCACTACTACTATACCTACCACACTACTATTACCATTACTATTATTATTCTTTTTTAAAATTATTATTATTAGTGGTAGTTGTAGAATTTCGCACTTTTGCTGCAGAAAAAGGTTTTTGTCTTTAAAGGGTCCCACTAGAATGGACCTATACAGTACTGTATGTAGTAAAGTGTGCGAATAAAATTATAATAATTAACAATACAACAACTTTTGTATCTTTATCATCTTCATTTTAATATCGTTTTTGAAAGGGTCATATAAGATATTATACTTGTAAGGATAAATACGTACTATCTTGTTCTTGTGCTGATGCCTTTTCGTGTGTTTTCTACAGTCATTGTGTGTGACCAATTATTTCCATGAGTTTAATGTGCTTTTATTTTGTAGACGTCGGCCGGAAGTTTCCGTTTCCGTACTGTAGCGCGTGAACCTGACGGCGGCGAGTGTAGTCAGGCGGCGGAGGGACACGCGCGTAGGCTTTGCACACACACACAAAGAAAGGTATCTAACAGGAGATATTTGTGTAACGGCTCATAATATTGTAACACTGTGTGTCGCGTGTATGTTGCGGAGGGCGTTAGTTTGACAAATGCGCCCTTTAATCGTCAGAGGAGAGTTTAGGACTGTGTGCATCCTGTGGCTGGGTCAGTGTCGACGGATGTAGCTTTAAAAATGCGAGGAAACGCTTTGAGCGAACGGCGGGTTCTGTTTGTTTCTTTCTGACGTCGTAATGTGAGGCCTGAGAAGCAGCTTGACAGACCGAAGGAGCTTCCTGACTCCTTTATCCGAAAGTTCTGAACATTGTTGAGGTGTAGCATCGGGGTTCGACTGCGACATCGCCCCGCCGATGCGTTTCTGCTTTTCCACTCACAGGTCGGTGTGAGGTGGTGTTTTGGTCCCTGGTGTTGACCAGAGCCGGGCCCAACTGCTCCATCAGATGTTTCCTTTGTCGCTGCCCAACGAGCTAAAAATAACAGCCAACATTAGCTCAGGTCACAGAGGTTCCTCACATGGGGAGGATTTAAACTAGTCCAACCAGTTTACTCGGCCAGTGTCGCTCCAGGCCTGAGCCGTAATGTGATGGAGGCAGCCATGGCTGCGCACTATAGCTTTACAGTACACAGATAGAAAACGCCAACCTGTTACAGTTAACGCGTGTATCCTACGAACATTTCTATGTTTCAGTGCAGTTAGAGCTTGAACTCAGTGGCAGCCGTGGACATGCTAGTGGACAGTGTCAGCTGTAGTAGGTGGATTTAATACGTCAGAGTCCTGCAGCAGCTCGAATAATTTCGTTTTATTATGAAATATCATTTTAAATTAATGTTCATTTCCCAGGCTCGGTATGTCGGATGAAGATTCCCGTGCCAGCACAAGCTCTTCCTCTTCTTCCTCTTCGACCCATCAGCAGCAACAGCAGGAGGCGAACCCCCCAAAGAAAAGGGACAGTAAAGCCAGCATGAGCAAAACCTCCAAACATCTGTCCACCAGTGCTAAGAGGTGAGTGCAGTGATGCTGGGTGGAGTAGCAGAGCGGCGCCTGTGATGTCACACAAGATAAGCTGGCAGCGTGGAAAGTTTGACGTGACTGTTACAGGCGTCGGTTTGTGGTGATTTTTGCAGAGTAGCTTCGTTTCTGGTTATCGTCATTCCTCTTTGTGGACTTACAGTAACGCATTTTACTGACTCCGATCTGATTTTGCAGAATTCAGAAGGAATTGGCTGACATCACATTGGACCCTCCACCAAACTGCAGGTGAGTCGTTTGTAACACCTGGCTCACTGACGTGTTTCTCGTGTTTTATCTTCTCGAATAAAGACTTTATGATCTGTCACAAGTTAGTTTTTCAGTGCACAGAATTCTTTAGTCATGTTCATGTCGACGTCTGTGTGCGAGAGTGGAATAAAAATAAGAGCTGTTTGTGTTTGATGAGCACTTCCTAATCAGATCCTCTTTCTTAACTGTCTTATTTGTGGTCATTGAACAAGAAAAACCAACTTCTAACCTCATGATTATGTCAGAATATCACTGAAAACGCTGCGTCATTTAAAATGAAAATAAAATAACCAGCTACACTGAAAGCAGGCTGTTTTCTAGCTGACTGGAGGGAAAAGCTGTCCAGGTGGAGGTCTTTATCTACGTCTGCTCGGTGTACATCTGTGGAACCTAGAGGTTTGGAGGAACAGGCTCCTGGTGGGGATTCAGGTGTCCTGCTGGTGGAACAGCTTGTTTGCCAAATGTCAGACAGGTCTGGCAGGTTTAGCTGCAAAAGTGAATGATGAGCATGTGCTGCATGTGGCGCAGCTACTGGAAGTCTCCTGCTATTATTTAACATCCTGTATGCTGCCGAGGAGTTTCAGTCAGCACACACCTGGCTTTGCAGAGCTTCCTTAAGTCTGTTAGGCATATCATCATGGGATGGATTCTTCTGTGCCGCTGAAGTGAAGCCGGTACAGGTCGTTTGTTTTTGTTGACACAGTAAGTACTCCGAGCCGAGCCAGGTGTTGGAAGGTACCAGGCTCTGGCTGACTCGATGCTCCCTTTAAAGCTTCTCCCAGCAGGTTATTGGCTGCAAAGTAGGAGGACTTCATGTCTGTATCTGCAGTCATGATATCTGGACATTAAAGGCAAGGTGGTGTTATTGGCAAGGTTTTGCAGTCAGGCTCATTCACCAGGTGTGTGTGTGTGTGTGTATGTGTGTGACCCTTGTACCCCTTGTTTTTTTTCATACAAACCAAGTAGAAAATAGAGTCCTCATAAAGCAAACACATTATCATGATACATGTTCATTTCAGTGCAGTGACTCATTGTTCTGCTTTCTTGGTTATGCGACCGATCATGACCTGTAGTTGGAGCTGTTGTAGGAGTGAAATCCTTTTACTCCCCTATTATCTGCAACATCAGTAAAGCTGTGTTATTCCTCTTCCTTACTCTCGTACTCTTCTTCCAGCATCTCTTGTAGAAATACTTTTTCGAACACCCGTCTTTATTCCTAAGCTGTTTTTATCCCTCAGCTGTAAATGGCTGATGGGCTGTAGTTGAAGTTGGTGTAAACCTGCAGTTCAGAGACAGAAGACATGACAAATACAAAAGCCTCGATTAGCTTCTAACAGCAAATGTGGAACAGCTCACATCCAACACGCTGAACTTGTGCATAACAAGACCTCTTTACCCGCTGACCCTTAAACTATGTTTCCACTGTTCCTTTAATATCCAGAGAGCTCATCAAACTGACCCACACTGGCACTGGACCAGTCTTTGTTCAGCCTGCACCAGTATCTCCTTTGTGCTTCAGCCGGTGAGTTGAGGATGTGATAAGCTTTTTATGGGATGGGGACTCTGCTGCGCGTCCAGGTGCATCTACTAAAACTCTTGGGCGAGGTTGAATCCCAGCGACCTTGACCTGGAGGTCAGAGGTGGCTGAGTCCGGCTAGGCAGTGATCAGTGATGTTCCCAGGCTCCTCCACAGGCTTCTCGGCTGTTCAACATCCTCCTTTGATTTACTGCAGGTTCAGTCCTCAAGTTATTTATTTCGTTCTGTATATAAAGGGCCAAGCACGTCAAAGAGAACAAAACACGAAGAAGAAAATCTGAGTGGTGTTTAACATTCTCGCCGTGCTCCTCAGATTAGCTTCTAATCTGTCACAATGCCGTCTTTGTTTTGACTGAGCTGCTGTTTAGTTGTTTAGAAGATGGAAATGATTTAGAAACTTTTATTTTTTCAGACAAAACTATTTAGTGACATCAGCGACTTTGTTCACACCGACTGAGCAAAATTAAGATGTGTGTGTGCGCGCGCGGGCGTGTGCGTGTGTGTGCGCGTGCGTGTGCGTGCGCGGGTGCGTGCGGGCGGGCGCGTGTGTGTGTGCGCGCGGGCGTGCGTGCGTGCGGGCGTGCGGGCGTGTGTGTGTGGCAGGAAAAGTGTTTCTGCGCAGTGTACCGGGGCACGGAGAAAAGTTGTCGTACCATAGGCACGAGGAGTGTGTGTGTGCGTGTGTGTGTGTGTGCGTGTGCGTGTGTGTGTGTGTGTCCTCTCAGACTGAATCTTCTGTTCAGTTTCACAGTTTAAAGAAAAACTGTTCGTGCACATCATGATCAGTAGGTTTTGGGTTCTTCCTGCTTCATTTGGAATCTGCTCATCAGAGTAGGGCTGTTGATATAACCATATATATCTGATGACGATATAAAAACGTCCATCGTTTCATTTTACGCTATCGTTTGTTTCGTGGTGTCGTAAAATAAACTGTTTACAGCAATATTTGTTCATGGTTCTGATGTCACTGTAGTGGCTATATTCATGTCTTAAAGTTCTCTCTTACTCTTATATTTAATATAACCACACTACGGACGGACAAGCGCCTGTTTTTATGCGTTGTCGTTAGCAACAATGACGGTAACAGCATCGCGTGTCCGCTTGTTTATGTTCCACATAAACCTTTCACAATAAAGCTCAAGATCCTGTTGAGACTTTTCAAAATAAACTGAATCACATGAAAGAGTATTATTTACGGATGAGAAGTAAAAAAGAGTCGTCAGGTGCTAAAAAATAAACCTTAGACTCAAACGTTAGAACAGGCTTTTCCCCGCAGCACGCTGTGTGATAAATACTCACAAAGAAAACGCCGCCGTTACAACTTATGTCTAAAAATGTATCGTTTCATGCATCGGTTAAAACACTCGACTCCAGATACATGACGCGCAGCTGGAAACACTTCACGCAAGTCGAGCTGCCCGAGAGTCACAGACTTTACAGAAAATGTTACATTTGTGTGATTTATATCATTATCGGACGATAGATGTCTTATATCGGGAGATGAGATTTATCGCACAGCCCTACATCAGAGTATGAGCCAGCTGTGCTCTGCAGATGTTGCTCACATGCTGTTGAGTCTCTTTGTTGTCGTCTCATTTCTGTCAGAATTCGTCAGCACCCCGTTTCCCCTCTTCAAATGGACATTGGAGAGAAGTCTTGTGACTAGTTTCCCTCGTCGTCAGCACTCCTCTGTTAACAATAAGACACTGACCACTGGGAGTCCTGCACACGCCCCCTTTTCCTTTACTACACCCGTCACAGGCGCACTGCCTCCTGCTCTGTGCTGCTTTCATTCACTGTTTCATTGCTGTTTTTCTCCATGCTGCCTCTTTGATTTAGTGCTTACTTCCCAATTCTCTTGTCTTGTGCTTGCAAACATCATATCTCCTCTTGGGATGTTGCCAGATTCCTGACGTTCCATAGTCAGTGCACGGGGAAGCTGAGGAATGTTTCAAGCTGTGTACAGTAGGGTAATCAGTGCTGCAGAGGTTTGGTAATGATTTATTTTAACATTTCCTGTGTCTTGTTGGTTCTCCTAATCACAGCTACAGAAACGGGCAGTTCCTAATGTGAGCCACATGCACACGAGCCCTCTGTTTAATAACAGTGGCCATCTCGCTCCACGAGTCTGCAACAGTTTCTCTACAGCTATAAAAAAGCTCCCCAGTCTTTACACGTCCTTCACCTTTGACAGCCTCATAAAGCAGTGCTGAGCTGCTGCACATGGAGACTTTCACTTCCTCTAACCTGTCAGCAACTGATACCTTCTTTGGACCAACATGTATGTGTGACGGATAATCTGAGCATTAAATATTAACCAGTTTAGAAGCCATATAAACACATCTGAGCATTTGGCAGCTTTTGTTCAGATACCTTTTGTTTTCCACGTGGAGAAGGCCTGAGTGCTGCGAGTGACAGATGGGTTTAAGATGGAGGTGGGATTAAATGAGGGATTGACCCCGAGCACCTCATTGTTTGCAGGGTGAAGGACAGGCTGACAATGAGGTCAGGCAGGACTCTCAGAAGGCTGTGATGCTTGTGGTCTGTAATGAGCAGAGAGCCGTACAGGCGGAGGCACGTGAGAGAGAGACGGGTATAACAGCCAAGCTGCGAGCAGTAGAGGAAGTGAAGGTGGGTTTAAAAAGCTGCGAAAGAGAAAGTTTACAAGGTGGAGATGGCGAAGCTGGAAGTAGCAGAGTTGAAGATGCTACGATTTACAGACTGAACAAGATTAGACTGAAGTGCTTAAGAGGGACGGCTCAGGTGGAGCATTTCAGAGACCCTATTAGAGGTGACGTGGTTTGGACGTGTGCAGGGAGGGATGGTGGATGAATACGGAGCTCCATCCTCCCCTTGTTGATGGAAGGAAATGGATGGGACAGTTAATGAGGACACCTACAGTAAACAGGCACGTGAGGTTCTTTTTTGATTTATAGCCTGTGAAAGCGTTTTGGAGCCTGCGTGGGTTCGATGTACGCGTCTGGACGTTTTCCTCGGTTATTGATTTCCATTTTATTTCAGCCTAAAATAGTTTTTGTTTTAGGATGGATGATGTATCACTCTGGATCGTTTTCAGTGAGGCAGTATCAGCGCTACAACATGAGATTCGTTTTGCATCATCTTCATAAAGCACTGAGAGAACATTTACAGGCTGATCCGTTAGATTCAATTGGAGGTTCTGTAGGGAGCGTGGAGCTGTTGCATTGAGTCTCCTCTCTGCAGTCATTGGACTGTGTCAGTCAGGCAGCTTATTACAGTGTTTCTGAGAGAGCAAAGGTTTGAGTTGGAGCAGAATAAGAGGCTCATTCAAACATGAGCGTTGATTAATGTGGACTCTGTGCTGAGGCCAGAATATTGGGAAGAGGGAACAGTCGTCAGCGTGGGCTTTGAGTGTGACAAGAAGGCTGTGTGCAGGGTAACAATGCCAGAGGACCACAGCCTGATACAAGATACACACCGATACTGAATCACGTCAGGGTTTATTGGAGGTTTATGTAATGCTATCCATTACCCAAATGTAACTAATTACAGGGAGACCATCAGATGAATGAACTGCCACGTGAAGCATCGTCCCTCCACACTTTTTGCTTTAAAGTCGGATCATCAGGTCATGAATTACCCCGTCCAACGTTTCCTGTCCCAGTGTTGACAGTATTGATATCATAATCCCAGCCTTTCTTGATTTCAGTTGTTATTGAGGGAGAAACGACATGCAGTGCTGTTAGTGCAGTGAAAGCAAGCACGCGGTTCAGTCTGTACCCAGGATCAGCTGTGATGATGTCAGTGTTCGGCTTCATTTGTTTACACAAACAGACACTTGAGGTTGCAGAAATGCTGCGTGTGGACGCGCTCGCTAACACAGCCACTGTTGCATTTTTTCCAACGCCAACAAAACGAATCGAGGTGCTGCAGTCGGTTTTGTTCTGGAACCTTTGAACCATCCGCCGGATATTTGTCATATGGGAACGTGGCCATAATAAGAGACTGTGCGTTGTATTTACTTTGTAAGACACACACACTGATGTGTCTTAGTTTCAGGGTTCGTACAGGTTCTTGAAATCCTTGAAAATGCTTGAATTTTAATATTGTCTTTTTAAGGTTTGAAAAGTGCTTGAATTTCAGTTGTGGTGCTTAAAAGTGCTTGAAAGTGTAGCTGCATTTCATTCACCACAAATAACTATCTGATTGAATAGGTTTTTTTTAATGGATAAAGAAATAAAATGAGTAAAATGTAAAAGCAAAATGTCTCTGCCTGGGCTGCCTTGCACCTCTGTGGCTCTGTCTGTTTCAATATGTGACCCCGCCCCTCCCCTAACTGTCAGGATGAGTGCGCTAACATACCTGCAGTTGCTGTTTTAATGAGTGTTTGATGGAAAACGACAATGGTGGAGTTCGCGCTCTGCAGTCACATGATAGGTGAGTCCTAGTAAATAATTTTCCAGTACGTGTACGTTACACATGCTCATTTTTAACATTATGATGATTATTTTGCTATCATGTCCCTATTGCCAGTCTTGGCAGCCGGGGGTCAGCCCGCCAGGGCCTCCGCTCCTGGCCGCCACCCGGCACACAATGCACCCGACCCCTATGACGCCTCCTGCGGGTGGTGGGCCTGCGGGAGGATGGGCCCATGTCTCCTCTTCGGGCTGTGCCCGGCTGGGCCCCATGGACTAAGGCCCGGCCACCAGACGCTCGCCCTCGGGCACCCTCCCCGGGCCTGGCTCCAGGGCGGGGCCCCGGTAACCCTATCCCGGGCAGGCTAAACTGTTCCCTCGATGTTCTCTTCATAAGGGTCTTCTGGGAGCCGGAGATCGACAGACGGATTGGGGCTGCAGCTGCAGTAATGCGGACGCTGCACCGGTCCGTCGTGGTGAAGAGAGAGCTGAGTGTAAAAGCGAAGCTCTCAATTTACCGGTCGATCTACGTCCCTACCCTCACCTATGGCCACGAGCTGTGGGTAGTGACCGAAAGAACGAGATCGCGGATACAAGCGGCAGAAATGAGCTTCCTCCGAAGGGTGGCTGGCCTCTCCCTTAGAGATAGGGTGAGAGGTTCGGCCATCTGGGAGGGGCTCAGAGTAGAGCCGCTGCTGCTCCACATCGAAAGGAGCCAGCTGAGGAGGTTCGGGCATCTGACAAGGATGCCTCCTGGGCGCCTCCTAGGTGAGGTGTTCTGGGCATGTCCCACCGGGAGGAGGCCCCGGGGCAGACCCAGGACACGCTGGAGAGATTATATCTCTCGGCTGGCCTGGGAACGCCTTGGTGTTCCCCCGGATAAGCTGGAGGAGGTGGCTGGGAAGAGGGAGGTCTGGACTTCTCTGCTTAGGCTGCTGCCCCCGCGACCCGGCCTCGGATAAAGCGGAAGAAGATGGATGGATTTTGCTATCAAACTCGCTGGAGAAATGATTGAAATGCACTGAGTGTGATGCAATACGGCAGCGCTATTATACAGTTAGTTATGGCCTGGAGATTTATGGAATATGCTGTGAACTTAGCTAACATTACTTAGCAGTAGCAGTAATATGAGTTACTCAAGTGAAAGCTTTAAACATTAGCCCGTTACATAACTGATGAACCCTCTGGGGTCGACGGACCCAGAGTGTCAGTTTCAACTTGGGTTGAAATAAAACAGTAAAAACTGCGTTTTCTACGGACAGCGCTAGCAAACACTCTGCTTGGGAGTGAACAAAAAGAAAAAGTGGAAAATGTACCATGTGGACCAATCAAAAAATGATATGGCAACATGTGGTTGTGAGAGAGCGAGTGAAAGAAAGAGAGAGCGAGTTTTGATACGTGATAGATTTGTGTTTGGAGTCAAGTTAGTGTGTTGTCTTGTGTAGTTAGTGTGTAGTCGTTGTTTTGTTTTGTGTGTCAGTTCTACTAGTGAACGTCACAGTTGCTGTAAAAAAGCCACCAAAGGCAGATTGCAGTGTAAACGCTGCCTCCACATGGAAAACAAGTAAACAGTACCATAAAGCTTTGTTGTTTGCAAAACTTGTGCATATTTTTAAAAATGTACAAAATGTACAATTTCTATTTGATTCGAAAAACATGTTTGTGGTTTTTACAGTCAAAAATATCACTTTTTTCTACTCATATTTTAAATTTGGTCTGAATGTAGATAAATTGTGCCGATACAGTTTGTCAAAATGAGAAAATAACAGATTGGCAAGATAAACCGTTTTTAAAGGTGAAATATAGAGAACAAATCAAAAGTAGTTCACATTTTCACATCTTAATTTTTAAGTGAAATTTGCATTTTGAGTTTATACACAAAAAGCTTGCTGGAAAAGCTTGAAAATGGACCTTGAAAGTGCTTACAAAGTGCTTGAATTTGACCCTGAAAAAGGCGTATGAACCCTGTAGTTTGTGATCCTGTACTTGCAGTCAGGAAAAACCCCTGTGCCACTCCATACGTTCATCCCATAGGTGATTAAAAACAAGTTGTCAGTTCAGTCACACATCTGTCCTTCCTTCCTTCCTTCCTTCCAACAGTTAAGAGGAGATAAATTGATGAAACAGGGACCTGTGTCTGGAATCAGTTACACTCAGCCTGAACAGCTACTACTGCCTGATTTATTAATTTGATTTCACACAGTGTGGAGACACTTTAGTTTTTATAGATCGGGAGGTCATTGTGTGTGCTGTGGATGTTTCCAGCATGTTGTCCTCTGCTCCGTGTTGGTTAGACGGCTGCATGTCTGTTAAAGGTCAAAGAAAAACACGCAACAGCTGAAATGTTCTTACATGTTGCAGAGAGGTCACCGGGGGAGGGCTCCCATATTGAAAGGAATGACAACAGTGATGGAGTATTATTGCCCACACAAAGCACTGAGTGGGCTTTATGTTCACAGAGAGGAGGTGCAGCCTCACCTGTACATTTAAGAAAGGCTGTGTGATGTATCGAATATACTCGCTGTATCACGATGGTTACTATGGCTTTCTCCTAACCATCGAGTATAGGTTACCATGGAAATATTAAGCTTCCTGCACGTCCTGTGAGGCTTTTTCTTCTCCCAACGCTCTGAATGCATCAATTAATCCCCCCTCCCAACCAGAAAGTGTTCTTCCCTGCGCTGAGCACGCGTTTCTCAGTCAGGATTTTGATGTCGAACAAAATGCGACAATCTGCAAAATATACTGTGAAAGTATTGCTGCAAAAGGGAGCAGCACCACGAAATTATTCCACCAGCTGAAAAGTCGTCGACTGCAAAATGAAGACAGTTTTAAACATGTGAACGTCTCCCCACACACCAAAGAAACCTCTGAATAAACCAGCTGTGATACGAACTACGACGACTGTCGCTGATGTGAAGTATGTTTGTGCTCTTCTTTTGCTGCTGGTTCAGTGAAGTTTGGTCGGAGTGTGACGAAACCTGCAGCTTTGGAATCTGTGCGAGCTCCGCTTTTAGACAACGTGCCGTTTGTTTGGCTGCATGAAGTCAAGAGTTCATGGCTTTGTTGTTTGTGTTTACGTACGTGTTGCAAAACATGACTGCTCTTTAACTGTTTGGTGGTTGTAGAAATGGTTTATATGAGCTTTTAGCGGGGGGCTCAAGACATTATAACAAGTGTGATTCAGTGCAGAGAGGTCTATTAACAGATAGTGAGTGAAGAAGAAACACCCAGTGCATCATGGGAATCCCCCAGCAGCTACACCTATTGCAGCATAACTAAGGGAGGATTCAGGGTCACCTGGTCCAGCCCTAACTATATGCTTTAGCAAACAGGAAAGTTTGAAGCCTAAAAGTAGAGATAGTGTCTGTCTCCTGAATCCAAACTGGAAGCTGGTTCCACAGAAGAGGGGCCTGAAAACTGAAGGCTCTGCCTCCCATTCTACTTTTAAATACTCTAGGAACAACAAGTAGGCCTGCAGAGCGAGAGCAAAGTGCTCTAATAGGGTGATATGGTACTACAAGGTCATTAAGATAAGATGGGGCCTGATTATTTAAGACCTTGTATGTGAGGAGCAGGATTTTGAATTCTGGATTTAACAGGAAGCCAAAACAGGAGAAATCTGCTCTCTCTTTCTAGTCCCTGTCAGGACTCTTGCTGCAGCATTTTGGATTAGCTGAAGGCTTTTCAGGGAGTTTTTAGGACTTCCTGATAATAATGAATTACAGTCGTCCAGCCTGGAAGTAATAAATGCATGAACTAGTTTTTCAGCGTCACTCTGAGACAGGATATTTCTAACTTTAGAGATGTTGCACAAATGGAAGAAAGCAGTCTTACATATTTGTTTAATATGTGCGTTGAAGGACATGTCCTGGTCAAAAATGACTCCAAGGTTCCTCACAGCGTTACTGGAGGCCAAGGTAATGCCATCCAGAGGAAGAATCTGGTTGGATACCATATTTCTAAGATATCTCGATATATATCGCGATAAAGCCTAAAAGTAGATCGTCCTTATATCGCCCAGCCCTAATAGGAAGTAATAGAATATCTGTTGTTGGCACAATCTGGATCTTGACTGATGCCTCATGTCAGTTAAACTAGGATATTGATCTGCTCGGTTAAGTAGCAGAGGACGCTGTCAGTCAGTTTCAGTGTTAATGGAAATAACAACAGCTGCAACAATGAGACAGGAATGCTTGTACAGGTGGAGCCCACTGACATGCTTCCACTCCTCACCTTTTGAATGTTTTTTCACTAGTTTCATATTTGGCCAGGGTCAGGGTCACTACTGGCAGCATGAGGCGATGCCCCGGAGAGGTTAGACATACAGGAACAAAGACAATCATTTGTGCAACCTTTGATTGGACAGCACGGGTGTCAGCTTTGGTTTTTGGTCATTTCAGCTGGCTGAGTCAGAGACATGGTTATTCAGTGACATACAATAACTCCTCCCGACATTTATTCATAACCAGCATTTATCAGACGTTAGCATCAGTTAATACTGCAGCTTTCACCGATGGGTTTCAGTTTGTGTTGCTTGATAAATGCGTTGCTCTGCTCTGCCTTCACAGCAGTCATGCTGAAATATTGAGGCAGTGGGCCCTGATGTCAAACCATGTCCAACGATGAGGTATGACAACAAGGGACAGTCCAACAGCAAATACTGCGTTACCTGTGCTGTGTTGTATTGCATACAAATGACGCCACAGCCGAGCTGAGTAGGTGCTCGTGGAAAAGAGGCAGCGGTGATCTGAGTGATTATGGGGGTGGCTGTAGCTCAGGAGGTGGAGCAGGTCATCTGCTGATTGGAGGGTTGGTGGTGGCTTAAGCTGTCATGTTAAAGCAGATTTCTCTTTTTACCTGCACTTGCTGTCTCACCTGTCTCCTGTATGTTTTCTGCCTTATAATCAGTCTGTGTGATTATAGCTGCAACGCTTCAGATGACGTCTGTCTGATTCCCTCGTTCCAAGTCAGACAAAAATGTCTTTTCGTTTAAGAGTAAAGCAAACATCAGACTGCAGAATCATGCAAGAAGGCAAAAATGCTGCTCAGAGCTGATTTAGCTCTAATAATATTTGACTCATTGCTTTACCTGTTCTTTCTTTAATAGCTTTGTTTTAGTTTGGAAGGAGGAGCGGCACATAAATGTCCGGCCCTTCATTGTCCTGTATCTGTCAGCACTCACAGCACTGCCTGACATTTCTTTCTCCTGTCGCCACCACGAACACAGACGCGGTGACGAAATGCTGTTTGTGTCCCTGAAACCTGATTTGTGCGTCACACGATTTTAATATAAAGCGCCTTGAGGCGACTTTTGTTGTGATTTGGCGCTATATAAATAAAATAGAATTGAATTGAAAATGACTGTGTGTCAATATTGGTTCATTTAAATATTCGTTTGTGTTTTGCGTGAAGTTTTCCATGAAACAAATCGTGTTTTTCTCCACGTTTGCGTCGAACGTCCTAATGAATGAAAAGGCAAACTGTGAGGTGTATCTGGTGTTACTCTGTCAGGCATCCAGTGATGTGAAAACACCGCCAGCGTTAACGTGTCTAACAAGCTGCTGTTGGATCCCATCTACTGCTCAGTCCTTGTGTTGTCTGCACAGACATGTGAAGTCCATGTCTCAGTCTGCTGACAGTGACTCGTGTGGTTGTAATGAGCAGTGACGTGGGGATTACAGAGGAATTAAAAACAGGGCTTTTAGATGAAACCACACTTCCTGCATGTCAGCCCAGTTGGAGCTGACTCGTGGTCTTTTCCACCTCCTCACATGAGCCTGTGTTTATCTCTTTTGATCGTCTGTGGGTTGTGCACGTCTGTCATTTTGGAAGTTACACAGTTGATGCCGAGTGTTTGTTCCAGCCTGTTGGTGTGAAGTGTAACGAGGAACGACACTGTGTGATGGTTGGATATACTGATGCTTAGTCGGTGGTCCCACTGATGTTTCAGGTGTTTTCCAGGACCCGTACATGACGGCTGTCATCTTACATCCTCTGCAAAAACACCAGTGTACTTTTTTACGTGATATAAATGTGGTGATGTCATTACTACCACAGTGCTGTGCATTTACGTTGCCCAGACATGCCCGAGAGTCGAGCAGGTGCCCCCCCCCCTGACCATTTAATACACACCTTCACACCTTATAGAAGTCATAAGCCTTTAAACACACAGCACCAGTGTCAGAGGTATGTTCCTGATGAGTGGAGAAACTGCAGTGTGGGCGTGCTCTGACTTCACTGTTAAAGTAGTGTTTGTAGAACTTCTTGTCTTTCAAGTGCCAGCAAGATGATGTTGTTGTGTGTGTGTCACATTTGGTGTGTAAGAAAACTGATGCCAAGCGAAGATGAACAAACATTTATGAAGGTGTGGGGTGTCTGAGTAACACACTGTGGTAAACTGTGCAGTGATACTGTTTTAGTTTCAAAGTAACCGTTTCATTTCATTCCCAGAGTGAAGACTGAAATAAAACCTCAGTGCTGAGCTTGTGTATCATTGAAGAACCACTAAGTACTTGTTGATTGTGTTCTCCAGCGCCGGCCCTAAAGGAGACAACATCTATGAGTGGAGGTCCACCATCCTGGGCCCTCCAGGCTCCGTGTACGAGGGGGGAGTGTTCTTCCTGGACATCGCCTTCACACCAGACTACCCCTTCAAACCACCCAAGGTGAAACTCTGAATGCTTGCTATTCAAAAGACATGAACGAATGTTTTATTTCAGATTGTTCACTAGAGGGCGCCTCTGTCCTGTGGAGAGTAGCTGCATGAATTTTAGCAGCTTAACCAAGTTTCAGACCTCATGTGGAAACAGTTTAGCCTCATATGTGTAAGTCTTTTCAAAGAGTGTGTGGGGAGGGGGGGGCATGGCCTTTAAACCCACGAGCTGCTGCTCTTCTGTAATATTGACTCTTGAGTGACACTTGATTGTAACGAGCTGTATTTTTATGGAGTTTGGTTAAACCCATGAACTTTGCTTTCTACCTGTGTGATCAGGTGACGTTCCGTACGAGGATCTACCACTGCAACATCAACAGTCAGGGCGTGATCTGTCTGGACATCCTGAAGGACAACTGGAGTCCCGCCCTCACCATCTCCAAGGTCCTACTGTCCATCTGCTCCCTGCTCACTGACTGCAACCCAGGTGAGAGCTTCACGTGCATACAAACTCGGTTAGACTTACAAAACCGAGATATCGAAGCGTGGATCAGATCCTGTCCAGATATCGATGAGGCCAGGGTCTTCACTGCAGTTGGAGCTTCTACTCTGACATGCAGCAGAGCGCTAACGTTGGCAGCAGAGTCATCAGTTTAGATGCATGTGCGGCTTGCTGCAGCTTTACCGTAGTTAAATGAATCAGCACGTCTGAAAAGCTCGACAGCAATGCTGTTTCTCTCATTCGCCCTCAGTCGCATCAGGAAAGCTTCTCTTGTACTTAACATAATGTGCAGTTCCATGAATTTCAGTGTTTAGGTCCTCTGCTCCTGATACTCCACGGTGTGTTCAACAGCTGCCACATAAAAACTGAAAATAGGACCATTTTTATGTGATCCAGCTTTAAAATGAATACATTTTGTCATGCTGTTTTCATGCTTTACACATGTAGGACTTCAAAGGAAGCTGTGGTACTTCAAAGGAAGCTGTGGTACAATGTAACTGATCAGGTTGAACTCCTGTGGCGTGGTGGTGCAGTGGGAAGTACTGGTTTGACCCACAAGCCGATAAGACGTTGGGCTTCTACATCAGTCACGACGTGTAGCTTCAATGGTAGAATAAATGTGACCAGCTGTGAGCGCTCAGTAAGGCAGTATTTCAGACCAGTGCGTGTCCACGGTGAGCACTGTGGAGTGTCCTGGGCCAGAGGGTTTTTTTCTTCTACGTAACAACAAAAAAAACACACACGACATTCAGCCTGTGTGTGTCTGTGTGTGTCTGTGATGACCGCTTTCATCCCAAACAGGACTGTCACCCACACACAGGTCTGTGTACTTTGCTGTAGTTTTTCAGCTGGAGGTGTGTAAATAAAGTAACGTGTTGTTGTTTTGTTGACAGCTGACCCTCTGGTTGGAAGCATCGCCACACAGTACACAACAAACAGACCTGAACACGACAGGATAGCCAAACAGTGGACCAAACGCTACGCCACATAGTGGCCCGTGCTGCTGCTGATTGGACGACCCGGGAGGGGGATTTGTTTTTTAATCTTGGAACTGAAGTCTTCAATCCTGACATTATGTTGTTTATTGTATTTTAAGTTATCCTTTGGCCTGACTATAATCAGATCTGGCAGTAGCACATTTAGTGTCTCCTCTTTGAATAGTTCGCCCGTGCTTGACGATGGGCATTAATACTTAACTACTAGATGAAATGTGTCAGCATGATTCCCAGTCAGTGGTGTCAGTGTAAATTTCCACTTGTATTAAACTTCCAGTTAGTGTTGCGAGCTGCAGCCATAGTTTACAGGCTGCACTTCTCAGTATTTGTGTGCTGCTGAGAATAAAGAGAAGCTAACGTTTACCAGCACCCATTTCTGCTTAAGCTCATTCACATATTGAAGAGAACGTCTGACCGTCTGAAGGTTTTCATACTTTGTCACAGCGAGCGGTCACTCGAACACTGGGATAACTGCGCTGGGACCCGAGGGCTGCTCTGGCGTTTGCTGCCACGCTCAGACTTAGAGAAAGCTGTTTCCACATGTAGACGTGTTTAGATGGATGTTGGTTGTGGTTTGTGTTCTGTACCGATGAAGAGCAGCACTGTTTCTCCCTTTAAGGATTAAACATGACCAACCAAAGCGACCCACTTGTTTCCCATCATTTCAGGAGCTGATAACATGAAGGGGCTACATTTTATTCAGTGCATCCTCAGACTGTTACCGAGCAGAGTACATTAGCTAAGATATTTCACCTCTGTTCTACTAGCAGCACATTAAATGTTATTACTGTTAAAACACTTTAAGGACACGTCAGATCATCATTCATCCATCACCATTTTCACAAGTAAAGGAATGAGGCTCAATAAAGTGACAAAAATAAATTAGTTAAAAATATTTCCTCTCAACAGCGTCTACAGTTAGAAAGGCAAACGCACTCCTGCGTGTACAGGAAACACCATGAAACAGTACATCACGAGTAAAGGCAGTACCATGACTATTATTGCTATCAGGCCATACTTGACTGCCGCAGTCGTATCAGAGGACAGGAAGGACGCGGCGTTCACACTCAATGGGAAACGACAGGTTTGTACTGGCGTCCTGTCTTTGAAGGGAGCGCTCAAATCTGAAAGCAGTAACTCATATTAGTAATCTAACAACACGTCTGCTTAATGTGTAACGCTAGGGGTCAAACCCTCCCAAATCTTTGGTTCTCCATTGTTAAGATGGTTTGAACCTCCCAGTGTGATCACCTGTGCGCACGCAGCTTTTCAACGCCTGCTTCTCTACCAGGTTTGGGCCCTGACACCTCTCTAATATTTGGTTCAGTTAAAGTCACTGTCCACGTCAACAGGTACAGACGATAAAGGATCGATGCATCCAACAGAACATTTCATTTCCTGAAGTTCTTTCAAAGTTTTCTTCAGATCTGCTGTTTAACACTGATCTGTGAATCATTCAAGCATACAAAGGTGCCTAACTCAAAGGACGAAGAAGTGTGAGCACAGGTTTTAATCACAAACAGCATGAATGACGGTCGTGGCTGCAAACCTGCGATCTTTTTCATGACACTCATTCCTGGATAAGAGCCGTCTGTGACCATAAACACCTGGATTACTTAGTTTCACTTCATAGTGGACACATAACCTGTTTAAAAATCTGATTATTCTAGCTCATTGTAGCTCATTAGCTAACTACTTGCCAGTCATGTTAGCCAATGAGGTGTGGTGTTACAGTGAGCTCCACCTCTCGCTGTCACCACCTTAGTTTCAAAATCCTGACAGCAAAGACACATCTACGGCTTCATAATGAGACTTGATGAAGTGGTGATGTCACAGAGGCTGCATCCATCTGTAGTTTTATCAACAGCAGGCACAATCCCCAAACTTGGCAGACGTATGGTCATGATAAGCACGAGAAACTGCAGTCAGAAGAAACAACTATTTAAATAAAAATACATAAAATTCTTCTGAGCTTCTGCGCAGGTACAGAGATGAGTGACCGCAGCAGCGCTGGAAGGATGTATAACCTACTGAATATTTCCAGCGTGTCGTTACCACTTAAAAAGTTAAAAAAGAAAAACCGTACATTCCTGTATCAGGAGTTCCTGTGTGACCACATCTTCCTCCAGGGCTGTACTCGAAGCAGGCCATCAATTATGTCATCAAGCAAAAATCCCAAACGGTTAAACGAGTCCCACTGCTAAACCGAATCCCGTCCACAGCGTGCTGCTGGGAGTGAACGCAGGAAGGAGTGTGTCAGATGTCATTGGATGGGGACCCCTTGCTTTTACGTCCAGGCAGAGGGAAGGCCGACTTGCTCTGAGGCTGCGTGAGGCGGCTGGTGAGCTGGGTGAACGGTTCGATGAGCGAGGTGCGTTCAGTGACGCTCACCTCCCACAGCTTCACCTTCTCGCCTCGTGCCCACTGCTGTGCTGCCTCGTGCTCTACCTGACGACGCTCCCGCAGGTCTGTTTTGTTCCCCAGCACTATGACCATCACCTGCACCCAAAACAAAGCCACGTCACTTTTTAGTGATCTACATTTACACAGGAGAAAACACGAATACATGCAAGTGTGGAATTTTAGAGTCCAACGTCTCTGTGAAGTTTTTGTTTTTCCCAAATATCCGCCTGTCCGAGAATATTCTAAAGTTGGACTCATCTACACATTCAAGGGTTTTTTTATCCAACATTATAGAAATATCCTGAGGCTATCAAACTATGAAACATGTTTTTATCTCTATATACTCTCTATCTACTCGCAGTCAGGAGGCTTCATGTTCGTTTCTTACTGCGTTTCAAACAGTCGATATAAAAGCTCACACCCGTGGTGTTCCCCCCCGCTGCGACTGTGGACGCTCACTGGAGCTTGTCCCACACATGTCAAATTGTTTCTGGGCGAGATACCCAAATTGCACCCGATGCATCCATCAGTGTATGAGTCTGTGCTTAAAATGCATTTGTTTTAATGCTGCATCGACCTCACACAGCGCAGGTGTTTCGAAACATCCTTGTCACATGACCACGGCTAACTAAGGTTTTGGTGCATTCCATCCCAGTTTGAACATCTGGCTGACCGACTGCTTTTAGGTTTGGTTGACAGTATGCAGAACAAACCTGATGACATTGCAAAGTCACAGAAAGCTTAACAGTCAGCAGTAGCAGCGAAAACACCCACAGTGGAACTGCTCATGGCACTGTGGAGGTGCATAGACGCCTCACTGAGGCCTTTGTTTCAACAATGCGTGATCCACTAATTTAGTGATCAGAGATCAGGCTGTCAGGTGACTGTTAGCGGTGAATGTGATGACCGGCGAGGATGACTACAGCGAAGCTGAAACTTAAGTCAGTTTAAAACTCAAATGCTATTGCTAATGCTATCAGAGTTCAGGTTTGCAGCTTCCTCTGTGTCTAAAGAAAATTCGGTCAGAGCAGATAACAAACTGAACTGTGGAGAATAAAATGCCATAATGTTAAATGTGTCAAAAAGGCTATCAGGCCCTGAACTCTGTCAAACTGGTGGAGCTGCCCTCTCCACCCGTGATATTGTAGCAACATAAAGTAGCTTCCCTAAGTGTTACACGTCGACTCCTTTGTCCACCTTTATCTTCCTGTTTAGGTCTGCTCTCGTCTGTGGTTTGTTATTTGTGTACTCTGAGGTTCTCTTGGTGCTGCTGGTCATGTTTTTTGGAACGGTGACCTTATTATATGCATATCTTTAAAATGATACAAGTATTCACTTTTAAGAGCAAACGTGTTTTATACTGATAAATGTATAGATTTGTCTATATAAAACCATTCAGATGATTTCTAGCAAGTTTTAAAGACACGTCCAAACGTGTTATCTCTTTCTATTCTCCATAAGGTCCAGTTTACACTGTTTAGTACGAGACTCACTGTAAAGCTGTACAGCCGAGAGGCGGAAACTAGAGCTGTTAAGAAATACTCTAAATGTAATTATATTATTTAATCAGGCAAAAACTAGACATCTGCTCACAGAAAAAGAACTTGTGAAGTTCTGGGATGATATGCCAGCAATCTGTGCAACGTTTGCCCGAGCAGACTTCAACCCAGCCTCACCTCTTTTTTATCTCTGGACTTATCTATTTCTTTCTTCAGAACGTCCACCCTCTTGAAAGACTCCAAGCTGTCAACACTGTAAACAAGCACAAAGCCATCTGCCACTGAGTAGTAGTGCTTAGGGAGGTCTTGTCCATCATTCAGTCCCTTGGTGTCATAGAGCCTGAGCTGTTCCTTGACACCTCGGTCGGTTTCCACAGAGGCCACATACACGTCCTCCTGTGTCTCGTTAGACTCTGACCCTGAAAGGTACAGACGAAAAATAAAAAGAGTTACTGAAACAGCAAATGAGGATCTTAGCAATGAAGCATGATGTATCAACACCATGAAATATAAATATACCAAACAATTCATGTCATGGAAGAATGTACGTATGTTATGCCAAATAAAGAGTGTTCAAAGCTTCGTCACTGAAACAAGTAACATCACGCCCCTGTACGTCCAGTCCTCACCTACACTGTGGTTTCCGTACAGCAGCTGTTCCAGAATAGCAGTTTTTCCCACAGCCGCCTGGCCGCACACCACAACTTTACAGCCTTTTCCCATGTCGAGTCTGTGACATCAAGACAGAAGGTCACAGTTTGTACAGAAACGCGTTAGAACCACAGTAACATCAAAACGACCGACAGCCCCTCAAAACATCAACAGACATGTTCACCTTTAGCTTGTACCTAGCTGGCTAAAGCTAGCTATTGTTTAGCCAGCTAGCCGAAATACGAACACATATTTTTAAATTCTTTGTATGTTTGAGAAAAGTCGCTAACTTTAGTGAGGAAGATACGAGGCTTCCGTCAGGTCTGCAAGCGTAGAACCACGACCGGAGGATCCATTCTGTTGTGAGATTAGAGAGCGACAGGTTCTGTCAGAGCGCATGCGCAGTTCACCATACGTCAGAACCCTCGAAGATCACCAACTTTGCTCGCGTATACGTTATTTATTATTTATTTATTTATTCATTTTATCTGTAGAAAATATGAAAGCTGATTAAAGACAAGTTAAAATTACACTTAAAAAAAGTTTAACGCATGTTATTAATGTTGACTTTGTAATTGACTCCTTCTAATTAATATGCAGTTCGACGCAGTAAATTATGGCTCCGAATTTGTCTTTATGCTTACAAATATTTTTGCTTTATATTTGTAGGAATGAAATCACTCGAAACTGGACAATGAGCGCGTGTTTGATTCTGAAAATTACCACATAAGTGACAAACGCGAAAAGTCGAAGAGAAAAGAAAACCACATTTCCCAGGAGCACTGCGAAAAGCGGAAGTACGCCACTGCCGTTTTCCTTAAGGCATGCTGGGTACTTGCCCTCTCTCTTTCCGGCTAGTACGCCATCATGTAAGCGAGTTTTTCTGTGCTTGTGACCAAATAGTAATCCGTTAAAATCATCATGTATACCCGTTCATCTGTATCTGTGACTCTGGCTGTAGCTTAGTGCTTTGTTATCAATCTGTACTCTGTGACTATTTCGTGGAAAAAGGTTAAAGGCTTTGATTAGGATCCTGTGCTTTAGTGGCGTTCAGATGCTCTCTATCTGGTAGTCAGGGACCGCTAACGTGTCGTTTCCACTGTGTGATATTTATGTAAATGTAGAGTTCTAGCGTTTGGATCACTGTTCCACGTACGCGTGCATTTCTGTGTAGTTATTTCTGTGGGTATTTATGCGACAAAGAGCCGGCAAACTGCGGTGTGCTGCTGTCGGCTATGCTAGCCTTGTATACAGTTTATGCTAAGCGTGGAGTGGCTACATCTGCAGTGTCGCTATTTCATTCTCTTCATGTGTCTGAATGTTTTTGGGGGAATCTGAAGCATGGACGTGTTTGCGTAGCCTTCATATTCTGAAGGTATCCAGTCCAGGTCACGTCCAGCCATGTGCTGTTTGTGGTAGTAATACATGAATTATTATTTAAAATGTGCCGGACTAATCTTGTAACTTGCCAACAGTTAAGTGATTTAAAGAATTGTTAGACCGTACCTGTTGGGCTCTTCAGTGCAGCTGCCGTAAACAGTGTTGCTCTGCTGAACTGTTTGTTGCACTGTGAAGGGAGCTACCGCCTAATGAGCTTTTAATTAACAAGCTGACAAAAATGACTTGACCAAAGTTTCTTTTTTCTCAGATAAGTCAACATGGGGGCATATAAGTATATGCAGGAGCTATGGCGTAAGAAGCAGTCCGACGTGATGCGCTTCTTGCTCCGCGTCCGCTGCTGGCAGTACCGTCAGCTGTCCAACCTCCACCGTGCTCCCAGACCCACCAGGCCAGACAAGGCTCGCAGGCTGGGCTACAAGGCCAAGCAAGGTGAGTGCTGTGCCTGTGGTTGTTCGCCTCCACGTCTGTCACCTGTCATCATCTATAATTGCATATTTTTGTTCGATCGAAACAGGCTACGTGATCTACCGTGTTCGTGTGCGCCGTGGAGGTCGTAAACGCCCCGTGCCCAAAGGTGCTACCTATGGCAAACCAGTGCATCATGGTGTCAACCAAATCAAGTTCGCCCGCAGCCTGCAGTCCATCGCTGAGGTACGTTCATACCTGCAGATCCAGCCTTGGTTTCATGAAGCTACACCAAGCGTCAGATAGTTCAGTACTGAATGTGACATTGAGCATCATTAAGCCTGTTACCCATTTTATTACATTAATGTGAATATCGTGTTAGTAATATGAAAGGATGCCTTACTTTACTGCCCACAGTAGCTTAGTCTGATGGTGGATTAACAACGTTAAAGGTGTAGTTGCCACTCACACCCCAGCAAATAGTTTTCATCAGTGGTCGTATCTTGTGTTGAAACCTACAGAATGATGTGATCTGTGAAATGAAAAGTGTTTGGATTCCTGTTTGTTTCTTATAAAATATTCTTGGCCAATATCCTGAACCCCTCAGCAGTCCTGTATAAATGTGGCGTGCATTGTTAGACGCTGCATTACTTTAGTATGTGCTCTGTCTTGATGTAAATGTGTGTACAATTTTCCTTATCGCAAAATTATCCACTTACAGATTGGACAGGTTCTCTGCAGAGAGTGTTAATGGAACACTAACTGCACTGGTCATGTTCATGCAGCTGGTGGGATGAGTGGGCACAGTGGAATTGACTTGACAAAGTGGCTTACATGGGCTTATCCACAATCTTTAATCACCACTTTAAAAAAACGTGCATCTGTTTTTGGAAGAAGCAAGAATACTGCACGCTCTCGTGTGCAGCAGCTCTCATAACGTTATCACGTTTACCTGTGATGCTACAGCTAGCTCTCTGACTGAATGAAACTAACATCACAGGATGTTGGTGTGGAATTTTCTGAAGGGGAAAACATCCAGTGAACATGTCTGGATGTGAAATGGGAAGTTGCAGTGGTTGGAAGTTATTTTTCCCAAATGAAACTTTGGCGTTGGTGAGGTTTGAGGCCTGCACTCGTGCAGACGTCTTTCTCAGTGGTGAAGGCTGCTTGCTTTTGTTTTCCTGACGTGAGCACACAAAGGTTGGCGGTGTGACGAGTGGCTCGGGCAGGTCTGACATTGTCTGTGGGTTTTGAATATTGGATTCAAAGCTTGTTGCCAACAGGAGCTAGCAGATATTGAATGCTTTAGATTGTGATTACCCTGCTAAGACTAAACATGACTTTTATTTTGTAGGAGCGTGCTGGCCGTCACTGCGGTGCCCTGCGAGTGCTCAACTCTTACTGGGTGGGCGAGGACTCCACCTACAAGTTTTTCGAGGTGATCCTGGTCGATACCTTCCACAAGGCCATCAGACGCAACCCAGACACCCAGTGGCTCACAAGAGCGGTGCACAAGCACAGAGAGATGCGTGGCCTGACATCGGCGGGTAAGAAGAGCCGCGGCCTGGGTAAGGGCCACAAGTTCCACCTGACCATTGGAGGCTCCCGCCATGCAGCCTGGAAGAGGCGCAACACCCTGCAGCTGCACCGCTACCGTTAGAGCGTGCCAGGCATGCCTGTACATTTACAAAAATAAACAGCTCTTTTTATGGGGTGATCTGTGTCGTTTCTTTGTGTTTGTAGAACGTGAGCACGCTCTTTACTGATGCTCTTTCAAAGGGTTATCACAAGTGCTCATGCCAGACCTGTGCAAGTGAAGACATTTACACTTTACTGGATTAGGAACAAGGTTATTTTAAAATTAAAATTGTGGGAGCTTTCTGTACCTGTGGAACTTTGGAGACAAAAAAATCATTCAGATGAGCTGCAGCTCAACGTCTTTGAAAATGTAAGTTAAAAACTAAAGAAATTATCATTTTAAAAATCTTCAATCATTTGCAAATAATTTCCCCCAGGGATTAATAAAGTATTCTGATTCTGATTCAATAAGCAACGGTGTGATTAGTCTCAACCCTCACTGAACAGCAGTGAGTGCACAACAAGAGTTCAGCTGGGGTCAAACTGACTTATTGATGGGATCAGCACTCGGCCAGGTAACGGTTTCATGTCCTGGACATCAACGTGCTAGCTCATGTTAGCAATGTCTGTGCTACATGTGATGTTAGCCTCACCTGTGTGTGCGTCTCAGCCACAGGTGCTTCATTGTCAACGTTCTGTAAGTACACAACTATAAATGACACGACCTGGTGCTCCTACCCATCCGATTGTTAAGGCCTGAAGGAGCAGACTGAGATGCACCGTTCCTCTCAGTCTATCAAGATAAGATAACTCTTTATTGTCATTGCACAGTCATACACAGTACAGTACAACAATGAAATTGGAAAACTGTCCTACGTCGGCACTACATATAACACGACACGATATGACCCATCACAACGCAACACAAACAACACAACACAGTATATTAAATTAGTAATAAAAAAAGAAGTGTATGTGTATTGCACACTGTTATTATTGCACATTAATTATTGCAGGCTTTCAGAAGCACTGTAGTTTCCTTGTACTTAGTGCTGTAATCTAAGTGATTCTTAGTTGGTACTAAAAAGCCCAAACAGCCATCACACCACCAGCAGCCTGCTGGGAGGAGGCGAGCTGCTTCTGTGCGTTGTTTACACCAAACTCTGAACCTGTCATCCCACGAAACATTTAGCAAATCTGTTGCTTCAGTTTCTCATAAGTATGTGAGGAGTGGTACCCGGCACATGCTTTGCTCCATAGATCAGCAGATTTTGAAATACTCAGTCTGGCAACGATGGATGCTTCAATCAGCGTCTTCCCCCATATTGATTTCATGCTCCATATTTCCCCACCTCAGGTTCATTAAGTTCTGTAGTAGGTGGGTGTATTGTCACATTACCTGTGGTTGAAGACATTGGGTCAGTTTTGCTCATGTTGAATAAAATACAGTAAATAAAAAGTATGTTTACATTAACCAGTATAAAGGATCAGATGTTAGAATAACCCTGATGCTAATAGAACAGGCCTCACTGAGAGCCTGCACAGTCTGACCTGTGTGCTGCAGAAAGGGTGACAGTGACACACTGGATGACTTAGAAAACAAATAAATGGTGACTGATCCAAACAGAGTTTTAAGAAGTAAAAGTCTTCCTGTGTATGTGACGGGATTCATGCTCATGTGAAGATGTGCTGAGGACAAATTGAAGTGAAGTGAGCAGGTGGGCCGAAGAAGTTCGTTCACAGTTCCAGGTTCCAGCAGGGACACTAGAAGGAGAACTGAAGTCCAACCTGTGAATTCATTCTTGGCTTTTCATCTGCTCATTTGTGCCGTGGTAGAAGGTTGGTTCAGAACGATTTGGATTCCCACCATACTTCCTCCGGATGCCCGGCTGCTTTCCTGTTGGGTGACTATCATCAACTGAGAACACGGGAAGAGGTGCAGCTTTAGGCTAAGCATAAGAACAACATCAGCACCAGCTCAGTATAGTTTAAGTGGTTTGATTATTTTTTTGTGTGATTTTAAAGTCTAAATTGTGAAATAACCAGTGCAACAGGACTCGACCTGCAGGGTTAGCGGGGAACACACCTGGATGATTTTGACCCACATCAGCTCTATCTGAGCTCTGTACACCTGCTGGGTAAGAGCCATAGGATTTGTTTAATCCAGGGGTGGGGAACTCGAGGGCCGGTGTCCCGCAGGTTTAGATCTCACCCTGGGTGATGAGTTCATTACCAGGCCTCTGGCAAACTGCAAGACATGTTGAGGAAGTCATTTAGCCATTTAAATCAGCTGACACGTCTAAAACCTGCAGGACACCAGCCCTCGAGGCCTGGGGTTGGACACCCCTGGATTAATCAGAGAGCCAAAACTGAGTGAATGTAAAACTGTCTACTTATATGAAACTATGATAAAAACTGTGACACTGATGCTCAAAGTTGGTCAAAGAAAAAAAGAAATATATATAGAAACAGGAAGCAAATGATTATTTGTTGCAGTTTTCAAACAGAGGTTGAATATATTTTTAGTCATTCTGTGCTCATTGAGGCGTCAAACATCCTGACTCTGAGGTTTGATTGATTGATCATGAAACGACCCAACAGGAAAAGAAGTTCGGTTTTCCTTAAGAAGCTTGTGGTTGATCCAGAGCGCTGCAGGTAGAGTCTGACGGGGACTAGCAAACAGAGCCCACAGTGCTCCCATATGGACTCCACTGGTTCCCCGTTAAATCCAGAATCAGATTTAAGATCTTTCTTTAACGAGAGCTTGACTGATCGTAAAGACTTCACAGTATCATATTGTGCTTCTGGAGCACTTTGCTGTCAGACTGCAGGCCTACCTGTGGTTGCTAGAGTTTGGACCCCTCACCATCAGTGTTGGGCAAGTAATTAGTTACTAATTACTGATTACATCTCCAAAAAGTAATCCTGTTACATTACTGATTACTTATTTTCAAAAGTAATTAGTTACTTAGTTGTTTTTCAAAAACATGATTTACAACCTGAATATGTAATAAAGCAACAGTGTTACCTTTCAGCCGTGTTCGACTGTTTCTGCATAATCCATCATATGAAACTGAAGCAAATGAAAAAGTCTTTTTAAACTTGTTTTATTAGTTTTCATCTTTTTAACTTTATGCATCAAGCAAATATTAAATTATCTGCAACATTCTCTGACTGGAAGAAACGTGTTTAACATGGAAACCTATTGTCTGCATGTTCCAGCAGATAAAATCATGTTTTGTGTTTCCACTCTTTCAAATAGATGCGAGTAAAACACAGCAGAAAATGAATAGAATCAAAGACTCAGCAGCTCTTAAATCTATTGCCACCTGTTTATCAGGAGTGGGGCGGGTGGAGGTTTGCCCACAGCGGTCATGTCAGTGGGGGTGTCCGGGGGTTTCTCTGTGAATGTGACGTTGCCGTGGCGGCGCGCTCGCTGCTCGCTCAGATTTGAAGTTTCATTTTTTCGCTGCAGAAAGAAGTTTCCTTCCCACACAGAGTGAACAGCAGACGCCGATGTTTGTGTCATTCAAACTCACAGTAATGTGATTACTTCCACACTTTAAACGCTGCACGGTCGTACTCTCTCCATGTTATCCACGTCTGTTGCTGCCACGGACGTCACACGCTCGTACGTCATTGTCACGAGACACTCTCACAAACAAAATCAGTTTAGTAACGCTGTAACGCAGCGTGCTTACGGGAATGTAACTGTAATGTAACTAATTTTTCTGCAATAGTAATCCCTTACTTTACTCGTTACTTGAAAAAAGTATTCAGATTGTGCTACTGCATATATAAGACGTATCTCACCATACGTCTTATATATGACCTGAGCAGCACTAACCAACCATTCTAAGATCAACGCACTCCCACCTCTACTTCCACGCAACAAATCCCAGCTGCTTGCTTTTAATCGCATCCTACAGTCCCAGCAGCTGTGCAGGGAATCACACCTGATATCAGTCACATGTTTACATTTGTTAAAAACACTAAGGCTCTCCCTCAGGATACATTCTGCTTTGGAAATATAATATATAGCATGTGATGATATATGATGTATGAAACGCACAAGAGGAGGGAATTCTGCAAGAGCTCAAGGCCAAATCCTAAATGTCATCTAAGAAGTTAAAACCTCGGTCCTAATTATAAGTTAAAATGTGACAGCAAAGAAAGTGTAAAAAGGCATACTACTGTTATGTTCAACAGCTGTCCCAATAAAAGAGACAATAATAATAATAAAAGAAATCCTCGGTCCTGTTCCGTTTAGTGATTCAGTCTGACATGCAAGAGACCTTTTCAGGACACAGTTTAAGATAGATGTTACCTGTAACTGGGCCAGTGTTTGTATTAAATGTATCAGTCATTTAAGAAAAAAATCCTTAATAAATTATCTCATTCATTCAAATACCAGAAAAATAAAAATAAAAGTTTCATTTGTGCCATCAGGAGTGGACTGATACATAACTAATATACAGCTTACTACAATCTGTGTGCAGCCATAAACCTCCATAAAAGCAAAGGTTCTGGATAAAAATGTATCCAGGTCAAACAAGATAGCTACAGTATAGATAAGATAAAGATTCCTTTATTGTTGCTGTACTCAGGCATTGTACAGAGGAACTTGATTTCAGCAGACTAGCATACATAAATTCATTCATTCATTCCACAGATTAAAATAGTGAATATAAAAGTATAAATACACATAAAATGCAATTCAGCAAAACCCAAAAAAACAATACAGCAGTAAGCAGCAGCCGTCATGTCTCCCGTGTGCTGCTCCTAAAAACATCTATTTTAAAGTTTCAGTGGGAGATCCAATAATAAGTTCCAATCATTCTTGCAGAGCTGAAACTAGCACAAGGTAGAGGAAAGACTCCATCTGTTGGTGAAAAGGTGAAATTAGTTTGAATTTTATGATTAAAAAATGATTAGACACAACAATGCCTCTAATATATGAATATATAAGGAAAGATATGGATATATTTACTGGTGTACTGTAAATGACCACAGGTCTTTATCAATAGGAAACTTGTGAAAATACAGTTAAACGTCCACAATTTACAGCAGGTAAAATATTGAATATGTCACCAATGTTCTAATATGTTTCTGAAGGTGTATTTGTGTTTGCTCGTGTGGTCTGACGTGCATATGAACTTGAGTGACATCCCATTCTTCATCCCTGAGGGTTAATGCGACGTCCACCCACCCTTTGCGAGGTTTAGGAGGAGGCCTGGCTCACAGCCTCTGCTCTAATTATTCCCAGTGGTGTTCTCTTAGGTTGATGTCAGGACTCCACTTCTTCCACACCAAAGTCATGGACCCACATTGCTTTGTGCACTGGTGCACAGTCATTGAACAGGAAGGAGCCATCCCCAAACCGTTCCCACAAAGCTGGGAGCGTTAAATTGTCCAAAATGTCTCTGTATACTGAAACATTAACAGTGCCTTTCACTGGAACTAAGGGACCGACCCCGTCTCCTGAAAAACAACCTCACATCAAACACGTCGAAGGTTTTCTACCTGCAAGTCAAATTTGGCAAACAAAACACTGGATTCTCTTGGTGAAAGAAAGAGTGATGAATCTAGTTTCAACTTTGAGAACTGATGTAAAAACCAGATAGAAACCAAGTAACTATGTAACAATTCATGTGAGTCAAACGTTTGAAGACATCTCTAATAGGCAAGGCAAGTTTATTTATATTCAACAGCAAGGTGATCCAAAGAGCTTTACAGAGACATTAAAAAACAGAAACAAATAAAAAGCATGATTTAAAATGGGAAAAAAAGAGTAAGTTTTAAAATGTAAGCTTAAAAGTAAAACAGTGCGGATTTGGTGCTTTATTCAAATGCAGCTGAGAACAGGTGAGTCTTCAACCTGGATTTAAATAAACTGAGTGTTTCAGCTGATCTGAGGCTTTCTGGGAGTTTGTTCCAGATATAAGGAGCATAAAAGCTGAATGCAGCTTCTCCGTGTCTGGTTCTGACTCTGGGGACTGATAAAAGACCGGATCCAGATGACCTGAGGGATCTGGAAGGTTCATACTGGGTCAGGAGGTCGCTGATGTATTTTGGTCCTAAACCATTCAGAGCTTTATAGACCAGCATCAGAACTTTAAAGTCTATCCTCTGACGGACAGGCAGCCAGTGTAAAGACCTCAGAGCTGGACTGATGTGGTCCACTTTTTTGGTCTTAGTGAGGACTCGAGCAGCAGAGTTCTGAATGAGCTGTAGTTGTCTGACTGATTTTTTAGGTAGACCTGTAAAGATGCTTTACAGTAATCAAGCCTACTAAAGATGAATGCATGGACTAGTTTTTCCAGGTCCTGTTGAGACATCAGAGCTTTTATCCTTGAAATATTCTTGAGGTGATAGTAAGCTGACTTTGATATTGTCCTAATGTGTTTATCTAAGTTTAGGTCTGCGTCCATCACTACACCCAAATTTCTCGCCTGGTTTGTGGTTTTTAGGTGTATAGATTGAAGTTCTCTGGTGACCTGTAATCGTTTTTCTTTGGCACCAAAGACTATTATTTCAGTTTGTTTTTGTTTAGCTGGAGAAAATTGTGGCACAACCAGTCATTAATTTCCTCAATGCATTTACCAAGAGCCTGTACAGGGCCTCGGTCTCCTGGTGACATTGTGATATATATTTGCGTGTCATCTGCATAGCTATGGTAGTTTATTTTGTTGTTCTTTATAATCTGTGCCAGTGGGAGCACGTAAATGTTAAACAGAGGGGGTCCCAAGATGGAACCTTGGGGAACTCCACATGTGATACTTGTCTGCTCAGATGTGAAGTTACCTATTGATACAAAGTATTTCCTGTTTTCTAAGTATGTTTTTAACCAGTTTAGTACAGTTCCTGAGAGACCTGCCCAGTTCTCCAGTTGTTTGAGTAATATGTTGTGGTCAACTGTATCAAATGCTGCACTGAGATCCAGTAAAACTAAGACTGACATTTTTCCACTGTCTGTATTCAGACATATGTCATTAAACACTTTGGTCAGAGCGGTTTCAGTGCTGTGGTTCTGTCTAAAACCTGACTGGAAGGCATCATAGCAGTTATTCTGTGTTAAGAAGTAATTGAGCTGTTGAGAAACTGCTTTTTCAATGATCTTACTTAAAAATGGGAGATTTGAGATCGGCCTGTAGTTGTTCATTTGTGTCTTGTCAAGATTGTCAATAATAAGTAATAATAATAAGTAACATTTTGACAGTTTTGTACAGTTTTGGTGGATACAACCATGTTCATGTCAAAGCTGTCATCAGAGTAAACAATGACTATTTTAAGGACTCAGATATTTCAGCATCAGGGTGTTTGAACACATTTGCTTCATAAATCCAAATGTGTCATGTTCTTACTTTCTACTGCTACTTATTACAATTGCAGCAATGTCAGACGATCACCAGTATAACCAGTAACTCCTTTAGCTACACATTAATCGAGCGGTCATCCTGTTCCCAGTCTCCTGCTAGCTCTATCATGCAGGACCCTCGCTTAAATCAAAGCGAGTATTCCCAGTAGCCAGAACAAATATGGACTTTCTGTGCTACTGCTGACCAGGGACATCGTTGGACCATAACCTGGTTCTCTGAGACTTTCCATGGTTAACTGGTGAAAGAGGCTTATGACGTAAATACAAGGCCACTTCGTCCCCATTAAAGTACTGGTATGCTGACTACTAGGTGAACAAACCTTCTAGGTCATGATGACAACACCTTAGCTAAAACATTGTTTTCCTGACCTACATAGTGAAAGAGTCACCTGAGAACAGCAGTCAGCTCTCACATTACTGCCTCTCTATTGTCTGCTTGTAAACTAGTCTGCATAGTAGTGCTAACCCCTGACCCGTCCTGCAAGTCAAAGCAAATCAAACAAACAACCACAAAAGAAAGAAAGAAATTAGAGAATGAGACGGTGCAGTGTGTGTGTGTGTGTGTGTGGGGGGTAGTCAAGTCCATCCTGATATTTGGAAATGGAGCATTTCTATGTCATGCTAGCTTAAAACGATGCAGTGTGTGTATTTGCAGAGATGTTGCACGATAAACAAAACCTCCACCCAGGCAGCTCCACCCTCCAGGCCGTATTTACTTTTAATACTTTTATTATATTTTGTACATTTGCTGTTCTGGACTTTGCAGTGCACTGAAAAGAATACATTTTGGAAGTCAGATGTAAAGGTGAGATCAAATGTGACATGAGTCCCCATATACAGGTATCATTAATATTACTAATATAAACAACAGCAGTAGAGTTTTAAAGGTGACAGTTTGACCTGTGGGCTCACAGTAGTGCTCAGATCGTTCCTTTATGCTGATATGTTGTCAACACAAACAATGGCAGTAAGAAGCAGAGCTTAACATGGCATGATTATTATCACTTCGACCTTCAGAAGTACAGGTCAAAGGTCAAATGTGACATGATACTTTAAATGTGCCTTCATAATTGCTAAGTTCTGAGGCTGTTCTCAATTTTCCAAGGGTGAGTTATTAAGATGGATGATTCCACGCTACACTTGTGCTTCAAAACTTTGTGAACTGTGGTGTTAACAGGAGAAAAGAATGACAAACATGCACACAAGTAAGATCAAACCCCCCCACTCTCTTTGGTGGAGGCAAGAATACTATTCCCCAAAGTTTGATTCTGTTCATCTGGATGTTTTCAGTGGGAGAAACGTTTCGTCGATGGTCATGAGATGAAGGAACTGACCTCACAGCCCATTGTTCCTTCAGTGGGCTGGTTTCAGTCATTGTGCAAATGTCCTGTTTAAAGGTTGGAAACCTGCAGTCAGCTGAGACTGAAGACGTCACCTGATGATGAAACGTTTCTCCCACTGAAAACATCCAGATGAACAGAATCAACCTTTGGAGATTTACTTAAATAGATGACTGAGCATCGAGACGTAAACATATTCTTCTTATAGTTATTATTATCTGTCATTGTTTTAGTTTTTGTTTTTGACTGAATCTAGTGTCAATTTACTTTCATCCTTGTTCCCCTTACCGAATTTCCCAGAGGAACCCACCCGAGGGATTAATAAAGTTCTATCTTATCTTATTTCCCAAGAAGTCCCCACAGTGGGTGGATCTATTAGATTTGGTATAAGTTTTACACAGGATGCTCTTCCTTTTGCAGTGCTTGCATTTATGTGGGGGTGAGACTGGGCTGACCTTAGCTTGTGACCCTCTGAGGCGAGGTCTTTCATGTGTACACTGTGCAGCCATAACCTAAAACATCATCAGAGTTTGAATTCAATTACATTTGATTTATATTGCACCAAATCACAACAACAGTCACGCAGGCACTTCATATGGTAAAGACTCTGCAATAATAGAGAGAAACCCCAGGAACACAGGAGCAGAATGCAGAATTTCAGCAAGAAAAAAAGACGAATACAAAAACATCCACAGGTGTTCACATGGTGCCAAAGCCCTCCAGGAGTAGACATCACAGGAAATCTACCAAAAGTTAAATTGCAATAAATAAATAAACGAATAACATAAAAATTAAAGGCGTCACAGCTGTTAGTCTTCACAAACAATACTACCCCAGCTGTCACACACGGTGGCAGAGAGGTGATGAGCTGCATAACAAAGTGTCCTCGAGTCAGATGTGAGGCCCTGCGTCTGTCATGGTTGAGTTCGGGCTGGGGCCAGGGAGCAGGCTTGGAGCAGTGCTAGCAGTTAGACCAACTTTATTGTGGAGTGGGCAGGTGTAAAGGGGCGGGGTTATGGGGAAGTCGGCCAGGCACGGAGGGAGTTGGCAGCTGGCAGTAATGTTCAATAAAGTGCAGCTAAGTGGAGAGTAAATAGGTAAGGACGGGCTAGCAGAAGCTTTGGCAGAGCGGTGGTGCCAGAGAGAAGCAGGTGTGCAGGTGAAGTGAAATGTGGTCATTTCAGAGAAATCTTGAACGAGGTTCCAGACGAGATACTGCGGATGAGCCGACAGGACAGGTGAGGGTGAAGCACGTGAAACCACGAGGAGCCGATCATCACCATGATGGTGGAGAAGAACCACACAGCCCAGCACCAGGATATCATTAAAAGATCTGAAATCATACATTTCTACACTGTGTCATATTCCTGAGTGACTGACACGTGTCTTTGCTGCAGCATACAGGTATGAGTCTGGCCTCTGTGGCAGTCAGGTGAGGAGGAAACTTTTAATTCTGTTTACAAGAAACATTGTGAAGAATCTGTTTTTCCAAAACAGCTGCCGGTTGTCAAAAATCCACAGTGTTCATTCTTAATGAGACTCTTTTCTCTCGTAGGTTTATTGCTCAGCTTTAAGGCGTGCCCCGTGCTTCTGAAAACAAGATGAAGGCGTTCACAAACCGCAGCAACGATGCACCGTAGACCATGCAGTGAGCTGCAGGCTCACAGGGAAACCACAGAAACTGCTCAGATGTTTGTGTGAACAT
Organism: Perissodus microlepis; assembly: GCF_051167445.1. Taxonomy (NCBI): domain Eukaryota; kingdom Metazoa; phylum Chordata; class Actinopteri; order Cichliformes; family Cichlidae; genus Perissodus; species Perissodus microlepis. Next base: position 1,205,019 of record NC_140481.1, read on the forward strand.
CTTTAACCAAACAAACAGAACAGAGTTGTGATCAGAGGGACAGAAATCACCATCACACATATTTAGTATGTTTTAACTCTCGTTTTGACTCTATGCTAAGTGAGTCTGACAAAGCTGTGACTCTTCAGTCTTTGAATGTTCCAGTAAATCTACCAGCTACGTACTTCATATGCTGTAAGCAGTAGAAGTGGTTTAGAGTTGGATACAGTTGACATCTGTTTTCATACACATGTAACGGCTTGGTTCATTTATTTTTACTGAAGGATGCAGCAGATACACTAGTACACTGCTGTGTAACATCAGAGATTAGTGCGAGTGTCACACTAGCTCTTGGTAAACCTCCACCAACCCACAAAAAGCAACCCACAGCTGATAAAACCAAAAGCTTCTGTCATACGTTCTCTAAACAAATTACATGGTCACTTAATGAATTTACATGGTCCTATAGATGAACTACAACACATGACATTTTACACTGTTTCATTCAAGCAACAGACCAGTGAGAGCGCTGCTCCTATAATCTGAACTCAGATAAGAAGGATGGATGCAGAGAAGAAAGGGGGGCAGCCATGTGACCAGCTGGGGTGAGGAGAGGAGGATAAATTATAAGACAACTTTCATGTACCCTAACGCACAACCCAGTTATACAACGACGCATTTAGTCATTTATTCCATCCACGTTTTTCCGCTTATCCAATTTAGGTGTCAGGTGGGGGGTGGAGCCTATCCCAGCTGCCACCCTGGACAGGTTGACAGTCTGTCACACAGACAGACAACCATTCACACTCACATTTCGACTCACCAGTTAACCTATCCTCACTACCTGCATGTTTGACCGTGGGAGGAAGCCGGAGTGAACTCCACATGTAAAGGCCTCGGCCAGATGGACGTAGATGGTTCTTACACAGCGCTTTTAGTCTGACCACACGAAGCACTATACACGACTTGCCTCATTCACCCTTTATACAAGCACTTTTTATAAGCCTTCTCTGTGTAAGTGCTTTCTAGCTAACATTCACACATTCAGGGATGTTTGGCATACAGACTGGTGCAGCCAGGGATCAAACCACTAACCGGTGGTTCCAGTTAGCTTTACCTCCTGAGCTACAGCAAGAAGGTCCTTGGATGGGAGCCTTCTTGCTGTGAGTTAACAGTGCTAACTACCATGCCAATGGGCTAGCTACTCATTTATTTAAGTAACATCTCTATGAGAAAAAACCCTTTGTTTTCAGTATCCTGTGGGACAACTTTGTGAAGTAATAACTAAACAGTTCTTGTAGCTGTTGTTCAGTCCTCGATGGCTTGAGCTCATTCGGACGAACTTCAGCCGTAAGATGTTGGTGGGTTTCCTCACATGTTCTCCATTTTACTGGATAAAGATCATGACTCTTAAAGTCAAAGTTTCTACTTTTTTCTCTTTGACATTTCTTTGTTAGGTTGCTGTTTTGCTGAAGACTTAGTTTAGTGAAAGACGTTCTGAGATTTGCCTTTTGAAGCTAATGGGACCAGTTTCCTAATATGATCCCATTAAGTTTTTATCTTACAATATGAAGAGTTGTCCACACAGCATTGTTCCAGTAGCCTTCTAGTTTGTTACATAATCATTAAAAATTACAGAGTGGTTGCTTTATCCTTCAGCTCCTTACAAGCTTCGTCCTCCCAGACTACAGACTAATCTTTGTTGGTTGGCCAGCCGGGGAAGGTAAACATGGTCATCACGCCCATCATTTGTACAAAATCTAAATGCTTTAGTGACGGTTCTGTATCATTCTCAGCCTGATAAAGATCACCAACAGAGGTGCCCACTCAAACCAGATTGTTATCCAATCGCAGAACACGAGTGGGAGCTCCTCAACTGTTAGATGGGCTGGTTTACAGTTAGAGCCATGCCTGGATATCAGCCAGGGCGTCTTATACAGTAATTCTTAAACATGACTTCATTCTGAGCACTTAATGCTTGAGTGTCAAAATGGGGATTTTTCAAAACCCTGTACAGACTAAATTTTCCTGTTATTACTGTTCTCATTTATAAAGTTGTGTTTCATCAATATGAACATTATACCTAACAGGTAAATTTTGGGACAGTATGTCCTGGTTTCTTAACATAAAACTCATTGCTGCAGCCAGAGGCAGCACAAATATGGTCCTCTTAGACCAGGGGTAGGCAACTCCAGGCCTCGAGGGCCGGTGTCCCTGCAGGTTTTAGATGTGTCCTCGAACCAACACAGCTGATTTAAATGGCTAAATTAGCTCCTCAACATGTCCTGCAGTTCTCCAGAGGCCTGGTAACGAACTAATCATGTGATTCAGGTGTGTTGACCCAAGGTGAGATCTAAAACCTGCAGGACACCGGCCCTCGAGGCCTAGAGTTGCCCACCCCTGTCTTAGACTAGTTTTTAGTTTTAGTCCCCTTGTTTTCCAGTGAGTTGTCGGTTCTGTCACTAGTTTGCTAACGTAAACTAATGTAAGTCTAAGAGCCGTAACAAACCTACTGACCCTGTGATGCCACGTTCTGGCAAAATGGTGCTAAACGTTAACTTTCAGCTCTTATTTCTTAAATCCAGCTTCCCAGAAACTGTTGCATCTACGTCAGCTTTTAGAGCAGGGCTCCATGGTGTAAATCAGCCTTTGTAGTGTTTCACGACTGCTTTAAAGTACCTGTGTTTTCACTTTTCAGACCCAGAAGATATTACATCTTTTATACTAACGGTATCAAACTCTTTGTAGCGTGAGTGGACCGGAGCACAAAAAGCTTTGCTCAAACGAACCGTCCGTTTACAAAACAGATTTAAAAAAAAAAAAGTCCATTTCTCTAGATTCAAACTTATTACAAAATCTACAAAAGTGCAGAAGTTGACTTTGGAAAGAAAAAAGATATTATGTTGCAGCTGAACTATATGTGAAACATTTTAAATAGTAATAGTAATGCTGGTGTCCCTGCACGACTGTGTTCAATCTAATCAAAGTGGACTTTTCTGCAGTTTTCAGACTTGCAGTGGGCCACAGTGGAACCTGTAGCAGGAACGTCACATACTGTCACATAGATAAATATAAGGTGTCCTGAAACTTTTGGACTTCAATGAAATGTTTCAGCATATGATAAACGCTATCAGGAGGAGATGTGTGTCGCAACCCGCTCGCCTTTTCTGACATTGCCGAGTATCTTTGCTCCGTTTCACTGGTGAAAGTATGTCAGTGGGTTACATTGACACAAGTGCAAAGCTGCAGGGAGGGGAGGGAGGAGTCAGTGAACTGGGTCACATGGTTTTCACACTGATCGCTACTCGAAACAGAGCAGAAAGCCGTCGCGCACACGCCTGGACTGGAGCTCCAGGAACGAGTGAACGCTGCACATTTGATCGTCGTTGAAGCCGCTCTCTGAGACGCTGTCGCCTCGGCCGATTTTCTGGTTGTTTTAGGGGGAAAGTACATCTCCACCGGGCTGCTTGTAAAGCCGACCGTAGCGTGTAGGGTCTGAACTAGGCTTCTGTCTTTGGTTCAAACTTAAAGACGGTTAGTTTCTCTTACTGGGACCAATCAGCGACTTTTCAGTTGCTGAACACTAAAACTGAGAAAACGGCTTTGGCGCCGAGGTAGCAGAGGAGGAAACCCCCAGACTCACAGGACATGGAGTCCACCAAAGCTGGTAAGTACGCCTGACAGCATCTGCAGCCGGTGACGGGGGGCGTACTGTACTTACCTCCTGCCTTTGGCTTCAGTCGAACCGGAAAAGTAACACGACCGGTCACATTCTGACTGTATTTCTTGACTATTGTGAACTTTCTGTCGAACCCACTTGTTACTGTTAAAGTGGGTTAGGACCACCGTGGGCGGTTGTTGTTACACCAGTGTTTGGCTTCCGTGGCACTGCAGTCATCTCGGCTCACATGGACCCGCCAGCCTAGCCATGTGCACTTGTGTTTACGCTCCCCGTGCGTCTCAGCTCATTGGCCGCGCGGTGCAGTGACGTAGGCGTTGCATAATTTCTCCCAGCTCGACGTGTGCAGTCTCGCCGTGGATACACGTGAGGCCTCTAATGGCAACGCGAGCTGACCTAGTTTTCCCGGGAAAAGCGCATGCGTGCTCCAGGTGGGGGTGCGTTTAAACCCCAACACGGGACGGGGAAGGCTTTTTGTGTAAGAAACGTACGTTAGTAACATCATTAACAATAAACGTCGCGTCATGACCCGCTGTATTCAGTTTCTATGTTACCATTGATTAAAAACAACAACATTGAATATAAAAAACTAAAAAACCGGAAGTCCACAGTTGTCTTCGTTTGCTCAACTCTCGAGCTCATCGTCTGTCCTGCTGACAGCACTCGAACTAAGATATTTCCCGAGGGCCGTAAACGCAGCCTCAGTTGTTTCCAGCTTGTATAAAATGATCTAATTACGCACAGTTAGATAAACATTAGAGCTGGAGACGGTCACTGTGTTACTACTGTGTTAGTTACAGGTTTGACTTATATTTTCCTGTTTCAGTCATGATGCTGGATACACAGTAACCTGACAATCCCATGAACTAAACCTCATTTTTGAAGCATTCAAAGAGGCTGCGTGAGCTCTGAGTCATCACTGGCAGCACTTTTTCACCTCATACATTTCCTTTGCTGTGTATTTGCTTTCTTTTAAAATGAAAACTGTATAAATGAAGGCATGTATTCGATCTGTTTTTACGGCTGTGAATGACTGAACTACATACACACCCCTGCCAGGCTGACATTATGTAATCGCTGTTACCTAATCATAAAGAATGGGAGAGGAAGAAATCAGGTCAGCCTGTGCTGAGGGTGGAGCTCCCTGGTGCAGCAGCCTGTCTCTGCGGCGTTTACTGGCCCAAGAAATGTTTGTCGTATTCTCGTCTGCCCTCTTTACCTTAAGCTGGTTGGTTTTCACACAGGGAAGGTGTCTGTAGCTGGGGGGGGGGGGGGGGGGATAAGTCAGGGAGAAAAGCGCCACCTACAGAAACCATGGTGACATTACAGCATTCAAACAGGGCTCAGGTTATACCGATGAAATAAACGGTGTAACTGACAACGAGCAGAAGAAGACACGCACATCTGGTAGCTTCTTGTGATTGCAGTAGAGTGTGACGATGAAGTGAGTTTCCTTTTTGTCCTAATGCAGAAAAAATCAGTAAAGTTTGATAAAGTGCACATTAAAAACAAATCAGAAATGTGTTATCAGGCACGAGATGGACTCATTTTATTACAGTGAGGTCACCCATTACTGAGGTGTCTCTGTCAGGCCCTCAGCTGAGCGTTTCTCTCCGTTGCCGTCTTGCTGTTCTGAGACTGCATATGAGGAGCACGAGGTGGGTCCTGAACCACACACTCATCCTCTGATGGTTGTGATTGAGGAGTGGTTAGCCACTGAGCAGCTCCTGGGTGAGCGTCCTTATTGACTCTAATAAAGACCATAATTGACTGAATGGATTCATATGACCTGAAAGTAAAGTGAGGAAAGCGTTTACAGAGGTCACAGGGACACGAGGGCTGTTCTTCTGGTCGCAGACCATTAGACCAATACAGGTTTAAGGTATCGGCTTCACTTTTCAGGAGCTACGTTCATCTTTGATACTGTCTATTTTCCTCATAAAATACATGAGAAGTTTTCAGTGCAAGCTCACACAATAGGCTTTGCTTCGTTGTTACAGTCCCTGTTCTCACAGTCCGTTTCCTCCCCTCTCTGCTGATCGCTCACCAGGAGGCGTAATAGCCTACATCAGCTCGTCCAGCTCTGCCTCCAGCCCAGAGTCGTGTCACAGCGACTCCTCCAATGGCAGCTACCAGTCGTCCTCCCCACCCCGCGGGTCCCCGCCTAGCCACGGACAGCTGAGGCAGCCGCTCGACCCCACGATGGCCGTAGGAGGCCAAAGCCTGCCACGGACTCAGAAAGGTGGACGCTCGTCGTCCACAGCAAAGACTGGCATCACAAGTAAGTTGGACACTCTCATATGTGTCTTCAGATGCTGCCTGTGTTAATTCTAGGAATCAGTGCAACATGTCAGGCCAGTGAGAGAAGGCGTCAAAGACCATTATACGACTTAAACATCTCTGTCAGTGCTTTTCAAGGACATTATTGGAATCTGCCCAAAACAAATGTTGACATTTTAACTTCCAGGTAGCTTGTTTCAGCCGCCGTCGCTGCACCAAGAACATCTCATAACTAATGTTCTCTCCCTGAAGACGGTTGAAATGAAACCAGAGGCTGTGTAGGAGAAACCCAAGACGGAGCCAGCACGAGCTTCCTGTAGACAGCTAATGACTTTTACATGCGACGTGTTTGTGTCTATAAATAAATTCTCAACATAAACCTTCACAGAGCAGTTTATCAGAAACACCAGTGTGATGTTGAGGCTGTAGTGAAGGGCAGGGCGGATGTGAACTGTACCACATCAGGGCTCGCAAAATCGCTAGCCCGACGTCCCGGAGCTAGCTAGCTATCTCAGTCCCGCCCATCAGGCTATATGATAACCCGATGGGCGGGGCTGAGATAGATTTTGGTCGCCCGACCGGAGATATCGCTAGCTCCGGGACGTCGGGCTAGCGATTTTGCGAGCCCTGCACATAATATAGCACAGCAGGTTATTTGAGCGTGGTTTAGTTTCCTCTTCTTCTCCTCCTATACCAGGACTGACGCAGAGGGTTTGGGGTTTTTTGTGAGTGGCGACACCTACTGTTCAGGAGGAGCACCGGCGTAATGACTCGGTGACCTCGTTGGGAATAATCGGTGGGTTTTTTTTTTTTCAGATGAACTGTAAGAATTTGTTTTTGTATTTCTCAGAAATCAACGGCCTGGTGCTGCTCTGTAAAGTGTGCGGGGACGTGGCCTCTGGATTTCACTATGGCGTCCATGCCTGTGAGGGCTGCAAGGTGAGGCTGCCTCTTTTGATACGACGCAGTATGAACTCGCAGGCAGCACAGGATGACTCTCTGTGCGACACAGACACGAGCGTTGCGGTGTCTTTGGTTGAAGTGGGTCACTTTAGCCATCTGCACAGCTCAGACTGAAACTAGTTCACTCTGCCTTTATTTATATCTGTTACCCATCATGCTTCATGGTGCTGTGTGGCCCAGTTAGCTGGAGAACAGTGTGCTACATACCACAGCGCTCCTTAGAGGGCGAACACGCACATAATTCAGACAGTTATAAGTCAAACTGTAGAAACTGTTAATTTATCCAAGAAAGAGGACAAAAGTAAGCTGTCTGTGAACACACTCAGGGCTTCTTCAGGAGGAGCATCCAGCAGAACATCCAGTACAAGAAGTGCCTGAAGAACGAGAGCTGCCCCATCATGAGGATCAACAGGAACCGCTGCCAGCAGTGCCGCTTCAAGAAATGCCTGCTGGTGGGCATGTCCAGAGACTGTGAGTACCCGCGCTCGTTCACTGACTCGCGCTGTGTTCGGTGAACAGATTAGCGAGGCTAGTTTCACAGAGTAACGCTCAGCACGGCATTTTCTAACACGTAAAACAGGTTACGGTCAATTTCAAAGCTATAAAAGCTAATAAGTGTCATTTTCTAGTCAGACGGTTGGTGGTTAGATTCCCCCGTCTGCTTGCCAAAGTTTCCTCAGGCAGAGTTCTGCTCGTTTGAGTGTTAGCAGAGAAACAACGTACCTGTGTGAATGCGTGTGAATGGAAAATGAGGCATTCTGCAGGAGAGCGCTACATGAAAACCAAAGTGTTCAAAAATACAACATTAAGAAACACTTTTAATAAAGAAATCCACACGAAGCTCAAACTTTTAATTGAGCGTTTTATGTTATTTTTGTTTTAATAAGATGCCGTTCATTAGTCCTTTTGGCTCAGTAATGACAGAGATGGAAATAGTCCAGCATCACTGACTGTGGAAGGACGGTGGAGTTTAATAACGACATAGTTATGGTGGAGTAATTCTCAGTATGACTGGATTTATTTTGAAGGCAGTAATCATGAGGTGTGAAGCTAACGGTTGGAGAAGAGTAAGATGTCCTCCTTTTAAATTCCTGTTTAACGAATGTCTTAGACTTGGGCAATAATCAAGGAGATTCTCTTCTCGCTCTTCAGCTGTACGCTTCGGCCGGATCCCGAAGCGAGAGAAACAGCGCATGCTGCTGGAGATGCAGAGCGCCATGAACAACATGATGAACAACAGCCAGCTGCAAAGCCAGCTGTACAGCAGCCAGAGCCTGCCCATTGTTAAACCGCTGCCAGCCAGCGCCACCGAGCCTACCTCAGACGATGCCGTCCCCGCCGCCTCCTGCTCTCCTTCCTCCTCACCTCACTCCAGCCAATCGGACTCCAGCTTAGACCCAGAACCCGCCGCGTCGATGGACATCAGCCCCAGCTCGGCCTCGCCCAGCGCATCGGACAGCAGCGAGGAGGAGGTGATCGGCTCGGTGACCAGGGCCCACCAGGAAACCTTCATGTACAACCAGGAGCAGAGCAGCCTGCCATCCCAGGCCTCGCAGCCCGCGAACACCCTCGGCTGTGGCCTCGCCAAAAACCCCACCGACAACCAGACGCAGGAGCGGCAGGACACCTGGGACCACCGCAAGAGCCCGGTCACGGTGGCCCGGCACTCCACCTTGAGCCTTGACCCCCAGGGTCAGAAGGAGGTCAACCAGTGCCCCTTCGGGCTGTCCAGGACGGCTGCCACCAGCCACTTTCCAGCATATACACATGGAGCTTTCAGGGCACCGTCCACAGAAGGCTCCACCAATGGATCGTGCAGCATCGCCCTGTGGAGAGGAGGCAACAGGATGCATCTGGTAAGCTGAACAGAGGGCAGTGGATGGTAACAGTTTAGGCAAGCCATTAAAAATCAATGTAAAGGTGTAAAAGCTGACTTTGTAAAATAAAAAGCCTTTTAAATGAAAGTGTCTGTTTGTTGTTTGGATAGATGCTCCTGCCTCTGTATGCATGAATAGATGTGAATAGAACAGCTGCTTTTAGGGCAAAAACAAACTCACTAGAAGTCTCACCAAAAACTACGCTTCTGTTTTAGAGCGCAATGAAAATCACTCCATTTGTCCCAACAGCAGCATGAAGCCATCGTGTCTGTGATTAGTTAGTGAAGTTAGTGAAAAGGAGGTTTCAGAGGTGTGGATGCACTCGTGTCCAAACTGAAGGCCCGCTCTGATCCGCAGGTTTGTCCGATGAACACTTCGCCTCACGTGGACCCTCAGAAGTCCGGCCACGAGGTGTGGGAGGAATTCTCCCACAGCTTCACCCCAGCGGTCAGGGAGGTGGTCGAGTTTGCCAAGAAGATCCCAGGCTTCAGAGAGCTTTCCCAGCATGACCAGGTCAGCCTTTTGAAGGCTGGCACTTTTGAGGTAATTCATTGAATTTTCTTCCGTATTGTAGTCTTGTTTAGTCTGTCTGTAGTAATCTGGGGCACTCTGTGGCCTGCAGGTGTTGGTGGTTCGGTTTGCCTCGCTGTTTGACGTGAAGGACCGCACTGTCACCTTTCTTGGAGGGAAGAGGTACAGCGTGGACAGTCTGAGGGCCCTGGGGGCCGGGGACCTGCTCAACTCCATGTTTGACTTCAGTGAGAAGCTCATGAACCTGGGTCTCAGTGAGGAGGAGATGAGCCTGTTTACTGCTGTGGTTCTGGTCTCTGCAGGTGGGTTATCAGACGATCCATCCACTGATAACGATGCATAAACCACCGTCAGTGTTTGTATCCAAAATGATGAAAACGGGTAGAAAAATTGGCTCATTAACTTTGTTTTTCCTGCCTGAGCTTTGACTGCACTGTAATGGTACAGATTGGCGAGTTGGCGCCACCTGCTGTTTATCTGATGAACACTCACAGCAGGACTGAGCTCAGCTGTTTCAGTGTAAACACATTTAAACTAAGTCAGGCTTTAAAATATTCCTCTGCTGTGACCTGAGCACACGTGAGGCAAACGATTTCAGTTTGTGCAAAATTGTATTTATTTCTAAAGTATCACAGACTTTGGTCAATCATATGCTGTAGAGTGACAGTCCATCATGTCATTATCACAAACACGTTAACCTGACACGAGACTGCGACTAACCACACGGCTCCACGCGGAGCACACGGCCGTTTTTCTTGTTTGTTTGTCAACGTATCGCTAACTGAGGCCTCTCCTCCCCACTACCTCTTCCTCTCCCAGATCGATCTGGCATCGAGAACGTGAACTCCGTGGAGGCCCTGCAGGAGACGCTTATCCGCGCCCTGCGGAGCCTCATCACCAAGAACCACCCCAACGAGGCCTCCATCTTCACCAAACTGCTGCTCAAGCTGCCCGACCTGCGTTCCCTCAACAACATGCACTCTGAGCAGCTGCTCGCCTTCAAGGTCCATTCCTGAACTTTCCTAAAGTACTTGACGCCGTCCGCCCCCACTTCACCTGAAAACATTGCACCTGAGACAAAAGCAGCCCTAAAGGCCGCCTGGAGCACCAGCTCCACCCGACCACACCTGCACGGGCCTTTGGGTTTAGCTCTTTGTCTAAAAAATCAAGTGGAAGTTGTACTGTAGGGCGTGACGGCCTGTGTGACGGTAATGCAGACGCACAGACACTCTGACTGGTGTACATGTCTCTCGTGTTTGTGTGTAGCAGCTGTACAAAGATTAGAAGCACTTTCCTGTATAGTGTCGATGGTATTTTTGCATTCATAGTGCAATATGTGACTGCTTCTGGGTCTGAGTCTAAACGTTTCCCTGCGGTGATGTACGTTAAATTGAACTGGTGCTGCTCTCGCGGGATGAAAAACACGCTGGAGGTAAAGTTCTCTTTAAAAGCAGCTGAAACTGAGGAGTCTGTGCAGGAAAGCTGTCTTCAGTTGGAGCAGCAGGGAAATCTGACCGTGGCGTCTTTGGACAGATTTGGGAAGCAGACGCTTGATTTCATCCACGTGTGTTCGTGCCATGATTTGTGTTTGTTTTCTGTTCTAAATTATTTGGGCATTGTGACAAATCGAACGTGTCAGAGTCGCTCTCTCTACTGAGATCAGTATAAATGAAGACTGAAGCCATGAAATGAAATTGTGGACTTTGTCTTCTTTCTCTCGTGACATCTCCAAGAGTCTGGACAGAAATGTCACCTCGTAGTCACCAGCAGCATCTGCACGCTTCATTACACGTCTCTACGTTTTTACAGAGACTCTGTTCTGTAGCTGATGCAGGTCCATGTATGACGATTTCACATAAGTCTGATTGTAAAAGTGTTTGTAATGTAAAGACATGAGCAGAGCTGCTGGTGAAACACTATCAGCCTTTTATTCTCCACGACTTCTGTTATTGCAGTGACATGTTCTGAAAGGATGCAGTATGCATAGATTTCTATAGAAATATATTATCATATAAACATAACTGTGTGTGTGTGTATGTATGTATATGTGTATATATATGAATGAATGAATAAATTTTCTAAATGCTGTGTACAAGCTGTGGTTATTTAACACGTGTCGTTCCCGATAATCATGACGACTGCATCTTACCTATTTGTAGGAAAATGTTCTCTTCAGCAGTTAAGAGGCTTTTGCCTCCTCGTCTCCATCCTCTGACCTGTGACCTTTGACCTGCGTCTTCATTTTTCAAAATGCATCATGAGGAGGACGGGGGAGGCTAACGAGGAGCTGTTACTGAGCATGATTCAGATAATCAAACTTTCTGCTTGTTACCGTTTCTCCGTGTGATTAAAAAAAAATCATGTTTTTAATTTAGAGGTGTAAATATAAAAAAATATGCACACTTTTATCGGAGACCACGTGCAGCTTTAGTGCAGTTTGAGTAAAACTGTGTGATCTCTGAAGCCGGCGACACAAGTCAGTTTGAATTTTAATCGTCTCGCATACACGTGCATATTCTCTTCTACTTATCCTTATCAGGGTCGTTGGGGGGCTGGAACCTGTCCCAGAGTGAGAGGCGGGGGCACACCCTGGACAGATCACTAGTTAGTTGCAGGGACAGAGAGACCGCACTCACGATCACCAGTTAACCTGCACGTCTGTGGGAGGAAGCCGGAGTACCCACACAGACACAGGAGGGAGAACATGCAAACTCCACACAGACCCCGGCCTGCGACGCTGAACCAACCAGTGCTGCGAGGCAACAGCGCAAAGCAGAAATACTTGGATAACGATACTTCCTGTAGTAACCGTGACTGATTTAAAGTGCAGTTTCAGCTTCAACTGTTCTGGCCGTCTGCGCTGGCCTGCGTGTTTCTTCTTTTAAAGAGTGTACTGGATCAACCACAGGTGTGTCATGTGATTTATTTCTAACGACATGATGAGGGAAGAATCCAGACATTTCCTGTCAGACTGCTTGTCAGTCAGCTGTCCTTCTGAGCCTGTGAAAATGGGAGGTTATGTATAAAAATGCCTGTAATTCCTAAACAGTTGAAATAAACGCCTCAAATTAAAAATGAAACTGCATTTTAATCACATTGATGGAATACAGATGCAAAATCACACCTTTTATCCTCTCCTGTGCTCTTCAAGAACAGTAAAGTAGAAATGAAAGTAAAACGTGTGATTGTTATGGATCACCAATAGCTAATTAATCATGTAAAAGATTCAGACAAGAGAAATTTCAGACGGTTTTACTCGATGCCTCAAGGTGTGGATAAAATAGCACCTTCACAGCAGGGTTGACATATAAACGCACACACATCTATGTAATTCTCTCTTAAAAATGCAGCACTGAATGAAATAAAGGTTTGACTATGGCCTTTCTTTAATACGTTCTTGTGACACCAGAGGGATTCAGTAAAACGAGGTTTAGAAAGGCGACGTCTGAACCAAGTCGTGCTTATCATCCATCAGCAGATGGCAACAGTGCAGCTCAGTCTGCGTCCCTGGCTTCCGGGAGTGGCACCGAGTAAACAGACAATAACATTCACTCGACCAAATCACACAGAGCTCCAGTGTTACCACCGAGTGATGGTGGTAACACTTAAAGTTTTAAACTCAGACCTCTGTCTGCGATAATCAGTGAGAACCATCGGCTCCACCCACGTGTCCGCTTCAGTTTGATTGCTGTCCTGTAAACAGAGCACAATCTGAAACCTGTCTGTTCAAACATCCTCTATCGTGTGTTCACTTATGGCTTCACAGGACAAGAGCTAGACTCTATTAATGTAGTACCGTGTCTTTATATTTTCTATTTTGCAAGGAAAACAGGAAATTAGTTCATAAATGTATTGAAATGTGCAGACACATCAATGATAGTCAATTCAATTTTATTTATACAGCAGTAAATCACAACAACAGTCGCTTCAAGGCGCTTTATATTGTAAGGCAGACCCTACAATAATACATACAGAGAGAAAAGCCCAACAATCATATGACCCCCTATGAGCAGCACTTTGGCGACAGTGGGAAGGAAAAACTCCCTTTTAACAGGAAGAAACCTCCGGCAGAACCAGGCTCAGGGAGGGGCGGGGCCATCTGCTGTGATTGGTTGGGGTGAGAGAAGGAAGACAGGATAAAGACATGCTGTGGAAGAGAGACAGAGGTTAATAACAAGTATGATTCAATGCAGAGAGGTCTGTTAACACATAGTGAGTGAGGTAGAAACACCCAGTGCATCATGGGAATCCCCAGCAGCTACACTTATTGCAGCATAACTACGGGAGGATTCAGGGTCACCTGGTCCAGCCCTAACTATATGCTTTAGCAAAAAGGAAAGTTTGAAGCCTAATCTTGAAAGTAGAGATAGTGTCTGTCTCCTGAATCCAAACTGGAAGCTGGTTCCACAGAAGAGGGGCTGAAAACTGAAGGCTCTGCCTCCCATTCTACTTTTAAATACTCTAGAAACAACAAGTAGGCCTGCAGAGCGAGAGCGAAGTGCTCTAATAGGGCGATATGGTACTACAAGGTCATTAAGATAAGATGGGGCCTGATTATTTAAGACCTTGTATGTGAGGAGCAGGATTTTGAATTCTGGATTTAACAGGAAGCCAAAACAGGAGAAATCTGCTCTCTCTTTCTAGTCCCTGTCAGGACTCTTGCTGCAGCATTTTGGATTAACTGAAGGCTTTTCAGGGAGTTTTTAGGACTTCCTGATAATAATGAATTACAGTCGTCCAGCCTGGAAGTAATAAATGCATGAACTAGTTTTTCAGCGTCACTCTGAGACAGGATATTTCTAATTTTAGAGATGTTGCACAAATGGAAGAAAGCAGTCTTACATATTTGTTTAATATGTGCGTTGAAGGACATGTCCTGGTCAAAAATGACTCCAAGGTTCCTCACAGTGTTACTGGAGGCCAAGGTAATGCCATCCAGAGTAAGAATCTGCTTAGATACCATATTTCTAAGATTTTCAGGGCCGAGTACAATAACCTCAGTTTGATCTGAATTAAGAAGCAGAAAGTTAGCGGCCATCCAGGTCTTTATGTCTTTAAGACATTCCTGCAGTTTAACTAATTGGTGTGTGTTATCTGGCTTCATGGGCAGATAGAGCTGGGTGTCATCTGCATAGCAGTGAAAATGTATGCTATGTCTTCTAATGATGCTGCCTAAGGGAAGCATGTATAATGTAAACAGAATTGGTCCTAGCACTGAACCCTGTGGAACTCCATAATTAACCTCAGTGTGTGAAGGGGACTCTCCATTTACATGCACAAACTGGAGTCTATTAGATAGATATGATACAAACCACTGCAGCACAGTACCTGTAATACCTACAGCATGTTCTAATCGCTCTAACAGGATATTATGGTCGACAGTATCGAACGCTGCACTGAGGTCTAGCAGGACAAGCACAGAGATGAGTCCACTGTCAGAGGCCATAAGAAGATCATTTGTAACCTTCACTAAAGCTGTTTCTGTGCTGTGATGAGCTCTGAAACCTGACTGAAACTCTTCAAATAAACCATTCCTCCACAGATGATCTGTTAGCTGTTTGACAACTACTCTTTCAAGGATTTTTGATATGAAAGGAAGGTTGGAGATTGGCCTATAATTAGCTAAGACAGCTGGGTCTAGAAATGCTTTTTGAGTAAAGGTTTAACTACAGCCAGCTTGAAGGCCTGTGGTACATAGCCGATTATTAGAGATAGGTTGATCATATTTAAAATTGAAGCATTAATTAATGGCAGGACTTCTTTGAGCAGTTTTGTAGGAATGGGGTCTAAAAGACACGTTGATGGTTTGGAGGAAGTAATTATTGAAGTTAACTCAGAAAGATCAATTGGAGAAAAAGAGTCTAACTTAACATCAATGGTACTAAGAGTAGCTGTAGATAATATTACATCTGTGGGATGATTATTGGTAATTTTTTCTCTAATGATAAAAATTTTATTTGTGAAGAAATTCATGAAGTCATTACTAGTTAACGTTAAAGGGATGGTTGGCTCAACAGAGCTCTGACTGTTTGTCAGCCTGGCTACAGAGCTGAAGAGAAACCTGGGGTTGTTCTTATTTTCTTCAATCAGTGATGAATAGTAAGATGTTCTGGCTTTGCGGAGGCCTTTCTTATAAAGCAACAAATTATTTCTCCAGGCTAAATGATGATCTTCTAAATTTGTGACACGCCATTTCCTCTCCAGCTTACGAGTCATCTGCTTTAGGCTACGTGTTTGAGAATTATACCACGGAGTCAGGTACTTCTGATTTGAGACCTTAGTTTTCACAGGAGCTGCAGTATCCAGAGTCGTACGTAGTGAGGAGGTAAAATTATTAACAAGATGATCGACCTCTGTTGTTAGTCAGCATTTGCTATGAGCACCTTTATTCTTCAGCACAACCTGAACTCTCTCAGGCAGCTGTCTTTGAGCAGCCTTCAGGAACAACGCTCTGCATCTCTTGAGTATCACTCCAAAGTGCTTCTTTGTAGGTTGGCTACATTTTGCTCTCTCTCTGTGATCCACACTTCTTCAGGGACGCTGGCTCCCTCTGAGTGCTCCACTGTCTTTGTGTTTCCAGCTATTCTTTTATTGCATTGGAATCATCATCATTGCCAATAAGGTGATTTCCAGATGGTTTCACATGCTGGATCAAAATCTGGCTTTTCTGTTTATAACTGGGTCAAACTATGAAAGAGGCTCCACCATATTTTATACACGACTGTAGACCTTCACCTTCCCTTGTCCTCGCTCACACATATCGATGACAATTCAAAACAAACATTTAAAATTTGACTGATTAGTTATAGTGTAAGGCAAACCTCAGCCTATTCTCCCCGTTTCCCTTCGCTAAGAATGACCTCTTGACGGCCCCCCTCCAAACGAGACCATACCTTATAGTTCAACAGCAGCAGGACCGTGATCACCCCAATTCTCATGGACTTCACTTTAAGACGCTGCTCTTCTGCTGGCAGTGTTTTTTAGGTCTGACTGTTTTTGTTCTCTGCTTGTCTCATTTTAAGTACTGCACACCTGCGGACAGAGCTCTTTATGGAGAATCACCTTGCTGTTGCAAAAATACTATGTTGTGCTTGTCAAGCACGGTGTGATATTTAAAATATATTTGGCATTTTATGGAGATTCACCTAAAGAAATGGGAATAAACGATATCATTTTAACGTTGTCCCTCGTGTGTAGACAACACTGGTTCCTCTCTTACATTAAATTCCTGTTTTATGCTTTAATGATCGATAGGTCAGTGTTTAATGGTTTAACTAACAACAACAAAAAAAACGTCTTTAAATCATCAGGCACAAGAACTGGAATGAAAATTAGGAGCCAAAAAAAAAACTTTGAAAGACCATCAGAAAGCTCAGGGAAATATTACTTAAGACCACTTTTTACATCCATCCAGCCATCCATCCATCCATCTTCATCCGCTTTATCCGGGGCCGGGTTGCGGGGGCAGCAGCCTAAGCAGAGAGGCCCAGACCTCCCTCTCCCCAGCCACCTCCTCCAGCTTATCCGGGGGAACACCAAGGCGTTCCCAGGCCAGCCGAGAGATATAATCTCTCCAGCGTGTCCTGGGTCTGCCCCGGGGCCTCCTCCCGGTGGGACATGCCCGGAACACCTCACCCAGGAGGCGCCCAGGAGGCATCCTTGTCAGATGCCCAAACCACCTCAGCTGGCTCCTTTCGATGTGGAGCAGCAGCGGCTCTACTCTGAGCCCCTCCCGGATGGCTGAACTTCTCACCCTATCTCTAAGGGAGAGGCCAGCCACCCTTCGGAGGAAGCTCATTTCTGCTGCCTGTATCCGCGATCTCGTTCTTTCGGTCACTACCCACAGCTCGTGGCCATAGGTGAGGGTAGGGACGTAGATCGACCGGTAAATTGAGAGCTTCGCTTTTACACTCAGCTCTCTCTTCACCACGACGGACCGGTGCAGCGTCCGCATTACTGCAGATGCAGCCCCAATCCGTCTGTCGATCTCCGACTCCCTTCTCCTGTCACTCGCGAACAAGACCTCGAGATACTTGAACTCCTCCACTTGGGGCAGGAACTCATCCCCGACTTGGAGTGGGCACTCCACCCTTTTCCGGGTGAGAACCATGGCCTCAGATTTGGAGGTGCTGATCCTCATTCCCGCTGCTTCACACTCGGCTGCGAACCGTTCCAGTGCAAGCTGGAGGCCCTCACCCGATGAAGCCAACAGAACCACATCATCCGCAAAAAACAGAGATGAGATTCTGAGGCCACCAAAGTGAAAGCCCTCCGCCACTTGGCTGCGCCTAGAAATCCTGTTCATAAAAATTATGAACAGAACCGGAGACAAAGGGCAGCCCTGGCGGAGCCCATCACCCACCGGGAACGAGTTCGACTTATTGCCGGCAATGCGAACCAAGCTCTTGCAACAGTTGTATAGGGATCGAATGGCCCGTAGCAATGGGCCAGACACCCCATACTCCCGCCACACCTCCCACAGGACACCCCGAGGGACACGGTCGAATGCCTTCTCCAAGTCCACAAAACACATGTAGACTGGTTGGGCAAACTCCCATGCACCCTCAAGTATCCTCGAGAGGATAAAGAGCTGGTCCAGTGTTCCGCGACCAGGACGAAAACCGCATTGTTCCTCCTGTATCTGAGGTTCGACTAGCGGACGAACTCTCCTTTCCAGCACCCTGGCATAGACTTTCCCAGGGAGGCTGAGGAGTGTGATCCCCCTGTAGTTGGAACACACCCTCCGGTCTCCCTTCTTAAAGATGGGGACCACCATCCCGGTCTGCCAGTCCAGGGGTACTGCCCCTGATCTCCACGCAACATTGTAGAGGCGTGTCAACCAGGACAGCCCTACAATGTCCAGAGCCTTCAGGAACTCGGGGCGGACCTCATCAACACCAGGGGCTCTGCCACCAAGGAGTTGTTTAACTGCCTCAGTGACCTCGCCCCCGGAAATTGGCGGGTCATTCCCCTCATCCCCAGACTCTGCTTCCTCCTCGGAAGACGTGTCAGTGGGATTAAGGAGGTCCTCGAAGTATTTCTTCCACCGCCTGACAATTTTCTCAGTCGACGTCAGCAGCGCTCCGCCAGCACTATACACAGTGCAGGTAGAACACCGCTTTCCCCTCCTGAGACGCCTGACGGTTTGCCAGAATCTCTTCGAGGCTGTCCGAAAGTCTTTTTCAATGGTCTCTCCGAACTCCTCCCACACCCGAGTTTTTGCTTCAGCCACTGCCCGAGTCGCATTCCGCTTGGCCTGTCGATACCTGTCGGCTGCCTCCGGAGTCCCACAGGCTAACCAAGCCCGATAGGACTCCTTCTTCAGCCTGGTGGCTCCCTTCACCTCTGGTGTCCACCATTTGGTTCGGGGATTACCACCACGGCAGGCACCAACCACCTTGCGGCCGCAGCTCAATGCAGCAGCTTCGGCAATGGAGACGCTGAACATGGTCCATTCGGACTCCTTGTCCCCAGTCTCCCTCGGAATGCTGTTGAAGCTCTGCCGGAGGTGTGCGTTGAAGATCTCGCGGACTGGGGCATCTGCTAGACGTTCCCAGCACACCCTCACTACGCGTTTAGGTGCACCGGGTCTCTCCAGCGTCCTCCCCCCAGCCTCCTTTTTTTTTTTTTTTCTGATTGAAGGTGTTCGTTATGGCCAAACTGTGATTTGCATAGAAGTCCAATAACAAAACACCGCTCGGGTTCAGATCAGGGAGGCTGTTCCTCCCAATCACGTCCCTTCAGGTCTCGCTGTCGTTACCCACGTGAGCATTGAAGTCTCCCAGCAGGACAACAGAGCACCTTCCAGCACTCCCCCCCCCCCTCTTATGTTCAGAGTACCCAGCCTTCTTAGAGTCCCTGGGGGCTCTAAGAAGGCTGGGTACTCTGAACATAAGCGCAGATGACAGTCAGGACCCGTTCCCCGACCCTAAGGCGCAGGGAACAAACCCTCTCATCCACCGGGAAAAACCCCAACGTACCGGCAGCAAGCCGAGGGGATATTAGAATACCCACCCCAGCCCGCCGCCTCTCACCAGGGGCAACTCCAGACTGAGACAGAGTCCAGCCCCTCTCCAGGAGACTGGTTCCAGAGCCCAAGCCATGTGTAGAGCCGGTACCTCTCAACCTCACGCACTAACTCAGGCTCCTTCCCCACCAGAGAGGTGACATTCCATGTCCCTATTGCCAGTCTTGGCAGCCGGGGATCAGTCCGCCAGGGCCTCCGCTCCTGGCCGCCACCCGGCACACAATGCACCCCTATGGCGCCTCCTGCGGGTGGTGGGCCTGCGGGAGGATGGGCCCATGTCTCCTCTTCGGGCTGTGCCCGGCCGGGCCCCATGGACTAAGGCCCGGCCACCAGACGCTCGCCCTCGGGCACCCTCCCCAGGCCTGGCTCCAGGGCGGGGCCCCGCTAAACCTATCCCGGGCAGAGTAAACTGTTCCCTTGATGTTCTCTTCGTAAGGGTCTTCTGAATCGCTCTTTGTCTGGTCCCTCACCCAGGACGAATTTGCCATGGGAGACCCTACCAGAGGGCAAAAGCCCCCAGACAACATAGCCCCTGGGATCCCTGGGACACACAAACCCCTCCACCACGATAAGGTAGCGATTCGCGGAGCAAAATTAAAGCAAAATACAAAGAACGAGGTGGGCTCAAGTCTTTTGCACAGCACTGCACATTAACCTGTGTTTCATAAAATGGGCGCACAGTGAACCATTCAAACAGCCATACAGAGCACCTACAAAGTCTGAATAAGTGAAGACACCAAATCAAATTCTCTCAAAACCATCTTTATTCTTAAGACCCAAATCACAAATTCTGCAATCATCCCCCGTCAGGCAAAATCAAAATCATCAGTCCTCCAAGCTGAAAATGTCCAACAGCCATTTGAGGAACACAATATTCTTTGTCCTTTTTTTCTGCCACAGATTCACTTTCACATCTCTCTGCACCTCCTGGTCGAATTCCCGGTTTGCATTAAACAGATGACTTAAACAAGAAGACACTCAAACACACAAGGAGAGAAGAGAAATCTGTGCCGACTGTGGATGACCGCCTCCTTCTGACCACGCTGACCCTAAACGTGCTCATGTGTGGTTTCTTTTGGACGTGAATCCAGATAATTTAACTGTTTTTATCATTTTTTTTTTTAAATACGTCTCCATCAGACGTGGAAATACATTTGAGAGCAACACTGTATCTTTTTAACACTATGCAAAAACAATATGTTCATATTATGCTAACATCTGTAAAAAAAATCTGCAGTCTGAAAATATACATCCTTTTCCTTTGTACTGTAAAATAGCTTCTCTATGGCGCAACTCTTGTTATTGGTTGTAACTGAGAAACCTTACGAGCAACAACTCACGGGAGAGATCACGGCCAACGTTCACCTCCTCAGGTAAAATAAACATGTTCCTAACCAGCGGTGAGCAATGACGACGTTTACGTGCACCACAGCTCTGCGCATGTGCTCAGTGAACACAGCCAGGATACAAGATACCCAATTTATAGCCGTCCCGCAAAAAAGGAAAAAAAAGTGAAACTATGTATCAAAGTGTAAAAAAACATGTCGATTATTTTGGATTAAAGCTGCATTCATCATCCTGCTGTGAACTATTTGACTGTTGCAGATCTCTGCAAGTTTTAACTCCTTGTTTTGGTTTCACTTCCTCTTCAGTGCTTTTTTCAGTAAAACGCTCAGATAACTGATCAACAGGCCAACAAAGTCATCGGGAGAACCCAGAGGAACGTGGAGGAGCCATCAAAGAGCCCGGCTGCTCTTCAGCTTTTTAAGCTAAACTTTCAGGATTCATATTAGAGCGTCCACAGACTGAAATAACTTTACAAGTTTGATGATATATTACTACATCAAGGCCATCATTTGCCTCAACCATAAAACTGACAGGTTTATTGTTATAAACTGCTCGACTTTATTACATTTATGAGTGAAAGTATTACTGACAGGTTATTTATATATTTTTTACAGAAACCAAATAATGCCCTCCTCATTGTTTTTATCCAGGTCACTGTTTCAAACTGTTTCTTCTTCATGATTCCTGATTATTGTGTTTTTCAGCAGTTCTTTAACTGTGACCTGCATTAGTTTTACAGTATCTATGTGACTTTTATGATAACTGTGAGACGTCTCTACCTTCAAGTTCATTCTCTGACAACGGGGCTGGCTGCACAGACAGGCTGGCTCCATCCATCCAATCACAGGGCTAGGCTTTAGATATAGTACTGTGCAAAAGTTTTGAGCCACCCTTGCCTTTATGTTTTGTATTCAAACTGTATGTTTAGCATGAGGGAGGTGGTCTCAGTAATCCCCTCGTTGTAGCTGAAGTCAGCAAATTGAAAAATGCAACAAACTAGAAAGTAAGGAGGAACACGGGCTGATGTGAAAGAAACTGACGGCTGTCACTGTCCTGATCACACAGTGGCTCATTTTATGCTAATGATGAGTATCCTGAACATGAAGCCACAAATATCATCAGCCTGTTAAAGAAACCTTTGTTCAATCTACTGCACGCTACAAAAACACATTAAACATAAAGCTGTTAATCACCTAATTTTGGACTTTCAGTGGTTAAAATCTGTGCAGCTTTCTTAGTGTCTCTTTACCTGCACAGGAAAACAGAATCATCTGCACAAACTCGGGAACTGTTATTACATTTGACAGCAGTAACAAAGTTCCAGTTTTGATTCCCAGGCCAAAATTCCCCACTCATGAGGTAGCGGCTAATTACAGCCCAACAACTATCCTGGTGGAGGACTGGCAGGCCAAATCAAGAGCAAACACAGCTTTTTGTTTTTCGGGCTGCAAACAATAGTTGCTGCTACTTTAGCTGAATGTCTGAAAAGTTACACTGCCAAATTCCTGAGACTAGACTAAAAGTCTTTAGTTAAAAAAAGACGTGAAAGAGAGCCTAAGAACCGGGAACGTGCAACAACAAACCATGTTTACCGCATAAAAATGATGCTTTTTACATGACTTTGTTCAATCTACATGTTCTAACCAACAGAAGCACACCAAAGGGACATTGAGGTCCTGAGCTGAGATCCTGGGACTGTTGGGTTGAACATTAGATAGTCAGCTAACTTCTGATGTGTTTGTGCAGCCAGCCCCTGCTACTGAGACATGAAGACATTCATTTCATTAGAAAAACAGGCGATGTTACGTTAATGAGTCTAGCACGTTGATGTTGGATGCGCGTTCTGACAGCTTTCGTCAAAGGCTTCTTCACATAACAAAGTCTTTCGTTGGCTGCAGACGCAGGGGTGCATGTAAACGTGGCCAACCGTTACGTTTCCGAATGGCTCTGTCTCAGCGGGGCCCGGCCCTTCATGTCGACGGGGACCAGCCTGAGCTCGGGTGCCTCTCCCTCTGATTGTCTGTGCATTTATCTGAATCTGTACAGTTTGCGAGGTGTATATGTGTGAGGTCCGGGTCATTCAAACACTGCAGCAATTCTATTGCTTTGATAAAAAGGCATCACTTCACAGAGATGAGAAGAAACAAAATAAAATACAAGCTGCTTTGAGGAGTAGTGTGAAGCTCGAAAAAGCGAAATATAAAGAGCCGAGGTCTGTCACATTGCAAACGGCAATACCATACCGAGGCTTTTTCAAGAAACGAAACAAAACCAGAGGCTAAAGAACAAAGAAAGAGCTCTACTTTTCACAATCTCACCAGCCTCGTCAGTGTACCTTGGTGATGGCGAAGCATACAGTTTACTTGGCCTCCGAATGCCACCGGTCGGTCACAGTCGTGGAGTCGGACCCATGTGTTATCTGTGTGAGCGATACACCAATCAGCCACATCACTAAAACCAGTTACAGGTGAACACTGGTCTTCTCTGCTGGTAAACCCTCCCATTTACCAACCCTCCAACCGAGGCTGACAGAGGCCCACTCCAAAAACCACTGCCAGTACCCGAGTGGGACCCAGCATCTGTGCCAGTCTTATTGTTGTGGCTGATCAGCTGCTGCACAACAGCTGCACAGATGTACTGTACATTCTGTATATGTGCATGTGTGTTACTGTACTATATGCAGGCCATCCTGCGAGGGTGCCGGGCTCTTATTCACACATGTAAATAACAATACACTTCAATCAGCCATAGCCCCAACTCACCATAGCACCATGACTTCACTGTTTTAATAGAAAGTCCACATCCACTCACGGAGACACTAAACAAACAGAAAAAATGCTGACTAATTATTTGACTTTGAGGCAACATGGCTGAGATGAAACACTGAAATCTAATGCTGGTCTTATAGTTGAAGTTCCAACCGCAGACTGAAACACAGCAAAGAGGACAGCCTGTGTGTGGACCAACAGGGAGCCAATTTATACTCAACTAAGGAAGTGGAGGGAGGATGTAGTGAGGGCACTGTTCACCTGGTTTTGGCACAACATGCAGTACTGTGACACACAGACGATCCTGGCCTCAGTGCCACCGTGTGACAAGTCTCCGGCACGACGAGCGGCTCATTTTAATGCTGCTTCTGCATTCCATTCACTGTCGCTCACATCTACATCGAAGTTTTGGTTTTGTTGTTTCGTCGTTTTGTTTCTTGTCGAAATAAAGACAAACAAACAGAAACTCGAGCAAGATTTTTTGCACTGTACAGGTTTGAATGCACAGAACCTCTGCATTTTCAGTTAATCTGTCAGAGTTGCATATGAAATGCTTTGAGGTTGTGCTAATTAATCATTAGTCTATAAAGTATCAAAGCACCGGTCATATCATGTTGTCTGACAATAAGTCCAAAGGCAATTAACAACAAGCGAGAGACACTCTCTCAGTTTATTAGTGTCCACACTCTGATTTCATAAACATTCTTTGCTTTCAACCAGACACAAAGATGCTTCCTGCTCATAAACAGAGAGCTGACTTTTGACTATTTTGCTGGCCCATATATGCTGCTGTTGAGTAAGTAGACTTACTGTTAGCTGAAAGCCCAGCGTGCGCGTGTGTGTGTGAAGGGCCAGAGAGGCGACTTTTGTTGTGATTTGGCGCTATATAAATAAAATTGATTGATTGATTGATTGAGAGAAGTTGTGTTTGCAGTGTGCACTGCCACCGTGTGAAGTTTGAGGGGACTCATTACTCTAGTAGACACTCCAACAGACTAGTGTCCTTAGATTTGCGCGTCATGCAGACTGTCGGTTTATCCTTTGACTAAAAACATCCTGTTTAGCTCTGCCTCGTTAAGGTTCGCCTCACCTAACGAGCCACTTTCTTCCAATAGGACGGCTTCGGGAAGCCTGGCTCAGGATGAGCTCTACTGCCTGCAGCAAACGAGTGTCACAGAAGGTGCGAGAAAAACCTTTGGAAACCTCGATTTAATAGCAGTCCAAGTGCTGGGATTGTTTTTACATATATTTAGTACATGATTTGAAACTTTGGTCATGTTTAATAGGAACAATCAGCATTGCAACATCAAATGAGAAAAGACACACAGGTCCCCTTTAATATTGCAAAATCCTGCTCAGGTTTCTCGCTCGGAGCGTGTCTCGAGCTGACGTTTGTTTTTCCGACAGCTCTGGAATGCAGCGTTGCAACTTAACCTCGTAATGTGCGGCTGCCGAGAGACTTGCAGACACCTGCGAGCTGCCGTCCGTTAGAGTACGCGTTTTTAACGGTCACAGTAGGGTGGCGAGGCACCGGACAGACTGGACACTCACCAGATGGACGAAGGTTGATATATTAATGCGGTAAAGTGGAGCGGGTTTGCTGACGGCGTCTCGTGTCGTGGATGAGGCGAGCAGCCGAGTATTTCAACATAAAGGAAGGAATATACAACATATGCTTGGCTTCTAACGAACAAACAAGTGTTGATAAGATTACCATGATGCAATAATGAAAACAAAAAACCTAGAGTCAAATCTGAGGTGAGATGTTATATCCATGACAACAATAACAGAACAAACCAGAAAAGTCAAAAAGCTATTCACATGTACCCGCACTGTCAGGAATGGTTTCATCCAAAAATAGACCAGAGAGCTACTCTAAGGTGGAATGAAGTGACACTCAGTAGTGCTGTTAGAAGGTTCGTTGTGACGGGCTTTCTGCTGGTTCCACCCCTGAGACCACCAGGGTGCCCAGGCGCACACACACGCACACACACACACACACAGAAATCCACTGGTCAGTCCTCGAAGACCTCCAGAAACAGAGGAGGGAACAGCTCGGTGGGACACTCCACTTTCATGTGGAGGAATCGGCTGGCGTGGCAGGTGCCGATCATCCGCAGGTCTGTCACCTTCATTAGCAGCTTGGGCCAGAAATGTGCCACTTTGTGTTTGCGGTAGTTGATATAATGTTCAAAGGCCAACAGGAACTCCTCTTGGCAACGCTCGATTCGCTCCACACTAGTTAGGCCTGGACGATCTGAAGACACAAGCACATCAACAGTGTTGTTATGCAGCGTCCTGCAGAGCTGTAAAGCGTTTGTCCCTGAGGAACAGTGCTGAGAGAAACCTGATAACCCTTCGTCTTCCTTTGCTAATAGGAAGGATGGCTTACAATAGCTTAATTACAACTCACAAGGCTCTATCTATGACTGATTTGATTATGTGTTTGGGATCACTGTCATACTGCAATATGAAGATCATCCCAGTTGGATCCAAATCTGACTTAACAGGATCTCCAACACCACTGGCTGCAGTCCCAGACACGACAGACTGTCTGCTGTGCGGACGCTCCCTCACCTCCTTCCACCCAGTTATTGTGTATTTGGCATATCTGAGCCTATTCCTCCTGTTTCCCTTACTTAGGCATCACTTCTTCTTCTGTGATGAAGCCCTGTGCATGAGGAAGCAGCCTTAACACAACTGTCAAATAGTGTTCTTCTTCTTTTGTCCTCGTTGTTTTTAAGGACACGCTGCACACCGCGCACAGTTTCAGTTAAAAGCTTTTTATGGAGAATCACCTGGTTGCTGCATTTGTCAATTCCTGTATTATTTGGGATGGTTTGGAACAAATGTGGTGGAGGTAGGGCTCTGATCAGGTGTGTGGTTTATATAAGTAGATATATCTGTAAACATATATATCTTTATACGTGTTACCGAGGTTATAAAAAAATACATGTAAGAAATTATAATGAAGAACTTGTGATGGAGACGGCATGAACAGGAGGTTGGATTAAATGAGCTCATGCTGCTTCCTGCTCGTTTTTGAACATGTAAGTTATTTATAATTATTATTGTTTTGTTTGTCTGTTTTTTCTCTGTTGTTGTTGTTATACTATTTAAACATGTCCAAAATAAAGATCCAGTACAAATACACCGTGTTCATGTGTGCACACACTGGGTCATGCACTGAGTGCCTTGAATGACTCTTATGTCATTTTTGACTGAAAATGAGTTAAACACAGGCGTAGCTGTGTATACACTACAGTGTCAGTTATTATTTATTGCAGTACTCACAATTATTTTTCTTTTTTGGTACAAATAGTACGAAACAAAATTTTTTAAAGATGATCAATAAACACAAATAATTAACTTTCTATCCCAAAGCGATTCGTTGCCCTAATAGCAGTGTTATCTAACCGTCAGTGGATGCTGTAAAGTGTCAGGACAGATGGGTCTGCACCATAAAGCACACGAGTATTGATCTTCAATGAGAGTATTACAGAGAAATGCCAGTGGAGCCAAAAACAAGCTAACAGGCCAAAGCCCCTCACAATGATTACGGTGATTAATTGATTAAACTGTGGTTTGATATAGATTTCATGTCAAAACCAAGTATTCACACAAGCTGTGCAGCTGCAGATTCACACTGTTGTACTTCCTAAAAATCTGTTCCCTGTAAGCCGACGTTACCAACGGTGTAATAAGAACGCAGTAACACCGCTGTGCTAAAATAGAGCGAGACCTAGAAGAGCGAGAAAGAAAACCCTTTAATAACCTCTTATGTACTCGGGTAAGTGTGCACTCTAGGCGATTACCGGATGAAAGCAGGATAACAGCTTGCAGAAGAGCCACCTCAGAGTCATCCAAGTTAAAGGAGGACAGCGACACGCCAAGGTCAAAGATGGCGTCTGAGACTACGCCCAAGCCTCCGTTCTTGAGCTGACCTCGTGTCACTGCCATCTCGCCGTTGAGTGTGAGGGTCTCGCTTTCTGGATCGTAGCGAACAGCAGCTCGCAGCGACATGATCTCCATGCAACAGCCTTTCAACAGGATGATCTGGTCTTCACAAGGCAGCTGGGTTAAAGAGAAGAACGGCTTATTTAGGGACAGGTGGCACTTCCATTATGTCAAAGATTCATATTCAATCTGAATATACAGCTTTAACCACTCAGTGACACATTCACAGTCACCGTTTCCACTCAAACAAACCTACCTCACAGAACATAGGCAGTTTTTTGGCAAAGTCCACCACTCGGGTTATGGCAGGGGTGATAATTTTTGTAAACTGACTGAAGGCTTCTATGTCCACTTTACTTCCTTCAGGTGCATTATCCGTGGACGCTTGACCAATATCCTCAGGCTGAAAGAACGAGGAGTGGACATCAGCTGGTTTCATCGCATCATTTGTTATTTATCCATCGTTTTACATGTAAATGGCTGAAAACTGAACCGTGTATCTGTGTGTCTTACCTTAGTTTCCTTCACCCCCGCTGCACTCTGGTCAGAAGTATAGAATAAATTACATGTTATTTCATTAAGAAGCATTGCTTCCTCGACCTGTTGGATAATCAACAGGAATCGTGAAGTTTCAATGAAGAACCCGTGTCAAGCCAACTAAAATAAAACAAGTTAAAACTGAAGACAGATGAAAGAGTGCGCAGACAGAAAACAGGTAAAGACAGAAATAGGACACGAGTTTCCACAGCAAGACTCGGGACCACGGATCAAACGGGTCCTCGGGAACGCTCTTCATTGGATCTTTGTATGCGACCTCAATCAAAACTTTGGCTACGTTTTCAACACTTTTTGAAACAAATTGCATGAAAAACAACAGATGCGGCCATGAAAGTTTGCAGACAGATTAGGCTGTGTTCATGTTGCCGCAGGGAAAGTCTTTTCCCCCGTTTCCCCAGTATCCTGAAAAATAACCCTTCTTTTTTTGCCAAACCCCGCCGATCAAATAATTCTGCGATTAATGAGCGTTCCCTTTAATCGTGCCATAGAAACTCAGTATAACGTCAACAAACAGCTGACAGACTCTCAGTCCGGACAGAGTAATCAAACTTAACAGAAAAAGCAAAATTAGTGAAAAACAGAGTGAGGTGTGAAATCAAAAGCTACAAACAGAAAGAGAGGAAAATTAAACAGCACGAAAAAAAGCAAGTCATTAGTATTAGCAATTAAGAGTTGCTGCTCGGCAAAACATAAGACAAGAGTAAGATGTTCCAATATAAATTAGTGCTGCTGCGTTGAGGAAACACTTTTCTCCATCGTCCAGCTAATTCTCCCCACTCTACAAGGAGATACAAAAAAACACATGGACATATTAACATAGGGAACAGTGGAACAATGGTGGTGGTGGTGGAAGAGGAGGAGACGGGGACATGAAGCGGAAGGGGGCTGGGACGGGTTGGAAGCGGGCTGAGATGGGTGGGAGGGGGAGGTAGGTGGGGGTCAGGGGGGTTGGTGGTTTGAACAAGGCACAGTAATCGATACAATCAAGGCTTTGGTGAGGAGGGAAGGAGGAGGAGGACGATGTCTCACCAGGAATTTCCGCTTCTGCTTCCAGTGGTTGCCCTGGGCGTTTGTGGCCATATGGGCTTCGGTCACCATACGGATGAGGTCCCACTCCTCTTGGGTGGGCTCCAGTCGGTCCCACGCCGTCTTCTGCAGTTCCTCCCTCCGACGGCGCTCCCGGTTCTCCTCGATTAGCTTCCGCTTGGCCAGCCGCTTGCTGTCATCCAACACCACTGGGGCAAATAAAGGGGGTCAGCAGGGGGCCAAGGGACGCCAAGAGAGTAGACGGGCAGGAAAAGGAAAGAGGAAGAGGAGGGGAGAGGGTAGGGGGGCATAAAATGATGACTCGCTGAGGCGCAGAGTTGTTCCAACACAAGAACATGACATCCCGCTGAGGTGACACTTGTTCATGCTTCATGATTGTTCTTGTGTTTTGAACCGTTTTATGTTTTGGACTTTCAGAAAGCTCACGGTCAAAAATGATACAGATACAATGTAGCAGGAGGCTTTAGATTCAAATGACCCACACATGAAAAAAACAAACTTTCCATTGTATGAAAAATGTGAAAGGCACTAAATCAAACAAAACGTGAACATGGAGACCATTATTTGTTTTTCCATGTGGTGAAAAATCATCACTGCTTTTATTTGGAGTAAATATATTTCAGGTGATGACAAACCCTGATGAACTTTCTTTAAATCTTTGTTGATTTTATTACTAATTCTGCACTTTCTTTATAAATGTCATTGTTTTTGTAAATAAATGTCAGAATTCTTTTTTTCCAATTGAAGAACAGGAGAAATGCAAAAGTGACATAAAAGATATAAAGACGAGTCAAATATCCTGTTACTGAGGCCACTTACAGTCTGTTGCCATTCCCACTGCAATGCACTTCTTGAAGCGACATTCCTGGCACTGGTTCCTGGTCACTTTGTCAATAACACATTTGCCCTCGTACTTACAGGCATAAGTTGGATTGAGATTCTTCTGGATTGTCCGCCTGAAGAATCCCTAGAAAACAGAAGGCGACGTGATCAGAACAGGGAGACGGCGAAGGCTGAGGCCATGTGGTCACATGGTTTACCTTGCAACCTTCACAGGTAATACAGCGATAGTGGTAGCCTGTAGCTTTGTCCCCACACACTACGCATAGCTCATCCTTGTCCAGGTAACTTGGTATGTACCCTAGAGAGAAAAGAAGCAGACAACTGGATTGTTTGTTTTAATTTTAAAAATAAGGCAAACGAATGTCAAGTAAATTTGACGACTGGCATTCACAATGTTTTTCCAAACACATTCATTTTTTATTAGATTTTAATTAAAAATGGGGCAATGTACTATTCTTTGCACAGTAGTAAAAAAAAATAAATGTATACACACTCACGCACACACATATATGAATGAATGTGTGCATTTGCGTAAAATACACACTACAGAATGATGTAACATGACTCTTTGTAGTCCTGTTAAAAACTACAGCCCCCATGACTCAGCAGTGGGCACGTCTGTCGCTGGCCCATCTTCTCTATAATATTTCTTCACTTTGTTGAGATTTGCAGGGAAGTTTTCATGCACAGCTCTGCCACTGAGTTGAGGTCTAGATTTCGATCAGGCACCACTCCCCCCAAGGCCAAGCCTTAGCTTTAGCTTGAGTCTGGAATACTTTGGTATACAGAGACGTTCATGGTCAGCTCAGAGACTATAACGTATTCAGGATCTGTGGCTGCTAAACGAGTCCAAATCATCACTGCTCCACTGCTGTCCTTGACAGTTGCTATGCAGTATTTGTACTGCCCTGCTGTGTTTGGTTTTCTCCAAACAAGGTGCTTTATCTCCAGACATCGCTGCTTTGCAAAGTTCTTGAGGTGTTGAGGTTTGTTCCTAGGCAGTTTTGTAAGTCTAAGCCATGCTGTCATGTTATTTTAGAGGCTTTCTTCTGGCAACGCTTGCAAACAAGCGATAGTTGTTCAGTCTCTTTCTAATTCTACTGCTATGAACATGCTAACTGAAGCCTGCAGAGTCTGAGATGTTGGTCTTGGATTTTTGGCATTTTCTGAATATTGCGTAGTTTGACCATGGGGTGAATTTGTTGAGACCTGTGGAATTGTTTTAGTAGTTACCTGAATGCTCTAGATGAGCAAACTGCCAAAACCTGTTCTTTTATGTAGGTGGTCACACTTGCTAACAGCAGAGTGTGGAGTGGCAGTGATGCTTTGAACACACTTCATGGAAAAATCTTTGTAGACTAATATTGTGGAGTCTATCTTGTATTTGAGATTGGGTTGAGTGAGTTCTGTCACCAGGACAGCAGGTTAACAAACTGATCAATATCTTTTGTCAGCCTTCTGTTGCCTCAACAGCAATCAATAAGGAACCCCGTCTACCTCAATCAAACACAGCAACAAGCCCTGATCACAGACCAGCGCACGATGCCTTATGTCTTGGATTTATGCTTATCGGACTTAATTCGAAAATCCCAGACATCATTGATCGATGATCAAGAAGGACCAATTATCAGTTTGAGCACGTGTATTACAAGTCTGTTATATTATAGACACACACACACACACACACACACACTCGCACACACTCGCACACACACACACACTCGCACACACTCGCACACACACACACACACACACACTCACACACACACACACACTCACACACACACACACACTCGCACACACACACACACACACACACACACACACACACACACACACACATACACGCTTGCATACACACAAACCCAGTTAATTACAGACAGTGGAGACGGTTTAAGTTACTCGCAACTTAAACAAGTTAAACAACCTGAACACGTCCGAGCTGCAGTTCCAGCCCCTCAGGTATTTTGTTAAAGAGCTAAATAATCACAGCCTGCATGTCGTACCTTTTCTGTGCGCACTCTGCATCCACCGCAGGTGTGAAAATTCAGGTTTGATCTCGGGGAAGTACTCAGGCTGGTGGAAGTGACTGAGAGGGACCTCCATGCTGCAAAACTCACTCTTAAAAACAGAAGGACCAGCGGCGTAGGAACACGAGTAGTGCTGGCTGGGGGACCAAGCCTGCTCCATGCAGGGTGGATGATGAAGGGGCTGAGGCTCACAGTTGCCATACCCGGACCCTTCGTCCGAGTACATGCAATATTCCCCACCTCCCTGCACCGAATAGCTTCCGACGCCGGTGTGAGGCATCTCGTACATGTCCGGAATGCAATAGTTCATGATGAAGACCTTCAGCAGAGCACCATAAAAACTTCTGGGTCTACCCGGAGAACTATCTGCTCTCAAAAAAGAAAAACCTGAGCTGGCATCAAGCCACGAAAGGAAGAAAATAACTCCTGATCTGAAAGGACTTGATGGAGTTGACCGTACTTAGGAGCAAACGCTTTATCCAACAAATCCACAGACCACAAACAACACCTTGCAACTGCCCCACCCGCCACCACCCGGCCGAATTGGGAAGCAGAGATTTATGACGACATAGGGCTCTAATCTTACACTTCACAAATCCGTGATGTACCACAGACAGTGGCGATGTCACAGATTAAGACATTACATGATGCACCTACTGTAAGAAACATCTCACAACAACCACAAAAGTGAAGAGCAAATCTAAAGAAAAGCTGGTCCACGAAAACACAAATGGTTAAAAAACCTGACTGAGGAGGGGTCGCATATGATACAAGAATTATCTTAACGAAAGATAGGGCACATATTAGTGCAATTATTTGGGATTTACTTAGAATAATGAATACCTGCGCAAAAACCAAAATAACATTTTGGTTTAGGTCAGCAGCTAAATCAAATTCAGGAATTGCGCCATGAAAAACTGTGCAAATGCATGTAAATGTACAAAATAGCACTAAGATTTATTGTCTTTTGTTGCGCAAAGAATTTTAAATTGCTGAAAAACATTTAGTGTGGAAATTTGTAAACCAAAAGTCCAATTTTTTTGTTTTTCTTGTCACTTTTAGACTCAACTAATTGTTTGCAAAATTAGTTGAGTCTAAAAGTGTTTTATATATTTATATCTCTATATATTTATATCTATATATATATATATATATAGATGTAAACAATGAAACATTGTGTGGTCCGTTTCTGTAAAGGCACTTATTAATCCCAGAGAGGTTATGCTCAGTCATACTAATGAGGCGTCCTCGTCAATAATGACGACAGCCTTGAGATTTAAATGTATTTCAAATTTGCACGGTAAACAATATTTTTTCACACACAGGTGTTATAGTGGCAAACAGCGGGTCAGCATCATTAGAAAATATGAATTAAGAATGGAAGTCACTGACATTAATATGCATCTCGAGGCAGATGACCAAATATTATCGTTCATTTATGAATTACAGTAAATTATCATTTCATGTCAAAACATTGAAACTCTGCATGATGCCATGGACGAGCTTTTAAAATAAAAACTCAAATTCTTTTTTCTTTTAATTTTGCATCACCAATGTCTGTAGTTAAGACTAACCAAAAAAAGTAGACCACCTGAAAATAGTAACAGTGCCACAGTCACCTATTACAATCTGTTTAAAAGTCTGTTTTGGTATGTTGCATATCCATCCAAGTCAACCAAAAGATGTCATCTCTCCAGCGTATCCTGGGTCTACCCCGAGGTCTCCGCCTGGTGGGACATTACTGGACCGCCCCACAAAGGAGGTGCCCTGGTCAAATTCCCGAACCATCCCAACTGCCTCCTGTCGACACAGAAGAGCACGGACTCTACCCCAAATGTCTGAACTCTACACCCTGTCTCTGTGGGTGAGCACAGCTCAATCCAGCCACAAACCACTCCAGTACAAGCTGGCAGTCATTACTCCATGAAACAACAAAACCACGTCATCTGCCAGAGCTAAAACTGAACCAGACACTATGTGCCCCATGACTGTGCTTACAATTCTGTTCATAAAAATGATGCAGAGCATTGGTGTGGTGTCAAAGAGCAGCCCTGGGAGAGTCCAACACCCACCAAGAACCAGTCAGACCAATGCAGACCAAGCTCTGGTGTTGCAGGGACAAATAGCTTGCAACAACGAGCATGATATCCAATACTCCCAAAGCACCCGCCCTGCACAATAACTTAAGGGATGTGGTTGAATGGTACTAGTACTACTACTACTCCCATCCAATGTTGTGCAAATCTGCGTTGCGCACAAAAAAAAAAAAAATCTAGCCTGAATTGAAATTAAAATTAAAACTTTAACAATTCTGTTCTGCAGTGTTAGTCAGTGAGTGACCGGCTGCTCCCGTATGGGATCAGAACGATGCCACCTTATCCCAAAGTCCAGCCAATGATGCGATTCACATTCGTATATACGCAGCTAATCAACGTGGCTGACAGGCTATGACAGCGTCCTTATGTGCCGGTGTTTTAGCGAGCAAAGCGGCTGATGTGGAGTGAAGCCACGTTAATGACAACGTGTACAACCATTGGAGATGTGAGCAGGACAGACGGAACAACTGACGGGAAAAGTGTGGACTTTATACCAGTTTTTAAATTGTGTTGATCGGCCACGTAAAACCAGAGCTATGATAAAATATCTGCAATGTTTGGTTTTCTTCCTGAATACTGTCATTGTTTATATTTACTGCGGGAAGAAACGGTAAAAACAGCGTTTTATAAGGAAAACGCTACAAAGCACTCTCCGCCTGTGAGCAAAAACAAACCCCCACCCCCTCTCTCTTTCCTATTCGTCCAAAAAAGTACCATGTGGACCAATCAAAAAATGGCAACGTGGCATCTAGTTGTTAAGAAACGGGGGAAGTTTTAGGAGTGACGGCGGTGTTTTGAGATGTGAGAGATTTGCGACGTTCAGTACAAATCTTGTGTAGTTAGTGTGTAGTTAGTGTGTAGTTAGTGTGTAGTTAGTGTGTAGTTAGTGTGTAGTGTGGTCAATAGTTTTGTTGTGTGTGTCAGAACAATGAGGCGACTGCTGAGTGTTACAGGTGTTACAGCAGTGATACATCTGCTGCTGTCAGGCCTGCAGGTATCAGGCTGTTGTTCTCCTTCATCTCATAGTGGACAGAAATTATTTTTGGAGTGGCACAAATAATTTGTGTGGCATCAGATTTGATGCAGAACAGCTGATTGTTCTGTAAATAGTTTGAAATGTTTATTTAAAAAACGCCTTGGCTGCATTTTTAGGTAAACAGCTGCAAAAAACTTTGTTGTTTGAAAAACTCAGTTACTTTTTTGAGGAGTAACTATATAATTAATTGCCCAACATTGGTCATTATTTACTGTATTTTGCAGACAGAGTTACAGACTCTCTCCCAGACCACAGACTCATAATACAAGTCAGAGCTTTATAAAAGAAAAGAAAGAAAAAGAAAGAAAGTTGTGTTTTCAAAATTGGAGTTGAAGTTATTTTTACTTCCAATAGTGTTAACATGCTACACAGGACAGGAACAAGATTTTTTTTTTTACATTTTCATTGTAAGTGGGCTAAAGCAGTTAATTAAAAGTAGTCTAACATAAATGTAAATGCTGTAATTTGATTATTTTAATAAACATGTAGCTTGGATGGATTCGATGCTGGCGTGACCACAGCGCACACGTCTGCTGTTGCTCACAGTGGTCCAAGGGACGCTCAGGGAGTTTGTGTGTTCGCTCAGACACATGAAACATTAGAGGGAACGTTGCTCCCATCAACGCTTAAATATCCTTGACAGGATGAAGAGCTGGTCTCAGTTTCTGTGACCGAGACAAAAACTGCTTCTCCAGAATCTGAGGTTTGAGTACCAGGTGGATACTCGTCTCCAGTACCCTGACATAGTCCCAGGGAGGCTGAGAAGCACGATCCCCTAAAGCTGGTACACTTTCTCCGATCCCCCTTCTTGAAGAACTACCACACCGTGTACCAAATTTCACACTTAATTTTATATTTAATCAAATAGGTAAGAAATAATAATATACATCTGTCACACAAATATGTGTAACAGACGTCTCCCATCCAAGTAATAACCAGGCCCGACCCCGCTTAGCTCCTGAAACTAGACAAGCTCGGGGTGGTACGGCGGTAAACTAACAGATGTCCAAAATTATTACATTTTAATCTGAAACGTGGTGGTGGGAGTAGAGAACCACTTTTCTATGCCCATGTGCAAGACTCACAAAGTTTGTACAAAAAAGGGAACTCATTACATAAAATAATCCTCATATACTGTAGCATCTACATGTGTGTGTTTATAGACAGAAGTTGGCTAGTGTAAGACCAGCATGAGTAAAGAGTTCATGTGGAAATACGAGAAAGCTTTGTTGCTGTGCTAAAAGAAAACGATCTACTGTGTTATTAATAAACTTTCCTCATTACCATTTTTCTCTTTCTCTGTAAAAGTCCTCTGGATGTCTGCCTCTCTGTGACTGAATGTTTTTAACAGACGACCTTGATTGTTGTTTATTTATGGAAAGCTCTCTAATTGTTAATTGGTTCTTCATTAAAGACAGGAACAACAGACAGAACAGTTACCGTTAAATACAGGCTGCTGTCAAAGAAACACAAACATGCTTTGCTGTACTTGTAAGACTCAAAGATTTCTTATTTAAATGCAAGTTGGAAAACTCCTGAGATCAGCTGGAGATCAGTAATAATAACAACAATAATAAGGCTTTAAAGAAAAGTGATAAGAAATAATAATATATAGCTAAAAATACCTGTCGTGGAGGTGAGTTATAAAGCTGCTTTATCTACTTAAACAAAGAGTAGTGACTGTGTAATAAGATTGAACATTTTGACTTGTTCCATTAAAAATACGTTTCAGTGTTCAGCGTTTGATTGATCTGCCTGGACGAACAGTTAAAAAGGCTTATCGTGGGATTAGCAACTCCATTAATGTAAGTGTGAGTGTGTGACCAGTAGATGTGATCAACATGCAACAGCTGGTAAGAGGCTGGTCCTATGAGGCAAATCTTCTTGCAAAGAGGGCTTGATACCAGTTTAACTTTTTGATGAGGTGATGTCCTGGTCCTGAACTAATCTTGTTTGTAGTTTCTTAACAACTGTTAAGCATTTGTCAGACAGAGTTTAACGCCTGTCAATAATGAAACAATCTGTTGTCTGAGTGGATGGTGTGACTGTCTACGCTTTTTTCTATGCCAGGTTTTGGACTTTTAGTGACAAATTTAATTTATTTGTCACATTTTTTAATCTCCAATTCTTTGTCTTCTTCGTCTTTGTCACATAAAGTGAAGCTTTATTAGATGCTGAAAAGCTGAAGTAAAACTTACTGTTTAAATGCAGTATTAAAGCAGCATAAATAGAAAATAACCTTAATATTTGCATATGACTCACATAAACATTCATTATAAAGTAAAAAAATTATATTTATTAAGATATTTATATATATATTTCTTTAAATATATACTTTTGCTTTGAGAAGACAATCTAGCAAGTGTAGCAGATCTGAAAGCACTTATGTCTTTATTAAAATTAAAATATTAAAATAGAGAAAGTTAATATGATAACATGCAATATACTCAGATGCCCGGTGTATCACTTTTAGTATCTGGAAAACAACAAGTACTACGGTTGATCTAAAAAAGGAAAATCTACAGTAAATTACGAGCCTCTATGAATTTTCCTACTTACCCGGGGTGGTCACATAAATGCCAGCTGTCTCTTTTTTCCTCCCCTATTTAAAAAATACAAATGTACAAATACAATCCAGCATCGTCTCTAACGGATGACTCGAAGTATTCCTGCCAACAGCTGAAGTAACCAGCGAGGCCTTTGACCAAAAAACGCCCCAACTTTCCGTGCCGTGCACCTACGAGACAAACTTCACTTCCAGTGGCTCTTTACCACACTGGCCCCGCGGCGGGCTTTTGTACATTCCCTCCCTTGATCGTTTGAGGACTCAGGGGTTCAAAGCTGGTCATGAACAATTTTTGGGTGTGAGGAATCTCTTTTATCCAGAGGCCCTCAGTTAACATGATCTCCAGTGCCAGTTGTCCCTGGCTACTCTTTGTTACCTGAGGAAGCCACATTAGTTGGTTAACCTTTTCCCTTAAAGTTCAGGGTAAGCTGAGGGGAACAACAGAAGGCTACCCTCAGTAAAGGTTAAAGTTGGAGAGGATTATCCTGCACTTTAGGATAAGGTGGGTGAACTTGTTTTGAATCCTGCTCTTCCTTTTTTCTCATTATAAATACTGTCATTGCCTTCTCTACACAACTCCACAAGGATCAGACGCCCAACACGCCCAGAACTGCAAACATTTGCTGACTGAATCATCATATTGTTAAAGAAATATCACCTTGTTTATGAACACGAATCACTGAATTTAGACAAACTTGTAGGGTTGTGTTTATATTCCACAACCTGATCCTGTAATGAGGGATCGAGTGCAGATCACCAGCAAAGTCCAAAAAAGGTTTTCCAGGCGAGACAAACAATGCTGTTCTTACAGCCGTGTCTGCTTTCAGCACCGATTTTATTAAGAAGTCTAGAGAGGAGCGACTGCTGAGAGGCAGTGTGCAAAGCACCATGGGAAGAGAGTTTATAAGCTTGCATTCAGTAATATTTTCCAAATATTACTGAATGCAATTTTGCATAATACACAACTGGAAAATGAAAACAAAGATGACAAAAACATTTCAGGTAAACTTAAAACGCTCCACATTCAGGACATGATACAAATGCATGTGGGGGCGGGGGGGTCATTTGTTTTTGTTTACGTTTGGAAAAATGGAAACGTGATGATTCATATTATTCATTCAGAAAGAATACAATCAAAGTTAAATCTGCAAAAGGGATTTTTCTTATTAAAGGACAGTTACTTTTCAGTTTCCTTTCAGAGCATTTTTCAACTAAACAGAGGAGCGGAAAGTGTAGAGCATCTGTCTGTGTGCTTCATGTGTTAAAGGACAACTCTTTAATTTGGTGTTGAACTCCTTTTAACTGTACGCTCAACCTAATTTCCAATTAAACATTCGTTCCGTCCGCCATCAGTTCTGGCTTTTGGTCCAAAAGAATCATGAAAACTGTTTGACACTAAGATGACCTTTCAGGAAGTGGTGATCAAAAAGGTAAGGGATTATAACCAACCAGACTGGATGTAGCACAAATTCCAGGTGAAACTACTAAAAGTGGTGATACAGTGATGTGTGAATGCTTGCAAACTCTTTAGAGTCAATGTTTCTGCTTAAATACGACCTGAGACATCCACAGGTTTTCAGAAAACTGTCACAAAAAGTAGACAGAGAACAAAGTTAATCAAATAAAAGAAAAATGTTACACTATTTCTTTATTTATTGGGAATTAAATCTATATAGGACTTATAGAAAATATAGGAAGCTCTAGGATTAGATTTTCACTTAAAACTAAAGTCAGAAACAACAGAAAGTTGGTCAAGTGTGAGTGGATGCTCTATTTTTTATTAAAAATTGATATTTAAGACTTCTAAGGAAGTGAATTATGACATAAACAAAGGAGATTTCTGAGAACTTCATAAAAGGGCAGTTTTTGCTCTTTTTGGAAAAACTGGATTCTCCCAGTCCAGACCGATTACCAACAAAGTCTTTATTGAATATGGGCCATCGTGGCTGGTGGGACACTAAATTCTGAATTATATGTGTGTGTGTGTGTGTGTGTGTGTGTGTGTGTGTGTGTGTGTGTGTGTGTGTGTATATATATATATATATATATATATATATATATATATATTAGGGGTGCAACGATACACAAAATTCACGGTTCGGTTTGGTTCGATACTTTGGTGTCACGGTTCGATATTTTTTCGATACAAAAAAATGTTCATGCCTTTTTAATTTGTCATTTTTTAAAATTATAAATATATATTTTAACTCAAAAGTACAGTTTTTAAATTTAATGTTGCTGAAACAAAAAAGTAATAAAAAAATAAATCTATCTGATGGAGAAATCACTAATCTTTGGAAAAGAGAGTTTATTACAGAGAAATGTCTCTTTCCAAAATAAAAGCTATACTATACGCTTCTTCTGGGCTATATTCTCAGCAGCATATTAAACATATCAGGTCCCCATAAGGAGAATCCTGTGCTAACGGCTGTCTAAATGACTCGGGTAAAGTTTGTAGCATGCGTGCTTGTTGTTTTTGTCTGCTTCCACTTGTCTTTGCACTAGGATGATGTCGGCGTAAATGTGCAGTCATATTCGTTGTGTTCCCACTAGTGCTGTCAGCGTTAATCTGAAATGACGTTAACGCCACAACACGGCAAATCTCCGTTAACGAGCTACCGCGGATCGCCCCGTGCGTGGGGCTGGACGGCGTCAACACGTTAACGAGCAAACTGCGCTAACGCACTAGTTCCCACCCATGTAATTGAGCATTGCGTGGCACATCCGACATACTGTTTTACTTTAGTCCATGACGCGCTTACCTTCAGGGTCATAATTCACATGAAAACCAAGATAGTTCCAAACGCCAGATCTGAATGAGGGTGGGGGAGGTTCAATTTGCCATGTTGCAACGAGCTTAGCTTCTGTCTTGCTAGCTTGCGCTGCGCTCAGTGGATCTGCGCTCGACAGTGCAGCCTAGGCAGAGTAGTCGAACGCAGATCCACTGAGCTCTCAACACAGACAGCATCGTCAGAAGAAAAGTTGATAAAATAAATTAAAAATTTTGTATTGTTCGATACATATGCGTACCGAACCGAAAGCACTGTATCGAACGGTTCAATATCGATACGAGTATCGTTGCACCCCTAATATATATATATATAGATTTTTTTTGATTAATTGAGTGAGCCGAAGCATGGCTGCTGTTTTCTGTTGTGTCCACAGTACCTACAGAAAGAAACATCTACCTTTAGTCAGATCTGTGAATTTGAAAGGATTAGACAGCACAGTGCATTGTCATTAAGACACAATGTGAGTCAAGGGCACTGCATGTTTCCGTTCTAAATTAACTATTTGTGAAGGTGATATTAAGTATATTAATATTAGAGATGGCACGATACCACTTTTTTATGTCCGATACCGATATCATAAATTTGGATATCTGCCGATACCGATATGAATCCGATATAGTGTTTTTTTAATCAATAAAACTGTTTTTTTAATATCTTGCTGCATTTTGTATAAGTTCATACTCGAGTTTAAATAAACAACAACACTAAAGCTATTCTGTTATACCTGTATGTAAAAAATACACTGCACCCAAAATATTTCATAGTTGAGCAAAACTGATCAATCTAATAAACTTAAACCTGCTCCATCCTCCCTATTCTGGTATTTTAAAGAGTACTTAGCAGAAATATTAAACAACCTGACTAATAGGGTTGCAAACTCCCAGCAAAAAATAAATAAATAGGGAACCACCCCCCACCCTCCACCTCATGATGCTTAATCGACGTAATCAACTTTAATTTAATGCACATGTAAAAAAAATGCACAGAAATCCATTATTTTTCCACAATAATTAAACAGATTCAACATCTTTCTTCAACAGAACTGCAGGCTGCACAGATGGTTCCCAAAGGAAAAAGTACTATAGCTTACTAGGGTATATTAGACTTAACAGTTACTATATACAGTAATGGACTTCTATACATTTTACATCAGATTAAAACTTTGGGTGTAAGATTCAGATAATTATTTATTAAAAGCTAGACATTTTAAATGAGAATAAGAAAGAAAAGTACGTCTTTGTGCCCCTTTTCCCTGTTCATGCCCTATCGGCCCCCCTGGCTAAACTTTGCTAGATCCGCCCCTGCACAGTTACCAGCCGTCAGCTGCGTAGAAAAAGATCCTGGTGTAGAAAGTAATATTAAATAAATTCTAACAACAGTTTAAGCTTAAACGTGCTGCTGTTGTTCAGCCGCTGGTTTCTTCTTTCTGGCACAAAGTGGGCCAAAAACAAACAAGAGAGAAAAGCCGATCAGCTGATCATTAAGCAGTTTCATGACTGAAGTAGCAGCAGGAGAGGGAGGGGGAGAGGCAGTCGCTCCATATATCGGTTGTTAAGCTTAACGCTGGAATGCTTTACAAACATTCAGAGATGAACTTACACACTTGCTTTACTTCTCTCTGGGGTAACTTCCTCAGAGATGAAATGCTGGTTTGGTAGTGAGGCTACAAATACACGTGATGCAAGTTTTGTGAGGTGCTTTTTTTGATATTTAATGGATCGGATTACATTTTTTATTTCTCTCCGATATCCGATCCAGTAATTTACGTCAGTATCGGACCGATACCGATACGTAATATCGGATCGGTCCATCTCTAATTAATACACCTAGTTCTGAGACTTAGGATAACCCCATTATCAGCTGTTGAGTGATCATTGTGAACTCACAGCACAGATTAAGCACTGTTGTGGGAATATCCTTTAAGACATCACACGGTTTTTGCAGAGTTGTTGGCTGCACATGCCACGATGACAGATTCAAACACATCCCAAAGGTCCTCTGTTGGATTTTAATCTAGTGACTATGGAGCCATTTAAGTACGGTGATGTTCAAGAGTCCAGGTAGAGATGATCTGAGCTTTGCTATAGCGTCTTATCCTGTTGGAAGCAACAATGCTTAGTCAGGCTGTGTTTAAATTATTGGTACTAAGGGGCCCAAATATCTCCCACACCATTACGTCACCACGAGCCACTGACAGCATGCAGGACTCATCCGTGCTTTGTTATTTACACTAAATCTTACCCCACCATCTGAATGCGACAGTGTTACATGGAGAGAATAAAGCATTGTTTCATCAAGCATGATGGAAAATGCAGACTTAAACGCTTCCCTGCTTGTGAGACTGGCCTTGCTGTCCTGCATAAAGTTCATTCATACTGGAAGTTATTTGTGGTAACAAGCATAAGTCAGATCAACCAGATTAACCAGTGTGTTTACAATTAAAGAAACCCTTGCACGCCCTGGGTACTCACAAACACATTTGGATTTCTAAGAAGAACCGTGGGTCTTTAATTCAGGTTTAAACAGCGGTTTTCTTTTTTCAGTGATCTTATTTTGTTCATGGTACAGTGGGAGTTAAAAAGAGCCTAATATAGAGAAATCTACCCTCTGTTTCTAGTTCCTGTCAGTACAGAGGTTTATTCTATTCTACTCTACTCTACTCTACTCTACTCTACTCTCGCTGCAGCATTTTGGCTCAGCTGCTTTTCAGGAACCTTAAAAACCCCCAAACCCTGATAATAATGAATTAGTCCAGTCTGGAGTTATACATACATGAACTAGTTTTTCAGCAACACCCTGAGTTTTTTATTTTTATTTTCTAAT
This sequence comes from Perissodus microlepis, assembly GCF_051167445.1. NCBI lineage: Eukaryota > Metazoa > Chordata > Actinopteri > Cichliformes > Cichlidae > Perissodus > Perissodus microlepis. The sequence goes on from NC_140481.1 coordinate 1,248,218, forward strand.
TTTAGAGGTATTGTGCAAAGACATCAGTCCTGCATATTTAATATGTGCACTAAAGAAGATTCCTCACAGTGTTACTGGAGGCCAAAGTCATGCAGATGTTTCTACAATTTGATGAATTCTGAATCCTCTTTCTTCTAATAAACCACTTTCCTGCATTTGATCAGTTAGCTCTTTCACAGCAACTCTTTCAGGAACTTTAGAAATAAAACAAAGACTGGCCATGTTACTGCTTTTTAAGTAACCATTTTTAAGTTCTGGTTCAGTTACCAACACCTTAAACCCTGAGGTACATAACTCTTTATCAGAGATGAAGCATCAGTTAATGACAGAACCTCTTTGCGTCTGATGTCAGCAGGGGTCTAAAGGGGATGCTGATGGTGACTATTGAGGTTAACTCAGAAAGATCATTTAAACTGATTAATTTAACATATTTATGGTAGTTTAGTTAAATGTTTTCATCATTAATCAGTAGGGTCTTAAACGACAGACTGAATTCAATAGTCCACGTATAAGTGATTCACTCTTTGGAGCAGCTAAGAAACATGCAGTTAGTGGGGATAGGTTCATTGAAAAATCTAAATTGCCCATAGGTGTGAATGTGAGTGTGAATGGTTGTCTGTCCCTGTGTGTTGGCCCTGCGACAGACTGGCGACCTGTCCAGGGTGGACCCCGCCTCTCGCCTCGTGACAGCTGGGATAGGCTCCAGCGCCCCCCCGCGACCCGGAAAAGGATAAGCGGAAGCGAATGGATGGATGTATTATATATTATATATATATATTATATTCTCCTTTTTTTGTACATTTTTTTAATTTGTAATTTTTTTAAGACTTGTGGTAGTCTGCGAGCAGACGATGGTGATCTGAGCGGATGAAAAAAGGAAAGAAGTTCCCTGTAGGCGTGTTAAACTGCAACAGTTTGAATATATATTCAATGAATATTTCAACAACGTAGTGCACTCTTATACAAAAAAACACCCACTTACCTGTAGCTTTATTACAAACATGTTTAAAATGTAATTTTTAAAACCTTCTCTTTCACTTGTAAGGTTGTATCAGTATCAGAGTGTAATAAAGTGATCTGGTCACATACGCACGGTGGTGAAACCAAACCAGGCTGGTGTCCACGTCCCATAAATCCAACAGGGATTTAGTGTGGGTAAGAATGATTGCAGTGAACTCACCATCAAATCTATAACACAATTACTTATGAAAGGAAAATCAATGTGTTGCCGTGGCAACGTCTGAACCTGACTGAAATACTTTCATACAGAAAATGATTCCTCATTTTACTGCTGCAGACTTTATTTTTCACACATGGCTTTTGCTGGTTTCCTTCATTTCTATTAAAGAAATAATAATAGGATATAATAGGTCATGTGATGTTATCATCTGAGGTTTTTGATTTTAGGAGCTGCTAATGACCTGATGATTTGGATTACTTCCTGATATGTGAACAATGAGCACACACACACACACGCACACGCACACACACACACACACACACACACACACACACACACACACACACACACACACACCTTATCACTTATTGAACAGCATTCTGTAAGGAGACACTTGTGTTCTCATAGTTGCTGACACAGCATTTCATCTGTGCAACAGTTCGGGGTCGACTTCTTCAGCTTTCAGTGGGTGACAGGGCTGCAGTGCTGTGGAACCACGGTGTTGGTATATGTGCAGAATGTGGTCAGCACTGTCTCAGGAAGGAAAGCGCCTTCTGAATATAATAATAATTATGGGATCTTTATAGATTTGCTATGTGCACTTATGCAACCCTGTCGCCTTTTAAGGACATTTCTTATCACTCCTTAAGCCCCAAGATGATTCCAAGCTACAGATCCTGCATAGCTGCTTAGACTCTATTAAAGCTTGGATGGCTGACAGGTGTCTCCGACAGAAGTTTGTGCTCCTGACAGATTTGTGTCTAAGGTAATAGAAACCTTTGGTCCCCTTGCATACGTCTGCTAAACCCTCTGTCTCTGGGTAACTTCACACTTTTACATTGATGCTCGTGTCAAATCTCTGCTTCACTCTTGTTTTTAAACCACTTAAGAAATATTGCCAAGTTAATCCCACAGTGTCACACTCTGAACTGTAAACTGTTATCGGTGCATATATTTCATCACATGTGTATCACTGTAATTCACTGTTCACTAGTCTAAGCCAAATGTCTCCAGCATGCTGCGGCGAGGCTTCTTCGTCCTCACATATCACTTTTAGAGCTCTGCATGGAAAAGAACCTGCACACGTCTGAGTATGTGCTCAGCAGGTCCCTGGGTCATGTGATCAGGGCTGTGCATTACGCTGAAAATGAAGGAGTAACAGTGACCCCAGACTCTCTCCCTCTGTGGGCTCTTCCACACAGCTGAGAGTCAGCTTTTTAGACTTGTGTTCGACTGACATTTGTTTTCAGGGTTCTGTTTAACCCTTTAAGACCTACCATAGAACCAAGTCCGCCAGAGCTTATATTATATTTTTACATGCTGTAGAGCCATTTTTGGGAGCATTTCAAGTTGCTATACATCAATACAACCATTATAGCCCAAATTTTAATAATATGTCTGCATTAAGTGCATAGAAACTACATAAATTGCAAAAAAGTGCAATAAACTACAAAAAAATTGAAAATCGTTTTTGTTTTTTTAACATATATTTCTAGTTAGAGAAATTTAAGAGGCTTATCCCTCAAAACTGTAAATACAAAAAAGTTGCACAAAATAGTTTCCCACCACAGGAAATTTAATTTGAGTGTCTTCATAGTTTTATTTTTGAAATACACCAATTTTTATATACTGCAGGAAAAACAAAAATAAATATTATAATGCAAATTTGCAAAAAAGCAGCATGTGCATCAAAATAAACTATTTCCAGCAGTGCAATATGAGTCCTCAGCATCCCAGAAACGACACAGAAAGTCATAAAGTCAAACATAACTTTTAAAAACACCAGTATAAGCTCATGAGGCCCTGATGGTAAAAAACTACATTTCCGCAAAAATGACGTCACTTCCGGTTTCGGCCAGGTAATGGCGGACGTGCGAAAGTTCGCGCTGACGTCTATTCCAAGTATGAAGTGTTACGAACAGCTGATCGGATCGGCAAAGCGTGTTTCTGGAATATTATGTTTTTGTTGCTGCAAGTGCTTTTTATGCAGTTTTTGCAAAGCTGTATGTGGAAGGAAACTGTGACCGAGGACAAGCTGATGGCATAAGATGTAAGAACAACTCCTCATATGCAAAAAAAAATATTGCGCTAGCTCACGTGGTTGCAGCGCTACCTGGATTTAAAAATAGTTACACAAAATGGAGCGTGCCCGCTCTGACCGGCTTTAAAGGGTTAAAGGTGCAAATAAAGCTTTACTTACTTATATATTTTGAACCTCTTTCCTCTTTATTATTATTGTTATTATTATTACAATAAGTGAATGTCCCACTTTTTGAAAGCAAACTCTAAATGAGCTGATGTCCTTCAAAAAGAACAAAAACGTCTGTGTTCAGTTACTCTGCGTGTTGTAACGTGATGTGTGCAGCTTCCCAACATCGGTGAAACTGAAACGACTGGGATATGATTTATTTTGAACTGAATCTACACAAAAATGTTCTTAAATCAAATAATTCCAGTTTTTGAAGCCCTTTCGAAGTTTTTCCTTAACAAATCCAAAGCTGCGCCATGCTGACAGAAGGAAACAGCAGTGTAGAGAGGGAGGAGAAATATTACCATTTTGAATGGCCTCATCTTTCCAGCGGGGGGAGCATTTTTCTGCTGGCTCTAAAATAGATGGGAGAGGCACTTTAAAAAACACAAGCGACGTTGTCATAAAACAGCTGAGAGAGAGAAGCTAATGCTGCTCTGCTTCGTACATGAACTTAAAAGCTTTCAGAAGTTGTTCCAACAGAGCAGCAGGTTCATGTAAAAACTAAAACAGCATCTCAGATACCAAAGCGGTCGTTGTCCCCTTGGAGCTTATATGGTGAATGAAAGCTCAAGTTCATTTTGTCAGTGTGATAACATGTGAGTGTAAGTCTGTCGGCTATGTAGGGATGGCCAGGTCACTGAGGTCGCCCAGGCTGGTTAAATCCAATTCCAGCCCCACTGACCTCACTGATGCCCAATTTGCTAGTTAAGTAAATAAATGCAGAGCTACATCCTGTCTTGGCTGTTTAATATAGGGCAGCATGGCTGCGTGCAGCGTCCTGCCATCTTCACATTTCTTTGCCTTTTTGATGCTTTGATTTGGCCGAATGAAGTGGTGCTGCTGTGTGTGTGAACAGGGATGAACCACGTTGTAGAAATGAATGGTTAATATGTGTGTGTGTGGAAAAGAGCTGATTTTGCCATGAGGCTCAAGCTGAGACCTTTTCAAGGTTTAACACTGATCACCTTGATTAAAACATTGTTATCACTGTAACACAACGTGGACCTCTGGTGGTGAGGGCAGACTATCACTGTCCAACCAAAGTGTAGAGTTCAAACTGTCTGACATGCAGTGGTCGGGGTTTTGTACTGGTCACTGATCTCTGCAAGAAGAAAACTGCATCAGTCCTGCTGCTCGAAGGGGCTTCCCTGCTACGAGTGTGAGCATCTTCTGTCAGTTACAGCTACCAGGTTAAAATGTTAGGTTATCTTTACAAGCTGATTATTGAGACCTGACCATGTTTTTAAAGCCAACAGCTACAGTCGAGGGAAAAACTGGCTGAGCAATCATTTAATAACAGGTCAGGAAATTCACTGACAAATGGAAAAAGTGGATTATTTCTAAGACCAATACTGATATTTGGTGATTTCTTGTTCACTAGCATTTGTTATGTGCTTGTTTCTGTTTCTTTGCTATCGTAATATGAAAATGCAGTTTAAAAATAGGTTTTAGAAAAGTTGAGTTTCATGGTAAAGCAGCAGCAGTTTTAACTGCAGCTATGATACGAATCAAGTTCCTATTGTTGCAAATTCATTTGTTGTACTTTCCAAATCACTTCTTGTAAAAGGATGGTCATAATTCAAACACTTAAACTTATTATTAGGTCTTGACTCCCTTTTGCTTCCTCTCTGCTTCCACAGCTTGTAGCACTATCATGCAGTCTGTCCTGGATCTGCACATCGGACTCAACTCTGTCATACTGTACATGTTAAAGCAAATATTAGCTTAATGGAGTTGCACACTACTAATTTGATCCTGAACAGTAGTAAAAACTGATTTTTAAAGAACTGTTGAGGAGTTAATGGTTTATTATCTCAGTTGTTTAACACCAGGCTGAATGACTGACTGCTGTCAGATTATGTGTAGAAACTGTTGGGTGCCACAGCAAACCTCACACTTCATTTCTGACCTCGTTGCCGAGCAGCTGACAAATAAACTGTGAAGCAGAGGTCCTGATGTCAAACCGGCTCAGTGAGAAGTGGCGACACAAAGTCATTCTGCTGGTTACTGTGTAGCAAGTCAAATCTGTTTTTTTACTTCTGTTGTCTAACACAGTGTTGTGAAAGTACTCGACGTTGGATTACTCGCGTTACAACAGTGCTAACCTGTGCGCTTGTGCTTTGTTTAATGTTGTTTCCCCGACGTGATCAGAATTAACGAGTAAAACAGAGTATTTGCTGTTTTTTTAGTTTTCACATCAACTTTCACACCAACTAAAAATAATAATAAGAATAATAAGACTTTTCTTTAGGTTCCATCATATTTGGAGTGAAGCTGGCAGTGTGAGCCTTACCTGACATACTGGTGGGGCTTCAAGGCAAAGACGTCATCCTCAGAGCCTCATCAGACCTCTGGGTTCCTACCTACCCAAACACAGAAACAAACGCTCAGTCATTCTTTATCTAACAGAGCAGCTTCACACACATCTCTGAACAGCGTCTTTTTCCTCACAGCTCATCATTTTAAAAATATGAAGTGTACAGGAGTGATCACCCAATGTTTCTGTCATCGTTAGATTAAATGAAACTCTGCACAGGCTGCCAGCTCTCAGTTTGTCCTCTGTGCAGGATGACATCTAGTGGTTACATGCTCATGTAACGTCTCAGGGTCCAGGCATCATTTCTTTCCCTCTGAGGTTTTGTTAGTGTGCATCCAACACACAAACAACACACTGTACACACAAGGCGTTCAACTCTGCTGCAACGTCCTTGTTTCACTGTTTGTCAGCTAAAGGTTACTCTTAGTAGCAGTTCTTATTTGCACTGATGTTTCATGCTCCTTTATGTAAAATAGGTGTTTATAATGCATGCAGCACTTAAAACAACTGCACTCATGCAACAACTTCATGTGCCAACAAAGATCATGTGACATCATCACAATCATGGTGTCCAACATAAGGCCCAGGGCCCAGAATTGGTTTGGCAAAGACTCCAATCCGGCCTGCACGTTTCACAGCTTTCTGTGACGAGAAAGACTCTGCCTGACTTTGCCATCCACACGACACCGCAGAAGAGAAAGACAAACACTTAGACGAGAGACAAGGTTTTGTTTTTCCATCATCTACTATAAAATGTATGTTTTTATTCTTGTGGTCTCACAGTTAATTAACAAAACTGGGGGATGAGCTAACTTTTACATCGTTATCATGTAAAGAAACTTAGATGTACTGTTATATTAAAATATCTCAGGGATTAAATGTTTTACACTGACAGGCTGATTCATCCTTTGAGCTTTTAATGCTAGAATGACTCACAGGGTTGTGGTGAGAGGCTTAACAGCCAACGAGACCAACAAGGACGACCCACACAGAATGTTAACTTCACTATTTGGCTTTTAAAATTCAGATGTCTCTTTTCCTTTCACTGGGCGATACATCTGAGTCTGATAAACAACTGTCAGTGCAACGGTTTATTGAAAAATGAATAATAAATAAATGAATCAAAGCCACAGCAGCACATCCACAGTTCACAGTGCAGCACGCTATCTGGCTGTTACTGTAGCTGACCCAGGGTGCAGCTGAAACTGTAACTTGCTACGAGAAAGCAGGAAGCTGAATGTCCTTGAGCAGCTGTCCTCAGGAGGCCACATACGCATCACACTTTCCTGTAGCTGAAGCCACAACAAGAGGACTCCACCTGATTGAGATTGGACTGATAAGAACATGGAAGGCCACTCTCTGCTAACATAAGCATGTATCCTCTCACTGCACGCCGATCAAACCTCACGCACTGTCGCTGTGCTTTAAAATATCCACACCTGACACTTGCACAGCCGATAAAAAAGTGTCAGCATGAAATATCTTTAAGGTTTATTAATAAAACGATTGGAGGATGCAAATATAATCATGAACAGGTCAGGATGCAGGCTTCAACACATTATAACTAAAAAGAAATGAATAAAAACTGAAGTCAGGTCAACTATGACATGATTAACACTCACTGAACACGCGTGTGGGTATTCCTGAGGACCATCTCAAGATAAGGATCACCAAAGGTCTGGATGCAAACAGGAATACCTGAGTGTTTGTTCCCTGGGTGGTAGGTGCCTGGAATCTGAGGTTACATGTGGTGGTAACATCTTTTGGTCAGGCCCTATATACAATCTGCACTTCAATTCATTATATACTCTGTTTCTAAAGCTCATTCCCAAAAAGCTCAGGAAAAAACATCAGATGCCTTACAGCATTATGGGAAACTTTGCTTCAGTTTGCTATTTTTTTAACCCTAAAAAACATTTAATATGACACAACAGCTGGGAAGGCCTCACAACTGGATCCATCCTACCACAGGTCTCTGGCTAAAACATTTTTTTAAAAAGAAAGATGAAGGAAAACAAAAAGCTTCAAACCAGCCAAGAAAATGACTATTAAACTAAGCAAACTCTTCATGCGGCACACTTCCTCCATAAACAACCTTTTTAACCACAGAAACAATAAACTCAAAGTGGAAAAAGCAGTCAGTTCAACAGGGACACTTGTGCAGCAATAACCCTGATCAGCTAGTTATCAATGTCTTGGGTTTAGTACAATCGATCAATGATGTTGCCTCTAATAAAAAAACAAAATAAATAATAGAACTATGGATAAGACTAATATGACACAGTGAGGAAACATGGTGGTATGAGGTGTGAAAGTCTTTGTGGTAGCAGAGCTTAATGAGTCTCTTAGTAAATGTCCTGGTGAGTGGTGCGGAGGATGATCCATGATGGATAACAGTGCTTTCTACCATGGTCTTGTTTCTGCTTGGGTCTAGGATCATCGGACTAATAAGGTGACATCACTGTGACAACTTCAATTCAACTTGAGTTAATATAAGTGCAGATCTGAGACTTTAGAATGAGTCTGTTTGTTGTATGATGATTTTTATGCTGTTGATAGTGATGCTAAACAAACCCCTGCTAGCAGTTTTTCAGGGTCCTGAAAGAAGTCTTACTCTATATTTATACTATGTGTTAACAGACCTCTCTGCATCGAATCATATCTGTTATTAATCTCTCCGTCTCTCTTCCACAGCATGTCTTTATCCTGTCTTCCTTCTCTCACTCCAACCAATCACAGCAGATGGCCCCGCCCCTCTGTGAGCCAGGTTCTGCTGGAGGTTTCTTCCTGTTAAAAGGAAGTTTTTCCTTCCCACTGTCGCCAAAGTGCTGCTCATAGGGGGTCATATGATTGTTGGGTTTTTCTCTGTATGTATTACTGTAGGATCTACTGTACAATATAAAGCGCCTTGAGGTGACTTTTGTTGTGATTTGGCGCTGTATAAATAAAATTGAATTGAATTATATTTAACACATAAAATGTACGGACACCGTGTTGGAGTTACTGGTGTGAATTCTGTCACCCTGGAAATGTTTTCCACTGAAATTGCCCTTTTTTACATTTACAGCGGTCCCTCGTTTATCGCAGGAGTTATGTTCCGAAAATAACCCGCGATAGGTGAAATCCGCGAAGTAGCCAACTTTATTTTTTTACAATTATTATAGATGTTTTAAGGCTGTAGAACCCCTCACTGCACACTTTATACACTTTTCTCAGACAGGCAGGAACATTTTCAAACTTTTCTCTCTTGTACTGTACAGGAGATACGACGCGAGATTGATTGACAATGGTCTACAGCCAATCAGGACGCAGAACACAGTGTGCTTTAAAACAAAAAAGAAAAGAAAAAAAGAAACAAACATAGAAAACTGCACAAAAAAAATCTGCGAAACAGCGAAGCCGTGAAAGGTGAAGCGCGTTATAGCGAGGGACCGCTGTACCTGATATTTTGTAACATTTTTAAGTTGTTAAACTGGAACAATTTTCAGTCACAGAAGTGTTTCAACTCTGGCTTTGATTCATCTGATGCTAAGTATATAAATACAAGAGCCATGAAATTCTTTAAGTAGGAGAATTTAGCATGAAAGCTGATTGTTGATGTCAGTTTGGCACCTGCAGCTGCTGCCTGGCTCAGTGGTACGTCTGCTCTGCCTCTGACAAACTATACTGGACCTGACTGCTTTATGCCCATATTGAAGGAAACCTTGATCTTTTTAGACAGATGCTAACGCTAACCTGTTGAATAAGCACGAGCTAATTTCAATGTGACTTCTGTTAAAATGACTGAAGTCATCTGTGAAATAACAGCCGCCTGTGCCCTTTTAGCATGAGGGCACAATGAGGCTATGAGAGGGAGGCTGGGTTAAGACATCCGATTGAGCAATCCAGTGGCATTAATGAACATGAACTAATGGGCTGCTGTCAGTGCTTGTACATCCAGAGCGCAGCAGCCGTTTAAACTAAACCTAAACTAAACTAAACTTAAACTTAACATCAAATTTCCCACTCGTGGGACTAATAAAGGTATCTTATCTTATCTAACCCATCAGCCCAAAGGGTTGTCAAATGCCCAGTATGCCAGATTCCCAGTCCAGCCCTGGATTAGTCTAAAGATGTGATTGTGTCACATGAGCAGGTTCCTTAATGGTGGAGGGTTATGGTGTGATGTTGCTGTGTAAGTAACATACACAACCGTTAAGTGATTGATTCCTTTTATGTAAATGCAGTTTGGGAGTAATGGACAAATGTTATACAGTGACGTTCCGGGACAATCCAAACGGGTCAGATATGTTTGGTTTTTTAAAAACATGATGCTGCATGAGGAAATGCATAATGTTCATTCGACAGTCACATGTACGGCACTCTTCAGAGGAAGTATTTGAGACAACCTGATGCCATCAGACAGGAGGTCCACAGATGGTGAAAAGGATACAGAGTTGATACAGCTCAGTGCTCTTTATGACTTTCTATAATTACAATTTCTGCACATTACTGTCCCGACTGTCACTGCAGGCAGCATTAGCTGCAATAGCTGAGAGCAGAACAGCCTACTAGACACTTTTTCTACCTGCTTTTGAAAAGACAGAAGCACTGCTACCGGGATGGAGCGATGGTATTTCTCATATTTCTCTGCTTGAAGTACATGTGCAGGTATTGATTTTTACTCTTGAGTTTCCTGGAACAACTAAACGCCCCACTGAGGTCCTGAAAGAATCAACCTTTTGTCTTTTGCTTGATGAAAATGCACAAAGTTGTGATGATCATCAATTTAAACTGTAGCCTTTTGTTTCTCTGTGTCAGGTTGTGCACCAGGTTGTGTACAGAGTGCTACACAAACACCATAAATAAATGTGAAATTCTCTCATAGCTGTACTTTCATCAGATAACTGAAGTCAGAAAAGTAAAAACGCTCGGGTAGGGACACGACATGCTATACAAATGGCTTCAATACGTATGGTGGATTTAAAGATCACATGTGTTGTGCTTCAGCTTGACTGGGCTGATGGAGTGAATGACTGAAGACCAGGTTTGGGAAAATCCAGACCAAGACAGAATCACCCACAGTTAGGCCAATACAGTCGAACACAAAGATGAATGAAACTCAAATGGTCACCAAAGTCATCGAGTTTCAGATGAAAGCAGCTTCTGTCTGTTGAAATCAGATTTGAGCCACAGCTGGAGTCAAATCACAATCATGTGATCTCCGGTCACAAAGTGAAACCGTAGTCAGCGCATGCTGTCCTTTACAGATGTCACATCTTACAACTGCAAGCACACTGAACTCTGTTTGCTTGGACGCTAGGTTTATTCAAGGGTTTGCACTGCTTTGAGGTTTCCTCCTGTGGATGACGACAGAGTCGTTTTCTGAAGACGACGGGTCTTGTTTACAATCCTAAATAAGCTGATGCCTCTTTATCAGCTATAAAAATCAGACCCTTACGAATTGATTAGAGCCTTAAAAACATGATGATAAAATCTTAACTCCTGTGCTGTGGTATGGTTTCAGCATCAGTCCTTGTTTATGGAGAACCTTTGGTGAGGGTGAGGGTAAGTACTGCTGCTTTTCCACAATCTGAAGTCTGAATTAAGGATTCGATAGATGTCCATGAATTAGTTTCAGTTGGGGTGTAACATGGAAGTGGACACTGTGTGACTACTGATGGTGTTTATCTTATTCAACCTTATCTTATTATTGGATATTTTACTGTTGGTGTTAAAAATAATTTCTTCTCCAAAATGTCCAGATAGACACACTAACCAACCAACACTACATCAGGTACCATTACTCTGAACTGCTGGTTCTTACTCTATCTGAGCACTCAAAGCGTTTTATACAACTTGTACATTCACGTTTTTTTCTATGCTGCTTCCTATCTAACATTCACACTCCGATGGATGCATCAGAGAGCAACATGGTCATATTTGGCATGCAGACTGGAGCAGACTGGGATTGAACCACCAACCTTCCAGTTAGTAGGTGACCTGCTCGACCACCTGTCACTTACAGCCAGGCCACAGACACATCTGAGGCAACAACAGAGGGAAAACAGAGTGGCTATAAAGAACGAGATGTGACTTACATGTATGTGTTCAGAATCCTGAGGTAAGGCAGGAAACAGGAAATAGGCCTGTAATAGGGCACATGCTGTACACTTCCTCGCTGCTATCATCCAAGGACCAGATTAACTGATAGTTACTGACGAGTACTAAATGAGGCTGTATACATTTCATTGTCCATTTTTATTTCCTTTATACTTTTATATAAAAGTTCAGCTGATCTATGTCTGAACTTGTAACCTTGTTCTCTCAGCATTGAATTGGAGAATTGCAGATTTTAACTGCTGAGCATTTTAATTTCCCTTCATTATCGTCATTGTCTGTTATTAGTTAGTTTAACTTATTTTCTTCCAGTGTAATTACCTTGTAAAACCTTTAGGCAGAGGGTAACGGATACGCAAGAGACACAAAATAAATGAAAAGCATGCTCGTGCATCACCATGCTCCACTTTTAAACAAGTTTTCTATCTGTAATGTACAGTCACCACATGCGTCCTTCAAACCAGACCCAGCTGACAGAAACTGAAGATGCATGAAAGTCTGGATCAAAGGTTTGCTGCACACACTTAAAACTGTTGTAGTGGTGTTTAGCTAACAGAGCAGCACAAAATCATACAATGCATTTCCAGGTTTGCTTACATTAACATTCATGCCAACTTTTACAAGTGCTGAAATGTAAACATGCCATTACTGTCATGTTCATAAGCACGGTCACTATCAAAGTGTTCTTTGGTCACACCACACCTTAATTCATTTCCTTGTACTGTAGTCCAGCTAATTATTCTTTTGGCAAGTTCAGTAGCCCGAGTCTCGTTTTGGTTTGGTCAGTAGCTCCTTTTCTGTGTCTGAGTTGGCTACCAGCACAAAAATCAATCAATCATCAAGTGTCCAAGTGCAGTAATTTATGACCACCACTACATATTTCTACTTGCAACTGTCCATCCATCTGTTATCTTCCACTTACCTGGAAAGTCTCCCAAGGGAAGTACTCAGGAAGCATCCTTACCAAACCCACCTTAACTAGCTCCGTTTAACACACAGGAGCAGCGGCTATACTCTAAGACAGCGGTCTCCAACCTTTTTTGCGCCACGGACCGGTTTATGCCCGACAATATTTTCATGGACCGGCCTTTAAGGTGTCGCGGATAAATACAACAAAATAAAACTAGTACCGGTACCGAAAAAAAGAAAATTTATTCATAACACACGTGAAAAGACCCAGGAAAACCGAGAGAAAACATTGTGGTCTACAATGTTCTTCATTGACTTTCTGGTCTGGCCATGGAGGTGGGGAGGTTGGAATGGAAGAAATGAAGTCTGTGGACAGGTGTGCTTTATGAACACGGAGTATTTGTAATTGTTGGGTTATAGGACATCACTGAATTTTATTTCATTTCATTGAATAATATGCAACTGTAATGTGCTTTGTCTGCAATTTAGATTGATATTTTGACTGTCTCCATTACAGTGAAATTACCATTAAAAATTTGAGTCTGTTAATTGTTTTGGAAGTGAGCAAAGTTACAGACTCTCAAAGTGAATCTCGACCAGCGCTGCTACCAGGGAGCTTCTTAACTAACGCAGCGACCTCTGTCAGTGTAATAGACGTGGCTTCCCATGAGTTTTCAGGCTCTGCCTTCTCTAGACTGGAAGTTTTGCCTCGGATCATCAAAGTGCTTTTTCCACTGCTCTACAATATCCCAAATCTGGGTCACCAGTTCTTCCCTCTGGCTGAGCACAGCTTGAGCCAAGCCCTGGTTTCCCTTCCTGAGTCCACGGAGAGCTTGCCAGAACAGGGCTCCCAAAAGTCCTCTTCTGTGACCTCCTCTACCAAAGCTGACGTCCTTTTGGCCCTTTAATACTGTCGCTGCTTTCTTCAGCTTCAGCTTCGTCTAGCAGCCGCCCTGCCCTTTGATTTAACTCACTAGGCAGTGATCGAATAACAGGTCTGCTCTTATCAGATGATACAGCAGCAAAGTCGATCATTGTCATGTACACTATGCACATCTTGTGCTTGAGCATGGTGTTTGTTATGGCCAACCCAGGTCTAGCACAGAAGTCAAAACTCCACATTGATTTGGATCAAGCAGACTCTTCCTTCCATCATGCATCTCCAGGTCTCTGTCAAAGTGTTAAAGTCTCCCAGGAGAACTATGGAGACTCCAGGTGGAGCTTCTTCAAAGACCCACCAACACCCAAATAAAATGTCTGTGGGTGGTGCATCCACGGAAATATGTCACGTTTTGACATTTTCGAGCAACAACACAAGCAACAAGAATTTCTCTCTTTTTTCATGAACTGGCCCACTGGTTTAGTCAGGGTGGCTGAAGTTGTGAGAAATATATTTCTTTGATTTTATAGCAACTTCTGTTTTTTTAATTACCTTCTAATTATTCTGTTATAGGGCATCTCATTTTAACTTTTCTCATTTTAAGGGTTCACGCATAAAATATTTGAAATAAGCATGGAAATAAAGGATTTAAAAAACGGTCCAACAATGAAGACCTCGTTGTTGTTTGTTGTCACAGCCCATGTGGCCTCACTTGTTACTTGTGGCCTTATGTGAGAGTGAGAACAAGTAACTCACTTTCACACACAGCTCTCTCTTCACCACACCAGACCATTACAGTGTCCAATCTCGCCATCTTTTCCCATTTATCCGTTTCATACTTGTGAGCGTCCTCCAGATACTTGAACTCTTCTGCCTCGGACACCAACACGGAGATGGCACGGGGAATTTTTCTGTCTGAGGACGATGATCTCAAACGTGCTAATTCTCATTCTGGCCGCTACACACATCATCTGCATACATCAGACATGAGATCATATGGCCACGAAACACAACACCTTCAGCCTCAGGCTGCCCCGAGACAATCTGTCCACAAAAATTATGAACGTAATCGGTGAAAAAATGTTAACAGAATTTTTAAATGTTAGAATATCTGTCACAGATAAACTATAGGTGTGATAAAACACTATTCCTGCATAAAATAATAATGGGAGCATAAATGACCAGTTATACTTGTTGTATATAAGAGCTTGGTCACCTGAGGTTTAAGTATAGTTTGCTGCTAACTGCTTCGGAGGCAGGATTGTCAGTTTTTACTCATTTTGATAGTAAAACAACCGCGTAGCTTTCACAGTTCAACCATAGTTCAACAGTTCATCTCTGCACTGAATTTGTGTCGCTTGACAATTTAAACTAATGCACAAAACAGACAAATAAATGATAATAAAAATGATAACTGTGGTTGTTTTGAAAAAGCCTTATCTAAAGCCAAATGCTCTGCCAGTCTTCAGTTTACCTCCATCATGCATCATGAATCAGCACTGACAAGGAACAGTCAACAATAATCGTCATATTGACCAATATGCATCTTATTTGAACTGGCATTTAGATAAGAGTCCATCTTCATCGGACAGCCACTACGCCTGGAGCTCTAATACTTGATTTACAAAGCTGCAACACACAATGCAACGTGATACACGCTCATCATCATGGCAACCTGCATCACACAAGGGAGAGCAGATGGTGCTTTCATTAAAGAATTCAAGCTGACAGAAGAATCAGCTGAATGATCAAGTCTCCAGTGCACTTATCATATTACATTAAGTTCTCTGTACACAGAGGCTGCCCACTGTGTTGTGTTATACTGCGTGCACCGTGAGTTGAGTAGGTCCAAATAATTTACTGGGAGCACTGGGACCAATAAGTCATGCTCAGCAGCAAGAACACACTCATCATGGATGACAGCTGGAGCTGCCAATCACCTGCAGACCCATGAATGATATTTGGTGCCTAAAGTCATCATCAATAAATATTCCTATTTAAGTGAAACCTTTTTATTTTCACTTACTAATCTCCTCAGAGCAACACAACCCATCTGTTAGGCTTAATTTTTAATAGACAGACTTTGGCAGGCGTGGTTGTGGCACGGCTGCATTGGGAGCTGACGCACTGGAGCTGCATCGGTTCATCACGCCGACCTGCATAAATGGTACTTGGTCCTGAGTGTGGGGTTTATTGTTGATGCGAGTACGGCTGGCAGTGGGAGAGCTGCGGCCGCTGTGTGTGTACAGCAACCGTGTGGCGAATAAAAGATGCTGGAAAGCATGGACATGTGATCTGGTCTGCTGTGCATTCACTAAAGTGGTGCCGAAACCCAGGACGGGGGCATGGCAGTTCCAGGACCGGGCCAGCCACGGGAGGAGCCAAAATGGTGGCCATGCAACAGGAGCAGGCAGCGGTGTCACGCTGCAGGACCAGACCGAGCGTCATATGGAGGTGATTAAGAATCTGGCAGCTCGGATCCAGTCCTGGCCAACACCTCTGCCACCCCACCAGCGTCCCCCGGTGGCGAGGGTGTGGAGGAGGTCCGGACTGTTCAGGCCCCCGTGCAGGCCCCCAGGGTGCGACCAGCCAAGGTGCTGCCTGCCTCAGCGACCATACCCACTCCTCGGTGGGAGCGGCTGGGGCACGGCAGGTGCCTGCACCTTGGATTGACCACAACCACGCCCGCCACAGTCATGTGTACAGCAGGTAAAACAAGTACTGTACACGTCTTTAAGTTTCTAAGTAAATGCATTTCTAAAGGTGCCTCTGACCTGAAATTCTCACCAGACGCTGGTAACACGATGCACATGCATTGCTCAGGTGTGATTTCGGCCCATTCGGCCACATAAACAGTCCTATAAACCCTAAGCTTCAGTCCTTCCACAGAGTTTCAGTTGGAGTTGATTGGCTGGGCCATGCTTTATTTTCTTTCTGTAAAACCAGCTGAGCATTCCCTTGGATGTGTTTGGGATCATTGAAATGCCCATCATTGTTTCAGCTTCATCATCCTGGCAGCAGATTTTTATCAAGATTGTCTCAGTACATTCTTCCATTAATCATCCCTTCATTTTTATTATTAATATACAATAATATACATAATGATCAATGTTCCCTCTAAGCTGCGCGTGTGCGCAATTGCGCACTGCTGGCACGGTCTCTGCGCACAGAAAGTCTGCGTTGCACACAAATTTTTTTTAACCTGAATTGAAATTAAAATGAAATCTTTAACAATTTGTTATGAACAGCTGTGTGCAGGCAGAAATAGGACCCAAGGTGCAGACACTCGGAGGCAAAACTTGACCTCAAAACAGCTTTAATGCTAAACTCAAATGCAACATAACTGGATATATCAAAATAAACTTACACCGGAAAACTGACAGAACACACAGCAAGATAAGGGTAGATCACGACACGGACACAGAGAAACACAGGGCTTAAATACACAGAGGGAGCGATCAGGGAATGGGTAACAGGAGGGAAACACAGCTGAGGCAAATCAGGCCTAACGAGACAAAGGAAGCAAAACCAGATACATTAACATCAGACATGGACCTTCAAAATAAAACAGGAAACATAACACAGACTGAACTAAAGACACAGACTCACATGCAGGCACTGCAACAGAGGGAACAAAGACCAGGGCAGACACTGACTGGACACGGGGATATAGCAACTAAGGATACACAGAGACATAAACCATAAGACAGAACTCTAACGAAGAAACCAAAGAATAGAAATGATAAATAATACAATAAACTCAAAACCCTGGGTCAACGACCCAGGCATCCTAACACAATTCTGTTCTGCAGTGTTAGTCAGTAAGTGACCGGCTGCTCCCGTATGGGATCAGAACGATGCCACCTTATCCCAAAGTCCAGCCAATGATGCGATTCACATTCGTATATACGCAGCTAATCAACGTCGCTGACAGGCTATGACAGCGTCCTTATGTGCCGACACCAGTGTTTTAGCGAGCAAAGCGGCTGATGTGGAGTGAAGCCACGTTAATGACAACGTGTACAACCATTGGAGATGTGAGCAGGACAGACGGAACAACTGACGGGAAAGTGTGGACTTTATACCAGTTTTTAAATTGTGTTGATCGGCCACGTAAAACCAGAGTTATGATAAAATATCTGCAATGTTTGGTTTTCTTCCTGAATACTGTCGTTGTTTATATTTACTGCGGGAAGAAACGGTAAAAACGGCGTTTTATAAGGAAAACGCTGAAAAGCCTGTGAGCAAAAACAACACCAAAACCCCCCCCCAGCCTTTCCTATTGGTGGAAAAATGTACCATGTGGACCAATCAAAGAATGATATGGCAACATGGCATTTAGTTGTTTAGGACGGGGGAAGTTTTAGGAGTGATGGCGTGTTTGAGATGTGAGAGATTTGCGACGTTCAGCACAAATCTTGTGTAGTTAGTGTGTAGTTAGTGTGTAGTGTGGTCAATAGTTTTGTTGTGTGTGTCAGAACAATGAGGCGACTGCTGAGTGTTACAGGTGTTACAGCAGTGATACATCTGCTGCTGTCAGGCCTGCAGGTATCAGGCTGCTGTTCTCCTTCATCTCATAGTGGACAGAAATTATTTTTGGAGTGGCACAAATAATTTGTGTGGCAGCAGATTTGATGCAGAACAGCTGATTGTTCTGTAAATAGTTTGAAATGTTTATTTAAAAAACGCCTTGGCTGCATTTTTAGGTAAACAGCTGCAAAAACTTTGTTGTTTGAAAAACTCAGTAACTTTTTTGAAGAAGTAACTATATAATTAATTGCCCAACATTGGTCATTATTTACTGTATTTGCAGACAGAGTTACAGACTCTCTCCCAGACCACAGACTCATAATACAAGTCAGAGCTTTATAAAAGAAAAGAAAGAAAAAGAAAGAAAGAAAGAAAGTTGTGTTTTCAAAATTGGAGTTCAAGTTATTTTTCCTTCCAATAGTGTTAACATGCTACACAGGACAGGAACAAGATTGTTTTAATTTTCATTGTAAGTGGGCTAAAGCAGTTAATTAAAAGTAGTCTAACATAAATGCTGTAATTTGATTACTTTAATAAACATGTAACTTGGATGGATTCGATGCTGGCGTGACCACAGTGCACACGTCTGCTGTCGCTCACAGTGGTCCAAGGGGACGCTCAGGGAGTTTGTGTGTTCGCTCAGACACATGAAACATTAGAGGGAACACTGATTATGACACGTGCCAGTGTCGTACGCTGAAGAACAGCCTCACACCTCCAAACGTCACTGTTGGTACGGTGTTTTGGGGATGAGGGCCTTTTGACCTCCAACCATGCTTTGGATGCATTACAGCATCCAAAGCGTTCGGTTTTGGTCTGATCTGATCAGACTATATCCTCCCCGTATCTCACAGGCTTGTCTAAGTGCGATGGATCCTGCATGAGTGAGCACATGTACAGGTAGGGCTGCTCAATTAATCGAATTTTAATCTCGATTACGATCTGGGCTTTCAACGATCATTAAAAATGACTGAGCCGATTATTAGCCCCTCCCTCGTGCTTTACTCTCGCGCTGCTCCGTGTGGCAAATCGAGCGCACCTCTCTGCATTTCGAACACGCGTCACAACAATTAAGAGCAGCGGTCCCCAACCTTTTGGGGCATGAACCGGACCGGTTTATGCCCGACAATATTTTCACGGACCGGCCTTTAAGGTGTCGCGGATAAATACAACAAAATAAAACTAGTACCGGTACCGAAAAAAAGAAAATTTATTCATAACACACGTGAAAAGACCCAGGAAAACCGAGTAAACGATAAAAACGATAACAAAATAACTCTGAAAACTGATAAAAACCCTGAAAACTATACATTTCACACCTGAGCCTCAACTCTCGCAGCCCGGTACCAAACGACTCACGGACCGGTACCGGTCCGAGGCCCGGGGGTTGGGGACCGCTGATTAAGAGGACCCGAGGGAAGCTCGGAAAGCTAAGCAGAAGTTATTTGGAGAGGAGAGTGACTGCTGTTGGTTGAAAAGAGAGGTAAAACAAACTTCAGTGGTGTGGAAACATTATGGGTTGGTGGAGTCAGACGTGGATCAAGTAGACACAGTGCGTAAACTTTGCTACGGTGTCGTAGCTGCACCACAGAGCAACACTGCAAAGTTCACTAAACACAGATGTTTACATTTTTCATTTATTTTTTATATTGCAAACATTTGCACTGTTATCAGTATTTGCACTATTTTATATTATTTTTTGACAATCTTTAAAGCCGTTATTCAACACATTGTTATTGTTAAATAAATATCGTCAGATAATCGAGATCTCAATTTCAGTGAAAATAATCGTGATGATCATTTTTGCCATAATCGAGCAGCCCTATGTACGGGCCATGTTAGTTGAGTGCACTGCTCATCGTTTTCTTTAAAATAATTGTATCTGTCTTCCTGTTGCCCATCATGAGATGTTTCTTGTGTGACGTGTTGGTAATGAGACACCTTTTTATAGACCATCAGTTGGGACTGAACCAGCCTTACGTTCTCATTTCTGACAGATTTCTGCTGGTGTCATGACTGTCCTGCCTTTTTGCACCTCCCTTTCTTCATGTGTTCAATACTTTTCCCCTGTTTCATTTCTTATTATTATAAGTTCATTTATGGATTTGATTTCTTTGGATGGGTTGTTACCAACATCTGATGAGAATTTCACATCAATAGCACCTTTACAAATATATAATTCAAAAATATTTACTTAGAAAACTGTGTTCTATACTTACTGTGCGTACTGTACTTACTGTTGTATTTCCTGCTTGCAATATACTGTACATAATGCTGGAATGGCCACAGCTTCAATTATATGGTTGCAGAAGTCTGTGATTGTAGCTGGTGGCTTTATATAACTGTCCAAACAACTGCTGACTGAAATCTCTGTTTCTTTTAATTAGAGGATGTTAAATTAGTCACAGGCAGCTAGTGCAGGGAGATATTTACTGAACTTAGTATTTGGGCAGTAGCATCTTACCCAAGGAAACTTGGCATTTTCTTTCTTTCTTTCTTTTTTTACTTACTTCCAAAAAGAAAGCATCATTTCTGCTGTTCAATACTGAACAAATTTAAACTTTTTAAAATTATGCAGAATTGCAAAATGCTGTGTCTCTAAACCTCTGTAACTCTGTAACCCAGACCAGGAAAACTGCCTTCATGTTGTTCTGTGTTTTATCCTCAGTTACTTCAACACAAAGGCCTCTGCTGTGACGCTCACACCTCTGATAAAGTCTCGCAAATGTCAGCTTTCTTTTTATAGATAGAAAAATATAGATATGTACTGATAAGTGATCAGAATTATAATATTTCTGACTGTCTGAGGCAAAATTTCCCCGAATCAAATCAAATCAAATCGAATTGAATCTAGAAATCAGTGAGGATACCCAGCCCTACTTTTTAGTGAGGAACTTAACTTTCCGGTCCCTTCTGATTTACATGAAATGTTATCTGACACAATTACCGTGAAGTACAGCCAGAGCTTAGTATGACAACCTGCTTCTTGAGTAAAACCTTTTATTGATTTAATAAAAAGAAACTGGGTCACTATAACTTCACTCTTATTCCGTTTCATTATTGCAAATAATATTAGCATATTACTTATCCAACGAAATATTTCAGTCATTAATCCAAAATGCACTGTACTCTGAGTTCTGCCTTTTTAGCTCTGTAACCATAACTTCATTAATTCAAGTTACAGCTAATAATTTGCATTTATGAATCAGTGATATGGTAAATGGTTCTTACACAGTGCTTTTCTACTCAAAGCCCTTCATACAACATGCCTCATTCATCCATTCACACCCAACTTATACAAGAACCTTTTCCAGGACCCAGTTCTTCCTAACATTCACACTCTGATCAACGCAGCAGAGAGTAACTTGGGACACTTGGACTGAAGCACAAACCTTTCGATAAGAAGCTGAGCTGCTCTGTCTCCTGAGCTACAGCAAGAATAGAAGAGAACAATCAGGAATCGTTCGTTTTTATATGTTTTCAGGTTTTGTTTCTCCAAATGATGGCAGTCTCCTCCTAACCTTAGCATCATTCTTTAATGTGCAATGTAGCACTCCAGCCTAGCTCCCTGCTATGATGAATGAAAGCTTACACAGGCTTGTCTAATTAGCAGGCTTGGTAGCACAGTAGCATAAACCACCGGACTTCCACCCAAATGAGTTAGCTGCAGCCTGCTATTTGTAGACACGTGTCTGTGATTTTGATTTTGAATCCATGTTTAAACCAATGAAACCAAAATTACCTTCAGGTTGACAGATTTGTTCCACTTTATAGTATGGTTTCAGTTAAAATATGTCCTTTCACGACATTAACCAAGTATAAAATATTGATGCAATTTCAGAGTCTGAAAAGAGACACTGAAGCAAATGTGCCCTAAACTCTTTTAAATGTCCATCAGGGACATCTGTGGTTGCAAAAAACCCTTATTGTCCTGCAGACAGGAGAACAGAGCTCTGTGCCTTCACCTCACCAAATGTGATGAATCCATGTGCTCCGTCGCCGTTCGTGCATCTTACTATTATACACAAAGTCTCTGTGTTTGTTTCTTTATGTATATCTTCAGGCCCGTGGGTTCTAACAGTGGGGGAAATCTCTATTTGATCAACTGACAAGTAAGGTCTGTATACAAGCTGCCACGATGAATTTCCAAGTCTGGGCTCAGACATAAAGACACAGTGAGGGAAATAATTATTTGATCCCCTGGTGAAGTTTAAAGTTTGCTCATTAAAAAAACAAAACCAGTCTGTAGTTTGTAATGGTAATTTAGAGAGAGACAGAACATCAACACAAAGCAGAGAGCCAGTATTTGATCTCCAGGCCAGAATTCTTGCTCCCATCGACTTGTTACAGTCGATCACTGACAGACACTCTTGATCTCAGCTCATTCTGTGTCCACATAATGAATTTCTTCCATTCCGACCTCTCCACCTATCACAGACCAGAGAGCTGTCAAAGGACACCAGGGACACAATGCACCACTGGTATTTGGCAGCTTGTCTAAATGATTCAGAGGTGATTCAGAGGTGGCTTGGTAGAAAGCGCTACGGTCAGATGAAACCAAAATCAAGCTCTCTGCCACCGACTCAAGCGGATCCGTTTGGAGGAAAGAAAATGCCAAGTATGACCCAAAGAACACAATCCTCATAGCCAAGCACAAGGGTGGAAATATGCTTTGGAGCTGCTTTTCTGCCAAGGATACAGGACAACCTCACCGCACCGAGGGGCCAGCGGACGGGGCCACGCGCTGTAACACTGGAGACGGGGAATGGATGGGTCGTCCAGCATGACAATGACCCAACACATGTCAACATCTGGTATGTAGAATAAAACTTTTCTAAATGATGGTCAGGAAAGAGGATCATCCTTTGGCTGATGATTTGTGACAGAGGATCTACCTCGCGCTCATCACATCTGATCTCAAGACACCAAAGACTTTGTAAGGAGACTTTACAAGAACGTTTTTTAATGCTTCTTCTAAACTGTCTATGCGCTGACCACATGTTCTGGGCTCATTATAGCACCTGCATTAGTCATGTTGTGTGCAGTGATACCACCACAGCTTTTGTCAAGCCTTTATTTTGTTGAATGAACTGCAGTGCTGACACAAGCATACCTGTCTATATTTCATGTCTTCATGAAGAATGCAGCTATCCATAGGGCTATTATTATTATTAGGACTAGAACTAGATTTGCTTTTGTCATGGTGGAACCACAGTTAGTTCATTTATTGTTACATATGATCGGATTGGACTGTTAGTGGAGGACAAAAGTTAGAAGAAGCAGAAGCAGGTAAACATGACAATATGTTTGACATCGAGTTCTTCAGCTGATGTATGTCCAATTTTATTTACCACACACACACACACACACACACACACACACACACACAGGCAACAAACAGAATAAACAGAGCCTGCTGTGGCACATAATGACTTAGGCTAAGATATGAACAAAGATTTGAGTTTAATTATGTGTGTGTGTGTGTGTGTGTGTGTGTGTGTGTGTGTGTGTGTGTGTGTGTGTGATGCTGTGTATTGGCATTCTGCAAGCTGCAGGACTCTGACTGTGCAAAATGAAGCAACATGAAGGTCTTACCAAAATAAGTCAAGTCTGACTCGGGGCCGTGCTGAGGAGCTGCTGAGCTCCCCCAGAGAAACACCTACGAAAACACAAGGAAACACACACTGAGATTTGGGAGAGTAATGACAAACTAAGATGATAATCACAGTCTAGCTATGAAATCCCAGTAGGGTCCCAGTAAGGCTTTGAACATTGGAATTAAATATTTAACTAAGGCGTAGGTACAGTTGAAATCCAAACCTCACGCTGAAACAGACACAATGTGGGAAAGCTCTTCCCTTTTATAATTTGGATTTCCTTTTTGGACTGGCTGCCTTGAAATGGATCCATTTGTCTTTTTTCTCTGTGTCCAGCCTTGAAGTCAACAATGGCCATGAATATCATAGTGATGACAACACAACATGTGCAGGGAAGCAGAAACAAATCAGTTGTTAACTTCATGCTGAGATCACGGGGAAAGATTAAAGACGCCTACAGGAGAGAAGCTGGTCTGGTGAGTGAGAGGAACACATTCAGTGCAGAGCAGTGCTGATGATCCCTCTCCAATGAAACACTAATCACTTGTAATCAGACTTACAGCTGATGTTCTGTCTGCAAACAGGAGTGTGTATGTGTGTTTTTCACATCTGCATCTCCACTGGGAAACGTTGCTGCCACACTTTCATCTGACAGACAGTAATTGCTTTAATACTGCCGTCTATTCAAAACAACAGTGCACAGCCCTGATTAGTATGTAGTGTCTACAGATTTCATGCACATGCATTCATTCATGTGCAGCTGAAACTGCAGCTCAGAGTCAGCTGCAGCTCTGTTGTGTTAGCTCACTGTTTGCTGCAATCACAGGTGACAACAATTTATTACAGCAAGTTATTATAAGGACAACTTTTTTTACCCAAGATGACAGCACACGCTGTTTTAGGCAAACTGCAGGTGTTATTTCTACTGTGTATACTGGCTTTACTTATTGGAACTGATCGTGACACCTGCAACACTATGATTATGAAGGCTGTACAGTGTCTGTGTATGCACTTGTATTCATAAACAGTCTGAGAGGAAAGCAAAACAAAAACAGAGTCATGGGATGTACTGCATCTAGGGCTGGGCGATATATCGAGTTTTTAAATATATCAATATATTTTTATACGAGATATAAGATCTGACAATATCGTTTATATCGATATAGTCTATGTTACGTTATAATTATACTTGTGGAGTTGCAAGTTTGCCTCTCTTTCGTCCACTTTTGTCTCTACGCAGCGTTACTCTGCCTCGCCCATCGCTTCACCTGCAGGCAGCACAAGACGGACATGGCAGCTATCAAAGAGGAGCTGCTCGGTAAAAAGAAAACATTTGGAGATTATTATTTTAATGCTGGTAGCGTTAATCTCGTTAAAATGACGTTAACGGCATAATTGCATTAACATGGCAAATCTTTGTTACCGCGGCTCGCCCCGTGCGTGGGGCTGGACGGCGCCAACGAGCTGACCGCGCTAACAGTTAGCGTCTTTTTAGTTTACATTTTGACTGCACAATTCTGAGCTCTTTGTTATGCACAAAAACAACAGTTTTATTTTATTTATGCAGCATTATTATTTAATAAATGCTGATAATTTATTTTCTTCATGTACATCTCCGCTGTATCAGGGCTCGCAAAATTTCAAAATCCCTGGTAGCCCTTCGGGCAGGGACTCTTCAGTTTTAGCCCAAAATAAATTTAAGTAGCCCGAATAAAAAGAGAGCAATTTTTTGATTGATGTTTTGTTTCCCGTTTTGTTTCTGTTACAATATTATACATTAAAGTATAATATTGTAAAGGAAACAAAACATTAATCAAAAAATTGTTGAAAAACAAATTACAACATTGTATAAAAATTACAATCATCAACTCAAATACTTGGTTCTAATTGAACAGAAATTTCTATGAACTTGTAAGAACTGTGTAGGACATGAATCAGTCTGTGTCAGATCCTGAATTTGAAATTTCCACTGAAGTCACGGGAAAGAGGCAAGTGGAACCAAGATCGAGGACGTTTGCTTTTTGAAGTTTGCAAAGACTGCTAAATTTTGCCAGTGGTAGTTCACTCTTTGCAACATAGTACGCTGTTTTAAACTGATTTTCAGGTTTATTTTTAGTTTGTTATTTGCAATTGGTGTTTGTTCTGGGAAAGATATTGCAGACTGAGCAATAATGCATTTCTTGCATTTCTCATGGGTTCTAATGGGGGCCTTTCTTAAAATGACTGGTCCCAGTAACAAAGGCGCTTGTCGACTCAGAAATCGAGGGAAAACCAACAACACACCCGGCAGAACATTATGTTATTTACACGGGTGCACATAAGTGGTCCGCATGTGCGCATTCGCTGTCAAAATAAAAGACGCGCACCAGATAAGAAGTTGCAACGCGCGTTTGCGTCCATATAAAAGGCAGTGTTTTTGTCCGCTAGAGTGGGATTTTCACGGCACATTCCACACCACATCTCTGTGCGTTCATCATCTGTTTGAAGCCAGCTCACCTCCTGCAACCACTTTTCCGAGAATACGCACTTCTTTTGTGGTTCGGACTCCTTCTGACATTTCTTTGGAGGTGGAGGAACATCACAGTAACTGCTTAAAGGAGCTTCTTCGACATCTTTAAGAGTTCTAAACAAATGTCTGTCCTCCTCCAGAAAATCTTATGTACAAAAACACGCGGTGCAACTTCTTATCTTGTGCCCGTTTTTTATTTTGACAGCAAATGCGCACCTGCGGACCACTTATGTGCAGCCCTGGTTATTTAGCTTGTCACATTGCAGCCACAGAAATTCTTTTGTCCATGAAACCATAAAGCTGCACTTTCTTTTTGCCTTATAGTCTGATTTGTCATAACTTTTCCGTTTTGTGGTAAGCTTTTCTTTGGCTGTCACTTCTTCACCCTGACCTGTCTTATTTGGCTCAGCAGAACTAAAATATATATCCTGCTGCTTTTACACACGCACTCACATAACGCTCAGCGATTCTCTGCGCGATCAACCTCTCACATGTTTAAGCTGCGGGAGATTTCACTTGTCATGTTTGCATAGTAAGCTAACGATTGATAAGACGATGTCAGAGGAATTGGTGCGCAAATGATCATCACTCACCAATCAGTGCTGTCGCTCTCTATACACAGTTCGCGCGATTGCAAAGTGAAAGTAAAAAACAAGCGCAAATTCAAACGCGATTTCAATATGTCACATATTGACAGTGGCTCACCGATGCCAATGACATAATTACCCAGCTACATTTCCGAAAGAATGCAAAAGCATTGACATATATTTTTCCTTCCTACGACAGCCCGACGGGCAGGGCAGAGATAAATTCTGGTAGCCCGACTGGAAAAATTTGCGAGCCGTGGTATGTTAATAAAAGTGCCTGTGTGACATCTGGGACACAGCTTTGACTAAGAACTCTGTTTGTTCTTACTTTATGGCTTAAAAAATATCGAGATATATATCGTAGATCGCCATCCAGCTAAAGAATATCGAGATATGAATTTTGGGCCATATAGCCCAGTCCTAGCTGCAGCCTTAGCGTACTTTCCACTTTTATATACACTCAGCAAGTAAAAGTCTTAGTCCTGCTTTAGGATCATACTTCTAAATTAAGGCTTGTAGAACTCATTTTTAAAACTTGCTTGCAGCAAACATTAAAAGCAGGAATGAAGTTGGTCCTGGAAACCTGTTACTTGACGATTGCTCATTAGTTGGTTAATTAGGAGAGCACAGGGAGAGGACAACACACAGTGTGGGAGAGAGGACACAGTTTAATGTAGTCGTGGTGCGTTCAGTGCATCACGGGAAGACGGACGAAACATATAATGAATTGATCGTTCAGAGTCACCTGACCATAAGGGAAGCAGTCTGATTATTGGCATTATTAGCAGTACTGTTAGTAGCATGACAGCTGTTACAATTATAGATATGTCTGTGGGAAGGCTGTGACTATAGATCTAATATATACCTGTTGGAGCTAATGAAATGTAGGCCTCTGTCAGCCTGGCTGAAATAAATCAGAAACTCTGAGTACAGGCAGACGAACAATAGTTACGGTGAACAAAGCTAAGTGTAAAATGAATTACAGCCATGGCTACGTCTTTGGCTGGATTCTGACACACGGCCACTGATCCATTTACACTGTCTTATTGCAACTATAGGACAAAACCCAATACGACTGTTCACCAGCAGGTTCAATCATGCACGCTTTATTGTTTTGCTCTGCGCTGCTGTTGAAACTGTTATTCTTTGTGAATTTGTATGTGTAAATAGTGTTTTTGCTGATATTTGGTTACGTCGGCTGATATAAGCACACACGGCTTCTTTCTCACAGCCATACTGGGGAAAGTTTGCCAGTTATCTATGAAGCTCACATTGTTTTCTAGACACCACCCGACAGATAGCTGTTGAAGGATGACCTGCGGCTACACGTGTCATCACTGGTCAAACTGGGCAGAGGATCTTCAGAGTCTGACATTGTTCTGGCACAGTCACACAGTGATGCTATTATTAATCTTAGTGGTCACTTATTGAAACAAGTGGTGTCATTACTGCTGAATTATAATTCTAATTTTACTAATTTTACATTGATCCATTGCCAGTAGTTGGCCACAGGAATACTCTGGTCATTCAGTCTTTAGCGCCACATTTGTAAGGACACTGACGCCAGAATGTCTCTTGAGCTGTCGAGAAGGAGAAACCCATTTAAAAATGGCTCATGGCGGTGCATCGAGGGCTTCGCCGTGCTGGCCACCCAGCTGGGTGCTGAGGAGGACCGAAAGACATCAACATTAGACTGTCTCTAAAACTTCTACACCTGGGCTTGTCCAAGAATCAACACACAACTGTTCATAATACTGACTGGTAGGTAGGTGTTCATTTTCTATGTTCATCTCAAAGATAACCTGCTGTGGAGAAGGTCAGGTCTGCAGTCGGAGTTACTCTCCTGTGTACATCTGTAAGAATGTAAAACTGCAGTTCAATCCAAAGCTACTTCACTAGGCTCCAAATCGTGCTTCAAACTTTGGCTCCCTACTGGATTTGTTCAGCTTTATTACAAACGTAGTGTTCATGACCTCAGCCTGGTGGAGCCTACAGCGTGTTTGGACTTCAGCTGTGCCTCATGCGACCTGTAGCTAAGTCCTCTTGGACTGGTTAATGTCAACAGTCTTTGTGGTGTAGTAAAAATAAAATCTAATATATATATTGTTTGTATGAAATTGCTCTACTTTGTGAAACTTGAACGCAGCCACAACTACAGTTATAACGTCTGTGTACATATGGGCCCAGAGAATTCTGCTTCCAAAATATGTTCAACAAACAAGTGTTTTTGGACCGAGGGCCATCTGTTGTTAGTCAGAAGTGTGTGTGTGTGTGTGTCTTGGAGAAGAAACGCGGAAAGCAAAGACATGACAAGAAGGTGTGTGAGTGTGACTGAGGGGGGGAACCCTAGACGATACACTCAGTTTCCATAGTGATCGGAGTTATATTTGAAAATGTGACGCACATTTCAACATCCACTTTTGCCTTTTGCTGTTAGTCATCTTCATGAGTTAAATGTGTGAAAGGTTTACAGAGAGGAAAAGTGAGATAAGAATGACCTTCTCTCTGGGCCTGGAGAGAAAAGTCAACGAGGGCTTTGATGTGCTGAGCTGTACTGGTTGGAAATGGTTAAACATCTGGATGGGCACATCTGTTGATCCTGCATTGATAATAGATTGCATTTATATTATAGCGCTTTTCTAGGCACCCAAAGCGCTTTACAATGCCACTATTCATTCACTCTCACATTCACACACTGGTGCAGGCAGCTACAGTCGTAGCCACAGCTGCCCTGGGGCAGACTGACAGAAGCGAGGCTGCTATATCGCGCCATCGGCCCCTCTGGCCAACACCAGTAGGTGGTAGGGTTGATCCCAAGTCGAAACTTTATGCTTACAGCCTGATGAGTACTGAGTGCTCAGTTCCTTCACTATTAGCTCGCAGACTCCGGTACTGTGCGCTCTGACCTACTGTGCTTTACACAAGACCCAGGGATCTACTCTGCAGTGTCCTGTTTCTGAATGTCATGTTATGCAACATTACCACATTTTGGAAGAAACCAGTTTACAGACCAGAGACATACTGGACAAACAGGATGCCTACACAACTTTTCTGAACCAATTTTGATCAGCGGTCCCCAACCTTTGTCGCTCCACAGACGGTTTAACGTCAGACAGTATTTTCACGGACCGGAGTTTAAGGTGTGGCGGATAAAAACGACAAAATAAAAGATACGACAAAAACTGGTATTTTTTAAATATAACAATAAACGCAAATTCAGTGTGTAATTGTGTAACTTTATTAGCAGCGTCCTCCTGAGATGCACCAACAACATTGAGAGTAACATCCTCCTCTCTGCCCCTCAATGCTCTCTGGTCGCTATGGTAACGCGTAAGCATTTCTTTCAAAATAAGACACACAACTACAACACGGGAAAGACCCAGGGGAACCGAGTTAATTATAAAAAACCCTGAAAACCATCAATTTCACACCCGAGCCTCAACTCTCACGGCACGGGACCAAACGACTCACAGACCGGTACCGGTCCGTGGCCCGGGGGTTGGAGACCGCTGCTCTAAATGACCTTTGAAATATTTTAAAGATAAAGGAAAAAAAAGATGCGCTCAGTACAAACTCTAGAAGCAAAACTCATCATTATATTCAACAGCTAAATAAAGACTTTTTACAACAAGAAAAACTAACAAACAATAACAAAAGGAGTTGAAGGCAACTAAACTAGCTCTACATATTTAAACTGTGGTAACGGATGAAGAATGGGAACCACAGAGACGCAGTAATCTGATTAAGAATGAAGACACATAAACCTTATAGGAACTCTTTAAATAATTCCTTCAAGGTGTCAAAACAGAAGAACGTAAGCTCAACGGTTCAGATAACTGAATGGACAGTGAGAGTGTCATGGGCCAATGAGAGACCCAATCAAACAGCGAGAACCACAGTGAGTTAGGCTGGTCAGAGTTAACTCTATCAAACCCTGAACAAACCAGCAAGTGAACACGCACCAACACTGACGGCACTAAAACCAGGTTCCTAATATTGTGGCAGCTCATAAGAGCGCAGCAATGTTCTAAAAGTCCAGACACTCCAGGAACAAACACAACATAGAGAGCAGCTCATCAACCCAGCCCTCAAACTTTCCGATTCCCAGTTCGATGACATATCTGAATGGGATTGGACAGACTCACCGAGAGCCCCGCAGCCTTCTTACACCGATGTCTACCAACATGTGATTGGCCCTACATTAAGTACTGAGAACACTGTAAACCTGGAGTTGGAGTCACTGTGATGTAAGAACTATGGTGTGACCAATTTCTGCATTATGCTCTCGAAAAATAGGTTTCATATTTGCACATAGTGACATAATTATAATATCAAGAAGAGGCCAGTATCATCAGTACTATCAGCTACGCTTAATATTTACAGCTCCAGAGGAGACAGTGTGTGGATGGAGTGCACACACTAAGACATGGACATGCTAAAAATATATGCAGGCAAGCATGTCATGCATCTGTTTGCCTGCTAAAAGCCCCACGTTACACACATGCACTCACACACAGACGCCTCCCTTCGAGCTCGCTGCTGCCTTTGCCTCTGTGAGCGAGCGCGGGTCGCGTCAGGACAATACCCCTGCATGCAGACTGTTCGCAGCAATAGCGTGTTTTTTTTGCCCCATTTATTCAGCCTCGTGGACACTGTCTGAGGGGCCAGAATGGGGGAAAAGGAGGGAAGAAAAGAGTCCTTTTCAAATTGATGACAGCAGTTGCTGCTAAAGAAACTATTGAAAGGAATATATAAAGCTACATCGTAGCATCTACCCACCACACAATCCTCTCTTCCAACATCAAAGTGCACACCCATCTTGAGCTGACAGAGCTCCAGATCACTCCAGTGCAGGCTGGGTACGAGAGGACAACTAAGGACATAAGCAAGGGACTTTAAGGATACTGCAGTAAGCTGCTCACAATGGAGGGAGAAAGGAAGAAAAGAGCGAGAGAAAGCTGCAGAGGAAGGATGGGAGACGAGATGAGAGGGGGCACCGAAATACTGGATTAGTGAAGGACAGGGGATAAACTAAGCACAAATATATCATTTGGAATGAACTACTGCTTCTGCTACTCCCTAAATATGAACAATTACCTAGATTATTTCTACCATACCACTTAAAGGGCAGGCCAATCCTAATGAAACTTATGTCTTCACACACACAGGATCTCCACTTAGACGTATAAGCCACAGTTTGATGTGTATCTCCTTCAGCCTCGTGTCCACACCTGTTTTTCCCCATTTTGTGTCTTTTTTTGTCTGGCACCTAAAGACAGTTAAATGGTAAATGGCCTGTATTTGTATAGCGCTTTTCTAGTCCCTAAGGACCCCAAAGCGCTTTACACAACCTGTCATCCACCCATTCACACACACATTCACACACTGGTGATGGCAGCTACATTGTAGCCACAGCCACCCTGGGGCGCACTGACAGAGGCGAGGCTGCCGGACACTGGCGCCACCGGGCCCTCTGACCACCACCAGTAGGCAACGGGTGAAGTGTCTTGCCCAAGGACACAACGAACGAGACTGTCCAAGCTGGGGCTCGAACCGGCAACCTTCCGATTACAAAGCGAACTCCCAACTCTTCAGCTACGATCGCCCCCACTAGGTTAAAGTACCCAGTGTCAAACGATTCACCCCAAACACAGAGCAGGTCTCTTTAGACCGGACAGAACTGATTGTCCTACAGCTGCGTATCTTTTAAACGTTTAGCCTCTTTTACACTGTCTGAGGCGCTCCGTCGAACCTTGTTTACACTGTTTTACCCGGCAGTGTTGTTAACATTGACCTTGTGTGCCAGCTCGCTCTTTTCGGTCCTGCTGCTGGCCTTTAACAGTCCAGCTCCACAGTGACGGTCGCAGCTCTGACACAGCAGCATATGCTGGATGTTGCTACGTGAGATGGAGGAGTTGTGCGCGCACTGACATAGAAGTGTGAATTATTTTCCTGTTGATTCAAAGGATGTATGTCTGCAGCTCAGTGCAGTGACAGTGTTAACAACGTTACCTTGGTATCATTACCATAAACAGCTAAGAATACGGTTCAGTCTGGTTGGGACAAATGGATCCAAATTTGCGTTTTGATGTTTTTTGGCTTGATCACGACCTGCAAGTGGGAAATGACATATTGTTTACCCACTGAACCAATTATTTGAACCAGTTTTCACTCAGATAATCATGGGAGCTTTTCATTTAATGCTTCTTCAGCTGATCATGCCTCAGATGCACCGGCCTAGAGAACAGTCAGCAATCTCCTGACAGCCCCTGCTGCAGGCGCCTGCTGTTTGCGTGGAAGTCGCCATTTACAATTTGTGCTAGTGTGTCCGCCGCAAACACAAGAAAGTTCGCCTTCAAAGTAAAAGGTGCACCTTTTATGTTTGGTTGCAGCCACTGGTTTCCAGTGGGACACTGACCAGTCTCGAGGCCTGTGTGAGTGAGGCTTTAGCAAACTGTTTATTCACAGCGACTCCCAGCAAAGTCCAGCAAACACCACCAACTGGTTGGAGAATACAGCGTTTGTTCTGTTGTTTCCTGCCTGTCTGTAGGCCAATGGTCAATGGTAACTTTATTGTCCCTAACGGGAAATTGATTTGCAGTATGTCCGTACAAACAAACAAACAGACAACCAACACATCACATACACTCACCAAAATAATATAAGCCTGATAAAACAACCTAGATTTTTCATCAAAAAAGTGCAATGTGCAATGGCAACAACACTTATGGTTTAGTGTTATTAACCATGATAATAGCAGCAGGTACAAAAGACAATCTATGTCTCTTTGTCTTCACTGCAGGCACTTTATAACGACGACCTGATGGAAGCAGTTGAAAATCATTAAAGAGAGGATGATCTGAACACAACAGGACAGAGGTTGCCTTCCTCAGCACCTGCCTGTTATAAAAGTCCACAAGCTGGACCTGAGACCTCCCTGAAATCTTGCCAGCCACTTTAACCAGGTTGTTAAGTCTGGTCTTATTATTCAGGGACATATTACCATACCAAGCAATGATACAGAAAGTTAAAACAGATTCAATAAAACTTTTATAAAAAAGAGTCATCATTTCAGATGAAACATTAAAACCTCTCAACCTCCTTAAAAAGTCTTTGTTGAACCTTTTTCACTGTAGCAGCAACATGTGACTCAAAGGACAGAGTCTTATCAAGAACAACCCCCAAATACTTATAACTGTCCACCAGTTCAATGGCTGCACCATTTACCACTGTTAGTGCAGGATGGGGGGATGACTTCCTGAAGTCAATAACCATGTCCTTGGTTTTCAAGGTGTTGAGACTTGGAGCTTAAATTAAAATAAAAAAACGATAATAAAATACAAAAGTTACAATTTTCTTTTTTGATGTAAAAAAATAAAATGAGTATAAAAATAAGCAGTATAATATGTCCGGTGTATCAGTTTCTATGTATTTATTTGACTTCTAACTGCACATTTAATTACATGTCTAAATAAACTGTCTGAATAAGGCTCCGCGCCCTGAAGTTGTTGCACTTGAAGCAGCGCCTAACTCAAGTACTTGTTATTGTAAAAAAAGTACTTCAACACAAAGTAAAGAACTAGTTTATCACTGACAGCCAGGATTAGCTTTAACTACATAGATTTAAGCAGAAAGCAGGATTTAAACACACAGAGCTAATCTCCACAGCTATGTTTTTACTTTAAAGACGAGATCGGTCACATAGCTCAGGATGTCCTCACCATCACCACACAGTCTTCCTTCCTTTTTGAGAGAAAAATGAGACTGGATATACAGAGCAGCTGGACACGACGCACAGCTGCACAACGTGTCAACGATCCATTGGGTTGTATATAGAAGATCCACAGTTTTCACGAATGCAAAGCCCTGTTGTAGCACCAAGTAGTACTGTCAGCATGTACTCTGTGTTTCTTGTTTTGTTTAAAATAGCACACTGAAACAACACCCAAATTCAAAATTTGGGATGGAGAGCATTTTAGTGAATCACACAAGACTGATACTAAGATGTGAGTCAGTCAGGTTACTGGTATTTGTGCCATTATCTACCATTAAACCATCTGTTGGATCATTTAATGCAGCTGTTGAAAGAAAATCTGGCAGGTGGGTCGTCAGAAAGGACGGGGCACACCAAATGTTGCAGGAAGGTGTGTGGACGTCCTTAATACACAGACACACACAGGGGCATGTCAGTTTTTAATCCCACCTCTGCACAGATATCGGCATTACAAATCAGCTGTAATGTGTGTTCCTCCTGTTTTTGTCAGGTGCATCGTGTCAGTTGTGATAATGTCTGTCACAGTATGTGTGTTCAAGCAATACGATGGGTAACCAGCCTCATACGTTTGATTGTAACAACCAAATTACATAAATACTACACAGTACTGATGTACTCTAAATGAATTAGTGTCACATTTCGGTAGCAGAGCACATCGAGTTTAGAAAAGGAATAAAAATGAGACCATGTGACCGTGTGTTAGAGAGCAACAAACACACCGGCTGGAGAAACAAAAGCAGTACCGAGTGTGGTTACAAAAGTCGACACAGACAACGCTGTCTGCAGCATTTGTGATGCAAAATGCAAAGCTGACCATAGCAAGACAATCAAACACAAAATACAGAGTGCAGTGTATTTGGCAGCCTGTCTGCAATATTTAAGAAGAAGAAGATGAAACTTGTAGTGGGCATTGAAAGCTTAATGACTTTTTTCACTGTGTTTGCAGCATTTTTAGACTGGCTGAAGTTTCTTTTCAGAGTGCTGTTTACTCAGAAAGAAACACATTATATGAGAGGTTTGTCCAAACCCTCAGTATGTAACCATCATTTAATACTGTAACATGTACATACTGCCAACAATGATATCAACGTCACAGAACTGTCAGAGACGAAGGCTGGCGTGGTTTCTGAAACGGAAACAAAACGCTTCAGTTGAGAAATGTGGACCTACTGTGGAAGAAAGAAAATTGGATTCATTATTTCAGATCCATGGAAATATGGGAAAGGATACTGCTGCCTACCGGTACCAGATTCCAGGTACAGTTCAGAGACGCAAGTTACTCAGGAACATCTGAAACATGTTAGAATAATGTTTGAGTCGCACAATCATTCCAAACACTGGATTAGTCCGATGTGGTGGGAAGTAATGTTCAGTCTTCTTCTACACAGATTACAGGTTTATCCAGAGGAAACGCTGCGTCTGAGCTGTCGGGGTTGGAACGGGAACAAACATTTCTTCCCAGTAACAGAACATACTCGCTCTAACTCGGTAAATTGTTGCTGATGGGAAACACATACTGGGTTATATGGTGAAAGTTTATGGTCAGATTACAAATAACAAACTGTACCTTTGTTAGCAGGTTATATGTCCTGTCAACCTTTTAATCTGAGCTAGTCTTGGTAGATGGACCATCACGGACATGAACAGTCTGTTTGTTCATAAAATGACATCCTGTTGGCAGTTTATGCAGAACTATCAGTGCAAAACAACCACAGGACCAAATGCTAAAGCATAAATAACTGTGCAAGCATGTGACACCATTGCCCACAGTCACAGTTAGCTTACAGCCAGCGTGAAGTCTGGGAATCTACCCAACACAAAAACACGAGGAGAGCATGTTTTTTTCATTATATGAACACAAGCACAATGTACATTAAAAAAACATTATTTCTGCTGATAAACAACAATAAAGTCCTCAAACAAACAAACAAAAACTTCTGCTGTTATTTGTGTGCAGAAAAAAACAGATTTGAAGAAAGGACCTTTGGACTCGAACTGCTGACCTTTTTTTTTAGTATTTTAGCTCCTTTCATTCTGTAATTGTTTTATGTAAGAGCAAAGTTGACCCAGTAATATCAGCTCAAAGTCTGTTCACAGAACATGCTGCACTTTGACCTACATTATAAAACACATGGGTAAGAAAAATAGGGTCCAAGGGCCAGAGATGCTCTGTGGAACATGTCTAAGTCGGGCCTGCGATCATACAAGGAAAACTAAACATTTATCAGAGTAGCAAGAAGGATGACGCTTACCCAAGGCATCACCGGGCAAATGGCAAGACAGACCCCGGAAAGGTGGCCAATCTACTGC
Source organism: Perissodus microlepis (assembly GCF_051167445.1). Taxonomy (NCBI): domain Eukaryota; kingdom Metazoa; phylum Chordata; class Actinopteri; order Cichliformes; family Cichlidae; genus Perissodus; species Perissodus microlepis. The sequence goes on from NC_140481.1 coordinate 1,285,161, forward strand.
AGCGCTAACACAAAGACATGACACCTATGGCCAATCAGCAATGAACCAAATGCCATGTATGATTTTGCACTGTAGAAGGAAGCTGGACTATATGTAGAGAATCCACACAAGTGTGGGAAGATGATGGAAATTTCACTTAGGCTACATATGCAGAGGCGGGTTGGTGACAAAGTCTTAAACATGTCCATGTAAACTGCTCCAGAAAATCTCTGCTGTCTAACTCCACCATCATCCAGGCTCCAGTCGCTGACCATTATGCTCTGCAGCTTCTATTTGTTTTGGGGTTTTTTTTAATGTGTGACCTTTTGCTTCAACCAGCCGCAAAGAAAAATGTTGCCCACCCCTTCCCCATTCATCTAGAACAAGCATTCTGCTCTTTATCACAAATGCAAAGAGTGGGAAGTGATCGAAACACTAAACTGAGACACCTATAGGAGAGCCCACACTTGTGTTGTGGTGTTGCCGGGTTCCCTGTAGAACACACTGGGTTGGAAAGACAGGCAGGGACAGAATAGAAAAACGGTAGGCTAATAAGTAAGATGGGTGGCAACGTTCCCGTACCAAAGAACTGGATAAACAAGCTGTCTTTTCATGGCGGCGGATGCTTGGTGTAGCATTTCAGGCACCACAAATCCAACAGACACTCGTAAAAACAGAGAAAAAGAGTAAAACGAGTCAGTTTAAAAAAAGGTTCATGGGGAGCTAAAACTAAAGTAAAGAACCTCTACGAGTCATTCACAAAGTGTTGGTTTGACTTGTGTTCAAATAGTGCCAAAGCCTGCCTGACTGCAAATAGGTCAGTAATGGTCAGCCTACGATTTTCTCCAAAGCTCCTCCTCTGACTGGGTAGTTTCCATGTCTCTGGGGCAGACACGTGGATATCACACAAACACAACCCCTGCTTTTTCTAGGAGCCCCGCCAGATTTTAGGAAGCACATGTGTACGCACACATTTAGCTATAACTCTCCACAACTTTACATGCATTTGGGGCACAACAGCTCCCACACACACCCAGACAAAACATTCAGTATCCAGTCTCATCACATACGTGTCGTGAAAGCGATGATGTCAGGATGTACTAATACCTCTGATTCTGGATGTTAAACATTCGGCTTTAAACCCTGGAAGATCTGCATGTTACTTTCAGGCTCAGAAAAACAGCTGTACAGTTAATGCTGTTCCTTCACGACTACATCAGATCTCTGTGCTCTTGTCTTGAGACAATCATTACAGTTACAAGAAAGACTTTGTCAGGGAGACATGAAGGAATGGACAGCTGCCACTAAGCAGTCTTTGCCCCAAGGTCAGGACAGACAGGACACAAACCAGTTTACTACACAGACCTGTATACAAACCAGCATTTTATTCAACTTTGCCCTACTGGTCTAATGCTGTACAAATATTGTATATAGGTCAAGTTTAACTTTAATGCCAGTCAACATGAAATCTGTACTTTTGACCAACAGAAAACTGTCCTCACATTGATAACCTCCATGCCTGAGTCATAGATGTACTTAACAAATGTGGTGTAACGAAGGAGAAGAAAGAAGAAAATATCCAAATAAAGTTAGAACACAAGCTGTTTTGTTGTTGTTGTCTTGTCCTGCATGCACTGGGCTATAACAGCTGCTCCTTCACCAAAGTGACTAAATGCCAATAAATGTGTTGCTGCTTCCTCTCCTGGCAGCCGGTCGTGTGCTTGGATCCACTAAGACAAGTGTAAGTGCTTCTGACCTCGATATGTCTCAAAGCAAACACTTCAATGGTCTTTACTGGCACAAAGCCTTACTAATCATCCCCTCTCTTTGTCAACTACCTTTAACAACCCATAGCTTCTCGGTACGAGTCATCAACTTTATCCCACTGTAGATACTACACCTTTGTACTTCACCCTAGTTCTTAGAAATCTGTACCGGTACGTTAATTTTAAACCTGGAGCTGTTTTGTAGTTATTGACATGAGATACAAGCCTTACAGGAGTCTCTGCTTCATTCTAAAGTATGGCATTAACTAAGTTAGCTTTAGTTTTAGATTACAACACGTTGTTGGGTATGAAAACAGTTTAGTTTTAATTGTTTTATAATAAGCTGTATCTGAACTGTGAACTGAAGAAGCTTCTCGGATGCAACTTAAAGAAGTCCAGACGCTTTTCTTTGCAAGCTCCTTAGACTACGATGACCTGGATGACTGAGAACCTTCACAGACAAATAAGCTGTATCGCTTTACAGAAGCTGGTTTGTGCTGAATTCAAAGTTGTCAGTTGACAAGGGTTAAAATCATTTATTTTGTGCTGCGGTGGTTAGTCCCACTGCCTTACAGCAAAACGGTCCTGGGTTCAAATCCTACAGTCGAGGGATAAGAATGATGACTCTAAATTAGCCACAGGTGTGTTAGCCCTGCAACAGACGGGTAACCTTCCTCAGGTATACGCTGCCTCTCACCCAATGGAAGCTGGGACCTCGAATTAAAAAAGAAAACAGATGTTGTCTTAAATATTGACAATAAACTGGACTGGGCTAAAAACACACACATATATATGTATATATTGTACTATTCTTAGTTAGCGTATTGTCTGTCTTGTTAATGTTGGTTTATGTTGGTTTATAATGGAGCACTGTAACCAAAAAATTTTCCCCAGGGATCAATAAAGTATTCTGATTCTGATATGTTTTATGTAATTTTCAATCTAGCCATAACTCATGAAGCACAATGTTGAAATGAAAATGATAGTTGTTAATGTAAGTGCAGCAGCTACTCCAGCGTGTAGATATTTTCCCAGTAACAGTAAAATTGACAGCTGGCGTTTGCATGTATTTAAAACAAAAAGAGAAAAATCATTTTTGTTATGAAGCATTAAGCTGAGTCAGGTCATAATGGAAACCTGTGCAAAGTATCATTTAGCATATATGAGAAACTATGAGATAATATGACACAAAACATGTGACAGTCATTCTTCAAGAGACAGAAACAGAGAGGTAAATGTTCTTGTTCTTATAAAGCACCTTTCTATCTAACCCAGTACTCAAAGTGCTTCATACAACATGCCTGAATCACACAGGGACTTTTTACTACACTTAAATCTAACATTAAACACCATCATATTCAGCTTTACTTAGATAGCTCCTCCCAGTGAAGATCTGAGCCTCTTCATCTCTGCCACCACCAGCTCGGCTTCCTGTCTTTTCGTTAAGTGCTTTTTGTTGATGGAATTATAGATACAGAGAGGGACTGTCAGTGCCGGCAACAGCTTCATTTTACAGCAGGGCAATGAGCCAAAACAGTGTGGGTGCAGTAAAAGCACAGTAGATCCCCATCAGTCACGGACCGGCCTCCCCACAGCCCAGACCGCGACATTACTGAAGCTGCATCAGCCCCATTTGCTCCTGGCCAGCAGATAATCTAGTGATTCCTCCATGATATAAATATTACTTTATACTCAGTTGAGAACAGCCTTTTAGATCGACTCACTACAGCGAGAATCCCAGTCTGATTAATCGATTTAGTTTAAGTAAGCGAGCTCATGCCTGCTGTGTGAGCCTTTAAAAAGGCCCCACGTATTCTTTAGCACAGCACCAATGATGTGGATGATCCATGAAATGACTCCGAACTCTCTTTGGTGAAGTGTGCAGGTGATTTGTTCACTGAGATGGATGTACAGTCTCAGACCAAAGCACAATTTGAAGACGATCATTAATCTGAGCAGAAACAGACAAAATAAAAAAACAGTGCTAAAGATCCCAAGTGAGGGTTTCTTCACGTGAATCTTTCAGTCTTCTTCCGCTTTAGGGGATGAGCAGATCACCTGCCAACCTTCTCCCATTCTGTCACACCAACCCTCTGCTTGTCGTCCTTCATCACATGCATGAACCTGTGCTTTGCGCTTACTATTTTACTCCTGCTGCCGTTTCCATCTTCAGCATCCTTTGTCCAGCAGATCCACTTTCCCTCCTCTGCATGTTCAAACCAGTTCAACCTTGACTTTGTCTCCTCTGATGTACTCTTTTATTATTGTGTCCTTCCCAGTCACTGTCAACAAAGAGCCCAGTGTGTTTTCATACTTGGATCATGCTTCTCATAAGATTTTGTTTGGACAGACTGAAAACAGATTCTGGATCTGGGATTTTTTCTGATAATGTAAAAATTTGGTGAAGCATGCTGGTGCTGTGGTAAGCAATGCTGCCTTACAACAAGAAGGTCCTGCGTTCAAATTGTGTGTGGAGTCTGCATGCATGTCCCCAAGACTCTCCCAGGGTACTCCAGCTTCCTCCCACAGTCCAAAGACATACAGTTAGTGGGGTTGGGGTAACTGGGAAATCTAAATGTGCGAGTGGTTGTCTGTGTTTCCCTCTTAGCCATGTGACAGACTGGAGACCTGTTCAAGATGGGGTGAGATCTGTAGTGGGAGTAGGGAACAGCATGGAGAGGTGGAGGTACACACTGGAAACTCAGTGGAAGTCAGATATAATACGTGTGCGAGTAAGAAGTGGAAAGGTGAACATGTACAGAGCAGAGGCAGTGAAAGCAGATACATGGTGTCAACCATCTAAAGCATCTGAAGAAGAGACTGTCGGCAGGGCGGAGTGGGTGGACGTGAGTGTCAGGGTGGCTTGTGACAGAGAGGATAGTGAGACCTGCTGTGATGTAGGGTTTGGAGACGCTGGCACTGATAAACAGGCAGGAGGCCAGTTTGACAGAAGATTTTCATTTGGAGAGAGCGGGATAGACAGGATTAGAAACGAGGATATCAGACAGACTGCTCAGGTTGAGCAGCTTGGAGACAAACTTAGAGATCAGGCTGACTGATCTGAACATGTGAATGTGCAGCATACAGAGAGTTGTATGTGACACTAAGACAGGAGAAAGGATACGGAAAGCTTCATATGGAGCTGCTGGGAGGAAAATTCATGGATGTAGTGAAAGAGGAAATGCAGAGGGCTGAGCTGGAAGAAAACGATCTGCTGTGGCAGCCCTAAAGGGACCAGCTGAAAGAAGACGACGATGATTACTGAGAAATTTCTCCTCATTTGCGTTTTTTAGATAAAGAAAGAAAACTCGGTTCTGTTAATCTGTGTTAACAGAGATAACTGAAATGAATCTGATGATTTATTAAACACAAAATTAAATAATGACGTGTTCAAAACAATAGGATAGTAGTTCTTTATTCTATTGTATATAGCATTTTATTCTTGTTGTATAGTACGTTATTCTATTATGTTTTTTCTTAACTTTTACTGCTTTTAAAATTGTACTTTCTGCCGTGACCAGAACATTTCCCACACGTGAGACAAATAATCCAAAACTAATAATAATCTTATCGTATCTTAATAAAAGCCTCCATACTTTTATTATCCTAAAATATATAACAACAGAAAAGATACTTTTTATTCAGAATTAATGAAAGAAATGTAAATATAATGAAATGGACATTACAAGCAAAAGTAAAACAGTTACATTTTTAACTTGAAGCCACTAAAAGAAGTATAAATGAAATGAAATAGTCATCATCATCATCATCATCATCTGTGTGGATCCATAAGTGGAGCTGATAACACATTTGTCTAACATGTAAATCATCCCCGGCTCAGGCATGAAGCAGATCCTGTAACAGTCGTGTCAGGAACGCTACCCGACCTGATAATCTACCAATCGACTCTTTCACGGTGTTTTTTTAACTCTACTGGAACAATCAAAGTGATTTATACAACTGCATTCACCCATTCATCCTTTTTCTAAGTGCTTTCTAACACTCACACACTGACAGATGTATCGGAGGAACTTGGAGTTAGTATCTTATCCAAGCATGTTTCCCACACAGACTGACTGAACCCCCAACCTGCCAGGGTGTAGATTACCTGCTCTGCTCCACCCTCTAAAGTGGTGACTCTGGAATAAGACATTTTAAGTGACCACATTAAAGTGGATTTAAATGGGAATAACTAGGAAACCTGTTCCAGATCACCTGAGGGAGCTACCTGGACAACAGCTGATGGTCATTCCTTGGACAGCACAGGCATTACATGGTTTTTTAAATCGATCCTATTTACTGAAAGCTGAATGAACTTCCTTAGAAATATCCACTATTAATTAATTATACATCTGTATCTGCAAACGGCAACGTCACAACTGTTATGATTAGAAGAACCTTTGCGTTCCTCTTACAGTCATTGACCTCACCAGTCCCGTTTGATCAGAAGCCATAACAGACCGACTGTTTCCTGAGTGGGTGTGGTCTGTGCTCTCCTCCAGGCTGAGGTACCACCCTTCAATGCAGCTGACTCCTCTCAGCACTGAGGCCTGGGAGCACTTAAGGTCAGGGAGTGTGGAGCACTTCAGTCCTTACAGTATGCTGCAGGTTTATGGCTGCTCTGTGGTGAAGAGCCTGTTACACTAACTACATCCTTCTTTAGAAGCTTTTTTTAAGCGTTTCTCTTTGCTTTTGAAAACACAAACAGGCTGAAGGTGTGTTTGTTTCCTAAAACAATGGGTTTTGATTTTGCTCCGATTCAGCCTCCTCGTGTCCTCGACACTCGTTGTTACTTCCCGTATCCCCTGGACATCCATTCTGGAGAATGTAACAAAGACATATTGAGTCATATTTCTGGATCTGTGGCTAATTAAGGCAGCACATGGACTGCAGAGACTGAGAAGAAATCAGTTCTGACCTGAGAAGGGTGGAGATGGAGCCAGGGCAGAGCCAGCCTCCAATTAAGACCAAAATAGAAAAACAAACATTGAAATCAATGGGCTCTAATGTGTTATTAGAAGGCAAAAAGCTGCTTCTGCCACCAGCCTGATGGCTGATACAACATGTGTGTGCTTTGATTGTGATCTGCGATCCCAGCATTTGGAAAATAGCTTCACAATATGTTTCTCACCCTTGTTTTTTTAATCCAGTACTTCCTTCATTCCCTGACCCTCTCGATCGCCTCCTTTTCTCCCTTCCTGCACATAGTTTGGCAGGCGCTTTGCTATTTTCCCTCTCCTGCTCCAAGGACTGTATCCACATCAAATTCTGCTTTTGTTTTTACATCAATGGACCAAAACTATTTTTTTAAACTTAGAAAACAAACAAATAAACACCTGAGATATTTTTTCTCACACGTAAAATGATTAAAATGTCAAATTTCAGCATTAAAAAACAAAACAAAACAAAACCTGGCTTCAATTCAATTTAACTGTATTTATACAGCCCCAAATAAAAGCATTGTGTCAAGCAACTTTATATTGTAAGGAACAGACCCTACAAGCAAGCACTTTGGCAACAGTGGGAAGGAAAAACTCCCTTTTAACAGGAAGAAACCTCCGACAGAACCAGGCTCAGGGAGGGGCGGGGCCATCTGCTGTGATTGGTTGGAGGTGAGGGGAAGAAGAGAGGACAAGAAACATGCTGTGGAAGAGAGACAGAGATTAATAATATATAATGATCAAATGCAAAGTAGTGTATAAACACAAACAGTGAATGATAAGAGGTCAGAGAAGAAGAAACAGCCAGTGCATGATGGGAAACCCGCAGCAGCGTAGGCCTATTGCAGCATAACTAAGGGAGTTTTCAGGGTCACCTGGTCCAGCCCTAACAATATGCTTTATCAAACAGGAAAGTTTGAAGCCTAATCTTGAAAGCAGAGATAGTGTCTGTCTCCTGAATCCAAACTGGAAGCTGGTTCCAAAGAAGAGGGGCCTGAAAACTGAAGGCTCTGCCTCCCATTCTACTTTTAAATACTCTAGGAACAACAAGTAGGCCTGCAGTGTGAGAGCGAAGTGCTCTAATAGGGTGATATGGTACTACAAGGTCATTAAGATAAGATGGGGCCTGATTATTTAAGACCTTGTATGTGAGGAGCAGGATTTTGAATTCTGGATTTAACAGGAAGCCAATGAAGGGAAGCCAAAACAGGAGAAATCTGCTCTCTCTTTCTAGTCCCTGTCAGGACTCTTGCTGCAGCATTTTGGATTAGCTGAAGGCTTTTCAGTGAGTTTTTAGGACTTCCTGATAATAATGAATTACAGTCGTCCAGCCTGGAAGTAATAAATGCATGAACTAGTTTTTCAGCGTCACTCTGAGACAGGATATTTCTAACTTTAGAGATGTTGCACAAATGGAAGAAAGCAGTCTTACATATTTGTTTAATATGTGCGTTGAAGGACATGTCCTGGTCAAACATGACTTCTAATGATGCTGCCTAAGGGAAGCATGTATAATGTAAACAGAATTGGTCCTAGCACTGAACCCTGTGGAACTCCATAATTAACCTCAGTGTGTGAAGAGGACTCTCCATTTACATGCACAAACTGGAGTCTATTAGATAGATATGATACAAACCACTGCAGTGCAGTACCTGTAATACCTACAGCATGTTCTAATCGCTCTAATAGGATATTATGGTCAATTTTATTCAAACATACACACAAAAACAAGACAGTTTACTGTCATACCAATTTAATGTACTGATGGGATGTAACAACCTCACCTTTTTATTTAGACAATATTCATTATTTGTACCATTACTAGATAAAAGTACATAATGAGATTTACAGAAAACGTCTCTTTTAATATTTCCCAGTGTACCCATTGATAATTTCATTTAACATCAGCCTGTGCTGACACATATTGGCTCTCTAACCCAGAACAGAGATGTTTTAGTGAGGTAATAGTTAATAGTCAGAGTTCATTTCCATAACTGTTTCACATTTAACTCAATAATACAGGGCAGCTTCTCAGGTCTTAATGAATGTACAGTTTTCTGTAATTAGGCAAATATTTTATAAGAAATGTCTAGCCTTGTATAGACGTTAAATATTTCCGTGAACAGATACAGATGAGCTATTTTAAATAAGGAATACAGATTGGGCTGAATCCATGCTCATTGTCCATTCTGGACCCATCCAGCACAGAAAGTCAAAAACAAAGAATCTCTAAAATACATTTAATCCCATGTCAGGCCTTCATTCTCTGTAGATCATCTCCAACATCACAACTACAGGGAGTGCAGAATTATTAGGCAAGTCGTATTTTTGAGGAATAATTTTATTATTGAACAACAACCATGTTCTCAATGAACCCAAAAAACTCATTAATATCAAAGCTGAATGTTTTTGGAAGTAGTTTTTAGTTTGTTTTTAGTTTTAGCTATTTTAGGGGGATATCTGTGTGTGCAGGTGACTATTACTGTGCATAATTATTAGGCAACTTAACAAAAAACAAATATATACCCATTTCAATTATTTATTTTTACCAGTGAAACCAATATAACATCTCCACATTCACAAATATACATTTCTGACATTCAAAAACAAAACAAAAACAAATCAGCGACCAATATAGCCACCTTTCTTTGCAAGGACACTCAAAAGCCTGCCATCCATGGATTCTGTCAGTGTTTTGATCTGTTCACCATCAACATTGCGTGCAGCAGCAACCACAGCCTCCCAGACACTGTTCAGAGAGGTGTACTGTTTTCCCTCCTTGTAAATCTCACATTTGATGATGGACCACAGGTTCTCAATGGGGTTCAGATCAGGTGAACAAGGAGGCCATGTCATTAGTTTTTCTTCTTTTATAGCCTTTCTTGCCAGCCACGCTGTGGAGTACTTGGACGCGTGTGATGGAGCATTGTCCTGCATGAAAATCATGTTTTTCTTGAAGGATGCAGACTTCTTCCTGTACCACTGCTTGAAGAAGGTGTCTTCCAGAAACTGGCAGTAGGACTGGGAGTTGAGCTTGACTCCATCCTCAACCCGAAAAGGCCCCACAAGCTCATCTTTGATGATACCAGCCCAAACCAGTACTCCACCTCCACCTTGCTGGCGTCTGAGTCGGACTGGAGCTCTCTGCCCTTTACCAATCCAGCCACGGGCCCATCCATCTGGCCCATCAAGACTCACTCTCATTTCATCAGTCCATAAAACCTTAGAAAAACCAGTCTTGAGATATTTCTTGGCCCAGTCTTGACGTTTCAGCTTGTGTGTCTTGTTCAGTGGTGGTCGTCTTTCAGCCTTTCTTACCTTGGCCATGTCTCTGAGTATTGCACACCTTGTGCTTTTGGGCACTCCAGTGATGTTGCAGCTCTGAAATATGGCCAAACTGGTGGCAAGTGGCATCTTGGCAGCTGCACGCTTGACTTTTCTCAGTTCATGGGCAGTTATTTTGCGCCTTGGTTTTTCCACACGCTTCTTGCGACCCTGTTGACTATTTTGAATGAAACGCTTGATTGTTCGATGATCACGCTTCAGAAGCTTTGCAATTTTGAGACTGCTGCATCCCTCTGCAAGATATCTCACTATTTTTGACTTTTCTGAGCCTGGTCAAGTCCTTCTTTTGACCCATTTTGCCAAAGGAAAGGAAGTCGCCTAATAATTATGCACACCTGATATAGGGTGTTGATGTCATTAGACCACACCCCGTCTCATTACAGAGATGCACATCACCTAATATGCTTAATTGGTAGTAGGCTTTCGAGCCTATACAGCTTGGAGTAAGACAACATGCATGAAGAGGATGATGTGGACAAAATACTCATTTGCCTAATAATTCTGCACTCCCTGTATGAAAGATATTTGTTTGTTTCACTCTGTGCTCGAACAAATTCTCCACAGTCTGGACGCGATGCTCAGGTCAGCTATCATCGCCATTGCTGTGCACAGCCAGACCTGCTCTGTCTGTAATCACTCTGCAAGAGGAGATTCCAGAAGACAGACACCTGTCCAGTGGAGCTGGAGAGGGCTCTACAAAGTCCTTAACTCATCAGTAGGACTGGTATCTTCTCTTTTGTGCAAGAAGGAACAGAATGATCACTACCAGAGTCGTATTAAAGGACGTTGAGCAGGCCATTCGCGTGACTGTTTCATTCAATTCATGCAATTTTACGAAAATGAGGGCCAGCAAACACAGGAGAAAATGTTAAAAATGTCACCTTTAGATTGTATAAAAAGCACATTAGTTCTAATCCTATTCGTAGCATTGAGCTTCACTGCTTTTTGTAGCAGCAGCTGAACTGCACAGTGAACTGATGGGAATTTACTATTGGGAGTTCTTCTGGATGATAAGGAGGTTTGAAGTTTGCCGAGCCATAGCAAGTACATATAATATGTGTCAGCCATATACCATTTACTGTCATAAACAACCTCTTCTGCTGTGGCATACATTGGATGTCGTCTCTCAACATGAAATGCTTTAAACAATCAAATTAGTTTGAGCTTCTTTCAGGTCTAAATCCATTTCGCCTTCTGTGCCGGCACTTGAGAGTGAATAATGCATCCCATCCTCCAGAAGATAGCAGTAATACTACTACTGCACTGAAACCTTAAACCCAAAGTGAAACTACAGCCATTAAAAGTTCTGAAAAATAAGAAAAATTAAATTCAGTGCAAACCATCAGAGAGCGCTAGCATATCACCATATACCATCACACAGACATGCCCGAAACACCTGACCTAGGAGGTCCATCCTAGTCCAACACACAAACTGCCTCAACAGGCTTCTGATGGAGAGAAGAGCAGCAGCGCTTCCCCGAGTCCCTCCCAAATAACCGAGCTCCTCACCGAAATGCTTTGGAGGTCACCTGCTTGCATCAGCCGTCTGATTCTGTTGCTACACAGGATTGTTGGAGTCAGGTGAGCGTAGGAACCATTAAATCTGTCAAAATCCAACTGCCTTCTTTTCTTATGAATAAGAACCTGAGATAATGTCCTCTATTTAGAGCACCACGTAATTCCAATGCAGAGTGGGAGGAACAACTCAACGTCTTTCCAAAGAATAGTTTGTAACCATCTTAATAATTCCACGTTATAGAGATTCACGTCAGTTTTATCCTTTTGAAATCACATATCCTCGTAAAATTAGGATGCTTAAATTACCAAACGATGGAAACCACCAAAGAGAACTCAAATATGTTCCTGACAGAGGTTGTGCATGAATTTTCTTTGGGTTTTGAAACAAGTTTTGACCATCCAAGCAAAAGTCATATTATTCTTAAAAACAATTCCTTTTTCCAACCCATATCCTCTTGGAAGTGACTACAACCACTCTGGCAAGATGTAACTCATTCAAGGAATCTTGGAGCCCCGACAAAAATGCTGGTTTTAACCACAACACCCAGTTTTGGAAATCTGGAGCACATCATAACAAGTAATAACACCAACTGCAACAAGTAGGACAAACGGGGTCTTTTTAAGTCAGTGTGGATATTCAGTGTTTTCACATTACTTGTTTAACCTGAAAGCTTTGTGTCACTCTTTCAATTCTGTGTGTGTGTGTGTGTGTGTGTGTGTGTGTGTGTGTGTGTGTGTGTGTGTGGCCAAACTAGGGCAGTAAGTCCAGCTGAAGCCTCATGCACAGCTGCAAGTCTAGAAGAGGCCTTTGTGTTGGGCTACATTCACGGCCCCTGAAGGACAAATAAAACTGTAAGTCACTACATAAGACAGGGTGGTATAGCAGAGTAATGAGCACATTTTGAATATCTAAAGCCAAGTGTAAGGTCTTCACTGCTGTCTTCCCTGATAAATATCCCCATTATCTCATTCTACATTAGTGCTGGGTCACATTACTGCATCCCCTGGACTCCCAGCCAGGGAAACTGCTCACACTCACACCATCAACATCAGCTAAGATAAGTTAGGTTTGCTGGTAGTGTGTGAGCTCGTTCGTTAGTTGAGGAAAACTTGCCAACAGGCTGCCAACAGTAATTCACATTTGTATTCTGGTCTGGTGCCAATTTGTTTTCATCTTCCTTCATGAAAAACAGCAGTTTGATCACTTAAAAGGGAGTGAGTTGCAAACATAAGCAATTTTCGTTCTAATCTTTGTCAGCAGTCAGTTTGCTCAGCTGTATAGAGTGCATCTGCACAAAAAGGTGAAATTAGGCTAACAAGTAGACCTTGACTGATTAACTTTCTTTAATGAAATGGAAAATATGGAGGGAAGAAAGTTAAATGCAGGCTATAAAACCCATCCCAAAGGCTCATCTCGATGAACACTGCAACACAAATGAACATTGGAATTATTTATCAGTTTGACCTTAAAAACTCTGTGTTGCTCACCATGGTGACAGCAAACTACAAAGAAACTAAAGAGGTTTCTCCATATCTTCACTCAACTACCTGGAGTTTTGGACAGTGTTAATATAAAACCCCAATCTCAGAAATGCTGTGCAAATGTAAATAAATGGTAAAAATGGTAAATGGCCTGCATTTGTATAGCGCTTTTCTAGTCCCTAAGGACCCCAAAGCGCTTCACACTACATTCAGTCATTCACCCATTCACACACACATTCACACACTGGTGATGGCAGCTACATTGTAGCCACAGCTGCCCTGGGGCGCACTGACAGAGGCGAGGCTGCCGGACACTGGCGCCACCGGGCCCTCTGACCACCACCAGTAGGCAAATAAAAACACAAAGCAGTAATTTGCAAATATTGAATCCATATATGAATCTCACAGAAAGCACAGACAATGTATTTCATGTAAAATGTTGGCTGATTTTCAATGTGACGCAGCAACATGTCTCAAAAGTTTGGACAGGGCTACAAAGGCTGGAAAATGAAGTATTTCTAAAAATACACATCTACAAGAACATTTTCCAACTCTAACTTTGGCAACAGGGTATTAAAATGACTGAGTACAGAACGTGTATCTTAGAGAGGCAAACTACTTCAGAAGCAGATTAGCAGAGATTTAGCAATATGCAAAAACTCCCAAAATCTTGGAACAATTTCAGATTAAAATACATCAAATGAAACTGCAAATATTTGGGATCTACAACAATATCACAAGAACCCAAGAATCCAGAGGAATCTGTGTGCACAGTGGACAAGGCCAACATTCAATACTGGATGCCCATGATTGGGTCCTGTGGGAAAAAGCCTTATTCTGGATTGGAAAGACAAAGATGTTTTTCTTCTTTTAATGCACAAAACTGTTTTACGGTCAAAGGAACTAAAATCTGATTTGGGTAAGACTTGGACGCTGCGTCCCGCAGGCTAAACGGGAGGCTTGTTATCGGCACTCATTTCAAAAGCCTGCATGTTGGCTGGTATGAGGTGCATCATCAATGATGACAAGTATGCACAGGTTTCAAAGCAAAATATGCTCCCATCAGATTACATCTTTTTCAGGGAAACCTTGCATATGTCAGCAAAACAATGCTAAACCACATTTATTACAACAGCATGGCCTCATAGTAGAAGAGTCATGGTGCTGGAATGGACTGCCTGAAGCCCAGACCAAGGGTGGAAATTAAAAATTGATGCAACACAACACAGCCTGTTTTCTCCAGGACCGCAATTCCTTGAATGATGCATTTCACCTCCTTATGGCCTTTAGATGATCCCCGGTCTTTGATGACCTCTAATTTAGAGTATTTTGTGCCTACAGTAAAGCTATCAGTCTTGCTGCTGGAAGTCGTGTATCTCACGGTTGTCACCTCTTTTCCATTTTTTCATTTTAAAACTGCCGTTTAACGTAAAACCTCTTGAGAAGCGTGTTTGTTTCTGCCGCCTGCTCAACTCCACAAATGTAACGCCACATTACTAAAGTTACTGCTTCCTTTTAAAGCCCCTTTTCCATTAGTACCTGCTCGGATCGAAGCTGCGTGGTTGTCGCCATAGCAACGCATCCAAGCGTCCTGTGACGCAGTTAGTAAGCGACACAAACGCTACAAAAAAGATGGACGTCGAGGCGACGACATACCTGCTGCTCAGTCTGTGGCTTTGCGTGCATTGTTTTTTGCAACCATTTCCCTCGCTGCCCAGTTTCAAAACTGGCGGTTTAAATTTTTGTGAAAGAGACGCGCTCATGACTCATCGAGTGACGCTACTGACGTCACATTTTAGTACCTGCTCGGATCACATAACGGCGTTTAGAGCAGACTAGCAGCAACTCAGGCACATTGCTGCCCCCAGCAGGTCAGGAGCCACGGTGGTTTGTGCATTGTTCAAATTTACACGCCACTTTATAAATTTTACCCGCATTTGGCCAGTGGCGGGTGCTAGTTTCCACCCCTGGATTGTTCACATATTGAAAACATTTGGAGTATCATGAAAGAAAATTATGACTAAGAGCGCCCAGGACTGTTGAGAAATCCGTCTCAAACCTGGAACAATTCCTAACTGTTTATAGGAAAAAATCCCCAAACCCACCTGAGATATGACAAAGTTTATTCCCTCTAAAGTGTTCATGGACCCCAGTTGGTGAGATGAAGGTTCAAGTACTCTGAAAATTCTGCTTAATCTGTATTTAAATGAACATATACAAACAATCATCCTTGGCTGCATATTTAATTATAGAAACACAGAATACCTTCTCAGGTGCTTCAAGAGTTTGGGGTATATTACCCATTCATACAAGCCAGTCAGTGAGAGCTCGGTCTGCATTGCTGCCAACTCAATCCCAGTGGGTGTTGCACTTCGTCAGGCCTTCCCCTTTGTCACAGATTCTAGTCATAATTTTTATGAACTGTAGGGGTAAGTGGAGGAAGGCTTCCGTTTGGTAGGCTCAGAATTTTATCTCTGCTTTTGTGGATGCTGTTGGCCTCATCAGGTGATGACCTCCACACTGAAGTGGTCTGCAGAACAGTTTAAAGCAGCAGAGATGAGAATTAGTCCAAGTCTGAGGCAGGAAAAGGCTGGAGTGCTCATTCTGGGTCAAGGACAAAATGTATGTCAGGGCCTGATCCCCGATGATCTATGTTCCTGCTGATCACGAGCTTTGGTTAGTGACCAAAAGAATTAGATTGTGGGCAAAAGAGGTTGAAATCAGCTTGGAAGGGTGTCTGGCCTCTCCCCTTAGAGACAGGGTGAGAACTTCAGTCACTCTCAGCTGGCCTGGAAAAGCCTCAGTCCTCCCACCTGGATAAGTTGGAGGAAGTGTCTGATGAGAGGGAGCTCCGGGCTACTGTGCTTAAGCTGCTGTCCCTGTGACCTGGCTGCAGTTAAGTGGAAGAAAACAGATGGATAAACGGCATGGAGAAAAAAAGGTGGACGAATATGCTAACCCTGCAGCCACCTTTCATGCCAACAACGGACAAGGAAGCTAAATGTTTCTTCCCCACACTGTGACAGCTGAACTGGTACGTGGATAAAGCCTTTGATGGATTTAAACTGGTGCCTTTGATCATTAAAGGCGATTTGTTCCAACAGACAACTTTTCATATCTGATGTCATCATTTGGTTCTGAATACTGAACCTGTGCTCTGCTGCCATGATGGCGACTGAAATTCAAACATTATGTTATTGCAGACCACCACCAGGGAAAATGATTCCCAACCTTCATGCCTCGCTCCCACTATAACGGAAGTTCACTTGCTTCCACCATTATAACCAAATCTGAGTGCCTAATCCACGCTCACAGGTTCTTGTCAGGCACACTCTCAGTGAACTGCAAACCACAGAGGACAAGCAGATATAAAAACAAAATGGTGCAATAACACTGTGTGTGTGTGTGTGTGTGTCTGTGTGTGTGTGTGAGAGAGAGAGGGACAGACAGAAAGGGAGTCGGCTATTTCAGTGCATTATAATTTCAGAGAGTGCAATGAGTCAGCAGAAGAGGAGAGCAAATGAGGAGAGGGTTTAAAAGAGAGAGACTACTAGGGAGGATGACAGATGGCTGGTGTAAAGGAGAGAGGAAAGGAGGCAAACTAGGCAAACTACAGAGCAGTGCTGAATAATGTCCAGAGTCCAGAGGGCCCTTTGAAACAGCAGGGTGATGAAACCTCCTGTGCTTGTTGGCAGTGGAACAGCCCAGGGACCACGCAGCTCTGAGCGCCACAGCCAAGGTCTTACATAACAGGCAACAGCACTGAAAGCTCCCATTCCAGCACCTCTTAAAGGTGAAGGCACATCAGCCACGAGCCAAAAAGACGGACAAACGCGCCTTTCTAGCTGCACATCTATAGTTAATGTTACATGTTAGTTACACTTGGAATGGAAAAAAGTGTACGAACCTAAGATAAGAAAGAAGAACGTGAGTTTGAATATAAAGCTGCACAGTGTTCAATAGATGTTGTGAAAGCATATTTATACAGCTCCTTCCACTGTCCTTCAACCTGCTCTACAATATATAAGATTAAAAACCTATCACAGCCCCGTGACACAGCTACCAATACATTTGTCACCATTACAAACACACATATATGTATCTACATACATAGGAAGAAAATACAAAATCCCCCAAGCCTGAAAAACAAAGAACAAATCCATGTTTACATTTTGTACAGCTGGGTGAAAAACCCAATAAAACAACATCCTGCTGCTTTGTTTTGTTTGCTGTCTTCTTCAGTTTAAAGTATTGCTGTCCACAGTGTCTCAATGGAAACACTCGACGCCATTTAAAGGTCTTTTCACACCTATAGTTCGTTACATTTGGTCAGTTGATAAGTTTGTAAACTTGTAGCTTTATCCCAGGGTTTTCTTCTCAGGGACAAAAACAGAAAAATGTGTCACTACACACCACATTTAGTTCTCTTATTGGTCAGATTTGTCTGGGGCAAGAGAAAGGAAGGCGGGTGCTGTGTCCCAGAATGCAAAGCATCCCTGGCTACAGGATGGCATTGAGCTAAAATACACCAGATACCTGGTGGATGACTCAAATCCCATCACACTATAAACCAACCGCTCCACAGACCACGTCCTCCGAAGGGTCTCGGTGCGGCTCTTTTGGTCCACATCAAAGTGCAGTCCCCACGTTCACAGGTAAATATGGTCTTTAGTGCTGTTACAGTGTTGCACACCTAATACTGACTTTTACTGCTGAGCCTTTTTATGGGCTCAAAATGTGGTCATAAATATTTTGTACTTGTAAATCAGGATTTGTATGTGTAAAAAGATTTGTGTGTGGACTTAGCCAAAAAAACCCTGCAAGTTACAAGTACGAATTCTGACCCTATTTTTCTTCCTTTCATCTGATTGGTCAATGTCATGTCAATCACAAATGTAACAATCCAATCAGAGAACAGATGGGTTTGGCTGTCGGAGGGGCGCTTTTTTGAACTGCGGGTCTTTGAAGGGAATAAATGCCCTTTTACATGCCAACCCAGCGTTTTCCTGCATCACCACGAAGGAAAACAGTCTGTGGTCGTCCGAGTTTGGTGATTTTTGTGTCACAGGTTTACGTGCTTAACAGGGGCGATTTTAGCCCATTTTTGGGGTGCTTCAGCATCCCCAAAATGAATCAAAGCACCCCCAAAGATTTCTTACTTTTTTGGACAATATTTGTTGTTTGTGTGACACACTGCTAAAAATATAAAAAGCATACAGTACTTGGTTGAGACATAACATTTTAACAACAAAAGTATAGATAACCCCCCCCTCCCCTCCCAAAATGGTTTGTTCCAGCTCGCCTCTCCCCTACTCTGGCTCTAGCACCCTTGCTGCCAGAGCGATGGTGGCTGAGACGCTGCGGAGCAGAGGTGTTAGTGCCTGGCTTAAAACAGGACATATTAGCTGCATTTAACCTTCAGTTACTCTTTATATAGTTGGTAGGAGTCGGACCATGTTTCTTTTTAGCTGAAAGACATTACACCAGGTAACCTGGGTGTAAAAAAACTTGTTTTCAGGCGATGTTTGCTACCCTACAATCCGTCCTACACTGTAGTAAAATCAGCGACATTTGACCGTCCTGTTGCTCCCATTGAAATGTATGCAGACTATTTAAAACCTAAAACTTAAAATTGTCCGCAGCCTACTGTTGTTTTAAATGGATACTAACTAGCTAACTGACTGGTGTGTGTGTGTGTGTGTTTTGGTGCCACCCTGGGGCGCACACATGTCAGTGCGCCCCAGGGTGGCTGTGGCTACAATGTAGCTTGCCACCACCAGTGTGTGAATGGGTGGATGACTGGATGTGTATTTATATCTTTTATTAGATGTTCATGTGGTTTGGTTATTTGCCTTTTAGTTGAAAGTACACTTAGAGAGGACTTTTTGTTAGCGATCTTAATAGTATTTTTTCATATTAATGTAATTTTTCATCTAATTGAATCATACATATTTGTGTATGATTGTCAGTCCAAAGAGGGAGAGAGGAAAGAGGGGAACGTGAGGAGAAAGTACAAGGTCAGGAAGAACCAGGTAAGAAAACAGACAGGGAACAGTGACAGGCAGAAACTGTTAAACTGACAAAGAGAAAAAACCTGATTTTACTCATACAGTCTGGAAGTTGTGTCCTCCCTATATTAAAGCTGCTGTACAGAATCTGCAAAACAAACTGGGTTGAAACATTTTTACCCTCTTTAACAACATTCCAACATAACATTATAATTGATCGGGGAGATTAAAATTAATAATATATTTTTATGTGGTTCAGCCACAACTCTACTGAAACCTCAGCCAGTAATAGGTAGGCCAACTTTTGGACCGTCCAGTTGTCTGTATGACTGCCGCAGTATGTGCGCCACATTTGCACACTATCAGAAAGAGCCAAACAGCCCTGGTGGAGTGAGGAGCTGTAAAGAGAAGCAGATGCTCTCTTTATATTCTAAAAATGTTTCAAGCCAGCTTGTTTCAAAGATTCTGTACAGCAGCTTTAAATGTTTTCCAAAAGCACACATACACTTATCAGTGTTTCTCACACTTTTTACAGTGTGGACCACCTGATAAAACGTCAAGCTCTCCCAAGTACCACTATGAAAGAATGACAGTCATAAATCTTACAACACAAAATTAGTATCTGCAGTAAAGATTTTTATTTGTAATAATTTATTCTGTTTTGGGAGTGTTTTTTTTATGTATCTGTATTATATTAAACATACACATTAAAAGTGAATCTCTGTCCAAAAAATGCACTCAGTTTGCTTTTTACTCACTATGAGCATAATTCATTATTCTCCCAGTAATTAAGGTTAGGATATGTATTTTTTTTATTCCAATCCATTCTTCTTTTGCAGCATTTAAATAACCTTTATCAGATTTGATGGTTTTGTTACAGAATTTTCAAAAAAGTGTTTTGTTGTTCTTTCACAAATGTGGGGATTAAATTGTGTTAAAATGTACAAAGCAGTGATGTCATGTTTTGAGACGAGGACCCAGGCACAGAGAGACTTGATGAATTTAAGAATTATATGATTTATCTTGCTTGGCTGGGCAGCTCTCTGGGTGCTCAGCACCCCCAAAGCTCTAATCCTAGAATCGCCCCTGGTGCTTAATACAGGGACCTCCAGAGCCTTTTCAACAGCGCTGCGGACCTCGGGAGAGGGGGCAGTGTTGTGGAAATGGCACAGTCTTCACTAGTGGGGATAGTTACAAAGCCTTCTTCATTTTGAATTAGCGATACGTTTTTATTGAACATTTGAAGATAAAAAAACAGAAACTCTTGTAGAGGACATAAAGTCAGCGATAGAAACGACAAGGAGCAGGTGAATCTAGTACAGGTAGAGCTGCCGCAAAACCCCACAGAGATCAGCAGCCAGCGCAACAAATTCTGGATCCTTGGCCTTTAGCTAGCAGTTAGCATTAGCAGCACATGCTGCCTCCGATGCAGTGTTGCCAACTCCTCAGTAAGGAAAATCGCTATTGGTTGTCCTAAAAGTCGCCAAATGATGTCATCGCCTAATTTGCATAATTGGTCATGCTAATGTAATTGTAACCTACATTGTTGGAGAGAGAAATAAAATCGTGGAAGAGACATAAAGTGAGTAAAAAATGTCCTAAATGCATTTAGAATTTATTTAGAACTACGAATTAAATTTTTAGCAATTTTTTTTTAATGTCACAATTCCAACCCTGCACCTTTATCCGGGCTTGGACCGGCAAAAGTGACCCGAAATAGGCACTCTGGTGGAGTTACTTTCTCTCTCTGTGTGTGTGTGTTTATGAGTAGTTTTAAACCTTGTGATCCACAAAACAACATAACATTAAAGAAGAACTGACTGCGTTACAGTCAGTGCGGGAGCAGCGGCTTCACTCATACGCGATTCATTTGCAGTTTGGACGCAAAGATGTGAACATCTCCTACCCTGATAGCAGCTGCGTGAGGACTATCCTCCGCCTGTGAGCGCTTTGGCATGGGTGAGGTGCCCACGGCAGCACCCGCTGCTTGTTGAGAGTAGGAGCGATACGCGCTTTCATGTCAAAAAGTCATTATAAATAAGTCTCCAATAACACCAGAAAAAGTCGCCAGATTTGTCGCTAGTCGCTTTTTAGAAAAAACGAACAAATATAGAAAGGATTCATGGACATTATTGTAAAAAGTTGAACACTTAAAAGGAAATTCTGTTACTAAGACTTCATAAAAAATATTTATAATGATCTATTTTATATGTGGAGGACGCAGACAGTCATAGTTTTCCATCTATTCTCTACAGCAGCGGTCCCTAACCCCCGGGCCACGGCCCGGTACCAAACGACTCACAGACCGGTACCGGGCCGTGAGAGTTGAGGCTCGGGTGTGAAATTGATGGTTTTCAGGGTTTTTTATAATTAACTCGGTTTCCCTGGGTCTTTCCCGTGTTGTAGTTGTGTGTCTTATTTTGAAAGAAATGTTTACACGTTACCATAGCGACCAGAGCGCATTATGGAGGATGTTACTCTCAGTCTTGACTGGCTAATAAAGTTACACAATTACACAGTTAATTCGCGTTTATTGTTATATTTACAAAATACCACCGTTTTTGTCGTATCATTT
Source organism: Perissodus microlepis (assembly GCF_051167445.1). Taxonomy (NCBI): domain Eukaryota; kingdom Metazoa; phylum Chordata; class Actinopteri; order Cichliformes; family Cichlidae; genus Perissodus; species Perissodus microlepis. Next base: position 1,306,774 of record NC_140481.1, read on the forward strand.
TATTTTGTTGCGTTTATCCGCCACACCGTGAAAATACTGTCTGACGTTAAACCGGTCAGTGGAGCAACGAAGGTTGGGGACCGCTGCTCTACAGCCGTAATCGATCCCAGCCCTTTCAGTTGTAATGAGGCTTGCTGTTTACGCTTCAGTGCCAGGCAGTCAGCAATAAGGTGATCCTTTAATAACAGTATTCACCATCATGTGGACGTGAGGGGGTCTCACGACCAGACTCAAGCCTCGCACGGCGCAACTCGACATTAACGTCACCTTGTGTTCATTTACGAACATTATTCATCTCTCGGGTAAGGATGCTTAAAATCCTCCAATAGCATTAGCTCACGAGGTGACTCATAATCATCATTAACTGTCTAATTAGTGACCTGAGCTGTAAAGCAGGGCTGGGAGAGCTGTGTTCACGTGTTGGTGCCATACTCTGCGCCCTTCTGTAAATAAACGCTTCTTAGCGCATCCGATAGCAAAGACACTGTCCTTCATTTCGGCTAAACTTCCACTCGAAGACGTTCAAACGATGCCTGGAGCGCAAAAGACCGCAGTACTGCCAGGTGGGCGTGTCTCAGTAGCTATGCCATTATATGAAAACTACACAGAAAAGCCGCAAGTGAAGTCAACGCGAAGCATGCGCATGCGCAACGGCCAAAGGCGCTGAACGTTCGAACGAACTGACGTCACGGTAAGGTCTCCTGGTTGTCAAAAGTACACAACTATCCAGATGTAGTGTGAGGACGGAGAGTGAAAGATTGGAAAAAGTGATCATTTGTGCAAAGCTGTTGCGAAAACGTGAATTCACGGACGAGATTGTGGAAACATGAACGTGGTAGGACTCTGAAAAATTGATCAGACCACCTCTCATCAATATTTTAGACATTTTGAAAATGCAATAAATGCAATGATTATATGTGAGAAGCTTAGTGGTGCTGGTGGACTAACTGTTACAGAAACATCCAAAATGAGGCACCAATACTGTTTATTTAGTGCAGCTGTGACAAAAAGCTGACATTGGCTGCTGGTCTAATTCTTATTATTTTGGATGTGTAAAGCCTGCTCACTGACATCTGTCTGTTCTTTCTAGATCCCATTAGATGAACGTGCTGAACCGAGGTGCAGTCATCTCAGCGTGCCTCTGTTCAGATTTAGAGACATTGAACGATGCCTCAGAAACTATTTAGACGATTTATCGCTCAGGTAAGTCACAAGCTCAAAGTCAGCGAGACAGTTATCAGCACACACAGACATATTCACTGGTTACAGGTTTGTGTCGCTCAACCATTCTCAATGTTTTTCTTTCAGACAGTGGACGGCATTAGCCACCGATGACCTCTCCTCGGATGTCGTCGATCTGCTGACCGAGATGTGCCGAGCACTCATAGGGCACATTAGCACCGTAGTGTATAAAGTCATACGCCGACAGGTTTCATGCTGCCCACATAATCATGATCGTGGAGACGAAGAAAGCTCCGCTGACCGGTAAATCTAAAGCTTGCTTTATTAAACAGTTTCATTCAGTCTTTCTTCTTCTTAGACGTTTTACATGAGATGGTTCATCGGGTAATCCTGGTGACGGAGGGCTTTTTCAGAGGACACAGCATTGCTTCGTTTACATCACTGTGAAGTCGTCCATGTGGTTTATTTGAATGACGCCTGTAGATTTGGACAAAACAGTGATCGTGTGGGAAAATGACTGACTACGTTTCTCTTCTCTCCCTTTTCAGGATGAACGTTGAACCTCTGCTTGATGGGTGCAGTTACTGCAGGGTGACAGAGGATGATATTCAGGCCAGCCTCAGAAACATCTTTCATTACTGCTTCGGTTGGGTCTTGGGTTTTGGGCAACGGCGGTCTTGTGACTCAGACAAACTACTGACTTTATTTTCAGCGTCGATCGCAAAGAACGTAAACTCAGCCCTGAGTCGTATCACAGGGTCCACGTCCTTGCACTCAGATAGATCCACATCCCCGACAAACTTTGTTGGGATGGTTTACAGTGTAGTGAACATTTTAAAGGACTGTGCAAAGACCTTAGCTCCCCCTTTTGTAGATGGTGAGAGTCGCAGCTACAGCATTGTTGACTCGCCAAACTCTGAGGAAGATGACGACTTTAAACCAGAGTCTGTAGAGACTTTTAAAAGCACACAGACTCCAGCTTGTGTAGGTGAGGGAGATGTGGGTAGCGAGGGCAACAGTGATACATTTCAAATCACTGATGTCCAAAATCTTGACCGTGAGAGTTCAGAGAGTGAAGAAAAATGTAGCGACGCCCCGCAGTGTTCGTCTGGGACGCTTCCTACGCCCGCAGAGACCGATACCTTTCTCACTTTGTGTCTTGCAAATTTAGTCGCTCACGTTTCTGAGAAAACACAAACGACTGCTGTAAAGCTGAATTTTCAGCAGATAGTGACTGATATACGAGAGAAGATTGGGGGAGACTTGACTCCTCTAAAAACTGTAAAGAACTTGTACATCATAATGTACAAAGACCTGTGTCGCAAATTTGGATCCAAATACGTGCTTCAGTTTGTGATGGAAAAGGGTCACGCGACTTTTGTAGCAGCCGTTGTGGAGCTATTAAAAGCAGAGCTAAAAGCATCGAGCGGCTCCAGTAACGCGCTGAGACGTTTAGAAAGTAACGAAAGCGTTTCTCCAGCCAGTGAGAACAAAACGCAACAATCTGCCAGTGAGGACAACGTACAAAATGGATCCACAGGTTCCCAGAAAGACCGGCCGAGGAACGGTATCGTTAGGGCCCTCGCTTCTTTTTGTAGGTCTTTGAGGAGGCTGTTCAGAAACAGAGGGAGCAGCAGCGGCTCTGTGGGCCTCTCACTGTGCAGACATGCACTTTGATCGGACACTCTAAATTACTCACATAATTTGCTTCTTAATTTGGAAATAAAATGAGCTGAAAATGAAACAAATGTGTTTGTCAGAACATTTAATTGTTAAATGTGTATAATGGTTTGTAGTCTCATCGATCACAATGTAGAGACAATCGCACAAACTCGATTTAGTCAGAGCACTTTGAGTTGGTTTTGTCATTGTAGGTTAAATGTAGATCTTTATTCTAGATATTTGGCACAAAGGCATCCTCAGCTCTGTAACAGAGAGGTGTTGGCTCAGTGTGAAAATGTCCTGATGATATCAGTACTTTTGATTCTAGCCTGACTGATCAAGTTCACGTTTAAGGGTTCTGACTGTCTTGAGAGACGGCACATTGTAGACAGAGAGCCATATTCCTAACTGTAAAACTCAAAAAACAGTCTTAGGCTACGTTCACTCTGCAGGTCTTGATGCTCAATTCCGATTTTTGGATCAAATCCGATTCTTTTCCCTGCTCGTTCACGCTACAAATAAAATGCGACAGCAAACGCGCTCTAGTGTGAACGCTCAGAGCGGCCGCATGCGCAAAAGAAGACGTCACACACAACGCGCTCTGTTTAGACCCAGACCAACAGCATGTTTGACTGATGGCCTTAATGTAAAGACTTCAGACTTTACGTTTCCCAGTTTTGCTTTAAGTTATAAAGTTTTGTTATTTACATTTGTCCTAATAATGATCCTTACTGCTGTTTTAGAGGAGCGCTGCTTCTAGCTGCAGATTTCTGTCAGAATCTGCAGATTATACAGTACAAAGAAAATGTTCACGTTTCTCCAACGTTGTCTTCCCAGCAGTTTCACTGGATGGAAGCGTTCACCACGTCGGGCGCTGATAGTTGGCGTCTGTCTTGTGTCGGTGACGTAAAAGACGGATTTAATGGGACGTGACCATCAAACAGCAGTCGCTTCCTAAAACATCAGATATGTATCAGATTCAGCACCACATACGAAAGTGACCCAGATCGGATTTGAAAATATCGGATTTGTGCCGTTCACACTGTCACACCATGATCGGATAGATGGGTCGCAGAGGGTCAAAGAAGTCGGATTTGATGCGCTTTCGCCTGCATCCGATGTGAAAGGACCTTTATGCTGCGCACTGTGACTCACAGCAATGGTCCCGGGTCAGCCCTGACTGTGTGTTAAACAAATCCTAAAGTAATAATGGTATTTCTAACCACTGATATAGCACAACTTTATCCTTTCAACAGCTGCTGAAAGTTAGGGGACCTAACTGCTATCGGATATTTATATAGAGATCCTCCAGCTTCAAACTGTATCACCCTTCAAGGACCTGCAGTTCAAAAAAGCGCCCCTCTGACAGCCAAACCCATCTGTTCTCTGATTGGATAGTTACATTTGTGATTGACATGACATCGGCCAATCAGATGAAAGGAAGAAAAATAGGGTCAAAATTTGTACTTGTAACTTGCAGGTTTTTTTTGGCTAAGTCCACACAAATCTTTTTTACACACACAAATCTTTTTTACACACACACAAATTCTGTTTACAAGTACAAAATATTTATGACCACATTTTGAGCCCATACCTTTTCATTAGTAAGGATACGCTTCACAGAATATGACAGACTTCACTGAAACTTTCAGGACTGAGCACTGAGGTGGATGAACACATCAACTGTTGACCATTTGTTAATACCAACAACAACAACTACAACTAGAATTATGATTATTATTATACAGTATTGTAGAGATATACAAAGGGGGAAAGTGAGCTTATTTATCGTTGATTTATTATTATGCCTCCTCAACAGGTGAACTGAGCATGTGCAGTACAGACAGAGGCTGTGATTATATAAACTGTGATGGACATCTTTCACAAAGATGGGGCAGATTTGTTGAGGTGCAACCTTTGCTCACAGATTTGAGCAGATGACCCACAGACTGTAAGGCTGCTGCACAGCTTTGAATTCCCCACACAAAAGCATATTTGCAGTTGTGCTCTGGCTTTGTTTAAGGGCGTGTGATATTCACCTACTTGTCCTTTTAATCTGACTGCTTTGGCTAAGCCTTCTCTTTAACTCTAACAGTAACTCCATTACAGCCTGTGCTAGAAACACAATTCAGAAAGACGATTTTACTGCACATCACATCAGGTAAATGTTTAACTTTATGTGCTAGAGAGAAAATTCAAGAAAGAGAGATTTGAGTTATTTTGTAAATTTATAGCCAAAAGTACAAAATAAGCCCAGAAGGCCCGTGTGACACTTGGGTGACAAACAGTTCATTCTGTTCAATAGAAAATCTCTGGTTTAGGATTAACTGACCAGTCTAGACAAATATATACAGGTCAGAAACAGTCATTCCTCCCTGGCTATGGACATCAACAGGTAACAGGAATTTTACATCAGGTCCATTCTGTGCCAATGCCAAAGACATCAAGCCTCCCTAATGGTAGTGAATCATTAGTAATTAGCTAGAGTAGCCAGCAATGTTGCTTGTGGAGAAATCAGTATCCTCCACATCCTTCACAGCTCTTACAGACTGGTACCCAGTGGGTTTACTGGGTCTTAATACCCTCTTAACGCTCTTACCCTGATAGTCCATGTGGTACTGATACTCTACAAGCATAATCATGTGCCTTCTTACCCCTACTCACCCAATCACACCAAAGAGCAGCACAGCCAGGGGCAGAAAGCAAAAATGAAGGCTTTTACTTCTCCTCTCACTCTATCGCCATGAATAATTCAACTCCATCTAAGCCTGAGACCATTTTTTTTCTCCAACGTTCCCTGAAGCATGAAAAGACAGCGCAGACTCCACGGTGGCTGCCAGGGGGTTCATAAGCTCCTCATACCTAACATAAATCCACTCCTGATTACAATAAGATCACATTAGGCCACACAACCAGAGCTCGTGCTGTAAGCACAGATGTGCATATAGTGTTTAAATGGCACACAGGGCCCTGTGTCATCTGCTCAGGAATACTACAGAAACTGATAAACTACATGACAAATCTGCTGACAAAACAGTTCAAGTGATTCTACAAAAACAACCCATTTAAATATCAGCAGAGGTGAATGTGACCAGTTAAATGATCAGAGCGGACCAGCAACTCCCGTGACCTGAAACTGAAGCAGAAGAGTAAAAAAAACCTTTCCAACTTATCCTTTACACTTGAGCATCAACATATACCACGCAAGCAAAAAACTCAACTCCAAGCAAATTAAACATGAATATGAAGAGATGCTAAATGTCAGACTTCAAACTTTGCTTTTTACCATTTTGCACAAATGTCACATTCCAGCTGGAAGCCAAACAACCATCGAGGACAAACTCAAATGAACAGCAATACACAAAAATCAAATGGGAATGGAATATTTCTTGCAGCACAGCAAATACAACACCTGCCAGCTGAGGTACTCTGTTCTCCTTCAACATGAAAGGAATGAATAAAACTTACCTGTGGTGGTGTCAGTGGATGGTTCCCATTATCCAATCACATAGAAGAAGAAAGAAAACAAACAGACATCAGTTTCTTGTGTCAGTCAGCCCTCCTGTTTCAGATGCATAACCTCATTCGCTGCATGACAAATTATTCTTTGCTAAGAACTAGTTGTGAGTATTTATTACACGGCATGCTGCAGGGAAAAGACGTTTGAGTCTAAGGTTTATTTGGAGCACCTGACAGCTCTTTGTTGCTTCTCATCCGTAAATACTCTGCATACTCTTTCACGTGGTTTAGTTTATTTTGAAAAGTCTCAACAGGATCTTGAGCTTTATTGTGAAAGGTTTATGTGGAAAATAAACAAGCGGACATGCGATGGTTTTACCGTCATTGTTGCTAACGACAACCCATAAAAACAGGCGCTTGTCTGTCCGTAGTGTGGTTATATTAAATATAAGAGAAAGAGAGAACTTTAAGAAATTAATATAGCCACTACAGCGACCATCAGAACGGTGAAAAAATATTGCTGTAACAGTTTATTTTGCGACACCACGAAACAAACGGTAGCGTAAAATGAAACGATGGACGTTTTTATATCGTCATGCGATATATATGGTTATATCGAACAGCCCTACTAAAAACGATTGGCTTTGCTCAAAGAAACCAGTCTGCTTATTCCAATGAATTGAGCGTTAAATACTAGGGGTGCAACGATACTCGTATCGATATTGAACCGTTCGATACAGTGCTTTCGGTTCGGTACGCATATGTATCGAACAATACAAAATTTTTAATTTCTTTTATCAACTTTTCTTCTGACGATGCTGTCTGTGTTGAGAGCTCAGTGGATCTGCGTTCGACTACTCCGCCTAGGCTGCACTGTCGAGCGCAGATCCACTGAGCGCAGCGCAAGCTAGAAAGACAGAAGCTAAGCTCGTTGCAACATGGCAAATTGAACCTCCCCCACCCTCATTCTGATCTGGCGTTTGGAACTATTTTGGTTTTCATGTGACGTATGACCCTGAAGGTAAGCGCGTCAGTAAAACAGTGTGTCGGGTGTGCCACACAATGCTCAATTGCATGGGTGGGAACTACTGCGTTAGCGCAGTTAGCTCGTTAACGTGTTGGCCGTCCAGCCCCACGCATGGGGCGATCCGCGGTAGCTCGTTAACAGAGATTTGGTGTTAACGTCATTTCAGATTAACGCTGACAGCACTAGTGGGAACACAACGAATATGACTGCACATTTACGCCGACATCATCCTAGTGCAAAGACAAGTGGAAGCAGACAAAAACAACAAGCATGCATGCTACAAACTTTACCCGAGTCATTTAGACAGCCGTTAGCACAGGATTCTCCTTATGGGGACCTGATATGTTTAATATGCTGCTGAGAATATAGCCCAGAAGAAGCGTATAGTATAGCTTTTATTTTGGAAAGAGACATTTCTCTGTAATAAACTCTCTTTTCCAAAGATGAGTGGTATATATATATATATATATATATAATTTTAATAAATGACAAATTAAAAAAAGCATGAACATTTTTTGTATCGAAAAAATATCGAACCGTGACACCAAAGTATCGAACCGAACCGTGAATTTTGTGTATCGTTGCACCCCTATTAAATACATTTATGTACACATAAAGATATCTTTGGACCGACTTTGGACCAATATCTTCTTCAAAGCCCAACCAAACTGACAGGCGCCAAAAACTGAAACATTTCATAAGCAGTGAGACATGAAAATTTTCACGTGAATATTATTATCAAAAACATAATTCTGGGTTACAAGAGACAAATATCTTCATAAATCAAACCATCAAACTTCTGAAATATCAGTACTGGCGTTGGCTGTCTGGTAAAGGCGAGCTTTGTGCAGCTGCTCTGCACGCGGTGAACAGACAGCACATCTATGATGAAATGCTGCTGGCAACAACAGTGAAGGAAGTGTGTGCGTGAACCCCACCACACAGGGTTCGCTGCCGTGGACGAAGCAAACACGCCTCTTTGTAGTAAATGACAGATATAACATTTTCCAATCACAGTCGGGTGGGTACTCATTTATGAGTGAATTGAATTGAAATGAACATGAAGACTGCACCACTGTACGTCCAACATGCATGTCCCCTCCATATGACGGTAAAGCACAGCGCTGCTCCTGCCTCCACTCACTCCACAAAAATAACTATTTGTTTTAATCTGCTGAAGTAAGCACATTTCCAAAAACAATTTCCCTTTCTTGAATGTTTCACCTTGAACAGGCTCGATTATCAAACTCCTCAGGATACTGACGTGCTGTTAGAAAAGATTCTAAAATCAGCGTCCCGCTGGCCATCTTTGTCTTTTGTAAATGAAGTCTATAATTTGAAAGTGCTAAATTCCTGCGACAGTATCTTCCCACACACTTTGGTTAAGAGAGCTGTCCCCAGTTGAAAGTGAAAGTTGTCTGTTACATTTTTGTGGTAACCCGTTTCTTCAGAATAGATATCACCACAGAAATCTCCTGGAGTATTTATTACCGTTTAACAGGCTTTACAAAGATTACCACTGTAAAAGTAATCGCAGCAGGAGCTTAATGACACATGCTTTATCAGCATACTACTCACTGAGGATGTCTCAAGCTTAACAGCACTGATTAAGTTTCAGTGGCAGTCATTTCAGTTTATTTACTGAAGACCAGTAAATAAACTAGCTAACTGGAAGAACTTAAGGGATACAAGTGGAAAAGAGCCATCATCAATGTTAATAAGTATTCCTGCAATTTTCCTCTAACTAGGGTAAAATATCTGCTCACTCCCTTTCTTATATCATAAACTAGGGTTCTTCATAAAGGACAGGAAGCTGTCCCACAGGCTACATGGTCCTGATACACCAGGGGTGTCCAATCCCAGTCCTCGAGAGCTACCGTCCTGCAGGTTTTAGATGCATCCTTGTTTTGACACACCTGAATCAAATGAATGGCTTGTTATCAGGCCTTTGCCAAACTTGATGGCATGCTGAAGAGGTAATCAAACCATTAGGGATGCATCTAAAAACTGCAGGACAGTAGCTCTCGAGGACTAGGATTGGGCACCCCTGTGATACACAAATCAACATTTCATTTGCTGTTTTCATTTATGTCCATTCTAGTTTGCATTAAATCCCGTAACACAGTGGATAAGGTCGACTACAAAGAAAGAGCCACAGAGCCAAGAATGATTACTTCACGCTTTACTTTCTATACGTAGCTCATACACGCCAAACTTGTTTTTAAGTTATAAGGCGTTTTGTCAATATTCGCCCAATAAATAATGAAGCTGACCTTGAGGGCCGTGGTGGATGTAAGCCAGATTTGAATGGACAGTTAACATGACCCCACTCTACGTCCCTACTGAGAATTGATTTTAAAATTTGAGCCATCATGTTTACTGACAGAATTATAACATGCAAGCACAAACAGACGCTACCAAACGCCTCTCTGGTGGAGGTAATAGACGTCTTTCTACCTGAGGCGAGCGCTATTGTAATTTATTTATGTTCTCCAGGCTTTTTAGGAACATTAGAAAGCTCTTCTTTTGAAGTTTGCTGCCTTTTATTCCATTCTGTCAACATTATCCCAAACTCTTCAGTACCGTTGAGCTCTGGGGAGGCCAGTCCATGACAATGTTCCACTGCCAACAGCTAAAAGCTCTTTGGGAATCACATTCTTACACTATGGAAAAATACTGTTTTATACCTGTCAAACTAATCTTTGGGAGTGTTCATTCAGCCAAAGAAACGTGTTTTATGTACCTAAAACCTTGTAACTAAAAAAAGAGATCTTGGCTATTTAAATATCCAAGTTAAGACAAATCAAAGAAGTGGTTTTATGTATAGATAAAACACTGGTTTATTCTTTGAGGCAGGTTAAACATGAACAAAACAAAAAAGGAGCCAATGTCCAAAGACTTCAGGAAGCCTGGGGAACGATTGGCCAAGACCACAAGTTACTAAAAAAATCTGTTTTTTTGGAAGAAAAATGCAGTGGCTCGAGACTTTTTGCACATTACTGTATAAGTCCATGAACTAAACTACACTTAGAAATGTGGGTGCGAGGTACTTGGCTTTCTAAATTATGGTGTGATTTAGCAGCACTAGCCTATCTAGATGTTAGCCTTGCAGGTTTTAGGAAGAACAACAAATTACAGAAAGCTGACAACAACAAAAACAACCGGGTGCATACAGACTGAAACCACAAACATCAACAATTCTAAAACATGGCTGTAGGAGCCTACATGCAGTTTAATTTGAAATGTATGTTTTTATTTTGATAGTGCAGCAAAAACAGGAAGTTAGGTGAGAGGAGAGTGGAGCCACATGGTTTTTTGTCCTCGCAATCTCTCTTTTGAATTGAGCTCCACAAGTTTTCATAATTTGGAATTCTGTTGCTGTGCACCTGTTTGGACTTTTGAAGTAAATATTGAGAAACTATCAAGGACTGTTGTTTTTTTTGGGATATGGAAAGAGGGACTAAGCAGAGCGTCAAGCTAAGGCTCCATTCGCAGGAAACCTGCAACGGCTACATCTTTTACTTAATGTATCCAATAGCACTTCAGTGTTTTCTTTGACAGTGTGTGTGTGTGTGTGTGTGTGTGTGTGCTTTCTGGAAGCTGTTGCAGTTTAATAAACCTTACATTTGTATGCTGCACAGTAACCTCTGTGCTCAACATCAGTGTTTTTAAAATCTACAGGGGTTACACTTAAAGAAATGTCAAAGAACTTTCTTTCCAACAGAATAAAGGACACATTAGTTCTGAGCCATTTTGCTGAAATGCTAATTAAAAACCACCCTGGAGGCTAAGTAAGCTGAGAATGCACTACTCAACTGTTAGAAAAGGACAAAAGACATAGCCTCATATGACAGCCTCAGTAAACAGGATGTTCATTTAAATTAATATTGCATATATATATATATATATATATATATATATATATATCATACGTCTGCAGAGACACTAGATAGACAGACACTACTTGCCTGCTAATTTGCTTAATTTAAATGATTAGGCTGAATGATTGCACGGAATCATCTTTAAGGAGCTTAAACAAGAAGCACTAGGTACACAAGTTTGTCCTTTGGTCAGCTGGCCATGTGTCACTTTACTCTACCACAGCTGACCTACAACCACTCCAACTACTGTTCTGTTTACTTTCCCTGCTTGTTTTCATCCTACTGCCACAGAGAGAGAGGCCACATGTCTGCAGGCAGGTAGGCCTAGGTAGTGACTGCTACACTGCAACATCTTCAAACTCGCAGGTAACCACCATCGGACTGACATGTTCACCAGTGACTGGCTGATTAGCAAGGGCAGCAACATTTAGTCAAGCAAATGATCCAAACTGTTGAGTGACTCAAAATGATAATAGAATATTTAAAGCTTTGTGGTTTCAGAAGGAAAGTCAGGCTGTGCTTTCGTAGCAATCCGGTGCACTGTTGTCTAATTTACATGGTTTGCAACTGAACATGACATCTATTTATCCCATTTACTCCCAGTTTTATCAAGGCATCTACAGTACACACACACACACACACGGGCTTGTACCTGGATTTTTAGACGCCTTGCATAGGTTACAACCTTTCCTAGCACATTCCCAGGAAAACCAAATCTTTGATAAAGTTCAAAATGTTTCTGTTATTTTTATTATTATTTTCCAAATGATTATACTTTTTATTGAGATGTTCAACTTCCATATTCATTTCCTGTATCAAAGGAAATACCAAAGCAGGTTTAGCTCAAATAAAACCACTTGGAACTAATCGCAGTAAAAAGGTTAAGGTGTGAGGCCAAATCTGATTTGCTCTCAATCCAACATTAAGAGCAGTTGGAGAGCCGCGACAGAAGCACCAAAGCCTTTTGTTTACTTCTCAGCCATTTCCTCCAAATCTGGCTGAGTCATCTGATTACTTGGATGCCTGTAAATCTAATTAGCCTTATGTCTCTCAAAACCCCAGTTACTGAACACTGACACTGAGAATTTTCTCTCCCAGTATCGTCAGCAGCACCAGTTTGGTCAACAAATGTGTCATCTTTATTTTCTAAATGCTGAAAGTGAAATGCTAAACGTACTCTTGCTTTGCAGTGCTGATCAAACCATCAGGCTCTTAGTCCTTTGGAATTTTCATACATTTTTTGATCAATTACAAAAATACATTTTGCCATATCTTCATATTTTATTTCCTGTTCAGCCAGTTTTATAATGAAAAGACGCCCACACACTTCCTCTGTGCCTCGCTGTCATGTGTACTTCCTTCTGTTTGGCTGGCTCAGTGATAAGCTGAGGAGGGGGTGAGGAAATGCAATACAAACAATAAAACTTCTCTGAAGATCATAATTAATTTAAATCATTTTAAACTATTTAGTCGGCTTACTTTACACTTAACTTCTCAGGAAACTTGGCGTTTTGGGGGCAATTATGACTTTTCTCCAAGTGAGCCCTCACCCCTTTAAACCTGTGGACTTTACTTCCTGTTTCCTGTTAAGGCTGTGACACGATCACAGAGCAATCAGGTGTGATTTAACAGAGATGATTCTCCTCTAATATGAGAAGCAAAAGAAAATGACATTGTTTACATTAGAGGTCGTTTAGGTGCAGTCCAAAGTGGCCCATCCTGTGGCGGATCCACTACACTAACAGCTCTGTGACAATGCAGAGAGGACGTTTAAGTGGATGGATGCTAGACTGCCTTCAATAAGCATTTCTACAGTAAACTTTCTCTTACATCATGCTGCTCAAACATGACTGCTACAACTTAAAATGCATCATTTGTTTTATAATACAAGGTAAACTAGCTCCCAATGTGACGCTTGACTTTCGCCTCAGTACTCTGAGGTAAAACAGATCCAGTCTGCAGCCCGACTGACAGACTGATCACCGATCAGCGTCTCGTGATCTGCAGTCAAACATCAAAAGAATCAGCCAGCTGCTGGCACTGCCTGATAGTAAAGGGCTGCACAGTCCACAGTGAATAAAAAGCCACATTTCATTTAAAAAGACTGAGTGAGTGGTTAGGGCGCATTCTACATGGGTGAAAGTGTCCCAAACAGCAGAGGTCCCACACCCACGCCCACTGGGCTGGACCGGTGCTGCATGGTATTCTAATGCTCTCTTTCCCACATGTCCCGCCTTTCTTTTCTGAAAAACTACCCAATAAAAGGCAGAAAAAATATTTCTATCTGACTCAACAACATGCAGTTAGTGGGGTTAGGTTAACTGGTCACTCTAAATTGCCCGTAGGTGTGAATGTGAGTGTGAATGACTGTCTCTATGTGTTAGCCCTGCGGCAGACTGACGACCTGTCCAGGGTGGACCCCGCCTCTCGCCCTGTGATAGCTGGGATAGGCCACACTGAGGTTCAGAAGGTTCTTGTCCATGCACTTGTGTCCTCACGTATTGATTATTGTAATGCTCTTCTTTCTGGGCTACCAAAGAAAAGTTTCAGAGGTCTACAGATGGTGCAAAATGCAGCTGCTCGCATTTTAACAAGAACTAGGAAATTTGAGCACATTAGCCCTGTTCTGAGATCTCTGCATTGGCTACCTCGTCAGGTTCGAGCAGATTTTAAGGTCCTGCTGCTCACCTACAAGGCTTTAAACGGATCGGCACCTTCATACGTCTCCAACCTTTTACACCTTTAGTTTCCATCCCGTGCTCTCCGATCTCAGGACTCTGGCCTTCTAAAGGTTCCTAGAGCCAGAAAAAAAGACTATTGGAGAGCTTTTTCTTTTCGTGCCCCGTTTCTGTGGAACACCCTCCCTCAAGATATTAGGCAGGCTGCTCTGTGGAGGTTTTTAAAACTAAGCTGAAGACACATTTGTTCTTACATGTCTTAATTCTGTGGCTTTTAGTTTTTACATTTTTACTGTTTTTAACTTGTATTGTGTTTTTTACTTGTATTGCTATGTATCGCTTTTATTTATTTATTTATTTATTTATTTATTATTATTATTATTATGTCATTGCTTTCATTTTAGAATTGCCTTCACATTTGGTTACAATTAAATAAAAACATTTGAATAAAGTTATGATTGTTTGTCTAGAGCACTGTTTACCACGACGTTCACATGAGCCTCGTCACTGGACCTGCAGCGTCCCTCTCTCTCATCCTCTGTCCACATTGTTCCACACCGGTCCATTTCAGATGCACTGCTCCATATTTTATTCTTGGCCAGAATTAGCCCCATTCTATTCACTGTTCAGTGCAGCTGTTTCCCCTGCTGCTCTGCAGCCAACAACCTGCCCGGACCTTCATGGGTTCTGTCACACATTCCCCCGTTCTGGCCTGCTTTGTCAAGTTTCCATCTGCCAATCGTTCACCCCAGAAGTATGTATTTATCTTCTACCTACAGACAGGCCCCCATATACATCGATCTGTCATAGCCAGCTAGCTCTGGCTCAGAGAATCACAATGTGTGTAAACAATACAGGTCGCTAGGAAGTTTAGCTTCCTAGCGACCTGTCATGGCTTTATAACGGGACTCTACCAATGTAGAAATATATATATTTATTTTTTCAGGGTGGGAGAACCCAAGCAAACACGGGGAGAACTCCACACAGAAAGACCCGGCCTGATGGTGGAATTGAACTATATATACACACTTACTTACTTACTCTTGACTTTGTACTATTCTATTATGAATGACACTGGCAGGAAGTCTGGTCAGAACTGAGGGCACTACTGTACATGCAGCCAAACATACAGATATTAGAAGTAACCTGCTGCTGAGCGCAAACAGCCAACAGCAGAAAGGCAGAGCACGAGTAGCTGAGGCAGTGAGCCAAAACAAAGCTGGACGAGCTTTAAGTCTGAGTGTCCTTACATGACCCAGCCGGAGTTTGGACTCGGCTAAATGTACTGAGACTCAAAAATCACACTGAAGTAATGATTCGCTTCAACTGTGGAAAACAAACAACACAGCAGCAGGCTGTCCTGTCTGCTGCTGGGCCACAGCCTCGTCAGCTCTTTGTAAAAGAAGACTCCTTAATGTTTCTGGGCTTCAACTCACATTTAATAACATTATGTCCCAAATATTTGGGCTGTGCAATGTTGGAAGCAACTAAATCTTCTACAACTAAACACTTAACCGACTGGTTGATGATGTTAGCACAGGCTGTAATACAGGCTGTCGTTTTAATTTGGATTTTGCAGGATATTTAAAAAACACTTTCATCCTGCCATGTCTTATAATAAAATATACATATGCTTTTTTTTGATAAATGGGAACATCAGCTGACCCGATGTTCATGGAGTCACTGCTCATAAATGAAGCCGATGTATTTGTTTTCATATCATTAGAAAGAGTTTCTGAGGGCTCAGATCAAGAGAGCGCTCGTCAGAAAAAAGAAAACATACTTGGATACTAATTGGTACAAAAACTAGATACAAGATACTTGTTTGCAACAGTATCAACACCAACAGTGTCGTGTTGGCCTCCTCCAGCCGACACACAACTTTGCACAGCACCACTGCAGACAGACACTAACAGCAGGCGTACCTAGGTTTTGACATTTTATAAAAACTAATAAAACATCATTATTTCTGAAACAAAACCAACATATGAGCGGTGCTAACATTAGCCACAGCAGTTACTCGTGTTATGCTCGTGTTGTTTAGGACATAAAGATCCAGACAGCAACAACTTTAGCATTATTAGCACTAGAGCTGCACGATTAATCGTTAGAAAATCGCGATCTCGATTCATACTTATGTGCGATCTCATTGCCAAATGACAACGATTTTAAAAAAGAAAAGAAAAAAAGACGAGGACGATTGTACCGCATTTTGATCCGGGACGTAATCTGCATGAAAACAAGCGCTCACTCTTCCTGCTCAACAAATGACAAGGGCGGAGCCTTATACCACGTGATACAGAAGCTGTGCCGTGTGATGCTAAAATTAGCAGGGAAAAAACAACGGAGAGCAGGTCAGGGATGACGAGAAAGTGACAGGAGAAAATCCGTCCCGGTCAACCACCCAAACATCAATAACGGGAACCTTGTACAGCGCTTCCCCATACCCGTCGACCTCCCGCAGGCACAAAGAAATTACGGAGGCTATCACTTATCACCTGACCAAAGATATGGCTCCATCAACACTGTGCAAAACGAGGGATTTAGGAAAACGATCAACAGCCTAGACAAACGCTACACAGTGCCGTCCCGCAACTGTTTTTCTATTGTTGCACTACCTGCTCTACACACGCAGCGTCGAGCAACGGTGGAGACGGAATTTCAAGCAGTACAACATTTTGCGGCAACGACAAAATGTGAGACATTTGTTGTTTTTATGTTTATTTATTGTTTTTATGTTCAGTCTCAACTGTTACGAAGTTGATGTGCAGTTAATAAGTGCAAGAAATATTTATACTGGAAAAGAAAATCGTGAGAGAATCGTGATCTCAATTCTAAGCACAAAAATCGTGATTCTCATTTTATGCAAAATCGTGCAGCCCTAATTAGCACTATTACTAACCCTAACTTGAGGAGGAGAAGAGAGTGAAAGAAAACTAGGTGCTAATCTTTAACCAACAAGTGACTGAAATTACAAAGGTCTACAACACAACCAAATCCAAAGAATAAGGACAACCGCCGTTGGGTGCCTGAAAGAGCCTAGCCTGCTGGGAGGAGGACTGCCATCCTGGAAGAAACCCAGCTTATATAGGCCCAAACACATGACGTCATCTCTTTTAATAGATAAAATAACAGCCAATAACAACGAGCCCAGAGTCGTGAAATATTATTAGTTTCCAGTTCCACACTAAAAAGACTGAACAACAAAAGAAGTAGAAAAAGACAGTTTTCATATCTCTAACAGCAGATTTCTTTTTCAGTACTTTCTTTGAAAGCGTGTTCTCTGTAAAGTTTCTTCATTCGTTAACTCTTGTCTATGACAACATTTCAAGTTCCTGTAACTGACATCAACATTTCTGATGTGAAACAGACATTAAACCCATTATTTTAAAGGTTTCATACACTTTGATTACCTTGTTTATCCAACCCAAACACCATATACTATTAAATACAACAAAACAATGCTAAAATCCCAGATACCAATTTTTTTGTATAACCAATAGCATATATCCAAAAAACAAGATTCTTCCAGTTTCCCCTAAACTGCAGTCAAACCACTGAACTATATCATGTCTGCAGGGGAGATTCACATGATATCTAACAAAACAAAGTTCAGATACTTGCATAAGTTTCAACCCTTTGGTCTTTTTTCATTCATTGGTTTTTGCTGCTTTGATCCTTTGCTCATAACATTGCTTTTACTGAGGCTGCAGCTTGTGGCCGTCTCTCTTGTTTCAGCGATTTTCCCTTATTAACTTCTGAAATGTCTTTCCAGCTGGGCGAGGGTTAGTGCCCAGTTAGGTTTGTTGTTATGAACACTGGTGTGCTGGTCCACCTACACTTTACTATGAGGAAGTTTGCGTCCACACTTACAGTGAGGAGCTCCAACAGGAACGACATGTTAGCATGTAGCTGTGAGGGTGTTGTGTATGAAAGAAAGAGACCAGCTTATAATCCGACATGTGTCACTGACTGACCAATTATCGGTCTGTGCTGTGAACACTGACGATTGGACGGCTCAGTTTTAGGGTCACTGCTGGTAGCATGAGGCCTGCTGAGGACCGTGCCATTGTCAGAAGGTTTGCTGTGTCTCCCAGCACAGTCTCAAGAGCATGGAAGAGCTTCCACGGGACAGGCAGTTAGTCGAGGAGAGCTGCACAGGGCCATACAAGCTGTTTAACCCACCAGTGGGGTCAGTATTTGCTCCAGAAACCAGACCCCTACAAAATGACCACCAGTACGGCAGCGTGAATATGGCCAAATAGTCAAACTTCTTGAGGGTGTCCCGAGGGCCCGACGTCCTCATTGGCCCCGTGAGCACTGCCCAGCACTGGTATTGAGAATGTGCAGGTCCACCACTGGCTCCCGCTGCTTTCCACAGACGAGAGCAGGTTCACCCCAAGCACAGGTGACAGATGTGAAGGGGTCTGGAAGAGCCGGAGAGAACGTCATGCTCCCTGGCTCAAACGTGGGAGGCCGTCCCCCAGGACACGTCTGTCATCTCATCAGGAGCATGCCCCAACCCCACAACACGCAAGCACGCAGGGGCCACACAAAGCGCGTCTTTGAATTTCGCCCTGTTTGTTAGTAATTTATAACCCCATCAAACGACAGAAAATGATCCCGGCTGCATCAGCACCAATATCCACCATTACTTTTTCCCCACTGACATGTGATGTGTTCTTTTTCAAAGAGCTCCTTTAATTTTGGTGAACAGTCTCCATCATCGTCCAGCTGATTATTACTCCACGTTTCCAGGTTGGTAAATGAATAATTTAACCCTTTATATAATGCCTTTGGGTAAGCTGATGTGTTAAGGATTAAAGTATTAAAACGTATAGTATTACTGAAATATCTGCTAAAAATACAAACCAATGTAGTTCTACAGATTCAAAATGCGATTAGAGATGTTCCTGCTGACTGACTACCAACGGCACCAACGTCTGAAATCTAGCTGACTTGTTCTGCACATCTTTAAATGCAATAACGATGTTTCTACTTTTGTGTATTTAATGCAACTTAACTGGGTCAAGAACTCAGTCTGCCTGTGACCTGCAAAGTTTGGACACTAATAATGGAAGGACTCCTCTGGATACTCAGTCTTGTATATTACTGAGCACCAAAGCATCAGTTTACCAGGAGTAATATAAATGCACAAAAAAGGAAATATGATCCAAACTAGGGTGAAGTGGCAGTCACGCCCTGAAGTTCGAGCTGCGTGTCTATAAAAAATAGGACGTTGCCAAAGGCTTGGTGGTTTCTGCCTGTTATTCTGTCCTGATGAGGCTAATGTTAAACTCATAGACAGGGACTGATACAGTATTATGAATACTCACATTGACGCTGCTCATCAATACTTACTGCTGTTGTTTTAGTTCAAAATAGGCCCGTAGCTATTAATAACTTTAGTAACTGCTTTATAAAAGTTACAGAATTAAATCCTTTCACTGTTTATGTGCCAAAAACATCATTTTTTTTCTGAAGAAAATATTTTCTGAACTTGAAAAATAGCGCAGTGAGGTATACCTAATATCCAGCCTTTAGGAATCTGTTCCTATATTAAAAGAAGCAAAAAAGAATTTTTGTGTGAATCTTTTGTGTCTCCAGGATGATTTGAAAACAAATGGCAGCAGATGGGAGCAGCTTTCCTTCACGCTGGAGCTTGTTAACCAGGCGCTTTGATTAAGGACTCCTGGCAGCTGTTCTCAGTAAAGACCTCAATGCTGATTATAGTTGCAAAAGAGAACAAAAAAAGTTTCCCTTCACACCACTCGAGCTCATCGTCTTGGTAACGGTTGGGCATTTTGCTTTTTGCAGTTTTAAAAAGACTCCACGTTAAACTACAACAGCATCTTCACAGCTGCTGCTGTGCTATCACACATTCGGTTGAGAAAACGCGGAGCTGCTCGGGCTTAACGTCACAGTCTTTATTCAAAGGTTTGCTCCTGGATACTTTTCACCTGCATGTCTGGGTGCAGATGTGGGTGAAACGCATGCAACTTACATGGTGAGACTCATGCATCATATGAAGCATCAAGTCACTCAATGAACCATTGCAACCCAAGAAATAATTACAGTTCTATTACAACAGCTCACAGTGAGTTTGAACGAGGCCCCTCTGAGACACACCCCTGCCTGCAGGTACTAAGAGAACAAGTGATTACAGCCTGTAGGCAGGTTTACAGGGAGTTGCCAAAACATGACGTTGTGTGTCAAAGAGGAGTCAGAGACACACAGACAGCACTGCTTTTGTTATGCCTCACTACAGTGCTGTGGTTGTGTAAAACATAGGGCAGTGGATAGGATCAGGACAACAGTACAATCTGTACATCTTTAATGCTTGTTGAACCAAAAAGACAAAACGAATCAGGCATGTTCTCTACACAGATATCCAAGCTGTCTGACGTAGTGCAAAAACTACAGTAATGTAACTTTTTGAGATTTGAGTGCAAAAACAAAGGAGTACTTCTGGTTGTCTCAGGCAGTGCTGTGCTGCCAGCCTTCAGTCCAGTTGTTGGTGGACTTCTCAGCCTCAGTCTGGGACTTTCAAAGCAACAGAATACTTTAGAACAAACAACCTAGTTACCGGTTACATTAACCGGTACATTAATCGCAGCAGTGATCGTTTGATAGCGTGTGGCATCATTGCAGAGGCCAGCTGTGGCAGTGTAACGTCTAACTACGACATTTCATTTTCTGATTGTTTGAAAAATAACATGTAAAGGACACATTTCACCATTAAAATTCAACTAACTTGCTACACTTGATAGCCGGGACAACACGAGGGCGCACGTTTTCATGGCTTCACAGGTTGGACAGTTGTGTCTGTATGTGAGCAGTTGTTTCTGACAGCTGCAGAGTACAGTATGTACAGCCAGGCACGGATCACACCACCCAGCACAGTTTGTCAAGACTTATTCCTCCTCGTCACTATGACAGATTCACACATTATAGTAGTGCCAACCAAATACTTTCTATAGACAACGTGTACAGGGCGAGACCTACATTGCCAATATTATGTAATCAAATCCTGCAAATGTAGCACTTGTAATGCGGGAAAATCCCACAAAATTACAGCAGTCTCATTATGTTCATGCTTTCTCTCCGTCCCTCGTAGGATTCACAGATTTCATTTGCAGGAAGGCACACGGACGTGTACATCTCCATCAACTCATTACTTTATTATTGCAGAAGGACAGCATTAGCATAACGCTAACGTGTGCGTGTGAACGACTAAACTGACTGAGTGCTAAAACTGACCTAAAGCTGGCTACAACAGTATAAAAAGCACATTTGAACAAATCAGTGTAAGCGTAGTAGTTGCCGGGTGAAGATTATTACGTGCCTGCAGCCTCACGCTGCTCCACCTGCCCCCTCTGCCCCCCTCTGCTCCTCAGGCCTGAAGCACACTGACCGGGCTGCTCTGTATTTCTATTAGCTCAGGTTGGTTCTCCACACTCTGGACTCTCCTCAGTCCAGCTGTGGTTCCTTCGCTGCTCTGCACAGCCTCAGCATGGCACAGCTCAATATTCCATCTGCTATCTGTCATCTTTTACATAACTGCAGACTGCTATGTTAATGACAACAGACGGCTAATGTGACTGTCAGGGA
This sequence comes from Perissodus microlepis, assembly GCF_051167445.1. Taxonomy (NCBI): domain Eukaryota; kingdom Metazoa; phylum Chordata; class Actinopteri; order Cichliformes; family Cichlidae; genus Perissodus; species Perissodus microlepis. Next base: position 1,328,274 of record NC_140481.1, read on the forward strand.
ATTCATTGAAAACTCATTTTAAAAAATGTAACAACACCAATCTGACTTTGTGCACAATCATATTATTATTTTATATAAGAAAGTCCTTGTGTGTTATACTACTACTAATAATAATAGCCGTTCATTAATCAAATCACTCAGCCTTTGATGTTAAACTGAACAGGGACTCAAACCAACAACCTCTGGGTTAATTTCAATGAAGTCCCCCATTATTTGTTAACACAGCAGACAGAAACTGTCCAATTACCCCCCAAAGTGTAGAAATGCTTCCACGGGAAGCACTGAAGGGGAAGTATATGTCAGGCTCAGATTAAATAACACATGGACTTATGTAATAATAAGAAAGAGTGTAAACAAACTAAATGTACTGTTTCTTGCAATTATCGAGCAAGAAAAGAAAATCACAGAAAGAGAAAACAGAACTTGTCCCAGTGAAGCTGCAGCACCCAGACGAACAGACGAGATCTTTGCTGATCAGCTGACAGCTTTGCACGCCATTGGCAAAAAAAGCACAGGCAGGATTTCTACCCCTCGACATTTTTATAGCAAGCAGACTTTTGCAGTGATCCGTATTATGAAAAGAAGCTGAGCATGGTTTGCAGTAAGTACTGAAAGAAAAGCAGCCAACTATTGCTTAGCATAAGTGTTAGCTTTAGTTAACTGTTGGAAAACCTGCAGGTGACACAAAGAGCTCGTTGCAGATGTGGCAACACTCTGATAGGTTTGCTGGACTGATGTCATGTATCCAAACAGACACTAGCTGTGCCTGAAGTCACCCTGCCTACTCACACACTACGTTATGTGAGATTCCATATTCCAAAGGTAAACATTTTGTTTACTAGATGCCCTGATAATGACCAATGCAACACAAAGGTTTGTGTTTATGACACAGTTCCTGCCATAAAGGACATCTACAGGAAGCAGAATCATCAAAGACCCCAGTCACCCATCACGTGGACTCTTCACCCTCCTGCCCTCTGGGAGGCGCTACAGGAGCCTCCGGACTAAGACCACCAGGTACCGGAACAGCTTCTTCCCCACAGCTGTCAGACTCCTGAACTCTGACCCACGTTAACACATGGACTGAACATACACACACCCACAACCACCTACACACACACACACAATGGACAACTGTAACCTCAAACACACAATAATAACATGGACTGAACCACCACTCACAACCACTAGCACTTTATATAGCCTCTTAACTGCACTACTGTATAGTTCTGTGTAAATAATCATTCTGTACATACGATAATTTTTAACCCTACAACTGTTTATAACTTGCATAGTTCACATTTCTGTATAACTGTATATCTCAGATTTCTGTATAGTTTCATATTTATATCCTGTTCATAGCCTGTACTCACTACAGCCTGCACATACTTATAGTTATAGCATATTCATAACATACTTCACACCGTGTACATATTACATACCGTAATAGACCTATTTCTGTAATATACTTATATATCTATATTATTGCTAATATATATTGTAATACATCTATATGATGGCTAAAGCACTTCTGGATGGATGCAAACTGCATTTCGTTGCCCTGTACCTGTGACATGTGCAATGACAATAAAGTTGAATTCTATTCTATTCTATTCTACATCTCTGCAAACACTGACAGATTTGATCTTCTAAACAGCTGCTGCAGCACGCTCCAGCTGTGTCCAAGCATTCCTGAGCAGAGTGGCAACACCACTATTTGAATTCCATAAAAGAACACATAATCGCAGCATTTTGGACACAAACTGTTGCATTAGTCACTTAGACTTTTAGTAACTGCCAAAGATGTTGCAGCAGGGAGGAAACGTTAGGAACAACAATCCCGACCATAGTAAAATGCAAAATACAACAGTTCTGCCATGAAATAATGAAATCCACAACACGTTCATAGAACCCTGTGTTGGGTTCACAGCGATGAGACTTCAGCTGTCTTTTGAAGATAAGATTTCCCAATCGCACATCCCTGAGGCGTAAAGCTGAGCTTTAACTACGGTCAAGAACAGCAGAGGTTTGCATTTGAAAGAAAGAGCCAGTGTGATGAAACACAACATATCTGAGCCATCAGCTGGATGAATGCTTTGATCAGAGCACAGACAGATGTGGTCTGTGGGATATATGAAGGATCAGGTACAAGAAAAAGAGCAGAATGTTCAAACTTGTAGAAAGGCTGTTACTGAGCTTTGTCTGGTTTGTACAGCCACTCAATTAAGCACTCACTCAGTCATCCAGTGAAACTGTGTGAAACTCTACAGAAACATAAAGCAGTTTATCAGGTTTGTTTCACTTTGCATCCTGACACATACTTTCAAGTGTTTTAACGAGCTGCCACTAGTTTAAAGGGTTTACAACCTACAAAATACTGCATGTTTGAGTACTGCTTGCAGGTCTTGCGTTCAGCTTCAACAAGACCCCACATCTACTTAGGGCAATAAGTAAGAGCAGCCAATAGTGAGACAACAAACCTAAGGGCTCAGACGTCACTGTGCCACTTACTGCTTCTCACTAAGTTCATTGCTGAACTGAGGCATTCATATTTTACCAGCTTCCCTCAGACACACGAAAACTTAGTGAACGTTTTTATCCTGAAGAACATTTAAGGCATCAGCTCACTGACGAGTACAAGTGTAGGAAAGCTGCATTCATGTGGATGGGAACTGAGATCAAAAAGCCTTTTTTAAAAAACACAACACAGCAGGTTAAGGGCTGTGTCAGCAACAACGTGGGACCACAGGGAGGTTAGGTGGGACTGATTTACCACACAGGATCATCTCTACTATGCTCAGGCTCATCTGACTCCTCAAGGCCAGTTAGTGAGTTGTGAGTTAGTAGGACAGGGCGATGAAATGGCAATCATTTCAAAATAACTTTCCCTCTATCCGGTCGTTAAGTGATGACGTGACGAATCCGGGCCTAAAGTAGTCTGCGTTTAATATGGCTTTTGTGTTGTTAACATGTTTAATGTTTTGTATTTTCTTCTATTTAATCTCAAAAAGCTCCTAAAACAGTCAGTGATCTGTTGACCTCCCTCGGCTTTTATTACCGCTAATCATTTATTTAAGCTCAGTTTTTAAAACCTGAGGATGTAACTGCAGCCCAGCCCATGCAGCAGTATATGAATGACTAACCTCGTACTGTGGATGGATTATCTCAGTTGTTCTCCTGGCTGAAGTTTGGTCCTTTTACAGCATCCTGCCATGCGATTACATTTGTTCCTGACCACCGAGAACACTCACGTTAACTTTTATCGAGTGGAAAAAAAGTTAGCTTGTTTATATTATGCTAACATAGCTGTGTCGCTAGCGGTCACGTAGCACATCATTATATACCAGCTAGCCAACCTTCAGTAACCCTACAAACGTCACTGCTGTTTAGTTTTCTGTCTTCATTTATGTTGGAAGTGATAACAGAGCTGTACGTTTGAATTTGTTTCCAAAACCCCGCAGTCAGGACATGCTATATTGTATTTAGATAGAAGCTAGCGAGCTAACTTCCTGCTAACTTCTAACTCCGTTAAATGTCATAAATTCCGTTTTCATGGATGCCTGGATGTTAAACTCAATTGTTACACCTGGTAGAGCAGAACGCTGATCATTTTATTAAAGATGAAAGACTTTAGACAGTTTTTCAACTCTCAGTAATGCCACAGTGATCGTTTGATATATGGACCTGCAGCGGAGTTTAGGCCCAGACACGGCTAGTGACGTCAGACTTAACGACCGGATAGAAATAGACGGTCAAAATAAAGTCGACAGAACTCGTTCCAGCCACATTGTGACAGACGCAGCGCACCATAAAATAAAGACTTGTGAAGGTGACGGCAGCGAACTGATTTTGGTAACTATGGGGTTCTGTGCACTGGTCAAAGCATTCGACTCCAGGCACACAACGCTCAGCTGAAAACACTTCACACAGACGGGCTGGTTTCCTGCCGACCGCACGGAGGCAGTGATGACAGCTCGTCTCTCCCTGAGAGCTCAGCTCCTGTGCATGTGCGACATGACGCCAGATAAGGAGCATTTATGACATTTTTGATGGTTTCATTGAAATGTAAAAAAAGAAGAAGTTACAGAAAATGCACTACATTGATAAATATGTAATTATCGAGATAAGAACTGACTTACATCAGGATTATTTTCTATTTAAAGTCAGACAAAGAAGCAGAATAGCGTACTCTGCAGCCATGTTCAAAGCATTTTTTCACAAAGGCACATGTGACCTGCACAGAGTTCACAGATCCAGGTACAGTTTGTTCCATAGCACCGAGTGGACAACAGCTGCAAGCCTCTCAGCCGCCGCACTGAGACAGCGAAGTTTTACTATCATTTATTTACTTAGCCTGACACAGTCGTCAGTTTTCTTTATGCTCCTCTTTGTTTACGTCTCAAAGTTCATTGAATATATAGAAATGCTATAGTATTATGTACTAATATCTACATTACTTATTTGGAAGTGACCAAAGATTTTAGTTTTTCCATTTTGTTTGTTTTTGCTCAGAATTTATTTATTTTAACATTTATTTTATTCAACTTCTATTTTTTATATTTAGAATACTGTGGTGTGATGTTCCACAGTACATTTATCTGTACATTGTTTAACTTTTGACAGAAAATAAATCATATTTAAATCAAATGAGTTATACCTTCACTTTGGAGTGAAAATGAACTTTCACGCTTTCCGATCATTTGATTTATATGAATTATTGATTCTCATTGGCTCCGTTTTGAGAGTCTCCCTCATCACTTAGCAGCAACGAGGAAATTCCACTCATGCAAATGAATCTGATGCTGTGCGTGTTTGTGGAGGTACGCTCCTTTCTATTTGTCACGATTACACATATTACACGACACTTTTCTTAAAAGTAATGCAGTAATCACTCCCAGGGAAAAGTAATTCATTACACTACTTGTAACGTTACTTTCATGTTACTCTGTGAAACACACTCATAATTTAACAATATAAACCTGAGGCTACACCCTCACACACCAACACAAATCCCGAATGAGGACACACACGTCGCTAAGATCTTAGTGAATACGAAGCTGATCGCACAACGTGAAACTGAACAGCAGCACAAAAAGGTGATCGACACAGTGATTCTGCTTTAGGAACCTGAACAGGTAGAAGAGGAGGCTGTTTGTTACCTGTTGACGTTCAGGCTCTGCTGCTCGTGTTCAGCGTTCACTCAGGTTTCACTCTGGGTTCTTGGCTAGCTTAGCGTTAGCATGCTGTCTGTGCAGATGCTTGCAGAGAACCAAAGTTGTGTTAGCAGCACAGTGCAGTTGTTTCTGTCCTGGATGCAGGACATTTACCATTTATCGTGTCCTTTTGTGCAATAAAAATAATCCATGCTTTAGCCTGTATCGCAATTTCCCTCCTCTGACACGCCAACTGAAATCAGCTGATTGTAGCACGAGTGCAAGACCTGATAGGCGTGACGGACACTTTATGTTTCCCCCTGTGTAGTCACAGCATACCACGGCCCAGCTGCTTGGGCCTAAACAAGGTTCTGTTGGACTACGGTCGAGCTCTTACCAGAGCCAAACAGGAAGCTCCATAACAACAGCTGCCTCTATGGACATCACTGTGTTCAGTAATAAACAGACAGCAGGCAGCTAGCTCATTTTAAAAGTGGCTACCAGTAGCCTGTCTAAAATCCTGTTATACCCAAACATCACAGGATCAAATAACAATAGTGAAAACTGATGTAGCAGAGACTGACAGATTCTCCCTGTCACTGCACGCATGGTGTGGCTATGCAACTATGAAAGCCAAAATGCAGCGATTAGAGCCATCGTTCAGTTTGACATGTTGCACAAATTCAGGATTTCATCAGCTGTAATCCTCCCTCACCGACCAAGGGAAGTGCCATCAAACCCGCCTCAGTGTGGACATTTGGATCCCTGAGCTCCCAGTTGATGTGTCACCAATCTAACACCTGCAAAATGCATGAGAAGTTGATTACAGCCAGACAAAGCTTTGTCTATTAGATCGAATAACCAGACAATCTCTCCTTACAAGTCCCAGTGCTGAACGGGTCGGACAACATGAACTCGTGCACATTACTGAATATTGAAAAATGCAAGACAAATGAAGGTAACTGCAATAAATTATTTTAGGACGGAAGAGGGCACATTAGGCCTCATGATGACACAATCATTCATTTTATTGTACTATGAGAGTTTAAATCACGACTTCCTGAAGAGGAAATTAAACCCTGTGGTGAGCCTTCAGTCTTCAAAATCATAAATAAACAGCTAGCTGAAGAAGTCCAGTATATTTATCAATCACATCTAGCTAGCTTAAAATCAAAATGTGTGCAAATAATCATGTTGGTACGTAACGCAGTGGTAGCAGCAGGTTGACATTTATTTGTATTGGATCAAAATGACGTGGTTAGCTGTTCTACGTGCAAATGGTTTGTTTGTTTTTTCAGCCCACACACCAAAAACTAAATTAACAAAATATGAATTTAAAGCTTTAGCCCATTTTAGCAAAAGATGGTTTTCATTTTAACAGTTTTACCATTTTTAAAATGCCAACGGGTCAAAATGTCCCCTTAACAACAACAATTAAAGGTTTTTACTCCCAAGTGAAAATCTAAAGATAAACTTGGCAGAAACAGTGATTTGTTTTATCTCAATATCAACTGATATGGGAAAAAAAGATTAGAGAATCATTTTCCACATCACTCAGCCCCATCCAGCGTAGATGACGGCACCACTGCACCACTATCATTGTTTTTAACTTTGCCTTCTGTCAGCGTTGAGCTTCCAGACTGTGTTTATACTCATCTAAAACGTGAGTGTAACTGCGCTATGACAGGATCTCTTTTGTAGTGCTCTTGTAAGTCAGTTATTGTAGTAGGCCATGACTAGGTGCAGTTCAGTTCTTCTCAGTACAATACTCTATGATTGATCCCTGGACTAATTCAGGGACTGGAGTATTGATTTTAGGCAGTGATGAAGCCCTGACATCCGGCTCTCTCTGCCATTACATCTTCCAACACCTAGCTCACCACAAAAACAAACTAATATCTTAAACTCTTGGCTTAAGATATCAGGCCAACAATTGCACTTAATATCTTTTCAGCTGTCAATAAATACAGGCTGATCCAAAACGTTTCTGCTACCACAGAATCACATTTTCTCTTTAAAAACTGATAAATTCATATCTGTTGGAATGAAACAAGGTTATCACATAAGAACCATAATGAGGACTGCACAGCTTCAACCAAGTCTGCATGCACATGCATGTAAACACACACTCTGACTTGCAAAGACAACAGCACTCAGAACAGGAGAGGAGCAGGTGCACAGCACGGGTATCTCAGCGTAGTTATAAGGTCTGCATGCTTCTCATTTGAATGGACAACTGAAACTTTGAATGAGACAGTGAAGGCCTCCATTACATCATCTGACTAAGGGCAACCTGGTGAAGGTCATCCTAAGTGTTTAATGCAGGGACACTGGAGACTCTGGAGATGCACCAATCAGACGGCCAGGGACCAGAATCAGCTGATTTCACCGTTCCTGGACCGGTGATCGGCGCTCAGCCTCCCATATGACTATTTATAAGCCAGTCTGTTTCATCCATGCACAACACATGCACAGTGGCACAAGCAAGTAGCCACACACACACACACACACACGCCTACACGCTAACATGTCCTTAGCATGGGATTTCCTCATTGTGAGCAAAGACACAAAATAACCCAAAGTTCTTGTTTGGTGAAGTAAAATGCTGAAGTTGCCTGGACAGCGACTCATTTTCAGTTAACAATGTAACCCTCCTCCCAGAACTTTATTATCTGCTGTTTCAAAGAGAGAAGATGCTTTAAATTAGAGCAATCTGGGATACATTTAATAATTTATTTTACAATGAAAATGAGATTTTGCATTAAAGAAAATAGAATTTCTTGGTATATGCTGTCAGGTATATTTCTTAGAAAGACAACTGGAATTTATACACTTTATACACTTCAAATCAGTCACAAAAATTTACAATTAGTGCATTTCCATGGACTCTGAATTTCACTCCAACCCAGACGACTTTGTTCAAGCAAACCAAACTTCTCATTCTGTGAGCAAAAATGATGATTACGACTACCACAGCATGGTTATTAAAAGAATGTGCACACAAATTATAATAAGGCTTCTAGACACGAAAAACAATCAGGCCAAAGAAATAAGAGTTAGCTAAGATGCTGAAAGTATCCAAAGACTTCGCACACACCACACTCAATAAATTTAACATAAGCCACAGCAGAGGAAACAAGAGAAATGTGCGTTTTAGCTGCACACTAGGATGAGAATGGGTTTCAATTAACCAAACAGTCCTTTTTTGTCTACAGCAGCGGTGCCCAACCTTCGTTGCTCCACAGTTTCATGTCAGACAGTATTTTCACGGACTGGCGTTTAAGGTGTGGCGGATAAATACAACAAAATAAAAGATACGACACAAACTGGTATTTTGTAAATATAACAATAAACGTGAATTCAGTGTGTAATTGTGTAACTTTATTAGCAGCGTCCTCCTGAAATGCACCAACAACATTGCACCAACAGTGTTTTCAGTCCCGAGTTTGTGCATTCAAAAGAAAGCTTCTTAGTAAGGTAGAGCCGTCAAGCATCACAGCATAAGACTCGTACTGCTGAAGTGCATTCATGATAGAGCCTGGTCAGTGCTTATTTAGCGAGTCACAAATAGAAAAAGTGGCATGACAGTTTCAAAGTTTCAGTTTTATTACTGTTTATGTTCACTGCCACCATCTTGGATTGTTGGTAGTGTTGCTCTGACTTTCCAAGTAAGAAACCCTATTCAGACTGGGAACTCTGAAATTCCACCTTCTGAATTCATCTGGATTCTTACCCTGGTTGATAAACACGAGTGTGACCCAGAAACATGTAGACTCTACAAACAGGAATGTGCACAGTCACTGAGCACAGTAGCAAAATAGTGTAATGGTTTACACAGTTGTCTAACATGCAAAAGGTCCCTGGCATCGCATCAGGAAGGGCATCGGGTATAATTATCTGCCAAATCAAATATGCAGAGCTATTTGCTGCCACGACCCCTTGTGAATAATGGAACAGCTGATAGAAGCTTCTTAGAAATGAAATCTGCACAATACCTTTGATCTCTCAGAATTTTATTAACGGACTTGTCAGAAACCTACTTTGCGGCGCGCCTCAGCTTTTCTTTATTAGGGGACAAAACTGACGACTGTCAAGGCTCCACCTTAAATACATTCAAACAGGTTTCAACGCACACAAATGCTTAACAACAGCCAACCAACACATTACATCTATTTGCTGCAGCTGGTTCTGCTGCAAACAGTGCAGATTACATATACTGATATCACAAGTGAATACTGTCCTCACACGCTCTTGCAAAAAGTCGCAAAGACAGAATGACCTTAAATGCCATTCATTCAAAAGCACTGCTTCCTTTACTTTCTCTCTTTTTGAAATAAAACGGACGGTGCTTGAAAATGTCTGTTAATTCTGAATTCTATAATTGAAATGATCTTTCGATGTTTTGGGCACAGAGGGCAACGTTTTTACTTGGATTAATGATGTTACTGTTTACTTGGAACAACAGCTGCAGTCATATAGTAAGTGCTGTGCAACACATAAAGCCTCTCATCCCAGCATCAAGGCAAAAACGAAACAAAAATAAAAGAACACAAATTCCCACAATCAGCTGTCTCGCTCAGCCTCTCACGCGTTAGCCCCCCCCAACAGTGCGTGAAGGTATCACTACAGCTTGTTAAACGAATATCGCACTACGGCAAGGCACATAGGACAGGTGACGCTTGTTTGTAAATAGCTTAACACTTGGGAACGACTCTGTCCACTAGAGCCAATCATCCTCTATGTAATCCCAAACACTAAAGTCGCTAATGCACTGTGGAAGGGTCTGCTTGTTTTACACGCCAGATGTTAGCTGGACACTTGAGTGAAAGTTCCTGTTGTTAAACCGAAAGCAAAGGTTAAGGCGGAAATCTAGGTGACATACATGTATTTATGTCAAGTGACAGAAGTAAACCGAGCCGTGCTCATTGCTCGTGGGATACTTTGAGCTATGAGGGAAACGATAACTTGGGCCCGAGAGCAACTCCCTCAACTCTTTATCAAAGCCATTCCGGGGTACGTGCTGTTCTGTTTTCCTGACAGAACCTCGAGCCAAATATCTGACAACTGCACGGCCTCTCGCTTTCTGTTGACATTAGCCAAAGATGAAAAAACGCGGATGAAAGTTTCTGCATTATTACAAGCAAGTGTGCAATTCGGCGACGGTAAAACACGCCGGGAACGGAATAAAACTTTAACTTTTAGCGAAATTCTTCTTTTATTCCTGCTGCCTCACTCCGACAACACAAACCGCCGTGGACGCGGAGAGCAGGGTCAGATCGCTGTTATGTTTAAATATTTGTTATGAAACGTTGCTGTTTCAAAAAGAACTGCGCACCGAACTGCTACACAGAACCCGACAGTTCTGCTGAGGTCCAAGTCACGTTTGTCCACGAACCAACAATCCCGCGATTAGCAAGGCACTTGAATTGCACGAATTGTGAATGAAGTTCGTTATACGCCGTCCCTTCATAGGACATAAACACATTTGCGGCTATGTTAAAAATTAATATGAACATTAGCTTAGGAAGCGCGACGCACCGCGATTTAGCTACCACAGCTGCGCACAGCTAGTTTTTGGAGAGGCTGCTGTTAATAGCAAGACTGCTGTCAAAAATACCCCCAACCCCACCCTCTAAAACAAACATACCGCATATGCAAGACGAAGCCCGTGTCCAAATATCACTCGGAGTCCCAGTGGGTGTGCATTCCGCCTCAACTGGAACCAGCGTTGATCTCCGTCGGTTAAAGTGAACGGGACACAGCGCCAGGGTTTAACCTGAAATGACCCGCGCCAGTGCAAATCAGGCGAGGTCTATGCGCGCGGAGTGGACTGAGTGCAGGGTGAGCTAACGGTGTGAGCGACTGTGTCAGTGTTTGCTCTGGACGCTGAAAACTTCAACGTGGAAGCGAAAACAAACGCTGAAAAGAAACAGCTCATACACATTACAGACGACACAGTAGCAGCTCTCCGACTGAACGCTGTGGGGAATTAGAGAGCAGAACAGGAACTGAGCGAAATAAGCCTCGCCCTTATTACAAACTCCAAGTTTTTTTTCTCCTCGCTCTTTTTCGATGGCGGTTGGCGGCTGGTACAGTAGGCCCGCCTGGTACATGCCGACAGGGCAGGAAACGCTGCTCCGGCTTTATTCTGCACTCGTGTGAGGTGGGCTAACACACTACTACTGCATATATACGCAACACTGGCCTAAATACAGCACATATATTGGACTTTAGTCATTTTTGCGTCACTTTCTATAGATACATCAGAATGCAAGTTATGCATGTGCACACAAGTATGTAACAAATGCTTTATGCAGAAACCTGAATACTGTTTTCTAATCGTTTCTTTGTTTCACATAAAGTATCATTTACTCGATTCATTGTTTCATGTGTGTGTGTAGAACATTAAGTAAGGTTGAATTTCCACAGCAATGCTCTTGTTTTCACAGACTGCAGCAACAACAGTGAAAACTATTAAAGTAAACCACTGATGAAAAGAAGGATGTTAATCTGGCTGTATCATAGAGAATTAGGTCATCTGACCTTGAATGTCAAACTACTGTGATGTAATAAATTTGTGACTTCAAAAGTTACTCTGTCTACCAGAAATGTAACATCTTGGGTTTTTCCTCACTGCTTTCCTTTTGGCGGGGATCCTCCTCATCGTGCCAGGTGGGTGGGCAACCCTCCAAGTTGTGAGTGTAATGACTGGAGAACAAGGCGACATCGGATTTTGAAATCGACACCACAGGTGGATCTACTAAAGCCTTGGATGAGTTTGAATCTCAGTTAGCGCAGCCTCAAGGTAAAGATCAGAGGTCAAGTTTTCTGAAAATCTGGTGAATGTGAACATTTGAGAACGAGACAATGCAGACATTTGAAATTATTACCAGGTTCATCTCAGGTACTTTGATGTCAAGGTCAAAGGGTCTGAAAATTACTGAGGGGTTTCACATTTATACCACAGGTGCATCTACTACGTTCTTAATAGTTTTAAATGAATTTTTTGCAGGACTGAATATTCAAACCTTGGACAGAATTCTGTCTGATCACAACTTGACAGGGACGATTCATACAACTGTAAATGATCTGTTAACCATTTTAAGACTAAGAGTCAGTGACGTGGGTTTTGATTAGTGATCAGTGTAACTGTGGTTTGTACAAAAGACTTGGTTTGGCACTTATCACAGCTTTCACAAGGCTTTTGCTTCTAGTGAAGTAGTGTTTGTTCTTAATTCCTGTAGATCACTTCAAGCATATAGTCAGATGGCCTTACAGCACAGCGAGAAGAGTCAGCGTCACTCCAAAGCTCCAGTTTGCAATTCTTGTAATTATATTAAACCAGCTTTTTTTCACTTTTACTTTCACACTCTCTTCACACTCTTAACCTCAATTAGTTGACTTGACTTAAACCATTTAAGGCTTCACCCTGCTGCCTTCTGGCAAGAGGTACCAGAGCATTCGGGCCAGACTACGAAACAGGCCATCAGTCTCCTGAACACTCAGACACTGGACTGACACGCACACACACACACACACACACACACAACCCCGTTCAGCTATCTTAGTGAGGACCCTCATTGACATAATGGTTTCCCTAGCCCCTTACCCTAAACCTAACCATAACGTAATTGTAACCCTGACACTAAAACCCCATTTTAAGCCTCAAAAATGCCTTTAAATGCCTTCAAAAATGTGAGGACCGGTGAGTGTGTCCTCACAAGTGACTGCTGGTTCTCACAAGTATAGTAGAATGCAGATTTCGGTCCTCACAAAGATAGCTAGACAGGAATACACACACACACACGTACCTTCATACATTTCATTACCTCAAGTACCTTTTGCACAATGCTCAGTCTTTTTGCACAACCCACTGTCATTATTGCACTTTCCTGTTGCACTGTTGTGTGCCTACATCGTTCTGTTCTTTCTGGGGTTGCACACCTGCACTTTCTGTCGTCCTGTGTTGATTTACGCCGTCTTTTCTCACTGTGTACTGTACCACTGTATGTGGTTGAAATCACAATAAAGCCATTTGACTCTTGACTCACATTTTTATACAAGATGAAGCTACATTTGTTAACTGGATGCAGTAGAGAAATCATCATCAAATGTTGCTCGGCTATGAAGAAAAATGCACCGATTAATAAAACATTTTCAACTCTGTTTGAGTTCAAATATAATCTAAACATACAAACTTAAAATAGTTTAAACAATACAAAACCTAAAGACTACAGGATGGTTTTAACAAGTGAATGGCATATACAGGACATTTGTCCACCTTCTAAAGTACAAAATATAAAGTTTGAATATCTGGTCCAAGCTAAGAAGATCAGCTCAGCTGACAATCTGCCTGGAGATTCATTCTTCATGGTCTGTATTTATTTTTACTCTGATGTGGAGTTTCATGAATGATTTGAGTAAAATGAAGTATATTTTGAACATTGCGAGGCCGTTTAGAGCAAGTAAGGAAAGCGATAAGTAGATGGCATCAGCAGACTGGTACTTTATTTCCTGGCATCTCCATCCTGCCATCTTACAACAACCCCAGTTGTCAAAATCTTACTGGTTTTATACAGTTTTACACACACCTGAACCTCATTAGTCTCTACCATTAAGAAATAGGTTAGACCAAACAATGCAACCTAAACAAAGAAACAGGAATAAGATTATTCACCCCATCGACAAACCCATTCACACAGCTAAATGGTCTGAAAGGTACAACACTGCATAAACTCAAAGGCTACTTAAAAAACAAACAATACTGTACAAAAGGAAAAACCCTTCGTTTGGTTGTACCCAGTGAGGCAGTCAATGACATTGTGACCCTATATAAACAGGAAGTGATGGGTCAGCCCCTCCCACACACCTGTTTTGAGTATATGACCAGAATAAAGGGACAAACAAAGGTAAGTATAAACAAAGCAACATAAGCAAACATAATTTACCAGACATTTACCTGTCAACACAAGAAAATTTAAATCACCTGAAGGTTGAGTATATTAGCTCTAAAAGCATATGCATGGATGTAAACTGTGCTGCCACAAACAAACCCAGGATGGCATGTAGAGCAAAGTTACACCAGCAGTGCCTAAACTAAAGCATTATGGCCAACTGTAAAATAACATGGGATAAATTATCAATATGTTTAAGGGACAAGTGGTAGATAAGTTCAAGCCTACCACTTTGTCACAAGCATTTTAGGAGGCTGACGACTGCCCTGTTTATGCAATTTTATGCGAGTTCTCAACACGCTGGATCTCTGCACTGGAGGCCGTGATAGCAATGTTAGCACAACTATCAGACAACTTTTTTGGGAAGTACAGTTACTTTAAAAGTAACAAATGTCAATTAAAGTCGATGCTTAGGAAGGATTCCAATATCAATGTGAAATGAATCACTAGAGTTGCTGTTACTTGGTATTTCTATCAATGCTGTCTTCCTCTGCTTGTCTATCACTATGATGTTGGTTAGCCATCACCAGTTTGTCCGCCTGTATCTGGAAGTCCCACAGGATCTTAGCTTGGTCATTCTCCACCACCCTAGGGGGACATTTTGCGCTTGGACTTGCAGGCCATACTCGGCACAGATGTCCCTGTATATTATGCCGGCCACTTGGTTATGGTGTTCATTCTATGCCCTGCCTGCTAGCATCTTGTGTCTTGCCATTATGTGCTGGATTGTCTCGGGGGCATCTTTGCCTGGTGTGGTAGACCTCAGGCTCTATAGATCTTGTTCTTTGAGCTTGTTCTTGTGCTGCTATGATTAGTGCCTCTGTGTTGTCTTTCAGCTTTGTCCAGCCACTGGTAGGATTTCCTCAGATCAGCTACTTCTTCTATTTGCCAGCAGTAAATATAATGCTTCCAGCAGCTCCTGAACAATGTTCCCTCTAACGTTTCATGTGTCTGAGCGAACACACAAACTCCCTGAGCGTCCCTTGGACCACTGTGAGCAACAGCAGACGTGTGCACTGTGGTCACGCCAGCATCGAATCCATCCAAGCTACATGTTTATTAAAGTAATCAAATTACAGCATTTATGTTAGACTACTTTTAATTAACTGCTTTAGCCCACTTACAATGAAAATTATAAAAATCTTGTTCATGTCCTGTGTAGCATGTTAACACTATTGGAAGTAAAAATAACTTGAACTCCAATTTTGAAAACACAACTTTCTTTCTTTCTTTCTTTTTTCTTTTCTTTTCTTTTTTTTTATAAAGCTCTGACTTGTATTATGAGTCTGTGGTCTGGGAGAGAGTCTGTAACTCTAACTAATTATATAGTTACTTCTTCAAAAAAGTTACTGAGTTTTTCAAACAACAAAGGTTTTTGCAGCTGTTTATCTGAAAATGCAGCCAAGGCGTTTTTTAAACAAACATTTCAAACTATTTACAGAACAATCAGCTGTTCTGCATCAAATCTGATGCCACACAAATTATTTGTGCCGCTCCAAAAAATAATTTCTGTCCACTATGAGATGAAGGAGAACAACAGCCTGATACCTGCAGGCCTGACAGCAGCAGATGTATCACTGCTGTAACACCTGTAACACTCAGCAGTCGCCTCATTGTTCTGACACACACAACAACACTATTGACCACACTACACACTAACTACACACTAACTACACAAGATTTGTGCTGAACGTCGCAAATCTCTCACATCTCAAACACGCCGTCACTCCTAAACTTCCCCCGTCCTAAACAACTAAATGCCATGTTGCCATATCATTTTTTGATTGGTCCACATGGTACATTTTTCCACCAATAGGAAAGGCTGGGGGGGGTTTTGGTGTTGTTTTTGCTCACAGGCTTTTCAGCGTTTTCCTTATAAAACGCCGTTTTTACCGTTTCTTCCCGCAGTAAATATAAACAACGACAGTATTCAGGAAGAAAAACAAACATTGCAGATATTTTTATCATCACTCTGGTTTTACGTGGCCGATCAACACAATTTAAAAACTGGTATAAAGTCCACACTTTTCCCGTCAGTTGTTCCGTCTGTCCTGCTCACATCTCCAATGGTTGTACACGCTGTCATTAACGTGGCTTCACTCCACATCAGCCGCTTTGCTCGCTAAAACACCGGTGTCGGCTAGTGATGTGTCGGTCGCGAACGAAACTGCTCTTAGAGCCGTATCTTTGACGTGAACGACACGAGCCGGCTCGTTATCGCGAGCTGTGGGTTTTTTTTTTCTTTCTCTCTCTCTCTCTCTCTCTCTCTCTCTCTCACTTTTTCCCGCTTCACTCTGCACGCCAGCCTTGTGCTTTGCGCTGAGCAGAGGGGGGAGGGGCGGTAGTTACACTCAGTAGCACAGGAACAGAGCAGGAGGGAGAGAGAGAGAGAGAGCCAGGGACAACAACGCCACATTAGAAAGGTATAGTAATCATCCACAACTATTTTCAGTTGCAGATGATAAAGGATTCAGAAAGTTTATTCATGCAGGTCCATATGACAGAGAATGTGCATCTTCTGTTTGTTTTCATATTTTAATTTATATTTAATTGTGTTGTGGTTTGTAGTGTTTTGTGTTGTTTCACTTTAAATTTGTTTAAAAGGAAAAAGCTGAAAATGTAAATATTTAAAAGTTGAAATGTGAATAGTTGGTTTTTGTATTATATGATTTATTTATTACATTTTATGTGGAGTGAATAAATAAAAGTATATTTACGGTGGCCCCGAGAGACAAAGCACGTACAAAACACAACAGAAGTGCTCCAGGACACTAGGGCGCAGTGTTGAGCTTTTGTTACCTCGTGGCTACACAAGCCAGCAAGTACCAACGACCGGATTTGGTGTGTGGTAGTAACAGGTAAATGAAATTTAAAAAAAAAAAATATTTTAATATATATGAGTGTTTGTGTATAAGTACACAAACAATACACATATGCTTTCATGCTTTCAATTGTGTAATTTAAGTGATCTAGGTAGCTGTTTTGGAAGTTCAGTTAACGCTAGAAATGTGTTTTGGAGTTTGTACGTGCTTTGTCTCTAGGGGCCACCGCATATATTTATATATAAACATATATAAATAAAACCACTTTCGTGCATAGTTTTATATTATTGTTATTAATAAATTAATTAAAGCAACAAAACAACCTGAAGAGCCGGTTCTTTTCGGCTCGGCTCACTAAAAAGAGCCGGTTCTCTAAAAAGAGCCGGAAATCCCATCACTAGTGTCAGCACCTAAGGACGCTGTCATAGCCTGTCAGCGACGTTGATTAGCTGCGTATATACAAATGTGAATCGCATCATTGGCTGGACTTTGGGATAAGGTGGCATCGCTCTAATCCCATAATTGTTAAAGTTTTAATTTTAATTTCAATTCAAGTTAGATTTGTTGTGTGTGCGCAACGCAGATTTTCTGTGCGCAGAGACCGTGCCAGCAGTGCGCAATTGTGCACGCGCGCAGCTTAGAGGGAACATTGCTCCTGAGTCTACCCTGGGGTGCAGATGGACATTTTTAAATTCAAGTATTGAGTGGCCTTGGAAATTGGTACTTTCCAAAAAATAAATTTTGCAGGGATTCAGCCCATAGATAATTGCATTAAATTCTAATTTTGCTGATACATTTGGTTCGAGTAGTTTCAAACTCAAGTCAGGTTGTAGAGTATAGACTGCACTGCATCTACCTGTCATTAGCATAAGTACCACATTTAGTCACAATGTCAAAATCACAGGTGAAGTGAATAATCTTGATTATCTTGTCACAATGTTATGTTGTATATTGGGGTGGCTGTAGCTCAGGCGGTAGAGCAGGTCATCTACTGATCGGAAGGTTGGTGGTTTGATTCCTGGCTTCCCCTAGTCTGCATGCCAAATATCCTTGGGCAAGATACTAACCCCAAATTGCTCTCCAATGCATCCATCGGAGTATGAGTGTGTGTGTGAATGTTACTTAGAAAGCACTTAGAAAAATGTGCTTGTGCGAATGGGTGTGAATGGGTGAATGCACAAGTTGTGTAAAGCGCTTTGAGTGCTCAGAAGAGTAGAAAAGCGCTATATAAGAACCAGTCCATTTATATTGCTGAAGACCAAGCACATCACCCAAGCATGCTCAGTGACGGTGGTCACTTGAACCTGTAAGGAAATACCACTCACCACGAAGAAACATCCCAGGGTTTTGGCCTAGCATCTGCATCACAATCTGATCATGCAATTGATTTGATTTGATCTATTCATTATTCCAGTGAATAATCAGATAAAAATACTTGAGCAATAATAAATATTCAAAAAAGAATATTTCATCCTGTTTCATTTGTCAAAAAACAAACCCTTTGTATTTACATGCCATATTTAATTTTATTTTTTTAAAGAAAACATTTCCTAAATTTAAAAAAACAACAACAACGGATAAATAATTAATTCATTGTCCATCTTAAAATCCTTCAGGTCAGTGGCTCAGAATACGTGACCTGGCAGGACGTGGACGTGCAGGCCTTGATGGCCAACTGGGCCAGACTGGCGTCGACCCCAGGCTGCTCGGGTGGAGCACGTCTTAACGGCGTGCAGCCCTCCAACTTGAGCGGAGCAGGTCCTGGCGGTGTGCAGGTCCGTGGCACATGAGCTCGGGTGAAGTGGGACCCACCACCTTGGTTTCTGGAGCAGGTGGCAGTGTGGAGGCCGCAGGAGACTGGACAGGCTCAGCTGAACCCCAGCCTGGCGAAGCAGGATGCTGGCTCTCCTGAGCCTCCAGCTGCCACAGGAAGAAAACACGGCTGTGGAGGATTGGCCATCTTCTTCCTGGGATCTGGTGCAGGTGGCGGGACTGGTTGAGCAACAGCTGCCCCCACCCAAAGAGCACGTATCGGTGCAGGGATGGGCTGGGTCCTGACCGCCCTCCCCCTAGGAGCCGACGCAGGAGCTCGCTGGGTGCCAGCCACCTCCAACCAAGGAAGAAATATTGGTGCGGGAGAGGACTGGGTCACAGCTGCCCTCGCCCTGGACACAGTTGCAGGGACCCACCAGACACCAGCTGCTTTCACCTGAGAAACGGGCACAGGTACTGATGAGGACTGGCTTACGATTGTCCTCACCTGGGGAGCCGGAAATGACTGAACACCAGCTGTTCCTACCTGAGGAACTGGTACAGGTGCGGGGAGGAGCTGCGTCCGAGCTGCCCAGGGATCAGGGATACAGACGGACAGGGAGAAAGTTCAAGAGGGACTTCAGATAAAAGCAAAGTCTCTTGCGAAACAGTTTTTAGATTCCCAGTCCATACATTCATGTCTGTGACTGATTTGAAGAGACAGAGAGAGCCCCTGGAACACGGAGGCACTAAAAACAAGAAACACCAGGACGGCACAGAGACAGAAAAAGACTAAAAACTATAACATGAGCACAAACACGTAAAGAGAACCAAAACCATGACACAAAACCAAAGAATATTAACAAAACTCAAACATGAACACTAGGTCACCAAACCCAGCACCATGACACAGTGTTGCCTGTATTTGTGCACATCCAACAGCATAGGTGACTTCACTATTATATAGTGATATAATTAGGATATAATGGTAAACTGCAATCTTTTCACCACCTCACATAGTTCAGCTGTCCAATTAAACAATAATCATTAAAAAAAATATCCTTTTGGATTCAGGTCAAGACTTAAAGTTCAGGCAGATGGCCTCATCAACAACAACTGTGGAGGAGAAACCCCAAAGCTTTAAACACATGATAATGTTGGCGTGTAGACTTTTGTGATCTCTTGAGAAAATCTGGTTAATTTGTCAATATAGGACCTATTTGCTGGTATGATGACCACGAAGCCTCCTTAGCTATCGAGCTGCTTGGGCTGATAAAACTCCACTAAGAAAAGCCCGCTCTAGGAAGGCTTCTGTTTCCACATTTCTTGCGGGTTCTGCTGTGTCTCTTGAGAGTAAAAGCAAATTCTTGGTTCATCTAGTTCAGTTCTAGTCCTAAACTCAATGACAGTTGTCTGGCCATTGTTATAATTTAACTTAAATTTTACTGTAAGTTTAGATTTTTAGATTTATTATTGTTATATATGGACAGAGTTTTCAGGGTTTCTGAAATCATAATCCTTAACCCTTGTAAAGTTAACTTAACAAAGTTAACAAGCCTTTTAATGCTGTTAGCAGCTGACCTCATGAACCCATCTTCCCTTTGATCTTCTTCACCTATAAAGTATCTGTGTGCAGTTGAGTGCCCATTCCTTCTGGCAACTAGGGCATTTTGTTCTGGGAGCTGTCAAATGCTGTTACAGTCAACATCAACACATCCCTCTAGACCAGTACACACACACACACACACACACACACACACCTTGCCCAGTTGTTTCACAGATGATGATGCAGGTCAACTGACATTAACCATAAATGTATAATAGATCCTGATAGTTTGCTTGGTCAGCCTGATTATTCCTGCGATATCTTTTGAATGCTTGACAAAATGCTGCATCATGTATCAGGTCCTGGTGTCCTGGTGCAGCCACAACAACCTGGTGCTGAATGCCCAGAAGACAGTGGAGATTATTGTGGACTTCAGGAAGCACACAGCCCCACTCCCCCCCATCATCCTGACTGACACCCTCATCACCTCTGTGGACTCATTCTGCTTCCTGGGTACCACCATCACCCAGGACCTGAAGTGGGAGCCCACCATCACCTCCGTCATAAAGAAAGCCCAGCAGAGGATGTACTTCTTGAGGCAGCTGAAGAAATTCAACCTGCCAACACGGACGATGATGAAATTCTACACTGCAATCATCGAGTCCATCCTCACCTCCTCCATCACCGTGTGGTACGCTGGAGCCACCATCAGGGACAAACAGAGACTGCAGCGTGTTGTGCGCTCTGCTGAGAAGGTGATTGGCTGCAGACTCCCATCTCTGCAGGACCTGTACACCTCCAGGACACTGGGGCGTGCAGCTCGGATCTCAGCTGACCCTTCTCACCCTGGACACAGTCTGTTTGACCTGCTCCCCTCAGGCAGGAGGCTCCATTCGCACCAGAACCTCTGTTCAGTTTCTTCCCCTCTGCTGTTGGACTCATGAACAATAACCATAGGACTGTTCCCACCACTAACACATGACCCTACACTGTGTTCACTGCATCATTCCATGTTTGCACTGATCACCACCTGCACTCATGTATATATCTGTCTACTTAGCACTTTTAATTCTTATTTTTATGTCTATTTAAGCGTTATCTGACAGTATGTTTGCACTGAAGCACCGCAGCAATTTCCTAATGTTGTAAACCTGCTCAACATTTGGCAATAAAACCCTTTCTGATTCTGATTTCTGAGGTCATGTGTCATGTTGTCCAACTGGCATTTCATTGCAAGATGAGCTCTAAGAAACTTGACAGAATTAAGAGGTGACCATGCTCATCACCTTGTTCACCCCACAGTTTACCACATGACTCAAGATTTTTTAAGACACTGGTATTTTAATGTCAGTCTTATTTTTATAATAAAGAAGCAGACGTGACGCATTTAGCAGCTAAAAACACAGACCCGGCCAGATGGCAGATTTGAACCCAGCACTATGTAGTTGTGAGCTGGCAGTGCTAACCACTGCATGACTGTACCAAGGGCTCAACAAGAACTTAATATTGGCTTTTATAGATGTGGTCAGACCAGCAGCCAGGAAAGGGTAACATTAAGTAAGCTGGACATTAAAGTATGGTACTGAGTCCATCAGCTGGTGGTCCCACAGGCCACAGCTACATACGTAACTTGTGTTACAGCATTTAGTTATTTGTGTTCATCACAGGTTGAATAGAAAATCCATCAAATGAAGTGTTCAGGGAGCACAGTGCAGACATAATGTAACAATTTCAGAGATTGTTCTTTAGCAACAAAAATGTAAAACTTTCTAAATAGAGAGATACTCGAGATACTGGAAGCAATAATAAAAAAGTGGACTGGTGGCTTCCCTTAGCCAAATTAGTATAAGGCACAGTTCATCCTGTATTTAGTGCCCAGAACACTGTTCTTTGCACAGCTGCATTTCTGTTGAGGGTTTATAAACAGCGCTCCAGCCTTCCACATTCCAGGACCAATTGGGGCGATCAGAGCACATTCTTGACTTCCAGGCAGATATTGCTTTGGCCTCTCGAGATCTGTGTTCGGCTGCTAGTCTATTCATTACACCGCTACCATTTTCCCACGCTGTCCATCTCAATACTGTCATCGTTACTCTAGTCCAATCATCTTCCTGCCTTCTTCTTTGAGTCACAGCCTCCGTTCTGCATGGTTTAAATCTGTGCTCTCTCTTATTCTCCTTTGAGATTCACATTTGTGTTTAGAGAGCGGTACTAAGAACATGTGTGCACACATGTACACACAGACACGCTGTCTCACTTCATGCGTGCTCCTCCCCTACTCTCTTGTGTCACTTAGCAGTTTTGTCCTATTATTTGTTGCGATTTAGTGTCTGTGAGCACAAGCAGAGGTTTTTGCTTGGGAAGTAACCGTGACCTTGTTTTCAGAGGCTTCTCTAACATTTATTGGTTGTGAAATATGTCAAACTTTTCTCCCCTACCTGAAGTTAAACAGCTGAGAGCATCTTGAGCACAGAAAAAGCTGCACTGAGGATTTTGAACTAAGCATTGTCACTGCTGAGGATTAGTGGATACAGGAGATGTGTGGACACGGATCCTTATTCACTACGCTGCTGTTTCCAGTTTAAACGCCTTCATCAGAACAAGCACTTCGAATTATACTTTGCTCCTCACTGTTTTTGAAAAGCAAGAGTTAACAGAACTAATCCAGTAAATGCACTGTTATCTGTAAGTTTGGTATAGTAATCTGTCTTTATATTTATTATATGGGGAAAAGTCCTGTCAGCCCTGTGCTGAGAGTGCTGTGGTCATCCGTCCATCCTGTTCTAATAAACCCAATTCTTTTTTTCTTCCAAATCTCTTTATTTGGTTTTCCAGTTTTCTTTATCATAAAGGCGACAAAGATTCAAATATAAATGATTACATATATACAGTAAAAATTAAGCAAAGTAAAAAAAACAAACAAAAAAACCCCAACAACAACAAACAACGAAAGAAAGTTGGACAGAGGATGTTATTTATCGAACTACCAATGAGGCTCAGTGATCATTTATACCTGCACTGTATTGAAGAGATCTATAAAAGGTTGCCAGGTTGAATGGAATTCCTCCAACCTCCCCCTTAATAGGAGTTTAATTCTTTCCAGCTGCAAATGTCTCAATACATCTTGTAAGGCTGATGTGGTAGGAGGCACCTTTTGTTTCCAATTTAGTAGAATTAAACGGCGTGCCAGCAGCGTCACAAAATGTATCACATTATTTTGGGTGGCTGACAGGTTTACAACAACCGGCTTCACTCCAAATAATGTGCAGATTGGGTCTTGCTTAAGTGTTTTTTTTTAGAATTTTAGACAAGATATGAAAGACATTATTCCAGTATGTTGCTATACAGGGACAATTCCAAAACACATGCGCCAGTGAAGCAGGTTGCTGTTTACATCTTTCGCAGGACGAGTTTACATTGGGGAACATTTTTGACAGTTTCAACTTTGATAAATGGAGTCTGTGTAGCACTTTAAACTGTAAGAGTCCATGACGAATACAAACAGAGGAAGAGTTTACATTTTCCTGGGCTTTTGTCCATTGACTGTCTGTGATTCTCGTACCCAGGTCACACTGCCAGGCCTCTTTCAGATAGTCAAGTGTGACAGTTCCATCCAGTTGTGACAATGCATTGTGAACTTTTGTTATTAGTCCTTTCTTGAGTGGATCAAACTGGAATAAGTTATCTAAGGCAGAGTCTGGGGGCCAATCTGGAAAAGATGGAAAATGCCTCCTTACAAAGCTTCTGATCTGTAAGTATTTGAAAAAGTCATTACTGTGCAAGTCAAATTTTTCTCGCAGTTGCCCGAATGTGGGAAAAACCTTGTTGATGAATAAATCCTTTATTGAGTGCAGCCCTCTGTGGTTCCATTGGAGAAATGAGATGTTTGAAAGTGATGGTGTGAATGAAGACTACAGGATTTTTAAAGTCGTGTTTAGGGATAGGGAGAGCTGAATAGATCATAGCCTCTAATGAGGAGGGGTAACAACTTTCATTCTCCATCGTTGTCCAGTCGGCCCCCTTAGTGCGCAACCAAAACGACATGGAACGAACATTACATGACCAATAATACAGACGGAAGCATGGCAACCCCATCCCTCCCTGACCTGTCGGTCTCTGCAGCTCGCCTTTCTTGATTCTGGGATTCTTTCTGTTCCATATGAAACAGGATATTAAGGAGTCTAATTTATTAAAAAAGGCTTTATTAATCACAATAGGGATACACTGAAATAAAAATCAGAATTTGGGAAGAATATTCATTCTAACAATGTTTATCCTCCCTGCTAGTGGAATCGGTAGATTGATCCATTTGTCTATGTTATTTTTGGTTTCATCATATAATTTAGAAAGATTATGTTTGAATAAACCATAATAATCCTGAGTGATATTTATTCCAAGATATTGGAACTGATTAGAAACCCGAAATGGTAAAGTATTGAAACAACTTGGGTTACCTATTGCTTTAGAGTTGACTGGGAACAGCACACTTCAAAAATTCAATTTGTATCCTGACACTTCTCCAAAGTTCTGCAAAATTTCCATGATGACTGGGACTGATTTTGCAGGGTTAGAAATATACAGTAGTAAATCATCTGCATAAAGCGAGACTTTATGTTCTGCTTTTCCCCTTCTGATCCCCGTGTATTCGTCTGTTGAGCGCAGTAGAAGAGCTAAAGGTTCAATAACTAATGCAAAAAGCATTAGTTATATATATATATATATATATACATATACATATATATATATATATGTATATGTATATATATATATATACATATACATATATATATATATATATACACATATACATATATATATATATATATATATATATATATATATATATATACACATATACATATACATATACATATATACATATACATATATATATACATATACATATATATATACATATATATATATATACATATACATATATATATATATACATATACATATATATATATATACATATATATATATATATATATATATATATATATATATATATATATATATATATATATATATATATATATATATATATATATATATATATTCCTCACAGTGAGGAAATGATAACTCAAACGGGTTAACACAGAAGTAACGAGCCTGTTTTGAAAATGTAAAGTGTACAAAGTAAAGGTACTTGTTCACAAACTTAGGCAGTAAAAGTAAAAAGTAGTCAGAAAAAAAAACTTCGGTAAAGTACAGATACCCGAATTTTGTACTTAAGTACAGTAACAAAGTATATGATACTTCCCACGTCTGCCTAAATGCACTTGTGACCACCTGATTAGATATTTGTGTTAAGGAGTACGTGAGCAAGTGTACCTGAAACAGTGGCCAGTGAGTGTATTTTAGCCATTAGGCCATTTAAAATGTATTGTTGCCATTTCGGTCTTAATAGTTCTAGAATAAACCTTCTTAATTCAAGAGAAACCATCAAGTTCAGAGTATTTTCATATCTACATTTTACGCTATTTTTGGAGAGTATTTGACTCTTTTCTTTCCCAGCTGTGATACAACAACAACATTTCAATGGAAGCCAGTAGAGGAATCTACAAACCCATCAGGGTATGTGACAGTTTTTGTTTTTACTGCATTTGAACAGTTTAAAGAATTTGATGTATTTTAAAAGCTGACAAAGTCAGAATCGACTTAAGTAACAATGAGTAGCTTCTTATTTCTTTGACAGCTGTTGTTCAACACACCCATTTACAATACGACTGTGACGACATGCTGGGGTCTACCGGGTTACAGGGCTCAGGTAAGACCCAGATCCCTAAAGAGAAGCAGCAGGAAGCACAAACCTCCAGACTGCACAGGAAGTGGTGATAGAGGTAGTTCCCAGCGTCCCGCAGGGCTTCTGGGAGCTTCCCCCTCGCCCTCTCTTGAACATGGCCTCCCAGAGTGTGAGCATACTCTCCAAGGCCACTTTGGATAGAGCCTCCAAAAATGTTACAGCTATGGAAAGCCAGGCCATCTTCACCTGCTCCATCAGAGATGAAATCAGAGAGAAATATCCACAAGAAATTCTGCTCAACAACAGCAGCACCGGTGCAAACTTCCACCAGTTGAACAACCTCTTTCATTTTATGTACTTTCTTTAAAATGTACATAAAAGGTTCTTTTGTTATTAGTCAGTTTTTCTATAGGCAGAAAACATTTGAATGAATATTAAAAGCTCATATTCTTTAAATCACTGGAATAGTGGAATTGTGTATTTTAAATGTCTAAACTCAACAATCTTAAATGACAAACCAGAATATTTGGGTGAAACTGGTGAAAAAAAGCACGACACTTAAACTGGAACTGAAGAAAAACGATAAAAGACATTAAAAAAAGATAAATACAAGTCAAATAGTTCACTGTGTTGTCTTCATTTTAAAGTTTGAATGGGGTCTCTGAATGGTATCTGTAGATGCACGTATGTGGAAGCAGAGTTGTAAGAGGATTTGATGTCTCCTCACGTTATACATTTGTGTTGAATAAGGTCGAAAACTTTAAAATTATGAGAAAAATACAAGCACACGTCTAAAGGAAGAAGAATCTAATGTTGGCTGAATGGTTTTCTGCTGACTTCAGTCCTGACGTTCTTGTGAATGTAACAGACATCATGCTTGTGTTAAACTCAGGTTTGCTCTCATATTTAATTTCTAAACACATTTAGATGAATAAATTTACCAAGTCAAAAAACTTACAAACTGTACGACTTACAGAAAATCTTCATGTTTGACTGCATGAAGACCATGCTGTAATTTGATTAAGGTATTTTTAAAATCTTCAATATTAACAAAATGAAAAGAGAGAATAAGACATGGTTTGATCTTTCAAAGTATTTGACTCAGGTAATAAACATGTCAAGTGTGGACATGAGGACACACAATGCCCTGTTATGCAAGGTCTTGGAAACATGGCACATGTCCCAACTATGTTCTGGAACGGCGTTCAAAGCACGTGGTTATTGATTGGTCTCATTTATTATCTGCTGGGTTTGATTAAAGCCACAAATCTATTAAAGACACAAGTAGGACTTCTGACATATTGAGATATCTATGAATCTTGCTGTTTATTGTTACACACACACACACACACACACACACTCTTACTTCAGCTCCTCTATGACAGTGTCTTTCCTCACTGAAGGGTATAAGCACATATAAAACAGGAGTTTGCTCTGTGTGCGGACAGGTGGAGAGGAGGATCCAAACACAGGACTCGAACACTGAATTGTAACTCCAACAAACCTCAGCTTTATTTGCTGGCAGAGAACAAACCATAAACTGAGCAATGGCACTGAACACAAAAACACACAGGGATAATCCGACGGTACGACGCGACAGGGAGCACAGGAACACACAGGGCTAATATACACAGGGAGGTAATCGGGGAATGAGAAACAGGAGGGAGACACAGCTGGGAGAAATTGGACTAACGAGACAGGGGCGCAGTCGAACCGAACACACTCACATGAGACACAGACCTTCACAATAAAACAGGAAACAAGAACCCACTAAACAAAGACGCAGACAGAGAGGCAGACAGAATATAACACAAGCAACTCAAACAATACATGAAACAACAAATCCTTAAACACGGATAAACAGAAACAAGAAACTAACAATAATCTATCATCATCATCATCATCATCACCACCACAAGCACTACAAGAGAATAAGAAAACAATCCATAATGCAAAAACACACCAAAATAACTGAAACACAGATGCATCATAAAACCCAACAAAGCACCAGAGAAACATAAAGAACAATCCATCATTCAAAAATAAACCAAACCATAACAACTCAAAATACTGGGTCAAACAGTGTCAGTCATATATGTTATTTGCTTGTGTGGCAGCTTTATGGTAAATGGTTTTATCTGGTGATACCGTGTCAAACTGTATAACATGAAATCCATGGTCAGCTGCTACCATCAAGTGTTCATACACAGGAACTGTTCTCCACTCAGATACTGACAAATGTGGAATTAGAAGGGTTGTGAAACATTTCTTTATTTGGCACAAAATTACTTGAATAAAACCTCATATTTCTAAGCTCATATCTATATGGTCAGAATAAATAGTGTGTCTGTATTTATTTGCAGAAACCTAAAATTTTATATTTCAGTTAACAACAGCAAACAACAAAGAAACACATCGTATTTTATGATTGTAATGGCAATTTAAAAAAAGAATATAAGGAAATTCCAGCAAAACAAAACAGACTTCTCAGACTCAAAGAGTCAGGTCAAAAGCAACAACAGCTCTAACACCAGGCTTTTACTTAATAAGCTGAGCTAGAGCAGTTGGTACCCCAAAGAACATAAAATCTGAAAGTGGTGACTCTCCAAAGTCACCAACCGCATGTGTTTACTGCAGCCACGCCTCTCCAGGTCTAGTAAACTTGCAATTAAGCCCTTACTGTTAATTCACATTGATCTAACAGACAGGAAGGGTATATAAAACGTTCCAACTACAAATTAAAAGTCCTAGCAGGATGTCATCACTTTAACCCTCATGTCTGGGTTATATTCCAGCTATGGATGATTGCCCAGTAATTTCTACAAGTCTCTCATCTTGGGCTGACGGCCATTGTCCTCCACATTTTTTTTCTAGTTTTTTTTTTCAAGCTATTCTTGTTTTGCATCCAGTTTTGTGTCCAACCATTTCTTTTTCACCCAAACCAAAGTCCCCATCTCAAAGGTTGTAATGTTCGGTGCTTCTGTTTTTATTCCACGTTACAGATACAAACTGAAGACATCAAATATTTGGAATTATGTAGCAAAGAGAAAATTGATAAATAACTCTAAATATGTTTTATAGTTTAGATTCCTGACAGTAGCCGCCCTTTGCTTTGTTGACAGCGCTGCAAACCCTCGGCCTTCTCTCATTGAGCTTCATGATGTAGTCCCCTGAAATCTCACAGGTGAGCCTGTCAGGGTTCATTTGTGGAGTTTCTTGCCTTCTTAATGGGGTTGGGACCATCAGTTGTGTTGTGCAGCAGTCAGGTTGGTGCACAGCTGACAGCTCTGTTTGACAACTGATAGAAATCATATTATGGCGAGAACCAATCAGCTAAGTAAAGAGAAACAACAGCCCATCATTACTGTAAGGACTGAAGGTCAGTCAGTCTGCAACATTGCTAAAGCTTTGAATGTGTCCCCAAGTGCAGTCGCAAAAAACATCAAGACTACGATGAAACTGTCTGGCATGAGGACGCCCCAGGAAAGGAAGACCAAGAGTCCCTCTGCTGCTGAGGATACATTCATCTGATGATGAGTCCAAATCTGAGATCTTTGGTTCCACCTGATGTGTCTTTGTGCGATGGTGAACGATGGTCTCTACATGCATGGTTCCCACTGTGAAGCCTGGAGGAGGAGGTGTGATGGTGTGGGGGGGCTTTGCTGCTGACACTGTTGGGGATTTATTCAAAACTGAAGGCAGACTGAACCAGCATGGCTACCACAGCATCCTGCAGCCACATCCCATCATTTATTCTTCAACAGGACAATGACCCCAAACACACCTCCAGGCTGTGTGAGGGCTCTGTGACCAAGAAGGAGAGATGGAGTGCTGCACCTGATGGTCTGGCCTCCACAGTCACCTAAACCCAGTGGAGATGGTTTGGGATGAGATGGAGGACCAACAAGAGCTCAGCATCTCTGGGACTCCTTCAAGACTGTTGGAAACCATTTCAGGTGACGACCTCAAAAACCATTAAATGAGAAGCTGTGTCCAAACCTTAGACTGGTAGTGTAAATATGCATATGTGAGATTTTGCACCGACATATTAGACAACACTCAGCTTCATCATCACAACAGCAAACAAAGGAATACATTTTGTAGTAGACTTCCAGAGACTTGGTTCCAGGAAGAGTCAATGGTTCAGTGAAGCTGTTCTGTTAGTGTGTGGTGAATAAAATGATTTAGTTCCCTATTTGTAATTGTCCATTATAGATATGTAGCAGATAGAGTCTGACACAGGGGTACAGGGGAGAGAGAGAGAACACCACACAGGGCCAGTTTACAGTCAGCGGTTATCCTAAAATAGATTCTTCAGACTCCCTGAAGAATCTAGTGTTAATGAAACAGCATAAAAATGCAAACTCCACACAGAAAGGTGGTTGGACACTCAGAACCCTGTGAGGTAACAGTGTTAGTCCACTGCATCGACATGGTGCTGAAGGTGGAACATGAGGTTTGTAAAGACCACCCGTGTCTCAACACTAGGGGGAGTACTTGTTTTCCGTATCTCTGTCACAATATTTCCCAACATATGATAACCCTGATGACAATTCAGCCATTTTCAGAGGACTCTATTGTATTGTGTCATTATTTGCTCTGTGTTATTGTTTCCTGGGATGCCCTCACACTGACCTCTTCCCCTGAGCTGTAGTGCAAATAGATGGTCCTCTGGTGCCTGGTGAGTTTATACCACTGCCTGCCGACAAAGATAAGAAATCATACACCACAGGATGAATATGGACCGTCATCCATCATGAAATGAGGGGTGTTGTTCTCGACAAAAAGCCTGGAACAATGTCGTTTAACTGCTGCGACACAGTGAAAAGGTTGGGAAAATCCAGAAAGGGCGAAGGAAGGAGATGGATACACATGTGGTTTCTGAATTAGAGATAGTGAGAAACTCATGTATGCTGGGGTTTGATGAGCCTCCACTGTCAGTGTTTTCATCTGATGGTGATAAATTCTTCTGTTTCTGTGACGATGCATTCATGGTCCAGTCTCTGAGTCGTGAAAGGCTGTATCGAGACTCACCTGTCCACCACAACCCAGACCCAAAGGAGGACCCAATTACATCAGCCAGAGTTTGATAAAACCAAGGCACAAAGTCCATCATAACCACAGATTTCACATGATTTCCTGTTTTAACTGATGTGAAGCCTTTGTAATCATGCCCCACAGAGTTAAGGTTAAAGTATTTTTACAAAATGCAAAGAAAGAAAAAAAGAAGAGTTCACACACATTCTGTAACTAAAAGCCATATAAGCAGTTCTGTGAGGTCTGAGCCATTCTCGGTGACCCCAGAACACCCAAGAAATGTAAAAAGGTTTTGGTGCGTGTCAGTAGAAATGATTATTTTTTTGTCTGCTAACTGCCAAGACTTGGGAGACCTGTAAAGCAAAGGGTTGATGGCATTAAAATAATGTACACAAGAACAATCAATTCATGAAAATTACATTAATAACAGGTCCACTAGAGGGGACACAGTGAAACAACCCCCAAATCAGGAATGGGTTTTACAGATGGTGTCACAGGTGGAGGCCACTGACATCTTTTTGTTTTTTGTATTTGGATGGGGTCAGTGTCACTACAGGTACTGTGAGACAGTACTTGGACCCTACAGAGGCTGCACACAGTAGTTGAACTCCTCCAGGATGGCGCATCAATATGTGCCATTGCCAGAAAGGTTGCTGTGTCTCCCAGCAGAAGTCAAGAGCATGGAGGAGATTCCAGGAAATATGCAGATACTCTAGGAGAGCTGGACAGGCCAGCAGAAGCTCCATCAGCAGGACTGGTATCTGCTCCTCTGGGCGAGGAGGAACAGTGCTCTACAAAATAACCACTGGTGTGACTATCTCTGATCAAACAATGAAGGTGACCGGAGGGCCCAACATCTTCTAGTGAGCCCTGTACTGTGGAACCTGATTGCATTTGACATGGAAGACCAGAATTGTTTGGTCCTCCACTGGTGCCCTGTGTTTCACAGATGACAGCAGGTTCACTCTGAGCACAGGCCACAGACGTGAAGGGGACTGAAGACCCCGTGGATAACGTTATGCTGCCTGTAACATCATTTAGCATGACCAGTTTGGTGATGGGTCAGTGAGGCATCTCCATGGAGGGATGCACAGACCTACGCTGGTTCCTCCTGGTGCACAATAATGTGTGGCCTTGTGTGGAGTATATGGGCAGTTCCTAAAGGATGAAGAATTTGATTTTGCATACCATCATAAACTATGAGACCATTTTGAGTTGCTGTGATGACATTTTGGCCTACATGTTGATTTTTGGTCTGTGAATTCAGCCCTCTGTAGGTTGATAATTTTCCATCAAATACTGTGGCATACATTACCCAGTAAATATGTCCAGAATGATTTTTCCCCACTGAGATCCTCATGAAGCGTTACTTTAATTTCTGAGCAGTGTACCTTAACCCTTTCATGCATGAATTTTTCTTAAGGATTTTTATTCATCTTTAGGCATTAAAAGATGAATAAAGAGGAATAAAGTACTTAAGAAAAAAATCCTGACTGAGGTTGTCATAATTCATGCATGACAGGGTTAAATAACAATAATTACAATGAAACACGTAACACATCTATAGTAACATTAAACGAGCAGCGGGTGGCAGGGTGTGGAGTGACACATCAGTGTCCAATGTAGTGGTTAATGTGCAAGTACACCATCAACACTGACACAAATACAAGGAAGCAGCCTTTGAACAGCTGTAACTGTAGTGACCACGGTGCGTGAAAGGGTTAATAGATAATCGACAAGATCACAACAATTCAATAAAATCCTAATAATTCATTCATTCACTCCAGTTCTGGTCAGTGGAGGTGTTGGAGCCTTACCCAGCTGTATGGAAGGAGAAGGGTGCTAACAAACCCACTGCAATAGATCAAACATACAAACATAGTCATGTAAAAAAGAAAAACGGATGTTACCTGGTTTGTAATCCTTTGAAAAAACTCAGCAGTGCTTTAATGTTTCTGGGCTACATCTGAATCTGTTGTTTCAGGACTGGCTGTCATATCACTGAATGACTGGATACCTGTGTGGTGAAGCAGTTATACAGCTGGTCATTGCTTTGTACAAAATAAATGAGGAGTTTGTGTCAGTTCAGTATTTACACTGTGACAGAAATAAAAACATGAATAGTGTGTATCTGACGTACCACACAAACAATCGCTACCTCAGACACGAGCGAGGTGTGAATTTTCCTCAAAACACTGAGCTTTGATCTGTTGATGTGGGCCAACTCATCTGCATTTTCCTGCTCTGTGTCTGTTGTTGTGGGTCTCTGGTGCTGAGCTCTACAGAGCAAGTGGGTGTGGGAGACTAATTGAGTGTCGGAACTATGTGAATAAAGCCACTCTGGTAATAGTCTGGCTCAGCAGCAAATGGGAGTGATAAGTAGTGCCAAGTTGATATGGCATCAAAAAGAGGAGTTTTCTCCCTCTTTGCTGCAATCAGTCTTTCCTTTCTCTGGCTGTCTGCAGTAGAGGCTCAGATAATGTTCCTAGGAAGAGGAATGCACTCTCAGCCCTTAATGTTGATAACAGCATCATCTTTTGCCACTGAATGGCCAGTGGGATGGGGGGGGGGTACATTAGGAAGTCAGTGGCAAGCAGTGCAATATGTGAGGCGCCCTGTGCATCTGCAGTACCTGAAGAGATCAACCGTATCTCTGAATATATACTGATTATTTTCCTCCAGTTATTATGCTAAAGCACCTTTCTGTAACTGTAGCTGAGTGTCCATGTTAATTACTGCGGTATTATTAATGTAATCTTTACTCAAATAATTCTGGACAAGTAGAAGACTGAATTCATTTTTTGCTATTGTTTTTCTTTTTCAGTTAATTGTCTAACAACAGTTAAATACTCGAACCGCCACTAAACCGTTTAACGGTAAATGGACTGGTTCTTATATAGCGCTTTTCTACTCATCTGAGCACTCAAAGCGCTTTACACAACTTGTGCATTCACACCCATTCGCACAAGCACATCTTTCTAAGTGCTTCATAGCTAACATTCACACTCATACTCCGATGGATGCATCGGAGAGCAATTTGGGGTTAGTATCTTGCCCAAGGATATGTGGCATGTAGACTAGAGGAAGCCAGGAATCGAACCACCAACCTTCCGATCAGTGGATAACCTGCTCTACCGCCTGAGCTACAGCCACCCCCAGCTTTTAGGATTTAAAGAGAGTTGGTTTAAATCAGGGA
Organism: Perissodus microlepis; assembly: GCF_051167445.1. Lineage (NCBI taxonomy): Eukaryota > Metazoa > Chordata > Actinopteri > Cichliformes > Cichlidae > Perissodus > Perissodus microlepis. The sequence goes on from NC_140481.1 coordinate 1,362,483, forward strand.
ACAGAAGACAGACTATCATCAGACAGTCAGAGACACAGTTTCAAATGAATGACATTGTTGCTTTATGCTCAAAGTACAACAGAACTAACGCTAACTATAGCACGATTAACTAAATATGAGTTTATACATGAGCTCAGACTGCTGAGGTCTTTGTAGTGGACACAGATCGTTTACCAACGTCACTTGGTCTTAATCGAGACTATCCAAGAGGTCCTTCATGTGTTGACCATAGGCCCTCTGTCTGGCACATTACCGTTTCAGCAGTGGAGGAAAATAGTCATGAGTCATGAGAGGGACTCCTTCACAAAAGTCAAAACCACCACATAGTCAAATAACTACACATAAACCAACAACAAAGTCCCTGTGACTGACAAAAAACCATAGACGGAGCAGCAGCTGTGCCATCGACTCTACGCCCTCCATTGTTGTGTTATGTTTGTGTCGTGGGGCTTTTAGCTGCTATAATGACACCACGCCCATCGTGGTGGTACTCAGTTACAGAGATGGGCAGTAACGCGTTACTTGTAAAGCGTTACTGTAATCTGATTACTTTTTTAAGTAACGAGTAAAGTAAGGGATTACTATTGCAAAAACGGTAATTAGATTACTGTTACTTTCCCGTAGGAACGCTGCGTTACTGCGTTACTAAAACCGTGATTTTTTTTGCGAGAATGTCTCATGACAGTGACGTAAGCAAGTGCGACGTTTGTGACAACAGCTGTGTGCAGATCAACAATGGATCATATATCGAGTGCAGAGAGAGTATGAGCGTGCAGCGTTTAAAGCATGGAAGTACTGACCTTACTTTGAGTTTGATTCCATAAAAAGTGACAAAAACATTAGTGTCCGTTGTGCGTGGGAAGAAAACTTCTTTTTACAGCGAAAAAAACCCCTAAACAAGCTCCGAGTGCGCAACGACTTAATGGGAAATTCACAGAGAAACTCGCGGATTCTTCTACTGACCGCTGCGCCACACCTGCACCAGGGTAAACCTCCGCCTACCCAACTCCTGCTTTACAGGTGAAAATAGAGCAACAGGACCACTAGTCTTTGATTTTATTTACTTTCTGCTGTGTTTTACTTGCATCTATTTGAAAGACTGAGTGTAAACACAAAAAAATTTTATTTTATGTGCTGGGATGTGCAGAAAATAGGTTTAAATGTTAAACTAATTTCTTCAAGTCAGAGAATGGTGCATATAATTTAATTTTTGCTTGATGCATAAAGTTAAAAGATTAAAACGGATAAAAACAAGTTTTAAAAAAAGAGACTTTTCCATTTGATTACATTTTGTATGATGGATTATGTAGAAAAAGTAGAATTGGGCTGAAAGATCTATCGCTTTATCACCTATTCAGGTTGTAAATCGTGTTTTTAAAAAGTAACTAAGTAATTAATTACTTTTGAAAATAAGTAATCAGTAAAGTAACGGGATTACTTTTTTGGGGAAGTAATCAGTAATTAGTTACTGATTACTTTTTTCAAGTAACTTGACCAACACTGCTCAGTTATAATGGAAAATGAAGGAAACTGAGCAGAGTCAAGTCGAGTTGGTACTAGTGGAGAGACGTTACAGATGTCCCAGCAGGTCCTGACACAGGAGGAATACAAATCCATAAAACAAAAAGCATAAAAATATTTAATGACTAATCGGAATATTCTCTCCAATGATAATAAACAACTTAATCAACATTAATGAAATGATGAGTATGAAATGCAAAAATCTGTCTTGCCTGCTCTTCAGGGGACAGAGCAGGACATGTGTCCTGGATTTCAGAGACTGCTCTCTCCATCTCGACAATCTCCTTCCTCCTGAGGGGGAACGTGAGAGCCATCTTTTATCTGATGAAATGCATGCCTTTTCCTCTTTCTTTCATGGCACCAATCAAGATGCATCGTTGGCCTTTCAATACTTTATGATCATTTATTTCAGGTTGAAAATTTTCCTTTATCTGCATCTTCATCCCTCAGCCTTTTTCCGTTTTACACAGACCTCATTATAGCCAGCTTGGAGCAGCTTTGATTGGTAGTTTCCCAGTTTGTATTTCATGCTGGTTGTCCAGTGATCATATCCTGTAGGCTCCCTAAGGCAGGGATGTTTAGTGACAAGTTCAAAGGCAGACTGTTTCTATTTCATGTCTGTCAGTTTAGCCTTTTAGGAAAATATCTCTTGTGCCAGCTTGTCTAGAATTTCCATTTTCATGTCTCTCATTACATTTAGACCTTTTCCAGTTTTCTTATACACATCATTGTGCTCAGCTTTAACTCAACATCATATAAGAAAGGGGTGTAGAGGCAGGTGAACTGATGCTGGCTGCTTTGACCGATCAGTCTGGAGGGACTCAAACTCAGGAGTGCAAGTTCAGTGATTTTATTTACAGTGCAAGTGAAAGTTGAGCCATTTACAAAGTCCTCAAGCAGGTCTCGATTCAGAATTTATTTACAAAATCCACAAGTCCATCAGTGAGCCCTGAGTTTCAGATCTGTAAGTAGACACACCCACACACACATACACACAGAGATCAACCGGCATACAAACAGAGAAGGACAGCGAGAGAAAGAAAAGACAGACAAAGAGAAATGGCAGAGGCCCACAGGAGGACTGGACGACCATGGCACCATGGCAGCTCTTCAAGTGAAGACCTGGAGGATGCATGAGAGAGTGTTTGTGACTCATCAGTCTAAAGATTGATGTGCAAGGCAGCCCATTCTGCAGGCACTTAACAATGCTTGTTAGTATAGAGGAAGAGCTTTTAGCTTTTCAGGTTTTTGTCATAGGTTATCATCTACCAGTTTCTCTGTAGATTCTGGGCTCTCTGGAGTTTCTACACGAGTTTTGGGTTTATGTCTGCTTAAAATAAAAGAGTGAAAACAAACAAATCTACTCTGCCTGAACTCATGTGGCTAATAATTGAAAACTAAGTTACTCCATTAATTGCAAAATGAATCACAAAGTTTGGAATTCCCCACGTCTGGGATAACAAGTCAGTTAAACCAGAAGTTAAATAGTTAAGGGGGTTGTTAAACAGTTTTAGCTATTTTGGTGTTAATAAAACTGATAATAAATCGTTAATAAAAACAGGTTCACCAGAGACAACGCCCAAACATGTCTATAGTTGAATAACAGATCTGGCTGTACATCCTGTCAAACCACGTTCTTCCTCTCGCCCCTGGTGCCGAGGGCGTTGGGGTTCAACTGGCTCATTTTTATAGTATGAACGGCCATAAGGGAGGTTTTTTATCAGGAGGAAAAACTGTAAACAAAAATTCAGTTAAAAGTCCACAATTTCTGCTTGTGCTTGTTTGCGGTGAGCAGCACATCAAACAAGCTAAGAATTATAAATGGCTTCAAGCGCACATTCAGGCCTGTGAGACTCATTTATGCACTCAGACACCCAAAATAACTGAAATGCAGCCAGATGCTGCTCATTTTACATTTTGACTCATTTCTTCACCTTTTCCTGACATGCTTGCATTTAAATCCAGCTCCCGTGTACCTGGGCTGTACCACTACACTTGCTGTCTTTGGAACATCTGCCCTCCTTCTTTCTTTCACATAATGGTTTGATCCCAGTCTTTGCTTGTGATTGGCTGCATGCACCTGCCTGCATGGATTCTCAGTAGGGCTGAAGATTCAGTTGCCACACAGGCCATTATTAACTGACATGTGAAATTTTCGAATGGGCCGGATATCGTGGACCATGCGTTTTTTTTTTTTGTTTTTTTTTACTTCTTACTTCTTTATTCTGTGAATAATAATTCATGAAAACCAACTGTGAGATGGTACAAAGCCAACAAACTGGAGGGTGTCCTCAAGCATGTATTAAGTGACCTTCGGATCACAGTGAATGCAGTAACATGAGATGATTCCCTACGGTACTTCTTATAGTAACATGAATTATTTATTTATTTTTTTACTTGTGGTTTGTATGACATTTATTTAAACAGTTTTTATTCATTATCAAGAAAAGCATAAAACATAACAAAGCAGACAAAAAAGAAAGAAAGAAAGAAAAGAAAAGAAAAACTCAAAAGGAATATATTAAAGTCATTATATACCTGTACAAATACACATATGGGGTAAAGAGATTTGACACCCCTGCTATATGCAGAATCTCTAGTTAGTGTTTGTGCGGTGTGATACTGCAAACTTTGATATCGATCCAATACCAAGTAAATTAAGAGCAGTATTGCTGCCATTGACACCAGTATGGGTGCTTGTAACCTATAAAGGCAGCTTATTTAGGGGAGAGCAGTGTACTGTGATTTTTGAGCTGAATCATTGTGAATCATTGTGAACTGGCCAAATTCTGAACATATTTTAATGAACACCAACACAACAGTGTTGTAAATTTAACCACCCAAAATAATTAGTTAACACCATCTTCTTATATATTCATACTGTGTGTTTTTAGAGACCTGGAATGTAAATGTTCCTGTCTTTAGATACTTTGGGTCAGCTTCTGTTGTTTAAATGTGCTCTAGGCTATAAAGAGTTGAGGATATTTTTTCATTAAAAAAAAGAAGAAGATAATAACATGTATTTAACACAGTTCAGTGGGATACAGTGGGTGAGGTTAACTGGTGACTCTAAACTGCCCTTAGGCGTGAATGTGAATGTCTCTGTCTGCTAACCCTGCCAGAGACTGGTGACCAGTCCAGGCTGTACCCCGCCTCTCGCCCTGAGCTCCGATCGACTCCTCCGGCCCCATGTATCAATACTATCGATCGATCTGCCCACCTGTAGCTCGCATAAGGTTTGAGAGAAAATTAAGAAGGGGAAAAGGTTTCCCTTTTATTTGTAATTTTAGCTGAAGGACTCAGAACAGCAGTAACAGAAAAACGCCAGTGCTGAATGCCTGTGTGGAATTTTACACGTCCTCATTTATACAAACAAGTGGTACATACTGGGTGCTATAAAGAATCTATGGTAACCACTCTACAACCCAGCATGACAGCCCAGACTAACACCACCCGCCTTTCCTTCGTACAAAATGATTTCTTAAATTCAGAATTTCTAAATAAACGTGACCTTCAGATCTGAAAGTTAAAGACGAACTGTTTGGGTTAAAGCACCACCTAAAGGCTCTCGTCATGTGGTGAACGGTGTCAGTCACTCCGTCACGCGGGGTTAGACCCGGTACTGCCATGTTGCGGCAGCGCGGCGCACCTGCGCGCCATCAGGTCGGGTGCAGCAGCCTTTGGCAGAAGGACTTCACTTCCTCCACTCTTCCCTGCTCGGCTGCGTTCAGGCAAAGGTGGCGTGGCTGAGGGCGGGGGAAAAAAGAAAAGAATATAATAGGATGCCCATTTGTACTAAACATACCGAGAGCAGCTGCGCGACGGGGGTAAGTTTCTCCATGAGAAATTCTAAACATTGGTGCAAAGAGCTATTGAAAACTTGTGAGCAATATGCTGCTGCTATTTATTCTGTTAAGTGGGTCACAGAGGGACCGTGATTTCTTGTGTCCGGGCACCTGACCGGTTTGTTTTGGCGCCGCCGGGAAGTGATGGATCCGGACACTTGGTCACATTGTGCGTCGCGGCATCCCTGAAATTTTAGTTTTAGATTTTTAAAAAATAATGTAATATTTGAGGTGGTCTGGTGGTCATCAGCGGTGAACGTGGTGCACTGGAGAGGAGATGGTTTGTACAGTAATGATGATGTTGATGTTCATGGGGATGACCATGATGGCATTTACCTGTTGCAGCCCACTCCTGACTGTGAAACGGTCCATCAGGGGAAGTGCAGGTTTGCATCACCTCGTGATATGATGTGCAGCAACACTCCCACCCAGCATGCCCCTTCATTCATTCAGAGTGCTTTCAAGCCAAGAATTTAATTCTGATTTCAACAAAAAGAAAAAGGAAAGCCCTGGATAAATGTATTTATTCATACATTTGTCTTGAAAACAGTCACAACAATATCATAACTTCATTTCTTAACACTGAGTGCTTCTGTTCTCATCCCCCATCCCCTCCTCGTGGGAGCAGGTGGGGGTGTGAGGACATAGTCGCAAGCTCTCGCTACCTGAGAGTCAAAGAGAGGCTCCTCTCTTCCTGCAGGGTTTGGAGGCGCTTTTCAATGTGAAAGCTCATTTCCCATGCTTTTCATGCCTGGAGTTTAAACCCTTTGATGTTTTCTAATGCTGGAATCGCTCTCCAGTATGTCAATGTTCTCAGACTGACTTATGAATCTTTTAATTAACCCACTTGTATGCGCACAGCAGCATTGTCCTCTGTGAAATGCCATCGAGGGGGTGGGGAGCCATGACAGAATGGCATGCTGTCAGTGGGAATTTCAAAGTCAATGGCAATTTTAGCTTTAAATGATGGTTGGTTTGATAGTGCCTCCGACTTATTACCACCAGAAAAAAATACTCCTTTATACAGTACAGCAGTGAAGCTGGTGATTAAGACTTCAGCTACACGATGCAATATTAATGACTTTGGAAGATATCAAAGGATAACATCAGTGGCGCAATAGCCTGGAGTAAGCCTGCATTAATAATGTGCTTAATTCCATCAGCAATGTTTCTTCAGCGCCTTTATGTTGAGCCCTGTGCCAAAATGAAAGATCTTTAATTATTCCATACATTTTAATTTGACTCTAATGTGCATCTCCTATTCCTCGTTGAACTTCTCCTTCTATAGCTCCATCACATGGATCATGGATTTTTCAAATGTGACTTTTTCTTCATGGATGACACGAGTCATATCGATACGCACCGTGTGCCTGAACTGTATATGGATCAGAATACTTTAATGATCCCTAAGGAAATGATGTTAAAGCTGCATATAAAATGCGATTGGTCATGTGATTACCAGTAACAGTCAGCAGATGGCAAAAGGCTCTCAGGGATAGGAGATGGTCTGTTAGGCTGCTGTGTGACATTCTGAAGTGTGACTTGCTCCACTCCACAGAATGCTGGCCGAGTTTCAGAGAAGTAGCTGCTGCTTCGCCTCGCTTCTCTTTCTTAGTTCAGTTGTAACACTAAACTCAGGAGTCTTCAGTGAAATGCATTCAGCCTCATTACATGAGAGGTTCTTGGTTAGTTGAGTAGTTAAACTCTGAAGAATTCAGAGGTTGCAAAATTCTGTTCTTAATAATTACAAGTAATGATACTTGTGTTAAGTAATACTCTGATAAAAATAAAACTACTGATTCAACTTTTTTATTCAAAGAAAAGGAAAAAAGTAAGAAATTACAAAGTCATTCTCTTTGCTATATTAATTTAACATACAAGTGGGACTTGGCAGGTAGGGGAACCCTGAAATTGGCTGTAGTAGTTCTGCGTGTGAAACATAATCACAGCTTGCAATAATTTCTATCGAGCGATCCAGCAGGTTTTCTTTATGTACAGGCTTTGATCACCTGACCTGTGCTGCTGCTCTGAGGTTTACTGCTCCTCGTGGATTTACACAATGACTTAAACCAGATGTAAACAGATGTTTCCCAGCTAAGCTATCTTGGCTGATATTACAATTACTATAATGGTTGAATCTAAGCTGCTTAAATTCAAATGAATCTCTGTTACACTCGATGCAACCAAACTGACCATGAACACCACAGCCACTGCGTACCAGTCCATCATAGACCTGTACTGTAAAGTCATCAAAGGAAGTCACGCTAACTTGTTTATCCTGCACTAAACTCCCACGTCATGCAACATTTGGATAACAGAAACTTTGTATACCTCATTTTTATGGGAAGTTTCATAAATGCAAAACATGCCTTCACATCATATACAAATCCAGTGTGTGATTGAAAAAATGAGGACATTAAATGAAGCTTTAAATATTCACATGGCAGTCCTATCTTTTTAAATATAACCGCTCTTCTTCCTTTCTTATCTTCAGTCTCTGAATGAAGTTATCTCACAATCTTTTCTTTTGCTGGAAAATATTCCAGCTATGCCTTTAGCTGGCAGACACACTATTGTGACACACAACACTTAGTATGGAAGTCTAGGAGGCACAGTCTACATTTCTGTGATACATTTTATGTATCACAGAAATGTAGCAATCCACTACTTAAAACTACTGAATAAAACCCAGCTTCTCTTCTATTTATCCCTGTCAGGGTCACCAGGGTAGGTGGGGGAGCTGGAGCCTATCCAAGCTGTCTTAGGGCAATAGGCAGGGTACACTCTGGACAGGTTGCCAGTCTGTCACAACCATGGCCACCTATGGCCAATTTAGTGTTACTAATTAACATATCCCCACCGCATGTCTTTGGACTGTGGGAGGAAGCCGGAGTACCTGGAAAAACCCCACAGAGACATGCAGAGAACATGAAAACTCCACACAGAAAGACCGCAGCCAGGTGGTGGAATTAAACTCAGGCCCATCTTGCTGTGAGGAAACAGCGCAAACCACCGTGCTGCCAGATCAGCATTTAAATGGTTTACTTTCACAAGTTCAGAGCTTCACACTTGACTTAAACAGAAAGGAAGCTGTAGACTTCAGGGTCTCCAAGGCCAAAACAAAAATTCTCCATCCTGGCTAAAAAATAAAAACAATTCTTATCTAAAAACACAAAAGTACAATGTCTGAACTCCCTGTCCAGCCACAAAACAGGAGAAAACTAGTTTAAAGAAAATGGCAGAACTTAACTTTTAAAACAGAATATCCTAACAAAGTTCACCAAAACAGAAGCATCTAAGTACAGAATTACTCAGACACTGGGTACACAGGATTAAGTTTCATATCTGCACCAAACATGCTGTTTTGGTTCCCTGCAGCCTCAGTACAGCTCTATAAATGTTGCATCAGTTTTTTTGATTTAGCCTCTTTCAGCTCTTTGTATGAGATAAGCTGTGAATGTCTTTACTGTGTTAAGGTTCCTTCCGTTTAGGCTCACATTGGTTTGGTGTTTAGAGGCAATGATGTCAAGTTAAAACTGAAATGTTATGGTGTACAATGCTGGAGTCCTGCTCTAGAAAAATAAACTCCAAACATGCAACCATGACATGCGGTCATGGTATTTGTTTGCCTGTTGGTCATAATTTATTACAGTATAGAATTCCCTGTTATTCAACATTTACACAGTTTTTCCTACTAAATTTGCATTTGTGTGTTTTTTTTAAAGAGACATTTGTAGAAATGTACTTGTTTCTATTGTCTGGGTTAAGATGGGCAGGTGTGTTACAGCATGTTTACACTGAGGGACTCTGCTGGAGATGAACCAGTTCAGTTTTTTCTGCTCTGATCCAGTACCGGTTTCTGCTGATACCTGATCAGTATCAGGTTTAAATAAGCTGTTATCCTTGCTGTGGGGCAGTGACTTGGAATCATTCTTTCACCTGTAAGACAACGTCAGGCTTGAAGTAAGCAGCTTTGCTAGCTTAGAAGAATATAATTTTACTCAGTTTATGTCAGGTCTGAGGTAATGAGAGGACCCAAACGCAGGACTTTACAGCAGCAAACAGTGAACAACGATGTGCAAATCCCAGCACTCCGTGCCGTTTTCTCCCAGATCCCGCACAGGGCTCGTGTCCATGGCATGAATCGTGGAACAGCAACTTCCAATCTGTACAGTGGCTCCGCTGCTGTGACAGACTCCTAGTGAAGAAACACTAACACTGAACTTCCTGCCCTGACACAGGAAGTGTATGCTCTGCTGGGCCTTTTTGGTTATTGTGTCTATGTTGGTTGAAAACATCAGATCCTGGGTGACTGTAGAAGGTTTCCACAGCAGACACAGTGCTGTTGAGTAAGGTGAGGTATCCTTTTAAATTACTTTCAGCTGGATCTGGAGCTATTCTGAAAAAAACAATTAAAATCCTTAACAAATTAAAATAATAAAGTAGCCATCACCTCCCTGGTAGGGATGGGTATCATTTAGGTTTTATCCGATACCGGTGCCAAACCGGTACTTTTGAAACAGTGCCGGTGCTTAAACGGTGCTCGAACCGGTGATAAAAGAATGGAGAACACAAAATTGGTCCAAAAACCTCTCATGTTCAGCTGGTTTTTTTTGTAAAAAGATAACAATGTTAGCCTTTTCTGCTGCTATAGGGGATTTATGGCATCACTCTTGGCTGGAAGCAGTGCTTAAACATGGAAAAAACACAAACTTTGTCCAAAAACTGCTCATGTTTAGCCATTTTCCACTTTTTCTTTGGTCGTTTTAGCCCCTTTGGCCAGGGTGAAGGGAGCATCTGCCATCAAACAAGAAGACAGCCGCATGTAACTACGACAGTGTTTGCTAGTTCACCTTACATGCATTAATTTAATAACGTGGTTAGCCTACTCAACGTAAATTACACACGAACAACATTAAGCTACTCACACAGAGAAGAACGGCTGCTGCTGCCATCATCATCCTCATCATTTCTGCTACACTGGCAGGGCTAGGGGCCAGGACTCTCCTCTTCGGGTTTTTGGGGGATGTTGCTAACTCCGGGTCCGATAACAGGTAACCCACCCGCAGTAGATGTGCTCGGTGTGAGGTCTCGCAACAAGCTATCAACTACGGCGCATTTCTCGGCTTTAACAAAATGCTATATGTCGCCAGGTGTTTCATCAGATTCGAGGAGTTACCTCCTTTGCACACTATCACCTTAAAGCACTTGTTGCAGGCTGCTGAGTTTGCATCTTTTGCTGTGAAGTACAGCCAGACTTTGACCGCTTCGCCTTGGGCATTTTTAATCTGTAGCTCTGCTCTAAAAGAACGTACGTACCTGGGCCCGCCTACTATCCTCGGAAACGTAAAATGATTGGCTAGAAAGTGTATGACATCTCAGGAAAAATAAAGCACCGAAATAAAGCACCGAAATGTGCGCTGCTTTTCGGTCTGGTTACTACCGTTTATGTCAGAACCGGTGCCATTATGGCACCGGATACCAGTACCCATCCCTACTCCCTGGCTGGCAACAAATGATATAGAAGCAGACTAGTCAGTCTTAAAGCTACAATAAGCTCAAAATCTACAGTGATCTAGTTTACATTAGCAAATGTTTTTAATGTGATTCAGAGTACAGATGAAAAGCAGACACAGGTAAAGGTAAAATGTGTTTTATCATGAAATTAACTCTATCTCCTTTTAACCGCAGTAACGCAACACTGTACAGTTGAACCGTTTTTCATTCTAACCTATACGGTCTTCAATAGACAATATAGGGAAATATTAACATTACTGTAAAAGACAATGTCAGAAAATACCACTGAAACTGCTATTTTTATCTTAAGTGATTCTATGATGAAATTTAGAGGTCTAAGGCTCGACTTCACACAAAGACAGAAAGGCAAACAATCACAGAGACAAGACTGACTTAGAAGGTGTGAGGAACACAGGGGAGGCATGATAACAGAAACAAGAGAAATGTAAGGAAACTAAAATCTAGATAACAAAACTAAGAAGACTTGAGAAAAAAACTATGACACACAGAGGAAACCAAACTACACTGAGACCCCAAACCAACAAAGAGTCCTAAAAGAAAGATATTTAAAAAAAAAAATATCATAGATTCATTTAAATAAGAAGAATTTAACATGTTTTATTGAGATAGAGAAATGAACACATTAAACGTCAATAACCATATTAGCAGAACAGAATCATAGCAGTGATAGGATTTAGGACAGGACCTCCTGGGGTCTTGATGGTGGTGGTGACGATGAGGCTTGGATGGAGCTCTAAGGGAAAGTGATGGGGAGAAAGACGAAACATTTGTAAACCAATCTGAGTGGACGCTGACTGGCTGAAATAAGGTGGGCAAGAAGGTGACTGGACTAGAGTAATGATGTCAGTATTGTGTTGGACATGGTGGGAAAGTGGTAATGGTGTAACGAACAGACGAGCAGCTGAACACCCAAGAAAGCAGCAGTGATTACAGATTTTCCTTACTGAACTTATGCATAAGCTACATTTATATACCGTACTTTCCACACTCTGAGGCACATTAAAATCCTTTAATTTTCTCAAAAATCAACAGCGCGCCTTATGTATGAATTCTGGTTGTGCTTACTGACCTCGAACCTATTTTATGTGCTACACAGCGCTCAAAAATCTGTCAAAAAATATTTTAGTGCGACTTTGGTAAGCTACGAAGCCGCACCGCTTGATGGATTGTCGGAGTATTACGACTACCGTAGTCAGGAGCCTCTCGGAGTAATCTGGGTCCAAAACTCCGTCAGCTTCAGGTCCCAAAGTCAAACAAACACTGCGGCATCACTGAGAGTGAAAAACTGTCTAAATTCTTTCATCTGTAATAAAATGATCAGCGTTGCTGCTTTACCAGCATCAGTCCACGTAACTATTTAAGATGCATAATGTGCTAATGTACAGTATCGTAAGACTTAAGACTGGGCGACATATTGAGTTTTTAACCCTTTAAAACCGGTCGGGGCGGGCATGCTCCGTTTTGCGTAACTATTTTTAAATCTCTGTAGAACTGGAACCACGTAAGGTAGCGCATTAATTTTTTTGCATATGAAACCGGAGGAGTTGTACTTACATCTTATGCCATCAGCTTGTCCTCAGTCACGGTTTCCTTCCACATATAGCTTTGCAAAAACTGCATAAAAAGCACTTGCAGCATCCGATCCGATCAGCTGTTCGTAACACTTCCTAGGTTGGAATAGACGTCAGCGCGAACTATCGTATGTCCGCCATTACCTGGCCGAAACTGGAAGTGATGTCATTCTTGCGGAAAATGTAGTTTTTACCTTCAAGGCCTTATAAGCCTATACTGGTGTTTTTAAAAGTCATATTTTGCTTTATGCTTTTCTGAATAGTTTCTGGGATGCTCAGAACCCAAAAGGCACTGCTGGAAATAGTTTATTTTGAAGCACATGCTGTTTTTTTTGCAAATTTGCATTATGATATTTATTTTCGTTTTTCCTGCAGGATATAAAAATTGGTGTATCTCAAAAATAAAACTATGATGACACTCAAAATAAATTTCCTGCGGTTGAAAACTATTTTGTGCAACTTTTTGCACGATTTACTTTTTTTTTGTAGTTTAGTGCACTTTTTTGGATTTATGTAGTTCTTTGGACTTAATGCATACATATTATTAAAATTTGGGCTATAATGGTTGTATTGATGTATAGCAACTTGAAATGCTCCCAAAAATGGCGCTACAGCATGTAAAAATATAATATAAGCTCTGGCGGACTTGGTTCTATGGTCGGTCTTAAAGGATTAAATATATCAATATATTTTTATACGAGATATAAGATCTGACAATATCGTTTATATCGATATAGTCTATGTTATGTTATAATAAATACTTGTGGAGCCGCAAGTTTGCCTCTCTTTCGTCCACTTTTGTCTCTACGCAGCGTTACTCTGCCTCTCCTTCACTGAACACAACTCCCCCATCGCTTCACCTGCAGGCAGCACAAGACGGACATGGCAGCTATCAAAGAGGAGCTGCTCGGTAAAAAGAAAACATTTGGAGATTATTATTTTAGTGCTGTCAGCGTTAATCTCGTTAAAATGACGTTAACGGCATAACTGCATTAACACAGCAAATCTCCCTTAACGAGTTACCACGGATCGCCCCATGCGTGGGGCTGCACGGCATCAATGCGTTAACGAGCTGACCGCACTCACTGCGCTAACCCGTTGACGGCCTAAAATCCTTTCATTTTCTCAAAAATCAACAGTGCACCTTATGTATGAATTCTGGTTGTGTTTACTGACCGCGAACCGATTTTATGTGGCAATCTGTCAAAAAATATTTTAGTACGACTTTGGTAAACTACGAAGCCGCACCGCTTGATTGTCGGAGCATTACGGCTACCGTAGTCGGGAGCCTCGCGGAGTGATACTGTCATGTTTCGGCTGTGTGGCAGGCAGGGATTGGACCCAAACGCAAACTCACGGGGACAGAACTTGAACTCAAAAGCACAGCTTTATTGCTGGAAAATAGAACACAAGCAATACAAAACTAAACTGGGAAAAGCTAATTATAATGCATACCAGGAGACATGGGGAGAATCACACCCAGCATGAGGGACGACGCGACACTGACTCAGAGAAACACAGGGTTTAAATACACTGGGAAGTAACGAGGGGAATGAGACACAGAAGGAGGGCACAGCTGGGAGAAATCAGGACTGACGAGACAAGCAAAGCAGGACGCATTCACATAAGACACGGACCTGCAAAGTAAAACAGGAAGTATCACACAGAGACGCGAACTTGACACAGTGGAGACAGCAACTAAGAAACACAGAGACATAAACCATAAGGCAGAGGACTCTAAGAACCGAAAGACACAGAGGGAAACTCAAACATGCAGACACAGACTTACACAGAACAGAGGGGACACAGAGAAACATGAAGGGCAAGGGATCGAAACTAGAAACCACAGAATAACTCACACAAGTACAATAATACAAAAATCACGAATAACTAAACATGCTGGGTCAGGAGACCCAGGACCCTGTCAGATACGTACTGTGCTTCAACGTAATATTACCGTATTGTGTGTGTATAAGGGCCACAAATGGCACCTGTTCAGAGTCATGGTTACAAGGAGGATCTCAAACTCCAGGCTGTCAGTCACGCAGTAGAACTTGGGAACAGAGCAGCTGCTTGTTATTATGCTCAGCGTCTGTTAGTTTACATTTTGACTGCACAATTGTGAGGTTTTTGTTATGCACAAAAACAGCATTGTTTTATTTTATTTATGGAGATTTATCATTTAATGAATGCTGATAATTTATTTCTGAGTATTTTTTTCTTGTACATCTGTGCTGTATGTTAATAAAAGTGCCTGTGTGACATCTGGGACACAGCTCTGACTAAGAACTCTCTTTTTGTTCTTACCTTATGGCTTTAAAAAAATATCGAGATATATATCGTATATCGCCATCCAGCTAAAGAATATTGAGATATGAATTTTGGATCATATCGCCCAGTCCTAGTAAGACTGTTTTTATGCAAAATATTTACCTTTAACTGTAAAAATCATTCTTAATAAAGATATCACAAATATCGCTCTCACTGTTAGGTTGTAAGTTATGACGTAATTAAACATGCATGGCAAGGGAAAGCAGTAATTACAAACCATGTAATGTAGAGAGTCGGGATGTGGATAGGTCAGAAAAAAGTAGACAAGATTATATGGAAGCCTTTGATGCTGTGTCTGGCTATGGGAATCTTAGGGTGCCTTCCGGGAAAGAGCCTCTCACACAACATCAATAATGAATGAAAGATATCTTGTTCAGTGGAAGACTGAACTTAACTGGCATACTGATTTGCTACTATGAACCTTATGTAAAAATTGCATCAGTGTGTTTGTTATGCTTCATTAGCTAGATAAGAAGCTGTCACTGATGACTGTGAATGCAGATGGGATGTTGAAACAGGAATCAAGAAAAAAGACGACTTTCTGCATCATTCCATTGTTTTGACTGGTTTCTTAACTGTTGAGGTGTTCACCTCATTTGTATAATACATAATAATGGTGGTGTCCATATGGGGAAGTGTACTATTGTACCAGCTATTTATACTATTCGACAGGCTGCTGTGTAACTGGATGGTATACTGTTTATATTAGAAAAAGTAAAGCATGTGCACATCAGTTATTTATTTAAGAATAGTATTAATTTACGTAAGTTAATACTATTCTTAAATGCTGTTACGTTATTACTAACTCACAACTGCATATATGGTGCATATTTATTCTCCTACCTTCGATCCGTCTAGTGTACCTCTTCAAGCGGCTGACCAAGGCTGTGAGTCGTTGCTTGGCAGTTTCCAAGGCCCCTGGTATGGACAGCTTGCTTCTTCGTAGGCACCTTCTTCATTGCACTTTTCTGCAGCTCCGATAGTTGGCTAACCTCCCCCTGTGCTACCTTGATCTTAGCCTCTAGCCTCCTTATCTATGGAGGGTACTGCTCCTTGTGGCTCTTCAACTTGTATCCAAGCATCTCACTAATCACTGCTGCCGTAGTATAGATCAGCTTATTAATCTCAGTAATAATAATAATAATAATGATAATAATGATGATGATACATTTTATTTATAGGCGCCTTTCAGACCCTCAAGGTCACCTTACAGTAGCACGTAAACAATACCATAAAAAACACAAGAAAAATGTATATATAGCAAACATGGTAGATAAAATTTAGACATAAACAGTCATAAAAGTATAAAAGCAAATATAAAAACTGAGCAAGGTAAAAATGGTCTAAGACAGATCAGGTGTATGCAATTCTAAACAGATGAGTTTTGAGTACTTATTTAAAAGTGGTGAGACAGTGTGTGGTCCGTAGAGCAAGTGGAAGTGCATCCAAAGTCTCGGGGCAGAACAACTAAAGTCTCTGAGTCCCACTGTAGTCAGGCGAGCAGGTGCAGTAATGGTGTTTGTAGGTATCGTTTGTAGTGCTGCATTAACATCATCTAGCAGACCTTCTGAGGGTACTTCACGTAGTCTTGGTAATACTGTCATAATCTCTTCATTTCTATAATGGAATTGTGTCGTTTGATATCTATCTATCTATCTATCTATCTATCTGTCTGTCTGTCTGTCTGTCTGTCTGTCTGTCTATCTATATACACACATATATATCTATATATAGATATATATGTATGTATATAGATATGATTTCTGAGGCATTATAAATAATTCAGACATTATACCAAACTGTGAATAGGATGCTATGATATTTTACTTTTTTTTTTTTTTTTTAAATTATCTACATTCTAATAATTATTTGTAGAAATAAGAAGAAACTGGCACCCAGAAAATGTGGAATCACAGTGAAATTCAGCAACCCAAAGTTATCAGGTATAAAATTACACTACTCTCAAATTTGAGGCTATGGGCCTTGGTTGATTGCATTGTATTGTCCATTTTGATTTTATTAATTGGTTTTATTTATTTCATTTTAATTTATTTAAATGTTGAGTATTGTGTTAAAATTGTAATATTACTTGTGACTATATAATATTAATGTTCAGCACTTAGGTCAACCCTGTGCTATATAAATAAACTTTACATTGACTTCTCTGAGAAGTCAGAAATAATCAAGCATAATGTTTAACTACTAAAACTATTTTTTCTTTTCAGGAATGCAAGTAACAAACTGTAACTTGGTATCATAATCAAAAAATATTCATGTGGTCAATAATAATCATTTTGCATTAAAAATGTGATTTTGATTAAAGAGCTTATGCTTGCTGGTGGATTAAAATGATTTTGATAACCATTACAATACATTACATTACATTCAGTGGTGGTTTAATAAATTTGTGGCACACGACACAATTCCATTATAGAAATGAAGAGATTATGTCAGTCTGGAGTTTCTATGAGAAATGGAGGATCCAATGATAATTCAGTGTGGCGGTAAAGTTTAGCATGGAAGTGCTAACTCTTCCTGCCTTACAACTTTTTTAACACTGAGGAGAGCTGGGACTTCTCTGCAGCAGGAGAAATTTGAAGGGCATGTTGCTGTGCTTTAAATACTGTTCTAATTTGCAATGCTAATAACTTGATTCTTATTTGAATAATCCTCTTTGTTACCTAATACTCTATCATGTGCGTTGTAGGCTTGCTGCTTTGATAATCCACCTGTATTCTTTGTCACTCCCTGCTACCTAAGCCAAAAGCTCTTAAATAATAACAGTGGTTGTTTGCTTTTAACCTCTGGATTAGTGGGGTTTCTCATTTTAGGGCATGTTTTTTTTGTGACTGAAGCCATACAGTCTATAATGTGCACTATTTAGCCTAAACATTGTGAAGAATAGTGATTATTAGCTGGTAATCGAACTGTTCTTCTCTTTTCATGCATGATCTCTGGAAACTGGTGGGGGAATCAGGCTACGATATTGTCTGAAGTTGTTCTTTCTTACATGCAACACACAGCAGCAGACAGTGTGCTTTATATATATACTCACCAGGCACTTCATTTTGTAGACACATTCAAAGGATTTTTAATGCAAATATATAATTAATAAAGTCCAGTTAGCTAAGAACAGGAAACTAAAGCCACAGCTTGCAATGTTCAACAAAATTGGACAATAGACGACTGAAAACGTTGCCTGGTCTGATGAATCTTGATTTCTTCTGTGATATTTGGATGGTAGGATTAGAGTTTGGCATAAACAACCTGAATGAATGGATCCATCCTGCCTTGTGTCAAGTTTTCTGGCTGGTGGTGATGGTTTAATTGTGTGAGAGTTATTTTGCTGGCATACTATGGGTATCAAAAGAGAAACAAACAAAAAACGCAATGAAACAAAAACAATGGGTGGAGAGATGTTATACAAAGTCACAGGATTAAAAATATAATGATAAGTGGACATCAAGCATACAGCAGCATGAAGCAATTCCAGAATTGGTCCAGGAAAGTCCAAGGATGGACTTGCCTTTACAGCAATGAATCTGCTCAAGTCTAGTGAGAAGTAGTATTTCATTGAGCAACCTTTTGAAACAGGGAGGTGATGATAGGATTTCCATTCTAGTAAGATTATCTAGTAAGATTATTCTCTTTATCATGCCTTCCCTGAGGAGTTTCCTTTGGAAGTGGCCAAGTCCTCTCAGAGCAGCTAGTGATGGCCAGGTTCCAGTCTAGTTGGATGTCCCTAACAAACTGTTTAGAAAACTTCAAAAATGGCCCTCCAGAAATTGTCTAGGACCGCACTAAAACAGTTGTGAGAGTGACTCTTCTGTGACACCACATTTATCACATAAGAGGGAGACAGTACCAAAAGTTTTGTCGAGTTTTGTCTTGGTGATTCTGACTGAAACAGCACAACCCCCCTCTTTTTCAATCGAGGAAGACTGTATTCATCAGCGCTGGCCGATGGCTGTTGATCATAGAAGAGTAAAAAAGGGAAATGCAGATGGTTCAAAATCATCAGAGTTTCTAAGAATGAAGTTATCACCAAAGGCGGCATAGGAAGGCAGTTTTCCAAAAACAGCAGCGCTGGAGGGGAATAATCCATAACTAATGAGGATTCAGGCTTTAGCTTTGGAGATACGAGGTTTATTCCTCCACACAAAGGAAAGAATAAGAGAGTCACATTTTTTAAGAAAAGACACTGGTAGATAAATGCACACATTCTCAGAGAGATCTAAAACATGACAGCACAACCATTTTTATAAGGTTGATATGGCCAATCATAGAAAGCAGGAGGAGAGACCACTTTTTACCACTTGGCTTTTAATTTATCTAACCAGTCTTCTCTTGTGCTTTTACTTTTCTTGTCTTGTTATCCCCAATTTGTTCCCACTATGTCTCCTAGCTGTTTTTTCTCCCCTCATTATCTGGTGAGTATTTATTGTCCGAGTTGTAGAGGATCAGAAGAGTCACACGTAGCAAATTTGTTTTGAAGTTTCTGTCCTGCATTTGGGTTAACATTGTGCCACACAGCGACATACGACAAACGAATGTAACTAGATTGGACCCAGCAAGCATGGATTTGGATGTGTGGCAGCAGTTGGCTCACTGTTTTAGAAAGGACTCTCAAATAAATGTCCTGGCTTACCCCAGGGTATGAGCCGCACTGGGGAATGGAGATGCTGTTCATCTTCTTCATGAGAGGTGGAGCTCTGCTGCTTTACACTGGCGCAGTTGTTTGCCTAGTTTTCTTTCCTTCTTTTTTTTTTTTTTTTTTTTGCCTGTCCCGTTTGGATCTTTAGCCATCAGAATTGTTGTCTGAATCATGGCCTTGCCATATTGGTCCATTTGATTGACCTTTCTTATAATTATGTATTTATTTGATTTGATTTTCGGTTGTTACAGACAGGACAGACATGACTGGGGGATAGGACAGGGAGAAAGAATGAAAGAAAGAGAGGGAGAGAAAGAAAAATAGAGGAGGGGAGAAGAAATGGTGAGAAAGGGGGGAAGAAAAAAAAAAAGAAAAACAAACAAAACATCTTGATCACCTGTATGCAGATAAAAAAAAAACCAGAAGAGAAAACAAACAAGAAACAGCAAAATAATAAAAACAGCACCATTACAATAAACTAGCTAACAGTAGATAACCGTAGATACTAAATATTACGTGTTATTGTGCAGTACGCAAGATCGACAGCGCACAATGTGCTTTGAGGTAGCAGCCAAGAAAGGTGTAGTTTGTGTCTGTGAACACCCGTGTGTACACCTGTGTGCAC
Organism: Perissodus microlepis; assembly: GCF_051167445.1. NCBI lineage: Eukaryota > Metazoa > Chordata > Actinopteri > Cichliformes > Cichlidae > Perissodus > Perissodus microlepis. The sequence continues at coordinate 1,382,568 of NC_140481.1, forward strand.
ACCTGTGTGGATCGGCATGCTCGTATTCAAAAGGTTTCTCCTCCAACGATCTGCTAGGGAGTGTGGGGAGCCATAGCCCCGTCCCCCAGGGCATGAAGCAGGTATGGAGGAGATCCAGGCCCCAGACATCCAGAGTACGAGGACCCAAGGAGGACCACCAGGGGGGCAACCGTACCACCCTCCTGGGAAGAGCTGGAGAGCCCCAAACAAGAGGTCACCCAGCAGCCACGGAGCAGAGGCCAGAGGGGGGTGCTGTGATGTGCCCGCGGGCTCTGCCAGCAGCCAGCTGTGCCAGAGAGGACTGGGCTTCTCAAATTTCAACAGGAGATTCATCTGGGACTTCAGTAAGATCGTCCTTCCGCTCACTAAACTAACCTCTCCCAAAGTTCCGTTTCACTGGGGTGCTGCCGCCCAGCGTGCTTTCACTCTGCTTAAAAACAGGTTCTCTACTGCGCCCATTCTCCGTCAACCGGATCTCTCGAAACATTTCGTTGTGGAGGTGGACGCGTCGGACTCCGGGGTTGGAGCAGTCCTGTCCCAGCAGGAGGAGGGTAAGCTCCACCCATGTGCTTTTTTTTCTCGCCGTCTCTCTCCTGCAGAGTGCAATTATCACATCGGTGACCGTGAATTTCTGGCTATCAAACTCTCCCTGGAGGAGTGGAGACACTGGTTGGAGGGGGCGGCGCAGCCGTTCATCGTGTGGACAGACCACAAGAATCTAGAGTACCTCCGTTCGGCCAAGCGTCTAAACTCCAGGCAGGCCAGGTGGGCGCTGTTCTTTTCTCGCTTCCATTTCACCATCACCTACAGGCCCGGGTCACGTAACGTGAAGCTGGACGCCCTTTCATGGCAGTTCTCCACCTCGGAGAGGGAATCGGACCCCGGGACCATCCTCCCGGCCGCCTGTGTGATTGGGGCTGTCTCCTGGGAGATCGAATCCCTTATCCGAGAGGCACAGGAATCGGAGCCGGACCCGGGAACTGGTCCCCCAGGACGTCTTTTTGTGCCCGCCGCTGTCCGCCCTCAGGTCCTCCAGTGGGCCCACACTGCCCAGTTCTCATGCCATCCGGGGGCGCTGCGCACCGTCTCCTTCCTCCGGCACTACTTCTGGTGGCCCACTATTGCCCAGGACGCCCTCGGCAGGTAAAACCACTATACTCACCATTGTTGACCGCTTTTCCAAAGCAGCTCACTTCGTCGCCCTTCCGAAGCTGCCTTCTGCCTTGGAGACAGCTCGACTCCTCACCACTCACGTCTTCCGGCTCCACGGGATCCCTGACGATGTGGTTTCGGATAGGGGTCCACAGTTCACCTCCTGGGTTTGGAGGGAATTCTGCTCCGCCCTGGGCGCCAAGGTCAGTCTCTCTTCCGGGTTTCATCCTCAGAGCAATGGTCAGACCGAGTGAGCGAACCAGGCGCTTGAGGCTGCCCTCCGTTGTGTCGTCTCCCACAACCAGTCCCTCTGGAGCGAACAACTACCCTGGATAGAGTACGCGCACAACAGCCACACTGCCACGGGCAAGTCGCCTTTTGAAGCGTCCTTGGGGTACCAACCGCCTCTGCTTCCCACCATTGAAGGTGAGCACGCTGTCCCCTCTGTGCAGACTCATCTCCGCAGGTGCCGCCGGGCCTGGCGAGCCACTCTGCTCCGCACCGCAGCTCAGAATAAGATACGTGCAGATCGCCGTCGAACACCTGCCCCGGAGTATGCGGTGGGCCAACAGGTATGGCTGTCCACTCGCTTTGTGCCTTTGCGGACTGAATCCAAGAAGTTGTCGCCTCAGTTTGTCGGTCCCTTTGCTATTGCAGCCATCATTAACCCTGTGTCTGTACGCCTCAAACTCCCTCGCAACATGCGCATTCACAGTGTGTTTCATGTGTCGCAGATCAAGCCGGTGCTCTCCAGCCCGTTGTGCCCTCCTTCCAGGCCCCCGCCGCCCCCCTGGCTCGTGGATGGCCAGCTGGTGTATGACATCTCCCGCATTATGGACTCCCGACAAACTACCTGTTTGGACTCTTAAGGCCGGGATGCAGACAGCCTCACCGCTGGATGATTATGCTAGACACATCAGTGAACCTCTGCCTCGAATCCTTAAGCTTTGTAAACTTGCTGCGATCTCTGTGTAACCTTATTTTCTCCTGTGCACAGTTTTCCCCGGACCCGTGACTAACCTGCTGTTTCAACCACTGTAAAGAAGAAGAGCTAACGTGTGTGTGACTCCAATCCCGGACTTCCCTTTCGGACCTAGGACCCCCGTTCCCCTCACTGTATATATCTGCACCTGGTGATTGTGTAAATAAACGTTGTTTTCCCCTGAACTCTGCTCTGCGCCTGAGTCCTACTACACCGCATGACAGTTTTTACTGTATGAGTAGTCTATCAAATTCAGTAATCTGCGTGTATTTGTTGATGAGTGCCTACCTTTTATGAAACCAGTTTGGTCAGGATGAATTAAGAGGGGGGTTATTTTCTCTAATCTCTTTGAGAGAGCTTTGCAGATTATTTTAAGGTCTACATTTATAAGGGATATTGGACGATAGCTTGAGGGATTTACAGGCTCTTTGCCTGGTTTCAGTAAGAGACTAATATTTGCAGAGTTCACATTTGGTGGTAGTCTGCCCTTTTCTTTGATTTCCAACAACGTTTTGTAAAAAACTGGTGCTAGAATCATCCAGAATTCTTTGTAAAATTCTGCTGGAAAGCAGTCTGGACCTGGAGCCTTATTATTGGGCATGCTTATCAGGGCTTCCTGGAGTTCACCTGGCGTCAGTGGCGAATCCAGTGCCATTGTGTCTAATAATTTTGGAAGAGTTACGTTGTCGAGAAATTGATCAATTTAGTTTTTAGATGGGTTTATTTGTGGTGTATATAAAGTTTCATAGAAATCCCTAAAAATGTTGTTTATTTTTTTAAGGTCATATATTGTATTCCCAGATAAATCTTTAACAGCACATATAGTTGTTTGTTCTTTATTGATTTTTAACTGGTTAGCTAGAAATTGTCCGGATTTGTTACTGTGTTCAAAATTTTGGAGGCGAAGTCTTTGTACTAAGAATTTAGTCTTTTTATTAATAATTTCATTTAATTCTAGTTTTGTTTTGCATATTTTGTTCAATGTTTCATGATCTTGGTGTGACACATAGGCTTTTTCTAAGGATTTGATGTTTTTTTCTAGTTCCTGAACATTTTTGTTTTCTTCTTTCTTCTTATGTGATGAGAAAGAGATTATTTTACCTCTCATCACAGCTTTCCCTGCTTCCCATAGAACAGAAGCTGATGTTCCGGGAGTGTCATTATAGTCTAAATATGAAGTCCACTCTTTTTTAAAATATTTAATAAAGTCTTCATCTTTAAGCAGTGATGTATTAAATCTCCAGTTTTTACTTGGCGTCGTATTATTCTTGTGCATTAGTGTTAAAGATACAGGAGCATGATCGCTGACAGCTATAGGATGAATCTCAGTGTCTGAAATGTCACTCAGCAGTGAGCTGCTGACCAAAAAATAATCCAGACGAGAGTAGGAGTGATGGACATGTGAGAAGAAAGAATATTCCTCACTGTTGGGGTGAAGGGAGCGCCATGCATCGCAAAGACCAAAGTCGCTCATATACTGTTTGATTATATTTGTGGACTGCCAGTTACGCTGAGTTCCTGCTGTATTGAGCCTATCCATTTCTTCATTTAGTCCCAGGTTGAGGTCTCCACCAAGAATAAGTGTGCCATCTAGGTGTTCAGAGAGTGCACTAAAGAATCTGTGGAAGAATGAGGGGTCATCAACATTTGGACCATATATACTTACAATACCTAGCTTTTGGTTAAGTATAGATAGTTTAACGATTAGGAATCTGCCCTCTGGATCTATAACTGTGTCGAATATTGTGTAATTGATATTAAAATTGCTACTCCTCTTTGTCTAGAATTATAACAGGCTGAGAACACATTAGGAAACTCAGGTGTTTTAAGTTCATTCAAGCCTGTGACAGGCCTGTGAGTCTCTTGTAATAAAACAACGTCTGCCTGTAGGTTTTTAAGTTGGTTAAACACTTTTAACCTTTTTTCTCTGGAGCCAGCACACTCCATGTGACAAACCGTAGTGCGCCCATAGTTGTGTGTGTATGGCGAATACCTTGACAAGGTATGGGAATCGAACTACTGGTTCCCAGTTCAAATCCTTAGAATTATTAGTCTGCTTGCCTATTGATCCTGCTTATTGGTTCCACTTGCGCTGAAGTCAACTGATTTCAGTTCATCTATCCAAGGAGGAAAATAGTGGCAGAGTCTAGGGCGTGGATATAAATATAAAAATATTATTTTTATTGTTATTCCACAAAAGAATGAGGGCGAGATGATAAAGTTCAAACTGCATCCAGTACAGAAACAACTGTATTATGCTGCTAACACAACAGTGACTCTTGCGATCACCTGCTAATGCTAAGCTAGCCAAGAACCCAGAGTGATGTTAGCTGAGTGAATGCCAGATACCTGCCCAACACCCAGACCCTGAACTTCAACGGTTAACAAACTGATAAGCAGCAACCCGAGGGTCTTTGCTGTCATTGCCAAACCCCAGCCATGCCACAGGAGTCTCCATCATCCCCATACATAGTGCTGTGTGGCAGGCAGGGGTAGGACCCAATCAGACTATTCAGATTTAATGAGACAGGGAGGAAGCAAAACCAAATACAATGAACACGAGACAAGGGACTATCAAAATAAAACAGGAAACATGAGACACAAAACAGAGAATTGACACTGGGACCGGGAAGAGACAGACATGAAAACAAAAGTGACAGGTGAGACAGAAAGGAAACACAGAACGAACACAAAGACAGTGACTAGACGTGAAACGTAGAACACGGGAGAGGCACAGCAACAAGAAGCCAAAGACTAATGAAATAACTAAGAATAAGAAATACAAATGATTTGGCTAGGAAACTGAACCATGAATAACTCAAAGAATATAACAAAGAAACACAAAACATTGGGTGACAAACCCAGAAACATGACACCCCCCTGATACCAGCCTACAGTTGAACCACCTGAGGTATCCTGTCACCTCTGCTGCCGTCAGCCTCCTGATGGTTCTGGTTCTGTTGTGGGCCTCCTGGCTGGTCCCCAACATCTCTGCCTCTGCCTCTGAACCTAGCCCAGTGGCTGGGCCAACCTCCTAAACCGCTTCACCCTCCCTGTCTTGCCTCTTTGCCAGGCCAACCCCCAAACTTTTTTCTGTTTTGTTTGGACTAGGAAGTGCTCTGATTTTTCTTCTGTTATTTTTTTTGTTTTATTTTGATAGTCTCTTGTCTCTGGTACTTTGTATTTAGTTCTACTTCCTTCCTCTTGTTATCTCTAATTTGTTCCCACTTTGTCTCCCACCTTTTTCCTCTCCCCTTATTGTCTCCTTCTAATCTGTATATCAAACATAGGTGTCCTAAAAACAAGTCACTTGAATTACTTCTTATGCAATACTTATTTGTTTTGTGTGAACACTCTTTAATTAACCCTCTGGGGTCGCCGGACGCATGAGCGCGTCAAAATCACATGACCAATTTAAGACGACACAGCTACAAGATGCAGCGACCCAGAGTCTCCATTTCAACTTGGGTTGAAGTGCGGACTTCAAACTATATACCAGTTTTTGAATTGTGTCGATGGGCCACATAAAACCAGAGTTATGGTAAAAAATACACGCAGCGCTTTTTTCTGAACAAAACAGTGGTGTAAAAACGGTGTTTTCTACGGACAGCGCTAGCAAACACTCTCCGCTTGTGAGTGAAAAAAGAGAAAGAAAAAACACCCCTTTCCTTCCCTATTGGTGTTAGAGTTTACCATGTCAGCCAATCAAAAAATGATATGGCAACATGTGGCACTTGGTTGTTTAGGGAGAAGGGGAAGTTTTAGGAGCAACACCGGCGAGAGAAAGAGAGAGAGCGAGTTTTCACATGTGAGACATTAGTGACATTTAGTGTGTTTGGAGGTTATAGTTAGTGTGTTGTGTAGTTATTGTTTTGTATTGTGTGTCAGTTATACTGCTGAATGTCACACTTGCTCCAAAAAAGCCACTGAAGGCAGATTCCAGTGTAAACCTGTCCCCACATGGAAAACTGGACTGATGCACCTCCTGCTGCCAGACCTGCAGGGTTTAGGCCTGTGCTGTTCTCCTCTGTCTTATACTGAACACAAACTAGTTTTTGGACTGGCACAAATAATTTGTGTGCCTTCTTATTGGATGCAGCACACCTGATTGTTCTGTAAATAGATTTAAATTGTTATATAAAAAAAGTCTGAGGCCTTGGCTGCATTTTTAGGTAAATAGTACCAAATAACAAATTTAGATCAATTGTGCTAATATAGTCAAAATGAAACAATAACTCCAATTTCAGATATTTGAGGTTGTGCTGAAAATAGTGATACCAAACAAGGCGAGATGAACAATTTTTAAAGGTGAAATGTAGAGGTCAAATCAAAAGTAGTCAAAAACGGCCAATTATACCCTGGAGCCCAGAGGGTTAATGATAAAGGCAAAACATTCCAATTGAGAATGTGTTGCTTACAGTTTGCTGCCACTCATTTAGTCAAAGAGCGAATGGTCAGTGTTGCAAAGTTCAACTTTATCAGACTCTTGCAAAGTTGATGTTAGTTTTGCAGCTCAGCTGTGGAGGTTCTCCTTCCACAGCAAATCTGTCAAACTTTCTAAAAATGTGAATTTATATTTGACATAATTGTTACAGTGCTGTAGTTCCTCTGGTGAGGACCGCCGCTTCCCTCTCTTCTCACCTTCATTGAACTTCCTGCTGCCTCTGCATCGCCGTTCGTCCTACTGGAATTTATTCCTGTTTGAGGCTTTTCTGAAGGTAATTAAGGCAACCACACATATTACTAAATAGCAGAACATAGCTGAATTTTAAGATGCAGAAAGTTATAGCTATAATGAACTACACAAGTAAAGTCAAGTTAACAGACTTACGCCCACACTGTTTCTTCTTTTCCCTGCTGAGAGGTGGGAGGAGCATTTATAAGTTTGATGCGTGTCTAGTAAATCTGATTTACTAAAAAACAGTACTACCTTTTAAGATCTTATCATTGTCTTAGGGTTTGCAATCAAGCATTATTTTTGAAACTCCTTAGTGTTATATCAGAAGATGCTTAAATGTCTGAGGTGTTAATGTTGTTCCTTCACGCGACTGTTATCTTTCAGTTTAATATTGAATTCCAGTCATCTGCAGAAAAGCCTGGCTAAGCTGTGAATTTAGATGTTTAGTGTTCAGCTCTTTTGTGAAAGCACCAAGCTCCTACATGCTCACAAAAATGATTCAGACACTGATTAAAAGTAATAAAGTGTGTGTGCGGAGATTTAAAGTAGATGTAGTTTGCATCTGTATCTTGAATCTGTATTTCTCTCTGTACATAGTTTAAATAATTTTGACTGATATAAGAATGAAATTGCTCTTATTGTGTTTTAACTCTTTATTGTCATTGCACAATAAATAAATAAACAGCATATATACAGAATAAATTGTATGTGCAGTAGTACCACATATACATGCAGTAAATAGAGCACCGAAATAGCTGCTTGTATGGTTGGCTTCTCTCAGTTTATACTAAATATAATATTGTAATGATCTGGTTGAACTGGTATGTAGACTCTGACGATATTGGGTGGAGGTGGACCGTGGGCTAAGGAACTGTTGCATTTCTTGAATGAGGTTCAAATCATCCTTTGACATCAACTTCTATCATATTTGATTTTTCATTGGTGTAGGTGGTTTTCCAATCTTTGAACCAAGCCTCACTAAAGTTATTCTCCTGTGAGGCTGAAACAATAAAACATTTGTCTAATTTTAGCTCTGCATGTATTTCTCAAACATTTGTGCCTTTCAAAAATGAGATTGTGTGTGGGACTTTGGTTTTAGTTTACTTTGTTTTAATTCTTTATCATTAATAACGAATGATTTATTTCTTTAACCCCAAAAATCTGATGCTCTGCACCTACAGTTTGTGTAAGTGAAGAGGACAAACTGGCAGATAACACTTGAAGCAGAGAGATCGCAGAAACACTCCTGAGGGTCATGACTCCAAAAAATGGAGGTTTAAACCACTTCAGCGATCTGTGCTTGTGAAAAAAAACCTGATTATCATGCTTACTGATTTTAATTTCAATGTTAATATTTCACCATGTAAAGTTGACATGTCAAATATGATTATATTATATATCATAAATTAGTAACTGGCTTTATAAAAGGGATCTCTGAAACTGAGACAAAATTTGTGTTTTTGTGAAATTAGAAATTAGCTTCAATACTGCTGTATTAGTGACGTGTTTAAGAGAATTAACTGCTGCAGCTGTCGTACTGGTAATGTTGGTGATTCACTCATTTAGTAAAAGTAAGGAGATTTAACATGGGCCTTCTAATTTGTTGCATCTAATGACATTAATTTAAAACAAAACAAAGCGTTTCATATTTACATGTTTGTATCCACTTAGCAGTCGGTGGACAGGAACACATGGGTGACTTGTCATTGGCTAGTTCTTAATATAATTGTCATTTTTTTGGTTTGCAGTTTCCGGCTGCTGATATTTGCAGCTGCAGCTCGTGGCAGTGTGTATTGTCTGGTATGCCATTGCATTTCTGTGTTTGCTTCTGGTGATAGATGATTCACCTCTCACTGAACCTTCAGAGTCGATGGTTGCCAGAGTAGCTGTTGGCAAATCTGTTTCCACACTGTGCCAAGCGTTTGTACCCATCCACTGTGTCTGGCAAGGGAACTGTCCCTGGCATGTAGCCACCCCCAGTCTCCCCTTTGACAGTGATAAGAGGGCTAGTTTTGGGGGTGGAGGGGCGTGTGTTGTAAAAATCCTCTTCATACTCTCTTGCGGGACGAGAGCCATTTACTTTGTTCCTGAAAATCATGCCCTATAACGGCGAGTTTCAACAAGCATTTAATTGATGTTCTACACACGTGCAATACCATCTTCATTTTTTTATTGGTTTCTGCTTAATAGACAGATGCACTACAGTCTTTTTAACTTGTTCCTGTTTTTATTGTGATTTTCTGTTGTCTGTTCTGAAACCAAATCAGAATGGCCCTTGCATGTTGCTGCCACTCCAGTGATGCCTCACATGTCTGACATTCCAGTGGTCATTTTAGGGCAATTAGCAGAGATGATGCCTGTTCAGAATAAGGACATGTCTTACGGCCCTACTCATCGACTTTGCTCTGTATTTCTGCTGGTCGTAGTGGTTTGGATCATGCTGCAGTTACTTAGTCAGGGCTTCAAAGTTTCAGCATCCTGTCACATAGCTGGCAGAACAGTCCAATCACAGGAGAACTAAATAGATGTGAAATTCTTTATTTCTTTTAGTTATCCATAGTGTTAGGTTTGGAAGTCAGCGTGAAGGAGAAACAGCAATTAGACAAGAATTCCTCTGAACAGCTTTAATAGCCACTTGATTGGTTCCAGTACAGCAGCATAAGGGATGCATTTTCCCACACATTTGCTCTTACGCTCCGGTCCCTCAGAGCTCAGCCTCATCCTAAAAGTCCACCTAATGGTGAACACAACATCCTCCCTTACTTGAAAAACTGCATGTATCCATTAAAACACATCAATGAACATTAACCTTAGTTAACTGATGTATATGATGTCATAAGCTTAACCTTAACTGTTATCACTTCAAGTTAAGTGGTTATTTAAGTACTCAAAACCAACAAAGTAAATGGGTATTTTATAACTCTCACAGTTGAATTTACTGTATAACAAAATTATTACATGTCAATGACATTGCAAAGTACAAAACCAGTTGTTTCTACACAAACCTTCACCCTTAAGAGCTGCGAACAGCCCCTTCGGTCTGTGTGGACCCAGAGTCAGCAGCATCTCCCAGTACAGCTCGCATTGGTTCCACTACTGTAGCAAAGTGAGTCGAAGAGATTAACCCCAGAACGCACAGATGCAAGATCACATGGTGGTGGACAGTGTTGGGAAGGTTACTTTTAAAATGTATTCCACTACAGATTACAGATTACATGCCCCAAAATGTATTTTGTAACGTATTCCGTTACATTACTCAATGAGAATAACGTATTCTGAATACGTTGGATTACTTAATATATTATCATGCTTTTTACAACTACATGAATGTACTATTGCTGTGTGATTTATTAATATTACTGAAGGTTACTTGCCATACCAACTAGATGTTTAAATCTTAATATGAAACGAGTAACAGTAGGTGGACATTAGGTAAGGCTGCACTTTTTGCAGCGATCTCGTATGTTTTCTCTTGTCTGTTAATAATCATGTGGAACTGCACATGATTATTTGCAGCTAGCAGGTTGTTCATGCTATCCATCAAGTCTACAGCATGTTAATACGTGGAGATCCTGAAGGCTGCTCCAAAAATGATCAGATTATATTTTAAATATTTGTTCAGTTCTCTTCCAAACTCCAGCAGCTGTCTATTGTAAGTTTTGAGTAATTACTACAATACAGATAAAAGTGTTCTAACATCTCACTTGTTTGTTTTTATTCAGGCATACATGTGTACTATGTTTATTAAGAGAGATGAAGCTTATTAGACATTATGAAACAGATGATAAGTAAAAGCGAATTTTGCCAAAGTGCTTAAGATACTTTTTTTAAATTATCTTTTTTTTTCTTAAAGAAATCTAATACATCATGTGTAATTTTCATTGCAAATATTATTCACAGTTAAATTCGGAGGGGATGGAGCTGTGATGTCATCAAATACACTGCCGTTCCAATTGTAGAATAAACCTTCTCGGGAAGTCTCGAGTACGGACTCGTGCACTTGAGTATTTAGAAACGGCCTAACAGTCTGCAGTCTATGAACTAACCCCAGCTAACAATGTTAGCTCAGTGGCGAGTAGCCTTCATTTATACTAATAAATATCACATATCAAATATCAGCAATAGTACACCGAAGATACTGAAGTTTCACCGGGACGGTGTCAGAATTTCCAGGTAACAAATGCATTCCTGCCCATGCACTGCTGCTCTGTTGTGCTGGCTCTGGGTCCATTGTGTAACTGACACCACCAACATTAACATGACACGTAATTTAGAGCCTGTTATTGCATGTTTTGTTTGGATTTCCGGTAATCAGAATCAGAGAAACTGTATTGATCCCAGATGGAAAATGAGTAAAAATTATTTTTTTTAAAAATTTCTTTAAAAAAAGGGCTGCCGGTCACACTCAGCTATGAGCCATGTAATTGCATGCTCATCCAACTGAGCTAAACCTGCGCCTAATTGGATTTAATCACAAAAATTGGAGAAGCGATGAAGAAGGGATAGCCTAACATATGAAACAGGAAGTGACCCCCGTGTATTCTATTTATTTCAACAAAATAACTGTATTCTGATTGTTACCTATTTAAACGGTAACTGTAACGGAATACAGTTACTTATATTTTGTATTTTAAATACGTAACACTGGTACATGTATTCCATTACTCTCCAACACTGGTGGTGGGGCATCACGGATGGCTGCGCTATGATCTGTGTCAGGAAGAATATCATCCTTGGAGAGCTAGAAATCTGAGGCTGGACTGTCTAAATGAACATTTTTGCATGTTGAGAACAGCACGCAGGCATTCATCGTGTCCTTCACAGAAGATCCTGCAACAGTTACATCATCTAAATAATTATGCACACTGGGTAGGACTTTAAGCACAGTTTCAATAACTTTTTGGAGCGCCGATGAAGCGGAGGCCAAACTGTAAGGAACACGGCAGTAGTGGAAAAGTCGTTTGTTTGTGATAAAAGCAGTGAGGTCATGACTGTCCTCATGCAGTACAAGCTGGTGGTACGCAGGGGACAGATGGAAAACAGGTGGAAAACACAGAAGCAGCCCTGAGCTCACTCAAAAGCTCATCCCTGTGGGTCAAGGGGTGGCTGTGGGCAACAAAAGCTTTATTAGGTTCACTTAAATCAACACAGTCTTGGTCTGCTGTCTCTTCTTGTTGTGACTAAAATAGGTGAAGTCCAGGGAGAGACATCTGTGCATCCAATAATGCCCTCCCTCAGAAGCAGTTCCAGTTCATCTGACACTGCTTCACGTCTTGTAAAAAGAAGACATCAGAGTTTTGTTGTACCTGCAATGTATCCTCACATATTTGAACTTTGTGCACAAACCAAGCAACAGGACCAGTGGAAGCAGTCTGGTTTTGTTAGCATGGTCAAAACCAGGGGGTGGAATCATGAATGAGTGTCTATTTCAGTAATGCATACCCTCCTTGCACCACATTCCCATCAAACTTGGCAACCTCACCTTGAAAACAAGGATCCATGAAGCTGTCCATATGTGTGACGGTTTGCCAAGAAATCGTTCTAAAACATAATCTCCTCCATAAGACTTTACAAACTTAGTTGATTACCAAAATATTTAGGATGTTTATAATTTTATCATTCAATTAATCTTTATTTATATAGCACCAATTCACAACAAAGTGCTTTTCACTTTAGTCTAAAGACCCTACATTATCAGAATGAAACCCCAACAATCAGATGACCCCCTGTGCACTAACATCGTTCTTCCTATGCTGTATTTTCTCTCAAAGGGAGCTTCTTAATACCTAGAGTGAATATCCAGTCATGTTGCTAATCAAATAAATGGGAATTTTTACTTTGTCCTTTAACTCACAGGTTGCTTCAGCTCTGACATTAGCATCTTATCTGACTTAAGTTTACTAATTATTATGCATATTAGTAGAGGAATGTGTGATCACTAATAGGGAGATATAATGTTAATTAGTTAGTTAATTAATTTGGATGTTTCTATTTAGTATCATGTTAATAACTGATGAAAGCAAACTTTAAGATGCATGATGATTACGTAGAAATATCTGTGGTAGTTCCTGTGAAAGAAGCCAGAATCAAGGGTGCAAAATGCAAAACTGCCCGTTTATATTTAATGCAAGATTAATAACCTGTTGAAGCATGCTTCAAGAAGTGTGATGATTACCTGAAAAGGAATTAGGGCAGCAAAATGCAAAACTGCCTTGATTCCTTTTTAATACTACATTAATGAGTGATTAAAAAACAGTGTCCAATAATTCTGATGATGAACTGGAAATAATTATGCAAAAATGCTAAACTGCCTGCTTCAAAAACAATAATTAATGAATATTTAAAAGTAAACACTAAAGATGTAATAAACATGTATAAAACATTAATAAATGCTAGCTGGAAAATAATGCATGCTAAATTATTTTTGATCGCAACACTAAATATAAGAATATAACAAATTAGTCCATTTAAAATGGTTTTTGACAATCTTAAAAATAATAGATATGAATACATTAGAGTTACATGGGACTGTTGGATGCTCTTTCACAGCATATGTTATATCCAGATGACAACACATAACACTGTAAAATGTATAATGTATGAGTGTTCATGACAAACAGTTTAAAATGTCCACTACACAAAAATGAGAGGCCATCCATGTTCTCCTGTCATCACGTCATCAAGCACGAGGTGGGGTAGGCTCTACAAATCATACCGCAGTGCAATGTTCCCTCTAATGTTTCATGTGTCTGAGCGAACACACAAACTCCCTGAGCGTCCCTTGGACCACTGTGAGCAACAGCAGACGTGTGCACTGTGGTCACACCAGCATCAAATCCATCCAAGTTACATGTTTATTAAAGTAATCAAATTACAGCATTTATGTTAGACTACTTTTAATTAACTGCTTTAGCCCACTTACAATGAAAATTATAAAAATCTTGTTCATGACCTGTGTAGCATGTTAACACTATTGGAAGGAAAAATAACTTGAACTCCAATTTTGAAAACACAACTTTCTTTTTCTTTCTTTCTTTCTTTTTTCTTTTCTTTTTTTTTTTATAAAGCTCTGACTTGTATTATGAGTCTGTGGTCTGGGAGAGAGTCTGTAACTCTAACTAATTATATAGTTACTTCTTCAAAAAAGTAACTGAGTTATGCAAACAACAAAGGTTTTTGCAGCTGTTTACCTAAAAATGCAGCCAAGGCGTTTTTTTAAATAAACATTTCAAACTATTTACAGAACAATCAGCTGTTCTGCATCAAATCTGATGCCACACAAATTATTTGTGCCAGTCCAAAAATAATTTCTGTCCACTATGAGATGAAGGAGAACAGCAGCCTGATACCTGCAGGCCTGACAGCAGCAGATGTATCACTGCTGTAACACCTGTAACACTCAGCAGTCGCCTCATTGTTCTGACACACACAACAAAACTATTGACCACACTACACACTAACTACACACTAACTACACAAGATTTGTGCTGAACGTCGCAAATCTCTCACATCTCAAACACGCCGTCACTCCTAAACTTCCCCCGTCCTAAACAACTAAATGCCATGTTGCCATATCATTCTTTGATTGGTCCACATGGTACATTTTTCCACCAATAGGAAAGGCTGGGGGGGTTTTTGGTGTTGTTTTTGCTCACAGGCTTTTCAGCGTTTTCCTTATAAAACGCAGTTTTTACCGTTTCTTCCCGCAGTAAATATAAACAACGACAGTATTCAGGAAGAAAACCAAACATTGCAGATATTTTTATCATCACTCTGGTTTTACGTGGCCGATCAACACAATTTAAAAACTGGTATAAAGTCCACACTTTTCCCGTCAATTGTTCTGTCTGTCCTGCTCACATCTCCAATGGTTGTACACGCTGTCATTAATAGTGATGTGTCAGTCGCGAATGAAATGAGCTGGATCTTTGACGTGAACGAAGCAAGCCAGCTCCTTATCTTTTTTTTCTTTCTCTCACCCTCTCTCTCTCTCTCTCTCTCGCACTTTTTTCCGCTTCACTCCGCACGCCAGCCTTGTGCTTTGCGCTGAGCAGAGGGGGGAGGGGCGGTAGTTACACTCACAGTAGCACAGGAACAGAGCGGGAGGGAGAGAGAGAGAAAGAGAGCCAGGGACAACAACGCCACATTAGAAAGGTATAGTAATCATCCACAACTATTTTCAGTTGCAGATGATAAAGGATTCAGAAAGTTTATTCATGCAGGTCCATATGACAGAGAATGTGCATCTTCTGTTTGTTTTCATATTTTAATTTATATTTAATTGTGTTGTGGTTTGCAGTGTTTTGTGTTGTTTCACTTTAAATTTGTTTAATTAGTTAAAAGTTGAAATGTAAATAGTTGGTTTTTGTATTATATGATTTATTTATTACATTTTATGTGGAGTGAATAAATAAAAGTATATTTACGGTGGCCCCTACAGACAAAACACGTACAAAACACAACAGAAGTGCTCCAGGACACTAGGGCGCAGTGTTGAGCTTTTGTTACCTCGTGGCTACACAAGCCAGCAAGTACCAACAACCGGATTTGGTGTGTGGTAGTAACAGGTAAATGAACTTTTTTTTTTAAAATTATTTAAATATATATAAATGTTTGTGTATAAGTACACAAACAATACACATATGCTTCCAATTGTGTTATTTAAGTGATCTAGGTAGCTGTTTTGGAAGTTCAGTTAACGCTAGAAATATGTTTTGTAGTTTGTACGTGTTTTGTCTCTAGGGGCCACCCCATATATTTATATATAAACATTTATAACTAAAACCACTTGTTTTTAGATTAGTAATTCCTTTTGTGCATAATTTTATATTATTGTTAATAATAAATTAATTAAAGCAACAAAACAACCTGAAGAGCCGGGTCGGAGCCAAAAGAGCCGGCTCTCTAAAAAGAGCCGGAAATCCCATCACTAGTCATTAACGTGGCTTCACTCCACATCAGCCGCTTTGCTCGCTAAAACACCGGTGTCACACATAAGGACGCTGTCATAGCCTGTCAACCACGTTGATTAGCTACAACACAGCAACACCATGGTGCTTTCATCACTGGCTGACCTCACATCTAAAGATCCAGCCTCTCCTGCACCAATTCCCCACCTGGATACTAAAAAATTTTATGTTTTGAAAGAAAAGCAACGTTGAAGCATGCAATGTTTTAATTGGCTTTAATTTGAGCAACAAATTAAGAAAAATATGTATTGTTTTAAACTGCACCGTTATAATTTGTGTATAAAGTAAAATAATACATTTTTCTTTTTTCTATTTCTGCCCAAATAACATATTTGAACACATATTGTCTAAGTCATTGGAGTGATCTATTGGTTTAAACACATTTTCATCTTGAAGTGTTCACAACTAAATTTTTACTTGTTACTATTATCTGTTGAGGATAATGAGGATGTTGAATTGAAACCAGTAAGCCTCACTTAAGAAGCCCCAGCCATATTTTTAAGGCTCTGTGAGTGGATTAAAAAACAACAACAACAAAAAAAAAGAGTTTGCAGTAAACAGAGTGTCACGTCTTGGTTTTAAGTACATTTGCATAGAATAGTTCCAAATGGCAAGAGTTCAACAGTAATTTGAGACTCGGTAACTAAATATTCCTTGGAGAACTTGGTCTTCTTTCAGTGTCACTTCATTAACAAAAGTGCTCATATGGCTCAGAGTGTGCGCTGTCTTTCAACATGATGAGTGAAGCGATGCAATGGAAGTGAAGGAATTAACATCCTAGTAGGAATACCTCTTCACTTCCTTCGTATGCTTGCCTCTTCTCCCTCAACACGACTGCGGATTTGGCACATTTGGCTGCTGCTGCCGCTCTCTTGATATTGACTGATCTTACAAAGACTTGATCTTTTCTCAGTTTAGTGGATAAAGGTGTAGTATAGTATAATATAGTCAGACAAGCTTGCCTTTGCTGCCTGTTGTGTGCCCTACCTGTTTGGCTGGTGTGTTCTGGGCCATACTTGCTGTCATCTGTCAGCATCAGCTGCAGGTTGTTTTCTGACACAACAACATCATGTGGATTCAGGTCCTGTTTGCCTGGGCTCTACCTGCTCTATTTATTCAGCTTTCCATACTCGTGTCTGTCTTATCTACTATACGGTACACTCCCTTAGAATTATTCAATCTGGCTTTCCTACACCGACTTTACTGATGCGCTATGTGTTCATGTCCAAAGTATCCAATGTGGAGCCAGACGGAGCTACAACATCAACAGCAACATTGCTCTGCTAGGATATCTGGGGGACGGACTGCTGACCATAGTGTGCTAGCCAGGCTTTCCATGCTTTCAGCCACTACAAGTGGTCGTCTAATGGATACGCCCAGTGATGCTTAGCATATCCTTTGCAAGGTATGGCCTAGCTTCACTGAGCTCCACTGAAGCTAGGGCATCTTACTATTCATCACTGTTCGAAGAAGATAAGAACAAATCCAAGTTTCTCTGAGTCAGAGCTCTGTTGAGTCAGGTTTCATTAACCTTAACTAGTAATGAATTCATTCATTTCTTACGCATCAAAAACTTACAGAGAAAAAAAATATGTATCATTACTACCAATACTTTTAATACTATTCATATTTATTTAAACATTTTTCTCACCGATTGATCTCTCTATGTTAACTTTAGTAATCACTTAATCCAAACATCACAGTGTCCCCATAATTTTTTTTTACAGTATATGTAGAAATCTTTAAGTGCTGTCCAGTTCTCTTCATCTTTCGATGTTTTACTTACACGCTTGCTGAACGTATGAGCTGTACATCAATGCTGAACATTAAAAAAAAGTGCAAAATTAAAAATTGTGGCCGAGCATGCAAAAACTGTAGACATTACCTTACACTGCCACATACGTGCAACACTTTTTCTTGGATGTACACTGCAGCAGGCTTCTGTTCTTGACATTTTATCCATCTCACCTTGGGCCTGATGGAATCCATCACCTCTTCTGAGCGCTCTGACCTAGTCCAGGCAGTCCACTCACGTCTGCAGGCCCTCAGAGCTGTCTTAAACACTGCACAGATCATTTTATTCTCAGTTGCTTTGATCTCACAAAGACAGCACTGACTTCTCAGAGGCACAATCCATACTAAAGCTTTTGGACTCTATAGTGCCTAAGCCATCGAGCAAATGATACTGGGATATGGGTTTTTCCTAAATAATAGATTGATTTCCACCTATTGAGACGGACTCCACAGAGACATCCAAAAAAGCAAGAAGGAAAGAAAAAAACAAAACAGAACAAATAATATTGCTGACTGGGCAGCTAACAGAATACTAATGGCCACTTTTATATTTCACCCAGTATGCTACTTGTACACCAAAGGCACAGTGATGTGCACTGCACTGCAGAGAGGAGGTTCTGGCTTCACAGACGAGGTTCACATTTTAATTTTTATCCAGCAGGATTTATTTTGTGTCCTGGGGAACAAATTAATAAACAGGTAAGCAAGTGAAGCAAACTCTGTGACATACTACTTATGTAAGTAAACTGACCACCTAATTTATTAAAAAGAAACAAAATATTTATAATAAAAACATACAGATCTAAATAGTATTTCACAGATACAGACGTATAAATTTGTTGGTACCCTTATACAATAATAGCAAACAAACAAAAAATAATCTCTTAAATCATTTTAATTAACATGCCTCATTTTTTATTTCACAATAAACTGATTTGGTTGAATATTTTGTATAATATATGTAAATAGCGCGAACAAAAAATATGCTGCCCTTACTTTAATATTTGGTCCTACGACGTTTTGCAGCAGTCAGTACTAACAGGTGGAATTTCCAATTTTCAGATATTTCCATAGATTTTCAACAGGATCAAAATCCGGGCTCACGGCCATTTAAGAAGAGTACAGTGGCTTGTTTCTCAGCCACTGTTGACCGCGTTTGGCTGCGTGCTTTAGGTAATTACCTTGTTGAGGCTGAGCTTTCTGACACTGAGGAGTATGTTTTGCTCCAAGATGCCTTAATAGTCTTGAGACTTCATTGTACTGTTCACAGATTCAAGGTTCCCGTGCCAGCCTAGCCCCTCCATGTTTCACAGTAGGTATGGTGTTTTGTTCTTCTAAAGCTTAATTTTTCCTTTTGCAAACCTACAGCTGATGTAAGTGGCTGGAAAACTCTGGACGTTCTCCCAGAAAGTTTTGAACATGTCAACAAGCAGGGATAGCTCAGTAGAGAGAGTAGGCCTCATCATCGGAAGGTCGGGGGTTCGATTCCCCTGAACAGCTACCCCGAGGTAATTCTGAGCAAGGTACCGTCCCTACACCCTGCTCCCCGGGTGCCCAATGGCTGCCCACTGCTTCACTAAGTGAATGCAGAGAGGAATTTCCCCACGGGGATCAATAAAATATCCGTTATTATTAACATGCATTTTGGTTCATTCCAGTTTGGCTTTTTTGTGCTTTTCTGTTAATAGCTGAGCTCTCCTGGGTCTTCTTCATGGAGCACATTACTGTTCAAAATGTGATGGATGGTATGATCAAAAAGTGACGTACCTTGATACTGGAGTTTAGCACTGAATCTTTTCCGATGGTTTCCTTGGTTGTTTTTCTAACATTTGCAGTATCAACCTGGGGTTGGTAACCACATCCTGGGAGGCTGGCTACAGTCTCATGAACCTTATAGTTTTTACTAATATTGGCAGTCATGGTCACAGAAACATGAAAGTGCTTGGAAATGGTCGTATGTTTAATATGGATATCTATAATCTTCTTCTGGAGAACCTCCATACGGTTACAGCAGATCGCTGTCTTTCCCTGACTCTGGCTCTGCTGGAGGTTTCTTCCTGTTAAAGTTTTCCTCCCACAAAGAATGATATTGCTGACGAAAACATAGAAAACAGATGTAGGAAAGTTTAAATTGTATCATCTCAGAACAAACTAGAATGATTTGCTCATTCTTTACTAATGTGAACATAAAAATGTCGTAAAATAACAAAGAACTTCATGATTTTTTGTCATTTACTGTGAAGTAAAATTTAGCGCAGGGTAGCACGGTAGCACAATGGTTAGCACTATTGCCTTTTGGCAAGAAGGTCCTGGATTTGAATCCCCCATCTGGCCATGGCCTTTCTGTGTGCAGTTTGAATGTTCTCCCCGTGTTTGCGTTGGTTCTCGCCCATTGCTCCAGCTTCCTCCCACAGTCCAAAGACATGCATTTGGCATCCAGGATATACACTGCCTCTTTGGATAGATCCTAAAAAACAACAAACTATAGTGACTTTACTGTATCTCACAAAAACAGACAAAACTCAACTCTTACTAATTTGCAAACTAAACATCTTAGTGACTAATTGGACAATTCCATTAAATTCTATTTATATAGCACCAAATCACAATATCAGTCTCCTCAAGATGCTTTATATCATAAGGCAAAGACCTTACAATAATACAAATGACCTCCTTTGAGCTAGCACTTGTCAATATTAGGAAGGAAAAACTCCCCATTAACAGGAAGAAACCATCAGCAGAACCAGGCTCAGGGAGAGGGAGACAGCTGCTGCAGCTGGTTGGGGTGATGGGAGGGAGATTGACAGCCTAATTTGCCAAATGAGTAGCTACATAACAGCTGGATTATCTAGTATCTGAAAGGAAGTCCAACAAACACATTGACCAACATTCTGACATATTCTGTGTATTTAATGGTATAATGCATTTTTAAAGCTACACCTCAGTAAAGTGTGTGTGTTTCACTGTATATAGCAGTATCTACTTGTGAATAAGCTCTTTTGACTTTTGCTGTTGTCTCTTAGATTGCCATTGCTCACACTGACTTGAACAAATTTAGTGTGGTGAATTGATCACGTCAGGACTGAAATAGAACTCTCCTTCCCACCTGTGTATCCCCATTGCTTTCTCCCATACTCACACACATACACCAACAAGCAAACAAAAGTATTGATTAATTGTGTGATGCAGTAGATGATATATGATGACCTCTGTTTTGCCTCTGCTCTTGTCATTGTTCCATAGCATGAAGGATGGGCATGAGAAAGCAAACCAATGATTTTTCCCCATCCATCCCAAAGCCTCAGAGTCTGAATAATTCAATTTGTATCCATCAAAGCCACATTTGTCATAGCTGGTATTTGCTTGGGGCTCTTTACCCAGCATGCTTTGCTCTATACACTTTGATTCGACACATTTAGAGCAGGTTTGAAGAGATCAGTGAGCACACTGGCAAGCCAGGTATACTGTATTTCACATTTAAAAAAATGTTTTCCAAAGATTCACATGATGGTACAAATATGTTGCAACATATACTGCATAATTTAATTTTTAGAACAGGATGCAACTTCAACAGCATTTCTACATATACTGTAGACTGTACTGTACATGTACTGAGACATGTAAAAATGTACTGAGAAATTCTTGATACAAATTTGCTGTTATGATGAGGATGAAATGAGGATGGATGTTTAAGCAAGGCGATGATTCCAAACCATACAACCAAGAAAACTGTTAGACTGGCCCAGCCAATCGCCCGACCTAAATCCAGTGCAACTAGTTTCTCTTTACAGGAGGCACCTTGAGGGAAGCATCACCAATAAAGGCTTTTATATGA
This sequence comes from Perissodus microlepis, assembly GCF_051167445.1. Classification (NCBI taxonomy): domain Eukaryota; kingdom Metazoa; phylum Chordata; class Actinopteri; order Cichliformes; family Cichlidae; genus Perissodus; species Perissodus microlepis. Next base: position 1,403,978 of record NC_140481.1, read on the forward strand.
AGTACTAAATAAATTTTAACGGTGTCATTTCTCATTATTATACATAATTTATAGGCATGTATGGTTGGATGTCTTTGCATGTGTGGATTGGAGGCGGTGTTACCTGGTGAGAATTCATGTCATGCCTCAATGTCAATAGCACCTTTAGAAATAAATCCCAAAACGTTGATTCTGTTGATCTGGACGTTTTCAGTGGGAGAATTAATGAACATTAATCAAGTCGGGTGAAGTCAATATTAGGCGTCTTTTCTCTTCTTCTTCAGCCACCTGACAATTTTCCATCTCAGTTTTACTGCACTTAGCAGTGCAATATTTCTATGGCCTTTTTCAATACCAAGATTAGTAATATATAGATCAGCATTTGGCTCTACATAATTCCACATATAGCACACTGTATGACCCTTCCTCTTTCGTCTCTACTTTCACTCTCCTGACTTTTGAGGAAATATCTGGATTTATTAGGAAATCTAAACCTTCTACCTGTCGCCTCGACCCACTTCCTGCTCAGGTGGCTAAATCCTCTCTCTCACTTTACTGACATTAATTATTCTTCCCTAATCTCTGGCTGTTCAGATCTAGTCTTTTCCCTTACTAACAATGATCTATTTGTGTCATGGGGGCCAGAAAGCCAGTATGTGGGAGTGGACTCAAATGCAGATTCAAACGTGATAAGGTCTTTCACAAGCTTTATTGTCAAACACAAAGGTAGGCAATGACATGAAGGGAATACTCTCTGATGATACTGTAAACAAAGGGAGAGTGAGGTTATGAACTGAGCCAGGGAAGCTGGGACTGGTGAGGTGAAGATTACCGAATTTGTGGCTTACTTTGCAGGTAGAGAGCATGAGACTCTGGAGGGGATATTGCCAGATGAGCATCCTGAATGGTGAGCGATACAGAGGAGACGGTATCTAATAACCCTTATTATGGTATAGCACTGCTAGGGGGTGTCGTCCAATTATTGTAGTAGTTGGAGAGTCTCCTGGTGTGAGTGCAGCGGCAGCCATTACAGCTGAGGATGCTGCTCTCTGTGCATCTGTTTACAGGGTTCGTACGGGTGCTTGAAATCCTTGAAAATGCTTGAATTTTAATATTGTCTTTTTAAGGTTTGAAAAGTGCTTAAATTTCAGTTGTGGTGCTTAAAAGTGCTTGAAAGTGTAGCTGCATTTCATTCACCACAAATAACTATCTGATTGAATAGTTTTTTTTTTAATAGATAAAGAAATAAAATGAGTAAAATGTAAAAGCAAAATGTCTCTGCCTGGGCTGCCTTGCACCTCTGTGGCTCTGTCTGTTTCAATATGTGACCCCGCCCCTCCCCCTAACTGTCAGGATGAGTGCGCTAACATACCTGCAGTTGCTGTTTTAATGAGTGTTTGATGGAAAACGACAATGGTGGAGTTTGCGCTCTCCAGTCACATGATAGGTGAGTCCTAGTAAATAATTTTCCAGTATGTGTACGTTACACATGCTAATTTTTAAAATTATGATGATTATTTTGCTAACTATCAAACTCGCTGGAGAAATGATTGAAATGCACTGAGTGTGATGCAATACGGCAGCGCTATTATACAGTTAGTTATGGCCTGGAGATTTATGGAATATGCTGTGAACTTAGCTAACATTACTTAGCAGTAGCAGTAATATGAGTTACTCAAGTGAAAGCTTTAAACATTAGCCTGTTACATAACTGATGAACCCTCTGGGGTCGACGGACCCAGAGTGTCAGTTTCAACTTGGGTTGAAATAAAACAGTAAAAACTGCGTTTTCTACGGACAGCGCTAGCAAACACTCTGCTTGGGAGTGAACAAAAAGAAAAAGTGGAAAATGTACCATGTGGACCAATCAAAAAATGATATGGCAACATGTGGTTGTGAGAGAGCGAGTGAAAGAAAGAGAGAGCGAGTTTTGATACGTGATAGATTTGTGTTTGGAGTCAAGTTAGTGTGTTGTCTTGTGTAGTTAGTGTGTAGTCGTTGTTTTGTTTTGTGTGTCAGTTCTACTAGTGAACGTCACAGTTGCTGTAAAAAAGCCACCAAAGGCAGATTGCAGTGTAAACGCTGCCTCCACATGGAAAACAAGTAAACAGTACCATAAAGCTTTGTTGTTTGCAAAACTTGTGCATATTTTTAAAAATGTACAAAATGTACAATTTCTATTTGATTCAAAAAACATGTTTGTGGTTTTTACAGTCAAAAATATCACTTTTTTCTACTCATATTTTAAATTTGGTCTGAATGTAGATAAATTGTGCCGATACAGTTTGTCAAAATGAGAAAATAACAGATTGGCAAGATAAACCGTTTTTAAAGGTGAAATATAGAGAACAAATCAAAAGTAGTCAAAAACAGCCAATTATTCCCTGAACACCAGAGGGTTAGAGGCTAAGAGCAAAGCTGTCACCAAGTACTGTTTATATCTGTGTGTATTGCTGCAGCTTTTTTGAGTATTAACTTGGTGCCTTTGGGTGAAGTAATGGTAATATGACTGATCCATATGGTCACAAAGAATAGCCACTTGTTTCTGTGCTACCAAAGTTCCCCGGCTTTCATTCAAAATGTGTTTATCGTCAGCACCGACACATTAAACTACTTAAACATTATAAATGTCTTCAAGCTCACACTGACACAGTACACACATTTATATGTGTATTTGTACATGAATATTTCATACTTTAAGGCTGCCTGTTTATTTAAGAGAGATGTGCAAAGTACATTAGAATTGTACATAATAATATCACAGATGATAGATTAAATAAATAGATTTGAAGTAGATGCTTGTGCATTCTTAAAGTCTTATATGTTGAATATGTGATGTGTCCAAAGCCTCCCAGTCAGTGCTGTTCTCCATGCCTGTCTGACTGAACATGATGTTATTAGCACAAACACTTTAAAGGTGATCGTTTAGGACTTCAGCAATAATACAGACAGCAATGTAGTTAGCAATAGAACAGTTTTACTGGGAATTAACTTAAAAAACAAACAAACAAATATCTGTCTCCTATTTTTTGTGTCATATAGGAAAGAAGCATCAATATCTGATGAGAAGACTTATTTATTTTTTGTTTTTTTTCAACAGGAGAAGAATATCTCTAACAAGTTGATTTGTTCACATTTCATATCTTAATTTTTAAGTGAAATGTGCATTTTGAGTTTATACACAATATGCATATAAGGCGACCGTTTCCTTTTGCAGTATTTTTGTGTGGTGCATTTTTCTATGTCTTAACAAAACGGGAACAAAGGTGTTTAAGTTCATCTAGGATGATTTGTTCTCATTTTCACAGTCTTACTGCTTGAAAGTGGACCTTGAAAGTGCTTACAAAGTGCTTGAATTTGACCCTGAAAAAGGCGTATGAACCCTGAGAGGCTGTACCATTGTAATAGCCTGGCGCCGGTGTCTACCTAACCCCGGCACATGTATGTACAAATAGGGTAGAGCCGTGGAGATCTGGCTTGTATGGTCTTGTTCTGTTAATTCCAAATAAAGGTCTTTTGTTCTATTTAACTGACTGGCCTCCAAGTTGTCCGGCTAATCTCCACACCACACACCCGCTGGACCTGCTAGCTGCTCCTTCCTCGCCAGACCACGTTACAGAGTGGCGCCTGAACAGGGACCGTTACAGGCAGGAGGACAGGCTAAAGAAGCAGCCTTTTAAACCACCGCTCCCCAGCATCTTCCTGACCAACGCACAGTCGGTCGTTAACAAAATAGATGAACTGAACCTACTTCTCGCCGCACAGCCACTTGTCCGCGACTGTTGTGTCACGGAGACATGGCAACAAGAGGAAATTCCTGACACCTCAATGCAGCTAGCAGGGCGCACAATGCACCGCAGCGAGAGAAAGAGTACAGCGGGAAAAAGCAGAGGAGGAGTTTTGTGCATTTACACACATAAAAACTGGTGCACAAACACTAAGATCGTCACCACAGTCTGCTCCCTGGACATAGAGGCAATGTCTGTCACGTGCAGACCTTTCTACTTGCCTAGAGAACTGCCTAGCCTACCTGCACGACTCAATATCTGAACAGCAACGGCCATATACAGAGGGAGTACATTGCAGGGGATTTCAACAAAGCATGCTTGTGAACTGTGCTACCTAAATTTGTTCAACATGTGAAATGCTGTATGAGAAGGAAAAACACCTTGGACCATGTTTACTTAAATATCAGGCAAGCCTACAGATCTGTTCCCCTCACCCACCTGAGGCTGTCTTACCACCTCTCTCTGCTCGTTGTCCCGGCATACACACCACTCAGGAAAAGGACAAAGCCCACCATCAGAACCATTAACACCTTTTCTGAGGAAGCTCTGGCTCAGTTGCAGGAGTGTTTTGCCCTTACAGAGTGGAGTGCCTTTGAACATGATGACCTAGAGACTCACACAGTTGCAGTGCTGGGTTACATCACGCATTGCATGGACACTGCCACCACGGAAAAGCGGGTCCGGTTCTACCCCAACCGTAAACCCTGGATGACAAGCAAGGTTCAGGCTTTGTTAAAGGCACGCAACTCTGCATACAAATCTGGGGACCAGGATATGTACAGCAGAGCAAGAGCAGAAAAAGGCATCAGAGCAGCAAAACTGACTTTTCAAATAAGCTATCAGATCACCTCTCAGATAGCAACTCCAGATAGGTATGGGAGGGTCTGAAACAAATTACTAATTACAAGGGCAAGGGGACAAATACAGATAACATGGACATGTCATTAGCAGAGGAACCTAACCACTTCTTTGTTCGTTTCGAGAGAAGTGCAGACACCTCTACTATGCACACCGCCCTGCCCACAGCCTCCTCTGAGCACAGCCCCACACATTTAGCCTCCAAGAACACCAGGTTTGCAGTGTGTTCAGAGAAGTAAATCAGAGGAAAGCTGCTGGCCCTGACAGAATACCTGGGAGTGTGCTCAAAGTCTGCGCTGACCAGCTGGCTCCTGTGTTCACCAGACTATTCAACCTCTCCCTGTTACATGTCACTGTCCCTCACTGCCTAAAGTCAGGAACAATAGTCCCAGTCCCCAAGTCCACCACCATCAGTGGCCTCAGTGACTACAGACCCATGACTCCAGTGCAGGGGTGGCAAACTCCAGGCCTCGAGAGCCGATGTCCTGCAGGTTTTAGATCTCACCCTGGGTCAACACACCTGAATCAAATGATTAGTTCATTACCAGGCTTCTGGAGAACTTCAAGAAATGTTTGGGAGGTAATTTAGCCATTTAAATCAGCTGTGATGGATCAAGGACACATCTAAAACCTGCAGGACACCAGCTCTCGAGGCCTGGAGTTTGCCACCCCTGCTCCAGTGGTTGTAAAGTGCTTTGAGAAGCTGGTCCTAAAGCACATAAAGGACTGCCTCCCACCTAGCTTCGACCCCCACCAGTTGTGCCTATAAGGTAAACAGGTCCACCGAGGATGCAATTTCCACTGCCCTTCACTCTGCTCTGCATCACCTGGAGAATCCTGGGACTTCAGTAAGGATGCTCTTCGTTGATTTCAGCTCGGCTTTTAATACCAACATCCCACCTGGTAAAACTGGACCCTACATGTGCATGGATCAGAAATGTTCTTACTGACCGAACACAATCAGTCAAGGAGATCATCCACCCTGTCACTCAGCACTGGCTCACCACAGGGATGTGTGCTGAGTCCTCTCCTATAAACCATCTACACCAGTGACTGCATCCCCACGCACCCTGCAATATCATCATCAGATTTGCAGACGACACCTCTCTGATGGGGCTCATCACCAACGATGATGACACCGCCTACAGAGATGAGGTCCAGTGTCTGACAGAATGGTGTGACTACAATAACCTCACCCTCAACACCAGGAAAACCAAGGAAGTGGTCATGAGCTTCCGCAAAACAAGAACTGATCCCCCTCCCCTCTCCATAAAAGGTGGAATGTGGGAAGTGTGCCCTCCTTTAAGTTCCTCGGTACCCACGTATCCGAGGACCGATCCTGTACCACAAACACATCAGCCCTAATGAATAAATCCCAGCACCGCCTCCATTTCTTGAGGGTTCTGAGATGGAACAGGCTGCAGACTGACCTACTAGTGTCCTTCTATTGAGCCACAACTGAGAGTGTGGTGGTGCACACCATCTCCGTGTGGTACGCTGGTTGCACAACAGCCCATAAGAAGAGACTCCAGAGGGTCATCAGAATTGCAGAGAAGGCGATCGGCTGTACACGCTCCTCCCTGGACTCCATTGCTAGTTCGAGATGTCTCTTCAGAGCCAGGGCTATTATAAAAGACCACCTCCATCATAACCACCACCTCTTCAGATCCGTCAGGTGCAAAACCAACAGACTGAAAAACAGCTTCTTCCCGTGGTCTGTCAGAACTTTTAATGCAAACTAAGAGTGTGAGCAGACCTCTCTCATACAATCACACTGTCGCTGCTATTGCCAGGGCAATATTTTGTTCTTTCCTTGTTCTGTGCAGTATTTTCTGAGCAGTATCGAGGCTCCGCCTACTGGGCAGGTACCGGAGATAAAATAGGAAAATGGTGGAAAAACACTAGATGCTCACTCATCTTTAAAGCCAGCCTTAAAACACATTTTGTAAAGCTTGCCTATTCTGTTTGATTTTAATTTTATGATGTGATTTTGTCCATACTGTGATTTTGTTATTTATTTGCCTCTATTTTGACAGATGCCTATAAGTAAAACATATTAATATTATATATTATTATTATGTTCAGGGGAATATGGATGTAAGTCATGTAGAAAGAGAGCTTAAGATTTGCTAACAGGTCTTTGGAGGTTGAACATATACCTGCTGAAATACACGTCCATTATTGTGGATAAATGTTCAACTGGAGCTGCTTGTCAAACATAAATCTTGATATAGTTTAGTGCGACTGTGTGCAAACATTAAATAGCAGTGGGCAGTATGATAAAAAATACTGCATTTCTGTATTGCTTTCTATTTCGATCTTTTTGTTATTCGATTAAATGTTTTAGGCATTTGTTAAGCTAAATGAATATAACCTACTAAATCCCTAGACTAAACCACACATCACAAATATTTTACAATGTTATAAAGCATTTTTTGGCAGGTGAGAGAAACCAACTTCTGTTTTTTCAAAACACGGATGCAATGTCAGACATTTCAGCTCTACTGCAGTTTAATAAACGTGTACATAGAAAGAAAGAAAGAGATACAGGGAAACAGAGATTACTGGGAGATGGAGGAAAAAGTGAGAACAAATTGTGTAAATGTGTGTTACAGAGATAAAGCTCTGCACTATTTACGGCTAAATAAAACCCACCATGCCAAAATGTAAATCAAAACGCTGTGCTTAGCTGAAAAAAAATGAAAGAATGTAATTCTGGTCTTACAAAGAGATGAATGGCTGCTTGTATTAGAAATATGAAACAGAATATGAGAGTGAATGAGTGAAATGAAGTTCAATATGAGGTAAAGTACAGTTCACATAAATATTCTGCTGTTCCACAACTAGGATTTCTTTTCTGCGATCCCTCTGAGGTGTCCTTAGATATTCACTCTTTGTATTAATGAGCATCTGTGCCTGGGAACATTTTCTCACTTGACACATCGAGGACAAAATGGTTTAAAAAGAGTCAAATCCAGACCGAAGGGTTGATGCAACTGTGTGATTGTCAAATCTCACAACGCTCTGAGAAAAAATTCACTTTGGTCATGCCGCTTAATTGTCCTACAGATGGTGGAGACTTGAAATGCAAGTGACAAAAGGCATAAACATCGGGAAATACCTTGAAGCAGTATGACTGCTGTTTTAATATCTTTTGTAAAAAAGTTTTTTTTACCAAGGTTAAAATACCACAGTTTGTTAATTTGTACAAACCAGTACTGAGCAAATAGGAGTAGTTAGCTAACAGCTGTTACTTTTGCTCTTCACTCTTAAAATGTTGGATGTTTCTTGTGAAAATAATATAGAATCAGCTCCCACTTTAAATTTGGGAGACAGTAACCCTTTCTACTTTTAACATTAGCTTAAAATGCGCTTTTCTGATGAAGTTTCCAAAGTGCTTTTTGAACAGAACAAAATATTTTCAACAGAAAATTTCTAAATATACTAGTTTTCTTGAGAAAGCATAAATTATTTCTATTTGCACACAATAACAGAATTATTCCAGAAAAAAAACAAACAATTGTCAAGTGAATGACTTAGTCAAGTTGGGATTTGTAGTTTCAAAGAAGACAATCACTACAACTAGGGCTGCCACAAACGATTATTTTGATAGTCGACTAGTCACCGATTATTTTTGCGATTAGTCGACTAATCAGATCATCATCCATTGTACGTAAAACGTACAGCTTATTGCACCAGCAGCATCTGCTCTTATATACCTATCATTAGCTTACAGCTTTAAGTGTTTCAGGTGCTAACTAAAAATAAAGACAAGATGATAGTTTATTAAATTTTAATGAAGTTTGCAGATTGCTTCGGTGAAGTTTAATAAACTCCTTGCTATCTAAAATATAACAGGACACCGGAGTAAATTCTGGAGCATCTCACACTTCTGATAATCAGCTGTCTGCTTGACGTTTATTCAGCTGTGTAAAAACTTTAATCTCAGCCAAACCGATTTACTCAGGAACAAATAAAATACTAAAAAAAAGCCAAACAATAACATTTTTAAGTTATCTAAGTGACTCATATATCATGTTTAACCTGAGTAGCGAAAGACGGCGGTGGGTTTGAAAACGATTTGCCGGGAGTCCGGTGTTCTCACGGCTCTAGTTAGCCTTGCCCCCGGCTAGCTATCGAGCTAGTGGGTAACAGACGTCTCCGAAAACGTCGGAGCGCTTTTGAAAATATGTGGTGTCTTGATAAACTGAGCAGATATTTGAGGTTTACACAGCAACATTCTCACCTGAACATATGTTAAACGTTTATTTTGTGACCCGGAAAGAATAATAAGAGTAATATTAAAACTAACTAGCTGCCGCCATTGTTGGAAACTGAGCTGGGCCGCGCTATGAATTCTGGGACACAGTTTCTTCTTCTTCTTCGGGGTTTAACGGCAGCTGGCATCCTTGTACATGCAGTGCTGCCACCTTCTGTTTCAGTCCGTTATTACACTCTTAAATCCTACTACTTATTCCTGCGTCTTTTGTGATCTTACAAAGCTTCAAACGACGCGTCGACTATTAAATCAGTCGTCGACGATTTTGATAGTCGACGTAATCGTGACTAGTCGACTAATCGTGGCAGCCCTAACTACAACTCTGCACAATAAAGGGCAAACTCCACTAATGCAGAAGATACACATTTAAACTAGACTGAAGGACGACCTGCAGAAAGATTATAAATACTGGAAGTGTGTCATTTGGTCAGATAAGATGAAAATAGAGCTCTTTGGAGAGATGCTGCTTATGTTTGGTGAAAGAAAGGAGAGGCATACCGTCCCCACACTGAAACACAATAGTGTATGTATTATGCTGTGGGGATGCCTCAGTGTGTCCCGGGCTGGGATTCTCATCAAGGTGTGAAGAGTCATGAAGAAAGAAGAAGAAAACCTCAAGCAGTCAGCTGCAAAACTGGCACTGGGTCTGGGTCATCACTTTGTCTTCAAACATGTCAGTGACCCAAAGAGCTCCTGGTGAAGAGCTACCTCCTGAAGGCCAAAGTGAACATTACTGACTGGCTTGCACAAAGCCCTGATTTGAATCCTGCTGAAAATCTTTGGGACAAACTGAAGACAAAGGTTTTCGTGAGAAGACCATCAAATCTGGAGGAGCTGGAGAGATTTGCCAGAGAACAGGCTAGGACTACTCAGGAGATATGTGTGAGAGTAAAACAAACAACTGAAAACAAAAAGGACACATGGTTGACCAGATGACTAATAACAAGTAGTAGTCTGGAAATAACTGCATCGCAAGTCTGTGTGTAAATTAAATGTCTCATTTAGTATTTGAAACTAAACTCTCCCAAATCCATCTGTATACAAGCTGCTGTGGGAACATGTGGATTTAAAAAAAAAGTCCTTATCGACAAGATTTGAACTATTAGACCTTCTTAAGACATTTCTATTATTACCATTCCTTCTGCAGTTTTGAACCACAGGTTTGAACTTGTGCCTCTATCTCTGGGGAAAATTGCTACTCTAACCTGGCTCTCCTCTCTGCTCAGTTATAAACAAGTCTGGGTCACTATTAGACCTTATATTCAAAAGCTCACAAACATCAACCTGACCTCAGGCAGGGTACCTGGAAGTTGTAAACATGCAGGGGTACAGCTCTGCTGAAATGCCTTTGTTGGCTCTTCAGTCTTAGACTAGTAGTGGCCTCTCGGGTGCTGTATTTTTAAACACTCACAGCATTTTTGGGTGTTTCAGTACATTTTTAAAGCTTTCCACAGCACAGTCTGCACTTTTGAAAGTTTGAAAGATATTTCCACCAAGCTGGCATTACAGGCACTGCCATGTTCAATTGGTACATGACTGACAAAAGGGTTTCTGTCTCTCTTGGTCATTTTTGTTCATCATGCTCCCTCCTAAGTTGAGTGGTTCAAGGTTCCATCCTTGGGCCACTTCTTCTTAGTATTTACTTCCTTCCCATTGGGATCACTTATTTAAAAAACACAATGTCTCATTTCATTTTTATGCGAATGACAGTAAGGTTTACGAAACACAGTGACCCTGGCCCTCTCAGGCCTGTGTTAGAATCCCTGAAAGACATCAGAGTGGCTGGCTTTAACTTTGTTACATTGTAAAGAGAATAGCACCGAGGTTATTATATTTAGGCCTTGGACAGCTTTTACAACAGGGCAATAGCCCTAATCAACGCTAACAGCTGACCTGATTGGCTACCTCCCTGGAGTTTTTGGGGGTCTAATAACAATAATAATGATACTATTGTGCAATAAAAACATACACTCATTTTTATTTGTTTTTATTTAATAAGTTAAGTTACTGTTTTGTGTTGTGTAGTTTTGTGCGTAGTGCCGACGTGGGACAGTTTCCAATTTCGTTGTACTAGGTATGACTGCAATGACAATAAAGAGTTATCTCTTATCTCTATTGGTCCAGGTGTCACACCTCCCCACTTGGTTCTCTTGCATGTCAGATCAGTTGTCATCAACTTTGGGGTGAACATTTAAAAACAAAAATAAAGAAACACATAAATACAAACTGCCAAAGCTTTTTTAGCTGTTTCGTTTGTTTCTTTTAGTGGCTTGGAGAGAGACCGTTCCAAGCATTTGTGACCACTTGTCTTCAGTACTGCAATGGACTTTATGTTGTTACTGTTAAGGCCTCACAGTCACACTTATAAATGGTCCAGATTTAAAAATGCACCTTTTCTTCTCTGCATTTCAAGACTGGTACCAGAGTTAGCGTCTAGTCGGTTTTAATCACTCTTTAATCTTTTTGGTTTTTTAGTATTATTTATTGTAAATATCATTTTCAGTTTTTATGTTTACTTTTCATATTTCATTGATACTTAACTATGTGTTTTTGTATTTCATTGCTGTCTTTCAACTATGTTGTTTTTAAAGTGCTCTCTAAGTAAAGTTACATTGGATTAGATTTGCAACCCAGTAAGGTATGTTGAGAGGATGTCTTCCTCACCTACATCACACTGCTAATGCTTTGACTGGTTGCCACCTCGACTCTCACACTAATGACTAATGCTGTCAGCAGCAACTCCATTGATGACTTCAGTCATCAGAAGTGTAGATTAGGCCACAATTTTATAAATGGGCTGAGTTGTACATTATGTGTATCAACATGCATCGTGGGGAAACGTAGCTGCCCCGGTGCTGTTCTCATTTTATAAAAAGCTAATGTATTATTAATGGCATGGTTACTCTGAAAAAGGAACAGTTGTGAAAAGTGGGTCTGGCATTATGGCTACCGTCGCTCTCCCTCCCTCATGAAATGAAGAGTTGTTCATTGTGTGTCAATAACTTTCACAGTTCATTTGTCTAGTTTGATCAAATGAAAACTCATTTCAGACTGTGGGAGTCTCACCATTCGCTCATTGTGAGTCTCTGTCGTCTGTAATTGTGCTTAACAGGTGTGTTTTTTAAATTTATCGCTGACTGATGCTCACTGCTTTTTTAAGGCCCCATGATTCCAAAGGTGCTTGATGACATGCACAAAGCTTTAACTGTAAGCATGGCTCGTAACCACGTACAGTCATGTGACAAAATTAGCGCAACCTATGAAAACATGTTGTTTAGCATATTTGGACATATAGATATAGATCTTTAATATAACTGTCACAATATTAGGGGACTCCAGTACTTACATAAATCAAAAGTGAAGAAAAATGTAATTCTTTAAAACGTGTATTTTCTGGTAAACAGTACATTAGGACATTCCCACTTAAAATACCTAAATTCACACAGAGGCGTTTCACATCGGGTGCAAAAGATTAGAACATTGTTACTCATTGTCACGCATTTTGGGGGAGGATTGCCTTAAACCGCAAATATTTGGTCTGAGTTGGACATTTGGAGTTGGACAAACACAAACACAACGGTGAGATCAAATAGCTTCAGACAGCTGTAGCAACTTATGAGCCTGATAAGAGATTTAAAAAGGTCTCAAAATCATTTGAAATCAGTTATTCTGTGGTTCAGAAAATATTCTACCTTATATCAGAGGATGCTTGAGAAACACGTGAGACAATTTGTAAGAAAATGAAAAGTGAACATGACAATGACCCAGAGTAAATCCATGTAGGACTGGCTAAAATCCAAAACATGGAGAGTTCTGGAAGAGCCAGAATTAAACCTTCACCAAGAACAGAAACCAGGAACCATAAATACAATACAAACAGAAAAACACAATTCAAAGAGTATAACTTAAACAAAGAACACAAACACTGGGTTACCGGACATTGATATGTAAACTGTGAACTTACTGTGCGTATTTATGATGTTGTACCTTACTTGGCAGTAGAGCTGGGCCATATCATACTGTTCACGGTAATACCAGTATAATTTTGGGCAACGATAGAAAAATGAAATATGGCGATAGAATATGGGTAAAACGCGCATGCGCAGAGCCTTTGTTTTCATACGCACACGTCGGAAAAAGAATGGCGGCGACGCAGAATGAGAAGAGCGAAAGGGGATCGCTGAATGAAACAGATGAACCAGAACTGGTTTGTAAAAATGCTGCAACTTCAGTGGTGTGGAACTGGTTTAGCTTTCGTCCGTCAGATACACAACAAAGCACTATTTTTGGTAGCGCATGCTAGTGGGCCGTCGTTATTGCCGTGTTGTTTGGAAAATACGGCACACTTAAAATCAATCCTTTGATTTTCTGAAAGTCGACAGAGCCCCTTATAATCCCGTGTGCCTTATGTATGAACTCTGGTTGTGTTTACTGACCTCGAAACGATTTTATGTACACGGCGCTTGAAAATCTGTCAAAGGTTTCAGTACGACTTTGCTAAGCTACGAAGCCGCACCGCTTGATGGATTGTCGGAGCATTGCGGCTATCGTAGGCGGAGCCTCGCGGAGTGATACGTACTGTGCTTCAACATAATGTTACCGTGTTGTGTGTGTATAACCTCTTTTTAAGTTGTGTGGATATTATACATGGTTATGCTGAGGATATGTCGGCCAGTTTCCACTGGAAATGCCTTTTGGTTAAACTGTCAGCGAGGAATTTGCATTTGCACTGTTACATTTTTATATAACTTTAATGCACATAAAAAACAGCTGCTTGTTTAAGTGAAAATACATTATTAGTGCAAAAAAACCCCATCAAAGTTGAGGAGTTGTAAAGTATTTTGTCTCGTGTCAATTATATCGTCAGTTATATCGTTATCGCAAATTTTCAAATGTATATCGTGATAAATATTTTTGGTCTTATCGCCCTGCTCTACTTGGCAGCAATGCCCAGTTGTTATATGTTGCTGTATTTATTTGGGGTTTTTTTGTTGTTTTTTGTAAGTCTGTTTTGAACGACTTTTATATGTCAATTGGCCCGTATGTGGAAAAGTAAAATATTCTGAACTTTACTAAATGTGTTATGGTAAATGGTAAATGGCCTGTATTTGTATAGCGCTTTTCTAGTCCCTAAGGACCCCAAAGCGCTTTAGACATTCAGTCACACACACATTCACACACTGGTGATGGCAGCTACATTGTAGCCACAGCCACCCTGGGGCGCACTGACAGAGGCGAGGCTGCCGGACACTGGCGCCACCGGGCCCTCTGACCACCACCAGTAGGCAACGGGTGAAGTGTCTTGCCCAAGGACACAACGACGATTGTAAAGTTTGCTGACGACACAGTGGTGTTGGGTGCCATCTCCAACAACGATGAGGCGGGCTACATGGACGAAGTGAAGAACCTGGCATCATGGTGCCAGGACAACCACCTCCAGCTGAACGTCGGCAAGACCAAGGAGCTGGTGGTGGACTTCAGAAGGAGTCAGCACAGAGACTACAAGCCCATTATCATCAATGGAGCTCCAGTGGAGAGGGTGCAGTCCTTCAAGTATCTTGGTGTCCACATCTCCTCAGACCTGACATGGGCTGCCCACATTCAGGTCCAGACCAAAAAGGCTAGGCAGCGCCTGTATCACCTACGACAACTGAGGAAGTTCAGGGTCTCTCCAAAGATCCTCAGGATTTTCTATACAGGCGCTGTGGAGAGCATCCTCACACAGAACATGACATCGTGGTTTGGGAACAGCTGTGTGAAGGACCAAAAAGCTCTCCAGAGAGTGATCCGTACAGCACAACGCTGCTGCAGGATTGCTCTCCCCCCGCTTCAGGACACCTACACCAGGAGATGCCGGACTAGAGCAGCGCAGATACTGAAGGACCCGTCCCATCCTGGCAACAAACTGTTCCAACTTCTGCAATCTGGTAGAAGGTTCCGCATCATCCGGGCAAGGACAGAGAGACTCAAGAGGAGCTTCTATCCCCAAGCCATCCGGGCCCTAAACACACACTCCCGCCCTCTCACATCATCTATAATTGACTGAGACAGGACTCTCTTCCAGACACTCTAAACCCAGGCACAATGTACATTTAAAATTCCTTTAATTTTAAATATGTTTATATTGTCTATTCTGTAAAATAGTCAGATGTCTATTCATATTAATGTACAGAATTCACCTGCTTGCTGCTACTACTGCACATTCACCCAATGTATATACCATATATATAATGTTCTTCCTCTACCCCCCCTATTTTTGCACATGTCGAGGAGCGTGTCAGGTTACATTTCACTGTGTGTTATACTTGTATAACTATGCATGTGACAAATAAAGAACCTTGAACCGAGACTGTCCAAGCCGGGGCTCGAACCAGCAACCTCCCGATTACAAAGCAAACGCCCAACTCTTGAGCCACGATCGCCCCAGTTATTCAATATTCAACTGTTTCATCTTCATAATAAATGTATGAAATCAATGTTTAGTAATGCTACATCTGGGCATAACTCACCCATGTTTTGGGCTTTACTGGGAATGTCTACTTAGAAAAAACAACAATCTGCACTGCAACAGTAAACCTGTCTGAGGAAACTGGTTGGTGATTCGGGGAAAGCCAATATCACTGAATTTGAAGTCGTGTTGCTTTTGAATTGTTTGCTTTGAAGACCGGGAGGAGATCGGTGACCGCTGACAGACCTGTGTGAAGACGATGGAATCAGTGTGCTCTCAGGCTGTGATTGAGTGCGATCAGGTTGGCAGTTATTTGCCATCTGTTTGCAATAATAAAGCAATTAACTTAAGAATGACAATTTAACTGCTAAATGATAGAGGTCAGTGGTCTGTCCAGCTGCCTGTTTTTCTATTGAAGACCATGGCAGTGTGCATGGTGAGCCGTCTCTCTAGGTTCCTCTGTCTGCTGTTTGTTCTTATGTTGCCCTGATGGCTCTGCTTTACTCATTTTTGAACACTAAACACTTCTGAGTCTTTGTCCAGTTAAACTACAAAAGTTTGATCTGACAAATAAACCAGGAAGTCTTCCTCGACTACTGGTGGACATAACACTCTGTCTTTCTTGGAACACTTTCCCTGCGTTTGTTCATTTATTAGCTCTCCCTGGATCACTGGTTAAGGTGGCTGCTTCAGTATTCAGAGCAAAAAGAACTCAATCTTGAATCTCTGGGTCTAATCCAGTTGATCCATACCCCAGTATGGGTATGGATGATTTCCATTTCCACTCAAATCATTGCTGTATTTGACTTTACTATTCAAATTTAGAATAAACTTTTAATTATTTGATTATTCCTGTTAAAGCACAGCATTGTATTTAAACTTGATGACCATGAAGCCAATCTCCAGCAGTAAGCTGGTATCTTTAGTAAATGAATGCATCTAATTCCTGAGAGTGATGAGCTCAAATTTTAGCTCTGTTGGCTCAAGCTGTGTGCCAAATGTACCAAAAGAAGCATTCTTGCACGGTGAAATCACAGTGAAATTTACAAAAATATATGAATCTTTGTATGGAAATATTACAGCAATTGCTCAAGATTGTAGACATTGTAAACATAAACAAGAGTACAAGAGAACACTGTTGAAGAGTGGATCATGCCACAGTGGACTTCTTTGGTTAGTGGAGGGAGGAAAAGGGGACAACAACCAGGATGCCACGTGAAAACTCACAACATTAAACAACATTAAAAAAAGAAGAAAATAAAAGAGTTCATGCTGAAACTATAAAACACATACATGCGAATCAGAGATGCAGCAATAATGACACTTTATAACTATTTTCAACATACAAATGATTGTTTTATACAAGATTAGCTCCTGCTTGTGTTGAAGTAATAATTATAATATATGATTCTGAAATGAGACACATTGTGTACTTTTAATTGAAACACTTTTTTACCTTTAGGGTTTTAATTGCATGACTGTTTTTACACTGCTGAATCTGTTTCATTTATTCCTCTTTGCCTGAACCATTGCATTGATGGTAATAATGGGATTTGTAGTGTTTTCCCTTAGTGGTGTCTCTGTGAAACACAACTACACAACTCCCCTTGATTCCTTACTGACTGTCATTAGCTCGTCTGTCTTACTGTCCTGCAGTCTCACATTGCCCATATCACAATTCTGGTTCTGTGAGCCAGTGTTTGTGTTTTCGGACTTGTTGTTTTATTGTTTTGACCTTGAAGAATTAGTTATGTTTCCTACTTTGCTTTTCTTATGTCTCTATGTTTCTGATGATATTGTTTATCTTTAGTGATTCAGGTTAATGTTGAGGTTGTTTAGTTTCCTACAGCATCTCTTGTTTCCATCTTTGTCTCTCTCTCTCCGTGTCTCATATCCCTAAACTGTTCCCATGTTTCTCTCTTTTTCTTGTTCCCATGTGTTTCTCAGTGTCCAGCCGTGTGTTTTAGTTTACGTCTCGGTGTGCTTCCTGTGTTAATTTGACAGTCCCGTGTTCAGTGTGCTCAGTTCACTTCCCCCGTCTCGTTATGTCTATTCGTTCCAGCTGTGTTCCCATGTATCTCTATTTTCCCTAATCACCCTGCTGTGTTTATATTGTGACAGTTCCCCTTTGTCTCTTGCCAGGTTATCAGCTCTTCTCCTTTTGTGTTTCAGGTGTCACGTTCTGTGTTCTTAGAGTTTAGCATGACAAAAGCAACATGGCAAGAACAGAGAGAGCTCTTTCAATCAGCAAATTTAGACATGGCACAGTGTAAAAGGAGTCACCAACAATAAAGTAAATATGTGAGAGAAATAAAGTTAAAGCAAAGGAAACATTGGACCAGCTATTTCACTCTCGGTTTCAGCCTTAAATTAATATTTATTTATATCAAGAATAATATTAAATCTATGTATTCTTATTCTCTAATACTTGGACAGTCTGCATTGTTAAGATCAGCAACATCTAGGAGACTTCTCAAGTTATGGGGCGATCGTGGCTCAAGAGTTGGGCGTTCGCCTTGTAATTGGAAGGTTGCTGGTTTGAGCCCTGGCTTGGACAGTCTCGGTCGTTGTGTTCTTGAGCAAGACACTTCACCCGTTGCCTACTGGTGGTGGTCAGAGGGCCCGGTGGCGCCAGTGTCCGGCAGCCTCGCCTCTGTCAGTGCGCCCCAGGGTGGCTGTGGCTACAATGTAGCTGCCATCACCTGTGTGTGAATGTGTGGGTGGATGACTGGATATGTAAAGCGCTTTGGGGTCCTTAGGGACTAGTAAAGCGCTATATAAATACAGGCCATTTACCATTTAATAATAATAATACATGTTATTTGAGGGCGCCTTTCTAAAACCCAAGGTCACCTTACAAAGAGACATCAATAAAACAGTCAAATAAAATAGATTAAAATACAGAAACCAGCAAATTACAACCGCAAACAACAAATTAAAAAACAAAAAACGATTTGACAGCAAGTAAAATCTGTATTAAAGCGAGTAAGCCAGTTTAAACAAGAAGGTTTTGAGGAATCTATATTTCTTAAGGCTGAAGGAAGTGAGTTTCAGAGCCGAGGAGCAGAGCGACGGAAAGCTCTGTTCCCCATAGTGATGACACAAGCAGAAGGAACAACAAGATGAGTGGCAGACGAAGATCTGAGAGAGCAGGAAACAGTGGTGATATGAAGCAGAGATAAGGAGGCGTAAGGTTATGGATGCACTTACATATGAGATGTAAGATTTTAAAGTTTATCCTGGCTTCTATGGGCAACCAGTGAAGCTGTTGAAGAAATGGGATAATATGGTCTCTTAAGGGAGTACGAGTTATGACCCGAGCTGCAGAATTCTGAAGAAGTTGAATTTTATAGAGGGACTTATTGGGGAGACCAAATAAGAGGAGTTGCAATAATCGATCCAGGAAGTAATAAGACTATGGCGAGGATGGCAGCAGCATGGGGAGTAAGGAAGGGACGAAGTCGGTTAATGTTACGTAAGTGAAAGTATGCAGAAAGGGTTATGTAATCAATGTGAGACTGGAATGAAAGAGTACTGTCAAATATGACACCCAAACTCTTAACCTGCAGGGAGGGAAGGATGGGGGAATTTTCAATATTAATGGAAAAACTGTGAGATTTTGTTAAGGTAGAGGCTGTGCCAACGAGTAAGACTTCTGTTTTATTACTGTTGGGTTTGAGAAAATTGGAGGAGAACCAAGATCTGATCTCCATAAGACAGTTCGAGAAGGAGGTAGGTGGGAGGGATGAATTAGGTTTGGAGGAAATGTAGAGCTGGGTGTCATCAGCATAACAATGAAAACTGATATTATATTTTTGGAATATTCAGCCAAGAGGGAGCATGTAGATAACGAATAAAAGAGGCCCTGATACTGAACCCTGGGGCACACCAGCAGAAACAGGATAGAGACTTGAAGAGTGTGATTGAAGTTGGATAAACTGGGTGCGGTCTGAGAGATATGAGGTGAACCAGGTGTGACTAATGCCAATGGATGCTAATCTGCTCAGGAGGACATTATGAGAAATTGTGCCAAATGCCGCACTAAGATCCAGAAGGATGAGAATCAGCTGCCATCAGAAGGTCATTAGTAATCCTTAACAAAGCAGTTTCTGTACTATGATCAGGGCGGAAACCAGACGGAAATTGTTCGTAGAGGTTATGGTCATTGAGGTATGAGTGAAGCTGGGAGGCAACAACTTTCTCAAGGATCTTTAAAATAAAGGGGAGGTTTGATATACGGCGGAGATTATTAAAATTATTGGGATCTGCATCAGGCTTTTTGAGAATTGGAGTGACAGAAGCAGTTTTCAAGGATGGAGGAAAAATTCCAGTGTTAAGGGAAGAGTGGATAATACTAGTTATGAGAGGAGCCAATGAGGGAACACAAGCTTTACTAACACAGTGGGAAGAGGGTCGAGCTGACAAGTGGATCATTTCGATTTTTGAATAAGATTTGATACATCAGCTATGGAGGGAAGAGTAAAACTTGAAAATGTCTCACAGGAAGACAGTGAGGAAAACAGAAAGTCTACTTCACAGTTAGAAGCTCCCACAGAGTAATATTAAAATGGTTGTTTCAATTCCAACTGGTCAAATCCCTTTGAGGCACTCCGGCCTCTCTCCACTGATAAGTTGTTTCAATGAGATGGAAGCTGAGGGGCTGTCAGCAGAACACTCACATCCACCTGTTAGCCGTGTCTGTGGGTTTCTTGCTGCAGACAGCTGAAGCATGAGCTGTATTTACAGAAAGCGATATCAGACGAGCATACACAGTAGAAGCATGAATGAGCAGCAATGGTAGTTTCCAAAATCTTACTTTGAATCTTTCATCAGACCCTGGTCACTGGGTGAGCACATGACTGGAGTTACTAAACAAACTTTGGGTGTTGTGTATATCAACCATATGGGGAAGAGAGCCAGGAGGCCTCTTTTTGGGCAGGCATGCTTCATGTTGTACATGATTTACAGTGAACCAAATATGTGTCAGATATCAGAATCAGAATACTTTATTAATCCCGAAGGAAATTAGGGTGACCAGTGACACATTTGGCTAAAGGTTAGTAGTCTTTATTATCTTTGCTGCATTTAAAGTTTAACTTTAAACCCCCACATTTCTAGAAATAATGAGTGCATACATATGACTAAGATGTGGCTTTTACATTTTTTGCCAGGAAGTTTAAATCATGTCACGTGAGTTTAAAATTTGATTGAAACAGCAGTTATTACACATTTATCCATTTTAATTTATAATGGCACAAACCATGAGTCTGTCACTGGCTGGTATTCTAAATGAAAGATTACAGGCAAAGGAGGGTTGAATCAATTATTTAGGCTAAAATGAAAACTACAAAAGGCACAATTTCACTGCCTGCAGCAAGCCTTGAAAATTAGGTCAGTTTCATAATATTCTAGTGGGATCTAAGCTCTGCAGCTGCTGCACTAAAGGGAGCTTGGAAACAGCCATCGATAGACCTGAAGAAACTCCACTGCTGTCAATGAAAGCGTGTAGACTTCCACTATATATGTGCCCAGTCACTTTGGTTTGTTGTGAATTTCCCACAGGTAGTTAGAATTTACAAGTACTGAAACAGTTAAAGCTGTTTTATATAGCAGGCCAATTTAATTACATTTGTTCTAATTTGACCATAAAAATAATGATAATTCTGTGATAAGACTCAAACATCTATCAGGACTGTATTGCGTTCCAATAGTGCTGAAGAATAATACAGTTTCACAGTCATTATATACTTTGGTTATTCACATTTCAAATAGACATGGGATGAAATAGACGTGCAACACGTTGGATTGTTAAAGACAAACTAAAAGTGATACTTACAAGCAGTCAAACTACTTGCTAAATATATACAGATTATCAAATTAGCTGTTTGTTTGCTGGTGTGTTAATAGAAGTTTTATAAATAGAGGCTACATTCATATTGTTTCATGGGTAAATCAGCAACACCCAAAAAGGTTGATTCTGTTCATCTGGATGTTTTCAGTGGGAGAAACGTTTCATCATCATCAGGTGACTTCTTCAGTCTCAGCTGACTGCAGGTTTCTCCAACCTTACCCATATGGAGAAGAAATAGTAAAACCATATATGATTTACTCATGAAAGTGGCCACTTTCATGAGTAAATCATATATAAATCATATAAGGCTTACATGATTTACTCATGAAAGTGGCCACTTTCTCATTACTTTCATATATTTTTTTAGTAAGTATCCAAAACATACAGGTTTCATTATATAATTTTTCAAGGGATCTTATATCTGTTTTCACTCTTGTATGCTTTTCATACAAGTTTCATACAAGACAGCTACAAACTTTATAAGATTTATATATATCTTTTCCATATGGGTATAAACAGGACATTTACACAATAACTGAAACCAGGCAGTAAAGCAGGCAGTTATTAGTCATACAAAGCATGGAAAAAATACTTTGAAATGTCAGGAAGACCTTAAAACTCAAACAAGTCTTCTCAGTGGGAAAAAACAGACAAAGCACAAAATACTGAACATATTTATAATAATAAATAATAATAGATAATTTCCTTTGGGATTCATAAAGTATTCTGATTCTGATTATTAGAAGATACAAATATAACTCACTTAGGTTCCCAGAATACTGAAATTTTAAACATGTTTTAATGCTGTTTGGAAAACTTATATGGAAGTTCAAAATATAAACAGCAGGGCACTGTTAGCTGTTCTCTCTAACCTTAAGCTTATTCAACACTACAAACTTGCTTCATGAGTTTTAATCCCTGCTAGTCTACCTCTCAGACCTACGGTGGCTGGGAAGTGCAAATCACATTTACAACATCAACAACAAAATAACATTTCTGAAAACTTACATTACAAAAAAAAAAAAAAAAAAAAAATTGACAACATGTTTGTTGTTGATGTTGTAAATGTGATTTGCACTTCCCAGCCACCGTACAGACCTCTGTATATGTACTGTGGATGAGGTTAGAAAGGATGCAATATGCCGGGATCATTCTGGACTCTGTGTTAGGCTTTTAATGAGTGCTCCTGTACCGACTCAAGGCCCTGGGGTCGCAATCAAAGAGGAGAGGGATTGGAGGCTGATTATCTTGTTCTCAAGTGCTGGATCTTCCTTTGATTTCAGTTGAGTACTTTGCAGCGTCTATCAGCACAACATTCTCTGTGCCTAACCGTGCATTATTACCTTTGTTAGGAAAGTAGTAGGAAGTAGTATTCCTGACACTATACTCTGACTGGAACCTTAATTATGTAACTTCTCACAGTTTCCCACTGGTTTACAGTATTATCAGCAACATTTTAACAGCTAATGTTAGGTTCCATTATATACACCAGTGAGGCATTTTGAACACTGACAGGTGAAGTGAATAACATTAATTATCTCTTCATCAGGACGCCTGTTAGTGGGCGGGATATTGAGTTAGGTCCATAAATATTTGGAAAACTATTTTCTAATTTTGGTTCTTTGCTTTATGACAATAAATTTTAAATGAACAGAATAGAATAGCCCTTTGTAGGTGCTCCATGCCAGTAGTGCTATTTAACAGGAATAAATAGCAAACAGAAGAGATATATAGATACAATCTTGTGGGACATATACAAAACAGTAGACAGGCACACACTGGAGAGCAACGTGTGAAACAACTCAGATGTAGCTGAAGTGAAGGTTGAACAAAAGGATTGCATAAAAATGTGAGGAACTAATGCATTTTTAACAGAATCCCTTCATTTCAATCTGTGTTATAACTAAGCAGATAAAAGGCCTGCAGTTGATTTGAGGTGTGGTGCTTACATTTGGAAGATTTTGCTGTGAACAGACAACATGTGGTCAAAGGAGCTCTCCATGTAGGTGAAACAGGCCGTACTTAAACTGTGGAAACAGAAAAACTCATCTGAGAAATTGCTACAATATTAGGAGTGGCAAAATCTACAGTTTGTACATCCTGAGAAAGAAAGAAAACACTGGTGAACTCAGCAACACAAAAAGACCTGGATGTCCACAGAAGACAACAGTGGTGGATGATCACAGAATCATTTCCATGGTGAAGAGAAACCCCATCACAACCAGGTGAACAACACTCTCCAGGAGAGGTAGCTGTATCGATGTCCAAGTCTAAATACAGAGGGTTCACTGCAAGGTGCAGGCCGACCACAAGCCTCAAGAATAGAAAGGCTAGACTGGACTTTGATTTAAAAGAAAAAACAACAACCCCCCCCCCACAAAAAAAAAAAAAAAGCCAGCACAGTTGTGGAAAAACATCCTTTGGACAGATGAAACCAAGATCAACCAGAACAAGAAAACAGTATGACGAAGGTGTGGAACAGCTGTGGAACAGCTCGTGATCAAAAACATACCACATCATCTGTAAAACACAGTGTGATGGCTCGGGTGTGCATGGCTGCCAGTGGCACTGGGACACTGGTGTCTATTAACGATGTGACACAGAGAGACAGCCTGTCTGCTCACATCCAGCTAAATGCAGTCAAACTGAATGTTCCATAGTTCAGATGATACAGGTATTGAACAGGCTTACTGAAATTTATTTAACACACCACCTTTGTTGATGATGACAGCTTCATGATACATCGCGTATAGCGTACCTAGTTGCATGCATTGTTCAGGTGTGATTTTGACCCCTTCTGTGAACTCTGAGCATTAGTCCTTTCCTTTTATTTTTCAGTTGGATTCAGGTCAGTTGATTGGCTGGGTCATGTCTCTGCAGTGTTGGGAAGGTTACTTTTAAAATGTATTACACTACAGATTACAGATTACATGCCCCAAAATGTATTTTGTAACGTATTCCGATACGTTACTCAATGAGAGTAACGTATTCTGAATACTTTGGATTACCTATTATATTATCATTGCTGTGTGATTTATTACTATTACTGAAGGTTACTCTCCACACCAACACCAACTAGATGTTTAAATCTTAATATAAATGAGTAACAGTAGGTGGACATTAGGTAAGGCTGCACTTTTTGCAGCGATCTCGTATAGAAAACTAATCCTAGCGTATATAAAACAGGTCCGCGGCTCTGAACCGTAGTAAAGGGACCTCTGGCTAATACGTCGAGTTCGTGTCGGGCTCGTAGCCGAAAACTAGCTTTACTGTGTTGTCTGGGTCAACTTTGCTAGCGAGAGACAGAGAGAGGCGTTGAAAGGCTGCTCCAACGGAGCTTATTGTTTCGGAGGAAAACACGAACACAGTGTACAGTCGAGTCTTAATAGCGTACTTACAACTGGGCTCGTCAGGCTCTCTTCTTGGCTGCAGTGGTTATTATTATATTTACATGCTTCCAGCTCTCGTTTCTGCTCGATGACAACTCGTACCTTTCCTTTTTCTCCCTCCCTCGCTCACAGACACACCACGAGTATGACAGTCCATTCTCCCTGCAGCACGGACTACACTGCCCATGAGGCTACATGCTTTAGGGTGATGCCTGTAACACTCTGCCTGTTGCCTTCATATTAAATCATTTTTGTGAATAATTTTTAAAATATTTCTTTATGTCATTATGCGGCCGCAAGTAGAGGTGACATGGGCCGCGAGACTGAGACACAGACATTAGAGCCTCTTAATGCGTGTTTTGTTTGGGTTTCCACCAGCGTGGAAACCAAAAACAGAGAGGACATAGCTGAACATTTGAAACAGGAAAAGACCGCCGTGTAATCCATTTATTTCAGCAAAGTAACTGTATTCTGAATACCACCTTTTAAAACGGTAACTGTAACTGAATACAGTTACTCATATTTTGTATTTTAAATACGTAACGCCGGTACATGTATTCTGTTACTCCCCTCTCTGAAACCTTGGCTGTGTGTTTGGGATCATTGTCTCATTGCTGAAACATCCACCCTTGTTTCAGCTTCATCATACTCCATCATACATATAAAATGCAGTTTTGTAAATTTCATTCATTAAGTAACAAAAGCTTTCCAAACTGATCTGTCGCAGTGTGAAAATAATCCCCCAACCCTAATAACTAGTTTTGCCGCCTTTGATAAAAGGAACTGCAATCAAGCATTTGTGATAACTGGCAATTAATCTGTCATTCCAATACTATGTATTAATATCTGTCTGAAATGACAAATCACGTGGTAAGAAAAAAATAAAAAAATAAAAAATAAATAATTTTTGAAAAACAAGACCTATCTTGAAAATCATTTGATACATAATGCTAAAATTTCACAGCCGCTCATTCTACATGTTCAATGTTGGGACCATTTGGAACACAGCAGAAGGTCCTGTCATGATAACTGGCGGACGGTCGCGTATTTCTTAAGTGAGGACCCAAATTCAATTCAATTCAATTCAATTCAATTTTATTTATACAGCGCCAAATCACAACAAAAGTCACCTCAAGGCGCTTTATATTGTACAGTAGATCGCACAATAATAGATACAGAGAAAAACCCAACAATCATATGACCCCCTATGAGCAGCACTTTGGCGACAGTGGGAAGGAAAAACTCCCTTTTAACAGGAAGAAACCTCTGGCAGAACCAGGCTCAGGGAGGGGCGGGGCCATCTGCTGTGATTGGTTGGGGTGAGAGAAGGAAGACAGGATAAAGACATGCTGTGGAAGAGAGCCAGAGATTAATAACAGATATGATTCAATGCAGAGAGGTCTGTTAACACATAGTGAGTGAGAAAGGTGACTGGAAAGGAAAAACTCAATGCATCATGGGAATCCCCGGCAGCCTACGTCTATTGCAGCATAACTAAGGGAGGATTCAGGGTCACCTGGTCCAGCCCTAACTATATGCTTTAGCAAAAAGGAAAGTTTGAAGCCTAATCTTGAAAGTAGAGATAGTGTCTGTCTCCCGAATCCAAACTGGAAGCTGGTTCCACAGAAGAGGGGCCTGAAAACTGAAGGCTCTGCCTCCCATTCTACTTTTAAATACTCTAGGAACAACAAGTAGGCCTGCAGAGCGAGAGCGAAGTGCTCTAATAGGGTGATATGGTACTACAAGGTCATTAAGATAAGATGGGGCCTGATTAATTACTCCTCTGGTTAAATGCAGAGGAGTAATTTCCCTACGGGGACTAACACATACACATTATTATTATTTAGGCTCACTCTTCTTTGTTTTCATTGAGCTACACTGGAGGGTTTTTAAGCAAGCTTGTTGAAAGTTACACCAAAACATCTCAACCAGATTTAAGTCCAGCCATCAAGAGGAGAACTTACTGGTGTGATTTGGACCATTGTCCTGATAACCAAGTGCACTTGGGCTTCAGGATGAAAACTGATGGATAGAGTCTTTCAGGATTTTTTGGTAGAGAGTAGAGTTCATGATTCCATCAATTGCAATAAGTTGTTCAGGTCCTGAAGCAGTGAAGCAGAGAATTATCATCCCACTACTAATTTTAGTAGTCCAGCCACTGCTGGGAAGGTTCACCACTGCCTTCAGGTTTTCTCTATTTGTATACAATGGTCTCACTTGGGTTTGCTGGAGTCACAAAGACTTAGAAAAGGCTTTATAACACTTTCCACACTGATAGATGCCACTGACTTTGTTTCTCATCTGTTCTTGAGTTTCTCTGTTGCTTTCTAAAATCTTTTAGCCTGCTTCACTTTGTCAGACAGGTTCCATTAAGTGATTTATTGATTCAGCGTAGTGGCAGTAGTCAGGCCTGCGCGTGGCTACTAAACTGAATTTCCAAAGAAAGTGATTTAAAGCAAATTCATGATTTAATTAATAATTTTTATTGTTATTAATAAATGAAATTATAATTTCAAAACTGTATTTAATATTCTTTATATTTGTAAGCTTAAGCTAGCTGTTATACCGGGGTCTAAGGGTATGGGAGCACAACATAAGGGTTAAAAAGTGGCTCCTCGCTGTCCCCAAAACAAGAAGACAAGTCGCAAATTCAGAACCCAAGGTGAGGTTTACTGCTGCTCCAGTAACACCAAAAACTAAAAGCATAAACTCTAGGGTGAGCCAAGGCAATCTATTCAACCACATGCTGTCTAAACCCTGAAACAAAACCAAACCAAACAAAAGTGCTACCCCGAACTCCCTCTCTATATAAACCAGAGAAAACTGTAAAGAAATAAATTAGCAGTTTAACAGCTACAACATTCAAATGTGTCAACCTTCCCGCTTTACAAAAAATCTGTTGTTTCCAGCTGTTGGTTTGACAGGGTGTATCATTTCAGAAGATGTCACCAATTTAGCTTTGACACTCCCTTTCCCCTCGATCCTGGCACTGCAGCTGAATGACAAAAGGACAGAAGGCACCACCTGCTCATTCCTGCTATGACTGAATAACAATAGGGAAGAAGATGGAATAAATGTCTTGATGCATTTTCATCCTGGTATCACTGCGTGGAGCAGTGAGTTGTCATGCGTCTTAACTTCTCCATTAACTGTTAATCAAAGCAGGAGGTTTTTTTTGGTTTTGATTCGGGCTTTTGAAGGGGGGTGGGGGGTGAAGGCATCAAGGCTGAGGAAGAGCAGCCTTTTCAGATGCTGCTGATTTATGAGCAGCATCTGAAAATGCAGAGTAGAGCAGGGCGATATGACCAACAATATTTATCACGATATACATTTGAAAATTTGCGATAACGATATAACTGACGATATAACTGACACTAGACAAAATACTTTACAACTCCACAACTTTATTAGTGCAAAAAAACCCATTAATGTATTTTCACTTAAACAAGCAGCTGTTTTTTATGTGCGTTAAAGTTATATAAAAATTTAACAGTGCAAATGCAAATTCCTCGCTGACAGTTTAACCAAAAGGCATTTCCAGTGGAAACTGGCCGACATATCCTCAGCATAACCATGTATAATATCCACAAAACTTAAAAAGAGCTTATACACACACAACACGGTAATATTATGTTGAAGCACAGTACGTATCACTCCGCGAGGCTCCTGCCTACGATAGCCGTAATGCTCCGACAATCCATCAAGCAGTGCGGCTTCGTAGCTTAGCAAAGTTGCACTAAAATATTTGACAGATTTTCGAGCGCCGTGTACATAAAATCGTTTCGAGGTCAGTAAACACAACCAGAGTTCATACATAAGGCACACGGGATTATAAGGGGCTCTGTCGACTTTCAGAAAAATCAAAGGATTGATTTTAAGTGTGCCGTATTTTCCAAAAAAAAACACGGTAATAACGACGGCCCGCTAGCATGCTCTACCAAAAATAGTGCTTTGTTGTGTATCTGACGGGCGAAAGCTAAACCAGTTCCACCACTGAAGTTGCAGCATTTTTACAAACCAGTTCAGGTTCATCCGTTTATTTCAACGATCCGCTTTCGCCCTTCTTGTTCTCCGTCGCCGCCATGCTTTTCCGCCATGTGCGTATGAAAACAAATGTCTGCGCATGCGTGTTCTACCCATATTCTATCGCCATATTTCATTTTCTTATCGTTGCCCAACATTATACCTGTCACGGCTGGCGGGGTGAGCCGTGTGGTGTAAGAGGAAAAGGACCCAAAATGCAGGCAGTTGACTGGTGATGAGAGTGATGATTTATTTACAGAAGTGGAGCGACTGAACAAGCAGGGAGAAAAGACGAATGACTGAAAAACCCTAGACTGGGAAAACTAAATGACAAACCTAAGCATGAAACGGGGAGCGGAGAATGCAGAGAGACGTAGTTACACCGAGAAACACAGACGATCCGACGATGAACAGAAGCCAACACACACTATAAATACACACTAGGTAATGAGGAGATGACATGCAGGGGTGGACACAGCTGACACTAATGGACATGATGAGAAGCAGACCTACAAAGTAAAACCGGAAACACACAGACTGTTTTACAACAAAACGCAGGGACCTGAACGGAGCACAGAGGGGAGACACAGGTAGGGATAATAACACGACAACCAACCCAAAGAATTAATACAGAATCAGAATAAACACCAAACACAAGATGAACCCAAAAAGAAACACAAAACGCTGGGTCAACGACCCAGGATCATGACAGTACCCCCCCCTCAAGGGCTGGCCCCTGACAGCCCCAAAACAAAACACCACCAGACCCGGGAGGGCGGCGGGGGGACCAGGACGGAGGGTCCGGACCAGGCCCAAAACGGAAGCCCCAGAAACCCAAGCAAAATGGTCACAAAACACAGACTGGGGCTTGAGAAACAGAGTCCAAAACACAGGTCAGGGGGCCGGCCCGAGGGCTGACAGCCTAACAGGGCACTCAGTTCTGGTGGCCAGCCCGGAGGTCTCCAGCACAGGAGCCCAGAATGAAACCGTTCTGGGGGCCGACTGTGCACACAGCAGCGGCAACGCAAGTCCGTAAGCCGGCCACGCGGAAGGCAGTGGCGGCGTTCAGGGGGCCATCCACAGTGGCGACGATGCCCAACAAGCGGCCTGGCAGATGAACGAGTGACGTTGAGGCAGCAGTTGGGGACCTGAAGGCTGCGTGGCCCCCACAGCACCAGGCGAGGTGGAGGCTGGACCACACGAGGATGAGGCAGCTGAAGCTGAAGCTGGACCAGACGAGGATGAGGCAGCAGAAGCTGAAGCTGGACCAGACGAGGGTGAGGCAGCTGAAGCTGAAGCTGGACCAGGTGACGGCGTGGGTGAAGACACGAAGGCTGCAGCTGGCGTGGGTGAAGACACGAAGGCTGCACCAGACGAGGGTGAAGCAGCTGAAGCGGAGGTCGGACCGGACGAGGATGAAGCCGGAGCTGAACCGGGCGAGGATGAAGACTCGGAGGCTGCAGCAGGCGAGGATGATGAGGCTGCCGCAGGCGAGGATGATGAGGCTGCAGCAGGCGAGGATGATGAGGCTGCAGCAGGCGGCTGGACGGGCCCCTCGGGCCCTCCAGCTGACGAGGCAGGAAGCTGGATGGGCTCCTCAGGCCCTCCAGCTGACGAGGCAGGAAGCTGGCTAGGTCCTCCTGAACCTCCAGCTGACGAGTCTTGGGGCTGGACGGGCTCCTCGGGCCCTCCAGCTGACGAGGCAGGAAGCTGGACGGGCTCCTCGGGCCCCCCCAGCGAAAACAGTCTCAAAACCAGTGGGCACCGGAGCCCCTGGCACACACAGGACAGAACCAGCAGGTGCAAAGACCTCTGGCAGAGACAGAACAGAACCAGCAGGCACACGGGCCTCTGGCAGGGACGCAACAGAACCAGCAGGCACACGGGCCTCTGGCAGGGACGCAACAGAACCAGCAGGCACACGGGCCTCTGGTAGGGACGCAACAGAACCAGCAGGCACACGGGCCTCTGGCAGGGACGCAACAGAACCAGCAGGCACACGGGCCTCTGGCAAACACAAAGCAGACTGCAGCTGCACTGAGCAGTGACTCAGCTCAGGCAGCGACAGTCCGGTGCAGTCCTCAGCTGGCTTCTTAACCTCCAGGGGTCCAGAGTCAGCTGGGGGCTGAAACCCAGCCTCTGGGGAGGCCCTGGAGTGCATCTCAGTCTCAGAACTGGCCAGCTCTTGAGGAATGTTTCCATTGTTATTGGGTTTGTCTCTCTGCTTAGAGTAAGAAGTTGTTGAACTGTCCTTTATGGGTTGAACTGACATAGTTTGCTGTACAGGAGGAGTAGGTGAAGGTGATGGCTGAACAGGTGGTGGAGCTAATAGCTGACCTGCAACCTGAGCTGGTAACTGAGCTAAGGGCAAGTGAGCAGCAGATGCTGGGGACTGAGCTAACGGCTGTGCTAACAGTGGGAAAGGCGATTGCTCCTGAACGAACTGCCCTGGCTCCTTGACCTCCAGGGGTCCAGAATCAGCTGAGGAAGGTGGCTCAGCTTCTGGGGAGGCCCCGGAGGGGGTCTCAGTCCCTTGAAAAACAGGGCTAGCATATCCAATCCTGGAGTTAGTATTAACCGTACGTTTTAAAGCATCCCTGGATTCAGAGGGTGCATGAAGAGAGCCCCTTAAATCCCTGGGACTGGAAAAAATGGTCTCCGAAACCACAGTCTTTAATTTTGCCGCTTCAGCATTAACTGAGACAGTGATATCTGATCCTGAGTCCATAGAAACTTTTGATTCAGTCTCTGGTGTAACGCTTTGCGGTTTGGAGAAAGCAGAAAAAAAGTCTTTACCACTCACCACAGCTGGCTGTGTCGAAATCTCAGAGTCCAGCTGAGGAGAGGAGCGCTGGCGGCGCATATGGGAGGAGGAGGCGGAGAAGATGACAGAGGAGGCTAGTGATGATGGGGAAAAGGAAGCTGGCTCCTCATCTTCTGACCACATAGCCGCGAGGAAAAAGGCAGGTGTGTAGTGGTCAGAGCGGGACGCGGAGGCTGAAGAATTCCTTGGCACCGGCACGGAAACAGCTCTCCGCGGTAATGTCTGCTGCTGCGTTGCGGAGAGCTCCGTCTACTGCTGCAGCGACTGTCCGGAGGAGATCTCCATCGGCTGCGACTGCAGCGAGGCCTTCCGGGAATCGATGCGCTCTGACTGCTCCCGAGCCCGCCACGCCTCCTGGCCTCGGCTTAATTCTCCGATGAAGTCTCCATAGCAGGAAAGCTCACGAAGGTAAGGATTTCCTTCGACGATCGCCCTAATAGCGTTTAGTCCAACAGAAATTGTCCGTGGGTCCGTGGCGCGGGTTATTCGGCTCATCAGACACTGTACGCGGAGAATATCCTCCTCACGGGCGGAGCCTGCGGGGTCCATAGTATGGTCGGATCGTACTGTCACGGCTGGCGGGGTGAGCCGTGTGGTGTAGGAGGAAAAGGACCCAAAATGCAGGCAGTTGACTGGTGATGAGAGTGATGATTTATTTACAGAAGTGGAGCGACTGAACAAGCAGGGAGAAAAGACGAATGACTGAAAAACCCTAGACTGGGAAAACTAAATGACAAACCTAAGCATGAAACGGGGAGCGGAGAATGCAGAGAGACGTAGTTACACCGAGAAACACAGACGATCCGACGATGAACAGAAGCCAACACACACTATAAATACACACTAGGTAATGAGGAGATGACATGCAGGGGTGGACACAGCTGACACTAATGGACATGATGAGAAGCAGACCTACAAAGTAAAACCGGAAACACACAGACTGTTTTACAACAAAACGCAGGGACCTGAACGGAGCACAGAGGGGAGACACAGGTAGGGATAATAACACGACAACCAACCCAAAGAATTAATACAGAATCAGAATAAACACCAAACACAAGATGAACCCAAAAAGAAACACAAAACGCTGGGTC
This sequence comes from Perissodus microlepis, assembly GCF_051167445.1. Lineage (NCBI taxonomy): Eukaryota > Metazoa > Chordata > Actinopteri > Cichliformes > Cichlidae > Perissodus > Perissodus microlepis. The sequence continues at coordinate 1,436,511 of NC_140481.1, forward strand.
AACGACCCAGGATCATGACAGTACCGGTATTACTGTGAACGGTATGAAATGGCCCAGCCCTACTGCTGAGATCCTCTTATATTTATTACTGACTTTTAAGCTGCTACTATGTTACTAATAAACAACTATGATTTTCATTATTTGACAGTTTATTTAAAGCTAAAGTGTGTAGCATGTTTATAAAGAATTCACAAACATTCTAAATCAGTAAAATAAAGAAGACCTTATCTTATTGTCAAGGAGAACGAGATCCCCCGATTCTACTCAGAAGTGGAATAAAATACTTCATATCAGCCCTTTTATGGTTCAAGTAATAGAGTGCTATAATAGAATATATCTATGTGTGATTCTGCTAGTAGTTAATTATGCATAAATCTAATCAATATAATGAATGAGGAAAAATAACCTGCGTAATGTAATGATTGACCGTTGCCCTAGTTTGTAGTGTGTGCGTGTGTGCGTGTGTGTGTGTGTGTGTGTGTGTGTGTGTATTGAGATGAAATGAGGAAGTGCAGTAAAGTACTGCTGAAAGAGGTTGGGAAGTACAGGAGATACAGGAATATGTCCATGTAGGTTCTCAGTCATCCAGGTCATCGTACTCTAAGGAGCATGGAATGAAAAGCGTCTGGTCTCCTGCAAAGGTTTTCCTCAGTGTTTTGCTTATAAGGATCCAGATGTTCTTGTTTTTGTTTTGTTATGTTGAGTAATAGTTTCATTGGTTCTCTAAAGGCCTTTCAAAGGGTTTCTTTGAATATTGGCTGCACTTCCATTCATTTTCAATCCTTTCCTTGTATCTGACCATTTTCAGACAAACCTTTTTTCTTTGCTTGTTAAGCCATTTGACCTACAAATCACTCAAACATTGCATCTACCTGGTTCAGCTATCGTGTCTCCGCATAACAGAAAATGTGGCAAAGAATACATTGTATAGATTATGTCCATATGCACTTTCTTAGCAAAAGCCTCTTGTAGAACCGATCATTTGTTTGCATTTCTTTAGTTAAATATATAAAAACGTCATGCTTAAAATTACATTTTTGTACCAACAAGATGATAAAAGCATGTCCACACAATGGAACAGTCAGTCATGGATTGGCCTCACCATACCCCACACCTCAAGGTCATTGAAATAGGGGTCAATTTGACAGAGAACAGAACAAAATGCATCAAACTCAATGGATCAGAAAAGCTTTGGATTGTCCTCTGAAAAGCCTGGACAACTGTTCCTGAAGACTACTAGAATAAATGACAAAAACATTTGCCTTAAAGAGTTCAGGATTTGTTAAAGAATAAAGGTGACTTTCAAGCTCGTTTGGATAAAAAAACTATTTTTCTAAAAGAAATGCTAAACTTATTTCCCATTTTCCTGGCAAATATGGATGGCTGAAGAGCTAGAGGAAATGATTGTAATATAACTTGCTGATCTTTAATGATCACATTGAAAACATTGAACACACATGGATCTCTCCTCACACAAGTCTATTAAGCCAGTTACAGCAGGGCAGGTGAGAAGGAGTCACGCAGGTGGATACAGTGGAGTCTGTAGTGCACGCAGGAATCTGTCTGTGTGTCAGTATGAAATTTTAATGATGGTGGGTGGTTGGCCATGAGCACTGAGACATCTGTATTAGGAGCTGTACTGGCTGGCAGGCTGGAAGTCCTTGGAGAGACAAATGAGGAGCTCATCCAGGGAAGGGGAGCTTTGATCAGCTCCTCTTATTTCCATATCACAATACGCCAACCGCTCGCCCCGCCAAATGAAAGACTGCATGGATTATGACTAACTGGGTTCAAGCAGCAGAACTGCATGTGCTCACTGCTTGGACAAAATTGAGAATGATGATCCATTGCACCGTTGAGTTCATCCTGTGCCACTTCAGCTTTATTTTCACAGTCCTGATCAAAGGTTTAAGACCATTTAAAAAATGTCAACAAAATCATATTTTGCATGGTTGGATCTTAACAAGGTTCCAAGTAGAGCTTCAGCATGAAACCAGAAGAAATGGGCGTGAAATATTTTTTTGAGAATGCAATTTATTGAAAACAACTGAAACAGGCTGTTGTACAGCTGAGTATTGAACACTATTGAAGTGTTGAGCAGACAATAAATTCATTTAATACTTCATTCAAAAGCCTTTGTTGGTGATGAAAGCTTCAAGTGGAGAAACTAGTTGCATGCATTGCTCATTCTTCCACACAGTCTTCAAACCCTGAAGGTTCTGTGGGCCACTTCTATGAACTCTGATCTTTAGCTCTTCCTATAGATTTTCAGTTGGAGTCAGGTCAGATGATTGGCTGGGCCATTCTAGCATCATACTGGTGAATAGCAGCAGATTTTTATCAAGATTGTCGCGGTATATTCTTCCATTCATCCTTCCTTCAATTATATGAAGCATGCGAGTGCCGTAAAAACAGCATAACACCATGATGTTCCCACCTCCAAACGCGGTGTGTACGTGGACTAGTGTCCTCTCTAATAATGTGTGCTAAAGCTGGCGCTTTTATTTTTGATCTTTCAAATTAAATAAGTACTTGTGGAAAGCTACAAGTCGTTGCTTGCTTCCTTCAGACAACATCACCTTCCTTCTTTTTGCAACCATTCAGCCACACTCATCCAGGTTAGACGACATTCTAATACTCCTGTAATAGATCCTGTGGAGTTAGATCAGTGAGAGTGTGTCTCGCTCACTCCTGATATACAGCTTGACCTCATCCATCTACAGCAGGTGGCTCATGATCACTCTGCTCCTGAAGCTACATTCATAGCTGTTTTTATGAGCTGGCTTAGGGGATTGAGGCTATGCAGAGCACCAGTGGGCACAATGCATTGCTTTGGTATGATAAGCAGCTGATAGTGACTTCTGCCATTGTCTTCCAGTTGTCTCCATTGTTGTCTTTCACAGTCCTACAGGGTTCCTGTTTAATGTTATCAGGATACTGTTAGTCTTGTACAGTGCCAAGCACTCCAGTATCCATGTGTGAGTCATCGGCTTTCTTGTAGCCAATCCAGGTGGTGCTAAGGTTGGTCTGTCTGGTCTCAGAGTCCTGGTGTCCTGTTCTATCAACCAGGACCTGGTGCTTTGACCCTTTGGTTTTATTTTCAAAGCCTTTCTGACCTGTCCTTGTGTGGATGCTTGTGTTGGTTGCTGTGATGCCCTAAAGGACCCTACATGTTGTAGAGAGGCAGGGTAGTCGGCTGATAGTTTACTGGCGTTGTACCCTTGTGGCATACTTGAGGTTGTTCTGTCCTGTCTTAGCTGGTCTGCACGAGTTTGACCACAGTCTTCATTATCAGCTCAGCAGATACATGGTGATGCAGAATTGCAGGGCTAGAGAATTATTAAGTTTAATAGCACTCCACCTCTCTGGGAACTCTCAGGCCCTCCAAAGTATGGAGGCCTATCTCCCCTCACCACACTCCCTGCCGGTAACTGATGCCCTCAGGGGTCGGTGCTTTGGTGGTTCTTGGTGTCCAGGGCTGGGCGCTCAGGTATGTACCAGCTCACTCCTGGTGGCTACTTGGAGGGGCCTGGCGCCTGATGCTCAGTCAGGCCTCTTCCGGGGCAAAGGGGGGCCCTCCGGCCTCTGGGCCTGCGGCTCGGTTCACTCTGGCACAGCTGGCTGCCAGCAGAGCCGGCGGACATGCCTGTCCAGCCCCCTCTGGCTTCTGCTCCGTGGCTACTGGGTGACCCCTCATCTGGGGCTCTCCTCAGCTCTTCCCAGGAGGGTGGCACGGATGCCCCTCCAGTGGTCCTCCTTGGGCTCTCGCACTCTGGGGCCTCTGGATGTCTGGAGGCTGGATCTCCTCCATGCCTGTGTTGCAGCTTTAAGGCAGGGATGACTCCGGGAGTTGCTTTCTCACTGCATATGCTTTATTTCACAATCAGATCAATAACAAAAACATACAGCAGCTTCTCTCCAACTCCTAGCCCTTCGCTGCGGTGGAAAAAGAACGACTCCCATCCCCTTCAAGGAACATACGTACAAAAGAGTTTTCCTGACACACCAATGGGGCGTTCAATGCCATCTTGTAAATATGAGTACTCTGGCAGAATAACAGTTCAAATGAAACAAACAGAGAACAAACAAGCAAACAAAAAAGAAGTGTGGGGTACCTTTGAACCAATGAACAAACCAGGTTACATTACACCCTTTTTTTTTTTTAAGTTACCCAAACTACCGTGCACTGTAGTTGTGTATACTCCTGATATAATCAGTTTAGCTTTTTTTTTTTAGTCCAACATTCAATCTATCAAATTACCATGCTATTTGTACTCTCCTGTAAGGGCATTAACTTTGTCCACATCTCATCTGAACACTAAGCATCTTCCCTTTACTCATACACATGTTCGGCCTGCAATCCATGTGTCACGATATTTCAATCAACATAGGTACATTTGTTACAATCTGAAATAGGGGTACAAAGTGTAAACATTATATCTTCCTCTTTTACCAAGGTCGCCAGTAACCTTGAATATTCACACATTTGGTGGCCACTATTCTTTCTTCAAGACTTGGTTGTCCAAGTTTACTATAGGTCAAAGTCTGTGGTCTCCTCCTTTCTCTCTTTGGGTATGGACTTGGCTGGTCTGTTTCCAAAGCCTCTTTGACATCAGAGCTGCTGTCCACCTCCCCTGCACCCACAATAGCCACATCCTCTGGTTCCATATTGTCCATCTTCTCCTCATCAGTTTGGCTGGGGTCCCCCTGGCCATCTCCTAACATGTGAGGAAACTCATCTGGCTCACCCCCGTCCCTTAGTGGCATAAACTCTGCCGCTGTGGGGTCCAATGTAGGTGAACACTGAGGCTCAGGATAAGGCCAGGTGAAAACCGCATCAGAAAACTCATCTGTGTCCTCCTCCTCCTCACTCCCCACTTGTGTCGGAGTCATGCATGTTTGTTTCCGTTTGTTATAATGTCTTTTCCGTGTTTTAGTACTAGTTACAGTTGCCTCCTTATCTGCTGGGAGCGGAAGAAAATCGCAAGGCAACAACATATTCCTGTGCAAAATCCTTGTCCTGCCTTTACCATTCTCTGGCTCTAACTCAAACACAGGACTGTCCTCCCCCTTTTGTCTTTTAATGATGTAGATGTTGTCTTCCCAATAGGAGCGGATTTTACCTGGACCACCCCTGTCCACAACATTTCTAACAAGGACACGACTCCCTATTTGAAGTGGTGGACCATGCACACTTTTGTTGTACTGCCTTTTACCTCGGTCAGCTGACTTAGCTGCATTTTTGGAGGCTACAGTGTAAGCTTCAGCCCTTCTCCTTCTCCATCTGTCCACATAGTCCTGGTAGGAGCCTGAACTGTCCTCCTGCTCAATGCCAAAGAGAAGGTCAACCGGTAACCGTGGTGACCTACCAAACATTAGGAGAAAAGGAGGGTAGCCAGTGGCCTCATTAACAGTACAATTGTAGGCATGTACAACTTTATGGAGGTGGCTTTTCCAGTCTCTTTTCTGTTCCTCTGTTAGAGTTCTTAACATAGAGAGCAGGGTCCTGTTGAATCTTTCGGTCTGCCCATTTCCTTGTGGGTGATAAGGAGTAGTGTGTGACCCTTTAACACCAGCCAGTTCTTTTAAATGGTGCAATAGTCTATTCTCAAACTTTCGCCCCAAATCGTGGTGTAATTTTTCTGGAAAACCAAACCTGAGACAATAATCATTGAATAGTTTTTCTGCTACAGTCTTAGCTGACTTATTTGTAGTTGCGTAGGCCTGAGCGAAGCGGGTGTAGTGGTCCATAACTACAAGTATGTATTCACACCCCCCCTTGCATTGCTCTAGGTGCAAAAAGTCAACTGAAACCAACTGAAATGGATGAGTGGTCTCTATGCTCAACATAGGTGCCCGTGCCTGCCTGTTTGGCTTCCTCTGTTTGAGACACTCACAAACATTACTGACAAAGTGTTCAATGTCTCTTTGCATCTTAGGCCAGAAGAAACGATCCCTAATTAAATTTAGGGTCCTTTCTGATCCCAAGTGACCCATCTGTTGGTGTAGTTCATAGAGTACTAGTGGGTGGTAAACTGAGGGGAGAACTAGTTGTTTTTTGTGTCGAGTCTCTCTGAACATAGTTCCATCCTCTCTGATTTTTAGTTTGCTCCACTCTCTAGCCAATGCTTTAAACTCAGTGCTCTCAGTTTTAATTCCCCGTGTGGTGGGCCTTTTGTTTTGCACTACAGACTCGTACATTTTACCTATCACGGGGTCTTGCCGCTGTGCTGCACAGATTTCCTCTCTCGGTATTGGCTGAATCATGTCCAGCAGTTCCTCTGCTCGTGTTTGATGCTGAAGGGTGTGGAAGGAGACAGCGTTAAACATCAGAGCTTCTGTTTACTGCACTAATATGCCCTGCTGTGAGGCTGCAACCACGTCCTGGCTAACAGTCTGTGTACAGCAGTTCATATAGTCCTCAAAATCGAGGGGCATCCTGGATAAAAAATCTGCATCTGCATTTGTTTTTCCTGGCCTGTATTTTATCGTAAAGTTGAAATCTGTGAGCTGAGCCACCCAACGCTGACCTGATGCATTCAACTTTGCTGTCGTTAACACATAGGTGAGTGGATTATTATCTGTATAAACCACAAAAGATGGCGCATGCAGCAAATAATCTCTGAAGCGCTCACAGACAGCCCATTTGAGAGCTAAAAACTCTAGTTTGCCAGCATGCATATGATAATTTTTTTCTGGCGGCGTTAACGTTCTAGATCCATAAGCTATAACGCTTAACTTGCCATTACTGCGCTGGTAGAGCACTGCTCCTAACCCTGCTTGGGAAGCATCAGTATGAAGCACAAATGGTTGGTTTAGGTCAGGGTAGCCTAGGATCGGAGGACTGGCCAGTTTATTGACTAAGTAAGACAAAACCTGATGGTGTGACTCTGTCCATTTCACAGGGGCTGATGAAGGCAACTGTCCTTTAGCCTGTTTGTTTTTCTCCTTTCTTCTCTTGTTCTGTGTTTTTAAGTCTTGTGGGCTACTTTTAGCATTTGTTTGGACTGCTAGCAGTTCATACAAAGGTTTGGCGATACGTGAAAAGTCCTGTATATAGGCTCTATAATAAGATAGGAAGCCCAAAATCTGTCTCACTTCCCCCACTGTACTGGGGTGTTTCTCTTTAAGTGACATCACGGAGGCGACCTCTGCTGGATCCATACTATGGCCATCTTTTGACACCACTCTACCCAAAAACCTGACCTTAGGCTTGAACAGTTCACATTTCTTAGCAGTAAGTTTGACCCCATGTTTCTGATACCTTTTTAGCACAGCTCTTACATGCTCAACATGGTCCTCAAAAGATTTACTGTGGACCAAATTGTCATCAAGGTACGGTAGACAGATATCATCACCTGCTTCATGCCCTGGGGGACGGGGCTATGGCTCTCTACATCCTCTAGCAGACCATTACATGGGGAAACCTTTTGAATACGAGCGTGCTGATCCACACAGGTGTGCACACGGGTGTTCACTGTTCATAGACATAAACTACACCTTTATTGGCTGCTATTTCCAAGCACATTGTGCGCTGTCGGTCCTGCTTGCTACACAACAACATTCAGTATTTAGTATTTACTGCTGTTTACACTTAGCTAGATTAACGTGATGGTGTTGTGTTTAGTATGTTGCTCTGTTTTTTTTTGCTTGTTTTCTCTTCTTTTTCTCTCAACAGGTGATCCAGGAGATTTTTTTCTCTTCTTTCTCTTTTTAAGTGTCCTTCCTCTCTGTCCCTCTTCCCCTCTGTTTTTCTTTTCCTTCATCTTTCTTTCTCCCTTTCCTATCCCTCAGTCATATCTGTCCCGTCTGTAACAACTGAAAATAAAATAAAATAAATAATAACAACAAAGGTCGATCAAATGGACCAATACGGCAAGGCTGTGATGATCCATTTGGCAAAGTAAATCCATTGGGTCTCCTTGTTGGTCTTCAGACAACAATTCTCACGGCTACAGAACCAAATGGGACAGGCAAAAAAAACCAAACTTCACTCCTCCCTTCTTCCAGGGTTTGCTCATCATATCTATACTGTTCACCGTTATTCCCAATGTGCTGTAGCCTCTGGATCTCCAGCTTTGATGGTAGATTTATTCTATTGATGTTACTGCACTAACCAAGTAAATGCTTCTTTTTTAGTGTGGATATTGGCTACTCATCCAACCAGAAACATTACATATAACTACTTTCATTGGATTTGCTGGCATAGTAGCACTGCATCAAGTCCATAGTATCACTGCTTGGCCATGTATTCCTTGTTTCAGTAGCCCACCTGTTATCAGGATGCCGTGGTTCCTCACCACCCGATCCAGAAATTATTAGTCTGTGTGACGTCCGACTCAGTATGGCTTTAGTTATATGTCTCTGACCAGAGTTGGCAAAAGTGCAGACATTCTGTACTTAAGTACAAGTATAAATACTACTGTTAAAAATACCCCAGTAAAAGTTGAAGTACTGTTTCAACTTCTTTACTGAAGTAAAAAGAAAAAAATATTGAGATTCTGAAATGTACCGTTAATAAGAGAGTAAAAAGTAGACGATGTTTGGAGGATGTTTGTTTTTTGTGCAAAGCTAACAGAATCTTCTGCTATATTAATATAATAATAATAATAATAATAATAATAATAATGGATTGCATTTATATAGCGCTTTTCTGGGCACCCAAAGTGCTTTACAATTCCACTATTCATTCACTCTACCATTCACACACTACATATAACTACTTTCATTTGATTTGCTGGCATAGTACTTTACGAGAACGGATGACAACAGGGCAACTTGCAATACTTGCAAAGTGGATATTTCATTTAAGGGAGGAAACACTACGAATATGCAAAAGCATTTGCTCACAAAACACACGATATGCTTAAATGAATGTCATGTTTTTAATTCCGCTCCGGACTCGTGAATCTCAACCCAGCAGCAGCGGTAACGTTTGCACGTCCTCTCCCATTAATGCGGCAGGTAAATAATCAACTAACAGTGCATATTATGTTAGCGCGATCTGCCTTATTACAAAACCTGTGACTAAGTTTGTGGTAAAAGGTTTGCACCCATTTGCCACAGCAGATGCCCCCGATTTTCGGTAAGTGAATGTGTTTAATTGTAGGCAGGGACATTACTGGATATTCTTGTGTAATTGCTACAGAATAATTTATGTTATACTTTGTTATTGCTACAGAAGAATATTTATTTTATTATTTTACATTTACAATTTTTTTTCCTGGGGACCCTGTGACACCCCATTGAAGAGCCGTAGGCTGTGGATCTCTTAAGATCTCACTGTTGGGTTTGTAAGGCCATGTTACTCCTAAATGTCTATCTTGTTCAAAGAAGATATAAAACAAAGTTCTAATCAAACTTAGTGTTCTCCTTTTTTAAAAAGAATCGATAAGAGAATCCATAAAGAATCGAATCGTTAAACAGAATCGAAAATGGAATCGGAATCGTGAAAATCATATCAATACCCATCCCTACTGCTAGCACGGGGCGCCCACACAAACACAAAGCAGGAGATGAAGCATCGCTGAATATGTTTCCAAACCAACTTCATTCTAAGCCAAAGACTAGAAAATATGGTGAAGCATATCTTCCCTTTGGCTTCACCTGCACAAGTGCCGAGGTAGGTCTCCCCTGCAGAATTGGTTTTCCCTTCGTCGGGAGCAGCGCTGGGCTCTCCAAATCACGGACAAACAGGATCCCACATTCTTGATTTTTAGTTCACAAACACTTTGTCACGATCCTGGGTCTTATGACCCAGTGTTTTGAGTTTTAGTTCTTTTGATGTTTATAGTGTATGTTTAAGCTTATTAGTTCCCCCTTGTGTTTTCAACCCCTGTGAAGTCTCCTTTGCCCTTCGTGTGTTTCATGTCTGTGTGTCTTATGTTGTCATGTCTGCGTCTCATTATATTTCCTGTTTTATTTTGAAGGGGTCCTGTGTTCCTATGTTCAATGTTTTTAGTGTTACTCTCTCCTTGTGATGTCGTTATGTTCATGTGTGTCAGCTGTTTCTCCATGTGTTCCCACTTCCCTCATTATCCTCCTGTGTGTATTTAAGTCCGTGTGCTTTCAGTCATTCTTTGTCAGGTCGTCTGCTCATCCATGTCACAACTTCAGGTATCTATGTCAGTTCACCATGGTTAAGGTTTTTTCATGTTTAGTTTTAGTTCACCCAGTTTAGGTTATTGTTTAGTTTCACCAATGCTCTTTTGTTTGTACCCTTTTTGCTAGCCTCAATAAATGGCTTGTTTTTTGTTAAATCCACGCCACGTTCAGTTTTTGGAGTCAGCGTTTTGGGTCCTTTTGTCAACACATACAGTCTGCCCTCGCCGGACTGTGACACACTTCTTGTAATAAATAACTACTCATGACATTTTGGAGATGTTAGCTCTTGTACAGTAAAGTTACAGTGGGATACAAATAACATCAGGCTGATCCTGCTACGATTTGTTACCCCGGTTCAAATAACGGACAAACAGTATCCCACAGCTGTTTATGTTTTTGAACCTATTTTGCACAGAGAGGCATTTTTTGAAAAATTTATTGATAGCAATGTTGAATATTATTCCACAGGAAAAAAAACGACTACATGTAAAATAATCACACCGTGACGCCTCTGTCACGATCGGGCGAATTACACACAGTAATTCGGCGTGCCCGTGTGGCGTGCTGGCTAGACCCAAACGCGGCGAAGGCTAGCGATGGGTTGGAACAGGCACGCAGTTACTCTAGTAACGATCAGTGCACGAAGCGCAGCTTCGGAACCGACGTTACAGACGGAGAGCGAGCGGAGCCGGGATGAGAAACAGCGTCAAGAGGGAAAACACTCACAGTTGCTGAAGCAGGCGGAGACTGACGTCGGCAAGGATTCGGAGCTCCTGACATGAAGAGAACGATATCTGAGCGGCGAACAAGTGGGTCGTGTCTCTCTTTTAAACCGACCCCGTGATCAGCTGATCACTACCTGACAGGACCCCCCCCCCCCGAAGACCGGCACCTGACGGTCCAGGACGGCTGCGACGGAAATCCGAGATGAGGGAGGGATCCAAGATGAAGCGGGACAGCACCCAGGAGCGCTCCTCAGGACCGTAACCAGCCCAGTCCACCAAACACTGGACCCCCCGACCCCGGGGACGGGAGTCCAAGATCCGCCGGACAGCATAGACAGGACCCCCATCGACGAACCTGGGCGGGGGCGGGACCGGGGAGGGAGGCGCCAGCGAGGAAGTAACGCGCCGCTTAAGCTGCGAGACGTGGACAACAGGATGGACCTTCATGGCGGACGGAAGCCGGAGACGATAAGTTACGGGGTTGAGCTGGGAAGTGATCTTGTACGGGCCAATGAACCTGGGAGCGAGCTTCTTGGACTCGGTGCGGAGCCTCAGGTGCCTTGTGGAGAGCCAGACGCGATCTCCCGGCTGAAAAGGACGACCTGGGCGGTGGCGGCGACGATGCTGCTCGGTGTACAGAGCGTTGGCTCGGGAAATGGCAGCCCGTGCCTTGATCCAGGCCTGACGACAGCGGCGGATCATCCGTTCAGCAGCAGGGACGTCAATCTCCACCTCCTGATGGCTGAAGATAGGAGGATGGCAGACTTCAAAGGGCGAGAGACCAGTGGCAGAAGAGACGTGAAGGTTATGAGACAGCTCAGCCCACAGCAGGTAACGAGGCCAAAGCGACTGTTGGGCAGAGATGAAGCACCTCAAAAAGCGCCCCAGCTGTTGATTGGTCCGTTCAACCTGCCCGTTGGTCTGAGGGTGATAGCCAGACGAGAGGCTGGGAGAGGCCCCAATCAGGTGGCAAAAGGCTTTACAAAATCTGGCAGTGAACTGGGGCCCCCTGTCGGAGACTATGTCCTTGGGGAACCCGTGCAGCCGGACGACATGGTCCAAGAAGAGCTCGGCTGTCCGTTTGGCGGAAGGGAGGCCAGCCAGCGCGACCAGGTGCACCGCCTTCGAAAACCGGTCCACAACGGTGAGGATGGTGTCAAGGCCGTCCACGGACGGGAGGCCGGTAACAAAGTCAAGGCCGACATGGGACCAGGGACGTCCGGGCACAGGGAGAGGGCGAAGGTCGCCAGCAGAAGGCTGAGTTGAGGACTTGGCCTGAGCACAGATGTCACAGGCGGAAACAAATTCACGGATGTCCCGAGTCATGGAGGGCCACCAGAAGGCACGACGGAGGAGTTGAAGGGTCCTGTTGGGCCCCGGGTGACCAGAGAGCGTGGAGGAGTGAGCCCAGAGCAAGGCCTCCTGACGGCACCGGGATGGCACATAGAGCCTCCCTGCAGGGGTGTCAGGCGGAGGTGGTTCGGCGGCCAGGGCGTCCCGGATGGAGTCCTCCAGGGGAGGGCTGAGGCCACTGGGTCACGGCTTGGACCTTTTGCGGGTCCATGGTCAGGCCATCGGAGGAGATGGTGAAGCCTAGGAAGGTGGTGGACCGCTGATGGAAAGCACACTTCTCCAGTTTGCAGAACAGCTGGTACTCGAGCAGCCTGTTCTGCACGGCCCTCACATGGCGAATATGGTCCACTTCAGTGCGGGAGTAGATCAAGATGTCGTCTAGATAAGCAAACACCCACCGGCCTAGCATATCCCGCAAGACATTGTTGATCAGATGTTGGAAGACGGCAGGGCTGTTACAGAGACCGAAGGGCATCACCAGGTACTCCCAGTGCCCGTTAGGGGTGATGAAGGCCGTCTTCCATTCGTCCCCTTCCCTGATGCGCACCAAATTGTAGGTGCTGCGTAGGTCCAGTTTGGTGAAGATGCAGGCCTGGGAGAAGGAGTCGAGGGCAGTGGATAGCAGAGGAAGAGGATGGCGGTTCTTGATAGTGACTTTATTCAGGCCCCGATAATCTATACAGGGGCGGAGCCCGCCATCTTTCTTCTTGACGAAGAAGAATCCAGCAGCAGCAGGAGAGGTGGAAGGGCGAATGAAGCCCTGTTGGAGAGCCTCAGCAACGTACTCCTCCATGGCCTTAGTCTCTTCAGGAGACAGAGAGAACAGGCGACCACGAGGGGGGACCACTCCCAGGAGGAGCTCAATGGCCATGTCAAAGGAACAGTGAGGAGGTAGAGTGGAGGCCCGCCTCTTACTGAAGACCTCAGATAGGCCGTGGTAAGCCGGAGGGATCTTATCCAGATCAATGGGCTCTGGAGGAGAGGCCTCTTCTGACTTGGAGTTCATTTCGGTCCGAGGGAGAAGGCAGCGGCGTGGACACTGGGGACCCCAATCCAGGATCTGGCAGGAAGACCAGGAGATATGGGGTTCATGTTGATGGAACCAGGGGTATCCTAGGATGAGAGGAGAAGAAGTGGCCGAGACTACTAGAAACCGGATCTCCTCCTGATGATCCCCGATAGACATGCGAACCGGACGGGTCTGGAACCAGATCGGGTAGGGTTGGAGGGGTCTCCCATCTACTGAGGTCACTGGGAGAAATCGATCAACAGGAGTCAACGGAATGCGAAGTCGAGAGGCTAGTTTTTGGTCGATGAAGTTCTCAGCTGCTCCGGTATCCAGGAGAGCTTCAGATGAGAACTGTTGGTGTTTCAGGTGAAATATTACTGGTAACAGAAAACGAGAGGGGTCAGAGGAGTGTGATGGGCCAGGTGGGACTCCCCCGCAGTCTACCTGGCGTTCTTCGTTTCCCTGACGTAGCAGGCACTGGGGACAACAGTGTCGAGCAGATCCACAGTAGGCGCAGAGACCCTCACGCCAGCGTCTCTCTCTCTCCTCTTTAGACAGTCTACCCAGCTGCATGGGTTCCTCGCTGGATGTACTGCTTGGGCTAGCAGCTGCTGCTTCGGAGGGGGAAGGAGACTGCGAAGACGTGGCCCTCTGAGGCTGGAAGGGTTTGAAAGCCCGAGGGGTGTGGCGAGGCCGCGACATCACTCGTTGGTCGATCTTCAGGGTGAGGTCCACAGCCTCATCCAGAGTTTTGGGGGCCTCACGACCAGTCATCTCATCTCGGATGTAATCAGCCAGTCCCTCCAAGAAAATGGAGCGTAGAGAAGCATCTCCCCACTTTAGCTTAGCGGCCAGGGTACAGAATTGTGAAGCAAAGTGACAGACGGGTCGATTGCCCTGGCGTAAATGGAGCAGCTGTGACTCCACTTCCACTTCACTGCTCGGGGGAACAAACGTCTTTTTTAATTCCTCTACAAACAGGGCATAGTCATTGCAAGCTGCGGATTTATTGTTGTAGAGAGCCGCGGCCCATTCCTGAGCCTGGCCAGACAAGAGAGAGGTTAACATTGCAACTTTTGCACGGGCGGTGGCGTATTTAGTGGGCTGACATTCAAACAGCATGTCTAAAGTGGTGAGCAAACCATCAGGCCGGCCATCAACTCCGTTCCACTTATCTGGTAGTCCGATCCGGGGCTCCGCGCTCACCGGCGTTGGCTGACGTTGCAGCGAGGTGACGGAAGTGGAAAGTTGGAGGACAGTTTCGGTGAGAGATTCCATTTTTGTGCTCATCCGATCTACCACACCGCGAAGATATAGTACTTCGGCTTTCAGCTGTTCGAATTCCGCTGGGCCTATAAGCGGCTCAGACATCCCGTCACGATCGGGCGAATTACACACAGTAATTCGGCGTGCCCGTGTGGCGTGCTGGCTAGACCCAAACACGGCGAAGGCTAGCGATGGGTTGGAACAGGCACGCAGTTACTCTAGTAACGATCAGTGCACGAAGCGCAGCTTCGGAACCGACGTTACAGACGGAGAGCGAGCGGAGCCGGGATGAGAAACAGAGTCAAGAGGGAAAACACTCACAGTTGCTGAAGCAGGCGGAGACTGATGTCGGCAAGGATTCGGAGCTCCTGACATGAAGAGAACGATGTCTGAACAAGTGGGTGGTGTCTCTCTTTTAAACCCGACCCCGTGATCAGCTGATCACTACCTGACAGCCTCTGCCTTTCTAAATGGAGGGACAGTAACTGCGTGTAAAACCTGCAGACAGTCAGATTAACAGTATTTTGTCTCTATCTGCCATTCTGCAATTCATCTCATGTAAACAATAACGTGGCGCACAGCGTGACGTGAAAAAAGGCACATACCTTTGACGTTGCCTGACGAACTCTGTATTCCTCGTCCACACGTAAACGCAAAAAAGGAGTTTTAAAAAATCTCAGTTTTCGGTGATTCGAAACGCCGTTTACGTGTGGACGAAACAGCTGCGTGTTCAAAAATACCCGTGTAGGTGTGGACGTAGCGTAAAAGAGTTTTATTATTTTATTACTACCTGTAATTTATTGCAGATTACTTGTATTTGCTTAATTGTTTACTAAATGTTTGAGGTGTGAAATAAACCGCAATGGAGCAAAATATGGGTGTGTGTGGTTGGAGGATGTGTTTGTGGGGGGGGGGGGGGGGGGGGGGGGGGCAAACATTTTTCTTGTAAAACAAAGGGGGGCCCAGCAAAAAAAGTTTGGAACCACTGCTCTATACTGACAGTACACTGTTTATACTGTCTGTTTTCTAAATGGTATAAAGTTGGTATGAATGTGGAATTCAATCAATGGATCTCAGCATCATCAGCTAAAAATCATATGAATCTCTGCAACACTAGATGTGACCTAACTGTCCATGAAACCACAGCCCCTGTGCACCAAATCTAAGCTCTCTTCTTCCTCTCCTGTCTTTCTTATCTTTCTCCATCTCTGAGTGAAGTTGGCTCTCTTTCTTCTCTCCCTGTAAAATACAGCAGCCGAACCTTTAGCTGCAACACACTGTGAGACAAACTGCACACAAACATTTTGTGTTCCATTTAAAATTAGGTGCCATTTAAAAAAATGTCACTTCCTTTATGCTCGCGCCTCTTCAGTAACACCAGCTAGATCCTGAATTACCGTAACCGCACTTACAGACACCCGCAGTAGTTCCAGTGCTGTGGCAGAAACCACTTTTAACCCCTGACTTGGCACACGTCATCTCTTTTCATGTGACACCCACTGGTGATTATTACACAAACCTTTCATGTGTTACTGTTTAGGCTCAAATCGGCTTCACGTTTGAAGGCTGGCAGCAATGACATATTAACTCTCCCAAAATATGTCAAACCAAAATGCAGTGAGCCTGTTTTAAAAATGTAAGGAATAGAAAATACAGATATTGTACTTAAATTGAACTTAATTACAATTTTCAGATACCTGAAAATTGGTATCTGAAGGGTGGTCTTGGAAGCATGGGGACCCTAAAAAATGTAAAATGTTGATCCCAATTTAAACACAATTTCTGTTTAATATTCAGCATCATATCTATAAAGCACATGTTTGTGGTGGTTGTCCTCTGAGGACCACATATCTATAAAAAAAGAATTGTTGTTTATGAGTTCAGTCATACAGCCCCCCACCATAACCCCCCCCTCCATCAAACTTTACACTTGGCACAGTGTAAGTCAGACTAGTACTGCTGTCCACACCCAAACTTGTCCATTGGATTTGTCAGTGAAGTGTCACTCCAGAGAACACATGTTCACTGCTCTAGAGTCCTGTGGTGGCCTTCTATGCACTGTTCTTGAGCTAATCTAAAGGCCACATAACATTTGGAGGTCTGTAGTGATCCTGTCTGTAGAAAGTTGGCAAACTGCCCTACGCACCAGCTGACCCTGCTCTGTGATTTCAAGTGGCCTAACACTTTGTGGCTGAGTTGGTTTTGTTCCCAATCACTACTTTCTTTTGATACCACTGACAGTTAACTGTGAAGTATTTAGTAGCAAGGCATATTCACAGGACTATCACTATTCCTCTCACTGTACCACTGGAATTCACTGAGCTCCTGACAGCAAATGTTTATAGAAGCAGTCTGCATGCCTGTGTGCTTGAATTATGATTCCTGTGGCCGTGGAAGTGACTGGAACACCTAAATTCAGTGATTTTGGTTGGTGAATGAATGTGTCAGAGGCAAAGAAAGAAAAAAAGATTTCTATAGAATATAACCTATTAGTAATTACATACAGAATGAACTGTATTGATGGTAAATACGGAGAAAACAATCAAACAACCCCTTTTGAGCAAACACTTGGCCACAGCTGGAGTGTGTTGCTATGTAAGGTTATCAAGATTTCTGCCCTTTACATTTTGTGGTTGTCAGATAAAGAAACAAAAATGTAGAGTTACAGTGCTGTGAACAAGTATTTGCCTCTTTTCTGATGACACAGGATGTTGAATATGGAGCTGCCAGGCAGGAGTGAGGAAGACCACAGAGGAAATTCATGAATGGAGCTGTCCCTGTAGGAGACATTACAAGTAAGTACATTTTATAAATTTACATTCAAAATAGAGAAGATAATCAATCAATCAATCAATCAATCAAGGCTTTATTCGCCACGTGCAGGTTGCCCTGCAGTGAAATAGGACCCCCCCCCGTTACAGAAAAAAAACCCACTGAAATATACACTACAATGGGAAAGTACAAGAGGAAAAGAAGAGACCTCTACTCATGCTGTGCTCCTGGGAGGACAGCATGAGAACAGGAAACAAAAAAACTCCTCTGCACAGAAAGCACATAAATGTCCACAGCACAACATTATGGAGCATGTGACAAGCCGCAGGGTCGGGTGGGGGGTGAGGAGTGATCCGAAGCAAACACAGCAGCCATCCTGCCCAGCGCTACCATTCCAGCGCGGGCCCAGACCCGCTGTGTTCCCAGGAGGGAACAAGCATCGAAGGCGTTTGGAAAGGGAGGGGGGATGAGTGAGTGCATATCAGTGTATATGTATGTGTGTGCGTGTCCAGAGTTCAGCTGAGACAGTGTCCTTTGCCCTGCCAGGCTAAGTAAACAGTCTTCCAGCCAACCCAGGTGGCCTTGCATGGAATGGGAAGGAACAGTCTAAACACAGTCGTTATCAGGGTGTTGTTGTTCGGCTCCAGCCTTGAGACCGCAGCTGGCGCCGAGAGGGTATTCACATGAAGTGATGGTGCTTTTTACTTTAGTGCGAACAACTCATATGAATTTCAAAGCAGTTCTAACAGTCCAACACTGGTCTCTCAATCTCCCGTTGGAGACCCGTGAGCTTCTCCATGATGTTATCAACCTTGCGCTTGGTGATGTTGTCATTCTTGTGCTCAAAGAGCAGATTCTGAGAACTCACGACCACAGTGAGCCTCCCCAAGATGTGATCCAATTTGCGCTCAGAGATGTTATTCCGAGTGAGCCCCTCCAAGGTGTATCCAGTCTGCACTCAGGTCTTATTCTGAGTATTCACAGCAGCCGTAGCCTCTCCAAGATCTTATCCGTGCTGCGCTCAATGAGCCCATTTTGAGAAACTCACGCCTCTTCCCATGGTTTCAATCCCAGCCTTGTGGAGGTTTGAACAGCCGGTTCCGCGTTCTTAATTCTTCGATAAGTCAGGGCCAAGCCAGCTCCGATCAGCCAGAACCCTGTTACCATGGTTCCGAATAGGTAGATATCTTCAGCACTCAGGCTCACCCAAGCCCAAACTTCTCGTTGAGAAAGGGGTGTCAATTGCATTTAGGGACCAGTTGATCCAATCCATAATTCCTCTTTTAGGTTTTAGAGAACAGACTGTGAGAGAATGTTCCAGGGAAAAGTAATACAAAAAACACGAGACTAGACAAGGACATAAGAGGCTAAGCAGGGAAGCTAAGGGAGAGGAGGAGGAGGAGAAAAGTGCGACCGCCTTCGTCAAGAGCAAGAGCAGAAAAATAAATCTGGTAATACAAAAAAAACCCCTATTAATTAAAACTAAAACTAATCTCACTTAAATTAAAATGATCTGTACTGCATGGTGTGCATCTCACTAACAAGGATACAACATTTAATGGGGTGCAGTGGTATCTGCAATAAACGAGAAGCTCCGGTTTTTGTGAATATACTAAATTAAATGTTCAGATTTGTGCATATCTTCATGCATTTTCTGCATAATCAAAATGAAATGAATTCTTACTATTCTCCTTATATATCTAGACTAACACTGTTAGTTTTTATAGGAAAGTAAACAAAAGATTGAGCACTGCTTACTGAATGTACTGCAGGGTGCATGAGAGCGGTTCAATCAAACTGTCAATTCTCTATGCACCATCTCGCTGTTTTTAATGCTATTTTTATTCAGCTTGTGCTCGGTGGCTCTGTGGTTTCTATCCACAGCATATAGCAGTATGAGTTATACTTCTAAAATTAAACCTCATGAATTATTCTTGCAGTGTTTTACCCCTTCTTTCTTCCCACAATGAAGGAAGAAAGTTGTCTTGAAGGAGACTGTTAAGAAGTTGCAGGATGCCTCTGCAATAGCCAGTGACTGCTGTGTGAATAACACCAACCTGTAAAGAGTTGCCAACAATGTTAGAATCCTTCCCTCGAAGTACAGGAGACTGTCTGTGAACATGTGTAATCCAGTTTACCCTGCCTCATGTCCTGGTTTGACACACCATTTTTAGCTTTTGAGTCTAAATGAAAAACCAAGTATCTTGACGACTTCTCAAAAGCATCAACAAGACTTTAACATATTGATGAGTGAATGTTATTTGGATAATTAGGTAAATAATACTAATAATATAAACTAATTCATACAAGAAAAACTGATAAAACCCCAAAGAACAGATGACTCAGCTTACCTTTTCTAAAAAAAAAACTGCATATAGTCCTTAGAAACATTTTCACCACAATGTTTACCTATGATATGTTTTCCTATTAAGAGCTGCAAGGAAATGCCATGTCGACACAGGATAAGTAGAACCCAATTCCAAAAACGTTTGGATGCCATGTAAAATTTTAATAAACATGGAATACAATGCAGGAAGGCAGAAGCTTAACGGAAAAATAATGTTTTCAATGTTGATCAAGTTTGTGCAATAACCAGTGATTCTAAACTGGTGATTTGGCTAAACTGGGATTCTAACAGGTGAGCTGTACACTTGGAAAATTGAGAAAATGAGGAAGTGGCACAGAACAGAACAGGGGGATATGATGAAGTTGACACGAGGAGAAAACAGGTGGACATAGAGAAAAAGGTGGTACAGAAGGAGAAACAGAATGGACCCACAAAGGGAATTAACTAAAGAGAGTAACAAAGCTAAGAACAGAAGAACAACTCAGTACATCCAAACAAAACACTAACAAACAGACAGAGGTACACAGACACTCAGTCCTAAAATATAACCTAAATTTTGTAGGACTGTAAAGTTAAAAATGGAGATCTCTTGATAAACAGTAATAAGCAAAACGAAGACAGTTATAATACATTTTAAGAAGGAAACAATGAACAGAATCACTTAACAAATTAACAAAAAACTCGATACGCAAACGTTTTGAGTAACGAGTATCAAAAAAAAAGAAAAGAATGAAATCATAATTTAAAAACAAATGGTCACAGAACTGGTTACTAGGCTGAAGAGACACACCAGACAAGCAGAGGCAAGGAGAACTAATGGCCTGCTCTCCAAGTATCCATACAGGGTGCACAGGAAAAATGGAGATTGAACAATACATGAAATACATGTATCGTTCATGAAAACCATCTGGGAGAAAGGAGTTCCATGACAACACAAAGTAACTGGTGGACATAAGAGCAGACCACAGGAAAAAAAACCCTGAAGGGTTAGAGTCTGACCAGACATCCAATCTGGCACAGAGAGGAGGACAGTGTCAGAAACAAACGTCATTCAAGGTTTCTCTCTAAAGATACTAATGGCAGCAACTAAATGGGTCCATGGAAGGCAACAAAGGAGGCCAACTTGAAGGCAATGGCACAAGTCACTATCAAGTGCAGAAAATATTAACCTCCTAGGACCTGGCGTCCACATATGTGGACATCACATTTTGGGTTATTTAATACTTGATTTTGCTCTACAAGGGCCTGATATCCACTTACAAGGACATTATACTGCTACTGTTCTACTGAAATTTTAAATGAATATATGTGGCTCTCATTTTTCTTAGAAACAAAAATCAGAAAAAAAAAAGCCTGACGAGCCAGGAGTCAGAGCTCTGTTAGAGCCTTCCTTTAACCTGATCTAGTAATAACTGCATTTAGTTCAATTTTATTTACATAGTGCTAAATCAAAACAGTCGCCTTCATGAATTTCTTTGAATAAAAATTTAACATTAAAAAATACTCATAACCACATCAGAGATATAATCAGATAATAATCATTTCCTCCAAATCATCAATGTGTCTATAAGATCCCATTTCTTCAAGCCTGCTCAGACACGTCTTACCATTAATTAAGGCTCCAATCTTAAATATGATCAGTGTAGTTCTATTAATGGCTGCATACCACAGGCCTTCAAGCTGGACAGTAATTAAACCATTACTTAAAAAGATATCACTTGAGCTATTTTAGCTAATTATAGACCAATCTCCAACCTTCATTTTCTAGCTGAAATTCTTGAAAGAGTAGTTGTGCTCTGAAGAGTTTCAGTCAGGTTTCAGAACTCATCACAGTGTTAGTGACAGTGGACTCATCTCTGTGCTCGTCCTGCTAGACCTCAGTGCAGCGTTCGATACTGTGTACCACAATATTTTATTACAGAGATTAAAGCATGCCATATAAATGGAAGGTAATATACTTCAGTGGTAACCAGATGCTTACTCTAGATCTGTCAGATATGCGGATGCAGAACCCACACGCAGGACTCTTTGAATGAAGACTGTTTGCTTACAGTGAGATGAGTGACAAAGTGCAGAATATTTTCTTCTGGTGACGATGGCCCGTGTCTGCGTTTCCTCTGTTCCCAAAACCCGTGCGTCAGCTCGACCCACCTGTTTCCGAGATCCTGCAGGAAACACCACAAAAGCTGTTGTTAGAAAACTGCATGTTAGCCGAGAATCACACACTTCCTGATATCTAAATCAACTGGGAAACTGACAGTTTCTCAGACAACGATCCAGCGCTGATGGATGCTCAGCCGCTCTGCTAAGACTGCTCTCGAGATGAGACTGATCAGCTGCAGGTGTGATTGCGTTCCGGTGTGGCGTGTCCCATGACGGGGACACCACTCTCTGGGCCCGGACTTGGAGGAATACCAGATCTCTCTCTCTCTCTCACACACACACACACACACACACACACACACACACACACACACACACACACACACACACAAGTAAATGGGGAACATGATGACACAACACCATAGCAGGGCACCCGGTGAGGACAGTGGGCCATGACAAGATGGCCTTTAGTAACACTGTGAAATCATGGAGCCATTTTTGACCTTATCCTTCAGATATAAGACTGCTTTCTTCCATTTGTGCAACATCTCTAAAGTTAGAAATATCCTGTCTCAGAGTGACGCTGAAAAACTAGTTCATGCATTTATTACTTCCAGGCTGGACGACTGTAATTCATTATTATCAGGAAGTCCTAAAAACTCCCTGAAAAGCCTTCAGTTAATCCAAAATGCTGCAGCAAGAGTCCTGACAGGGACTAGAAGGAGAGAGCAGATTTGTCTTACACTGGGTTCTTTCTGGTAAGTCCACAATAAAATTTAAATCCATTGCCTCCACATACAAGATCTTGAATAATCAGGTCCATCTCATCTTAAAGACCACCACCTGTATCACCCCAATGAACCACTTTATTCTCAGACTGCTGGTTTACTTGTGGTTCCTCGTGTATTTAAAGTAGAATGGGAGGCAGAGCCTTCAGCTTCCAGGCCCCTCTTCTGTGGAAACAGACAGACACCCTCTCTACTTTTAAGATTAGACTTAAAACTTTCCTTTTTAATAAAACATATTTAGGGCTAGATCCATCAACTATGACTCTTCTTAGTTATACTGCAATAGGCTAAGGCTACAGGGGAGTCCCATGATAGACTGAGTGTTTCTTCTTTACTCACCTTTCTCACTATGTCTTTATACACCAGATAATACAGTTTTATTCATCTCTGGCTGTCTCCCACAGTGTGTCTTTTATCTTGTCTTCCTCCCATAACCCCCAACCAGTAGGGGCAGATGACTGCACATCTCTGAGCCTGGTTCTACTAGAGGTTTCTTCCTGTTAAAAGGGAGTTTTTTCCTACCACTGTCACCAAGCACTTGCTCATAGAGCGTCATTTCGTCATTTGCTTGTTCCGGATTTTTTTCTGTTGTTGTAGGGTGTTTATCTTACTGTTTAAAGTACATTGAGGCAACAGTTGTTGTGATTTGGTGCTATATAAATAAAATTAGATTAAACAGGAAGAGGAACTGTAAGGAACTTTAAAGGAAGTGGTTGACAACAAGAAATCCTACCAGTCGCTACAAAATGCTGGCCTAAAGGATCATAGCAGCACAAGAACACTTCCTAAGCACCAGATAGATAGAGGCAGGAGTCTATCACAGTTGAGAAGAGTTGCACAATCGAGTAGGAAAGATGCAAGTTGGGGCAAAATGCAAGGAAGTAACAGCTTGGATAGTGTATTGCAGGGGTCGGCAACCCTGGGCAAGCGTGCCACAGCTGGCACGCGAAGGGTTAACTGATGGCACAACCATAGCTGGACTGGCCATCGGGCATACCGGTGGCCAGTCCAGCTATGGACTGGCCATAGCTGGACTGGCATTTGCCTGGTCAGATATAAACCAAGTTTAGATGGAGTTTATTTTCGTTGTGCTGACTTTTTACAGTCAGTTACAATAAATCATACTGCATGACGGAGTTTCTATACAGCTGGGTGGGTGCTATGATGTTACTGATAGTGAACTTTATTTTATTCAAAAGGTTAGTTAGTAGAGTTGCCAACCGTCCTGTAAAAAACGGAATCGTTCCGCATTCAGAGGAAATATTACGCGTTTCGTATTAAGCTGAAAAGAAACATTCAGCTAGAATGAAAAAGATGCGAAGCTGGATTTATTCTGTGTCTTTGCTGCACAGCTGCCTCTTCTTCTCTCATTCTCCCCCCTCCTTCTCCTGTTGCTACTTCAATCATGAAACTGATCAATGATCAGCTGATCGGCTTTTCTCTCTTGTTTGTTTATCTCCCACTTTGCGGCAGGAAACCAACAGGTGTCGTGCTAAACAACAGCAGCACGTTTAAGCTTGATCAGCTGTTGTTAGAATTTATTTAATATTAATTTCTAGTATCAGCTGATGTTTGCTGGAGCCACAGCTGTAAAGCTGCTGGTCATGATATCAGTTTGGATATGAGGTGAGAGGGAAACATGAAGATGAAACCAGGAGATGTCCTTACTGGATCATCAGAGCTGAACAGGTGATGGAGAAACAGGTTTACCTTTTAGGTGACATGAATGAGTTGAAGGGAAGTTATGAACTGTTTCTGAGAGACAAATAACACCAGGATCCTTTTCTATGCAGCTGACAGCTGGTAACTGTGCAGGGGCGGGTCTAGCAAAGTTTTGCCAGGGGGGCAGGTAGGGCATTAACAGGGAAAGGGGGGCACAAAGAAATACTTTTCTTTCTTATTCTCATTTAAAATGTCTGGTTGCTATTAAATAATTATCTGAATGTTACAACCAAAGTTTTTATCTGATTTAAAATGAATAGAAATCATACATATACCAACAAGACAGCGTACATCACTGTCATCACAGCGTCTGTTTTCATTCAAAGGCTTTATGGCTTTAATACCTGGTGGGCCGGTCTCTAGTCAAAATGCCCGGGCCCATTTTATGTCCCAGTCCAGCCCTGGACACGACACGCAGTGAATTAATCTGAGCAGGTGCATTAAAAAATAAGGCCAGCGGTGCACATCGCAAATTAGCTCGCATAGACACATTAGTTGTTCCGCTTCTTAATGATGGTATCTTAGCTAACAACCCCAACTACCAGATTCAACTTGTAATTGGCTAAAAGTAACTTAGCCTACCGGTGAGAGGGACGCTGCTAGCTGGCAGTTTTTTTCAAGCGATGCTGAAATTTCCACATTCCGACACTTCAAAAGCTTCAGCAGCTGTCGGCTCAGCGCAGCATCAGCACCACGGAAATACACGGATGCATCTGTAGACTCGAGACAGAACTCACAATGCGATTTCGGGATTTTCAGGTGTTCGGACCAATGTTTTCTTTTCTGATCAAACCAGAAAGCTTTAGTGAGCAGCTGGATTTGTCTCGCATTAACTGACTGAGTTAATGCCAGTTAATGTGACATCGAAATGCAGTAGGATAGTCAACTTATATTTTTGTTTTTGTGGTACAATTTGCTCAGTCAAGCACAAAATTTGAAAGAAAATAGCATTTATTCATTTCAAACTAAGAATTTCATCTTAAAAATAAATCAAATATTTATTTTGCAGTATTGGGAAATTCAGCTATATTTCATTTAGAAATTGTCACTAGTTGTCTTTTGCAATTAGTTTGTGCTCAAATATGGGACCTTGAGGAATGCTGGATTTGTTTTATATAATTTAGCTAGCCAATACTATGTATTAATATCTGTCTGAAATGACAAATCACGTGGTAAGAAAAAAAAAAAATATATATATAAATAATTTTTGAAAAACAAGGCCTATCTTGAAAATCATTTGATACATAATGCTAAAATTTCACAGCCGCTCATTCTACATGTTCAATGTTGGGACCATTTGGAGCACAGCAGAAGGTCCTGTCATGATAACTGGCGGACGGTCGCGTATTTCTTAAGTGAGGACCCAAATTCAATTCAATTCAATTTTATTTACACAGTGCCAAATCACAACAAAAGTCGCCTCAAGGTGCTTTATATTGTACAGTAGATCGTACAATAATAGATACAGAGAAAAACCCAACAATCATATGACCCCTATGAGCAAGCACTTTGGCAACAGTGGGAAGGAAAAACTCCCTTTTAACAGGAAGAAACCTCCAGCAGAACCAGGCTCAGGGAGGGGCGGGGCCATCTGCTGTGATTGGTTGGGGTGAGAGAAGGAAAACAGGATAAAGACATGCTGTGGAAGAGAGACAGAGATTAATAACAGGTATGATTCAATGCAGAGAGGTCTATTAACACATAGTGAGTGAGGTAGAAACACCCAGTGCATCATGGGAATCCCCCGGCAGCCTACACCTATTGCAGCATAACTAAGGGAGGATTCAGGGTCACCTGGTCCAGCCCTAACTATATGCTTTAGCAAAAAGGAAAGTTTGAAGCCTAATCTTAAAAGCAGAGATAGTTTCTGTCTCCTGAATCCAAACTGGAAGCTGGTTCCACAGAAGAGGGGCCTGAAAACTGAAGGCTCTGCCTCCCATTCTACTTTTAAATACTCTAGGAACAACAAATAGGCCTGCAGAGCGAGAGCGAAGTGCTCTAATAGGGTGATATGGTACTACAAGGTCATTAAGATAAGATGGGGCCTGATTATTTAAGACCTTGTATGTGAGGAGCAGGATTTTGAATTCTGGATTTAACAGGAAGCCAATGAAGGGAAGCCAAAACAGGAGAAATCTGCTCTCTCCTTCTAGTCCCTGTCAGGACTCTTGCTGCAGCATTTTGGATTAGCTGAAGGCTTTTCAGGGAGTTTTTAGGACTTCCTGATAATAATGAATTACAGTCGTCCAGCCTGGAAGTAATAAATGCATGAACTAGTTTTTCAGCGTCACTCTGAGACAGGATATTTCTAACTTTAGAGATGCTGCACAAATGGAAGAAAGCAGTCTTACATATTTGTTTAATATGTGCATTGAAGGACATGTCCTGGTCAAAAATGACTCCAAGGTTCCTCACAGCGTTACTGGAGGCCAAGGTAATGCCATCCAGAGTAAGAATCTGGTTAGATACCATATTTCTAAGATTTTCAGGGCCGAGTACAATAACCTCAGTTTGATCTGAATTAAGAAGCAGAAAGTTAGCGGCCATCCAGGTCTTTATGTCTTTAAGACATTCCTGCAGTTTAACTAATTGGTGTGTGTTATCT
Organism: Perissodus microlepis; assembly: GCF_051167445.1. NCBI lineage: Eukaryota > Metazoa > Chordata > Actinopteri > Cichliformes > Cichlidae > Perissodus > Perissodus microlepis. The sequence continues at coordinate 1,463,305 of NC_140481.1, forward strand.
GGCTTCATGGACAGATAGAGCTGGGTGTCATCTGCATAGCAGTGTAAATGTATGCTATGTCTTCTAATGATGCTGCCTAAGGGAAGCATGTATAATGTAAACAGAATTGGTCCTAGCACTGAACCCTGTGGAACTCCATAATTAACCTCAGTGTGTGAAGAGGACTCTCCATTTACATGCACAAATTGGAGTCTATTAGATAGATATGATACAAACCACTGCAAATGCAGGCAAAAAAGGCAACTAAGCCTGGATTATGGCTGATCACAAATATAAACCAAACGAGGGAAACAACTAGAAGGGAACGAGTGTAAAACCTGAACTGGGAAGAACTAAATGCATAAAACCTAAAATAACTTTAAATACCTGGATGTGCTGAGACATGGAGGTACAGGGAAGGTTAACAGACGACCTGACAAAGAATGAATGACGACTCACACCATGAATACAGAAGAGGGTGACGAGGTAAGAGGAAACACACGGAGAACAAAGCTGGGGCGAATAAACACGACACAGGAGGATGCAAATCTAAAGACACTGAACCCAGGACGCAAGACTATCAAAATAAAACAGGAAACACGCAGACTGAGGCACACGGACTTCACACTGGGACCAAACAAGTCCCTTTAGAACAAAAAGGGAGAAAAGATATGAACACGTCTAAGAATCAAACACAGAGGACATGACAGACTTGGATAGGACACAGAGAGTGACACATTGACAGGAAAACATGGAAACAGAATTATAACCAATGTTCCCTCTAAGCTGCGCGCGTGCGCAATTGCGCACTGCTGGCACGGTCTCTGCGCACAGAAAATCTGTGTTGCGCACACACACAAAAAAAATCTAACCTGAATTGAAATTAAAATTAAAACTTTAACAATTCTGTTTTGCAGTGTTAGTCAGTAAGTGACTGGCTGCTCCTGTATGGGATTAAAACGATGCCACCTTATCCCAAAGTCCAGCCAATGATGCGATTCACATTCGTATATACGCAGCTAATCAACGTCGCTGACAGGCTATGACAGTGTCCTTATGTGCGACACCGGTGTTTTAGCGAGCAAAGCGGCTGATGTGGAGTGAAGCCACGTTAATGACAACGTGTACAACCATTGGAGATGTGAGCAGGACAGACGGAACAACTGACGGACAAAGTGTGGACTTTATAGCAGTTTTTAAATTGTGTTGATCGGCCACGTAAAACCAGAGTTATGATAAAAATATCTGCAATGTTTGGTTTTCTTCCTGAATACTGTCGTTGTTTATATTTACTGCGGGAAGAAACGGTACAAACAGCGTTTTATAAGGAAAACGCTCGAAAGCCTGTGAGCAAAAACAAAACCAAAACCCCCCCAGCCTTTCCTATTGGTGGAAAAATGTACCATGTCGACCAATCAAAAAATGTAAAGCAGTTAATTAAAAGTAGTCTAACATAAATGTAAATGCTGTAATTTGATTATTTTAATAAAACATGTAACTTGGATGGATTTGATGCTGGCGTGACCACAGTGCACACGTCTGCTGTTGCTCACATTGGTCCAAGGGACGCTCAGGGAGTTTGTGCGTTCGCTCAGACACGTGAAACATTAGAGGGAACATTGATTATAACTATACATAGAAGCAAGACCAGAATTAAATTCATTGCTAAATAACAGAAAACTAAAACACAAAGAAATCACAGAAACACCACAAACCCAAAATGCTGGGTCAAAATGTCCCAGAACCATGACAAGTCCATGTTGATTAGAGATGAAATGACCCTATTAAAGTTTTAAATGTGATGTCAGTCATATGGCCTTCACAATCATGAAATGTTAACTCAAGTGAACAGCTATGGTAAATTTTGGATAGATGTATTTGACAGTGCTCGCCACCATCATCATCTGAAAGACGAATGTATGTATCTTTTGACTTTGATCACTTCGAAGGTGGACTAAAGCAGCAGTGGCATGTGGTAGTTTAACTCTTTGCTAAGTCATTTTATGTTGATTTATCCTTAAATATAAGAATGACATTTGGAATTATTTTCAGCACTTTTCTAAGCTTACTGCAGTAAGCTTAGAAAAGTGCTGAAAATAAAAAGTGCTGAAAACAAAATAATATTTATACACATACAGATACAGCTAATGAGGTGCTCCCATCTGAAAAGCACCAGCGGTGACATAATTTACATGTGCTGCAGATTCTTCTATATACAGTGATGGTATTTTGTGACTTTTTTGTTTCTCCAAGAAGTGTAGTATGTAGGTGCAATATTTTTGGCAATCTTATTTTTGCTTTTTCCCCCACCCGCCAATCCACAGCGCCACCCCTATTCATGGCCCAGTCCTGCCAATCATGACAGTAGAGGTCAAAGATGCCATGAAGAAGGTGAAAAATGGAAAAGTACCTGGCCCCAAAGATATCCCAGCAGGAGCCTGGAAACTCCTTGGCCAGCAAAGTATCACAATTGTATTACCATGGATGGCAAAGTGCCAGAAGCCTGGACCAACAGCATCACGGTAACAATTTGGAAAGCCAGTGGCGATGCCATCAACTGGGCCAACTACCGCCCAATCCATTTTCTATGCCATACCATGAAGATATTTGTACGGATCCTGGACGTCCATCCCGGGAGTCTCACCATCAACGTGGGTGTACCCCCGGGTTCGGCCCTTTCGCCCCTCCTGTTCATCTTTTGCATGGACACTAAGATTACCGATCTCCAAACACCTCACCCATGGTCACTCCTCTACACCGTCTTCCTGGCAAATCCATATAGAAGAGACCTGCGGCACCATATGCAGCAATGGAAGACATGCCTGGCTGACTATGGCAGGAGACTCAACACCAGGAAGACCGATTACATGGACACCCAACAAGATGTTGATGAAGATTAAGAAGACCTAAAGAAGACCAATGAATGTAAGTACCTGGGACTGATGATCAGTAGTGATGTGGATATCCTCCCTGACATGCAGGCAAGGGCCAAAGCCGCTTGGACGAATTGGTATCAAGTAACGGGTGTCAGATTGTAGACCATCTCGAGGCAAAGATCTACAAGACCATTATCTGCCCAGTCACCCTCTGCGGATAAGAAAGCTGGTCAGCCACCGCAAAACATAAACAGGCTCCACATATGATGGAAATGGAAACCTTTTGCTGCAGGTGGGGATGAAGCAGCCCCTCCAGAAGAGCTTGAGGTAGTTTCTAGAGTTGGGAAAGAGCTGGTGGCGGATGATGAATGTCCTGACATCTGACTCACGGACTGCATTTCAGTTAGAAGTCGAGCTTTTACACACTCAACGTTTGTCACAGAATCCCAGGTTTTTAAATCTGTTGTCCAGGAAGGTGCAGACAGCAAAATCATAAAATGTTTCAGTAGAGTTGAAACGACGGTGACAATGCCCTGACAGCTGAGCAGCTTGCTTGCTACCTTGAGACTCTGAAGCTTTAGTGGTTCTGAGAAGCAGTGAGACCAGGGGAATCACCTTGGACACAGAAACATGTTTTTCAGGAGACATCTCTCTGGTTGCTTCCTCAAATGGACAGAGTACATTTATGGAGAGACGGATGACAGATCATTCTTCCTCATTTAAACAAAGTGAGCTCTTCCCAAGGATACAGAGGCCTGTGTTAACTGCCTCCTTTTGCTCAAGCAATCTCTCCCACATGTAGAATATAGAATATAAAAATACTCTTCCTCCTCTTCAGAGAGGTTTAAGCTTGCTGTGTCTATGTTTTGGTTACAGTTGGTTGCAGGAAGAAGACACAAATGAAGCCTGTTAAGGCAACAGAATAAAGTGAAAACCAGGGATGGAGATTCAATACTTACATTTCAACAACGTATCTAGCTTTCAATGCACAGTATGATCCAGGCTCATCCAGGCTGGAAAAACTGATCAGGAAGGCTGTCTCTGTGGTCGGCATGAAGCTGGACACTCTGGTGTCAGTGGCAGAGAAAAGGACACTAAAAAAACTGATGGACATTATGAACAATGCTGGGCATCCTCTGCACACGGCCATAAACAACCAGAAGAATCTGTTCAGTGACAGGTTGCTTCTCCCCAAGACAAGAACCAACAGACTTAAAAACTCCTTTGTCCCACACACCATCAGACTGTTTAACTCCTCTCTGGAGGGGAGAGGGAGGGGAAACAGGAGGACAAAGGAGGGGGGAACAAGCAAGCTGTAGTGCCTCTTCACTTCACTGTGCAATTACCTTTTGTGTAATGCTTTGTTAATAGTCAACGGTGCAATAGACTTCCATACTTGAAATGTGCAATTTCACTTGTATTTTTATTTTTATTTTTATTCCTATTTATTCTATTTATCCCCTTTGTATATTTATTTATATATGTCTCTGTATTTATATATGTGTATATATATATATATATAAAATATTCTGTAAGTCTGTAACTTCTGTCGGTGCTGTGCTTTTTTGGAAACCGTTTTATCTTATCTTATCTTATCTTATCTTATCTGATTCACCCACATCACATGACCATGTGAGGTTTTTGGATTGTTTGACTCATGCTGTGTCTATGCAGATGAACTGGACAGGCAGACATTTTGATAGGAAGGCATTCAGCTCAGGTTACTTTGCCATTTCAAACAAACAAACAAAAAAACATGCAATGCATACTTATAATTATACACACACAGTACACTAAGAGAACAATTCGCCACAGTTATAAAAGTGCAAAAATATCTATTTTTGATTGCAAAGGCAAAGAAGCAGACAAGCAAGAGCGGCATGTTCTCTATGTGCAGAAGTGGTTCAATGAACTCATCACACCCTAAGACAGCTGATTGTGAGCACACAACATACTCAACAGATTTCCATTTGTTTTTGTAATTTTTGGGCTTTCAAACTAGCTGCACTCTTTTAGTTTCAAACAGACATGAGACTTAAAAGGAGTATCAAAATAAAACGGACGACTACTTAACAGACTGTGTAGATAAGTGCTTGAGGTGGTGACGTGTATGAAGGTGTGTGTGTGTGTGTGTGTGTGTCAGTCCAGTCACTGAGTGTTGGAGTCTGACGGCTTGATCATGGGCGTAGGTGTTGATGGCCCGGATCTTGTTTTTACCATTCAGCTGACTCCTCAGGACTTGCCTGACCCTCTGCAGGTACTTGGTGGTTGCAGCTTTCCTAGCAGCCTCTTCATGGTTTCCTTTTGCCTGTGGGATGCGCAGGTACTTAGCTGTCCTCTATGTCTGCAATGTTGCCTTCCGGTAGCTCGATCCCCTCAGTTCTGACTACCTTCTCTTTGGTTACCATCCGACTACACTTCTCCTATACACAAATGACATTAGAGTGTCATTGGTGTATATCCTGGTGGCGTGGATCAGTGAACTGATGTTTCATTTACTCCTGGCATACATCTTGATGTCATACATGTACACGAGGTGGCTGACAGTTGCTCCATTCTGTATTCAGTATCTGTAACCTAGTAATCTAGTAAATAATCTCTCAGAGGGGGTTCAGGTCTATGCAGAACAGCAGACAGAGCATCTCCTTGGTAGATCCTGTACTCTTCAATTCAATTCAATTCAATTCAATTTTATTTATTTATTTAAGGTAGACCCTACAATAATACATACAGAGAAAAACCCAACAATCATATGACCCCCTATGAGCAAGCACTTTGGCAACAGTGGGAAGGAACCCCCCCTCTTTATTTATAGAGTTTTTACATGTAATTTGACATATCAGGCCCAATAAAGCACCAACTGATACAAAGACATATCTCAATACAGATTAGGCCATTAAAATTTGGATGATACCAATAAAAAATAAAATAAAAATAAAAATAAAAGGAAAAAAACCCACACACAGAACCCCCCCCCCCAAAAAAAAAAACAAACAAACAAAACCCAAACAAAAACAAAAAACAACTTGCAAGTTGTACGTGTTTTCAATGAATTGAAGTAAATAATAAAAGGCTGCCACATCTGTGAGATCTTATTAACATTTCCTCTGAGTCTGAATTTTATTTTCTCCACTTTTAAAAAGAACATAACATCTTCCAGCCAACGTGATCGGGCTGGAGGGTGAGGAGCTTTCCAAGACAGCAAAATTCTACATCGTGCTAGCAGTGAAGTGAAAGCGATAACATCCAGCTGCTTATGACTAAGGTTTAGGGTGGCATCTTCAGAAACACCAAAAATGGCAACTAGTGGGCATGGTTTGAGTGTAACGCTCAAAACATGAGAGAGCACTTCAAAATAAAAAGTGCAGTATAACTGAAGTGTCGGGCACGTAAGAAACATATGAGTTAAATCACATCTGTTGCACAGGTCAGGAATGCCGGGGTATATTTTAGGTAGTCTAGATAAGAGAAGTGTAATCCGTATACCGTCTTAAACTGAATAAGGGAGAGTCTTACACATGAGGCTGAGGTATGAATTTTTTCAATTACTTTGTCCCAGTAACCTTCCCCAAACTTAAGACTAAGTTCCTGTTCCCAACTCGAAGCAATTTTTTTTGGTTGAGTAATTGCCCGATGCCATAATTAAAGTATATATTCAAGGTTCAACGTTCAAGGTTCTTTATTTGTCACATGCATAGTTATACAAGTATAACACACAGTGAAATGTAACCTGACACGCTCCTCGACATGGGCAAAAATGGGGGGGTAGAGGAAGAACACTATATATATAGTATATACATTAGGTGAATGTGCAGTAGTAGCAGCAAGCAGGTGAATTCTGTACATTAATAAGAATAGACAATCTGACTATTTTACAGAATAGACAATATAAACATATTTAAAATTAAAGGAATTTGAAATGTACATTGTGCCTGGGTTTAGAGTGTCTGGAAGAGAGTCCTGTCTCAGTCAATTATAGATGATGTGAGAGGGCGGGAGTGTGTGTTTAGGGCCCGGATGGCTTGGGGATAGAAGCTCCTCTTGAGTCTCTCTGTCCTTGCCCGGATGATGCGGAACCTTCTACCAGATTGCAGAAGTTGGAACAGTTTGTTGCCAGGATGGGACGGGTCCTTCAGTATCTGCGCTGCTCTAGTCCGGCATCTCCTGGTGTAGGTGTCCTGAAGCGGGGGGAGAGCAATCCTGCAGCAGCGTTCTGCTGTACGGATCACTCTCTGTAGAGCTTTTTGGTCCTTCACACAGCTGTTCCCAAACCACGATGTCATGTTCTGTGTGAGGATGCTCTCCACAGCGCCTGTATAGAAAATCCTGAGGATCTTTGGAGAGACCCTGAACTTCCTCAGTTGTCGTAGGTGGTACAGGCGCTGCCTAGCCTTTTTGGTCTGGACCTGAATGTGGGCAGACCATGTCAGGTCTGAGGAGATGTGGACACCAAGATACTTGAAGGACTGCACCCTCTCCACTGGAGCTCCATTGATGATAATGGGCTTGTAGTCTCTGTGCTGACTCCTTCTGAAGTCCACCACCAGCTCCTTGGTCTTGCCGACGTTCAGCTGGAGGTGGTTGTCCTGGCACCATGATGCCAGATTCTTCACTTCGTCCATGTAGCCCGCCTCATCGTTGTTGGAGATGGCACCCAACACCACTGTGTCGTCAGCAAACTTCACAATGGTGTTGGAGCCATGGGTGGCCACACAGTCTGAAGTGTAGAGGGAGTAGAGCAGTGGCGAGAGGACACATCCCTGTGGTGCTCCTGTGTTGATGGTGATGCTGTTAGAGACGCATCTACCCACCCTCACCAGCTGAGTTCTGCCAGTGAGGAAGTCCAACACCCATGCACACAGACGGCTGTTGAGTCCCAGATCCCTGAGCTTTGTGAACAGTCTGCAGGGCACTATTGTGTTAAACGCTGAACTGTAATCAACAAACAGCATTCTCACATAGTTACCCTGTTTCTTGTCCACGTGGCTGAGGGTGGTATGCAGGACGTGAGCGATGGCATCCTCTGTGGATCTGTTGGATCGGTAGGCGAACTGCAGCGGATCTGTGGTGTCTGGGATGGAGGAGGAGATGATGTTCTTCAGCAGCCTCTCAAACACCTTCATTACTACCGAGGTCAGTGCAACTGGCCGGTAATCGTTCAGGGATGAGGGTTTGCTGTTCTTGGGCACAGGGATGATGGTGGATCTTTTGAAGCATGTGGGGACCACAGACTTCGCCAGGGACTCGTTGAAGATGGAAGTGAACACACCTGCTAGCTGGTCAGCACAGCAGCGCAGCAGACGGCCGGTGATGCCGTCTGGCCCCGCCGCTTTCCTTGTGTTCACTCTCCTCAATGCCGCTCGGACGTCATGCTCCGCGATGCTGGTCACCGGTCTCTCGCTGATGGCATCACTGTCCTCGGTAGTCAGGCGGTAGATAGCATTAGCCGCCTGGCTAACCTCGAAACGGGCGTAGAACTGATTCAGCTCGTTGGTGAATGCAGAGTCGGCGTTGATCGGCGCAGTGTCCCTGGCTTTGTAGTCCGTTACGTGTGTCGCCCTGGTGGAAGCGGGACTCCACACGCTCCCGGTACCGGCGTTTGGCATCTCTCACCGCGCGCCGCACGCCGTATGAGGCCACTTTGTAGGCGCTCATATCGCCAGTGGCGAGACCCGCGTTGTAGGAGGCGGTCCTGGCGTTCACTGCAGTGCGGATCGATCTGTCCATCCACGGTTTCTGGTTTGGGAATGTGGTGACTCTCGCAGTGGGGATAATCTCCTCCGCTAACATATTGACAAAGTATACTGCTACTTCCGTAAACTCGTTGATGTCGACTGCGCATGCTCTGGACTTGTCCCAGTCGACGTCGTTGAGTGCGTCCTGTAGCGTAGCTTCTGATTGGGCAGACCACCGTTTCACCTCCCTCATGGTTACTTCTTCCCTCCGTATGTTTTGTTTATACTGGGGAATGAGGAAGATGGCATTGTGGTCAGACTTCCCAAAAGCCGGGTGTGAGACAGCTTTGTAGCCCTGCTTGTATGGCGTGTAGCAGTGATCCAAAAGTCGATCCCCCCTCGTTGGACACGAGACAAGCTGGTAAAAGTTTGGCATGACTTGTCTGAGGTTCGCTTTATTAAAGTCTCTACAATGAGGGCTGCGCCCGGGTCCTTGTTTTGAAGCGAACTCAACACATCATGTAATTCGGACAAAGCCATACCTGTGTCCGCTTGGGGTGGGATGTAGACCACCGTGGCGATGACCGAGGTGAACTCACGGGGCAGATAGAAAGGGCGGCACTTAATGCTCAGGAACTCCAGATGTGGCGAGCAGCTGCTGGAAAGAGTAGAAATGCTCCTGGCATCACACCACTTTCTGTTTACCATGAAACACACTCCTCCACCTTTGGTTTTGTTCGACTCTGCCGTTCTGTCCGCGCGGAGCACAAAGAATGAATCCGACGGAGTTACGGCCTGGTCCGGCACGGTGGGGGTCAGCCATGTCTCCGTGAAGCACAGAATGTTGCAGTCCCTCATGTCACGTTGGAAGGTGACTCTTGATCTTAGGTCATCGAGCTTGTTCTCCATGGATTGTACGTTGGCCAGTAGGATACTGGGCAGTGGTGCGCGATGCGCCTGCTGTCTCAGTCTGTTCCTAATGCCAGCCCTATATTTGTGATATTAGAGCCTTACTGTGAAGCTTCAACTGGAATAAGTCTTCCCACCAAGGCTTGAGAGGCTGACTTGGAAACTCTGGCAAGATAGAAGATGCACAGTGTCTTATTTGAAAGTAGCGGAACAAATGATACGAGGTCAAATCATACAAAGAAGAAAGGTCACTAAAGCTGAGAAAAGTGTTATCTTTAAAATATTTTTAGAGAGGCAATTACAACAGGGTTGTCTGTAAATTGTAACAGGGAAACAGGAAGGCATGAAAATAATAGTGCTGAAAGTGAGGAAGAGAAACATGATTGAGCCTCAAGGCCACACCAAGTAGCTTGAGGATCATTCAACCAATAGGTATACTTTATGTTGGCTGCCCAATAGTAAAACATCAAGTTGGGCAGAACAAGCCCCACACTAAGCTTACCCTGTTGTAGTGAGGTCATACTAATGCCGGGGGTCTTATTTGCCTATATAAATGATAAAATCATTCGATTCACAGATTTGAAGAAGGATTTAGGTAAAAACAGTTGGACACACTGAAAAAGATAGAGAAATTTGGGTAGAATATTCATTTTTATAATATTTATCCTGCCAAGAAGTGATACAGGAAGGTTTGCCCACCTTTGAAAAGCCAACCTTATATAGGTGAGCAAAGGGTTAAAATTTGCAGTTCGCAAAGCTTTAAATGAACTGGTAATATGCACTCCTAGATATCTAAAGCCTGAAGAAGCTAAGTGGAAATCAAAATCTAAGCTCTTGTGCAGCTGGGTTTATAGGAAAACATTCACTTTTTTGTATATTAATCTTGTACCCAGAGAAAGAACCAAAATTTAGAAGTATTTTCATAAGTCATCTGCTTATAGAGCAACCCTATGTTCCGTACCACCACAAATAACCCCTTGAAACAGAGGAGAGGTTCTTGTCATGACTGGGGCAGCAGTCGTGTGGTGGAAAGAATGAGGACCCAAGACGCAGACGGCAGTGGAGATGCGAGTGGAGATTTATTTACAGTGAAAATAACAAAGGTGAGGGCAGAACTGAACATAAACCTAAACTGGGAAAAACTAACAAACAAACCGGAAACATAAGGACAGCGGGAGATGTACAGAGATGGCAGATGAGGAAGGCTGGGCAGAGAGACGCGGAGGAACACAGTGAATGAACACAGACGGCGCGACGAGGAACACAGGCAGACACACACTATAAATACACAGAGGGACACTGGGAAATCACACACAGGTGGGAGACACAGCTGGACCTGATTAACCTGACGAGACAGGGGAACCAACAGAGGGAGCACCAACCCAGAAACCCAGTATCCAAAAACACCAAAACACAAACCATCCCAAAACAGTCCACAAATAATAATGATAATAATAATAATAACAATAAATACACCAAACACAAAATCACTGAGTCCACGGATCATGACAGTTCTGAAAGTCACAGAGAGAGGCGTTATTACTAAAGTGAAAAGTAAAGGTGAGAGTGGGACAGTTTAGCCGGGAAGAGGAGCGCCGGTTTAAATCCCCGCTTATAAAGTTCAGACATCAAAGTGCGTCTTTAAACTCAGCTCAGTTTTTCACCACCTTGGGGCTGTAATCTTCATATAGCCGGATCCTATGGCCATTGTAGCTGAGCTCGCCGCAAGCTCAGCTACGAGCTTCACGGATTACCAGGTCTTTTATTTGGTACCGGTGAAATCGCAGAATAACCGGCCGTGGTTTCGCCGATTTCGGAACTGGACTCCTGTGCGCCCTGTCCAGCCCGGGCGGTGAGGGAAGCACCTGCGCTCCGAAAACATCAACCAGGAGCTGAGAGAAGAAAGCTGTGCGGCGTGGACCTTCAATGTCCTCAGGTAATCCCACAAGTCGTATATTCTGCCTTCTGCTGCGACCTTCCAAGTCTGCCACCTTGGATTTTAGCCAGTTGTTGTCTTTGCGAAGCGTAAAGCAGACTCTAATTGATCCAGACGTTGGTCAAATTCAATGTTGACTCCAAAGAGTTAATGCGTTGACCGTGGTCCTGCACTGCAGACTGCACATTGTCTAACTTAGAGGACAAGTCCTCAAAGGATGACTTAAAGTCCGCTAGCAATGCAGCTCTATGCTCCTCGAGCATTAAGCTAATCTCGGCTGCAGTTACAGGTGCCGTAGGTGTCGAAGTTTCTCGGTCTCGGTCTTGTTTGCCCTTTGACTTTGACATTCTTTGGATCTTGGGTAGTCGACAATGGCAAGGTAAATCCTGAACCGTGTAGCGGAGCAGACCTAAAACATGTCTACTCAGTAAACACCATTACCAGAAGTCCCTAAACTCCCTTTTAACAGGAAGAAACATCCGGCATAACCAGGCCCAGGGAGGGGCGGGGCCATCTGCTGCAACCGTTTGGGGTGCGTGAAGGAAGACAGGACATGCTGTGGAAGAGAGCCAGCAGCCTACACTGCATAACTAAGGAAGGATTCAGGGTCACCTGATCCATCCCTAACTATATGCAACATCATCATCTCTTGCCCACTTATATACTTGATGGTGACTTGTGCTATTGGCTTGAAGTTTGCCTCTAGTGTTGTTCACCACATCCCCAGTGAGTTCCTGATGAAGGCTCTTTGGGCCCTGTTGATCTTCTACAGTTCTCCAAGGCATTCCAGGATCCATGTGTTGAGTTCTTGTAGTCAAGCCTAGGGACCCTTACTGGATACATACGCCCTGAGTCAAACCCCCAACCTGACGTTCCAAAGGTGTGTAATATTACCACAAAAAAGGTGTAAGGTTTAAGCTTTATGCCTTTATGCCTTTATAAGAAAATGTATACATCTGTTTGGAATTATGCAGGTTGTGTCTCTGACTTTGTTTCAGATTAGTATTGTCAAAATGAGGGAATAACCAAATTAGCTAACTGGTGTCTTTGTGGAGATGGGGTTCAAAGTCTCAATACAAATTCAGCACAAATGCTTTGAATATTTCAGTGTTTCACAAAACCTCGTTTTGCCCCTCACTACTGAAAACTCACTTTTTTTAAAGTGATGGAAAAATTAATAATCCATATAACATAGCCCATAAAAATGCAGAAATTCAGGCAGGGAAGGCACAAGAAGTGAAAACAAACATTGTGACAAGGACTGAGGGAAAGACACCACTGAACACACACAAGAGGGCACTTAGGGGATGTAAACACAGCTGGGGTAAATGAGACTCAGGTGAGTAGAATCTAGGAAACAAGACAAGAAGACAATAGAATTTAAAACAAAGTACAAGTGACAAAGGAGTATCAAAATAAAACAGGAAGTAACAAACATGGGACAGAGACGACGACTTAACAAGAAACACTGGGGAAGCTATGCTAAACTGAAACTTTTCTTGTCATGGCTCTCGGAGGAGGCGGACGCACTTTTTCTCCTCTCCCTTATCTTCCCTGCTTATGTCCTTGTCTAGTCTCGTGGTTTTTTTTGTATTTTCCCTGGAACACTCTCTCACAGTCTGTTCTCTAAAACCTAAAAGAGGAATTATGGATTGGATCAACTGGTCCCTAAATGCAATTGACACCCCTTTCTCAACGAGAAGTTTGGGCTCGGGTGAGCCTGAGTGCTGAAGATATCTACCTATTCGGAACCATGGTAACAGGGTTCTGGCTGATCGGAGCTGGCTTGGCCCTGACTTATCAAAGAATGAAGAAAGCGGAACCGGCTGGTCAAACCTCCACAAGGCTGCCTGCTGGGATTGAAACAATGGGAAGAGGCGTGAGTTTCTCAAAATGGGCTCATTGAGTCAGCACGGATAAGATCTTGGAGAGGCTACGGCTGCTGTGAATACTCAGAATAAGATCTCTGACTGCAGACTGGATACATCTCGGAAGGGCTAGCCTGGAATAACATCTCTGGGCGCAAAATTGGATGACATCTCGGGGAGGCACACTGTCGTGAGTTCTCAGAATCGGCTCCTTGAGCACAAGAAATGACAACATCACAGAACGCAAGTATGGCGAAGCTCGTGGCTCTCCAATGGGAGATTGAGAGACCAGTGTTGGACTGTAGAACTGCTTTGAAATTCATATGAGCTGTTCGTACTAAAGTAAAAAATACCATCACTTATGCGGATACCCCTTTGGCGCCAGCTGCAAGGCCGGAGCTGAACAAAACACCCTGATAACGACTGTGTTGAGTCTGTTCCTTCCCATTCCATGCAAGGCCACCTGGGTTGGCTGGAAGACTGTTTACTTAGCCTGGCAGGGCGAAGGACACTGTCTCAGCTGAACTATGGACACGCACACACATACATATACTGATACTGATAAGCACTCACCGACGCATCACCCTCCCTACCCCGGATCCAACGCCACCTCCAATGCTTACCTCCCCTCTGATGTGGACATCGGGTCAGTTGGAGGCGCAGTCGAAAGATTGCAGCGGTCCCAGATCAGATGTACACACTGGAACTCTTTCGCATGTTGCTTGTCTGTGTTTATTGTGCTATGGTGTGTTGATATCTGTGCATTCCTGTATTATCCTTCTGTGTTACACATTTCGATGTTTTTTTTCCTCGCTACCTAGCCTGACCTGTCTCCCCAATGTGATGTTTGTGTATTGTATGTACGGTCGGCAAGGTCTGTCATCTCGGTTGTGGGCAAAAGACCTGCAACTGACAAATAAAGGCTATCTCATCATCTCATCATCAAAAACAGAGAAGTAAACACAAACCAAAAGCAATTCTCAAGATAACAAAAACAAAGAATAGAAAACTAACCAGAATTAAAGACTAAAACCCCTCAAGATAACTATGTAATTAGTAAGATCTTGATTCATTTATACCTGTAGGAAACATTCAGCAAGGACACAGGAAATGATTAACAGAGAAATGCAGACTGGACAGCTCCACACCTTTTTCATATGTGTCTGTGTTACAGGGTTAGTCTCTGAGTCAACCTGGATGACACTAAACTCCACCACCATGCATCTTCGGAGTGCAGAGGTGGTACCACACTTGCTCCAGATACATTAACTGCAACCAGGGGCTCATACGATGGTCTCCCATTTTCTCCAAACCTCTGACCATCCAGTGCTCAGCACATCATTTGATCATCACTGTGATGAAGACGGCCAGCCGTGCCCCGGCTCGCAGCAGTTCCCCACTGGCCCAGATGAAGCACTACACACCTGGGATCTACTCTTTTCTTATCCCATCAGTCATCAGCCCCCTGCCTCAGGTGCCACCGCAATTAACTCAGAGACTTCAGATTCAGCACCTATCCAGCAGTGGCAGCACACCATCGCCTGTTGGTGAGTTCTCCTGATTCGCCACTTATACATGTTATAAGGATTTAAAGGTTTTCTATGTGAAACGAGTAACCAGCTAGTATGAAATAAGATTACACAGCTTGTTTGGTTCTTCCTGTCATTCCTGCCTTGAACCATATAGCACAAGTTTCAAACTACATAGATAAGCTACAAGTATCTACCTTAACTTGTGTCACTTGGCTGGTAGAATCATTAGTATATAAAATTCTATGATTGATGGATCATGGTGACCTAATATGGAGAATTTTGTTACTTAAAATATGCTTCAATTTTTAAAACAGCTTTTGGCTGTGGATTGAAAAGTACTTTTAATACACTTAAGAAACATTTAGATTGAGAGGTCTAGGTGCAAAAGAGTTGTGAAATCCACACTGTTGCTGAATGATAAAGCAGTGGATTTATTGGTAATGCTTGCCCCGTGTGTGTTTAGTTTTACTCTCCCCGGTCTCATACAGCTGTGTTCCAGGAGTGTCTATTCTCCCTAATTACCTGCTGTGTCTCCCATAGCCTTTGTCACGTCATCCTGTTTCTATGGTCCCTGTTATTATAGTTTCTGTTTGGTGGTCCTTGTTTAGTATTGCTTAGTTACACGTCTTCCCTAGAACTATTGCTTTCTTTCTTGGATTATTATTCGATAAAAGGCTGTTTTAGGTTTGAAGTCTGCCTATGAGCCTGCATTGGGGTCCTAGCTCTTCCTGAAATATGACAGAATGACACGACCACACACAGACTTCCCAGACTTCTTGGAGGAGCAGTTGGAGCACATCGAACAGCAGATGGAATATCAGATGGGTAGTCTTTGAAAACCCCAGGCTTGTAGGCTTTTTTCCAATCTGCCTAAAAGTCATTGCCACCCTCAGTCCTCCGACAGATACTGCCTTGGATTTTGCATCGCTGCATCTCACTTTGCCTGTTGTCTCCTGCAGTTCATCCGGAAGCCCCTCTCCAGTCAATATTCAGCCTCTGTTCCCCTGCACTCAAGCCCTGTTTGCCAGTGACTCCCTGTCCATCTCTTTGCCATCACAGCAACCTGCTTCCTGTTTGAGGAAGTGTGGGCCTCAGTGGTGGAAGCAGAATAATATGCCTGAGACATGCATCACCTTAGCGTTCATCCACCCTATTAGATCTTGGACACAGAAGTATACCTTGCTGTCCAGCCTCTTATCCTCGATGCAGTTGCCAATCAGTTCCCCAGGCTCAATGCTGCCATTTCCCAGATTGTCATAGGTCAACCTCTCTGGCCTATCGGTAAAAGGCTGACTGAAAGTTCTGCTCACTCTATGTCAGGTCTAGACTTACATGAGGAAACAAGGACATTCAAAGTTCAACCCTCTTTCTTCTGAGCCTGTTCACAGCGTGAGGGTGGATAGTGCCCAATTTAACCCTGCACCCAATTCTCGGAGTCAGGGTAGCCAGTGCCTAGCCTGCCCCTGCCCCTGCCCCTGCCCCTGACGCTGTCCCCAGGGTCAGTATAGCTAAGTACCATGTGCAGCTTCATCCACTGGAGGCTGAGGGTCCTCACAATCAAAGGGGTTACAACAATCCTGTGGGTCCCCAACCTGGAGCCGCTGCAGATGGGGATTGCAACCTGGAGCCGCTGCAGTCCCAATCTCGAAATCTCCCCCTGGTCAGTTGAGTAGCCCCAGGTTTTGTGTCCCTGGGTTCCCCTCTCTCTGAACCTGAGACAGAGAGTCCCGAATCCATGGGTTCCAGGATGTCTGTATAGAATTATTTTGCTGTCAATAGTCAGGCATGAGAAAAAACATAATCCTAGCAAACAATTTCATTTCACGGGTGCAGGTATTCATTGTCACTTGTGCAATTAAACTCTTCCCATAAATTTAACATACACATGTAGAGCATTGTAGCCATGTGCAAAAAAAAGCCATCATGCACGCGAAACTGACTACTTTGCCTGCGCTGCTACAGTTTTGCGTACTCATGGGTAGCTCTCTACGCTTGCATCTGAATTGTATTTATTTTTTTTGCTATGAACCTGAATCACAGGGGCCTCTCGCCTCACTTCGCGATATTAGCCCCTAGCTAAGCCACCGGAGGTGTTCTGCTGTTCCTGCCAAGGCTATCCATGCCACCAAAGGTTGGCACTGGTCTCCTGGATGGTTCCCTGTGGGACTCCACCACTGTCTTCTTCTTCTCCATCCTGGGGAGTTCTGTCTCCTAAGTGAGCAGCAGCCCCCTGTCAAGTTCCCACAGTTGTTCTGTCTCCACCACTGGAGAGCCGGCTGGCCTCAGAGCTTCTCTGTCTCTGCAGCTCGCATCCCAGCCAGCCCGGGGAACAGATGCTGAGTTACCTCATGCCTGCCTCTTTGTTCTTTGGGTTTTTTTTTTTTTTGGGGGGGGTTGTGTTTTGACGTATTCTCTGATATTTTTGCCTCCATCCATTGATCCATCCATGTAGTAGGGGCAGCAGCCCAAGCAGAGAAGCCCAGACCTCCCTCTACCCAGCCACCTCCTCCAGCTTGTCCAAGGGAACACCAAGGCCTCCTCCCAGTGGGACATGCCCGGAATACCTCACCCAGGATGCGCCCAGGAGGCATCCTTGTCAGATGCCTCTACCACCTCAACTGGCTCCTTTCGATGTGAAGGAGCAGTAGCTCTACTCTGGGCCCCGCTCAGATGGCTGAACTTCTCACCCTATCTCTAAGGGAGAGGCCAGCCACCCTTTGGAGGTAGCCCATTTCCCCTTCTTTTATCTGCAAGTATCCACAAGCTTGTATCTTTTGGTCCCTACCCACAGCTTGTGACCATAGGTGAGGGTAGGGATGTAGATCGTCCGGTAAATTGATAGCTTCGCTTTTACGCTCAGCTCTCTCTTCACCACAGTGGACAGGTACAGCATTGGCATCACTGCAACCGCAGCACCAATCCGTCTGGCTATCTCCCGCTCCCTTCTCCCATCACTCGTGAACAAGACCAGGAGATACTTAAACTTCCACTTGGGGCAAGAACCCATCCCTGACCTGAAGTGGGCACCCCACCCTTTTGCAGCTGAGGACCATTGCCTCAGATTTGGAGATGCGAACCGTTTCAGGGCAAACTGGAGGTCATCACCCAGTGAAGCCAACAGACCCCATCATGTGGTGGAAGGCTTTCACACAGGTGAAAGCCCATCACCCACCAGGAACGAGTCCAACTTATTGCCAGCTATGTGGTCCAAGCTCTTGCAACGGTTGTATAAGGAATGACTGGCCTGTAGCAATGGGCCAGACACCCCATACTCCTGGAGCACCCTCCACAGGACACCCCGAGAGACACGGTTGAATGCCTTCTCCAAGCCCACAAAACACATGTAGACTGGTTGGGCAAACCCCCCATGCACCCTCAAGTATCCTTGAGAGGAGGAAGAGTTGATCCAGTGTTCCATGACCAGGACAAAAACCACATTGTTCGTCCTGTATCCAAGGTTCAACTAACGGATGGACTCTCCTCTCCAGCACCCTGGCATAGACCTTCCCAGGGAGGCTGAGGAGTGTGATTCCCCTGTAGTTGGAACACACCCTCCGGTCCCCTTTCTTAAAGATGGGAACGACCATCCCGGTCTGCCAATCCAGGGGTACTGCCCCTGATCTCCACGCAACATTGAAGAGGCGTGTCAACCAAGACAGCCCTACAACATCCAGAGCCTTCAGGAACTCAGGGCGGACCTCATTCACCAGAGGGGCTCTACAAGCAGTGCCTCAGTGTCCTCGCCCCCAGAGATTGGCAGGTCATCCCCGTCCCCAGACTCTGCTTCATCCACGGAGGACGTGCCAGTGGGATTAAGGATTTCTTCCACCTGACAATTTTCTCAGTCGAAGTCAGCAGTGCTCCACCCTTGCTATACAAAGTGCAGGTAGAACACCGCTATACCCCACCTAAGTCTCCTGACGGCTTGCCAGAATCTCTTCGTGGCAGTCCGAAAGTTTTTTCACGGCCTCTCTGAACTCCTCCCACACCCGAGTTTTTGCTTCAGTCACTGCCCGTGTCGCGTTCCACTTGTCCTGTCGGTACCAATCAGTTTGGTGGTTACCACCACGACAGTCACCAACCACCTTGTGGCTGCAGCTCAGTAAAGCAATGGCAATGGAGGTGCTGAACATGGTCCATTTGGATTCAGTGCCCTCAGTCTCCCTCAGAATGCTGTTGAAGCTCTGCCGGGGGTGTGCGTTGAAGATCTCGCGGACTGGGGCCTCTGCTAGGCGTTCCCAGCACACCCTCACTGTACGTTTAGGTGCGCCAGGTCTGTCCAGCATCCTCTTCCGCCACCTGATCCAACTCACCACCAGCTCAGCCCCTCTCTTTACCTGAGTGTCCAGAACATATGGCCTTACGTCTGGTGATACAAAATGGATCATTGACCTGCGGCCTAGAGTGTCCTGGTGCCACATTCACTTATGGATAGTCTTATGTTCGAACATGGCGTTCGCTATGGCCAAACTGTGGTTTGCACAGAAGTCCGGGAGGCCGTTCCTCCCAATCACGCCCCTCCAGGTCTCGCTGTCGTCTCCCAGTAGGACAACAGAGTCCCCAGGCAGTGCACCATCCAGTGCCTCACCCAATGACTCCAAGAAGGCTGGGTACTCTGAACCGCCACTCGGCGCATAAGCGCAGACCACGGTCAGAAACCGTTCCCCGACCCAAGAGGGTTTATACCCTCTTGTCCACTGGGAGTAACCCCAACATACAGGCAGCAAGCTGAGGGGATATCAGGGGTTACCAGGATACCTTTATGTTCCTTTCTATTTAATTCATTGAATGTAAACTACAATGTATTACCTACCCTCTGAGGTTTAAATTGTTATCCACCCGAAACTTAGCCCTAATTCTAATTCTAGGCTATCAGAGAACGCCGTTTTTAAATAATTACATTTAATAAACAATTATTAAATAATAATAAAAATAAATATTATATATAATAACGAAAATAATCACTCTAAGTGACATACATTAAATTCTATTTACATTTTCCCCATCCGAAGAATTGTAGAATTGTTTTCCCTTTGTCCAAAATATAGCATAAATGTATACTTAGAAAAATCAGCCATTATGACTATATCAGAGTATTTCAAAAACTCACAGCAATTTGCACAGTCATACCTACCTAACTACAGACAATATTAAAACAATTAAAAGAGAACAAATTGTGTCTCTTCATTGATCTTCCTTTAGTTTGTGAAACAGACTAATAATGATAATAATGGATTGCATTTATATAGCACTTTTCTAGGCACCCAAAGCGCTTTACAATTCCACTATTCATTCACTCTCACATTCACACACTTGGGCGACCGTGGTTCAGGGGGTTGGGAAGCTCATCTGTAACCGGAAGGTTGCCAGTTTGATCCCCCAGCTCTCTCTGTCCTGGTCATTGTGTCCTTGGGCAAGACACTCTACCCTACCACCTACTGGTGTTGGTCAGAGGGGGCGATGATTTGATATGACAGCCTCGCTTCTGTCAGTCTGCCCCAGGGCAGCTGTGGCTACAACTGTGGTTTACCTCCACCAGTGTGTGAATGTGAGAGTGAAAACTCACGACAAAGAAAAAAAGACTACATGTAAGCCTATCTGATGCTGATACTTTGTGTCTGAACACATCTGAATTCCCTCTGTTTTAAAAAATCAAAACAGAAGGAACAAACATTAAGATAATGGCCACTGCTGTTGAGTGTCATTTCTAGATCCACACAATTGATTGCTGTCACAGCATCCCCAGAGGACACACTCAAACACAAACTGTTGTGAGTCAGCCATCTGGTTGGCCCTGTCTGCTTGCACTTCCACCGTAGGATTCACAAAGGAAACTTAGTGCTACTGCATAAATCATACACCTTCTGGGAATTCCAGTGGCCAAGTAAACACCTGAGATGTATGTATGTGTGTGTGTGTGTGTGTCCATGTTTATCCATTAGAGAGACAAAAAGAAGAAATAACAACAAAAGAAAAATAATGCAATTAACTGAAGTTTATAGTCACACAGATATTTAACTAAATCAAAAGAGTTATACAGATTGGATTGTCTGAAGGCCAGCGCTGACACCTGTGTTAATATCTTATTACAGAAATACACAGTAACATTTTAACCTGGTTTTCTGTGGTTCTTTTGAAGGGATGCCCCCTAAATTGCCAATTCATAGGCTACGTTTTTAGTTAGTTGTTGTGTTCCATAAGATTTAATGCACCTTGAGAAAACACCTGCATTCTGTCTTTTGTTATCTGGTTTGTCCAGTGTAGTTTTGGTACCATGGACTGTGGTAAAGAAGTACTGCCTCATTTTCAGACTTGATAGTGTCATTTTGGCAGATGACTATGGCAGATGACTATGTAGTGAATGTTGGTTTTTGTGAAGCATTAGAATATTCCAGATGTTAGAAATAGTTAATATGTATGGTAACCAATATAATAAAAGGAAAAAAAACATTACAGCATTAAAGATCTGAAGGTATCTTTATATTATCAGATATTATCAATATCCCACATAGCAAAATTGGTATGGCCCGGACCTGGCCCACACAATGTGCTTACACATGGCCCACATACTGCAAAGAATGACAGCCATTTGGTGGCCCAGATCTGGTTTGCCAGAGGTGGCCCACACGTGGGCCAGCACAAGGCCAGTTGCAGACACACTGGTGGTGGTCCTGTGCTGGCCCATGTGTGGATTACCTCTGGCAAAACTGATCAGGGCCACCAAAGGGCCGTCATTCTTTGCGGTATGTGGACCATGTGTAAGTTGTGTGCAGCCACGGGCCAGTTGCAGACACACTGGTCCTGTGTTGGCCCAGGCAGTTTCAGCTCTGGCCCCAGATGTCAGCCTAATGTGTACCTTAATCAAGCCATGTAATAACAACATGTGCCGGAACATAATAGTGCAAAAGTAACATGACGAAACTCTGTTCAGATAGTGAATGGACTGATTCTTATATAGTGTTTTTCTACTCTCCCAGATTAATCAAAGTGGTCTAGGCAACATGCTGCATTCACCCAATCACACACTTTTTCTAAACTGAGTGCTTCCTAACTACATCCATACATATTCACACTCTTGACAGTGGTAAACATGAGGAAAATCCAAAACCTCACTAGGTTTTGGATAAAGTGTACACTCACAAACCTGTCAAACCTGCATTTGAAACGTTGGCCACCATAGCAGTATAGTATTGCAACATGGCATTTGGGTCTTCTAACTAAAATAGGAAAATAGGAACATAAATAGTGCCATCATTGCCAGACCTGGCCCACATCTGGTTGACAGACACCCTGCCATGACACCGGTCAGTCAGAAGTGCCAGCTTGACGCCGGATCCGGGCCAGACCTGTCTTCTATGAGCCTGGGCCACATACCAAACCATTATCGGGCCAGATGTGGCATGCCATCACATAAATAGTGTCATCTACACCAGGCCTGGCCCACAACTGGATGACATACAGCTTACCATGCCAGAAGTCAGCCAGCAGTGCCGGCTTGACACCAGATCCGGGCCAGACCGGTCTGCTATGTGGGATGACAAGTTCAGTTCTTGTTGCACCTTTTTTCCTTTTTTTTTAATAACATAACAACATCACAATACTACAGAACTACTATTTTCAGTATGAATACATTTAAATAATTTTAAGTTCATTTTAAGTTTATGGCAGAGAGAAATAACAGTGACTTTATATGACACTTTAAAAAAAAGATTACAAATTAATACATATTTTGAATAAAATACACATTAAAATGTGAACATATCCCAAATGCTCAGTCAAAGATAGGTCTTGCATGTATTCATTTATTTAAATACTTCCATACACATATTAGATGTGAACTAAAGCCAAAAAGTAATGTTGTTAAGATTAAGAAAATGTTCTGGACAGAGACCTCTGATGTTGGGGGCGATCATGGCTCAAGAGTTGGGTGTTCGCCTTGTAATCGGAAGGTTGCCGGTTCGAGCAACAGTCTCGGTCGTTGTGTCCTTCGGCAAGACACTTCACCTGTTGCCTACTGGTGGTGGTCAGAGGGCCCGGTGGCGTCAGCGTCCGGCAGCCTCGCCTCTGTCAGTGCGCCCCAGGGTGGTTGTGGCTACAATGTAGCTGCCATCACCAGTGTGTGAATGGGTGGATGACTGGTTGTGTAAAGCGCTTTGGGGTCCTTAGGGACTAGAAAAGCGCTATACAAATACAGGCCATTTACCATTTACCATTTGTGACTGGAATCTGCTGGAGCCACTCTTCCAGTTTCAGGGTTATTACTTCTAATGCTCCTGTGACCATTGGGACCACTTTTGACTTGAGCTGTTTCTTCACTCTGGTACTTCTCTGTTTTATCAGGCTGCAGCTGTGGGCTGCTGGGTTTCCCACATTATTACAACTGCGCTCTTTTGCTCCTTGTCAGTCACTACTATGTCTCTGACTTAAACTAAACTCCCACAGGATCTTAGCCGTGTCATTCTCAACAACCTTTGGTGGTGTATCCTATTGAGACTTGTGGAGTTGTAGTCCATATACAACACAAATCCTCCTGTACACTGTCCATACCATTTCTCGGTGTATACAGTTCCAGCTTCTTACATCCTGCAACTATGTGCAGGACAACACCTTTGCACCAACTGCCACTTAGGTCTATCAGGTGTGGTAGACTCATGGCTAGGTCCTGTTCCTCATCAGTATCTGTTTTCAGGTGCCCAACACACTCATCTTGTGATGTTTCCTCTTAGATTATAGCTCTCACACTCTTTAATGATCATGCTCCCTCTTTCTGTTGCTTGTAGGGCCCCTACAAATGAAAATACTTTCCCTCTCTGCATCCATTAAGCCACACTTATCCAGTTTGACTGACATTTTAATGTCCTCAATGTAGATCCCAGTGAGGTAAATGAGTGCCAGCTCACTCCTGGCATGCCGTTTGAAGTCATCCATGTACAGGATGTGGCAGATGATCATTCCACTCATGAATCAGCTTTCATAAATGTGCTTTGCAATGATCTGGCTTAGTGGGTTAAGTCCTGTTTAGAACACCAGTGGGGAACATGAATCACCTTTGTATATGCTGCACTTTATGGTGACTTGTGCAACAGTCTTAAAGTTGGCCACCAGTTATTTCATCTCTGGCATTATTTCCAATGCCCATCTCAGCTGCAATCATGTTTTGATTAATGTCCCTACTCATCTTTGTTGCCATGATCTCTGAGAGGAGCTTTAAATTTGTTTAGGGGCAGGTCATTGGCCGGTGGTCAGCCTTGTTCTGTCCTGTTTTAGCCAGTCAAGATGAGTACCTATTTCCAGCCCAGTTTTTTGTGCTGTCAACTATCTATGGAGTGTTGTTAACTTCTTCAGGATGGATCATGGTAGGTCACGTTTCTCTCCAGCTCGTGATGTTGACTGTGCATGTGGTCGTGGGACACTTCTTCTCCCAGGTGTTTTTCCAGTATTGTTGAGTCTTAGCTCTGAGTGGGTCTGCCCTCGTATTATTGTCCCCTTGTAGCTTAGGGGAACACCCTGGATGGATCTTTGGAGAACAGGCTGTTTATTCTCTTGGGCTCAGCTTCACTGGTGTATCTCTTCACCTTAGTAATCAGAGCTGAGAGGCCTTGTTTCGCAATTTCTACAGCCTCAGTTAAGTCTGTAATCATTCTTGATCTTTCTCCCCAAATGTTTCCAGGAGTGCTGTTTGTGGCACATCTGAGCTCATTGATTTCAGAGAAACAGTAAGTGGAGATGTTGAGTAGAACCTTGCTCACATCTACAAGCAACTTCTCTAATAGGTAGCGAGTTGAGAGTAGTGACCTTGGTTTTACAGCTACTGTCTGTCCACAGTGTTCATCCTCAGCTCAATATACGTATCTGGTTGGGTATCATGTAGTTAGTTTCACTTCTGTGTAACACTGAAGCACACACCTACACACACACACACACACACACACACACACACACACACACACACACAGAGAGAGAGAGAGAGAGAGAGTCACATACCACCAAAAATGAGCAAACAAATAAATAAAAACAGTAAGTAAGTCAGTAACAGTAATAAGCAACCAGTGAGCTTTGTTGTACTGAACATCACCTGTGTGCTTTGTACTTCCAGTTGGCGGACCAAAGGTTTTTCATATTTCCTGTTTGCATCTCAGGGCCGAGCGAATCTGCTTCATAACTCAAAAGATGTGAGACTGAACCCAAATTTAGTTTTGAAAATTAAACCAAAACACAAACAAAAAATTCTAGCCCAATTCTGCTTTCTCAGTGACTCTGGTGTCAGACATAAATATCCAAATGCACATTATAAGCCTTGTCTGCCTGCATAGTCTTCATGTTGATAAATCAAAGAAATGGCTCCTTTTTGCATGTTCATTAACAGGCACAACATGCACTCTTACAAATCCTCAACTAATCTTTGAATGGACTTTGACTGAAAGCTGGCCTTATTTAACAATGGCATTGTTATTCTCGGCCTGTAGCAGCTTGTCTAGCTGTCTGAGCGCTTATTTTTTACCCATTGAAGATGAAACAATGAAAACGCAGTTCTCAGAGATCTATTTGAATGTAGAGAACTGCAGCACAAAGCAGCTAGAGAGCATCTCATTGTTTGACGAGGCCAGCAGAAATCAGGCTTGCTTCTTTTTGGGTGGTGGGTGTTAAGGGAGTGGAGGAGGGGCTCTGAATCTATCACTAGGAGCAGATTTCATCAGAACAAAGAAAGGGAGGCTGCAGGAATTGTGAGGTGGGGCTGGAGATTCTCAATCAATCAATCAAGGCTTTATTCGCCACGTGCAGGTTGCCCTGCAGTGAAATAGGACCCCCCCCCCCCCCCGACCTTACACACACAACACAGACATCACATGGGGATACAGGTCGGAGATCGGTAGCGTTACAGAAAAAAAACACTGAAATATACACTACAATGGGAAAGTACAAGAGGAAAAAAGAGACCTCTACTCATGCTGGGCTCCTGGGAGGACAGCATGGGAACAGGAAACAAAAAACTCCTCTGCACAAAAAAGCACATAAATGTCCACAGCACAACATTATGGAGCACGTGACAAGCCACAGGGTCGGGTGGGGGGTGAGGAGTAATCCGAAGCAAACACAGCAGCCATCCTGCCTGGAGTCAAATACTGGCCACTGTGAACTTTCATGTGCTAAATTTTACTCACTTCTTTAGGGAGCTTTACTGCACTTAGTTTTACCGTAATCCCTCCAGAAAAGCAAGCACTTTGTTTCCTTTTAGTTCATCTAGACTCAAAAAAGGGGGTTGGGAAATTAATGTGTGAAGCCATTTAGCATGCATCCATGAGTTGTCTGTATGAACCTACAAAAACATGAGGCACAGAGCCCAGGTCTGCACTCAGAGATAAGTTGGATGAATGTACACTGTCATTCACAGAGAGCCAATGTGCTTTTTCTGCTAAATGGGCTAGGGATACGCCACAAGATGAGGCTTGACTCTGAAATACACACAGAGATGATGGAAAACTATTTTTAATTTGCAGGTAAGATCTGGATAGCGTTGCTGTGTAACACGCGTAGTGTCACATTTGTGTACAGTTGCCACACAGCAAGAGAGTTCTGGGCTAGAGTTTTCTGATCAGCTGAGGCCTTTTTGTGCGGAGTTTGGATGGCAGGCGTAGGTTATCCACAGAGATACATACTGATTCCAGATATTATGGTTTACTGGTGGTGGAATGTAAGTATCTCTGAGTTTTCACAGTAATAGATATGTTGCCTGTCTCAGGTGTTATCCTACCCCGCCCTCTATTTTAAGTAGGACGGGCTCCAGCCACACTGCAAGGCCAAGCTGTGTATAATTGTGAGAGTTTTGTTCACTATTCCCATGAGATCATCAGACTTATCGAGTCTGAGAATCTGTTTGAGAATATAAACTTTGTGAATGTTACCATACAAAGCTCCTCGGCACAATGACACATTCGCTCAAACGTTCTGAACCCTGTCTCTACAGTTATCTGACATGCTGTGGCCTAAACACTCAGTCGCTGTCTTTACAGTGTACCCGCCTCTGTTGGACCCTTTCTGTAGCCTCTGGTCACAACCTAGAGCCAAACTCCTCAGTTACATTAGAACAGGGGTGTCAAATTTATCCGGCCCGTGAGACAATTTCTTGTGTCGGTATGTAGGAACTGAATCTTCAGCCCTGCTGAGAATCCATGCAGGGTGGGAACTTTATTTTGATGGACAAACCGGGTGGCCAATCACATGCAAAGACAGACTGGGATCATACGATTATGTGAAAGGAGGAAAAGGCTCAGATGTTCTGTAGACAGCAAGCATAGTGATACAGGCCAGTTACAAAGGAAGAGGGGGAGCTGGATTTAAATGCTAGTGCGTTGGGGAAAAGTGAAGAAATGAGTGAAAACGTAACATGAGCAGCATCTGACTGCATTTCAACGATACTGAAGACCGAAAAGCTGAGTGCAGAATTTACAAAATTAGGAGCTGACTAAAGTGATACCATTTTTATTTTCAGTCATTTTCCATTGTTGAGGACAAAAGGTTTCAAACTTGTCCAGGCCTGAAACCTCATGTGTGTTCTCCCCATGTAGTAGTAAATGCATAAAAATAAGGCTTTTATGAAAACGGTGAATAAAAAACTACTTCCTTGAAAAAGAAAATGTACCATTAAGTATGAAATGTTTCATAAAATAAAGTATATACAAAGGCAGAGATGTAGCACAGAGCCATGGCTCAGCGTCTGAGTGTCTAAATGAGTCTCACAGGCCTGAATATGCACTTGAAGTCATTTAAAATTCTTGACTCGTTTGATCTGCTACTCAAAACAAACAAGCACGAGCAGAAATTGCGGACTTTTAACTGTATTTTCACAAGTTTTACAGCTTTCCCTCCTGATAAAAACCTCCCTTATGGCCATTCATACTGCACAAAGTCATTAAACAAAACAATAAAATGACAGAAAAGTTTCTGTTTTTCACTTTCTTCTTTAGAAATGTCAGTTTTTTCTACAGTTTAAAAGAAAAGGACAGTCTAGGCAATGAGCTGCAGAACGTTTTCTGTAATTTTACACATTTATTTCTTCAAATTTAAGTCCAAAGAGTCGTGCTGACACATTTCTTTATTTGTCACAGCAGCTTTTTCTTCACCGTGTTCAAAAACAGTTAAATATGTGACTTCTTCACACTGACAAAAAAGAGTTTCACTGGTCCGGCCCCTTTAAGATCAAAGTGATGAGTTGTAAAATGACCCCTGCATTAGAGTGTGAATTCTTGAAACATGCAACTACTGGATCAGTTGTTGTTGTTAGTGCAGTGGTTTGGCTTAACACACAGCATTATCAGAAATTTGGCCATCACATATTGTCACGGCGAGTGGGATGAGCCATGTGGAGAAAATAAAGGAGAATCCAATTGCAGGCACTCGTGGAGGTGCGAAGGAGGTTTACTGTAAAAATAAAACACAAGTTGAAAACGGCAAATGGAACTGAAGATAATCTAAACTGGGAACAACTAAACTTCTAAACATGAACACGAACACGAAGGAGGGTGAGCTGAGGCATATGACGGTACACAGCAGGGAGAACACATGGAATGAAACACAGTAGATTTACAGACAGACCAGCAACTAGTACACAGTTAGACACGACTTAAATACACACAGGAGAACACAGGGAGATTACAAACAGGTGGGGAACACAGCTGGGAGTAATAGACAAGACAAGACAGGGGAAGCAAAACAGAATACACTGACATCAGACGTGACCCTTCAAAGTAAAACAGGAAACAAGAGACAATTCACAAGACACAGACTAGACACTGAACTAAGCCTACATTAAACATGAGACACAAAACCTAAAAACTAATCTCTCACTAGGGATGGGTATTGATAAGATTTTCACGATTCCGATTCCATTTTCGATTCTGTTTAACGATTCGATTCTTTATCGATTCTTTTTAAAAAAGGAGAACACTAAGGTCGATTAGCTTAGAACTTTGTTTTATATCTTCTCTTTGAACAAGATAGAAAGTTAGGAGTAACATGGCCTTACAAACCCAACAGTGAGATCTTAAGAGATCCACAGCCTGCGGCTCTTCAATGGGGTGTCACAGGGTCCCCAGGAAAAAAAATTGTAAATGTAAAATAATAAAATAAATATTCTTCTGTAGCAATAACAAAGTATAACATAAATTATTCTGTAGCAATTACACAAGAATATCCAGTAATGTCCCTGCCTACAATTAAACACATTCACTTACCGAAAATCATCTGTTGTGGCAAATGGGTGCAAGCCTTTGACCACAAACTGAGTCACTGCTCGGTGACATTCGTCTATCCTGGCCTGAAAGGAGACGCTACCGGTAGACTGCAGCAAGAACTGCCAGCATCTGAGCCAGACTCTCTCTCTCATCATGGTCACCTAAATGCACAGTAATGGCAGGTTTTGTAATAAGGCAGATCGCGCTAACATAATATGCACTATTAGTTGATTATTTACCTGCCGCATTAACGGGAGAGGACGTGCAAACGTTACCGCTGCTGCTGGGTTAAGATTCACGAGTCCGGAGCGAATTAAAAACACGACATTCATTTAAGGTCATCGCGTGTTTTGTGAGCAAATGCTTTTGCATATTTGTAGTGTTTCCTCCCTTAAATGAAATATCTACTTTGCAAGTATTGCAAGTTGCCCTGTTGTCATCCGTTCTTGTAAAGTATAACCAAATTTTTGAGCGTTTGAGCCGCTTAGGCGCCGTGTTTCCTGCCAGGTAAATGACGCTCCGCAATGTGGTGACATCATTCGGGGCGACTGGAATCGATAAGGAAATCGTTTGCAAAAATGGCAAACAATTCCAAGGAATTGAAACAGTGGGAACCCACTTTCGATACCCATCCCTATCTCTCACCAAGAATAACTGAAACATAGATTTATAATAATAATCGACAAAACACCAGAGAATCAGAAAATAATCCATAATGCAAAAATAAACCAAAACATAAGAAATTTAAAATGCTGGGTCAAAAAGACCCAGAACCATGACACATATAAGCTACTTTATTCTTTTCATTTTCTACTTGGCTGCTGGTCCTGGCCTCCACCAGCAAATGCAACCCATAGACAGACAGGGAGGGGGTGGTTCATTAATAGAGTAAGATGGGTTCTCTGTTTCTGTTTGTTGTGCAGGCTTTGACAGCCGCTAAGCCACACCCTCCTGGGTTCTGCAGAACAGTGGCAAAACTGCAGAGCTCTAACAATTGATTAGCAAACGCTGGATATTTGGCGTTGAGGTAACAAGACAAACTTATAGACTGATTATAATGATGAGATTATACCAAATGAAGTTAGGGAAATGAATGCAAAGAAAGAATATTGATTGATTTTTACAAATGCAACTTTTATAAAGAATGTCAGACAATTGTGCAGAAATAGTTTTTGTCATCAAGCAATTTTCTATAGCAGAGGTATTAAGTCCCTTTGGTTATGTATTTTTACCATCAATTAAGTTAGATGACAGCTCTGACCCAGTGCTCTTTGTATATCCATGAATGTGAAATCCCTAGCAGAGAATGTAGAATGCTTTTTGGCACAAGCTAAGGCCACCTGCTGTGTTGCAAAGATCCTGTCATTTGATACATATGATACAATCAACGCAGTGTCCAAATGCATAGGTTGAACGAACGCTGCTCTGTGCTGTGTATTAAATAGTGGTCATAACAGCTGTTTCCAAACTGTTACACTTACTGACTCTTAAAAATAAGCAGACTGTGGTAGCGTTTTTCCTTTTCTTTCTTCTTGTCTTTTTTAAGAGTTCACATGTAGAACTTTTAAAATCGGGTCGTGGACTTTCCTTTTCATATTTCCTTTTTTTTTTACAAGCTCTAAACTTCACTCTGATATTCAGATGTTTTATTGTTTTAAGCCATTTTAATTTCCTGTTCTTATTAAAAATCTTTACATTTGTATCTGTACTGTGCATTTAAATGCATAGAAACTTTAAAACATTTAAAATCACAATGTCATGGTGAGCCAAAGTAAAGACAGGTGAAAAAACTGTAAGGAAGAAGAATTTTTACAAAGCAGGAAACTAGTGAGAAAAAATGAGCACAGCAGAGGAAAGTTTCAATGTTAAAGCGGCGGTGACTGGATGTCAGGCACCATTTCGGCAAGCTTGTAGTCCATTGACCAGGAAGGCCCTTTTTAATTATTGTCCTTGGGGCGATCCCTGCTGTGCAAGACTTATTGGAGTAATCTGCCCCTCACAGCACCTTCATTATGATGTATGGACTCCAATAAATGCGAATGAGATGTGTGATAGCAGCTGATGAGATGTAAGTTTGCTTTTATTTAAAGGAGTCCATCTGAGTAACAGTTTTTAGATGTATAAAACTGTGTAAAAAGGTGTATGCGAAGATTGTGTGTTTGGAAGATGTAACACATGTAGCTGATGCCATTTCAAGAAGGTGAGATCATTTTTGAAAAAATGAGCATGAGGTGGTTCAGGCATCTCTATAGTCTATCTAATAGACTCCAGTTTGTGCATGTAAATGGAGAGTCCTCTTCACACACTGAGGTTAATTATGGGGTTCCACAGGGTTCAGTGCTAGGACCAATTCTGTTTACATTATACATGCTTCCCTTAGGCAGCATCATTAGAAGACATAGCATACATTTACACTGCTATGCTGATGACACCCAGCTCTATCTGTCCATGAAGCCAGATAACACACACCAATGAGTTAAACTGCAGGAATGTCTTAAAGACATAAAGACCTGGATGGCCGCTAACTTTCTGCTTCTTAATTCAGATCAAACTGAGGTTATTGTACTCGGCCCTGAAAATCTTAGAAATAGAATAGAATAGAATAGAATAGAATAGCTCTTTATTTTCATTGTTACAAAAGCAATGAAAGGCAGTTTGGCATGTCTCCATGTTTGTGAAGTACACAATAGCATAAGTATTTACACAATAATACAGACAAAGTTACATTTACACAAGAAAGATATGTACAAGTGATACATACACCCATGCATGCATATATGTATATATACATATATGCATGCGTACATATGTACACACACATATTTCCACATACACGCTCACATATATATACACACACATATACATATATAATAAATATGGTATCTAAGCAGATTCTTACTCTGGATGGCATTACCTTGGCCTCCAGTAACACTGTGAGGAACCTTGGAGTCATTTTTGACCAGGACATGTCCTTCAACGCACATATTAAACAAATATGTAAGACTGCTTTCTTCCATTTGTGCAACATCTCTAAAGTTAGAAAT
The DNA here is from genome assembly GCF_051167445.1 of Perissodus microlepis. Lineage (NCBI taxonomy): Eukaryota > Metazoa > Chordata > Actinopteri > Cichliformes > Cichlidae > Perissodus > Perissodus microlepis. The sequence continues at coordinate 1,495,355 of NC_140481.1, forward strand.
ATCCTGTCTCAGAGTGACGCTGAAAAACTAGTTCATGCATTTATTACTTCCATTACTTATTATTACTTATTACGTCCTACAAACTCCCTGAAAAGCCTTCAGTTAATCCAAAATGCTGCAGCAAGAGTCCTGACAGGGACTAGAAAGAGAGAGCAGATTTCTCCTGGTTTGGCTTCCTGTTAAATCCAGAATTCAAAATCCTGCTCCTCACATACAAGGTCTTAAATAATCAGGCCCCATCTTATCTTAATGACCTTGTAGTACCATATCACCCTATTAGAGCACTTCGCTCTCACACTGCAGGCCTACTTGTTGTTCCTAGAGTATTTAAAAGTAGAATGGGAGGCAGAGCCTTCAGTTTTCAGCCCCTCTTCTCTGCTGTGGTTTTTGAGTTTTGTAGAGTTTCTACTGCCTTTTCTTTTGTATTGTTCTTGTTTAAGTTTGGTTCTTGTTATTTTTAAGTCTTTTATTATTTAGCTTCATTTGTTATTATTCCTCCCCTGTGTCTATTATTGTTCCATTATTGGAGTCTTGTGTTTTAGGTTTTCCTTTGGACCAGTTCATACTATATTCGTAGTAAGCTCTTGCTTTATTAGTCATAGAAATTACCATTTGTTTCTCTATCAATTAGTTTACTTCTTTCTTGTTTTTTTCTGATATTTGTTTAGTACCTGTCAGCATTCTATTATTTGTACAACATTGAATATCTTTCCTTTGTGTCTCATGACTTGAATGAGTCTGTGCTATTTTCTTACTGTACCTTGATGCTTGTGAGTTCTTTTATTCAGGCACATAGAAAAAACCAACAGTGACTGAAAAGTATTGATTTTTCCAGCACTGCCCTGTGCTGTTCGTAGATTAAGAAATGCCAATACAAGTATTCCACTCCGACTCTCTGGTTCATGTCAAGTTCACTTGTCATTTTCGATAATTCTGACAAGCTCAAGATGCTTAACCATGATGTAGTTAGCAATGCTGGGTGACCCTCAGGGTTTCTGATTGAATTAGCTGTCTGTGTTCTGCCATTTGGTACTAGTCTGAAGAATCCCCAACACTGAGATGGGAGAGACACCCCTTGAACCAAAATGTACTAATTTATAGTACTCACTGAGATGCAGTAACCAGTGTTTTCACTGCCCAGCAGTTGGATACAGTTTAAAAGTCAACTGAGCCAAAGCTAACCAAACAAATGACATGGTTATCCACAGCATATCCCTGCAGAAAAAACCCACGGTAGCATTGATGATGGTTCTTTTCCATTGAGATGTCTTTATGTTAAGTTATGGTAATTTGTATGCACAATAACTAGACCGCCAAACAAAGGGAGGTGCATGGAAAACTTTCATCATATCATTTACACCAAATGTCTGTCAAAAACAAATGTACAGCAGATTTTTATGAGGAATAGTACTTTCCAGATTTGTGTATACTATTCCTTTAAGACTTTTGAGATCTGTTTTATTTAAAGATATTTGCTGGTAAGTTGTCTTCTGGAGTTACTTTTTTGCAATTTGTTGGTTATTACGTTCTCGTTTTTGTCCCATTTAATGTGTTTGTACATAAAGGAATGTGATTGCCAGTATATGTATGCATTCATATCTGAGATAGCTATCAGTAGAAAGAGAAAGAGGAGGGAGAGATTAGGCAACTTTGTGTGCTAATCCCTGTGAAATCATTGCCCCAGGGGTATAAGGTGGGGAGATAGGAGAGTGCTCCACTGATCAGAGAGGCTGTGGCTCACTGTGTGAAGCTGCCTGTATCCTCAGTAATCTCTCCCCAAGCCACAGAGAAGACTGCCTGAATGATAGGCAGCTTCCCTGTCTGCAAAACCAGACTTCTGCCTCTAAAACTGTTCATTACAGCCAGGACTGTGAAGACTACAGCGGAGTTAGGGAGGTGAGGGCTGAGGTGACGCATTAAGGAGAAATTTGATTTGGCTGTGAAATAACCAGGGATATCAAAAATACGGTTTTGTTGGTTTCGTACAACGGTTTGGAGATATTATGACCATGCATACATGAGGCAAATAATGTTGATTGTAGTCTGCATGTCTGTGGGTCTAAAAGGGCAAATTTAAAACCAGTGTTGATGAAATCATTATTAGACTTCTTGGTTAGAAAATCTCCAGGTGAGCTGGAGTATTCCTGGTCAGCAGTGGTGAGTACCTGCCAACAGCAGTCAGAGAAGGCCTGAAACAGGAAACCTGGTCTTGGATGTTGAGGTTACTGTTGGAATAAATTTCATTCACATCAAAAACTGGTCATTTGTTAAATTCTCCAATGCCAGGGTATTCATAAAAGGTAGCAAGCTGCAATTTGAAATTCAACTTGTTGTTTGACAACTTTAGCCACTAAAAGTATTTTAATGTTCTATTTTGTAAGATTTGCAAGAACAAAATGTCAAAAAAGAATAATAGTAAATTTTTAAACATACTATAATAAAATAACAACCTTGGCATGTTATTACCTTTTTATTTTTCGGTACAAGTATTTAAGTTAGAATTGGTTAGCTTAACTTAATTTAACTTAGGTTAGCATGCAGCCAGGCCGTGACCTCAGATAATTTATAACTTAACATTAAGATGCAACAGAAACATTTCTGCAAAGCTGTATTTTTAAAAGTAGAAACAGGAATATTGTGTTAGCAATGCCACATGTCCACTTTATTTATTGTTATTCGATTAGCTATTCACAAGCTACATTGTCCAAGCTCGGGTCCTCTACCAGAGGCCTGGGAGCTTGAGGGTCCTGTGCAGTATCTTAGCTGTTCCCAGGACTGCGCTCTTCTGGACAGAGATCTCCGATGTTGTTCCTGGGATCTGCTGGAGCCACTCGCCTAGCTTGGGAGTCACCGCACCCAGTGCTCCAATTACCACTGGGACCACCGTTACCTTCCCCCTCCACATTTTCTCGCGCTCTTCTCTGAGCCCTTGGTATTTCTCGAGCTTCTCGTGTTACTTCTTCCTGATGTTGCTGTCACTGGGAACCGCTACATCGATCACTACGGCCTCTAGTGTTGTCCGCCACATCCCCATTGAGTTCCTGATGAAGGCTCTTAGGGTCCTGGTGCTCTTGCATAGATCTAGGAATTCCAGGATCCAGGTGTGGGGCGTTGAGTCATAGGCCTTCTTGTAATCAATCCAGGCAGTGCACTGGTTGGTCAGCTTAGTCTTGCAGTCTCGGCTGACTGTTCTGTCTACCTGGTGTTTTGCGCCTCTAGTATTCTTGCCCATCCCTTTCTGTGCCCCACTCATGTATTGACCCCTGTCCAACTGGACAGCACCAGGGGACCCTTTCTTGGATATCTGCCACTGTGATGTTTACTGGACCCTGTTCAGGGAGGTTGCTGTGGTCTGCCCTTAGATCCACTAGCCACTGAGCATTGCCGTTTTGGGTTGCATCCTTCTCCCATATGCTCTTCCAGTATTGCTCCGTCTCCAGCCTTGGTGGTGCTGTTCTCATATTGTTCCACTGAGAGTACACCTTGGCTGGTTCTGTGGAGAACAGCTTATTCTCCTGCCTTCAATCTCTCTGGTGTACCTCTTCAAGTGGCACGCCAAGACTGTGAGTCTCGCTTGGCAGTTTCAGGTATGGAAAGCTTGCTGTATTTCTTAGGCACCTTCTTCATTGCACCTTTCTGCAGCTTGTTCGTCTTGGTAATGGTGGCGGTGGGTATCGTCCATATGTAACACTAATGAAGCGCTATTGTATTAATACATGTCAGGTATTAAGCAGAATATTGGGCTATTGTTAATCAGAAGATTTAAGAACGGCCACTGGAGCTGATTGTCAGTAATTAATAAATACACATAACACAAAATGCTTTTGCAGGTACCATGTATTTCAACAAAACCAAAGGAAAATAACAAAGAAAGAAAAGGGAAAACTTAAATAATCATTCCTGCTGCAGCGGTTCGATTAATCAAAAACCCAGTTGGGGTGCACAAAGACAACTAAATAATCCTGTAGCTTATATCAAGCAATATAGATTCTCAAATCAAAAAAATGTTCCCCATAAGTAACACACATCAACATCAAAAGCACTTGTCCACACAGAAGAGGGAAAAGTCCATGAATTTTATCTGAGTGTCCATGAGAGATGTCCAAGCGCTATTGTCCATAAACGGGGGAATGGTGTGTATGATTGTGGAAATCAGTGTAATTGAAAAATGGTTTCAGAGAAGAGGACAGAGCATCGTCTTTGATAACTTCCTACCAGACCAGTGGAAGTGGAAGCTTCAATGCAGAACGATTCCTGCTCCTAGCCATTCGTTGGCTCACCATCCTTTTTCATACCCAAAAAGGGTCACCTGGCCTGCATTAAATAAACAGAGCCAATAACAAATCACAAGAATATGAAAATGTCTGCCAGTTGAGCTAAATACATTAAGTTATTCTTGTTCCTGTGTACACAATTTATAAATAAATAAATAAATAAATAAACAGTATATTTAATCAATAAGGATTTAACTAAAACAGTTCAACTGCTATATACAGATTGTATAGCTTCAAAACATTTGTTATCCAATAAATAGACAACAACAATCCTTCAAATTGTTTGGACTGGCAGCAGCCAATTAGCATCAGCTGCTAGCATCACAAACAGTCAATTAAAAGTTCAAACTCACCAGTGTATGACAACACTATACAGCTCTTGTTCACAGTAGTCGGTGTCTAAGTCGCATAAGGTTATAGTTGGTGTTAAAAAAAGATGCATTAAAAAAACGGAAAAAGCAAGTGTTAATTGATTTTTACCCACTATTCAGTGAATCTTGAGTGTTCTTTCAATCACTATCTTGTAACAAACTGGCTCAAAGAATGAGACAAAGAGAGAGAGTCAAAGTGTCTATTAAAATAATAAAATGTAATGATTTATTTACTGGCCATTAAAAAGAATTCAGGTCTATCGACATTTCCATGTGTATGCACACAGCAAATAAATTTTTTTACAACTTTAAGTAAACTGCAGTGACATAATATACAGTGTTGGGAAGGTTACTTTTAAAATGTATTCCATTACAGAATACAGAATACATGCCCCAAAATGTGTTCTGTAACGTATTCTGTTACGTTACTCAATGAGAGTAACGTATTCTGAATACTTTGGATTACTTAATATATTATCATGCTTTTTACAACTACATGAATGTACTATTGCTGTGATTTATTACTGTTATTGAAGGTCCGCGGCTCCGAACACGTAGTAAAGGGACCTCTGGCTAATACGGCGGGTTCCGTGTCGGGCTCGTAGCCGAAAAATAGCTTTACTTTGTTGTCTGGGTCAACTTTGCTTGCGAGAGACAGAGAGAGGCGTTGAAAGGCTGCTGCAACGGAACTTATTGTTTTGGAGGAAAACACAAACACAGTGTACAGTCGAGTCTTAATAGCTTACTTACAGCTGGGCTCGTCAGGCTCTCTTCTTGGCTGCAGTGGTTATTATTATATTTACATGCTTCCAGCTCCCTTTTCTGCTTGGTGACAGCTCGTACTTTTCCACTCTCCTTTTCTCCCTCCTCGTGCTCACAGACACATAACAGGTATGGCAGTCCATTCTCCCTGCAGCACGGACTACACTGCCCATGAGGCTACATTCTTTAGAGCCTTTTCAAGCTTATTCTCTTGCTGGTCGTGCGATCGAACATTGCGGCCGACCACACAGCAAATACGAACCATGGCTGTTGTGTGTGCCTTCACTCCTTTTTCGCTTGCGCTTTGTTTAGACCCCCAAAATGGCGGATCGGGCCAAAATCCTTTCCACACCCACCCCCGTGACATCACGCTCCAAAGCCCTATACCTGTAGCATTCTGCCTATTAGCTTAGCACAACAACAAAAAGGCGCTCTCTCACCCAGGAAACACGCAGAGAGAGAGCGTCACCCTGTAACCATGGCAACCGTAACGCTGCCGCCTGGAACAGCAGAACGTAGCTGTCAAACAAAACCCAAACAGTCCTGACCCGCCACAATATGAAACAGGGAAGTACCGCCGTGTAATCCATTTACTTCAACAAAGTAACTGTATTCTAAATACCACCTTTTTAAACGGTACCTGTAACGGAATACAGTTACTCATATTATGTATTTTAAATACGTAACGGCGGTACATGTACTCTGTTACTCTCCAACACTGATAATATATAATATATATACTGGACACAGAACTTTTTTCTGTGAATATCTTGGAATCCCCTTGGCAGAGCTGAAAACACAATATCAGGGCTATGGGTTTTATGGACAAATTAGTACATTTATTGACTTTTTTCTGAAATGATACCTTCTTCTTTTTGAACATCTTTTAAATGTTTTTAAATCACATGCAAAGTTGATCAATGCCAAGAGAATGAATAGAGTTTATTTCTATACTATAGCACTATATCCCTTTATTTTACAAAAATAACTTTATAAAACTGTTAAAGAACCAATTGTTGACCGTAATAGATCAATTTCCACAAAAAGGTTTGGTTCTATCACAGTTTGAAATGCTGCTGTCATGATAGCTAAAATCAGAGCTATCATGAGACATGAGCCAAGTAAATATGGACCTGTCAAAACAACATCTAAAACCTTTTCTTATAGGACAGTGGATGTAGCAAATGAAAAATTAATAGTGTTATGCTCACCATTAAAATACACAAAAGTAAACTAAAAACAGATTAAAACATTAACAATTTTGTAAGAAAGCATTTGCTGTAGGGCTAAATGAGAAAATTGTCTTAGACGGATTCGATTGCATTGTGACACAGAAAATACGCTCATACACATGCATATGGTGACAAGCAGATACACACATGCCCTCACAAATTGGAAATGAAAATGATCCATCAGCCAGTGTTTGGGAGACAGAAAAGTAAACAATTTAGGCAGTCACATTAAGACACTTAGAAGTGTAATTACTGCTCCTCCATCGACCCAGATTTCCAGCAGGGGACCCATTGCTGAATGTACTTAGGTTGTTAGGAGTAAATGAGCTCTCTTTATTGCATTCTCGTTTCTAATGGGTCTCTCTTCTGCACCTCTGGCCAGCGGTACACATCTTTAACCACTCACAATCAGCCCTCACAGTCATTGTTTATAACCTATTGTCTTGTACAGAGCAAACAGTAATGTGCATTTAACTTGAAATACCCTGTCAGGGGAGCCTTGTGCTTACTTTAAGTCCAGTGTGAAGGTTGAACTGTGTTTGGTTGACAAATATTGTGGAGAATGCCATAAAATATTGCAAGAAGTAATTTTTCCCAGAGGAGAGATCCTATTGGTAGTGCTATTTCCTGAGTCTCTTAGTGCTACCAACAGGTTAAGAAATTGTTCAGGAAAACATTGAAGCATTTTTTAGATGACATTTGATCATCAAAGTAATGACGTACCATCTACAAAGTAATCAATCTTTCTCTCTCCAGTTGATCTTTCTGAGTTAAGTTCAATAACTTCCTCTAAATCATCACCATCTCTATTAAACCCCATCCCTGGAAGACTACTCAAAAAAAGTCCTGCCATTAATTAATGTTTCGATATTAAATGTGATCCATCTGTTTCTATTGACTATGTGCACGAGACAATGCTAACTTCCTGGTTTGAGACCGGATGTGGGGTTGTGCATTTCCGGTAGCTTTACTTTGCGGTTAATCGCTACTGCGAAGATATCCTCCAAAATCATGTCCAAAACTCGAAAACGGAAAGATTGCATTAAGTTACAAAGAGCAGAAGGTGGGAACACTCACCGCTGTTGTGTCATAAAAAAATCTAATGATCAATTTTGACGTTTAAAGAGTTTAGATCGATCAGTTGTTTACATCACTGCAGCAGAAGACACATCGTCCACATTCAGAAGCACATCTCTGTATAGTGACTGGTCTCATGATTTAAACAGGCAAATGTTCAGCATTCAAGCTACAGGTGAAGAATAGTCAAACCAGATGTTTCCCCCGTTATGTCGAGATCAGCTAGTCAAGTACACACCTACACAGCATGTTAACAAACTGTGAAAAAAGCCACACAAAAAATGAATGATTGCTGGTAAGGGTTTCTATACATTAGTATTTACGAAGGGTATGTTGTGACTTACCTTCAAAATTACAGCGGTCCCTCGCTATAACGCGGTTCACCTTTCACCTCGCTGTTTCGTGGATTTTTTAGTGCAAGTTTGCATGCTTATTTTTACGTCACATTGTGTCCTGATCGCTGCAGACGATCTCCTCCGTGACGTCTCTCCTGTACAGTACAGAATCGCTGCATCGATTGCTAGCAGTGTGACTGCAGTGCTGTATGTCCACGAAACGTTTTGCACCGTCAAAAAATAAAATTGGCTCCTTGATTTCACCTATCGCTGGTTATTTTTAGAACATAACACCCGCGATAAACGAGGGACAGCTGAGAAATATAACATTTGAATCCCTTTTCTCTTTTGCTCTGAGGCGCGGGGGAAAAATATAGACAAGTCGATGAACATCATTTACAGATATATTGGGTAAATGCCCGAGACATCTATAGAAATGTAAATCGCCGCTTGATTCATTCATTTGCTAACTTGTTTTGGACCGTAAACCAGGCGCGAATAGGACACCGGAAACAAAGCTCCCCACAGGAGTTTCCGCACCGGAAGTAGCATATGCTAACGTGCACATAGTCAATTAGTGGGCTACATACCGTGGGCCTTTAAGGTGGCAGTAATGAAACCTTAAAAAGCCATCACTTGACCCAGCTGACTTCCTAAAAGAGAAATTGTAAAACATCCAACTGATCATCTGCAGAGGAGTTTCAGTCGGGATTCAGAATTTAGTACTGAAGCAACATTAGTGAAGGTTTTTTAATTATAGGTACTGTGCTACAGTGGTTTGAATTATATTTGTCTAATAGACTCCAGTTGGTTCATGTTTTTGGGGAATCGTCTTCACACACTAAGGTTAATCACAGAGTTCCATGCTAGGATCATTTCTATTGATATTATACAGCGTTCTCCAAGACAGTATTATTAGATGGGATAGTATACATTTTCCTTGCTATGTCAGTGATTCCAGGCTGTATCTGTCTATGAAGCCAGGTGACACATACTACTTAGTTAAACTGCAGGAATCTCTGAAAGACATAAGGACCTGGATAGGCTCTAATCTCCTGGCCTAAAAGTCTTAGAAACGTAGTGTTTAGCCAGATAACTACTCTGGAAGGCATTACAGTAAAAATGTGCGTAATCTTGGAGCCATTCTTGACAAGGATAGTGCACATAATCAATAAATACTGTGCAATTGTGAAGAAAAACATTCCTAAAAATCTTAAAATTACAAAATTAGAAACACCTCAAAGAGGGAGACATGAAAAACATTATGTATACTTATTTTCTAAGTTGGATAACAGAGTTGGGTGGGGGTTTCTTAGATTCTTCTTTTTTTTTTGCCGCCTGTCCCGTTTGGTTCTTTTGCCGTCAGAATTATTGTCTGAAGGCCAAGAAAGATGCCCAACCGATTTACTTTACCGAGTGCACCATCCCGGCCTTGCCGTATTGGTCCATTTGATTGACCTTTGTTTTTATTGTTTATTTATTTCATTTTCAGTTCTTACATACGGGACAGACATGACTGGGGGAAAAGAAAGGGAGAAGAAGTAGAGGGAGGGAAAGAAAAACACCTGGATCGAGCAAAAATACAAAAGGAAATGGGAAAGGTGAAAACTAAACTATAACCTAAACTGGGTGAACTAGGACTAGACACAAGAACCTGTAAAAATAAACATGGTGTCATGGACCCAGTGTTTTGAGTTTTAGTCTATTTTGATGTTTATTGTTTGTTTAGGTTCATTAAGTTATTCTAGCTCATTTGTTATTATATTACCCTTGTGTTAAGTCTCCCTTGCCCTTCATGTGTTTATGTCTGTGTGTCTTATGTTGTCAAGTTCATGTTGTCGTTTCTGTCATCTTCCCCTGTACTCGGTCTCCCTGTTTCGTGCGCTTAACCGTTATGTGTCATGTCTGCGTGGCTCTTGTTGTCTAGTTCGTTTCATGTCTGTCTCCGTGTTTCCTGTTTTATTTTGAAAGAGTCTGTTCTTTGTTCACTGCATTTAGTTTACTCTTTTCTGTGCATGTGAGTTGCTCGAAACATATTTCAGCAAAATGCTGCATCACTTTTTTCGGGGTGTCTTCAGTGGCCCGTCCAGAATGTTTTCATACAGTGGCCACTAAAAAGAATCTCCAGTTTTATTATGCTGTTGTCAAATAAAGGGTTACTTGAAAAATGTGGCAAAAAAGAGAGAAGGAAAAGAATTGTCTACTTAATTTCCTGCTATTAAAGTTGATATCACTGAAAATAGGTACATATGAAAACCAAATAAGATTTTTAAATCCATAATAAACAGTCATGTTAGAATTATTGCATACATAGGACAGTGCTGCCAGAGGAGCCCAGAAAAATTCGGTTTCCTTGTTTTTGACTCATAATTTTGTACTTTGTTTTAGTTTAATAAAGCCATCTTTTAGTTTATCTCTTCTGTTTCCAAGTCTTGCATTTGGTTCCAACTCTGTCAGCCACACAGCCAGCTTTGACATCTGGTGTGTTTTCAAGGTGTTGCTTAAATTTTTGGAGTAGCGTATAGTTCCTGTTATTGGCCAAGTTTCTGTTGTAACCTCTGTGAGGCTGCATTGATACATTTTTCTGTGGCAGTTTGACATTAGTTCATTTTTGCTCTCTTTCATAAAAAAGTTTCTGATGTGTGCATCCAACCACAACCATCTTCAAATGTTTATTTTGATCCCAACTGCAGACCTGTAAAGACTATCCTGACTCTGTCTTACTTAGTGACCACACTGCAGTCTTGACAGAATCTGCACGCAGACAGGCATACCAACAGCTGTTGTGGCTCAGGTGATAAAGTGCATTGTCTATCGATTGGAAGGTCATTACATTGAGACCCGAGTCTCCAGTCCACAGACAAAAGTATCCTGGGGCAAGATGCTGAATCCCAAATTGGTTTAGTTTCACTCCGTATCAGTTTGAAGCACAATGGTATAATTTCATGTACTGAAATCGTGCTTAGGCACGATTCATGAGTGGAAAATTACTTTCCTGCTTCATGCAGGTTCAATTAAATTAACAATAGATTAAGTGCAAATGTAACTAAATATAGCTGTGTGAACGGGTTTTGACCCGTGGATGAATTGTGACTACCAAACTGACTAGTTTTCATGAGTAGTTTATAAAATAAGGATTTCTTGTGGTGAAAAATAGGATTTGAAAGTAGTGCCTATACGTAATTCTGACACTGAAGCAGGTAAGTTCTCCAGTTTTCTCCTTGTTGGTTGTGCAGAAGCTAAAAACATCAGCTGCTGTATGCATGTTCCCTTGAGGCTGTCAGACTTTACTCTTCCTTATTAAATGATCAGCTACACTGCTTATAGTCACAGTAGAGTGAGTTTTGGCAACAGCCATGAACTGCGGAGCAGTGATGCCAAAAAGTGGCTTATCTTGATGGATGGGTTCATTATCACCTTCTAATTACAGGTGGATTGTCAAATGTATTCATTACTTGTGCTGACCGGGGTTGTGTGAATGTGTGTCCAGGAGTTAGTGTTACACCTGCTGAACTCCAAGGGGTCAACTCGTGTGTGTTGGGGAGGGGCTTGGGGTGGGACTGGGTTCCAGGGGGTTTTGTTTCAGCTTTGCTGTAGGCTCTGTGCAATATTCATGAGTTATGTGGGGATCAGTGTGCTGTGTGCTGTGTACCACTCAAACTGGTTCTGCCTCTGAAACTGCCTCACTTACTCTATGATCTATCTATCTATCTATCTATTTTCCTTGTAAATCAAGTAAAACTATACCAGAGAAGTGGAAAAATTGATTTTATCAGCATTTAGAACAAACGCCTTAATCTTTTTTTCAACAATCTTGACTTATAAACCTATAAAGTTTGGAGATTTGCTGTAGATAAAAACAATGTTTAGAATTGCAGGTTTTTGTATTTATTGTGGTTCCAAAAACACTAGAACATTTCCCATAATATGACTCAAAAGTATTTCTTTATAAGCACCACTGGTGACTATTTGTTACAGATATGGCCATGCCCTGCAGAGCCACAGATAACTTTGCTTGTTTATACAGGCTTCACAGGCTGCATGGTGCCTTTCATAATGACTGTAATGATGAAGATATGTGATATGAATAGATAGAATGTCCTTGTGTCAGATCTAGTTGAAAACTTGAGACTCGTTTTCTGCTCTTCATGGTTTTCTCTGCTATAGTATGGTGTCGGATAGCAAATTAATGGTGTTAGTTTAGATGAATGAGTATCTTCTTTTGACACTTGATTTTAATAAGGCTTAAGCATCCAAATATGTATGTAATATTTCGGCTAGACAAAGATTTAGAAATGGGACAATTCGGGAATAAACCAGTTTGGCTGGTTTATTTAAACCAGTGGAAACCAGCAACCCAAAAAAGAATTTCTTGCTGTTTGGACCTTTATGTTAAGGTGCAAGCACCAAAGGTAAGTGGACTCTAAAGCATGACCAAGTTGAGACTAGAGAGGAGTGCAAATGTATTTACTTTGCACAAGAAGTAGAGAACTTGAAACACTGAATGGTTTGCACTGGGAAACTATGGGCCAGAGAACACGGGCACAAAGGGGAGAGCATAGATGGGTGAGCTTCAGAAGGCAGAACCTGAGCCTGGGATGGCGGTCCACTGGGAGAGAGGTGATGGGTGTTAAATCCCGAAAATGTACATGGGTAAAATAACAGTTCCAAGTGTTGTTAAGATTAATGTTCAGGTGTACTTGTGAATAGTGGTCCAGGAGGGGTGGACTGGTTTACTCACAGGAGATCGTAGGCAGGAGGGCAAGCAGGTGGTGGAGCGAAGGGTTTTCCAGGGGCGATTTCTAATGAAGAACCAGCTCAACAAAACAGATGAGGGAATACAAAGACAGAGATTGCTTAGGCCTACTGGGAGAGAATCTGAAACAGGGAGCAAAGAGGCCTCAGAAGACAGGAATATTTAGCACTGGGGGCCCTGACACCCAAAGTGCTTCAGACTACAAGGCACATTTTCAAACGTACATTCACACAGCACTTTTATCTACTTTACATCCATGACAAATTTCAAATCACCAATTACCTTACATGTGTCTTTGGAGGAAGCCAGAGAACTTGGATGAAACCCAAGCAGGCGTTGAGAGAACATTCAAACTTTCACACAGAACCAGAGCTAACCCAGCCAGGAGATTTAAACATGAGACATTACTATGATGCAGTAGAACCAACCACAGCACCAGCATGAAAGATTTCCTCTGACACAACTCAAGCAAATATAACACAATATCACAATGTGCTGGTGTGGAACAGCTACAAGGCAGGAATAATACAATCACAGGAATCAATAACAAGAATGATATTGACAAAACTTATACACAAAAAATCAATTTTACTAGAGCAACTGTAGAAACTGACATTCACTAATGTAAACCAAGAGTTCAAACCACAAAACAGAGATGATAAGAATTAGAGACATTTACAAGAAAATACAATTCTGGTTTTAGGTGATTGTTTCGGTGTTTGCCTGGTCTGTCAGTAGAACAGGTAGAGCCTGGTGGCCAGCAAAGAATATCACAGTAATTTAGTCTTAATTTGAAACCAAACACAGGCACAGGGAGAGTAATTATTAGATAGAATATACTGAGCTCAGTTCGGAAAACAGCACTTCTTGTCTAATTAGCACTTGATGCCATTTAAAATAAAATATTTACAGGACTGTGTAAAAGTCTTGAGCCACTTAACTTTGATCTATAAATCATTAAAACATCAAAAGGCACCTAACTAGGTGAATAAACTAGTGTTGTACCTACACCTACACACCTACACAAAACCAAGTCTATCTTTAGTCTGGTCGCAAAAACACAAAATTTGCTCTCATTTCTTTAGTTGAATTTACAAATTTCCAAAATTGTCAAGGTTTGAGAGACATACAATTGTATCTTTAAACCAACGAGGTGATTCCCAAAGAGCTATCAGCCGAAACATTTGTCAAACCTCAATGTGGTATGGGATTTGTCCTTAAAGAAATGTAAGAAAACTGCGTAAGTCCACGACAAAAGAATGTCTATAGCATATATATGTCTATAAACAGTATCTAAAAGTCATGTCCTTAGGAAATGGGGGTAAAATCCCAGCAAAGAGTCTCAATGGAAGAGAGAATTGAAATGAGGAGAAAAGGCTGAGCTATTTCTAACCACACACGTACTGGACTGCAACTTGTTTTAATCATTCATTAATCCAAAGTGGACATTTTGGGTTCAAATTATTGTTTATATGTACGGTCTAGGTTAGGGAAGAAGTACATCAGTGAGCGGTTTTAGCCATCTGTAAAACACACCTTAGGTGTCGTCATGGTTTTTTGGGGACCTTGTAAAGTTAAAGGTACTGGAACAGCTTCATTTTTCCAAATTACAGTGATCCCAAACACTGCAAGTGCAGTAAAAGCATACCTGCATAGAAAAACATACACATGGGAACACAATCAGTCATGGATTGGCCTCGTGAAAGCCTGTACATTATTGACGTAGTGCAGGATCATCTTAACAAAGATTGGAACAAAAGGCAGCCAACTCAAAAAAAACCCTTTGAAATGCCCCTCATGAAGCCCAAAGAAGTACTTCTGTTCCTTTTTAGAAGACCTACCTGCAAACCTGAACGACCTTCAGGTACCATCTCAAGCTACCAGTAAGAACAGCAGACAATAACAAAATGCACAAATGGAGAAAAAGGAAGAATTGGTTAGAGCAAAGGTGTGTGCCAATCATCTGAAAAACGATTCAGGGTTAACTCTCCAGTGGTCACGATGGTTTTTGTTTCCTAACTGAAGTTTATCTCTCTTTGTGTTTGTGATCAGCAGCTGTTCCCTTAATGTTGTTTTGAGGATTTGTATATAAGATTTCCCCCTCATGCATATTCCTAAATGTGCGAGAGGGCAAATAATTTATGTTGATTGATTCTCTCATTCATATGATTTCATGTTTGAAAACAGATAAAGATTCATCTGCCTGGAAGAGCAACAGTCAGATGAATCTTGTTGTTGTCAATAACAGATCATAAGAAACTGATGCTGTGTGAAAATGCTATACAAAGAACACTTTAAATAAGGAAGATTCTCGAAATTATACATTTGTTCCCTCAGCATGTAAGCCTGTAGGCTTAAATGTGTTCTACTTTTGTTTGGAATGATTCATTTCTTGGAATGGCAGCTGCACTGTAGCCAAAATAAATAAGAGTATTTAGAAGAACCCTCAGTAAAGTGGTTCAAATTATTATGCGAAAGTTTCTTAATTTTTATTTTTTATTTTTTGCTTTAATCTGCTATTTTATAATTAAGTCAAAGCAACTTAAATCTGTATTCTGGGTCTTACTGAAACTCATGTTTTAGAAGGCAGCCTTTTAATTATTCAGATATTAAATGCTACCAACATTGTCAATATGTTTAGTATATCAATATAACAACAAAGTCAGCAGTTTTCTAAAACGTTGCAAATCACAGGTCACAGTTTAGTTTATAAGCCCTTTATATTTTTTACTAATGCGCACAACTGTGAATATGCTTATCGTTGTCAGTGAAAAAAATGGTTTTCATGTAAAACAAGATCGCTTACTATTAACAAAATAGAGTATTGTTTTTTTTTTAATTCAAAAATAAAAGATAAATAAAATGACGATAAAGTTCTTATCACTAATCAAATAAATAATATGACCTCATGACTGATCCCAACATTCACCAACAGTGAGCGTCGTGCGTAAAAAGCAATATGCCCATCACAGCCAGAGAGATGTGAGTGCTTATACTGTATAATGACTAATAACAATAATACAACTAATAATAATAACGACAATAAAAAACCCTCGTTTCAAATTTTAGGGACAGCTGCGTGGGTCTTCTTTTCCAACTGAAGAAAGTATTATTTTCCCTGCGTTTCTTCACTTCGCCTTGTTCCGCGCTGCGGAGCTGCAGTGATGTCAGCCTGCCTGGGTGATTTGAAGGTCAGCCGCCTCGGAAGGGTTCATACAGAGTTCACCGGCATATATTAAGCATTTCAATCTTTCACTCTCTGTGGCAAAACTAGTTGGAAATGAGTTGCGCGGGGGGGTGGATAACCCATTCGTCATCGCAGAAGAAACGTGAGCTTTTAAACGCCGTCCGTGGTTCTTTTTTATTATTATTATTATTACTACAAGAGACAAATTCTCCTGTTCGCGCGTGTTTTACCACCGCTCCCAATGCGAGACGGGGCGATTTCCAAAAAACAGGTCGGATTATTGTTATTATTATGGAGTCTTCAGAGGTTCGCGGCAGGGCGGAGAGTAGACTCGGTGCAAGAAATGAGGATTTAGAAAAAGCGGCGGAGCGTTTCGGACTGAAATAATTAGTGATTCCAGTGCGGGACGAAGGAGAAGAAGAGGAACGAAATCCGCCGTGCCAAGGAGAGGGGGAGGGAGGGGGAGAGGAGTTCGACGGAGTTGCTTGCGCTTATGTCGGCGATTTTTATGCATCACACACAAGAGTAGTTGAACGAAGAGCCTCTTATCATGTTTGACTGCATGGACATGCTCACCGTAAGTCCCGGACAGATGCTGGATTTCTACACCTCCAGCCCGTCCTCCTGCATGTTGCAAGAGAAGGCTCTGAAAGCATGCATCAGCGGACTGGCGCATAGAGAGTGGCAGCACCGCCGGAGCGCACACTGTAGGTCCAACTTCTCCACATTCTGTCGTATTCATGCTGTCGTTCTTGTGCTTATTGTTTCGCTTTGAGTCGCAGAGGTGAGCTCGAAATAATCATACAGGTAGAGTCCGGCATCTGTTCACAACAAGTTCTAATGAAAGGGCCTGCAGGTGGCAAGAGTGACAGTGGTAAACACGATGGAAACTGCTGGGTAATTATTTGAGAGTTTTACGCTGCCGCATAATTAAATCTTCCAAAAAAAAAGTATTAAAGATTCAAAGGGAGACCATTTGTGGAGCATCTTTGGAGCAAAATCAAATGTTTAGATTATTAAAAACAAAGAAAAAGTCTCCGAGCGCCTCACGTGCTTCCCAGCAGAGCCGATCTACTGAATGAATGCTGATGGCTTCCAGCAGTTCAGTTCAGAGAGCAGCACCCTAGCTGGAGGAATGTAGACCGTAAACACGGGCGGCGTTTCCACACCTCCCTCCCCGGGCTGCACATGACAGGAGGGGGCGGCCTGGCAAACCGCGACTTACGTTCTCTGACACTAATGCAGATAAACGAGCGCGCGGACTTCATTGACTTTCGCTGCTGGAACACGAACTGACCAAAGCTAATGAATGATTTTGTGCTAGTTTTTATCCAGGAGACCAAGTGGACGCTTTAAGGGCACAGAGTGTTGCGTGTACTGTTGACATAAAGAATAAATGTAAGATTTAACAGTCCACAGTCAGGACTGTATCGAGAATGAGCACTGTGTCATAATTATTATTATTATATCCCCTTTTATGAATTATGACTCGTTATTTGTGGATCTGTTTAGATTTTTGTTACAAAACTAGCCTGCATGTTACCGCACGATATTCGAAACAGCCGATATAATATCACACTCACAACTGAGCCTGTTGTCATGAGGCAGTTGTCAGTGTTTGTTTATGGCTGACGGCTGCTCTCTGATTTATCTTAATTTGTTAACGACCTCCTCAGGTGTCACTGCTCAAAGGCAAAACCCAGTGAGCAGAGGGAAAAGTTTCGGCTGAAGCCTTTAACCTGCAGCCGACTCCGACAGCGCTGTGCTGCGTGTCATTTACCTCAAATTGACATCTAGTTCTTATTTTCGTAATGACTGTATTTTCTTCTAACCTGTCAGAAACCTGTTCCTGGTGGTCAGGGCTCTTTAAATGATCAGCATGCCAAAGAAAACTCGATTGTCTTTAAGAGCTTTATATCCAGTTGACATAAATTTGTGGTTATCTACAAATTATTGCTCTAAATAAAATAACAATAATAAAAAAACAGCGATCAGGCCGTTAAACCTGTTAAATATTTTCCCATTTAAAAATGTTTTCTATTATATTATGTGCTCAGTCAGAACTATGTAAACGTTTTAAATATGTATTTAAGATTAAATGAATTATTGTTTTTTTTTTACAGGTATTCTGTATAGGTTTTCAATTATATGCTTTTTTATTTTTGTCCATTTATTTATTTAAGACACAAGCAAAACCAGAAAGCGATGATTGCATGGTGCTGTGAAAGGTTTACTCCAGCGGGTAAAGTGTCCGCATTAAGAATGTAAATGTAAAGACATTTCATTACTTAGAATAATAAGGAGCATTAGTCCCACGAGTTCTTGGATATGTCCATGTAAACTAGTCCTGTCAGCTTTGAACAAAAGGCCAACATGGACTGGATTTTATTCAGACTTCTGCCGTGTCCAAGTGTTTTTTCTTCCACTAAGTCCAAATGACTTTTTAACCATTGGTCTATATTGATGTAGTTGTTGCAGTTTTACATGATCTCTTAATTCGCAGTGAGCCTACTAATTAACAGATTGCGTAAATTTACTTTGTCTCACTGGCTTGCAGGGAGGATTTTCTCTGTCGTCAGAGCAGAGGCCTGTTCCAGTGCATATTTATTTCTTTATTTCATATATCTACTATTTCCTATTCAGTTGTTCCCTTTTTGTTTGAAACAACTGTTTTTGCACTTGATTTACTTCAAATAGAAGAGTGAATGTTTTTTGTTTGTTATATTTTGCATTTCATATTTGTTTATGGTTCTGTGATTGAGTGAATTCACTCTTATGTTCCTCATTGACAATGCAAAATGTCCTTAATCTGTTATATGAACCCTCAAAATGAACTCAATACTTTAATTAATAAGTTAAGTAAATTAAATTAAGAATCGATTGATGAAAATAGTGTAGCTTGTGAATATTTTAATATTTGCAGGGCATGTAAAGCTGCTGTTGGTGACTGGGCCAATGTTTCTTTTATCAATAATTCTATTCTTGATAAAAGTTTGCAGATTAATTTTTAAAGTAAGGTAGAAATAAGGAAATGACTGGGAAAGCCTCCCCTGCCCCCATTTTTTAAATATGCCATTATTTTTGTGCAATCTCGCAATGTCAGATCTCAGTGAACTTGAAATAGCCGCAATGCTAAAAATGAGGAACTCATGAGTAACACTTTGGCCTGTGAAGCCCAGTGTGCAGGTGACAGGAGGCCTTCTAACTAACACATCCCAGTAAGCTACTGTTTAAATAAGACCTTGATTTGAAGAAGCATGTCTTGTGTTCACTGAAACATCGGTTTTATAGTTTGTTTTTCCAGGAAAATGCAAACCTCCTGAGTATTAATTAGCTGCAATGACAACAAAGCAACCATTAATGCATTTCCTCGTTCAGTTCAGATGGTAATTAAGAGTGAAAGAACCTCTTACACTGATGAAATGGGCTATCGAATGGCTACACATGATGTCAATAATCTGGAAACAAGCAGCTGAAATGTTGTCATGAAAAGACAAAGCCAAAGAGACAGCCTGGTATGGATTGTAGATCTGACACATGCTATGAAATAATGAGTCTTTTGTCTTTAAGCCTTAGCATCTCTGATATGGACATGAAAGGCCACGACTTGCCACCAAACTAATTTAATGACTGTGTGAAATGACAGGTGAACGGGGGGAATAAAACGCTGTGTACAACAGTGAAATGATTAGGGTGGCATTAAGGCTGCCCTGGGCTCTGCTGACACTGTGTGTTGATGAAAATACCTGCCTTTAAATAAATATCATATATTAGCGAGCTCATAAATCATCATAGCTGCTGATACATGCAACTTTCATATTTCATATTATAA
This sequence comes from Perissodus microlepis, assembly GCF_051167445.1. NCBI lineage: Eukaryota > Metazoa > Chordata > Actinopteri > Cichliformes > Cichlidae > Perissodus > Perissodus microlepis. The sequence continues at coordinate 1,515,181 of NC_140481.1, forward strand.
AGAATGACTCATTTTAACACTTTCTATAGCTGATGTTGTAGTGGTAATTAAAAAAATACTAGATGTTATTACTTTTTAAAAAAGGTTTATGATGCTGAAAATTAGATTTTTTTCACAGAAAGTTTTTTTTAAATAGCCTGCCCTGAGCTTCATGTCATCTTTAAATGTATAAAATGGACAGTTCTGTTTAAAACTGTAATAAAAAATAAAGAAATAGGATAAAACAACAGAGTGAACAACGGGAAACCTCAATACAAACCAATAGATAATAATTTTATCGACTATGTTAAAAAATATGAGGAATTTCTTGTTGTGTCTTTTGCAGTCTTATTAGAGTTTTAGAGGAGTTTTCCCTGATTTGTCATTGATTACTTGACTATACATTAGAATTTCTCCTTCTGAAAGTATATTTGCAGAAGTGGAAAATATACATGTTTTAGGCTTCTACAAAACACACTATATATGGACCTCTCCCATCCCAACAATGGACTCTTCTCACTGTTGAGATCTGGGAAATGCTTCCACTCTCTTAAGGCCAAAACAGAGAGAATGAGGACGAGCTTCTTCCCTCAGGCTATTCGGGTCTTGACCCAGGGATACTCTGAACTGTCATGCATCATGTCACTGCACACACACTGTTTATTTGCACACTTCTTATAATTTCTTTCTTAAATGTTTTATTTTCATATTCTATTTTTTATCTTATAATTTAGCTTAATTCTTAGGTTAAATTCCTAATTTATTCTTTAAATCTGTTAGACGTTTTTTTTACTGTAAACTTTTAAAATGTAAATTTTGTAAATTTCTTTACTGTAGTTTAATGGTCGGATATTGTACAGCAAAAACGTTTCACTACATGTTGTACTGTGTACGACAGAATTTGAATTTGAATGTATAAACCTGAAAAATACATTGAAATACATTATTGAAAATATACTGAACATTTTTCAGTCTGCTCTTAACACACCGTCACAGACCTTCTTATTAGGGTCCCAGTGATAGTTTCATAATTTTTCAAGGTTGTGTGTTTATGTGATTTTTTTCATGATTTTTGATTTCCAAAAAAAAAAAAATTGATTTTCTAATATAATCATACAGTTTTCTGAAGCTGACGGGCAAACAGTGAAATGTTTGGTTGTAAAGTAAAACAATTATTCTTTTATCAGAATGATTGCTGAATAACAATAACACACACACACACACACACACACACTTCTGAGATATAGTAGGGGATATAAATCAGTTGTAGCTTGAATGAAATTAACAACAGAACAAACATTTTCACTCTGCATCTTTTCTGTTTTTTCATTATTTTGCATTTGGCTGAGGTCAGTGACCCTACGAGCAGCACGAGGCAATAAATGAACCCTGCAGAGGTTCCACAGGTAGTCCAACGTGTCCAGGATGGCACATTAAGGCCACCTGTGTATGTGTCTTTAACTAAACAATCAGAAACAGACTCTATGAGGGTGGTCTGGTGGTCCTAACTCCTGTAGTGGGCTTTGTGTTCACTGCCTGGCACCATAGCCCAATTGGAATTTGCCATAGGATACCAAAACTGGGAGATGGGAGACACAGACCTGTACAGGCTAGACCAGGGATGCCCAATCCCAGTTCTCGAGAGCTACCATCCTGCAGCTTTTAGATGCATCCTTGTTCTGTCACACCTGAATCAAATGAATGGCTTGTTATCAGGCCTTTGCCAAACTTGATGGGATGCTGAAGAGGTAATCCAATCATTTGATTCAGCTGTGTTGGAGTAGGGATGCATCTAAAAGCTGCAGGACTCTTGAGGACTGGGATTGGGCACCCCTGGGCTAGACAATGGCACCCTGACTGCCTTTAGGTATTGGGGTGAAATCCTTGGTTCTGCGGTCATACCCTACGCTTCCAAAATGGGTCCTGGAGTCTTCCTGATTCAAGACGATGCCTCATGTGGGGAGAGTATGCAGGCAGTTCCTGGAGGATGAAGGAACTGATACCACTGACCTGCCCCCACACTGACCTGACCTAAATCCGATAGAACAGATGGGAACATTATTTTTCCGTCCATTTGATGCTGCCAGGTTACACCTCAGATTGTCCAGGAGCTCAGTAATGCCCTGGTCCAGATCTGGGAAGAGATCCCCATTATCCGTCATCTCATTAGGAGGATGCCCTGATGTTGTTGGGCAGACATACAAACATGTGGAGGCCATACAAACTACTAAGTAAGAGTGGACAGAAGAGTGCAGAATGGACTAGTCTCTCACATCAGTTTTTGCCTTTGATTTTTGGTCTTTTGAATTCAGCACTCGAGGTTGATTTTTATTTCCATCAAAAGATGTGGCATTTTTTTGTTCTTAACACATTACTATGTAATGGTATCATTACCATGCTCATATTAGCACAGACATCCAGCATAATCTTTTCCCATTGAGATCTGATGTTTTAACCCCCCCCCCCCCCCCCACACACACACACACACACATATGTGTGTGTAAAATATGTAATATATTCCCTCATGCTACCAGTACTGACCAGTACTGACATCCATCCATCCTCTTCCACTTAACGTTGTCAGGGTTGCAGGAGGGCTGGAGCCTATCCCAGCTATCATAGGGCGAGAGGCAGGGTACACCCTGGACAGGTCAACCAGTAGTGACACTGACCCCTTAAATTAGCTTAAATGCTTTGAGTATTTTAAGCTCTTCTTAACCTTGCTCCCTCTGGCACACATTGGAAGGCCATGCAAAGCTGCTTCTAATGTGGTGCACACTTTGTGAAAACCTGAACAAAAAAACACTCCCATACAGAGGAGTGTCAGTATTAAGAGTGAGCTTCCTTTCCACAGCCACTCAGGTTATGCCTACGTCTCCACATCAAAATCACCACAGCTTAACACAAACCAAATACAGAAACATCTCTTGTAATTTGTCAGGTTTAATTAAATCCTGTGATTTATGATAGTACCACTCAATTGATTTTTACTTAGGACATACACTTTTAGCGCACCTTCCCTTCTGCAGCATAAAAGCAGCTTTGTCCTCCAAAGCTTCATTGCTGTTTGTAGCGACAGGCTTTGCTTCATATTCTTTGCCATGTGTCAGTTTTGTGGACCGTGTGGACAGAGTTTCACAGGCTACTTGTTTTCCATCCTAGAGAATTGGACATAAGGATGCAGAGGGCACAGAACAAATCTCCAGATTAAAACCTAAAAGCCTTTGTGTATGGAATTGACATGCTCTTCCTGTAAATAGGTTTCCGTCCACAGTCCAAAGATATTCATGGTTAGGTGTGGTCATTCTAAACTGGCTGTAGTGTGCTGTGAAAATGAAAACACTGAAGAAAAAATGGTTTCCTAAAAAAAGAAAATGTAGCACTAAGGGTGAAATCTTTCATAAAATAAAGTATGTGCAAAGATTCTTTGAATGGCAGAGATGTAGCACAGAGCCATGGCTCAACGTCTCACAGTGAAGCCATTTACAATTCTTAACTTGTTTGTTTGTTGTGAGCAGCAGATCAAACACAAGCAGAATTTGTAGACTTTTAACTGTATTTTCATAAACTTTACAGCTTTTCCTACTGATAAAAACCTCCCTTATGGCCGTTCATTAAACAATAAATATATGACAGAAAAGTTTCTTTTTTCACCTTCTGCTATAGAAATTTTACTTTTTTCTTTTCAGTTTTTCTTTCTTTGTCACAGCAGCTTTTTCTTCATCATGTAGAAAAATAGTTTAATATATTAATATTAATATTATATAATTATATATTATGTATAAATGTATGTAAATATCCTTTACAGTGACACAAAGGGGAGTGTCACTGCTCCGGCCCACTAATATCAAAGTGGGCTGCATGTGGCCCGCCGTGTAAAATGAGTTTGACAACCTTGCCTTAAACTGTGGCAGCGTCAGCTCCAGTGGAGCTATTGTGTTATCAGTCTTTTTGTTGAAAAACTGGGGGCTGCTGGGTTTAATGTTGTCAAACTTATTATTCACACGCTGTTGTGGTGCAGGTCTATTTTTAGTCACGAATGTGGGTTAAATGCTCCCGCTTACACGGTGACGACGGTGCACTATGGCACTGTGCGATAAAAAAAGCTTTGAAGAAAAAAAATGTGAATTATTTTTCAAATTACTTGGTGAATGGTTGCAGCCCTATTCTGAATTATTTGAATTTCTTTAAGGGGGAGGTATATGGTGACAGTTCTCCATTCCAAGAAGAAGTACTTCTCAGTCAGCACGTTTTCTTACTGGCTGGTTGTAAAAGGCAGTGTGTGTTCATATCAGCATTCTCTGGTGTCACTAACCACAGTTCTTGTAGATAGCCAATCACAGTCCCTCCCCTTATTCATCTCGCAGACTCCAGCAGGGAGCCTGTGCTTTTTTACCCAACCGGCAGGTTCAGCCAGAGGGTAAGGGTTGAGGAGTCGCTCATTTTTCTCTCCCTGTTCGTAAGCCACACTAGCTGTGCCCACTTGTCTGTCAATGGCCTTTATTTCTCCGAGCTTTCTGTGTATGTTAACATGCAGAGAAGCCGACTCAAAGTTTAATCATGCAGAAAATGGAAAAAGGCTCCCCCGCAACTGATGCCTATGTAGCTAACTGATGACCACACCTCCACACATACATGTAATGAGGGGTGTAATGCATCTATGTTTATACGTCCCATCTGTCTGCAGGTGGTCACACTGCCTCTTAGAAGCAGCCATGAGTTTCAAATAGGTAGCAGGGCTAAATTGTTGTGGCTGCCTCTCCTCAGTGTGTAATCGCCCAGCCATCACAAATGCACCAAAGTATTTTTCCTCTAGATGTATGTTGAAGTGTGCTGTACCGCCTGGTGAAGGCTAAGGCACATTAATTCTGTGCTTCAGTAGTCCTCACCTGATGCGAACACCTTGTTTCAGTTATTAAGTGTTTGATACAGAATATTGCACTGTGGTTATTATATAGGGAACTGTTCTTGTGTAGAATGAGTTGCTGTTTCCATATTTTAAGTCACAACAACAGACTGATCTATGTAAGAGTAAAACGTTATAATTCAATACAATGTGCTGAAAAAGTAAAATTACTTATACATTTATTACTTGATGTATGTATAACATACATAATCTATCTAAGTAGGCGGTAGGTGAAGTGTCTTGCCCAAGGACACAACGACCGAGACTGTCCGAGTTGGGGCTCGAACCGGCAACCTTCCGGTTACAAGGCGAACTGCCAACTCTTTGAGCCACGACTGCCTTATGTTATGCTAACTTAGCTGTGTAGCTAGCGATCACGTAGCACATCATTATATACCAGCTAGCCCAACTTCAGTAACCCTACAAACGACACTGCTGTTTAGTTTTCTGTCTTCATTTATGTTGGAAGTGATAGCAGAGCTGTACGTTTGAATTCTTTCAGAAATCTCTCAGGGCTTTCTGTTGCTCTGCCTCCCGTCTTTGGAACTCCCTTCCTCCTGAGATAAGAAACATCACTTCCTTCCCTCTTTTTAAGACTCAAAACTCACCTATTCACAATAGTCTATTTCACGGAAACTTTTCCATCCTGCTACTTTAATTTATTTTATTTATTTGCTCAATGTTTTATCCTTTTTTTTTTTGTAAATTGTTATGTTTGTTGTTGTGATCGCTTGTGTACAGTGTCCTTGAGTGTTTTGAAAGGCACTTTCTTAAATAAAATGTATTATTATTATTATTATTATTATTATTATTATCATTATTATTAATCACTGCAGCAAACCCTCCTGGCACCGGGTTGCAAGTTCCTCTCACCTTGGCTTCTCTTTACAATATTTCAGCCTACATTCCTACTACCAGGTATCCAACTATATCTCCTCCTAACCCAGTTCTTTTTCCTCCTTCCTCCTCCAAGCAGCACATGGCCAAGTTTTTTAGCCCAGGGCCCCTCTTTTCAAACTAATATTGCTCAGTTTTCGCTGGCCTCTTCACCTCCCTCTGCAATTCCTCTTCTCAGCCCACCGGCTCCCAAACCTTCCCCAGTATCTGCTCACCTTCGCCAACAAATCGTTGCTGGATCTATATAAATATATAGATCTAGCTGAGCTCATTCTACTACCACTCAACCAGCCCACTCCACCCAGGTTGATCGACAGCCATCACGGTCCCATCATCATGTGCGGCCCCATCTCGGGCAAAGGAGCTCACTGCGCTTGAGTTTGCTTTCGCCTTTTCACTATATAGAGGTGTTCTCTGCACCGCTTTCCCCTCCCAAAGACAAGAGCTCGATATGTACTTGACAATAATACTTGATCTCACCCTATGATTCGGCGGCACCGGCTTTTACTAGTACCACATCCAGTTCGATTCTCATGTAGCAGTTTGCTTACAACAGTTTGATCAGGACACATTCTGGGCCAGGCTCAACCAGGAACTCTGCTGCCCGTTTTTCTCTTTCCTGCAAGATATGCGGTGCTCCTGTATCATCCTGTATCATTTGAGCCCAAAATAATTCACAGCCCATAAGCCGCGCATCCGCTCTTAACCGCTTGGCCCCAACATGTACACCAGAAATTTCAAAACCCACAGAATCCATTCCTAGCATGCCTTTGCCACAAGGTACAGATAGGAAGGGCAGACCCATCATGCATCCAGGAGGCCGCACCATTTGTAATAATTTCAACGATTCTGGTTGCCTCAGGTGTTAGTGCCGCTATCTCCACTCCTGCTCCTTTTACGACGGCGGCAATTCCCGCCCAGCATGCCCCCCAAGCAATGACTAGCTTTACCCGTTTCGACACGCATTCAGAATCCAAGATCAAAAGAAGCCTTAAAAAAATCACCCTAATCCAGACTTCGTCAACTTTTTACTCAAAGGTTTTTCTGAAGGTTTCCACCCAGGCATTGTCACCCAGCCATCAGTTTCTTGTACCTGTAGAAACCTCCAGTTGACAGCCAAAGAAGTTAGGGAGGGTTTCATGATTGGACCCTTTTCCCCTCTTTTGCATCAGCCCACTTGGCATCTCAACAGAAATTATTCAGGCAAAAAGCGCATCATCATAGAGTTATCTGTGCCTCACGGTAGTCATATTGCGTGCATAAATAGCCTTGTTCCCAGCGATGATTATTCTCTTAAATACTCTACAGTGAACCACGCCATTTCCCTTGTTAAGATCGCTGGCAGAGGTGCATGGCTTTTAAAAGCCAACATCACAAATGCCTGCCAATTCACCCTGATTTCAGGTGCTTGTTCGGAGTCAAGTGGAGGGATATTATTTCGCCGTCAGGCTAACCTTTGGTTGCAAAAGCAGCCCCAAGCTGTTTGGCTCACTCTCTGAAGCTCTATGTTAGATCCTTTCCTACAACCATAAGCTGCCATTTTTAGTTCATCTTCTTGACAATTTCCTGGTCATATCCCCTTCCACATCACCGCCAGCTCATGAGCTATCCACTTTGAGGTCAGTCTTCTCTGAACTTGGCATTCCAATTTCAGAAAAAAAGAGGGCCTATTGAAAAACTCAATCACTTTTGTCCTTCAAAACTTTCTCCTCGTTGCCACAAGTTCCAAACGACAGCTAGCCTCCCTTATTTAAACTTTGCATTATGGGTAATTCCTCAAGACCGCTCCTTTATCTCTCACTTGCTTTCACTTGCACCATATAAACCATCACTCCTCAGCACTATCACGCTAGAAAACTCTTCCAAAGCCAAACTGCAACTCTGGCAACTTCTCCTTGCTAACTGGAATGGCATTTCTTTCTTTTATGACATTCAGCTTTACACAGATGCTGCCCCTTCTGCCAGCTTTGGGGGTTATTATGGCAGAAGATGGTTCACTTCAGCATGGCCTCCTGAGTTCTGCCACTATATCCAGGAATGGTTCCTGCCTTCCACAGCTGTTTTCGAAATCTACCCAGTGGTGATCTCGGCCTTACTGTGGGGCCACAAATGGTCAAAAAGATCCATCCTCATTCACTCAGACAACCTCACTGTAGCTCACATAATCAACAAAGGCCAAAGCAATTCCCCTTCCATCATGCCCCTCATGCATCGGCTCATGCATGGCTGTCAGTCACCCACCAGCCTTGGGCTCTTATGCAGAGGCAGCTCTGACACCAGTTGCTCCATTTTCAGCCACAAAATGCGCGATCTAAACCCTAGCATCGCAGAGCTCATCAGCCTCTCCCAAGAAGCTATAATCAATAGTCTTGCCGCAAGCAACTGGGAACATGTTCCGTTTCTTCCACAATCACGTCAATCTTCCCTTCCCGTCATTTGACATTGAAACCACGTCTAGGTTTGTATCTTTTGCATTCCGATTTCTGGGCGGCATCAATTTCTTTGCCAAAACACTCACAGGTTCGCCTTGCTTGACCATTTCATCGCCTCAGCTATCGCTACTCATCCAAGGTCTCAAACGGCAGACACCCTCTGCAACCCCACGGGTGCAACTCAATTCAATTGCACTATAAAAATGCAATTGAATTGAACATATGAGTCTTATAAATTACAGTTGAAATGAAATTCTCAGCTGTTGGTAACAATCCATCCAATCCACAGATGCAAAGAAATCAAAACATGGATGTCCATGGGTTAAGTTATGAGAAATGACATAGGGAAATAGTCTTTAACATGCTTACTGAAATATATTTAATACTTTGTGTTGGTGGGGACAGCTTCAAGATACGTGAAGAAACATTGCATGCATCAGGTGTGGTTGTGGCCCAATTTTCAACTGTTCTGATAATTCTTTATACTCCTCTGTCTAAAATCTTGCGGGGGGCATCTAATTGTGGTTTATGGTGAAATGATGATCTTTCCACTTCCAGATTATGGCCCCAACAGTGCTCACAGGAGCCAGTGGCATGAGTAGTTTTTGCAACAATAAGGTTATGAAGGTCTTGAGAGAGCTCATTGTTTTTACCCATCATGAGATGTTTCTTGTGTGACATGTTGGTAATGACACATTTTTATTGGTCATCAGCTGGGACTGAACCAGCTGATATTAATTTGCATGACTGCTTTCTAATTACTGATAGATTTCTGCTGGTGTCGTGACTGTCCATGCATTTTTTGCACCTCGCCTTCTTCATGTGTTCAATAGTTTTCCCCTGTTTTATTTCTTATTAATACACAAAACTTATGGACATCTATGGTTAGATTTCTGTGCATGTGTGATTTGGATTTTCTGTTACTGAAATCTGGTAATAATGTCAATAGCACCTGTTATGGGCTGGTGATTTGTTACACAAGACACACACACACACACACACATTGTGCTGAACAGACAACATTATTACAATTTATTCTGTCTGATATTCTCATATCATGTAAGTACAAGTATCTACAGATTTGGACAAAATAGACCACCTGAAAATCAGCAAAAAAATAGTTCAGCGTAGTATGACTAGTTATAATTTGTATAGACATGCTGCCACACAATAGAATGATGTATGTAAGACAACTGCATTAATGCATTATTCCAAGTATCTATGTGTATTATCTGTGGTTTGGTTATATGAGCGAATTTTGCAAAAAATGGAGATAGAAAGTTCAAAATTCTTCCTTAAATAATTTCCAACCCAGGCTGGTCTTTAACTCATACTGTAAATATATAAGAGCATGCACAAGTGCCTGTTTTCTTGATCCTCCTTTATCAAGTGGCTTTGTGTGTCAGACCACTGGCTCATCTCCAGCAGATTGTCTCAACGAACATCTGCTTTATGTGCAAATGTTTTAACCTGCTCTCTGCCAGCTTCACAGGCAAACCATCTGGAGCATTAGAAGCAATGAAATGAAAATCAATGCTTGTCTCTCTGTCCTTACCAAGTTGGAAGTGCATTGTACATTGGCACTATAAAAATGCAATTGAACTGAACAAAGTAATAGTAAAATGCCCAAATATAAATAGTCAAGAGTACAGCTAAATATAAATACCCTAAATTGTATAATTTGGAATAACCTTGTAATTTGTAAGTAAACGGTGAGTGTGATGGAAGATCAGATTAAATCACCAGGGAATTCCATACAGGGACAAGAGTCCAGTAATTATAAGAGCTTGTCTCTTAAGATTGGTAATTGGGTTTACCCTGATGAACTACGGAAGAATGTAATCGAATCTGCTGGATGGAATGCTTCCCATTTTCTATGTAGAAAGGTTGTGTATGTGTGTGGACAGCTGATTGGTCTCTACAATTATCATGGTTTTGGTGCATTTTTATTGATGGTGCTAAATTCTCTCTTGTAGCATTGTTAGTGGTATTTTATCTGCATGTTACACGCACATGTCCCATAAACACTGCTGTTTAATGATTAATGCTTAACATTTCTTTTATAGCCATCTCTTTTCTGTGTGTGCTCAGCTAATTTACTGGACCCTCCTTCATAATTATCTGAAAATGAAATAATATTTTGGAGTAAATTAGATGGATGTTTCCAAGAAAGGCCTATGCTGTTTGTTAATTGTAATAAGAGGAATTTGTTAACAAGTGTCTGTTTGGTGGATTCAAGTTTGACTAAAATAAAATGGGAAGTTTAACTTGGATTGAACCAAAAGAACTTCCTGTTTTTTCACTATTCTGGTTGTAAATCCATGTAACCCGTTTTAGTCCTGATTTTCAGTACACAGTGAACATCATGTATCAGTTAGTAAGTTTCTGTTCACATACGCACGTTGGTTGGAAAGATATTCATGAATATGAGCTTCAGTAACTTATAAGAAATTAAGTACAAATACGAGCAGTGCCTATTTCTTATTGTAGTAGACAATTAGTTTTTTATTCTAAAACAATAGTGACTTTTACTCAGTTGTATCACCTAAATCATTTCAAATATCTTCGTTTCGTTATACTTCAACAAGCAATTTGATAAATGGTTATATTTTCTAGATCAAAGACTTGGCTGACAAGGTAATTTAAATGAAAATGAACCATCCCTGGAAATGCATTAAGCATTTTGCCCAAGCAACACACACAAACTAATCATGAGAAATACTCGAAAGCAGAATGTGATGTATAAAAGTTTATATGTGGAATTTGTGGCTAATGTTTTCTCTCTGTAGGCAAAGAACCTAATTGTAGTGAGACAGTTTAGTTTCCTGTACGTTAAAATTTAAAGTTCTTTTCTAATTCCAAATTGTTCAATTATTTTAGTTATTTTAGTAGAACAACCTTCTTCATCTCCTTCTTTTTGTTTGCAATCCCTGCAGCCATTGAAACACAGAGCACCAGTTCTGAGGAACTTGTCCCCAGCCCACCATCCCCACCACCCCCTCCTAGGGTGTACAAGCCCTGCTTCGTCTGCCAGGACAAATCCTCTGGATACCACTATGGTGTCAGTGCCTGTGAGGGCTGCAAGGTAGGACTCTTGTACTTGGTCACACAAAGTAATGAGCTTTTTTGTTTCTCTGCCATGCTGAGTCCAGGGTTATTTTTGCTGAAGAGCATTACACACAGTTGCCTTTGTTTTTGCCTTTTGAGAACCTTGTGATGGATTTTTTTGTTTCTTAATTGTTAATTTTAAACCTATTTTTTTCCATTGTGGGTGCCATGTTGCCTCGTAAGTAACAGCAAGACTGAGAGACAAAGATACAGTGCTATGAAAAAAAGTATTTGCCCCCTTCCTATTTTTTTTTATTAAAATATTTATTTTCTCTTTTCTTTTTGCACATTTGTCACATGTTTCAGGTCATCAAACAAAGTTTCATGATAGACAAAGATAACCTGAGTAAATAAAAAATGCAATGATTTTTTTGTTAAGTGAAAAAACTATCCAGGACTACCTGGCCCTATGTGAAAAAGCAATGGTCCCTTAAGTGATTGTGGCAGCACGAACTGCAATCAAGCATTTGCAGTAACTGGACATTGTTTTAATTCTGCCACATTTGAGGGTTGTTTAAGGTCATGTCTAGGCAACTCCAAAGCCTTTAAGAGGTGGATTCGCTGGTGTTCATGCTCCTGCTGTAAAACCCAAGCACGTGTAAGTCTTTGAGGAGTTTCTGGTAGAGAGCAGAATTCATGGTTCCATCACTTATGGCTAGTTGTTTAGGCCCTGTCCCAAATCATCATGCTACCACCACCATGTTTGACTCTTAGTGTAATGTTCTTTTATGATATGCTATGGTCATTTTATTCCTGATAGAATGGGATTCAAACTTCCAAAAAGTTGTTGTCTTTTCAGTCCACAGACAATTTTCCCAAACGTCTTAGAGATTATCAAGATTTTTTTTTCTTGATTCAAATGTGCGACAGCAATGGTTTTCACCTTGGAATTCTGTCAATATCCCAGTCTCTTTCTTCTTGCTGAATTGTGAACGATGACTGTGACTGCTTAACTGAGACTGAGGCCCTTGGATGTTGTGTTGGTTCTTTTGTGAGCTCCTGGAGGAGCTGTTGATTTGCTATTTGAGCTCTTTGTTTTTAGGACAACGACTCCTGGGAAGATTCAACACTATTCCACATTTTCTCCATTGTCAGGCCTGGGTGTTTCCAAATTATGGTCACGTCCAAATTCATGTGCTGCATCCTCCTGAGGCCGCATTTGTAGACCGATTACGTCACAGCGACGCGCCGAAGGCTGTCCAAATTCGTAGACTCCTCCGAATGCAGCCGACAAATGCGTCCTCCTTTTCCCCGAATTTGAAGGATGGGTTGGGTGTGTCGCTACCTGATCCGTACCGGAAACCCGATCGGTACCCCGCATGCGCAAATCTTACGTCACTTCCTCTCTTTGCCAACATTGCGACATTCAATATATTTGAATGATACGGTTAGAGCCCAGTTAGCTCCTAGCATTTCTCAACAGCTCTGCTTCCTTTTCGACTACCGGGACATTTAAACAATGGATAATCCGTATCCGCAACAAATTTTTGCTTTTCTCCTCAACAGAGAGCGTTCCCCGATTGAACAACAGCGCCGTAAAATAAGAAGAATGGCGCCTAATTACAGAGTTAATAACACAGACTTTGTAATATGTCACGTGAAGATTCATCAGCCAGATGAAGTGTTTACTGACAATCGACAGTGATAGCGGACATTATCATCACTATTCCAACAATCCTCTCCACACAGACAAGCATAAACACACTCGACTATCACTAAATCAAATTTAACACACGTTTGTAATGACGCTAATTCAGTTTACGATAGGGTTCATTCGCTCGGTCAGCAGGTGGCATATCCTCGTACACTGGGGAGTAAACTGCCATTAAACGAACAGAAGAAGAAGAAGAAGAAAACCCCTGCACATGCGCGGTATGGATCGGGTAGACCCGATTTGTACGGTCTGACTTTGCACATGCGCAGTAAGGATCGGGGAGTCCTGAGCCGTAACTATCTTTTTATTTTTCGTTTTTGTCTACATTATATTAAATGTTTCATTATCGGAAACATTTTAAGAGATACTCATTATTCTTAACATCTTAACAGAGACTCTGACCCGTAACTATTGTAAAACGCTTCGACCGGAAGTAGAAGCCTTTCGCGCATGCGGGGTACTGATCGGGTTTCCGGTACGGATCAGGTAGTGACAGGGTGTGTCCTTTGTGGCCCACTATATCCCAGAATTCATAGCGCGGCCCAGCCAAACTCCAGTTTCCGGCAATGGCGGCCGCTACCAAGTTTTAAAATTACTCTTATTAATCTTTCTGGGTCACAAAATAAACTTTTAACATATTTTCAGGCGAGAATGTGGGTGTGTAAACTTCAAATATCTGCTTGGTTTATCAAGATATCGCATATTTGCAAAAGTGTGCCGACGTTTTCGGAGACGTCTGTTACCCACCTGCTCGATAGCTAGCCGAGAGCTTGAGGGTCACTGAAGCCGCCGAGAACGGCACAACTCCCGGCACATCATTTTCAGATCACTGCGGACTTTCGCTACTCGGGTTAAACGTAATATATAAGTCACTTAGACAACCTAAAAATGATATTGTTTGGCTTTTTTAAGTGTTTTATTTGTTCGTGAGTAAATCGGTTTGGCTGAGACTAAAGTTATTAGATGAGATTAGATAAAATAAAACTTTATTAATCCCCCGGGTGGGTTCCTCCTTGGTTTTCACACAGCTGAATAAACGTCAAACAGAAAACTCATTAATCAGAAGTGTGAGATGGTCGAGAATTTATGCCAGTGTCCTGTTATATTTTAGATAGCACAGAGCAGACGGACGAGTTTATTAAACTCCACCGAGACAGCGGTGACGCAGATCTGAAGGCTAGACCGTCCAATTCCACGGCTGTTTACTTCCTACCCGACCTTCTGAGGATCTGGCCCACGTAGACCGCAAAGGCCGGTTCCTCAGGAGGATGCAGCCCATGAATTTGGACACGACCTATGTGATTAATCAAAGTTAATTTGTGATTTAACAAATGTGTGAAAATAATAATTTCTGTAGTGTATAGATTTTTAGTTTTGTTTATGTTGGTTTTCAAAGCCTTAAACGCCATGAAGTAATTTTTTTATATATCTGCAGGAATAAAAAGATGTTAAGTGAGAAAATCTGATTGTTTTCCTAATTTGAGTCTACCACTCCTTCGTCACACAAGTGTATTCGTGCCCCGTCTCTGTCTGCCACTGTTCTACTTTTAGAAACTCCTCCCAACATCGGCTCTGGCAGCACTTGTCCGTCTTCTGACACTTTCATATCTGTTGCTAGGCAACTGCTCACACCTGCATGCAGATAGACACATATACAAACAATATTCAGTAGGCCTGGAGTTTGGTGTGCTTCTTTAACGTTTCTACTGGATTGATGTACAGTACTGTTAGTAGGAGCAGTAACAGAGTAATATGATTTAATATTTTCTGAGGAATCCACATGTATTTGTTGAAGGTGGGCTGTACTATTTCTTGTCAAGTTCTGCAGTTTTCCTTTCCATGCAGTCCAACTACGTGATGACCTCTCCCCCTCCTCTCTTTGTAACTGAAGCAGTGGTATGAGAAGGATTTTCGGAGTTAGACAAGCGGTGATCCAACATGTCCTCATCCCAATGTGTAACATACCGACGACTGTGAGAAATCGTCGGTTACGCGCTGGGAATGATAATGCTTTGGGTCAAACTAAGTGCTGTGTAGGCTCCTATTACATCTATGTCTCATCATAAAGATCTGTCATGACCTCTGACCTTCTTGCTGTGACCTTGATTTAAGGAAAGCTCACATTAAGTGCGGCATCACACAAGAAGTATGGAAAACAAGAAGAAACAAAAGAAAATGAAATCAGGAATGGAGCATGTCCTTTTTCACAGTGTTACTAACTCTGATGTTAAAGTAGTTAAAATCATGGCCGCATGTTTTGGGGTTTTTTTGTATTCTATTTGTTACAATGAATCTTTCTGTCTCAGTGACAAAAGCTTTTTTCCCTGCAGTGCATGGGGCAAGCCCCCTCTTATAGGCTGGTGCAACCAAGCATGCAGTACAGCTGCAGGCTTCAGGCCAACAAAGAAGACGTTTTACTGCTCAGTGAATGTGCCAGTTAGAGCCACAGATACAGTCAAAAGCAGACAGTGGGAGATTCTGTGTGTAGGCCCGGTGGAGAAATGTTTGAGTAAACTTTTAAAAGTCTTCTATGAAATCTGGGAAACAGACACTATCTCTACTTTTAAGATTGGGCTTCAAACTTTTCTTTTTGATAAAGCATATAGTTAGTGCTGGATCAGGTGACCCTGAATCCTCCCTTAGCTATGCTGCAATAGACGTAGGCGGCTGGGCACTTCCCATAATCCACTGAGTATTTCTTCGCACACCTTTTCATTCACCATGTATTGTGTATACACTAGTGGTGCAACGGATCACGGTTGATCCGATATCCGAACCGATCCCACTCCACGGTTCGGCACGCACGTGATCCGAAGATTCGAAAAAGAAAAAAAGAGTATCTGTATGGTGCGCGTGGTGGGTCTGTCAAGCGGTAGCTATGGCCAGCGCTAGAGGTCCAAGTGGAGGAGCAGAGGAGTTTGCGGCATTTAAGCAGCCCTTTGCTGCCCAGTCCGACCGGGCTAAAGCTATTACAGAAGCTGTTGGGGTGTTTAGCTGCAGACAGGAGGCCGTATTCTGTTGTGCAAAACAAGGGGTTTAAACTGTGATGAACGTGCTTGAGCCACGCTATGATATCTCGTTGCGCGTCCACTTTAGTGACAAGATCGTTCCAAGCATGTATGAGCAGGAGAAGTTTAAAGTTATGGCTGAACTGTCCCAGGCATCTTCTGTTGCCCAACTACGACCTCCAGGGCAACGGAAAGCCACGTGACCGTGACCGCTCGTTATATCACAGCAGAGTGGTAGATACAAAGCCCTGCACTGCCCTATAGATTACATTAGATTAGATGAAACTTTATTTATCCCTCGGGTGGGTTCCTCCGGGAAATTCAGTTTCCAGTAGCACAGCACCGACAGAAGTTACAGAATGTGAGCAGAAATATACCATATATACACACATATAAATACAGAGTATACAAAAGGGATAAATAGAATAAAAAGGAATAAGAATACAAGAGAACGGCACATTTCAAGTATTGTGAGTCTATTACACCGTTGGATATTAACAAAAACTATTGCACAGTGAAAAGGCACTACAGCTTACTTGTTCCCCCCTCCTTTGTCCCCGTTTCCCCTCCCTCTCCCCTCCAGAGAGGAGTTAAACAGTTTGTTGGCGTGTGGGGCTTTTTAAGTCTGCTGGTCCTTGACTTTGGGAGAAGCAACCTGTCACTGAACAGACTCCTCTGGTTGTTTATGGCCGTGTGCAGAGGATGCAGAGGATGCCCAACATGGTCCATAATGTCCATATTGCACCTTAATTTGTTTTTATATAAGTGTGTGGAATGAGTCTTCAGTTGAATGTTTTTTAATAGGCAAAAAAAATACTTAAATAAGTAAATGGCGAGTTGAAATTTTGTCTTTTTTTTCTATTTTTAAAGATCCGAAAATTGATCCGATCCGTGTCTTAAAACCGTGATCCGATCCGAACCGTGAGATTTTTGATCCGTTGCACCACTAGTATACACCATTCTGAATTTATTTACTTGATCTTATTAATCGCTGACCCTCTTCCACAGTGTGTGTTTGGCCTTGTCTTCCTACCCTCACTCGAAAATTGGTTGGGCCAGATGGCCACCCATCCCTGAGGCTGGTTCTCCTGGAAATTTTTTCCTGTTAAAAGAGAGTTTTTCCTTCCCATTGTCACCAGGTGCTTACACAAAGGGAGTCTTTTGACTGTTGGGGTTTCTCTCTATTGCTGTAGGGTCTTTACTTTACAATATAAAACCCGTTGAGGCAACTTTCCTTTTGATTTTGGTGCTATGTAAATAAAGTTGAATTGTTTTGAAATTGTCACAACAGCCCTGTGCATGCTCTCCTTCTCCTTTCTCCTTCCAAAGATTACAAAGTATATTTTAGGTGAATTGATTTTTGTTAGAATTATTATTATTAGTAGTAGTAGTATTGTTATTACATTCTGTTTTTGCTTTGCTCCTACTAAATTTCTTACAGTTAAAGTCTAAATTGTGGATATTTCCTTTTTAACCCTGTGTGAAACACTAAAGGTAACAACAGAGTATTAATCCATTTTAGTGTGAATAGCTGGTCCAGGTTACTCTAGCCCATTAAAATGAACAGAGCCCTGGGGCCTATTGGCCAGGCCCCTAACTTTAACCCAGTTATTACCAGGTGCCCCGATCTAGGGGGGAGCTACGGAAACAGGTGTGGGTGATAGATACTGGGCTTGCAAGGCTACTCAGGTTCCCGGCTTTTATTAGAGCAGGCTGGGTAGACGCCTGGGAGAGAGAGATAATTAGACATGGGCGAGTCCCCTCACCCATCCATTGGCTCTATTAACTCTGCATTACCTGCTGGGTAATACTCACAGGGTCAGATTAGGGTTAGTTCAAAACAAGAGCCGATCCAGACTTGCTGCATTGGGGTGCTTGTCCCACCAGATCAGACACCACATTTCTTAATGTTGTCTGTGATCTTCCTCTTTTCCTCTTACCTGGCAGCTCCATATTCAACATCATTTTCTAACACATCCACCGTCCTTTCTCCACACATGTCCAAACCATCTCAGCCATGCAGGAAAAAGATCCAGTATTAAAACCTGAAGCAGCTTAGGTCCTCAGGTAAGACAATATCTTCATTTCACACCTGTTCACTGTTGATGTCATGTATGTGCACATGTTTCAGTGTTACTCTCAGACTAATGTTCAGAGAAACACATGGCCGAGGGGTGTACTACAAAAGACGTTTGTCACCCAAGCTTCCATTAGCTGGTTCAACAAAGACTAAAAGCCCAATATATTGTAATAGGTAGCATTATGGTTATCAGCTTTCACTGTTAACCCAGGCTTTCATCAGGATCACGCTTCTTCAGCACAGTTGTGTATTGATATGTACTTTTACATGATATGTATTTGTTTTTTGATAGAAACTCTGTATAATGTCATATTTTTGTAGAATGGAGACAAAAGGTTGTTGGTGCAGGATAGGCTGCACGCCCATCTCTAAGGTTTATAGAGATTGGTCAGAAAAAAGAAAAATATGCAGTGAGTAGCAGTTTTCTGGGCGGAAATGACTTGTGCATGCCAGAGGTCAGAGGGGAATGCACTGTTTATTAAAACAAATGGTTGCAAATGTCCTTGGTGATATTGGTAGCATGAGATGGTACAAGCAGTCCATTAAAGTCACGCATGTAGTCCAGTTCAATCAGGAAGTCCATAGCTACAGTTGCAAGGTTTGCTGTGTCTCTAAGCACAGTGTGGTAGAAACAGTAGGAGGCAACTACACAAGGAGAACAGGAAGAACAGGGCAGGAACGATCTTCATGTTATATGTTAGAACTTCTGATGTCTAGATTTTTAATCATACTGATTATTTCGTAGTTTATGTAACTGCAAGTTACAGACCAATGAACATGTGTGGGAAAACAACGTTAATAGATGGTGGTTGTCCTTCTTGCAGTGTGTGATTGTGTTATAACTCTGTCTTGGCAGGGCTACTGTGTTAGCAGAGCTGATTTGAATTGTTAAAATCGGGTGCAGGCATATGGGCTTCCAGAAGCACATGCATATGCAAAAGATGACAATGTCTTCTGTATTGACCCAAAGTCACATTCAGTCACTCCTTACACTCCCTGCTGAGAAGGGACATGTCCTTCTGAAACTGAAGGTGAAATATCTACAACTTTCCAAGAGTGTTAAACTGCCGACTGTCAGTTTTCCTTTACATGCAAACCCTTATGTTTAGAAATGTGAGCCCTTTTATTTATAATCAAGTACCACGTCCTTTTCATGGAACAAGAATCTTTAAGGGATGGTCACAAAAAAGGAAATAGGTGCAACACATGTTGTAATTACCGTGTCACATAGGAAAACAACAGTTTCTGTTGAAGTAGTTAAAGAACTATTTATATATAAAGAGAATATTTAGAGTTTTCAAAAGTAGAATGGGAGGCAGAGCTTTAAGCTATCAGCCCCCTCTGCTGTAGAGCAATCTCCTAGTTTAGATTTGGGAGAAAGACACCCTCTCTACTTTCAAGGCATTAAACCTTCAGGTGACCCTGAACCATCCCTTAGTGGTGGGTGCTTTTATTCTGTCTCTATTTAATATGTTTAACTTTTTTATATTTTCATACAGTGTTGAGTTAGCAAAATGTTGTTCTTTGTACACTCAGTGTAGTAAAGCAGTTCTTCCACCCTTTTCCTACTCAGTTTTCCCCAACGTTCCTCGGAATGCTTTTGAAGTTCTGCCTGAGGTGGGAGTTAAAGATCTCACGAACGGTGGCCTCTGTCAGGCGCTCTCAGCTCACCTTCACAATACATTTACTGAAGGTTTGCCAGGTCTGTCCGGCATCCTCCGCTGCCACCTGATCCAACTTATCACCAGGTGGTGATCAGGTGATAGCTCGGCTCGTCTCTTCACCTGAGTGTCCAGAACATACAGCTGCAGATCAGATGAAACAAATACACAGTTGTGGACCTGGGTGTCCTGGTGGCACATGCATTTATGGAGAGTCTCATGATTTAACATAGTCTTCATTGTGGATATTAGTTCAAATTTTATTAATATTAATATTGATAATATATAGTTATTAATATTAGTTCAAATGTCAAATATGTATTTTTCATGAAATGTTATCTTGACTTTCATTGTATTAATTGTAAGAATCAAAGCCTAGATAAATAAATCCTAAGACACAAATATGACCAGCTACCACAACAGTTAAATCAGTATTCTCAGTTCGCCATAAAGAAAGATGGGTTGAACTTGTAAATGTGTCACGAGTGCTGACAGGTGTTTGGGGATGAAGACAAAACTTTGAGTCGTTAGACTGCTCACCCCCTCCCTTCTGTTTGTTGGGTTCTGGAGCGTCGACACAATAGGATGTTTGATGGAACTGGTTTGACAAGCGAGAGACCTTAACCTCGTCTCTTTGTGAACTCTCTCTGCTCTGTGTTCCACCTTCAAATCCACAGAAGGGAAGAACCTCACCCACAGCTATTTTAGATTTTTAGGTTCAAAGTTAGGACTCAGCTTCCTATCGATTTTACTGGATGTATGCTCACTGACATGCCAGCATGGCAAAACCCAGGAAATCATCCAGGCTGACACCTAAAATCGTATTTTTTCGTAAGTATAACAGGTGTTCACATTCATCCATCCATCCATCCATCCTCTTCCACTTATCCTTATCAGGGCGTCAGGTATGAGCTGGGATGATCAAAACCAATCTGTCTTTTAATTTCTTTACGTGGTCTTGAAGAATATTTCTTCAGTCTTTATGGAGGACACTCCAGAGGTCATCTTTGGATGCTACAGTTTGAATCTATTTTGGCATACCTCAGCCTTTTTCTCCTATTTTCCTTCAAATGGCTTCTTGACAGCCAGCTTTCCACTGAAAACACTGCTGCTGATGCCATGGCAAACAATGGGAGATGCATTTCCCAGGTCTTGTGATGGGTCGATGCTGCATTTTTTCCTACTTCTTGAAGACATGATTTTCAAATGCTACTTATCTGCGTTAGAGTTTTTTCTTTTGAGACATATCTTGTTATTGCAAAAATACAATTGTATTCCCATTAAACTGTCTTATCTTTGGGATTTTCATACATTCAACTAAAGAAATGGGAACAAAATATATGTTTTTGCAACAACAAATTGTTTTTTTCTGCCATTAAGTCAGGTGTGTTCTGTTATTCTTAAATAATTCATGTCAGTGTTCAGTGGTTCAACAAATGGTCAGGTAAACACTGGACTGAAAATAAATGAAAAAGAAATCAAAGTTCAAAGAAAAATGTAGAATTATTGCCCGAGACCACTGTTGCACAGTACTATGAAACATTTATTTGTGTTGTAAATGTATATCTGAGGTACTGTGAGTGTCACAAAACCCTACTCTTTTCAGAGGGTGTTTTGCATATTGGGGTGGCTGTAGCTCAGGAAGTACAGTAGTTTATCTAAGACTGGTGCTTTGAACCCTGGCTGCTCCGTGCCCAGAGTATCCTTGGCCAAGATACTGAATCCCAAGCTGCTCTCCGATTTGTTCACTGGAGTTTAAATGTCAGATAGGCAACACCTAGGTGCAAAAAAAGTGTTTGTGTCAATGGGTGAATGAAGCATGTTGCGTAAGTGCTTTGAGGAGAAAAATGCTTTAGAATAACCAATCCATATTTGTGGTTTTAGATATCCTGCTGACTAACAAACACATAAACAGGAGTGATGGATGGATGGATACATGTATATAAATGTGGTAACAATACTGCATCCGTGTATTTCTGTACTGATTTCAAATCGGCCTATTAGTTAACTGTACACTGCTAATCAGCTGTATTTGCTTTGGGGTTAATGAAAATAACAGGTGCACTAGGGGAACAACAATGAGACAAACAGGAATGGCTTTACAGCTGGAGACCACTGACACACTTTCCTTTTCTGTCTGTTTTTTTCACTAGCTTTGCATTTGGTCAAGGTCAGGGTCACTACTAGTAGCTTGAGGTGATAGAATAACCACCAGTAAGCCACTTGTGTAAATGGCTCTGACCAAGCAATCAGAAATATACTCCATGAGCGTGGCTGAGGGCCTGACATCCTCTAGTGGGTCCTGTGCTTATTATCTGGCACCATATCGCCCGATTGGCATTTGCCATAAAGCACCAGGTCCAACACCGGCTGAGTACACATGGCAGACGTGAAAGTTACCTGTAACATCGTTCGCAGTGGTTGGTTTGGTGGCGGGTTAGTGATGGTCTGGGGAGGCATATCCATGGATGGAAACAAAGACCTCTACAGGCTAGGCAACAGGACCCTGACTGCCCACTGCTTCACTGAGTGAATGGGTCAAATGCAGAGAGAGTAATTTCCCCACAGGGATCAATAAAATATACATTATTATTATTATTATAATCTTTGACCCACTGTCAGACCTTACACCGGCGGGTTCCTTATGTGGCTAGAGTATGCAGGCACTTCCCGGAGGATGAAGGATATTTGACCCACACTTGCCTGATCCCAATCCAATAGAACATCTCTGGGACATCATGTTTTAGTCCAACTGACGCTGCCAGGAGCTCAGTGATATCCTGGGCCAGATGTGTGTGTGTCCCACGACAACATCTGTCGTCTCATCAGGATCACGTCCTGATATTGCAAAACGGACTAGCCTGCTGCATCACTTTTTCACTTTGATTGGTGAGGTGTCTTTGAATTCATCAGACACTTGCGATCCCATGTGTTCTGAAGTGCTCCTTTCTTATTATGACTGCTCTGCACTGCAGCCTCTTCTTCCAATTTCCTCTTTATATCATTAGTTACTCCCTGCAGTCAGCTTCTGTCGCAGAATGGAGATGAAGAGGTCAGTTGTGTCAATAGTTTACTGCAGAGCCAAAAGAGGACATGAATCTGCTCGGGCCTTTCTCTGCCTGTCACCATAATCTCTCTCTTACAGTCTCTCTCACTCTGTGCTAACACACACTCCGTAATGTGATTTGTCAACGTTGTATAACATACAATAAGCCCAGGCAGTAATAGAGAGGAAGAAATAAAATGGAGAAGGTCAAAATGTCAGAGCTGTGTCAGGAAATAGATGCAGTGGTGTGAAAAAATGTGTCCCTTTTTTTGTCACACTTAAATATTTTAGATCATCAAACAAATGTAAATATTAGACAAACACAAGTAAACACAAAATGCAGTTTATAAAAGAAGGTGTTTATTGTTAAGGGGGGAAAAACCCAAACCTGACCTCAAACATTTAAGTGTAATAAACATGCAAAAAAATAGGACATCAGG
Organism: Perissodus microlepis; assembly: GCF_051167445.1. Lineage (NCBI taxonomy): Eukaryota > Metazoa > Chordata > Actinopteri > Cichliformes > Cichlidae > Perissodus > Perissodus microlepis. The sequence continues at coordinate 1,538,392 of NC_140481.1, forward strand.
AAGAGGGCCGACACATTTTTACAAGACCGCATGATTTATCTCTCCTCTCCTTAGTGCAGCTCACTTCTTGTCTGTTTGATCTCTGGCACTGTGTGAATACACACACAGGCTGAGACATTTATTCTGGTAACAACATAATGACATCAGGTCAGCTTCAAGCTAACAAGTTCTATAAAACAAAGAAAGAAACAGCAATCCTATTTATATGTGACCAGTCTACAACAGCAAACACACTGTGAAAGAAATGAACTGCTGCTGGTTAACATATTTATAACAGGATATATCAGTAAAATAATAAAGTATGCATGGACATAATCTGAAGTGAAGTTTTTTTTAGGTCTTCCAACTTTCTCCCATAGTACAAAGACATGCATGTTCGGTTAATTGGTGATTATGGCCATTGGTGGGTATGTGAGCTGGATAAAGTGGTTATAGATAGTATGTAGAATATTCTGTGTGTATTTATGTGTGAATATGGGTCCTTCTCTCAGTGACCAGTAAGAATGAAAAATATATAAAATGCAGGTCCGTTTCTAATTCCTTTTAGTGGGCAGCACAATAATGATGCATCCATCCATCATCCATCCATCCATCCATCCATCCATCCATCCATCATCCATCGATCATCCATCCATCCATCCATCCATCATCCATCGATCATCCATCCATCCATCCATCCATCATCCATCGATCATCCATCCATCCATCCATCCATCATCCATCCATCCATCCATCCATCCATCATCCATCGATCATCCATCCATCCATCATCCATCGATCATCCATCCATCATCCATCCATCATCCATCGATCATCCATCCATCCATCCATCCATCCATCCATCCATCCATTCTCATATAATAAATACTTGTTACTATTAATACAGAAGCTAACTGATTTCAAGATGTAATTGCATCCTTATCAGAAAATCAAATCAAATTTACAGCGTGTAGTGGAACTGACCAAAAAACACAAGTCTTTCAAAATTACCTGCGCTTTGGTTTGCAAACAACATCTGTCAAGAAAAGAACCTAAACCATTTGATTGTATTTACATTCCATATTCAAATATATTTTTAAAGTAAACATTTTTTCATTAATGAATTAATACAGTATTTTATATAATTTCATTTTAAATATGAAAAATATTATGATAGCCTTGAAATAGTATGGTCTAGTACACTTCGTTTCTTTGTGTTTCTCTGTGTAAAACAAACAATGCTGGAGCTGCTACAAAGTTTCACATGATGCTTCACATCAGAGTTTGTTGATGAGGCCGTTGGCTGGATGATTCCTGCTAACTTTGTCCAAGTAAAGGTTTTAACGGTGATTAAACCCACAGACCTACAGTAATACATATGAATACATTAGATTCATATGTATAGGACTGTAGCTTTCACAGCATCTTTGATATTACTGGGGAGGCTCGCGGCTCTCCAACGGGAGATCGAGAGACCAGTGTCAGAGTGTTAAAGAGTAGCTTGAAATTTGGAGCTGCTCACATAAAGGAGAAATCAACAATATTCAACATATGGACACCACGGCGCCAGCTGCTCAGGCCCAAGGCTGGAGCCGATCAACAACTCCCTGATAACGACTGTGTGATGACTATTCTTCCCATCCCATGCAAGGCCACCTGGATTGGGTAGCAGACTGTTTACTTAGCCTGATAGGGCGAAGGACACTGTCTCAGCTGAACAATGGACACGCACACACATACACTTACACTGATAAGCACTCATACATCCCCCGTCCCCTTCCAACGCCTTAGATGCTTGTTGCCTCCTGGGAACACGAGGCGGGTCTGGGCCCGCGCTGGAGAGTCGGCGCAGTGGCAGGATGACTGCTGTGTTGCCTGGGTGAACTCCTTATCCCCCTACCCAACCCTGTTGCTGGTCACATGCTCTATAATGTTGTACTGTGGACATTTATGTGCTTTCTGTGCAGAGGAGTTTTTTTTGTTTCCTGTTCTCATGCTGTCCTCCTGTAGCCCAGCATGAGTAGAGGTCTCTTTTTTTCCTCTTGTACCTTTCCCGCTGTAGTGTACATTTCAGTGTTTTTTTTCTGTAATGCAACCGTTCTCTGACTTGTATCCCCATGTGATGTCTGTGTTGTATGTGTAAGGTCGGGGGGCGGGTTCATTCCACTGCAGGGCAACCTGCCACTGCATGTGGCAAATAAACTTTGAACTTGAACTTGATTACTTGATATTAAGTGGTTATTACTTTGGTAATTGCATAGTGACAACTTTACCACATTATTACGCTCCTGTTTTCCCCTTGTTACTGTACTATTACCCCTTTATTACTGAGCAGTAATAGAAAGTGTTACCATAATGTCTATATTTGCTAAAGTTGCATGTGTCCTGGTGTCACATAATTGAGTTTGGTCATTATTTTGTGTTCATGTGGCAGAATGTTAAAGCTACGAAAATCAATAATTTTCATACTAAAATGTCTCAAATAAGTCTATTGAGCTCAGACAGGAATTAGATCTTTGGTTGCTTTGGTTAGTGTACACTTTGTGCGTAGATTCTCATTAGGAGAGAGATTTTTTTATATAAATTAATAACTAAAAGAACAAAATAAAATAAAAACTATCCTGTTCTTTACCTAACTAGAAGCGAATGGCAGACAAAGCTAAGAAATAAAATAAAAAACATATTTTTTGGAAATACATAGATTAGTTGGGTAGATGAATCTGAAAGTCTATAAGATGTTTTATCAAAGTGGTAGGTGTGTAAAGGCATAATCTAAATTATTATCAGTTAGAATTACCTAGTAAGAAAAATTTAAATCTGTCACCACAACAAAAGTACCAAAAAGATTTGGCCTGTTATTGTAAAGAAGTACGTTGGACAGGTCGGCAATAGCTTTGAACACAAATAATCTAATCTAGTTTGAGTCTATGCAGAGTGTGTTTATGTGTAACTGAGCACAGCTGAGTGTGAGGTAGCCTAAAGATGGCTTCTGATCACTATTAGGGCCCTCGGCAGGTCCAGGCCGAAAGACAAGCCCAGAATGGCCAGAACAGTAGGGCCACAGTGGGATGTCTGTGGGACCGGGTGATCTGAAACCTCTTTATTCTCTCTGTTGTCTTTTGATGGCTCACGCTTAGTCTCTGGTTCTCTGTTGCAGCTATTCAAAGCAGGCTGGGTGAGTCACACGGGTCCTCTGCCGAGGACTCCAATTAACTTTCTCTCCTTTCCTTCCTGCTCCTGTTCCCGTTGTATTTCTTGCTCTTTCTTTGATTTGACCCTTATTCGGTTTCCTGTCTCTACTGTATCTCCTGGTCTAATTACAGTTCTTGGATGCTCAGGTGGATAAATATGCTCTGATTGGGTTGGCAGGTGTGGTGTGGAGATAAATAGAAGAGCAGAGGCTGTGCCCTTTTTCTGTGTTAGTTGGTGACTGGTGATTTGTCTGTGCCTTATCTGTTTAAGTTTCGTGTTTTCCACACTAACAATGCAGGTCTTTGTGCTTGTGTACCTTTTCTGTCTTCTTGTTTTGTATTTTCAGTTGATATGGCTGATGAACCATCAACATTTCAGCCCTTTTTTGTGTTTACAAAAAAGCTTTTAGCTTCTACAAACCCCAAAGTGCACAAAGACAATGACTTTGATGCACTGTACTTGTAATGTCAGGTTAATTTTACAGTGGCGGTAGGTGTTGATGTGATCGTGAATGGTTGTATGTAACTGATTTGAAATCCAGTCAAGGTTTACCTTGACTTTTGCCCAGTGGTAGCTGGGACAGGCTCTACAGAGTTATGATTATATGATTATAATATGATTATAATATGCCCATAACTTTAGGCAATTAGTTTGGAAGGGAATTAATTAAACTACAAATTCTCAAAGCTGCAACAGTTCAAGGACCCAGTGGTTGGTGAACCCAGATGGTGTGTGTTCAGTAGAGTCTCAATATGGACCTTATGTGATCGTAAGCCTTAGATAGGCAACAACGTTTTGCATAATAGCTTTAAAGACATGAATAAAAACAAATTGCAGACTCAAATTTAGTTGAAGCTCTTCATTTTTGACCAAACATTGACCCCAGGTTAAAAACAACCACAGAAAGAACTCAAAGTGTCTAAAAGAAAAAGGTGGCAATGCACTCTCTAGACGAACATGAGAAAAATGCAAAAACAGCCACAGAAAAACACAACATAATTTCTTGTCTTCTTACTTTGAGCCAGCCACAGTCCGTCCCTAAAATCAGTGATGTGTGTCACCCCTACACACACACAGACACACACAAACCTCCCCTCTTCCCTCTCTACATGCTACATCTCATTTTTCAGGAACCCCCTGGGTCTCCAATCCCCTCACGTTTTCTGATAGCTGTAAGATGCTGACACGATTAAACATGAATCCTAATACACTGCTGTGCCTCTAATCCCAACAACCCACCCCCACTTATCCCTACCTCTTGGCTGTACTGGATGCTCAAGCAACACAAAACACCATGGCCCAGTGAGGCAAGTGAGATAAACAGCCAGCTGAAGGTAGAACCAGTAAAATAAAGAACAAAAAAGGGAGAGTAAAAGATAAAGCAAGAGTAAATGAGAGGTTGCGCATGAGTCAGAGAAGGGAGAAGGGGTAGGCCAGGTGAGCAAGGGTTGGATTCTATCTAAATATTTAATGGGCAGCACTTTCGTTTTTTAATCTGTAAATGAGAAGGCCTGAGATGTTGAGACCATGGCTGTGACACCCTATCCCTGGCCCATTAAAATAACAAGATGCTCGATACTGATCTTGGTTAAGGTGCAGTATATCAATCCAGGGGGAAGTGGCCTTGTCTCCCAGGTGGCTGGGCCTCTGTCCCTTGTACTCAAAATTATTCATCTCTGCATGGCCTTATCTACCGAATAAAGAGAGCTCTGGTGTGAAGAGGTCCGTTATTGGCATTGCAAACACATTTACCTTTGGAGTGAGTGTTATTTATATCTGTTCAATCAAGCTTAAGGTGCAAGTTATGACATTAGAGCTAAGCTGTTTTTTACACAATAGAATTTTATGTTGCGAAGAAGCCGCTGTTAGTTTTTTGATTTATGGTTATTTCTGACACTTTGTGGATTCCTTTGGGTCAGTTTGGATCTTTCTGTGGTAACTTTGCATTTTGTGGAGATACTTCTTTGTGCTTTTGCAGCTATTTGTGTTCATTTTATGTTATTTGTTCTGGTTTCTTTGTATCCCCTTGTGGTAATAATACAGTTATTGTAGGGGGGGGGCTCTCTTTGTGTTAATTTTTCACTTTTAAAGTTGTTTTATGAATTTTTGTGGTTGTTTTCATATGTTATAGTGCTCCTTTGGTGTATGTTTTTGATGTTTTTACAAAATTTCTATAGATGGCCATGGAATTTTTGAATTGTAAAAGTCCTTTACAGTCTGCTGCACACGTTTCGGTGGTGCATGCAAAAAAAGATTTAAGATTATTTACTGACTCATTTTGGACTATTGCCAGAACAATATATGTAGGCGTGGGAATTTAACGCGTTAATTGCGATTAATTAATTTGAAAAAAATTAACGTGTTTTAAAAAAAATAATGCATTTAATTACACTTTGCATTCCAAGCAAGGGGGAACTTTTGTCAATGCATGATTTTTTGGTATACTGATTACACTGATGCACACATCAGAGCTACAAAGAATCATAAGAAAGAGTGTCGCTTGGACTCATAGGAGGCAAATTTCATTTCAAAAGACTACCCAACAGAAGCCTTGATAAAAGCGTGGTTTGCATACCACCGAAGCATTTCAACCTTACGGTAACATCTAAATGTAAAACATTTAGATGTTACCGTAAGCACAGAAACTGTGGGAGCTGTTAGCGCTAGCAGTCCCAGTTCGGCAGCCCAAACTTGATCAAATGACTGCCTTGATGACTTACAAACTTACAAATTCTCTTGCAAAATGGATTACTCTGGACTGTAGACCACTATCAGTGGTAGAAGATAGGGGGTTAAAAAATGTGCTACAGTTAGAGTCAGGTGATCCAACTTTCTTCAACTGCTGTGCTGAAAGACTATTTCAAATATAATTCAACAACTTTATGACACTGAAAAGAAAGCAAAATGAGATGCATTACAGACAACCCTGCTAATATGGAGGAATTACACCTAGAGCAAACAAGACTGGGGCAACGCAAAGAGCCACTCATACAGGATGTTTCCACACAGTGGAATTCAACACGGGATATGGTTTCTCTCTACTAAAGAATGAAGAGGCTGTTTTTGCTGCTTTAGACAAATAAAAGCACAAACTAGTCATTTTAACAGCTGGTAAAACTTCAAAAGCTGGCAACTGTTCCTGAGCCATGCAGGTAAATTAAACGTTTTTTTTAAACTTTTTAAACTTATTGTTACTGTAACAGCCCTACAGAGCAGAATCTACCATCCACCGGTCTCCCGTTGGGTCCTCTCCATATTTCCTCCACTTTTCTGGCCCCCCTTTCTCTCCATACTGATTTCTCTTCCAGCAGGGCCTTCTCCCGCTCTTTAACCTCCTAGGACCTGGCGTCCATATGTGGACTCTTGTAGAGTAAAATATTCAATTTTACTCTACAAGGGCCTGATATCCACTTACGAGGACATTATACTGCTACTGTTCTATCAAAATTTTAAACGAATATCCTCATCCATATGTGGATCTCATTTTTCTTAGAAACAAAAATCTGGTAATTCTTTATTTTTACATTCATCAGGTCTCAATCAGCCCAAATATCAAAGAGAAATTAAAAATGCATGCCGTGGAAGAGTTCGTGTCTCAGGAGGTTAAACCTCAACAGTTGTTCTTCAAGTTCCTCTAGATCATCTTTCTTTTTCTCTTTCTCCAATTTATACTTATTAAGATGGTGCACCAAGTGTGTCTCCCAGTGATGTGAATCCGCCCCCTTTAAATCAGGGTCATCCAAAATTTTCTCTCTCACCTCCTCTGGAACTCTTCCCAACACTGCTTTCCTGAATCACTCTTGATGGAGACCCCTTGTAGTCGGGTTGTGGCCAGTTTGCTGCAGCCACTTCTCCTTGCTCTTCTCTATATAGTCTCTGGAGTTCTGATCAGGTTTCCACTCCAATTTAATAATTGCAGCAGCATTTGGGTTTGGGTACATCTGTCTAACGGCATTCTCTACTCTCTCCTGCACACAGCAGTAAGGTGTGGCATCAGGAAGATCCACCACCCTATCACCTGCACCTCTTCTAACGATGTTATAGTGATGCATATTCCAGCTATGGCCCTGAAGTCTCCCAGAGCCAGTTGGGTGCCTGAAGCCACTTTATCCAGTTGTCTCAGCCACGCTGCTCCTCCCTCAGTTATTGGAGGCATTATCTGTACTAACCCAATGACATTCCCCACATTAAAAGGCTTGTACCTTCTATCCCCGCCACCCATAGCCACAACGGGGTACTGTCCAGGGCTCTTACTCTCGGTGTCCCAATGGACCTTTCCCCCTTTGGATTGGCTGCGCAGACGAATATAACAACCTTGCTCTTCCTCCTCATGTAGTTCTCTCTGTCCTCGCCTATAAAATCCTTCATACTCTTCAGGTTCTTCAGTCTCACTGAAATTCAGTCGTTTTGTAGGATTCTCATGATTCTCATCATCTTTCACTGCAGCTTTTACCCAACCACCCCACGAATCGTCATCCAACTCTCATTTCTCGCTCCATCACTGGAGTAAACTTCTGACATTTCTCCCGACTCCCCTGCTCCGGACCTCCCTCTAAGTTCTTTACCATTTTCTTAGGGGCCAGGAGCACAGCTGGGGTACTCCCTTTCCCTTTCAAATTCTGCAGCCGGCTCTTAAATATGTCCAAGCTCTCTTCTTCCTCCTGTGCTGGACTGCGCCCTTTGTCTTCCTTCTGTGTCTGAGCTGGAGTGGGTAGTTCTCGAAACGGAACTGGCTCTTCTCCCTCTTCACTTACCTCTCCCTGTGAGGCCTCCTCCAGGCCCCCGCCTGTGGCCATTCCCACTGTGGTGTTGTCTGGGCAAAAAGTCGTGGGTGAAATTTTAAATAAAGTTTAGTTCAAAGGCCTAGGTTGCTTAGTCGGCTCATAATCACAGTTGATGGTCCCCGAGTTGAGCCTCACCACTATGCCGTCCTCTTTCTCCATACTTCTGTCAATAACCACGAAAGTTGGGAAATTTCCTGGACACTGTGGCAGAGCACACTCCACAGGGGGCGCAGTGGGCCGGAACGGTGGAGAGGGGAAACCCTGCTTACCTTTTTCCTCCACCGGCTCCCTCATCCAATGCTCCACCCCCTGGCACCAAACTCCCCATTTCATTAGCTTAGCCCTTCTCTCCTCCTCCTCCTCAAGTTGTTTCTTAATACCCCCTTTCTTCCACACATTTTCCCCTTTCATCTCCTTTGTCAAATTCTTTCCCTTTTCTTCAGAAGCTTTTGCGGCTTCGAACAGTACCTTGCCCAGTGGGCGGCGCGTATCATCTGTCACCCCTTGCTCATCACATATTTCTTTAATTTCTCTTCGTATTTCCAATATTTCCCCATCCTTACCTGTATTATTTCCAGAAATCATGCTCCTCAGAATTTTTCCCAATGGTTTTCCATGTTTCTGTAAGGCAGTGACTGGAATAAGTCACAAGGTGTCGCTGTTGAGCTGCATACGTATGGTAGATCTAAGCAATTTTGACCATTTGTCCTCTGCAGGACACCGTAGTTCAGATTTCTCGTTTGCGCGGGCGCCATCTTGGTTCAGTGTTTACTGTGATTTTTGCGAAGGTAAGCACTGTCAGTGGCGTACTGCATTGGTTTTGTTGAAAATGAAGTGTTCCACTGTGTAAAATAGCGGTTTGTCATTTAAGCCAAGCATATATTTTGTTTATTGAGAGGTTCATGTACTGTCTGATGAGAGTATGAGCAGTTTGTGTGCATGTTCCATTTTGTAATATCTGCTGCAATTTCGGGCTACATTCCCGCTTGTTAGCAGAGCACTCATTCGGGCAAAGTAATGCAAGATGAAGCATTAGCTTTTCAGCTACAGTTTGCTGGTAGTCCTGCTATGTTAGTTTTGTGTCATGCACATTCGTCGACCGAGGAATTTGGACATGATTATTTTTGTTTAATGTGTTTTTTTTATATATTTGTTGTTGGCTTTCACTATGTGTTGATAATCACGCAGTTTTTACTGTGATTTGCGAAGGGCCAGCAGCAGAGTTGGAGTGGTGTTTGCCCCAGCATCTGAATAAACGGCGCCATGCCAAGCCCCCTAACACTGCAGGGAGTGGGCATAATGAATAATCCCTCTGCAGCCGAGCAGACCCTTGAAAGTTCAAAGCATGGGCTGACCCCCCGTTTGCCCCACATGCCACTAGTTGCTGTCCATGACTCTCGAGCTCCCCTCCACTCATCTGCTATAAGCTCGAACACTGTCATGCCCCCTATCGTGAATATGATCCATGCAGGTTTTATAGCCCCACCCGGCACCCATGCCTCAATGCACGTACCAACCTCTGCTTTAGACCCCCAAGTTAGTGGACATCCTGGTATACCCCCCCCCCCCACTCATCAAGTGAAAAATGTCCAAGCCTTCACTGGCAGTGCTGACAGCAAGGTGCTTGTAGAGGACTGGATTCGTGACATGCAGTATCTTCTTGAGGCAATAGAGCTCCCCATTCACCTCCGCTTTTCCACGGTTGTGCGTCACCTAACTGGTGAAGCCCGAAAGCTGGTCCTGAATCTACCTCTCCATGACCAAACACCTGAAAGGGCATTCGAAGAACTGAGAGCAGAGTACGGCAACACACAGAGCTCCTCAAATCTACTAGCGGACTTCTATGAGCGTGTTCAGAGGTCTGGGGAGTCTGCCTGTTCATATGCTATAGCACTGGAGGCAACACTGCGAACTGTGGAAGAAAACCAAAGAGGAGGCAAGCCTTTCCCTGACCGTGACAGTAAACTCACCCGGCAGTTCATACGGGGGATTAATGATGAGGATGTGTATGCGAGGATCTCGCCAATGAAGCCCCGGCTTTTGAGTTTCCGTGAGCTGCAGGCTGAGCTCCGAAATTTAGCAAAAGAAACAAAGAGATTCCAGCCTCAAAACAAGTCAAAGAAAACTTATGCCCAGGTACAACTGGCATCAGAGTGTAGTGTGAATGTTAAGGCAGAAAAGGCTAAACATTTCTCAGAGTGGTCAGAGCTAGCAGAGATGGTCAAGAAATTAGCATTGAGCCAGGAGGAGCAGATGGCCAAGTTGACCCACCTTGAATCGAGAATTGATGCTCCATCCTCTGCCACTCCACTGAGAGTCCGACCACCTCCTGAGGCTACAACCCCAATGTCAGTGGTCACATGCTACCGGTGTGGGAAGCAAGGATATATAGCCCGGGTTTGCAGAGCAGTGCTCCCAGGGCCTGATCAGACATGGGCACACGATCCTCAGCCTGTGACCCCCATGGAGGGAAACACTTACTCAGCTCAGCCTTTAAACAGTTAAAGCCCATGGTCGCCGGGGCAACCATGGGCGAGCAGCAAGTCCCCACACTGCAGGTGAACCAAGGTGACGGAGGAGAGAGCACTCCCCTAGTTGGTCCCAGGAATGAGGGGGATGTGGAAGTCAACGGAATGAAGTGCAGGGCACCCATCGACTCTGGCTCCCAGATAACCAGTATTACGCATCAGTACTGGCGCAGCCACCCCACCCTCCACAAACAAAAGCTACAGCCTTCTAAGATACCCATAGAAGGTGCAGGGGGCCAGAGTGTCACCTACCATGGTGTGCTACGCATCAACCTGAAATTGTTGGGGAGAGAGTTTAAGGGTGTGCCTGCTTTTGTTGTCACTAACAGAGAGTACTGCTCCTCTGTTCCTCTGCTTGTGGGAACTAATGTCCTCCGTGCCTCCAGAAGCCACCTCCAGGCAACCTACGGCCAGCAGTTCCTTCTCCAGGTCAAGGAGACTCATCCGGAGTGGTACACCTCCCTACTAGAGATTGGGAGCACTGAACAGTGTGATATGGATGACACAGTGGGCCCCGTTGTTTACACTGGTCGTAAGGTACACATTCAAGCAGGGAAAGAGATGGATTTAATGTGCAAAATAAAAGCTGGACCACAAAGAAAGACTTATACAACCCTAATTGAAGGCCACCCCTCCCTGCGGCTCAGCCAAGACATCCTGGTCGCCAGAGTTCTTGCTGATGTAAAGAAAGGATGTGATGAACCTTTCCCAGCATGCTATCACTATCAAGCCTCACACGCATCTGGCCAAGCATCTCTGGTGGAAAGTATTGTGGACTTTTCAGACAGGATGCAGGGCAGTCATCACATTCGCAGAGGCAGAGAAGCATGCCTGGGTATGGACCACGTGGTGGCAAGCCAGGAAGTGGATTTAAGTGGAGCAGATGTCGAAAACGAGCACCAGCGTTCCCTTCTTAAAGAGCTTGTGGAAAGGAACGTAGGTGTGTTCTCACAGCATCCCATGGATTATGGCCATATAAAGACTGTGCAACATGAAATCCCTCTGGTTGACTCTTAGCCATTTCGACTGCCTTACCGTAAGATCCCCCCATCACAGTGGCAGGATGTGAGGAGGTTGCTGACAGAAATGGAGGCAGCAGGAGTTATCAGGCCCAGCAAAAGTCCATATGCTTCACCTGTCGTGATCGTAACCAAGAAAGATGGATCACTAAGGCTGTGTATTGACTACAGGAAACTGAACTCCTGTAGCACGAGAGATGCTTTTCCTCTCCCCAGAATAGAGTAAGCCCTGGAGGCTCTAGGGCAGGCAAGATACTTCTCCACCCTTGACCTCGGTTCTGGTTATTGGCAGGTAGAGGTGGCGGAGCATGACAAACGCAAGACGGCATTCAGCACCCCTATGGGGCTCTTTGAAGCAAATCGTATGCCTTTTGGACTGCAGAATGCTCCCTCCACCTTTCAGAGACTCATGACCTGCTGCTTTGGCGATCTGAACTTCACCCACCTCCTAATCTATCTTGATGACCTCATCATATTCTCTAAAACCTTTGATGAGCATCTGGAAAGACTGCAGCTGGTGTTTGATCGGCTTCGGGAGCATGGCTTGAAGTTAAAGCCTTCTAAATGCCAGCTTGTGAGAAAGGAGGTTCAGTATTTGGGTCACTTGGTGTCTGCTGAGGGGATCCGGAGAGACCCAGAGAAGATCAGCAGGGTGAAAAACTGGGTGAGGCCCACAAACCGCAAAGAAGTGTTGCAATTCCTGAGATTTGCTGGATACTATAGGCGGTATGTAAGTGGGTACTCTACCCTAGCTGCTCCCCTGTACCGCCTAACTGCTGGTGACCCCAGAAAGAAAAAGAGAGGGGGAAAGAAAAGTCTGGCCACCTTTTGTGTGGACAGATGAATGCGAGAAGGCATTTCAGACCCTAAAAGAAAGGCTGACAAGCACTCCAGTGCTGGGATATCCTGATTATAGCCTGCCTTTCGTTCTGCAAACGGACGCCTCAGGGGAAGGTCTGGGCGCCGTTCTAGCTCAGGTCCAAGGGGGAGCTGAGAGGGTCATAGCCTTTGCCAGCAGAGGTTTGAGCCCAGCAGAGACAAGGTATCCTGCACACAAATTCGAGTTCCTTGCTCTCAAATGGGCAGTCACAGACAAATTCTACAACCACCTCTATGCGCGTAGGTTCTCTGTCCAGACAGACAATAACCCTCTCAAGTGTGGTATGTCCTCAGCAAAGCTGGATGCTACAGGCCAGCGGTGGGTGTCTAGGCTGGCTGCTTTTGATTTTGATGTCCAGTATCGGAGGGCACAGAGCAACACAAACGCTGACGCCCTCTCTCGCATGTCTGACCAGGAGGTCATGCACATCCTACAGACATGCCCTCAGTGGGTGGGTGTCGACGAACAGGGGCATGGTGTGAGACAGGCTACCCAGGATACTCAAAGCCTCACTGGCCATGGCACGTCTGCAGGGGAGGAAGTTGAACTCGGCCCCCCTACATCCACTGAGCCTTAGAGGGATGTGGGGATGGAATCCCTGCCCACCATGACCAAACAGGAGATCCGTGCAGGGCAGAAAAAAGACCTTGTTATTGGCCCTGTCTTGCACTATAAGAGTATGAACCAGAAACCAAGCCGCAGTGAGTGGATCAGTGGTGGAGGGCACGTGCGCCTTCTCTTAAAGGAGTGGAGAAGGTTAGTGGTAAGGGATGGCATCCTGTACCGCTGCATCCAAGACAGCCAAAGGGGAGTAGTTGAGCAATTGGTGCTACCAGAGGATTTGCGTATATCAGTCAAGACTGCTCTCCACGATGACTCAGGCCACCTTGGTTTTGAGAGGACATTGCATATGATAAGGGAGAGATTTTATTGGCCACAGATGTTTCAGGAAATCAAGGCTTGGTGCGAGCAATGTGAGAGGTGCTGCCTTAGAAAATCTCCAACCGCAGGGTTCAGGGCCCCCCTGGTCAGTATCCACAGCAGTGCCCCCTTGGAGCTAGTTTGTGTAGATTTTTTAACTGTTGAGAAATCGAAAGGTGGTATCAAAAATGTCCTCGTTGTCACTGACCATTTCTCATGCTATGCGCAAGCATACCCCACTAAAGACCAAAGAGCCAGCACAGTGGCTAAGGTGCTGTATAGAAACTTTTTCTGTTGGTTTGGCTTCCCAGCAAAATTGCATGCAGACCAAGGGCGCAATTTTGAAAGTGCTGTGGTGAAGGAGCTTTGTAAATGCACCGGAATCACTAAGACCCACACCACGCCCTATCACCCACAGGGCAACGGGACGACTGAATGGTTTAACCGCACCCTCATGAACATGCTGGGGACGCTAGAACCTCACCTGAAGCCCCGGTGGCATAATATGTGGATGCAATGACATACGCCTACAACTGCACCCGCCATGATTCGACAGGGTACACACCATACTACTTAATGTTTGGAAGGCATCCCCGGCTCCTTGTCTACTTGGTTTTTGGGCTGTCAACCACTAATGGGTCAGGTGGATATAGCGAGTATGTCCAGACCCTGCATGACTGCCTGTCACAGGCTTATGCACAGGCTAATCAGGCCTCTCGCCAGGCTAAGGGTCACCAGAAAAGATACTATGACCGGCAAGCAAAGAGTCAAAGCTTCAGCCCGGGTGACAGAGTCCTTGTTAAAGTGTGTCATGTGGAGGGGCGAAGCAAACTAGGAGACAAGTGGGAGTCACGTCCATACATTGTGGTGAAGAAACAGCCAGACATGCCGGTGTATGTGGTGCGATCGGAAAATGGTGATACGGAGAGAGTGGTCCACCGCAACTTACTCACACAGTGTATGTTTCTTCCCGTGGAGCAGGTGGGAGAGGAGACAAGGGAGGAAATGGAGCTCGACATGGAGGAGAGTTGGGAGATTGAGGACATAGAGGACAGTGGAGAGCAGGCTGATGAAGTAATCAGACAGGGGGAAGAGTCGGACACAATCGAGGACGGGGAGACTGATAGCCTGGAAGGCGGTGTGGAGGGAGTTTCACCTGAAACAGCAAATGGATCACTTGCCCCCACAGAACCAGAGGAAAGGGACACAGGGGCAGGACAAGAGAGTGAAGAATGGAGGGGAAATGAAATTGCAGGGGCACCCACTCACCTCCCAGACCCAGTGAACCAAGGAGGAACTTGCCGAGGAGTCGGCATGCCCCAAGAGACTGACATGGGTCGAGAGTTAACGAACCAGGGGAGGATCAGAAGAAGATAGAAAGGGGATGGAAGCTGTGGCAGAGGGCCAAAGCAAGAAGGGCTGCAGGACACACGTAGGATGACACAGCCAATGTACCCACACTAATAGAATACACACATAGACATTTTCGCATTACACTGCACATCTTCCCACACCGTTATTCTTTTATACATAGTGAGACTGTTTTGTTTTATTTTGTTTTGTTTGATGACTGGGACGCCATCACTTAAAGGAGGGGCGGATGTAAGGCAGTGACTGGAATAAGTCACAAGGTGTCGCTGTTGAGCTGCATATGTATGGTAGAGCTAAGCAATTTTGACCATTTGTCCTCTGCAGGACACCGTAATTCAGATTCCTCGTTCGCGCGGGCGCCATCTTGGTTCAGTGTTTACTGTGATTTTTGCGAAGGTAAGCACTGTCAGTGGCGTACTGCATTGGTTTTATTGAAAATGAAGTGTTTCACTGTGTAAAATAGCGGTTTGTCATTTAAGCCAAGCATATATTTTGTTTATTGAGAGGTTCATGTACTGTCTGATGAGAGTATGAGCAGTTTGTGTGCATGTTCCATTTTGTAATATCTGCCGCAATTTCGGGCTACATTCCTGCTTGTTAGCAGAGCACTCATTCGGGCAAAGTAATGCAAGTTGAAGCATTAGCTTTTCAGCTACAGTTTGCTGGTAGTCCTGCTATGTTAGTTTTGTGTCATGCACATTCCTGAGACCGAGGAATTTGGACATGATTATTTTTGTTTAATGTGTTTTTTTTATATATTTGTTGTTGGCTTTCACCATGTGTTGATAATCACGCAGTTTCTACTGTGATTTGCGAAGGGCCAGCAGCAGAGTTGGAGTGGTGTTTGCCCCAGCATCTGAATAAACGGCGCGTGCCGAGCCACAAATTGAACGCCTGTGTCCGACTGGTCTCTACTGTGCACCCCAATCCAACACAAACTTACACAACGCAGAGTCCGGGGTGTAGGGAGACCCCTGCACTGGTTGGGTTACATTTCCATCTCCTGTTTTAACCCTAGGCTCTCCTCTAATCATTTCTTTTAATTCTGCCATTTTTATTTCACAAATGTAATACTTACCCCCGTCCACCAGATGTCACCCTTGTTCTCCTCTGTCCTCCTCAATGCTCCTCCTCTGTTACGCCCTCACGCTCAACTCCACCCCTCTGAGTTGGGCTGCTCGCTCCTCCTTCTTCTGTCAGTCTGCTTCACCCCGCTCTGGGAGACACTTCCTTCTCACACACCATACAGAGCGTGTGTCACGCTCTGCAAAACCCAAACACACAGTTTTAGACGCAAATTCACTTTAAGCCTAATTTCTAACTCCAACTTTAACCCAAACAGTCTATAGGCGCTACAGCGGCCAACGAACCCAGCTACGGAATCTAACCAGCGAAAGAACTCAGCCCCACTGTCAGGCAGACTGTCAACTGCAACGAATTATTTTAACTTTTTATACACACTCACAATCTAAAGACACTGTAGCAGGATTCCACAATCTCTGACTCGGAATCTAACCGGCTAAAGAACTTGGGCCCACGCTCATATAGGCTGTAAACCGAATTTACCCACTCGATTTCAATCGAGACACGAGACGCAACCTCTCGCGCTTCACACACACACACACAGCTTAGAAGCGCTGCTACAGAGACTCTGCCTCACTCCCCTCCGTGGCCCATACGTCCATAGCAGAGTACGTGGGGGGGCCTATTCTCATACACACTTCAGCTGTGGCAGGATCCCCGACCCTGACTGGTTCTTTAAGATGCCCTCAAGTCCAGGTTACCACCCTAGTCCTCCCGTCCCACGGGTCTCGCCCTCGCATCCGCGAGCGAGTGGGGCAGCCAAGCCCAGAGCAATTACTCTTACTCTATCACTTTCAGCCGTCATCCACAACAACCAGTTCATTTACTCCGCTTATTACACCCCAATTTAGTTGCTGTAACGCACTGAGACGGATGATGCTCACACACCCCCTCTTTGTCTACTGCAGCAAATTGACACTGAGAATTCGATCAACATAGCGAACAGACAATTTAAATAAACTCCAATATGCACACTTACAGGCGGTGACTACCTTTATTTAAGATGACCCGGGTCGCTGTTCGCTTCGCTGTTCGCTTCGCTGGTCGAACCCCCAGACTGCCCAATCCATCTTCCTTAGCCTCCTATTGGAATCCCGGACGAGCCCCCAATTATTAATGTCAACACTTCACCGAGTTCTTTTGATTCCTCAGAGGCATCCAATGGAAGACAAAACACTGCTCAGTAGACCATTTAACACTTTATTTCACTTTCACAATACTTCTAGAAGGGAGATGTATCCTGCAAGACACACTGCCGCGGATCTCACAATGGTGACGGGCACCTGACAGTTTTATTACCGGGCGCCCTATTCTAGTCTAAACAACAGTATTTTTCAGTATTTGATCAAAAACGTATTTATTTAGCCTAGCCTTCCCGGCTTCCTAAAGTAATGATTTAACCTTCAACCTTTTGTGCCTACTATGCCTGGTGTATTATTGGTTAGTTATGTCTCACACCTGTCAGCATATCAGTATTTGTATCTGCTATTGCTCTTAATTGGTTCCTTGAAACACTTTGGCATACCTCTGGTTTTTAAATGTGCTATATAAATTGTATTGTATTGTATTGTACTACAAGAAGGCTTATGACTCAATGCCCCACACCAGGATCCTGGAATGCCTAGAACTGGACAAGATCAACAGGACCCTAAGAGCCTTCATCAGGAACTCAACGGGGATGTTGGATGTGGCAGTCAACACTAGAGGCCAACTTTAAGCCCATAGCACAAGTCACCATCAAGTGTGGGATCTACCAAGGAGATGCTCTGTCCCCACTGCTGTTCTGCATAAGCCTGAACCCCCTCGGTGAGATCATTGAGAAGACTGCCTACGGAATGGAGCATTTGTCAGCCACCTCCTGTACATGGATGGCATCAAGATATATGCCAAGGGTGCATGAAAGATTGATTCACTGATCCACACCACCAGTATATACAGCAACAACATCGGAATGTTGTTTGGATTGGAGAGGGAGAGGGAAGGACAGAGGGAATCTAACTACTAGAAGGCAACATTGCAGACATTGAGGACAGCTACAAGTACCTGGGGATCCCACAGGCAAATGGAAACCATGAAGAGGCTGCTAGCAAAGCTGCAACCACCAACTACCTGCAGAGGGTCAGGAAAGTGCTGAAGAGTCAGCTGAATGGTAAGAACAAGATCTGGCTATCAACATCTACGCCTGCCCGTGATCAGGTACCCTGCTGGGATAAAAAGCTGGCCAAAGAAGGAGAAAGGTGAGCATGCATTGGGGGTTTCACCTTTAGTCCAGCACCCTGAGGCTGTACACTAAGTGGAAAGAAGGAGGCCGGGGGACTAGTGAGTGTCAGTACCACGGTCTAGGATTAGACAACGAACATCCACAAATACATCAGGAAGATGGCCACAACTGACCGCGCGCTCAGTGAATACCTCAGGCAGCAGAAACCCAAGAAAGAGGAGCAAGAGGGGGAACCATCATGGAAGGACAGGCCTCTGCAGGGTATGTTCCACCAGCAGATAGCGGAGGTGGCTGACATCCGGAAGTCCTAGCAGTGGCTGGACAAAGCTGGATGGAAAGACAACACAGAGGCACTAATCATGGCATCACAGGAATGAGCTCTGAGGACAAGATCCATAGAGGCTAGGGTCTATCACACCAGGCAAGACCCCAGGTGCAGGCTGTGTAAAGAAGCCCCTGAGACAATCCAGCACATAACAGCAGGGTGCAAGACGCTAGCAGGCAGACAGGCATGGAACACCATAACCGAGTGGCCAACATAGTATACAGAAACATCTGTGTCGAATATGGCCTGGAAGTCCCGAGGTCAAAATGGAAGACGCCCCCTAGGGTGGTGGAGAATGACCAAGCTAAGATCCTGTGGGACTTCCAGATACAGACGGACAAAATGGTGATGGCTAAAACCGGACATAGTGGTGGTAGACAAACAGAAGAAGACGGCCGTAGTTATAGATGTAGCGGTTCCCGGTGACAGTAACATCAGGAAGAAGGAAGCCAGAGAAGTACCAAGGGCTCAGAGAAGAGCTCAAGAAGATGTGGAGTGTGAAGGTAACAGGGGTCCCAGTGGTAATCGAAGTGCTTGGCACAGTTCTAGGAACAGCTAAGATACTGTGCAGGACCCTCAAGCTCCCAGGTCTCTGGTAGAGAACCTGAGCTTGAAGGATCGACCGCTCACGGGGGCGAGGATATTTAATGGTAAAAAACAACAGAGAAAATTATTATCTCATTTATCAAAAGATAGAGAGCAATAACACATCAGAAAATCTCTCAAGAAATTTCAACAAATGAAATAAAGAGTAGAAAAACACTTGAAACATATTTACGTATATCACTTAAAACAGGCTTAGGATCTTATTTTCCAGTGTCATCTCATATTGATTCTACAGTAATACAGAGAAAACATCAAAATCAGACAATGGCCTATGAGCAAGCACATGCCAACAGTAAGAATGGAAAAACTCCCTTTTAGCACGAAGAAACCTCTGCCAGAACCAGACTCAGAGAGCCACATCTGATGGGGGTGATGGGGTTGTCACATATTGTTGGCCATTTGGGATTTGGGCCCACATTTCCAATTGCCCCTACACCTAGAAGCTCAGGTGGTTGGACAGCTTTCCCAATGTAAACTTCAAAATTTGATCCTGTTGTGATTTGGCACAAAATAAATAAAGCTGAATTTGTCCAGCAAGGACTAATATCTTGAAACCCCATTTTCTTGGTGTACTGGGTAGGTATTCTTGTCCATAAATGGCACAATTTGCTCATCCACAATTTCTCTTGCATAGAAGGAGAAATAGTCTCATCATAGTCACCCATATTGAGATTGAGCAACTGTTGTTGCTGAAAAGGAGAAATTTTTAATGCCCTCTCACTGTGCAAGAAGTGTCACATCAGTATCAGCATGCGAAATGTGCACAAATCAACGTCTCCTTCAATATTGCACAGCAGTGTCCTGAGGCAATGAAGAGAAAAACTGAATCGCTTAACATGCGAAATAAAAAAACAAAAAATCATGAAAACATCTCTACAGCTTCATATGCTCACGCTTGTTTTTTATTTACAGGTTATGTCATGTTAAATATCATTACTAGGGCAAATATTCTTACTTCAGTCTCACACCATATGTTCCTCCAACCATGTGTCAGAAAAAGGTGTCCCATCTTCAAATCATGCTAGATAGTGACTCCCACATTTTTTGTATTGGACTTTTTCAAACACTGATTGGTTGGCATCATACATTCACATGTAATATAGACATGTAACAGGCATGAGGCTTAAATAAACTTTCTGTTGCCCAACAGCCATGCTGTAAAGTCTATTTAAACGTAAATGAAACTTATAGTTGGACATTTTAGGATAATTTGTCCAATTCAAAGAAAATAATAAAATAAATACATCTCTTTTTAAAAATGTTTATCCTTTTTGATTTACTTAAGCTTCTTAAGTCAAACATATTCAACGTATTATTTGTTAAAATTATTCTTTTTCTTTTTAGTTCTAAATTAGTTTTCTCCACAGAAAGTGTCTGATTCTGTTGCTACTTTATGAAGGCCAAGTACATAGTTGCTAACTTAAAAATGATAAAATATTTAT
This sequence comes from Perissodus microlepis, assembly GCF_051167445.1. NCBI lineage: Eukaryota > Metazoa > Chordata > Actinopteri > Cichliformes > Cichlidae > Perissodus > Perissodus microlepis. The sequence continues at coordinate 1,558,743 of NC_140481.1, forward strand.
TGAAATCAGTCCACATTTATCTATTTTAACTATTTTTCAATTTTATTTAACAACAAAGACAACATACATCACATAAAACTACGAAAAAATATTTTTGGTTGCCTAACATTTTGTAATTTTGGGTAACAAAGAGTATATTTAAGCATCATGCCTCAGATTACTTTTGTAATTTTGTTATAGCAAGTTTCAAAATAGAGATATTGTGGTATAAAAACCACACACTCATCAAGGAAGGCATGAAAAGCTGACTTCAGAAATTCATGTCCATCTTTTATACTGTCTTTGGTTTAATCAGAATTTATTTGGAACAAAGAGGAGGTATGCCAACGTGGAAACAGAGAACGCTTGTTATTTTTCTCACAGAAGCTGTGTCTAAATTCAGCAACTGCATTGAGAGGCTGTTAAATTCGATGGTCTAGCCTAGCAACTGTGACAGCAGCAGCTACAAAGGTTAATTCTAAATTATAATTATAATATATATGATATCTATATTTTATATTTATTTATAAGAAAGGTCAGTGGTTGAATTTAACTCAGCTGTCTCAAATATTGGATCATGTTTCAGATAAAATGAAGGGTAAACCGATGTGGCGAGTCTAACAGGAGAGAGGTTATACATGACACATGACATTCTTACAAAATATGATGTAATGTTGTATATTAACCCAGAAATATATCAAGCATATACCAATCTACAGCAGTAATATGCAACACCCACATACAAGTAGCAACAATATACATCCAAAAAACACCATGTTTCACTTAACTGGAGAAAGACAACACTGTTTTTGTCATGGTCTGGGTGGTTTTCCACAGCATCGGCTCCTCCCCACTGGGTGGAGTCTTTGTTGTTCCTCACCTGATGGCAATCATACCGGCAGTATTTATGACCTGCGCACTCAACTGGTCTTCGCCAGATTATCTGCCAACTTTATATCTGAAACCCACCTACCAAGCTCTCCTGGATACAAGTTTGCAGCCGCCGGTAATCTCTCCCTTTATTCGAACTGCCAGTCTCTCCTGCCTGCCTCCCTGCATTGCACGCAGCACCCACCTGGACCTCTCCTGCCTCCCTCCTCCACGCAACCCCCACCTGCAAGCTTTGCCCTGGCCAGCCACAGTTTCCCCTGCCCAGTCCCTGCACCCAGTTATCCCTGCCATCTAGTCATAGTCATAGTCATAGTATTTTCTCTCGCCTCAGACGTCTAGTTTATGTTCCTTAATTCTAGTCTGAAATTTCTGTTAGCCTCTGAGCATTGTAAATAAAGACTCTTTTCGTTACACCGCACCTCTGGCCTCCGGGTTTGAAACTGCACTTGAGTCCATCCCATTTCCACGGGCCACTGTGCCATGACAGTTTTCCCTGACATTTATATTTTAAGTACATTTTGGTGCTAATACCAGCACAGTTTAAGTTTTTGAATTTACAACTTTTTGCTGTCCTTGAAAGACCTCAGTACCTATTCTACTGAAACCACTACAATCCCACTTTGATAATAAAATATTGTAATATGAACTAAAATTACTATTACTATAATATAAATCAAACCCTCATTAAAGCTGTCCACAGTTCCCTTTATTATTCCGTCTTTCTATAAACATCCTGTCCTGCAGGATAAACCTTAGTGATTCAGGTTGAGCAGAGAGGTCTTGACAGTCTCTTGGAGCTTCCCAGCAGGCACAGAGACATGGACAGGAGGGCTTTGTATGTATAGTAGCACCAGGGAGTCACTGCTCTGTTAGAAAAATAAAAGGATTCATTTTCCAAAATAAAAATTGCTTTCTTTTTCAGCTGCTCAGCTAAAATAGATTTCCAGAAAAATGAATCTGAATGCACAGGCGTTTGTGGGCCACAACTGAAGGTGCCTTTAAATTTAGACAGCCTTCATCACCTCACTGTAATGTAATCAACCTTCACATTCAACCTTGGGATTCAGAGGGTTCAGGGACATGGGAAAGATGCAAGAATATGTGGAAACTCACCCATTTAAAAGGAAATGAACTGCTTTCTCAAAGAAAAAAAGGGGTTGAACAAGGAGAGTGACAGAAGATAAAGGAGGAATTAAAACTGGATATTAGTAACAGACAGCAAGCTATTATATGCTATATATTTCTACTCAGTGAGTTAAAAAAAACCCTCTGCATTTATAAATGCAACAGTAATTTCTTATTTTTGTTTCATGCTGCTTAGATATGGGATTGTAATTCAAATGAGCATTCTTAGGACTTTTATTTCTTGGCACAACCTTGGTGGCTACCTGTAGACAAAGAACGCCACATTCATCTGTGTTTTCTGTTCTTGTATTTAAACATTTCACTGGTAGTGTCAGGTAGGCCAGATAATGGGACATAACTCCGTAATCTGTAGGAATACTAACCTATACAAAGAGCCCTTCTTTTTCTAAAATGGGGAGTGTATAAACTTACTGTATTTCTTATTTATAATATCTTGTTAATCAAATACCAAATCTTTGATAAAACAGTCGAGCTTGAAAGTAGTCTGACTTTGTTAGGACTGAATGTGACACCACATTGTTTAATTTCACTGTATTTTACTTTTGTTATTCAGAATGTGTATGAACATAGAATATATATATATATATATATATATATATATATATATATATATTACTTATTACCAGCCATCAAAGATGCTAAACAACTTTAACACAAATTCTACTGCTTTTGTACCTCTGCCAACATGTTCTGTGTGTGGGTGGAAAACCACACAAGCAACGAGACATGAAGTGTCAACATAGAGCAGAACTGAAAAACAGATTCACTGAGAAGGGGTACCAATGCAAATGCAGAATAACATTTTTCTCCTTTGTACAACAGACAAACTCTTACAGAACTTAATAACAACATCACCTGTGACTTCTTGGAGTTTATCTGATGTAAAAACTCCTCCCTCCATTTTTAAAAGCACAGGATTTTCACAGGGTCACCATTTAAACATTATATTAGGAACTGGTAATCAAAACGTATTTGCAGGGATCTTTATTTTATGGAAGTAATAAAAATAAGAAATACTTGAAACCCTAATTCCAAGAAATTGGGGCGCTGTAAAATGTAAATCAAAACATAATACAATGATTTGCAAACTTATAAACATATATTTTATTCAGATATATTTCAGAATAACATTCTTTCATGATAGTCATGAAGACTTCACCATCCATAATATCAATAGGCAAATCTGAAAATTTCAAGAGACAATTCTAAAATTCTGTTTTGAATATTGACAATATGGACACCACATCTAAAGAGAGCAGACTATCCAGGTTGTTATTAGCACACATTTCAAAAAACGGAGGACACAGCTTGAATTGGCAGCTTGCACATCTGGAAAGGTGCCATCAACACTGACTGCTACACCACATTTTAGAGCAACGTATGCTCCCATCCAGATTATGTCTTTTCAGGCGTTGTATATTTCAGCAAGGCAATGTTCAGCCTCATACTGCATGTATTACAGCAGCATGGCTTTGTAGCAGAAGAGTGTGGGGGCTGAAATGACCTCTGTGCAGTGCAGGCCTCTCACTAACAGAAAAGATTTGGCACATCATGAAATGAAAAATTCAACAACTGATTGTTGAGCAGCTAGAGTCATGTATCAGACCAGAGTGGGACAGCATTCTTCTCCCAAAAGTTCAGCAACTGATCTCCTCAGTTACAAAACATTGAATGTATGGACTACCATTATAAGACGTGTGTTTCTGGACATGTGCTGCTGCAGTTTTCTGTATTCTATTGTGAATGTGAGTTTATGACTTTTTGAAACATTTTTGTTTTTTTTTTTGTTTTTTTACATTTTTTACACTTTCTCAGTTTTTCTAGAATTGGGGATGTACAATATTAGGAACAAACTGCATTGCTGTTGCTAGTCTCTTCACCCTAATACCCAAGCTGTACTAACTTACCGCATGAAACTACAGTATTGTGCAAAAGTCTTAAGCCACCCTTTTCTAAATATTTTACTAGGAAAATGGTAAATACGTATAATTTGTATATTTTGAGAGTTTGTATAATTCTAACAAGCTTGAAAGTCAACATTTATAGTAGGTCCACGTTTATTCTTTGGCACAGCCTGAAGCTTCCTCAGAAAATCCAAGATGGCGCTGGAGTGACGGCAGCCTTTCCAAGTAGCTCTGCAACACTGTACTTGTTTCTTAACTTTTAACTATTTTTATATTACTTTCAAACTTATTTTCATCTTCCTCTAGTTACTTTACTTTCTACCTCTTAGATACAGCATGGATAACACACTTTTTAAAACTTCTGGAACCAGCTCCTTCGTCTATTCGAGAGCAAAGCTGCTGGCACTAAACACAAAGACACAGACTGGCATGAGACACAACATCCCGGCCAAGCTAAAAAGGAGCTACAGAGGCTGCAAAGCTGGTGCAAGGAAAGCGATAGTGACAATGGGCAACGTGAACTTGCTACAGAATAAGATTGATGAACTGTCACCTTTGAACAACCACCGACTCTGCCGTGAGTGCAGTTTGTTTATCTTCACCGAGACGTTGCTAACCGAGCTAACGCCCCAGACTAACGTAGACCTATGTGGATTTACACCCGTGAGAGCCGATAGGGACGCACAGGCCAGTGGGAAAAATCAGAGGTGGGGGACTCATTGTCTACATTAACAACAGATATTGTAACCCTGGACACGTCTCCGTTAAAGGATCGGTATGCCGTCTGGACCTGGAGCTGCTAGCTGTTAGCTTGCGGCCATATTATCTATCTTGGGAGTTCAGTCATGTGATCTGTGTGTGTGTTTACATCCCTCCGAGGGCAGACACAAAAGCTGCCTGTGAGGAAATACACACAGTTACAGCAAGACTGCAGACACAACACCCCAAGGCTTTCATTATTATATCTGGAGACTTTAATCATGTCATACTGAATTCTAATCTGGCTGCTGTTCACTGTCCCACACGGAGCAACAGGACAATTGACTTGATGTATGCTAATGTGACAGATGCATGCAGAGCCACCCAGCCTCCCCCTACTAGGGAAGTCAGACCACAACCTGGTCTACTTACAGCCACAGTACACACTCCTCGTCCAAAGGCAGCCTTTGACAACGTGTTCCATTTTTGTGTGGATGTGGTCGCCCCTGCTAAGACGGCATGGTGCTATCCTAATAACAAACTGTGGGTAACACAGGAAGTCAAAGCTGTCCTCAACATGAAGAAGAAGGAGGAGATGAAAGCAGCACAGCGAGAGGTGAAAGGCTGCCTAAGGGAAGCAGAAGACACCTACAAGAGGAAGGTGGAGCAAAAGTTGGAGAGGAGGTCTGGAATGGTGTGAAAAACATCACACAGGCCACAACATCAAGAACAGCACAGTGGGGGGGCTGTGGAGAAGGCAAACAAACTCAACAACTTCTTCAACAGGTTTGACCCCCCCACCCTCACCTTTACACAGCCCTCTCCCTACTTTCCTATGTCCCTCAATTCTCCCCCTGACACTATGGTAAATAATAAATTGACTGATTCTTATATAGCGCTTTTCTACTCTCCCGGAGTACTCAAGGCTCTAAGCTCTATACAACATGCCACATTCACCCAATCACACCCATTCTCACATAGTGCTTTCAAAGTACATTCACTTTCTAAGTATATTCACTTTCTAAGTACATTCACACATATTCATACTCCGATGGATGCATCTGAGAGCAACTTGTGGTTAGCATCTTGCCCAAGGATACTTGACATGCAGACTGGAGGAGCCAGGGATCGAACCACCAACCTTCCGATCAGTAAATGACCAGCTCTACCTCCTGAGCCACAGCCACCCCCTCCTCCAACCGCTCTCTCAACAGCATGACAGCCCCCCCCCCCCAAGTGTCACAGTGGACCAGGTCAGGAGACAACTGAGGAAGCTTCGCCCCAGGAAGGCAGCAGGCCCAGACAAGGTCTGTCCTAGGATGCTAAAGGCGTGTGCTGCTGAACTTGGGGAGGCGCTACAACGAGACTTCAACCTCAGGCTGCAACTGGGGAGAGTGCCCACCGTCTGGAAGACACGCTGCATCGTCCCGGTCCCCAAAAATAACCGGCCCAATGAGCTGAAACACTTCCGACCGGTGGCACTGACGTCACATCTTATGAAGACTCTAGAGCGGCTCTTCCTCAACCTCCTCCGACCACAGGTACAACATGCCCAGGACCCACTACAGTTCCCCTACAAAGCGGATGTCGGAGTGGAGGATGCCATCCTGTACCCCCTACATAGAGCCCACTCACACCTGGACAAGGGAAAAGGCACGGTCAGGATCCTGTTTCTTGACTTATCTAGTGCCTTTAATACAATCCGGCCCCGTCTGCTTCAGGAAAAACTAAACAGGATGCAGGTGGACCCCTGGCTCGTCACTTGGATCTCCGACTATCTCACTGACAGACCACAGTACGTCAGGCTGAAGGACATCACGTTTGACACTGTGGTAGTTTGCAGACGACACAGCCATCATGGTGTGTATCTGGGATGATCAGGAAGAGTACAGGAGTCTGGTGAGGAACTTTGTCACATGGAGTCACACAAACCACCTGCAACTCAACACCTCAAAGACCAAGGAACTGGTTGTGGACTTCGGGAAGTTTAGAGCAGGGCCACTGCCAGTTCAGATAGAGGGAGAGGAGGTGGATGTGGTCAACAAGTACCTCTGGCTGTGGGTGGACAACAAACTGGACTGGTCATGCAACACGCAGCACCTGTATAAAAAAGGCCAAAGCCAACTTTACTTCCTCAGGAGGTTGAGGTTTTTTAACATCTGCAGGAAGCTCCTGAGGATGTTTTACCGGTCGGTGGTTGTAGGAGTACTGTTCTATGCTGTGGTGTGCTGGGGGAGCAGCACAGCAAAGGACTCATCCAGGCTGGAAAAACTAATCAGGAAGGCTGTCTCTGTGGTCGGCACGAAGCCGGACACTCTGGTGACGGTGGCAGAGAAAAGGACACTAAAGAAACTGCAGGATATTATGGACAATGCTGGGCATCCTCTGCACACGGTCGTAAACAATCTGAGGAGCCTATTCAGCGACAGGTTGCTTCTCCCAAAGTCCAGAACCAACAGACTTAAAAACTCCTTTGTCCCACACGCCATCAAACTGTTTATCTCCTCGTTGGAGGAGAGAGGGAGGGGAAACAGGAGGACAAAGGAGGGCGGGAACAACTGAGCTGTAGTGATTTTTTTCACTTTGCAATATTTTTTCTTATATTCGACTGTGCAATAATCACTGTGCAATAGACTCACTCAAATGTGCAATCCACTGGTATTCCCATTTATCCCTATTATATATTTTGTATTTATATATGTGTATATATCGTATATTTATGCTCATATCCTTGCTCTCATTCCCCTTATTTTATCTTTCACATGCAACTTCTGTCGGTCCTTTGCTACTGGAAACTAAATTTCCTGGAGCAACCCACCCGAGGGATTAATAAAGTTTCATCTAATCTAATCTAATCTAAAATCTTTTTGGTCATTTATTTAAATAGCCTTCAGGGATCAAAGCTCTTCTTTGGATGTTGTCTGTTCTCTGTTGATGATACCACACTGTTTCAGTAAAACTGAGGTCTGGGCTCTGGGGAGGCATATGATAGCGTGTTTGGGATCATTGCCATGCTGACAAATTAAGATTTTCCAATCAGATGCATTCCAGATATTATTGCATTGTGTATCAAAAACTGACAGGACTTTTCTTTGTTCATAATTCCATCAGTTTTGACCTGATGTCCAATACCGCTGGTGGAAACATAATAAACTTATAAACTTTATTTATAAAGTTTCCCCATATCCCCAAACTATCACAGAGCATTCATCCTGTTTTACAGATAAGCACTCAGGACTGAACCTGTCTCCTCACCTCCTCTGTACACAATGAGCCAAAAAGGTCAAATTTGAGTCATCACTCCATCAGCTGTGCTACCCCTGATTTTCAGTACAGTTCTTATGTACCTTGGCAGCCTTTTCTCCTAGTTTTTTTCTTTAAGAATGGCTTCTTGATAGTCACCATTCCAGTAAATGTACTTCTAATGAGGTTCTGGTAAATACTGTATGGATCAACTGAAGGGCTAGATGCATTTCTCAGTTCTTTGCTGCATTTTTTCCCCATGCTTCTTAAGGATACACTACATACCATGCTGACATATGCCAACTTTTTCCAATGGCTCTTTGCGAGTACTCCTTGTTGCAAAAACAATGTTATGCCAGATTCAGCTAAAGAAATTAGAACAAATTATGTGTTTTTGATACAGCCTGCTAGTAACAAAGTAACTGAAGATATAGTTCTTTGCTAGGTTGTCAGATTCATTCCTTATGTCTGGTGCCATTTTTTATCTTTGAAAGATTCAAGCTGCTTAACAGAAAAAAAAAAAGAAAGATAAACAAAAAGGACTCTGAGAAGTCCAAGGATTGAAGAACTGGACTGTAAATGAGTGAAAAAGTCAATGTCCAAAGAAAACGATTGAAATACTTTTAGAAAGTCCTGATAACTATTACCACTTTAATAAATTGGTTCCTTGGAAGCAGAATATTAAAAAATGAGTGGTGGCTCAAAACCATAATGTAAATGACAAAAGTTAAGTGAGGAACATTGCAGTCCAGGCCTTGAACTGTCAACAAGCCTCTTCCAAGTAGAGGATCCCCCAAAATCTTGAGAAACATTTTATAGACAGTACATAACACATCACTTTCTGCAGGTCCAACTTCCAATATACTATCACATACTATCTCACATACACATAGACTTCCAAGGCTAAGTGATCTGGATGCGCTTAACTTTGAATGACTTAAGTACCTGGGTAGCCTTGGATTCAGAATCCAACCTGAACACACTTATGCATCAGCTGTATGCGTGTTGCTCCCATTGTTATCCATCAGACCTCACAAGTAATTTTTACCAGCTCACTCAGCTTACATCATCCAATATAAAGGCTTCTATTAAAGAAATGAATAATATCAAATGAGCAAAGGTGACCTCGGTCTGCTCACGTGCTATCATGGCTCAGACACAATTGGCTGAGCTCAGCTTGTATCCGTGCTACCAAGTGTGCTGCTTGGTACTTGACAGATGCTTGAGTCTGAGGCAAGATGGGCAACAGAGACTGCAGTTTCAATCCTGTGATCTAATTTCTAACCCATCATCATCCCACTTCCCTAATGAAAGGAAATGCAAGGTCCCATCTGTCACAGGGAGATATTGCAAATGGAACCTCTCCATAGTGAAGGAAGTTCCTGAGGCAGAAATGCCTTCAACCATGTGCAAAAGGATTTGGATGATGTATAAAAATCATTTTAAGAGTTAAATTAATATCTGCAGACTAGGATATTGAAGACTCTTACTTTCTTTAGTTGCATCCTTGCTTTTTGCCACTCTGCATCAAAACAAACGTGTTCCTAAACCTACTGTTGTGTCCCAGATCTTTTTCTCTTTCTGAGGATATGAATCATCTTCCTTATTGCTTTCCTTTAAGGGGGCAGTCCAGTGTGCATGCAGCATCATTCAACATGATTAAAAATCGTGCTCTCTCCTTTAGTTTGTGTTTTGTCCCATCTCCCTTTGCTCTCATCTTCCTGCCTCTTGTTTTCTTTTCCCCTCACAGCCAATTGGTTGCCTTCCAATTGGGTTCAAACGCTCACTTTTAAAATTTTCTGTATGGAGGTTGCATGTTCTCTTTGTGCTTGGATGGGTCACTTGGTTAAATTTGGCAGTAAAGTGTTCTGACTGATGAAGACACATATGTTGGTCCACTTTCAAACTATCCACAGATTGTATTTATTTATTTTTCTCCATGCAAGGTAGAAGACACTCTCAAACACACAACTTCAGAAACCAAAGTTTTTCAAAATTTCCAAATCCTACATGTTTTTAAAATTTGAGTTCCTTGCAATGGATCACGTAGACTGTAAAACAGTTTACATTTTGACAGGTCACTAATTTGTAGTCAGTGTTGGGGAGTAACGGAGTACATGTACCGCCGTTACGTATTTAAAAAACAAAAAATGAGTAACTGCATTCCGTTACAGTTACCGTTTGAAAAGGTGGTATTCAGAATACAGTTACTTTGCTGAAATAAATGGATTACACGGTGGTATTTTCCTGTTTCATATGTTAGGCTAGGCCCTCTCTATTTTTGGTAATTCCACGCTGGTGGAAACCCAAACAAAACACACATTAAGAGGTTCTAATGCCTGTGTCTCACCTCTACTTGCGGCCCGCATAAAAATTATTCACAAAAATTATTTAATATGAAGGCAATAGCAGAGTGTTACAGGCTTCACCCTAAAGAATGTAGCCTCATGGGCAGTGTAGTCCGTGCTGCAGGGAGAATGGACTGCCATACCCGTTATGTGTCTGTGAGAGGGAGGGAGAAAAAGGAGAGTAGAAAAGTACGAGTATTCACCAACCAGAAACGGGAGCTGGAAGCATGTAAATATAATAATAACCACTGCAGCCTGACGAGCCCAGTTGTAAGTAAGCTTACAACGCTTACAACGCCTCTCTCTGTCTCTCGCTAGCAAAGTTGACCCAGACAACAAAGTAAAGCTAGTTTTCGGCTACGAGCCCGACATGAACCCGACGTATTAGCCAGAGGTCCCTTTACTACGGTTCGGAGCCGTGGACCTGTTTTATATACGCGCCGAATAGTTTTCTATACGAGATCACAGCAAAAAGTGCAGCCTTACCTAATGTCCACCTACTGTTACTCATTTATATTAAGATTTAAACATCTAGTTGGTGTTGGTATGGAGAGTAACCTTCAGTAATAGTAATAAATCACATTCATGTAGCTGTAAAAAGCATGATAATATATTAAGTAATCCAAAGTATTCAGAATCCGTTACTCTCATTGTGTAACGTAACAGAATACGTTACAAAATACATTTTGGGGCATGTAATCTGTAATCTGTAGTGGAATACATTTTAAAAGTAACCTTCCCAACACTGTATGTAGTTTGTCATATCTCTCAGCAAAAAGCATTACTACTTAGATCATCTGCTTCCATCTCACCCTGTCCCTAGGGACCTCTTCTCAGACACCAACCCTCTGCATGTCCTTGTTTACTACATCCATGAACCTCCTCTGACGTCTTGCTCTTTTTCTCCTGCCTTTCAGCTTCATCTTAAACATCATTTGTCTAATGCAGTAGCTTTGCACGTATCCAAATAAGCTTTACCTCTCTAACTTGTCTTGTCTTATAAGACAAACAGGACAAATTGTCTTATTTGTCTTGTCTATCTCTGTCATTCTCAATGAAAAAAAATATTAACATCTGACGTTTTTCACTCCCAACATCTCCAAACCATACATCATAGCAGGTCTCACTACCATCTTGTAAACCCTCGCTCTCACTCTTACAGCTGTCCTGTCTCAAATCACCCTTGGCACTCATCTCCACCCACTCCATACTGCCTGCACTCTTCTCTCCCCTGCATTTTCTCTCTTCTGTCGTCTGTTTAAACTCATCTCTGTTTATTAGTTGTTCACTTTTCCACCTGCCTCCTTGTCATTCACACACATATTCGGTCTTGCTTCTTCTGACTTTCATTCCTCTTCTCTCTAGGGCATGCCTCCACCTCTCCAGGTCTTCCACCTGCTCCCCAATCTCACCACAGATCACAATGTCATCTGCAAACATTATAGGCCACGGAGACTCCTGCCTGACCTCATCTCATCTGTCAACCTCTCCAACATTGCAGACAAGATTTCCATCATTATTGGGGAAATTTAAAAGTCAGTGTGCACTGTAAATCAGTACAGAGCAGTATTTAAGGTCTGAGTCTTACTACCCACTGGAGCAGAAACTGGGTTTCATCAGGACACTACAACACAGTACAAACATCCCCACAGACACAGTGGCCAGGAAAGCAGAAGAGCATCATTTCAAGACGGCCCAGAGTAAATGTGGTTATCCCAGGAACAGCTGAGGCGCATTTTCTCAAGCCATAACATTTCAGTGGCTTTCAACGCCCCCACCTCCCCTCTCTGGTCCACAGGAAGGACTAGGTCCCCTTGCACAAAAGGGTCATGTAGTGTATCCGGTTCAGTGCCAGGTGGATTACCATGATTTATATATTGGGGAAATCAATTTATAATGTACCACCATGGTACTCTGGTCAATGGTCACAAGAGTTTGCATATTAATGATGGTGAAATTGACCTCACGACCCATTGTTAGTCAGTTGTACCAGTTGCAGTCATGTAAACCTACAGTTTATAAGGTTAGGGAGACTGAGAAAGAGACTTGGATGAGTGATGAAAAGTTTCTCCCACTGAAAATGCAATGTCCACATGAACAGAATCTACTTTCTGGGGCCTCTTGGAGCCATTTCATAATTCATTTCATCAGTTCAAACAGTTGTACGTAAGTACTATTCATATATGTCAACACTTTGCCATAACCTGTCAGAAGACTCAGTTTCCACTATCAGATGAGTAGAAATTGGTTAGGATGTTCAGGAACAATCCAGGAATCCAGGCAATATTTTTTTTCATCGTTTTGATGGTCACTGTAGTGGTTATATTAATTTCTAATTTCTAATTAAGTTCTCTCTTTCTCTTATATTTAATATAACCACACTACGGACGGACAAGCGCCTGTTTTTATGGGTTGTGGTTAGCAACAATAACGGTAAAACCATCGCGTGTCCGCTTGTTTATTTTCCACATAAACCTTTCACAATAAAGCTCAAGATCCTGTTGAGGCTTTTCAAAATAAACTGAATCACGTGAAAGAGCAGATTATTTACGGATGAGAATTAAAAAAGAGCCGCCAGGTGCTAAAAAATAAACCTTAGACTCAAACGTTAGAACAGGCTTTTCCCCGCAGCACGCCGTGTAATAAATACTCACAAAGAAAATGGCGGCCGTTACAACTTATGTCTAAAAATGTGTAGTTTCATGCATCGGTTAAAACACTCGACTCCAGATACACGATGCCCAGCTGGGAAACACTTCACCTGCCCGAGATTCACAGAATTTACAGAAAATATTAAATTTTTTGTGATTTATATCGTTATCGGGACGGTAGATGTCTTATATCGGGATATGAGATTTTGGTCATATCGCACAGCCCTACCACATGGACAAGCCAAATGAATGGAGTCTTATGGTCAACCAAGACAAAGACTTGAGCTATTTGATTATATTAACAAGAGATATATTTGGAGGTATAAAGGTAAATGGACTGGTTCTTATATAGCACTTTTCTACTCTTCTGAGCACTCAAAGCGCTTCACCCAATCACATTTTTCTAAGTAACATTCACACACACTTTCATACTCCAATGGATGCATCTGAGAGCAACTTGGTTAGTATCTTGCCCAAGGATATTTGGCATGCAGACTAGGGGAAGCCAGGAATCGAACCACCAACCTTCCGATCAGCAGATGACCAGCTCTACCACCTGAGCTACAGCAAGTGTTCATGGATTTCAAAGGTGAGGCTTTGAAATCCATGAACACTGTCAAGCATCGTGCTTTGGGGTTGTTTTGCTGCTAGTGGTATAAGCACAATGAAAAAAGTTGAGGGAATAGTGAAGAAGGACGAGTACTTCCAGATTCTTTAAATTCACCTCATATCAATATCTATACGATTGGGACACAACTGGGTGTGCCAACAGGACAGTGATGTCAAACGCATATCAAACTGGTTTGGGAAGAATAAAGCCAGCTAATCATGAAGCTTCTGGAACTGCCTTCTAAAAGCCATGACCTCAGTCCTATTGAATATTTGTGAACTATGCTTAACAGCCAGGTCGGTGCCAGGAAACCAACCAATTTATATAAACTCTACCAAGCACCGTTTTCAAATATCAAACAAAATTATGCCCAAAGCTTATTGATGGCTATCAGAAGTGTAAATAACTAAAGGCTTTACAAGGAACTTTTAGAACAGCAAGATAATAATGTTTCATTTTTTATGTTTGTTAATAACTGCATGCTGTAGAATAATATTATCACAAACTTATTTTGATGGCACCCAGCTGGGAAGGACTCTGTCTGTTCAGCTGCAAGTCAGAACAGTCCAAAAGCACTGAAGATGGTGGTTAGCCACTCTGTGGGAAAACTTTTAATTTAAACCAAAAATGCTCCTTAAAAACAAGTTTGGCCTTTAGCTCATTAACTTATATTTCAAACACAGCACAACACCAGTAATTTCACTGAGCATTTGAGCAGTAGTGTCCATTCTGTCCCTTCATTCAGTTTAGGAGGTCTCTTTGTTATTCACTTAAGATGCTCTAAGAGCAGCTTTTATGAAGGAACTCACTTGGAATTGTTAGTGCCATTTATGCAAAGTAAATCATCTTCCTTTTAATCCAGCTCCTGTAGATCCCAAAGCAGAGTCTCTGAAATAGAAATGATCTTCTCCATCAACACACATCTTTCCACTAACCCAAGGTTTTTAGGCACTTTCTTGCCTAAAACTTTTTGGACAGACTCACAGATTGAGTTCATTTGAAATCCTCTAGTAATTAATTATTAGAACACTCATTTGGTCTTCTGCAGAAATTTAATGTTACTTTAAGTTCAGATATGGCAAGTTGTTGGTTAAGTCTTTCATACTGTACGAGCAGCCTCACTTTTTGATACCATTAAATTCTTTAGTGTCTGTTCCTGCTTGTACTCAATTTCCCAGCTCAAAGCAACATTTGAAGCTCCCAGCTGGGACACACTCTCTTTTTGCTCAGTATTAGTGGCAATAAAAAAACAAAACATCCAGCACATTGTTATACACACTGTTGTGACGTTATGATATCCAGTGACAAGAGGATTTCAGTGGAGCTGTGTGGATGTTTTAGCAAAAATGCAGTTGCAGAAGATTAGAAGTGAAGTGAGGATAACTATGTGAGACGCTGCTTTTATAATGCATCCCCACCCTCCCCTGCCTTCCTATATGTATCTGTCTCTGCAGGGTTTTTTCCGCCGAAGCATCCAGAAAAACATGGTGTACACGTGTCACCGGGACAAGAACTGCATTATCAACAAGGTGACGCGGAACCGTTGTCAGTATTGCCGCCTACAGAAGTGCTTTGCAGTTGGAATGTCCAAAGAGTGTGAGTTTCTGACACAATTTACACAAAGTACTGATGTGAGCAAATTAAATACAGCTGTTGGTTTGAAATAAAGGATTTGTTGTGGTCTATATATTCCAAGCAATAGTAAAATCAGGGGTATTAAGTATTTATTTTTTCAAAAAATAAGAATTGCAACATTTAATTTGATTAACTTATGTAGAGGAGTAACTGTCTGCATTTGTATTAATATATAAAATGGCCAAAACAAGAGAAAATATGATTTTTTAATACAGTGAAAAGATGGAATTGGAAACATTCTATCAGACACAACTTTTCAAAAGGACGTTTAGTGTCATTGTAGTTTTGTTGGTTGAACTTAACAGATTTAGTGCTGAGTAATCAAGCATTGTTTGTAAAAGATGGCTGTAAGCACTGGATCTGAGAACTGAAGCCAGCACTGAAGTGCAATATCACTGGGAGCCGGCTTTATAGTAGTTTTTCATACCTTCATAAAACATCTTGATCCAATAGTCACCCATTCCGATTTCTTTCACAAACCTCAAAATATTATGTTGAAATGAGCTAATTTGACTCCTTCTGCTCAGTGTGATGGTGGTCCTTGTGAAAATAAATTATTCATTAATTTGATATTAGCCCTTAACCAGAAGTTTCACTCTTATGTTTCACTGTGGTTACCAAATACAGTCGCATCTTGGTTCTTATATAGTGCTTTTTTACTCTACCTGAGCACTCAGACTGTTTTATATAACATAACCATTCACACTAGCACTTTTTTCAACACCTAAGCACTCTCTATCTAACATTCACATACATTCAAACTCCAGTGAACACATTATTGCCCAAGGATACTTAGGCATACAGATCAGAGCATCTGGGGCTCAAACCACCGACCTCCCGATTAGACTTATTCTACAAACCTATAATTTATTATTTGATTTCTAAGATATAAACTAATACGTTTTAATTACAGACATGTGAAAATTGTGTTTTTCACAGGACTGTGAAAACCAGTACATTCTTACTGCTTCTAGAAGTAAGAACTAAGTCCTGCTAATTTATCATCAGAACGTGTGACCATCTCTACAAAAGAAGAGGTTTTGTCATGTTACTTGTCTGGAACTTATTTTCTCTAAGTTTATATAAAATCAGTGTTAGTACAAACAATGCAGTAAGAAATATTGTTTTAAATAGCATTTTTATCACTTTGCCCATCAGAGCAGTCTACTGCTATTGAAGGAGAGGTCAGAGGTCAAATGTGATATTTTGTCAGTTTGACCATTTTTTGAATGAAATGCAATTTATAATCTTCTTTCTTCAATCCTCCAATCTACTGAACAAGACCAAACAAGGGTCAACAGCAGAATGAGCTGATTGGTGTTGACAGAGAAGAGTTGGAAAGCTTTTTATGGGCACAGCCCAAATACTCAATTCTGCTCATTAACACACAAATGCTTTGTCCTTACAAATGCAGCTTCATTTAAAGGGATATTAACAGGCTTTCCAATGGCATAAGGTTTCTTGCAAAGAAGTATTGTTATAAAAAAGATAGAATCCACCACAGACAGTGCAGTTTGTTTAAATGAAGGGATGCTGCTGCAGGGCAAGTATTGCTACTCTGGCTTTACAGAGTAATTCCATAGTGACCAGTATTTTAGCCAATTCAATTCAGTTCAATTAAAATTAATTCATTTCAATTTTATCTATATAGCATCAGAACAGCAGGCACTTTTTATTGTAAGATAAAGACCCTACAATAATACAGAGAACACCCCAACAATCAAGAGACCACACTTGGTGACATGGGAAGGAAAAACTCCCTTTTACCAGGAAGAAACCTCGGCCAGAACCAGGCTCAGGGAGGGGCGGGGCCATCTGCTACATCCAGTTGGGGGTGAGGGAAGGAAGACAAATAGGCGCACTGTGGAGGAGAGCCAGAAGTTAATGATGAATAATGATTAAATACGGAGAGGTGTATAAACACATAATGAGTGAAAGAAAAGGTGAGTGAAGAAGAAACACATTATGGGAAGTCCCCAGCAGCCTCGGAGCAGGATTTTGAATTCTGGATTTAACAGGAAGCCAATGAAGGGAAGCCAAAACAGGAGAAATCTGCTCTCTCTTTCTAGTCCCTGTCAGGACTCTTGCTGCAGCATTTTGGATTAATTGAAGGCTTTTCAGGGAGTTTTTAGGACATCCTGATAATAATGAATCACAGTCGTCCAGCCTGGAAGTAATAAATGCATGAACTAGTTTTTCAGCATCACTTGTTTCTAATTTTAGAGACATTGTGCAAATGCAAGAAATTTCTTTAATGAAACTATCTGTACTTTATCACTTGCTGTTGTTAAGACCCTCAAGATCCTCTGCATCACAGACATTCATAGGAACAGTTTGCATTTCATAGGTTACTGGTGTCCCTTGACTGAATCAGAATTTATGGTTTAGATCCACTTTATGTTCCATTAGTCTCAGTGGGGAGGGGGTCCATTCCCTTCTGTTATGCACTCTAGTAGAAGAAAAGTGGAAAATATGATATCGTGATTTCCTTAGGCTAAGCGCCCCCCCACAGGGCCCCTGATTAAAAAGAACTTACTCTATTTCCTATATTCCTGTTGTGATCCTCAGCCTCTTACCCTAACTACCCTAACCCTAACTGTCTGTTTGTCAAATAAAGCTGCCTTATTCAGCTTGGTTTGCCAATACAAACCAAAAACTACGTTCTTTGGTTTGTATTGCCAACTATTTGTCATGAATCGCTGTGCGGCAGGCAGGAGTTGGACCCAAAATGCAGGACTCACAGACACGGAAGTGAAACTTAAAGCGCAGCTTTATTACTGGGAAAAACCTCGTACAAACTAAACTCACCAAAAGAAAAACAAAAGTCTGAACAGAGGAACCAAGGACTGAAACACTGGAAAAGAAATACTAAACTGGAGCAGGAGACTAAACACTAGGAACATAGAAGCAGAACACACAGCTAGTTGAGGGTACGACACGACACAGACTCAGAGAAACACAGGGTTTAAATACACTGGGAAGTAACGAGGGGAATGAGACACAGAAGGAGGGCACAGCTGGGAGAAATCAGGACTGACGAGACAAGCAAAGCAGGACGCATTCACATAAGACACGGACCTTCAAAGTAAAACAGGAAGTATGACACAGAGACGCGAACTAGACTAGGGGAGACAGAGCAACTAAGAAACACAGACAACACCAACAACAAAGAGACACAGAGGGCAGCTACTAAATACTCAGAGAACTAAACAGAATACAAGAAAACCAAACTAAGACACTACATTAAAGAATAAGCTGGGACAACAAAGAGAACTAAGAATATAATACAAAAAACTCAGAGGCACAAGAAACTCAAAACACTGGGTCACTGACCCAGGACCGTGACACTATTAGGAAATGATACTGGTATATGGGGATTCTAAATAACAGATGCATCCAAATATCATGTCACATTTGAGCTCTGATGTTGCATCTGCCTTTCCTTCAAAGTGACCCCAAAATGCATAATATCTTCAAAGAAGGTATTATCAAGAGAAGGATAATGAGCTGCCTAGTTAGTATAATATTTTATAATAAGGTTCTAATGTCATTATTTACAAGTCAGTACCTATTATGCATTACTTACTCCTGCATAATGTTTGTGTAATCAAAGTAACCTTCTGTCTGAGTTTTGTCTGAGTTTTACTGCTTTACAAACTTCTTAAAGTATGTTTTTTTAAAGAAAGGAAAAAAATGACTACATACACAACACGATTTTCTTAGAGTTAAATACTGCCCAGAGTGAGAGCTGCCTTTACAGAGGTTTGCACTCTTTCTTGGTTGATGGTTTCAATTAGTCTTATGTATGTGTGAATCATCACAGTAATATATATAAAATTACTCCCAGTGTTGATCTTGTTACAGGGAATTCTTACAAAAAGTTACGACTGGCATCTGCTGGATGTGCTAGCTAGCTTAATTGTCCACAGACAGGAGTGTTAATTCCCGTCACTAGGCACTAGCTACGGTTTGCTCATCTCTCCTGAACCCAAATTTTAACCATAGATCAGCTGTCATACCAGTTACCCTCCAGTAAGGCGATCTTATCTGCAAGACTTTATTTGGACAGCACTAAGGATTTTCAGAGTAATTACCAGCTCTTTAGGCCTTACAAGGCAGGCCCTCGTAAGAGCCATAAGCAATGGCTCTCACTTTGGATTGTGGAGGTGATTGCTCTTTGGTATACTAGCCTGCAGCAGCAGGGACCAGAATGCCTGCAGGCTTACTCCACTCATGGTCTGGCAGTGTCCTGGGCCCTTTTCAGAGGAATGTGAATCCAGGTATCTGTGCAGCAGCAAGCTGGTCTTCACCTCTCACCTTTGTCCGGTTTTACAGGCTGGATGTCTCAGTTTCAAGCATTGCCCAAGCAGTGCTGGGCTCTGGGTCCTCACTTGGATAGGTGAGATACTGTCTTTTAGACCCCATTCCTACAAAACTGCTCAAAGAAGTCCTGCCATTAATTAATTCTTTGATCTTAAATATGATCAACCTATCTCTAATAATCGGCTATGTACCACAGGCCTTCAAGCTGGCTGTAGTTAAACCTTTACTCAAAAAGCATCTCTAGACCCAGCAGTCTTAGCTAATTATAAGCCAATCTCCAACCTTCCTTTCATATCAAACATCCTTGAAAGAGTAGTTGTCAAACAGCTAACAGATCATCTGCAGAGGAACGGCTTATTTGAAGAGTTTCAGTCAGGTTTCAGAGCTCATCACAGCACAGAAACAGCTTTAGTGAAGGTTACAAATGATCTTCTTATGGCCTCTGACAGTGGACTCATCTCTGTGCTTGTCCTGCTAGACCTCAGTGCAGCGTTCGATACTGTCGACCATAATATCCTATTAGAGCGATTAGAACATGCTGTAGGTATTACAGGTACTGTGCTGCAGTGGTTTGTATCATATCTATCTAATAGACTCCAGTTTGTGCATGTAAATGAAGAGTCCTCTTCACACACTGAGGTTAATTATGGAGTTCCACAGGGTTCAGTGCTAGGACCAATTCTGTTTACATTATACATGCTTCCCTTAGGCAGCATCATTAGAAGACATAGCATACATTTACACTGCTATGCAGATGACACCCAGCTCTATCTGCCCATGAAGCCAGATAACACACACCAATTAGTTAAACTGCAGGAATGTCTTAAAGACATAAAGACCTGGATGGCCGCTAACTTTCTGCTTCTTAATTCAGATCAAACTGAGGTTATTGTACTCGGCCCTGAAAATCTTAGAAATATGGTATCTAAGAAGATTCTTACTCTGGATGGCATTACCTTGGCCTCCAGTAACACTGTGAGGAACCTTGGAGTCATTTTTGACCAGGACATGTCCTTCAATGCACATATTAAACAAATATGTAAGACTGCTTTCTTCCATTTGTGCAACATCTCTAAAGTTAGAAATATCCTGTCTCAGAGTGATGCTGAAAAACTAGTTCATGCATTTATTACTTCCAGGCTGGACGACTGTAATTCATTATTATCAGGAAGTCCTAAAAACTCCCTGAAAAGCCTTCAGCTAATCCAAAATGCTGCAGCAAGAGTCCTGATAGGGACTAGAAGGAGAGAGCAGATTTCTCCTGTTTTGGCTTCCCTTCATTGGCTTCCTGTTAAATCCAGAATTCAAAATCCTGCTCCTCACATACAAGGTCTTAAATAATCAGGCCCCATCTTATCTTAATGACCTTGTAGTACCATATCACCCTATTAGAGCACTTCGCTCTCACTCTGCAGGCCTACTTGTTGTTCCTAGAGTATTTAAAAGTAGAATGGGAGGCAGAGCCTTCAGTTTTCAGCCCCTCTTCTGTGGAACCAGCTTCCAGTTTGGATTCAGGAGACAGACACTATCTCTACTTTCAAGGTTAGGCTTCAAACTTTCCTTTTTGCTAAAGCATATAGTTAGGGCTGGACCAGGTGACCCTGAATCCTCCCTTAGTTATGCTGCAATAGGTGTAGGCTGCCGGGGGATTCCCAAGATGCACTGGGTGTTTCTACCTCACTCACTATGTGTTAACAGACCTCTCTGCATTGAATCATACCTGTTATTAATCTCTGTCTCTCTTCCACAGCATGTCTTTATCCTGTCTTCCTTCTCTCACCCCAACCAATCACAGCAGATGGCCCCGCCCCTCCCTGAGCCTGGTTCTGCCGGAGGTTTCTTCCTGTTAAAAGGGAGTTTTTCCTTCCCACTGTCGCCAAAGTGCTTGCTCATAGGGGGTCATATGATTGTTGGGTTTTTCTCTGTATCTATGAAGCGCCTTGAGGCGACTTTTGTTGTGATTTGGCGCTATATAAATAAAATTGAATTGAATTGAATTGAATACTGGCTATTTCTATGACTGCTTGAGATAAGCTTGTCTAACAATACAGGAGCCTCCATTTTTTCATAGTGAGAAATGCTAGGAATGAGAACCTTAGGTTACTTTGTAACCCCGGTTCTCAGAGTAGCATGAGTGAGATGTCTCACCAGACGGCCCTTCTTGCTGGGATGAAGCAAGAAGAGGGGCTTATCTTGAATAAAGACTATGCAATATTTATATTTAAGAGTGGGTGGCTTGGTCCGACATGTTCATTGCAATCACCAGCCAATCAGAACTGGCAGAATGAGATACATGATTATGAGGAATATGCAGGGAACCGCATCCCATAGTGGACCCAGAACAGTATGTGAAGAACTACTTAAACTTTGCATAGGTCCTTTTTTGGGTACTCCGGCTTCCTCCCACAGTCCAAAGACATGCACAGACAGTGTTAGCCCTGCGACAGACTAGCGACCTCCCCAGAGTGCACTTTGCCTCTCGCCCTATGGCAGCTGCAATAGGCTCGAGCCCTTCAGCGACCCTGAATTAATAAGCAGAATAGGATGGATAGTTTGACCCCCACTGGATGGGATGCAGCTAGGCACCAGGGGGCAATTGAAGCATTTTGGCTTTTTAGAAGCCACTAGAACATTTTATTCACTCTTTGCTTGCAAATAGGCAAGCACACAGATCTTCCCTTCAGCAGCTGAAGTAGTTGACATGTGAAGCCCTAAAAAACACTTTTTTGAGGATGTTAGCCGGCTTTGAATTGAACTGAAATAAGGACACAGAGAAAGGTACTTTTATCGGACAACCACATTAGCAGTGTGTTAAGTTGTAATTCTAATTAAGGTATAATTAATTATGACATTAATGTGGGAGATGGGCAGCAGAAGTTATCTGATGGGCAGGCAGGGGTTGGGTTCACCAGCTGGAGTCAAATGGATCTTGGTCTTATCAGTAGCAAAGCCCGTTAACCAATAGTGAGATCATCATAGAGCAATCTTTTATTTTTTAAATTGTGTTCGAGTTGTATTTGACTGCTGAGGTGATTTGGTTTCTCTGTATTATTGTAGGATTATTACATGACAATATAAAGTGCCTTGAAGCAACTTGATTTGGTGCAATATAAATAAAACTGAAATGAATCAAATTAAATTGAATTGAAAATTTGCTCCAAGGTAATATTTTAATATTAATAATTTGTTATCCTGTAAGTCTCTTATAAAACCACTCTGCTAAGTGGTTTTATAGGACTTTTGTAGGCTATTGAGAACTTGTGACTGAGGGAGGGCACAGCATATTGAGACACTTGTAACAGATCAAGAGCCCTTTGGGCAGACGTTTCCTCTAATCCAGTGTCTTCATTCCAAAACCTCTAAATTTTCCAAGTGAATGCGGCTTCATATGCACTGATAAAGAGAGTGAGTGTGAAAACACAGGTCAGTGCACCCAAAACTAAGTTTGTTTGCTACTACAGGGGCTCTCAAATGTGATTGTCTGACGAGTGGCCCTTTCCCAGTGCTGCAGTTTTGTAGAATGAAGCTGGGATCAGTTTTCATTTCTGCGTTTCACAAATTGGATAAAGTAGGAGAAAGGTGGATGGTGCTTTAGCGTGTTCTTCGTTGTACTTGGAGCCCTGTTTGATCCATGACTTCTGCAATTCATGTTTTTCAACAAGCTTCTGGATTATTAACTTGAACAGTTCTGATTCTCAGAGCATGTTGAAGAGACTCGGTAAGCCAGTTAGTGAGTAAGTCAAACTGTTCACTGCATTTTAGGTTTAATTCTTCATTGTCATTGTGAAAAATAGATCTCCATGCTATACAAGTCTCCAGCCTATTGTCAAACACTGTCAGCCCTGCAGTCAGTAGGTCACAGCATGACAGGCGGGCAGCAAGGTCTGATACATCAGCTTGTTGTTGTAGTGTGCTCCAGTGTGGTTGTATTGATGAGGAGGTGGACGTTTGGGCTGCTACACAGAGGTTGCTCGTGTGAATATGCAGCTGCTGTTGACATGTTCTGCCCAGCATTGTGGGTGTTGTTCAGGTCACAATTTTGTTCTCTACTGTGTTATGTCGCAAACAAGTTGGATGAATTGAGGCAGCCAATAACTCCGTCAGAGATTCATGCATCCTTCTTATCACCGAGTCCTGGCTTCATCAATCCATTCTGGACTCTGCTATTGAGCTAGCAGGCTACACCACACAGCCCCATGACCGAACAGTGGACTCCGGTAAGAGCAAAGGAGGTGGGCTCTGTATGTATGTGAACAACAGCTAGTGTACCAACACAGGGATCACAGACTGTCACTGTTCATTGGACATAGAATATCTGACTGTCAAATGGAGGCCCATCTACCTTCTAAGGCAGTTCACCGTTGTCATAATAACAGCCGTTTACATACCACCAGATGCAAATGCTAACTCTGTGATTGAACTTCTGCACACAAACATCAATAATAAACAGAGCATATACCCTGTCACTGTAGATATCATAGCAGGGGACTTTAATCATGCAGACTTAAAAACAGCAGTCCCTAAATTCCACCAGCATGTCAAGTGTGCCATTAGGAGTGACAATATACTGGACAAAGTTTATTCCAACATCAAAAACACAGCTGACACTGATTATACAGACAAGATGGGGGAGAGCAAAACATAACATTATGTACACTGACGCAAGACTATCAAAGTAAAACAGGAAGTACACAGAGATGCAGACTGGAGGGAGCAAGAGAACACAGAGGAGCACGAGAGAGAGAGAAGACATGATGGGATGGGAGAAACAGATAAACATGAAAAGCATCTCTTTTGGGAGAAACTACCAGAAACTACTAGGGAACTCAGTCAAGAGCTCAGAAGGAGTCCGTGAAGGTTCTCAGTCATACAGGTCATTGTAGTCCAAGGAGCTTGGAAAGAAAATCAAAGTTTCCTTGAAGACGTTTCACCTCTCATCCGAGAAGCTTCTTCAGTTCTAAGAGCGACTGGTGGAGAGTCCCTGATATACATCACATCAAAAACTCCACCAACAAGGTCCAGAAACTTTCACTTGAGGCAGATGAAACCATGGTGTCCTTTGATGTAGTCTCTCTCTTCACTTGCATACCTACAACAGAGGCAGTGGAGACTGTCAGAAAACGACTACAAGAAGACAGCTCCTTGGAAGACAGGACCAACTTCACCCCAATCAGACCTGCACACTGTTAGACCTCTGCCTTACCACCACATATTTAAATACAACGAGGGTTTCTACAGACAAAAACATGGCCGTGCCATGGGCTCCCCCGTGTCACCGATTGTAGCCAACCTTTACATGGAGGAAGTGGAAAGGAAGGCTCTTGGCTCTTTCAAAGGAAGAGTACCCAGCCACTGGTACAGATATGTAGACAACCCCTGGGTCAAAATAAAAACACAAGAAGTGGAATCCTTCACTGCGCACATTAACGCTGTGGATTAAAACATAAAGTTCACCATAGAAGACACAAAGGACGACTGTTTGCCTTTCCTGGACTGTGCCGTGCACATTGAAGGGAATGGCAACCTCAACATCGAAGTTTACCGGAAGCCCACAAATACGGACCAGTACCTCCTCTTTGACTCCCATCACCCTCTGAAACACAAACTTGGAGTAATCAGGACCCTACACCACTATAATCAGAAAAATGTTATTTATCCCCAAGGGGCAATTAACATACAACAGAGCAGCATAACATTGAAGATAAGAACAATAAGAACAGGCAGAAAGAGTGAGATAATAAATACACATAATATAAGGTATATACAGTTTTAAAATTATACTGTTTAAAATTAAAGCGACTGAAAGGTCAATAAATAACTGTAAGTGACTAAGAGTGAATAAAGTGTCGGTAGTATAAGAAGAGTGTAGTTTATGTTTCTGGTGTGGGAAATGTTCTTATCTGCTGGATTTAAAAAGCAGGGTGGCTTTGGGGACAAAGGTGGCTCTCCTCCTCCTCTCAGTCCTGCAGGAAATGCAGCGGAGGCGTCGCCCAGAGGGGAGCCATTGAAATGCGGGGTGAAGAATGTAAGAGGGGTCGTTGATGATTTTGGCTGTCTGTCTGAGGGCCTGTTGGCTGAAAACCTGTGCCAGAGTTCTGACAGGCCAATGATTTTAGAGCACACTGATGCAGTGTGTTACAGTCTGTTCCTGTTCTGAAGGCTGAGGAGTGGAACCAGCAGGTGATGGAGAAGGTCGTGATGCTTTCCAGGAAGGCATAGTAAAAAGTCATCATGATGGCTGTGCTGACTCAAAAGGAGTTGAGTTTCCTAAGGAGGTATAGCTGTTGGTGGCACCTCCTGAGAATCTCCTCTGTGTTGGCAGAGAATTGCAGGAGGTTGTCAAAGATGGTTCCCAGGTATTTGTACTCCTCAACTACCTCCACTGGCTTCCCGTGGATGGTGGTGACTGAAGCAGCCAGATCCCTCTGCCTACTGGAGAAGGTCACCACCATCTCTTTGGTTTTGCTCATGTTCAGTTCAAGTTTGGAGCTGTCACACCACTCTACAAACTCCTGCACAGTGGGCCCATGGTGTTGTGAGGGGCCTGACAGCAGTGACAGGAGAACTGTGTCGTCAGCATATTTCACCAGGTGACAGTTGGGCTGTGTGGATCTGCAGTCATCAGTGTAGAGGATAAAGAGCAGGGGGGAGAGCACACAGCCCTGGGGGGAGCCAGTGGAGGTGGAACAGAGACCCGAACTTTCTGAGTCGTGTTGGTCAAAAAGTCCAATATCCACAGGATTAGCTGATCATCAGGTGAAATCGGGTGGAAAGTTTAGTGGCCAGGATATGAGGCTGCAGAGTGTTGAACGCTGATGAGAAATCAGCAAACAGAAGTCTGGCGGAGGAGTCAGGGAGCTCCAGATGTTTGTGGATGGAGTCCAAGATGAAGATTTTTGCATCATTGACACCTCTGCGTGCACGGTAAGCAAACTGGAGTGGGTCCATCAGGGGGTCAGTTGCTCTTACGATGTGCTGTTTTATGAGCTTCTCCATGGTCTTCATCACCAGGGAGGTGAGGGCCACAGGACGAAGATCATTCAGAGACTTTGTGTTGTTTCTTTTGGGGATGGGGATGACTGTGGAGTGTTTCCACAGCTGGGGGCTGGTGTGACTGTCAATTGAGTGTTGAAATAGAGTCCAGAACACACTTCCTAGGTGCCCTGCACAGTGCCTCAGAACTCGGCTGCTGATGTTGTCAGGGCCGGTTGAGCTCCTCTCCCTCGTCCTCCTGAGGGCTCTCACCACCTTCTCAGTCCTGAAGGTGAGTGCAGAGCTGCCAGGTTTGAGTGAGGATCTGGACTCCTCAAGCTGGGCCATGTTGTCCGTCTCAAACCTGGTGTAGAAAGCGTTGAGGTCGTCAGGGAGGGAGGAGGGGTTGCTGCCCTCCACCTGGATGGTTCTGGTGGTGGTGACCACAGCATTCACAGACGCCATGGTTTTGAGGCCCTGCCAGGCTGAGCAGAGGTCCCATGTGGTGAATTTTTTTTCAACAGTGTTTTTATACTCCAGTTTAGCAGTTCTTATGGCCCTCTTGACCTTCCTGTTGACCTCCTTTTTATCCAGAGCAGAGCCAGTGAAGAAAATCCTCTTTTTTTTTATTAAGGATTTCCTTGAGCTCCTTGGTGATCCAGGATTTGTTTTTGGGGTAGATGGTGACTGTTTTTGGGGGGATAATGTTGATGCATCTGGTACAGAGCCATAGCATTTATCCTGAGTCTTCCCCTGATGTGTGCTGCATGTAACAAGTCGCTTAAAGGATACCAACAGATCCTTTAAGCTACTTGTCAGGGAAACAGTGGTTGAAATCACCCAGGATGAACTTGGGAGAGTCCGGTGATAATTGTTCCAGTTTGTACAGAGTGTTGTTGAAGTACTCTGTGGCTTTACCAGGATGATGAAAAGCTGTGGGGAGGTAAGGTTGGTGAGCCTTGGGGTCATGTCGAAGTGTTGGAAACAAGTCCAAAAAATCACAAAAACGAGGAAAAGGAAAAGAATACAAATATACCGAGTAGACGACGAAATACAACAACGAAAGAGCATTAAAGTTAGAAAAAGAACGCAAAACTGTTCAGCTGACAGGCCGGTCGACCACATGAGCAGCGACCTGGCACCAGCCGCGACATGTTCCCTCTAAGCCTGAAGGGAAAAAGAAGGAACACACATGTAAAGGAAGCCATTAAAACATGTGGTTATCCTAATTAGGCTTTGATCAAATCAGCAAAGATGCACAGCAAAGAAGGTCAAACACCAGCGAGGGAGGATCAGAGGGCCATCATCATCCCTTATGTAGCAGGTTTATCAGAGAAACTCAGGAGAGTCTTCTCCAAGTACGACATCCCAGTATACTCATTACGGAGGTCTCTTGGAACCATTTCTAAACAACTGCAGATTATATAAACTATTTATGCCAAAACCTTGTTGATGCTAACAGAAGTGTAATTAACTGAAGGCTTTAAAGGTACCTTTTAAAACAACAAGATAATAATAGATTCTTTGTGTTTGTTAATAATTGCATGCTCTAGAAAAATATTATGAGAAACTTATTTTGATTGCATCCAGTTGGAAAGGACTAAGTCAGCTCAACCACAACTCAGAACAGTCCAAAGACACTGAGGTTAAATGTTGAACTGGTATGGATTAGATTTATTTGAATTTCAAAAGTCCAAATTTGTGTCCCTAATTCTTGTTTTTTTTTTTTAAGTCATTAAAGTTTGATGTATTACAATCATTCCACCCCGGTAAAAGAACAGTTCAAAGAAATTATTAGAATCCCAAAAATATCAATATTATCAGTATCTGCACAACTGATTATGCATTATTATTATTCAAACGTCAAAGTAAACTTTATTGTCATCTCTGCTATATACAGTACAGTATATACAGAGATGAGACGACGAGGCTCCAGTTTGATTCAGTGCAAAACAACAACAATAAATATAGGAAGAATAAGTTAGTGGTTTGTGTGGGTGTGTGTGGTGGGGGGGAGTGGGGGAGCCAGTAGTGAGTTCAGGGGTCTGATGTCTTGCGGGAAAAAGCTATCTCTCAGTCTGGAGGATCGGGCTGCAATGCTGCGATAGGCGCTGCTGGGCCTTTGTGGTGATGGAGGTGGTGTTGGTGGTCCAGGAGATGTGTACTCCCAGGAACTTGATGCTGTTAACAGTCTATACCGTGGAACCATGGATGCTGAGTGGTGTGTGGGTGGAGCGAGTCATCCTGAAGTCAACAATCATATTTTTGGTTTTGTCCACATTCAGATTGTTTTCACTGCACCAGAACGCCAGCTGCTGAACCTCATCTCTGTACGCTGACTCATTGTTGCTGGTCATCGTTGTGGTTAGAGCTGTGTAGGGCGGTAGGCAGTCGTGTGTCAGCAGAGTGAACAGCAGAGGGCTGAGAACACAGCCCTGAGGAGCTCCTTTGCTCAGCCTGATGGTGCTGGAGACGTTGTCGCCGATTTGGACGGACTGAGGCCTCTTTGACATGAAATCTAGTATCCAGTTGCAGAGAGAGGTGCTCAGTCCCAACTTGCTGAGTTTGTCAAACAGTTTTTGGGGGGATAATGGTGCTGAATGCTGAGCTAAAGTCTATGAGCAACATTCTGACATAGGTGTCTTTCTTGTCCAGGTGGGGGAGGGAGAGGTGAAGTGCAGTGGAAATAGCAACCTTGGTCGACCTGTTCGGCCGGCATGCAAACTGCAGTGGATCCAGTGAGCAGGGGAGGTTGCTTTTCACATGTGCCAAGACAAGTCTCTCAAAGCACTTCATGATGATGGGGGTCAGGGCAATGGGACGGTAATCATTCATACGGTGGCATCTCCATCCCAGCTGCTTGGTGCAAGCTTGTGCTGTGTGATGGCCCGAATGCCCTGCTATAAACTGCGAGAGTCCTTTGTGTTGTGGAATTGGCTCTGTATCTTTTTGTGCATGTGCAAGCTTTGCTTTTCCAATGGCGTGAGAGAGGTTGGCTCTGGCTGTTCTGAGAACTGTTTTATCTCCAGACCGGAAAGCAGCATCTCGAGCACTTTGAGTACTCTGTGAGAGTAGAAAAGCGCTATATAAGAATCAGTCCATTTACCATTTACCATCTCTCTTTCTCAGAGATGCACCTATCTCTGCAATGAACCAGGGCTTCTCATTGGCTCTTGTGGTGATGTTTTTGGCAACTGTTATATCCTCTGTGCACTTACTGATGTAGCAGGTCACAGATTCAGTGAACTTGTCCAGGTCCAAGAAACCATTTTGGGCGACTGTCTCTTTAAACATGTTCCAGTCTGTGCACTCGAAACAGTCCTGAGACAGCCCCACTTGGCCAGACAGATGGTTTTTCTGGCTGGTCTTGTGCGTTTCAGCAGTGATGTGTACATGGGCAGCAGCATCACAGTGGCATGGTCAGATGAGCCGATGTGCGGGCACACAGCTGCCTTAATGATACTGGCACAGTTTAACGTGGAAGTGGAGTCTGTTTACACACCGGGAAGAGCAAAGAGGCGGAGTCGTTACTGAGATGTGGAGCTCAGGTTAAGAGAAAGAAAACATATTTCTAGCATCCAAAGCAGCAGTGCTGTTCCTGTGATCAACATTAAAACTTTTATTGGGAAAAAGCCAGAAAAAGCCTGATCAATAAACTTCAACGTGAAGAAAAGCAAACTTGATAGCTGCTCCATCCACTGGCATTTGTTTTACAGAGAAAAATCTGCAGGAAAATCTCCATAAGTCATAATAACATATGCAGATGAACTCTTAACTTAGTCTTTAAATTATACAGCTAGCTGAAGGCTGACAGCAGCCATCCTATTTTACATGGAGCCAACAGGGGTGAGTCTAAAGGGGGGCATGGGGTGGACTAGACCATATTTATTTCAAGGTTTTCACAAGTTTTTCAGATTTGAAAGTGAAACAATATAAAATACTGTCTCGATTAAATTACATTCATACCTAAAAATATACAATTAAAGCTTTTTTCACATGCCCATAAAAATATACATGCCCCAGTAAAACTCTGAGGGTTATTAGGTTGGACACTGAATTAATGTTAGTATTAATTACCATCCACAGCATCATAACAGTTTGTCCTGAAACAAACTTCAGAATGCTGATAGGCTCGCTTCTCTTCATTGCAGCCTCCACATTCTCCTCTAGAGGCTTACAGACACAAACTCACTCATTCACTGCGCACTTTAACACAGAAACATGTACAAGAACTCATAAAGCCTTCAAGACAGAGTAAAGATTCATTTTTATGCCTTAGTTTAGATTGCATATTTATTTTTGTTTTTACTCTGACTCTGAATGTTTGTATATTTTTGTACTAAAGAGAACGTTTTCTTTAAATAATAAAATTTAATATGGCACATAAATACACAGGGTTTGTTTGTTGTTGTTGTTTTACAAATGAAACAGATGATAGATGAAACAAAAAAACATTGCAATTCCTAAAATGGAAACCAGTGAGCAGTTCATTTTTTAAGACCTGCGTTTTTTTTTTCTTTTGAATAGTTATTATTGCTCAAGAGACAGAAGCATTTCTTATCTGGTTAATCGACTGAATAATCGATAGATCACTTGATTACTAAAATAATCAATAGTTGCAGCCCTAATAATAACTAATGATAAAATGCAGAGTGGTGTTTAAATATTAAATATGTAGTGAGAGAAAAAGATGAGTCAAGAAGAAACACAGTGCATTATGGGAATCGCCCAACAGCCCAAACCTACTGCGGTATAACTCAAGGCTGTGCTCGTCCCTGTTAGTTGTGCACCTTTCCCTTACACTTTTAACTAATATACAGTCAACATTTTCACAAATGACGTTTTGTTTTTTACCCCGTTTGTTGACAATGTTGATAATTGTCATCAGGACAACTGTCAAGTCAGCCATCTTCCTCAGGATTGTGGTTGAATGTACTGAACTAGACCAAGAAGTAGAATTGTGGAAGTCTGCTGTCTAACATGTGTGAGCCCTCATTAGAAAACAATAGTAAATAACCAAATGCTGAGTCATTTTGGGGTATTTTCAAGAAACTGGTCCTTCTGCTGAATATGATCTGCAGACAGGTGTGTGAAAGCAACACACGCATTATTACGGACAAATGTAGTTTTTGGACTTTACCAATTGTACATTGGTGACCAAGAAAGAAGCTCCTGCTCCAAAATCGACACGTCCAAGCTTGACTGAAATTTGCAGCTCATATTTGAGGTGTTCTTCTTTGTATTAATATTTAAGTAAAAGTGAATATATATGAGCCTCTGTGGGTCCTACGTTCTATACAAGTGTTTCTGAGATAGCAGTCCTCAGTCGTCGTTCCAGTTGTTTGTTCAGTGTGACAGAATATGAAAACATTGGAAGACGTGCATCAACAGAAAGCCTGTATATATGTGACATTGCTTATTCTAAAGGTAGCCAGATCAATGCCTACTCACACTGCTACTATATTGTAGGGATGTACAGTACTTCCAAAGATCGGACAGCAATCCTGATTTGGGACATAAATACTCATTAAAGATGATTTACAGAGCAAAATATTTTTATACTTTTATGCCTTGAGGAAAGCTTTGCACTTTTTGTGTTTCGTCTATGAACTGTCCCCCTTAGGGGTCACCACAACGCCTGTTTCCCTCCTGTCTGGGCATCTTCCAAACTCTTTGGCCAATACGTTCACTATCCCGCCTCTGCACATGCCCGAACCATCTCAGCCTCACTTCTCTAACTTTGTCTCCAAACCACTTAACTTGATGTGCTCATTTTCCTGTCATCCCCAAATTAACATCCTCAACTGAGCCTTGTCTTTTCAACTGGTTCCACTGTCTCTGCACTACTGATTATATCAGGTCTCACTACTATCTCGTAAACATTCACATTAACTCGTGCTGCGATCCTTCTTATACAAATCAGCCTGGACTCCATCTACTCCACCAAGCCATGGTTGGTGCCAGGTATTTAAATTCACTCTCTCTACTCTTGCATGTTCAGCTTTTCACCTTCCTCACTCTCATTTACACACATATATTCTATTTTGCTTCAACTGACTTTCATTCCTCTTCTCTCCATAGAGTTCCTCCACCTCTGCAGGCTCTCAAAACAAATCACAGTGTTGTCTGCAAACATAACAGTCCATGGAGATTCGTTCCTGACATAGTTGCCTTCACTTCCTCCTTACTCATCGTCTTCCTGATTTCGCTAGCTGTCCTCCATCCATCATTCTCTACATTCACCATTTCCTCAAAGGACTCTTCTCAACACACTTTCTTCACTTGCTAGCACATTTCCATCTCATCAACTTGCTGCCAGAGATAGGCAGTAACGCGTTACTGTAATCCGATTACTTTTTTCAAGTAACGAGTAAAGTAAGGGATTACTATTGCAAAAACTGTAATTAGATTACCGTTACTTTCCCGTAGGAACGCTGCGTTACTGCGTTACTAAAACCGTGATTTTTTTTGCGAGAATGTCTCATGACAGTGACGTAAGCGAGTGCGACGTGCGTGACAACAGCTGTGTGCAGATCAACAATGGATCATATATCGAGTGCGGGAGAGAGTATGAGCGTGCAGCGTTTAAAGCGTGGAAGTACTGACCTTACTTTGAGTTTGATTCCATAAAAAGTGACAAAAACATTAGTGTCCGCTGTGTGTGGGAAGAAAACTTCTTTTTACAGTGAAAAAAAAACCCTAAACTTCCGAGCAAGCACCGAGTGCGCTACCACGTAATGGGAAACTCACAGAGAAACTCGCGGATTCTTCCACTGACCGCTGCGGCACACCTGCACCTCCGCCTGCTTTACAGGTGAAAATAGAGCAACAGGACCGCTGAGTCTTTGATTTTATTTATTTTCTGCTGTGTTTTACTTGCATCTATTTGAAAGACTGAGTGTAAACACAAAAAATATTTTATTTTATGTGCTGGAATGTGCAGAAAATAGGTTTAAATGTTAAACAAATTTCTTCCAGTCAGAGATGCTTGCTTGATGCATAAAGTTAAAAGATTAAAACTAATAAAACAAGTTTTAAAAAGAGACTTTTCCATTTGATTACATTTTGTATGATGGATTATGCAGAAAAAGTAGAATTGGGCTAAAAGATCTATCGCTTTGTCACCTATTCAGGTTGTAAATCGTGTTTTTAAAAGTAACCAAGTAACTAAGCAATTAATTACTTTTGAAAATAAGTGATCAGTAAAGTAACGGGATTACTTTTTGGGGGAAGTAATCAGTAATTAGTTACTTTTTTCAAGTAACTTGACCAACACCGCTTGCTGCACATTGTTTCCAACTCGATCTCTCTAACTATTCGATTCTGTCCTGATTCACATATAACTCATGACAAACCTGCTCCTACAGTTTTTGCCAACTCTCTCCTTTTTGAAGATGTTTTATCTTTTATAACCTTTCTTTAATGTGGGTTTTCTGGATTTTAGTTTTTCTTTTGTTCTGTTGTTCTGTCTCTCACCCTTAAAATTAAGCAATCATTAAATTAGAGACTGTTCATTTCTGACTTACAAATTCACAAAAACCTTGTTTTTGTATGAGGCTGTTAATGTGGTTTTTAATGTGCTAGAGTTGTGTATTTTACCATGGTTTGCGGTGACCGACTCATTTTTGGAACCAACCTATAGTGGCCTTAGAGGCCTTGAAGTTTCTGTTACTTCCACAATTACTTTATTTTTCACCTCATTTCTGGTCTGTCACCTACAGTCTGAAAGGTTTTGTCCTTATATAAGGTCTGATTTGTTTAATTTGACGACTGGCTACATTTCTAAACTGTAATCAAAGAAATGCTTACTAGCAACACATTTCTACCTCTATTCAATTCAGTTCAATTCAATTTTATTTACACAGCGCCAAATCACAACAGCAGTCGCCTTAAGGCTCTTTATATTGTTAGTAGATCGTACAATAATACATACAGAGAAAAACCCAACAATCATATGACCCCCTATGAGCAGCACTTTGGCGACAGTGGGAAGGAAAAACTCCCTTTTAACAGGAAGAAACCTCCGGCAGAACCAGGCTCAGGGAGGGGCGGGGCCATCTGCTGTGATTGGTTGGGGTGCCTTATATGTTGTTTGCTTCACTAAGAGCTACATTTGTTTAGAGAATAATCCAAATTTTTGTGTTCCTCCAGCTGTTAGAAATGACCGGAACAAGAAGAAGAAGGAGAGCCCAAAGCCGGATCTGGCAGAGAGCTACGAGCTGACAACTGAGCTGGAGACAATCATTGAAAAGATCCGTAGGGCTCATCAAGAAACGTTCCCCTCCCTCTGCCAGCTTGGCAAGTACACGACGGTAAGTATGATTTAACAAGGTGCCCGAACAACGTCATTCTGCAACGAGCATTTAGTTGCATTATTTTTTAATGCAGTAAATGTTACATTGTTACTTTGACTTTATGCCCCTGTATGGCCATATCCCTGTATGGCAATATGTTTCTGTGGTTTGATCCAGCTACTGCACCAGTACAATTCAAATTTAAGTGCATTTTATTTATAAAGCACCAAATCACAAAAAACAGTTGCCTCGGGGCACTTTGTAAATACCCTAAAATAATACATGGCGAGTGAAAAGAGGTAAGAGAAGGACAAACAGAAGGAGCTCATTATCATACTTTTGTACTGTACTCTAAATCTCCCTGTAATGCAACTTGAGACCTCAGATGTATGCCTCTGATAGTCCTCACAGAACCTCAGTGACAATTGTTTTTCCCCTCTCAGCAGCCATATATTGGATATAAATTGTGACGAGTAGAATAAAAGTGCAGCAACCACATCATGATTTTAGCCTCAGAGTTCGATGGTAATAGTGTTTGTTTACAACAGTTTTTATAGAATGCAACAGATTGGAGAAACTAAACAAAAGCTGTAAATACTGGAAGACTTAGCCATTGTCAAAAGCAAATCCTCATCAGGGAGATTTTTGCAGACCAGCAGCTGCCCATCCGTCTGGCTGGGGCTCACTCCAACCTCCAGTTTTTGACATGTCTGAAAAGTGGAATAAATGTTGTAAACCCAACTTGTGTCCTTTTATCCTCGGGTAAATTAAACCACAGATTTGTGCACTGAGTTAAGCTGGGTGCTCGCAAGGCCTTTCTCCCCCTTCTGTCATCTGCCAGTAGACATCAAGGCCAAGAGTTATTTAAAGTTATTTAAATGCTAAACTAAAAAGCAATGAAATGCCAGATAGTTGGAGACTGCTAATCCACAAAGGGCCTTGTCAATCAGAAACATCAGGACCTGGTTTGTCCAGTCTGAAAGCAGATGAGCTTTCCCACTGAGGGAAGGTTCTGCACTCAGTGTGACATGGCAAAAAAGTAAGCGGTGATAGAAATGTTTAGAAACTCTCCAAAGTACCATCTCCTACTTGACGTCAGCTAAACTCTGTGATGCTTTCACAGGCAAACAGTAGGAGCTGCATTACAGCTGATACATTCATAGCATGTTGAGACAATATTGACCTGATTGTGTTTGTTTTTAACCTAACGGAGAGCGTTTGGTGGCAGGAGATTGGGGTGTATGTTTAATGATCTAGTGGTAGTACTAGTTTTAGTCATCACATCAGATTTCATAAGTGAGTATTTTTTTAAAATCCACTGGCAGTTATAATATGAAGTAATGCCTCTCTTTTTGGGGAAGTGATAATAAACCTCTGAGTAGAGTTGGATATGAGATCTTAAAGGGGAACAAACCGGCTTATAGTACAGCAATTTTGCTCCAATGTGTGCAGTTGTATACTGATTCTGTTGTCTCAGTGTACGCAGCGCTTGCTGTTTGTTGGAGTGGTTAGTGTGGTTCGTGCTAATTATACTTGTTTATAGATTGCGAGAAATCCCTCATTATTACAATCGATTGGATCCTGATGCGCCTTTTGATTCGTGCTTGTCTGAAAAGTAGACCAGCTCCCGCTCCCCTAGATTATGTTAAAGCACCAATTATGTGGTGAAATATTCAAATCCTGGTCTGCAGTTATTTAGGAGTTCATTGCTGGGTTAGCTGAGATAGCTGTGCAATTGAGAGGGCTTAGCTCAACAATGAATAATGCTTCATTGACAGTGATGGTAATGAAAAATGAGCCTGGCAGTTTCAAAGACAAAATAAAGCACTGAGCCACACTGGCTCCAGGCACTGATGATGGTGGTATATGCCACTGCAATACAGTGCTCAGCTTGATGATATTTGCCACCTTAGAGTTTTGCGTGCTATCACAATCCTTCACATGTGGTGGCTGCTTTTACTGCCTTTTCCATCTCTGCATCTGCACATGAGTTTTTCTGATGTACAGTTTTTCACACTACTAGTGTATTTTGTAATGTTGCAACTTGCCTGATTTCTTTGGATAAATGTTGGTAAATTAAATCAGAATTCCCCAGCAACTGTCTTGTTTGGTCCTATTGAATTATGGGACTGGTGTAATTAACTGTGTGTGTGTGTGTGTGTGTGTGTGTGTGTGTGTATGTGTGTGTGTGTGTGGTGGGGGGGTGTATGGTGGGGGTGTTATTCTCCCGTCCTCTCAAGTTCCCCTTATTCTAGCCTTTCCCTTTACACCCAGACGGAAGAGCAAGATAAGTTGTTTTAATATCGGCCATCAGCCCAACGTGCACTGAGCAAATGCACACACGTGTGTGTTGCACCTTCACATCCTCCGTCCCTATGAATCTGGATGTCAGTCAGTTTTATGTGTCTGTAATGCTGTTGTGTGGACTAGAGCTCATTGTCTGTGATTTAAGCACAGCCCTAATGTGCTGCTCACTTAACCCCAGATCATATTTAATGGTCTCTCTCTCCATTTATCTGCCTCTCTCTCTTTATTGGCTTGTGAATAGATTTCTTGCTTGTGATGGTGTCCAGCATCTGTGCTAACTGCCTCTCATACAACCTCAGACGAATGAATGTGCTGTAAAGCCAGATTCCTCTGGTTGTCTCTGCCGTCTTAAAGCAAACTCCACTCTTCCTTATGAGAGCTGCTCTCACTTCCTCCTCACTAATCCCCTGCAGTTCCTGATTCACTAACTGTTTTCTATTTGTCCTCCTCTTGCTCTCATTCATCAGATCTTCAGCCTTTCATCAGGTTTTCTCTGTATGTATTATTGTAGGGTCTACCTTACAATATAAAGCGCCTTGAGGCGACTGTTGTTGTGATTTGGCGCTGTATAAATAAAATTGAATAAAATTGAATTGAATCATCTTCTCAGTAGATTCTCTCTAATTGGTAGCACATTTTCATTTGTCCTCAATCACTGTAACCTGCTGCACATCCTTTCCAGCCTGATCTCTCTGCCTACATGTCCTTTGCTCCTTCCTTGGTGTCTTGCCTTACATACAACTCACTATACATATATAAATTATATATCACAATTAGGGCTGGGTATCGTCACTGATTTCTAGAATCGATTTGATTCCAATTCACAAGGTCCCGAATCGATTCAATCCACGATTCGATTCGAATCGGGGAAATTTTGCCTCAGTCAGAAATATTATAATTCAGATCATGCATCAGTACATCTCCATATTTTTATATCTATAAAAAGGAAGCTGACACTTGTGAGCCTTTATCAAAAGTGTGCGCATCACAGCCTTTGTGTCAAAGTAACTGAGGATAAAACACAGAAAAACATGAAGGTGATTTTCCTGGCCTGGAATTTTATAAAAATATTCTGCAGTAGATCAAAAACGAAAGAAAACCATTAATCAACATATGAACATGACCTGATGCTGTTGAAGTAATGCAGAGCAAAGTTACAGAGGTTTAATTAGAGACACAGCTGAGCGTTTTGCAATTTTGCATAATTAAAAAGTTTAAATTTGTTCAGTATTGAACAGCAGAAATTAGGTTTTCTTTTCGGAAGTAAGTAAAAGGAAACAAACAGCGGCCGACAGCCTGTAAACAACGGCAGACTTGTGATAGCAAGCAAGCGAATAATGCAGAAAACAGATTTTTAGTTGGGAAACTTCTTGAAGTACAGAGAGAGAGAGAGAGAGAGAGCTGTGCATGAAGTGTGATTTTATCCTGGTGGAAGCAAAACAGCAAAAGTCAGAGTGAATTCATGACGATGTTTTTGTGAAGCGTAGTTTGGATCTTCTTTTGCTGCCGATTCAGTCAATATTGCTTGGAGAGAGATAAAACCTGCAGCCGAATCAGCGCAAAAAGGGCGTAAACACAAAGCGCGGACCAAACATCAGAGTCAGCGAGCTGTCGGCTTTCAGCCCCGACCGTGTCCGTGCCGTCGGGTGAGAAAGTCACATCTCACTGATCCTGATCCGTCGGCGGTCCGAGCTTTGTGTTTACGTCTCTGTGCAGAATCCGTGTTCCTGCTCTCATTTACTGTCTTAGCTGTTTGGTGGTTGTTGAAATGTTGTGAGGTTTAACCTGAGGCTCTGGCGATTTAAAAATCGATTCAGGATTTTAATGAATCAATTTTACATTATCCAAGCTAGAATCAATTTTAATCGATAAATCGATAATCAAAACCCACCCCTAATCACTATATATCAAACTTACATGTTTCAGATCATCAAACAAACTGTAATATTAGACAAAGATAACCAGAGTAAATAGATGTATTTTTCAAATGATGATTTCATTATTTAAGGGAGAAAGGTTATCCAACCCTGCCTAATCCTGTGTGAAAAAGTCATTGCCCCTCTTGTTAAATCATGAATTAACTGTGATTAACCACATTTTTTGGAAAGCTGTGTTCAGTTTCACTAAACACACTCAGGCCTGATTACTGGCAGACCTGTTGAGTCAAGAAATCACCTAAATAGAACCTCCCTGATGCAAGCTAAAAGATCTCAAAAGCAACAAATATTGCTACGATCGAAGGAAACACCTGAGTCACTGGCAATCATCAGTCTGAAGAGGGTTACAAAGCCATTTCTAAGGTTTTGGGAGTCCAGTGAATCATGGTGAGGGCCATTATGCCCAAATGGGGAAACCTTGGAACAGTGGTGAATATTTTCCAGGAGAAGCTGGCCTACCAAAATTACTCCAAGAGCGACTGAGACTCATCCAGGAGGTCAAAAAAGAACTGAGAACAACATTAAGGAACCACAGGCTTCACGTCTCAGTTAAGGTCGGAGTTCATAATTCAACCACAAGAAAGAGGCTGGGAAAAAATGGCATCTATGTTCAACGAGAAAACACTTGCTGGAAAAGTAAAGAACACAAAGGCTCGTCTCACATTTGCCCAAAACATCGAGACAATGCTGAAGACATTTGGGAAAATATTCTGAAGAGACAAAAGCTGAACTCTTTGGAAGGTTTGAGTTCCTTT
This sequence comes from Perissodus microlepis, assembly GCF_051167445.1. NCBI lineage: Eukaryota > Metazoa > Chordata > Actinopteri > Cichliformes > Cichlidae > Perissodus > Perissodus microlepis. Next base: position 1,598,437 of record NC_140481.1, read on the forward strand.
AAATCTGGCATTAAGCTAACACAGCAAAGGGAACATCATACCAACAGTAAAATATGTTGGTGGTCGTGTGATGGTCTGGGGCTGTTTTGCTGCTTCAGGACCTGAAAGACTTGCTGTGGTCGATGGAACCATGAATTCTGCTGTCTTTCCCCTGTCCAGAGGATACACCTTCTTGGCAGTTTTTCTCTCATTATGACAGTAATCATTTGAATAAGAGAAGCGGTAATATTAAAACCATTAACTTCTGCAACTACAAGGCCAGCGTAAATTATTGTGACCTGTCCAAAAACGGCATCCTGGGATCGAGCTTGGTTTTAACCACCCTTACCCTTCCACCCACTGTTCTTCAGTTAATCTGTGGGCCCCCATAAACAGACAAACAAAAACTATCACTATTTAACAATTTAACAAGATAAACATCATCAGATTAATTTATACAATCTGATCTTTGTCTGCACAATACATGGACATGTAGCATGCAGACATGTTTCTGCATTCCTTGCTGGCTTAAGATTGTAAAATATAAATGCCACTGTAGTTAAATACATATCTCTTATTATTAGATGAGTATGACCAATGGTGGAGTCATTTTTTAAAATATTCCCTTAGGAAAAGAAGCAATAAAACATCATGAAAAGACCACAGTACACATAAAAGTCTACTATTTGAAATGTGCATAAAACATCAAAACTAAGAATTATCATTCTGTACAAAAATGTCCTCCAACAGCGTCAAATGAATTAATATTACTGCAGGAGCTCACTTTAAATACTTTCTTCATTTCTGTTTAATGTTCAGCAAAATATTCCTTACATGAGTGTGTGCGGTGACAGCGAGGACCAAGTAACAACACAGGCCTACATCTAGATTTTTTTATTCATTTATATAACAATATTAGTTAAAAAATCAGCTGAATTAAAAGACTGAACAGTGTGTGACATAGTTAACTGTCAATAAAGATGAAGGTGGGGTGCTGGCAAACAGGTAGGTAGACTTATTACTGTCATGGACAATCTCCAAAAAGCCCTGAACAACAGCATTTCAAACCATTAATCGCGTTCTTTAATAAAATGTCACACTTTAAAAGCCGCTTAACTGTGGGCCACATCAATTCGCACATTATGAACATTACACAAAAAGACAACGAACACAAGGCGGAAAAATAAAATAAGCTGACTTTCATGTGAGTTGTGAAAATGCAGTACTACAAACGATGTTCACGTAAAACTTGAAAAACAAATCAACTGCGACTAATAGTGTGTCACAGTGCACTAAATCTAACATAGCAACAAAACCATGAATCATCATCCCTCAAAATGAGTAACAACAGAAAACCTATTAAAAACAATCAGGCTTAGATTAAGAGGGGTTTTGTATGTTTGTTTGTTTTTTACAAAAATCAGCAATCAGCTAACGACATCAGAAGTGTACTCACTCAGCTGAAGGAACATTTTTGTTCAGGTCAAAATGTTGACATGAATGACGAGATCTCAGTTTATTTCAAATAAGTCCAGCAGCAGAAGTAAAATCTTTCAGCTGGAACAGATATAGCAGTGATGGAGAGATCCCGGCTTGCAAGCTGACGTAACCGTGGGAAGCACTACATCTGCCGTAGTCGCCGCACGAAGCAGCAACTGTTCACCTTTCGCCACTGAAGTGGGTCTTCATTAGGTGAAAGACCAGCCGAGTAACACTCCAGCTCGTCTATGTCTATGGGCTCTATATAGACATCCCCAAAAGAGGAAGTTAAGCAAGTGACTGCACATTTCTCTGTTTAGTTCATTTCCTGCTATTCTTGGTAGATACAGCAGGAGAAATAATTATTCGATCCCTGATAAATTTGTTTGCTCACTTACAAAGAAATGAGCAGTCTCTATTTTTACAGTAGTTTAATTTTAACAGCGAGAGACAGAGTATCAACCAAAAACCCAGAAACAACACATTACATAAAAGCTCTGAACTGATTTGAATGTTGCTTAGTGCAGCGGTCTCCAACCTTTTTTGGACCACGGACCGGTTTATGCCCGACAATATTTTCACGGACCGGCCTTTAAGGTGTCGCGGATAAATACAACAAAATAAAACTAGTACCGGTACCGAAAAAAAAGAAGATTTATTCATAACACACGTGAAAAGACCCAGGAAAACCGAGTTAACGATAAAAACGATAACAAAATAACGCTGAAAACCGATAAAAACCCTGAAAACTATACATTTCACACCTGAGCCTCAACTCTCGCGGCCCGGTACCAAACGACTCACGGACCGGTACCAGTCCGAGGCCCGGGGGTTGGGGACCGCTGGCTTAGTGTATACCGCATATGTGTGCATTGGATTGGTTATAAAGAAGGTACCTAGAATTCATGAAGTTATGGTGTGCACCCCGAGCAGTTCATCGCATGGTTTAACCTGGTGACTGTCTAGTTCAATAGTATTCTATTGTACTGTAGGTTGCTGTTGTTAAATATATTATCATACGTAATATAATGTTCATTTTTCCTTCTTCGAGCACAACAAAACCTGAAAGTAGGTTTTATTTTTCAAACAAACATTTTAAATATCACCTCTGTCACTGACATGAAAAATACACAATAATGAGTCTCTCTGGTTAGTCTGTAAATCTAATGTGAACTCAGATGCTTTCTGCTCTTGACTTTATAATAGTTATTTATGGAGAATAAACAAGCTAATTGTCCAAGGAGTTTGCTTGGTGAGACAAAGCACTCTGTCAGCATCTCTGAGCAGTTGCATTTGTGATTGGAACAGCAACAGTCAATTACAGTAACACAAAGGCTTTGTGTCCATATCTCCTGAGGTCTGTGAGTCACACTGTGTGCACTCCTGCCACATCACAGTGTTTCTGTAGGCTAGGGCAACTACACAAACATCTTTAATGTGTCATTTTTAACACAGTTGTGCGAGCTGTTGTGTGAAGCAAAAATCCAGATAGATGGATAGCCACTCATTCTTTCTTGACTGTCAAACTCCCATGTCCCATTTTTGCTGTCAGTTAGCGTTTCCTAGTACAGCCTACTAGTCGATACTGTTATACTTCTTTGAAGTCTACCAGCTGGAGCGCATGCGTATTGGTGCGTGGAGATCTAAATTCTCCATGGATGAATTTACAACAGAAAACAAGCAAACAGAATGCAAAGAAAACAGACGAGGCTCTATGTGGATGTCTGCATGCCTGTCTGATGGTGGGTACCCTGCTGGACTTGCAGACGTGGAAAGTATAATCCTGGCTTGTGGCCCATTTATGATCACCACGTTAGTTCCTTCACGGGCAAACAGTGACATTGCCACAATCCCGTACCATTTACACCAGTCCTCATAGTATGATTGTTTTATTAATATGCACGTTGTTGTGAGGCTGGACCTCGGTCTGTGGGACAAGTTCAGCGAGGTGGCCAAGAAGTGCATTATCAAGATTGTGGAGTTTGACGAACAAGTGCCTGGCTTCATGATTGTTTTATAATCATGCACATTGTTTTTCCTTGTTATTTTTGCTTTCGCTCTTTGTTTCAGTGCCCATCATTTGCGATTACTGCTACAGGTTGCATCACTTTTCTTTCAGTCTGCCAACCAGTTCACACTTTGCTGGTATCCTGCCGTTTCCATTTGTATGTCTTCTGTTTTCTGGCCTGCTCCTCGCCTGATTGGTTTGCCACGCAGTTTGCCTATCCATGTAAAAGTTGTGATCAAAAAAATCTGAAACCAATCAACAGCCATTCAACCATCTTCCATTCAATGCCACCTGCTCAGGTACAATCTGTGCAAAGGTCTTTAGTTGCCTTTCATTGCTTTTTCCATTTTGCTGAAATGGGAATTATGTAACCAGTCTGTAAAAAAAACCCTCATTCTTTAACACAGACTGAACTCTCTTTCTTTAGTTATTATTATTCAGGCATAGTTCTTCAAGGACCGTTCTTAAAGGACATTCCAGAGCTCTTCTTTCGATGCTCACTGCCTTTTGTTCCTTTCTCTGTCACAGTAATCTCACACTGCTTCAGTAAAGTTAAGGTCAAAACTCCTCATAGTGTTTCATTGTGTGTGTTTTCTATCCAGGTGTGCTTTTACTGCACTGGCAGTGTATTTGGGTTGATTGTCATACTGGCGAATAACATTTTCCAACATAGCAAATTGGTATGGTCTGGATCTGGCCTACACAATGTGCTTACACATGGTCCACATACCACAAAGAACAATGGCCCTTTGGTGGCCCAGACCTGGTTTGCCAGAGGTGGCCCACACATGGGCCAGCACAAGCCTGTTGCAGACACACTGGTGGCCCTGTGCTGGCCCAGAACAGTTGCAGCTCTGGCCCCAGATGTCAGCCTAATGTGTACCTTAATCACGCCATGTAATAACAACATGTGCCGGAACATAATAGTGCAAAAGTAACATGATGAAACTCTGTTCTGACAGTGAATGGACTGATTCTTATATAGTGTTTTTCTGCTCTCCCGGATTACTAAAAGTGCTCTATACAGCAAACCACATTCACACACATTCACTAAACTGAGTGCTTCCTAACTACATTCACACTCTCGACATGCAGACTGGAGGAATCAGGGATCGAACCACTAACCTTCTGATCAGTAGGTGACCTGCTCTACCTCCTGAGCTTCAGCCACCCGGTGGTAAACATGAATAAACTGTCACTAGGTTTTGGATAAAGTGTACACTCACAAACCTGTCAAACCTGCATTTGAAACGTTGGCCACATAGCAGTATAGTATTGCAACATGGCATTTGGGTCTTCTAACTAAAATAGGAAAATAGGAACATAAATAGTGCCATCATTGCCAGACCTGGCCCACATCTGGTTGACAGACACCCTGCCATGACACCGGTCAGTCAGAAGTGCCAGCTTGAAGCCGGATCCAGGCCAGACCTGTCTGCTATGTGGGTTTGTATATTACACAGTGGATCAAAATCTGATAGTGGACGCTATGTGAATAAACATTCTCTGTCTTGATATTTAACAAACACACATGATCTCTGAGAGACAATCACTTGTTCACATTTTCATCTCAAATATTAAACCTGACTTGACTGCATTTAAGCCCTAAACAGAGTTCTGCTACTGAACAAGAAAAAATAAAATCATAAAATAATTAAAGCCAAATAGAAAAACAATGAGTCTAGGATTCATCTTGGCCAATAACTCAAGAAATAATCAGAACAAATCATAGCAGAGGTGAAAGTCACAGACTATGTTATGATTTGAAGTTAAATTCCACAAATCAACAATCTGTTGTAATGATTCTCACGTTAACGCACTGGTCCATGAGACATTATCTCAGGATTGCCTTTCCCTCTTACAGTTCCCGACTCTAGCCCTTCATTTGCCATTACTTTTCTTTCTTTCCTCCCTTGAATCACTTTTACTCTTTCCTGTTTTTATTGCTCTATGGATTCCAACCATCCTTGCCTCCCTGTCATCTTTGGATAGATTCTGCACCGTATAGCTGTATTAATGATACCCTGGCTTCAAACTGCTCTGCACTATCTGTCACTGCTCCATTGCTGCATCCCGTCATTGCCAAAGCATCCCTCTGACACTGTTAGGCTCATTATCGCAGGGCCTAGCCACCAGGCTCAGTACAGCATATTCACAACAACAATCTTTGTGTTTTTGAGAGCTTGGGTTTTATGGTGAATATTTTCTATATGCACGTCTGAGACATGTGGAGCAGAGTGAAGAGATCATTAGCAGCAATGACGACAGTAACTGTCTCTTGGCCTGACACTGCTCTCTCTGTATGCGTATATATGTGTGATGCAGAACTCGAGTGCAGACCACCGTGTGAGGCTGGACCTAGGACTGTGGGACAAGTTCAGCGAGCTGGCCACTAAGTGCATTATCAAGATTGTGGAGTTTGCCAAACGAGTGCCTGGCTTCACGGGGCTGACCATTGCAGACCAGATCACACTACTGAAAGCTGCCTGTCTCGACATTCTGGTGGGTGCTTTTATTTTGAAGAAGCAACGTTATTATTTAGTGATTGGACGATGCTTTCTTTTGTACTGGCCTAACATTGATGCGTCTTTTGTCAAGGTGGAAAAGACTTGGATACATCTCAGCCAATCATAATTTTCTTGAATCACAATTTTTTAATTGTTCGATGCCAACAATGTATAGTCAAGATCAGCTTTATTGTCAATACTACCATATCATCTCCTGTCTCACAATGTGCAAAACAAATACGTAAATTATAAATGGGGAAAAAAGAGAATAAAATATGGGATACAAATTCAAAAATATGAATATTGATAAAGAAATATAAGAATTTATTAAACCCTATTATTATTGCAGTCTATATATAAAAATATGATGCATGCTAGGACGAGTATACCCTATAAACAATACTGCAGTTTCTGTATTAAATCATATACAGAATATAGGCACTGTGTCCCTGTCCAGGAGATACTTCTCATTTCCTAATGTGGAAAATTCTTCTGAATACTTTTGTAGGGCTGAGGCAGCTGAAGCAAGCACTAAACATAGAGCACTGGCATTTCCTTTAATGTAGGACAAATTGTGTTCTGGTTTGTGAACCTGAATCATAGCGAGGTGCTTTAAATTGTAAGATAAAGAACCTACAATAAAAGAGAGGAAACCCCAACAAACATCCCCTTTGAGCAAGCGCTTGGCAACAATGGGAAGGAAAAACTCCCTTTAAATGGAACCTTGGCAGAACCAGACCTAGGTATGAGGCAGTCATCTACTGTGACTGGTTGGGGGTGAGGAGAGGGAGGAAAAAGAAAAAAAATATATAGGAGAGACAGACATTAATAATATGTAATGATTACATGCAGAGAGCTGTATAAACACAATGTGAAAAAGGTGACCGAAGAAGAAATACTCTTTCTTACATGGGCCTGATTATTTAAGACCTTGTATGTGAGGAGCAGGATTTTGAATTCTGGATTTAACAGGAAGCCAATGAAGGGAAGCCAAAACAGGAGAAATCTGCTCTCTCTTTCTAGTCCCTGTCAGGACTCTTGCTGCAGCATTTTGGATTAGCTGAAGGCTTTTCAGGGAGTTTTTAGGACTTCCTGATAATAATGAATTACAGTCGTCCAGCCTGGAAGTAATAAATGCATGAACTAGTTTTTCAGCGTCACTCTGAGACAGGATATTTCTAACTTTAGAGATGTTGCGCAAATGGAAGAAAGCAGTCGTACATATTTGTTTAATATGTGCGTTGAAGGACATGTCCTGGTCAAAAATTACTCCAAGGTTCCTCACAGCGTTACTGGAGGCCAAGGTAATGCCATCCAGAGTAAGAATCTTCTTAGATACCATATTTCTAAGATTTTCAGGGCCGAGTACAATAACCTCAGTTTGATCTGAATTAAGAAGCAGAAAGTTAGCGGCCATCCAGGTCTTTATGTCTTTAAGATATTCCTGCAGTTTAACTAATTGGTGTGTGTTATCTGGCTTCATGGACAGATAGAGCTGGGTGTCATCTGCATAGCAGTGTAAATGTATGCTATGTCTTCTAATGATGCTGCCTAAGGGAAGCATGTATAATGTAAACAGAATTGGTCCTAGCACTGAACCCTGTGGAACTCCATAATTAACCTCAGTGTGTGAAGAGGACTCTCCATTTACATGCACAAACTGGAGTCTATTAGATAGATATGATACAAACCACTGCAGTGCAGTACCTGTAACACCTACAGCATGTTCTAATCGCTCTAATAGGATATTATGGTCGACAGTATCGAACGCTGTATAAATAAAATTGAATTGAATTGAATACAAATTATTGTGATGTCACAATCGCAGAATAATACAATAACAATGTGCTGTAATTTCTTTATGTGAAGAGTTTGAAGGATTAGGATTCAGGATTTCACCAGAGACTATAAACCTGAAATCTGTGTAGGACAGCTGATCTGGACAAATGCATTATTTATTTCCTATAAGAGATCCCAAGCTGTTCCAGTTCCTATGTTACTGAGCAGATCCACGTTTCACTCTTTTTAAATAGCACATTGCAACATTGCAACATTTAACACTTTTATTTGTTACAGATTCAGCAGAGGGACGTCACTCACGGTGTGTGCACTGCTGAGAAAAAGGCAGCTTGTTTCAGTTCGTTCCTACTGTTTGATGAAAATACCAGTGTTATTGAAGAATGATAGTTGTGGCTCACCTCTAGGCACAGGCTCTAAGTCATACAGTTTTGGCTCTGTGATAACAGTTTGAACCATCCAGTGCTGATTATGCATTCGTAAACTCTTCGAGTAGCAACTTTCACAACCATAGTAGGCATACGGCATGTATGTAAAAGCAAACAGCACAGTAAATTGTGTGCCACAGACATTGCATTTCTCATTGACTCATTTATATATTCTCCTCCTGAAAGTGAAACTCTTACAAATACAGGTACCATGAGGCCAGCAGCAAAAATACTCCAAAAATACTATTTGTGACACTGAGCCTCTTTAAAGCGAGGTACCTTTTTACTGCTTAAAGGTTTTTGGGTGCCTCAGTAAATCTTGACCTAAATGTTCCTTTAAAATTCCAACCTTATTTTTTCACAGGCCAGCCTGTGTTTATATGACCTCTGTAGAACAACAAGGTTCAAACATGTGGCGAAGTCAGATGTGAGTTTTGTGGTCCATCTTCTGCACATTGTAATTTCAACAAGGCGGATATCCAGCATCACATTGTTAAGGAGACTAGTGTAAGGTTGTTCCAATTCTCAGTGCTCCGCTCTTCTCTTTCCTAAGCCCTTATCGATTTTCCTACCCATCAGAATTTGGGTAAGAGGTTAGGAAAGATAGGAGGTGTTTTTGGAGCAATGATCAATTCCAGCTGTGCCTGGAAGCTGTCAATCAAAGAGGTCAGACATCTTCCACCAGGATCTATTTGGATGAGTTATCAGAAAATTTGCCCAGCTGAGACTTACGAAGGGAGAAACAGTCAATGTGTCTTTTTTTATTTCTATTTGTAAAATAAATATGCTTGTCGATTACGTAAGTTAGCAATTTCATCATGAGTCTGCAGTGACTGATTTGCTTTTAGTCTCAGGTGGCCAGTGGACATTGATGGCTATTGATGTAGTTGCAACAGAGCTAAATCACACAGGATTTCAGGACTTTTGGTTGCTACCACATTATTTATTATTCTTTGTATGTATTTGTTAACAGGTTAGTTTTGGGGCTATTGCTGTAGTTGAGTTTGAGACTTTGTACTGGCCTGTCGTACTTGTCAGGTGTGACAAAGCAGTGTAATGAACTCACAGGGACACACGAGGTGAGAAGTTGAAGGCCGACCACGATGAGTTTTTGGCTCTGACTCAACCATCAACATCCGCTCACCCGCACGTTTTTATGGTGAAGGGCGTAGATATTATGCACAAGGGCTGGGTGAGGGAGTGTCAGAAGAAAGATCAAACACTTTGTGGGTAGATGTGTGTATGTGTGTATCTAAGCGCAGGCCTGGCCAGCCGGTGCGAGTCACCGCCAGTAGCCATGTTTTATTCTTTTTCATGTTGCAGACATGCCTGCCACTCACTGTCAGAGTCAACCCACTCAAATAGCTTCAAAGGCTACTGTAAGCTTCACATCCACCATCAGTTGCTTCATTAGGTGAACACACACACACACACACACAAACGTGCAGTGCAACAGGGAGATCCAAAGGTTACTCTCTTCGGGTCTTTGGAAGGTCACTGTTTTTCTGGTGTATTGTGTCTGCTGGTGTATGTAAAATGTGTTAGACCTGATAGAGTCAGCTGACTTCTATTAAAATCAAACAGAGCAACATGTCAAGGCAAATAATGGTCTGTAAATAAGAACAGCAGCCAGGTGTTAGGTAGATGAATGTGCATTTAACTCCTTTTTTAGGTTGAACATGTCAGCAAATCACTGGATCGTTCAGCAGCAACAATACACAGAACAACTACAACATTTTAAGTGTCTTTAGGATCTAGTCTGCATTTAGCCCTCTCTGTGGTCTCTAATTTATATAGAAATGACATTTGTGATGTGTCAAAAATGTTACATTTTGTTTTGTTTGCAGATGATACAAATTTTTATTGTTCCGGAGAAAACTTGAAAGAATTGGCTAAAATTATGGTTATTGAAATGAAAAAAATAAAAAAATGATTTGATGTAAATGAGTTATCGCTGAATTTGGAAAAAACAAAGTTTATGATATTCGGAAACCGTGTAAAGGAGGAAGCGATGGTATTATCTATAGAGGGAGTGATAATTGAAAGAGTGACAGAATTCAGTTTTCTGGGTGTATTAGTGGACAAGTTACCATGGAAACCTCATATTGAACATGTTAAAAAAAAGTTGGCTAAAAGTATTTATATCCTGGGTAATGTTAGATATATATTAGATTACAAGACAATGAGAATATTATATTTTTCATTGTTTCTACTCTGTCTGAGTTATTGTGTTGAAGTATGGGGGAATACATACGTGACTAATATGAAACCATTATATGTATTACAGAAGAGAGCGCTTCGAATGATGCATAATGTTAAATATAGAGAACACACTAATAGTTTGTTTATAAAATCGAAATTATTAAAACTAGAAGACATAGTGAAATTACAGACATTAACTATTATGCTTAGGGCAAAAAATAAAACTCTACCTCTTAAGTTACAAAGTTTATTTGTATTGTGTGGCAGAAGGAAGTTTTATTTTAAGCTCGAACCACACAAAGGCAAATGTGTCCAACAGTCACAGGCATAAGAAACTGGAATTGTCTCAGTGATCATCTTAAGTGTTGTACAAATGTTTCTCAATTTAAAATCTGCTATAAGAATAAAATGATAAACCAATATGAAGAAGTTGAAAATAATAGAATTTAATTGTAGAAAAATGATCCTTTTAGTTTGATATTTAGTGGTTTTGCTCATTGTTGAGTATATTGTTCTGTTTGCTTTGTTTTGTTATGTGCAGAATATTGTCAGAGTGTAATTTTGGTTGCCTACTTGTATTGTCACAGATAGGGGGCAGGTGTCAATAAGAATTTATTCTTCTTCCTGCTCCTTTTCATGCATGGAAACAGTGTTACTTTAATTGAAAGGAAGGTTGTGTATGGGAAATGAATTACTGCTGTACCATGTGTGAAACAAAAAATAAATAAATAAATACTAACTGCAAGGAGAAACATCTTTCTCTCCGGTAGTAAACTACACTACACTGCACTCCACTACAGTTTATATTATTGGACAAATTGTGATATAAAGCTAATCACGTGGAGTCTCAGAATAAAGATGTAGTCTGAAAGTGAGCAGAATAGGTCCCCTTTAAACTTGTATTTCATTAAAAAAAACTGCCAGCTGTGAATCGCTCACAGTTTCTGCCTTGTTTGCTTCTCTGTCAGATCCTGCGCATCTGTACAAGATACACTCCTGACCAGGACACCATGACCTTTTCAGATGGGCTGACCCTCAACCGGACGCAGATGCACAATGCTGGCTTCGGCCCGCTTACTGACTTGGTGTTCACTTTTGCCAACCAGCTCCTGCCCATTGAGATGGATGACACAGAAACAGGCCTCCTCAGCGCTATCTGTCTCATCTCTGGAGGTGAATAAAGGACAGAGCATGAGGGGTTTAGTGAGAATGGGAACCGTTGGTGTTGATTAGTGTTGGTACCAAAGAATGACGAGAAACTGACAACGTGTACCTCAAAAAAATAAGGACACGAGGACACAAACTTTGAGCAGACCTCATCACATTTCTGTCGGTCCTCAGAGGGATTGTATGGTTACACCTGCTTGTGCTTGCTCAAAAGAAGGAATTACCCACAAATGTTATCTAAGCAATCAGATCTTGGCTGTAGTCACACCTATACTTAGATCGTTTTAGTCAAAAACCACCGCGTGGTGATCAGAGAGTGGATCCAGATGCAGGACTCAAACAGACTAGAACTCAAATCACAGCTTTATTTGCTAAATACAAATACAACTGAGCACATGAAGCGAAGTGAAACATTACAGGCTGCCAGACCAACAGGACCACACATAACATGCTGTTTGCAGCCTGATTGCATCATAGTCTAAAGACATACACTAAACAGTTTATGGTGAAATGTTGGAGTACATAAAGAAAATGATTCAGTCCACATTTAAACTCTGCTTGACTGTTATTCGTTCAGCACAGTTAGCCCGTATTGACTCCAGCTGAATGTAGTCTGAAAGTCAGCCACAGGTTTCTTTGAGTAAGGCAGCAACGATCAGACTGTCAAACACATGAAGGAAATTAGAGAGTAATAATGTTTCATTTACTGTATGTCCACCAAAAATCATGCTTCAGTTGTCTTAATCACTCCCACCCACCATCAGCACTCAGATTTCATCACTGCTGGGTTTTCATTCAGAGCTCCATGTGTATATACTCAACCCACAAGGTCTCGCTACATATTACAGGCTCTTGCATAACCCATGAAAGGCACAAGACACCTCTGATTGCATTTGTAATCACATATCTTGACTACAGTTTCCCCAGGTCTAGATCTGAGTGTAAACACTGCCACCTTATGACTGGTTTGTGAAGTACACATTACACCATCAGGTCATCAACATCCATTCACATTTTTATTTACATACCACGTAATCTCATCTTGTTTTCTTGCTAATGTTTCAGTTAACTGTAAATATTTCAAATGAGTTCCATCACATTACTCAAACACACAGAACCAAACAGCAACAAAATATCAACTAAAATCACTTTTGTTCAAACTAACAAACCTATTATAGAAGGTTAAAGGTTAAAGGTTCCTTGGCTGCACTGGAGGCACAGCGGTATCGTTAACTTACAGTGTCAGTAGAATACTGCACATGTTATATTTTAGTTTCTTCTCTTTAATGAATTTGCAAGAATTTCAACACAGTGAGCAAACAAACAGTTTCACTGTTATTATGGGATTTTGAGGTGGAAATGAATTTAACCTATTTTGAAATAAGGCTGTAACATGACAAGAGGTGGAACAGGTGAAGCTCTCTGAATACTTTCCAGATACACTGTATCAACCAAACAAACAACAACAACAAAATATTATTATTGTTGAGTCAAACAAATATTTGAACCCTCAAACAGAATATGATTTAGTACTTGGTGAGGCTTTTCTTGTAGTTGTTCACCAGGTTTGCACTCATCTCAGGAGCGAGGAGTCGGTGAACTCTAAATCCTTTCTTGGCTGCCACTGGGCAACTTGAAGCTTCAATGACCAACACAGATTTTCTGTAGGACTGAGGTCTACAGACTGGTTAGGCCTCTCTGCAAATAATTATTTCCCCCGCTGTATACGAGTGGAGGTAGGTGCACACATATGGACTACATCATATGCAGACGGTGTCTGAAAGACAGGAGACTGCAAGGTGATATGAAGAGGCAGCATCAAACAGTAGTCTGCAGGATAACTTTGGATGTCCGGAAAAGGACGCAAGTGAGAGCAAATGCTGAGTTGTTCTCTTTTATATTAAAGGGTTTTTTAACCTTGCAATTTAAGGTACACTGAGATCATTGCTGCTATTGAAAGACAGCACTGAACCAGACTGAACAGCTCTGTTTGCAATGTTTTTCTTCTAAATCAAACCAAGCTTCATCACATATAATCGCCTCAGTTTTGTCTATATCATATAAAACCAATATATGAATTTGTCCTAATTGAGCCTCAAGTCTGACGTGTTTTGTGCATCTGTCTGCGTATCAGATCGTCAGGATCTCGAGGAGCCCTCTAAAGTGGACCAGCTGCAGGAGCCACTGCTTGAAGCTCTCAAGATCTATGTGAGAAAGCGTCGGCCAAGTAAACCACACATGTTCCCCAAAACCCTGATGAAGATCACAGACCTGCGCAGTATCAGTGCTAAAGGTAGGGTGGACATTAACGTACCGTGTGGTGATGATTGAGCTTACAATCAGCAAAGTGATGTTTTTAAAGGAGATCAGTGCTGTGTGGTGACAGCTACAGGAAGGCATTATTAGTACCACTGTCGTTAAATAAATATCTGCTATATCCCCAAAGATCATTTATTATTAGCTGAAAATAAAAGTGGTTTTAAATAAAACATCATGAAAACACTTCAGGACACATAAAACTCTGAAAAGTAAAAAGAATAGAAGATTCCCCATATTACTGCTGCACATGTTTAAGGTTGAGCTGCTTTACTTTCATATAAATTTATTTGAATATGAAGTATTTGCTGAATAATGCATATGCTGTTTCATAGAAAGATATAAAGATATATACAGCTTACAGTAGGGGAAATAATTATTTGATCCCATGCTGATTTTTCTAAAAGACTGAGGTCTGGACACTGGGCAGGCCCCTCCACACCTCCAAATAATTATTTCTCCCACTGCAAGAGTGGAGGAATGTGCACACATGTGAAGCATCGGATAGTCGTCTCCAGGATCACGTTGGACATCGAAGAGGAAGCAGAGGATTGTCTAATATTGTGATGTCTTTATCTTTCAGTATAAACTGCACTGAGATGAGCTTTTGTGAATTGCTGCCATTTAAAAATAAAATTGAACTGAATTAAACATAATGATGAAATGCTGCAAATAACTATATTTTAGGAAATTGTAAACATGCTGACATAGAAAGATGTTTGTGAACATCTTTTTATTCTGCATATACACGACAAAAATAACAGATTTCTTCTATATTGGCTTTTCTTCCTGTTAAATCCAGGATCTAATTTAAAATCCTCCTCAACATTCTGGCCCCATCTTATAATGCTCGTAGTACCATAGCGTCCCAATAGAGCACTTTATTCTCCTCTGCTGGCTTACTTGTAGACTATAGGGTCTTTGAAGGAAAAGGAAAAGCTGATCCTTCAGCTGTCAGGCCCCTCTTCTGTGGAACAGCTCCCAGTTTGGATTCAGGAGACAGGCACCCTCTATATTTTTAAGATTTAAAACTTTCTTTTTTGCTAAAGCATGTAGTTAGGGCTGATCAGGAGTCCTCCCTTAGTTATGCTGCAGTATGCTGATGCTGCTAGTGGCCTGCCATGATGCACTGAGTACTTCTTCACTCACCCTTTTTACTCACTATGTGTTTTTTGTTATTTATCCCTCCCCTCACTCCCAAATAGTTATGACAGATAGCTGCTCTGCTTCTGCTGAGGTTTTATTTTGGTCAAAGGGGAGTTTTTCCTTCCCACTGTTGCCAAGTGCTTGCTCAAAGGAATCATTTATTGGGGGTTTCTCTCTACTATTGTTGTGTCTTTATTGTACAATATAAAGTGCCTTGAGGCAACTGCTGTTGTCATTTGGCGCTGAATAAATAAAATAAAATTGAACAGGACTAAATTGAAACAGCTAACTATCCAATTTTTTATCTTCAAGCTTTTTCAAGCATATATACAAAACAGAGCATACACACAGGAAGGAAAATACTATCTTCTACTACAACAGGTGCTCAAAAAGCAGTGGGAAGAAGTAACACTTATGCACTCCCACCCCTCCACATGCTTCACAGAACTGTGCACCTACCCTTGTCTGCCAGAAGGATGATGATGTTGTTCTTATTACTAAGTGATGTCAGTGCCTTCGTTCATCCAACAGATGCCCCCCGCACCTGTTGGATTCTGGGGGCTTTGCATTACTGAAACAGGCTGAAAATTTCACCCATAGTTGCTCTGTTTCCACGTCTGCAATGTTTCATCCATCCACCCATCTTCTTCCGCTTTATCCCGGGGCCGGGTCGCGGGGGCAGCAGCCTAAACCGAGAAGCCCAGACCTCCCTCTCCCCATCCACCTCCTCCAGCTTATCCGGGGGAACACCAAGGCGTTCCCAGGCCAGCCGAGAGATATAATCTCTCCAGCGTGTCCTGGGTCTGCCCCGGGGCCTCCTCCTGGTGGGACATGCCGGAACACCTCACCCAGGAGGCATCCTTGTCAGATGCCTGAACCTCCTCAGCTGGCTCCTTTCGATGTGGAGGAGCAGCGGCTCTACTCTGAGCCCCTCCCGGATGGCCGAACTTCTCACCCTTCGGAGGAAGCTCATTTCCGACGCTTGTATTTGCGATCTCGTTCTTTCGCTCACTACCCACAGCTCGTGACCATAGGTGAGGGTAGGGACGTAGATTGACCGTTAAGTTGAGAGCTTCGCTTTTACACTCAGCTCTCTCTTCACCACGACGGACACACAGTGATCGGACGTACAGCATCCGATCACTGCAGCCGAAGCAAGTCTCTGTTGGATCTGCTCCTCTTTAGATTTTAGCACATCGATGGTAAAATTAGTTTGTTTCACTCATTCATTGAGCAGCTGGTGCTGTGCCTCCTGGAGGATTTTAGTTGCTCGGAGGCCCTTAACTGAAGAGCTCATTTGCAGACTTTTAGGAGTAATCCTGTTTTGTCTGAGGCTGAATCTCAGGTGATTCCTGTAATCAGCCATCTTGCGTGCTGTTTGCTCATACAGCCCTGTGCGTTAAGACTCGCGGTGGTGGCTTTTGTGTCGATATCAACTTGGAATGGTGCAAGAACTCTGTGCTAGTTTCTAACTACTGTTCATCGCTGGTAGAGTTTAGATGCAGACCTTTTTATCTAACTCAGGAATTCACTACTGTGCTCGTTACAGCAGTGTACAATGCTAAAGAGGCACTCTGCAAGCTGTACAGGGCGATCAGCGAGCTGCAGAACTCACACCCCGATGGACTGTTTATTATCGCTGGAGATTTCAACCACGCTAATCTCAAGTCAGTGCTTCCGAAATTCCATCAAAACGTAGACTTTGCGACGAGAGGGAAAGATGTGCTGGATCTTGTTTAGACAAACATTCCCAGCACGTACAGAGCAAAGCCACCCCCCACCTCACACACTCAGACCACTTGTCTGTTATGCTAATTCTGGCATACAGACCGCTCATCAGACCCTGCAAACCAGTTCTGAGACAGGTGAGACCCTGGCCTGCAGGAGCTCTCTCTCCTCTCTCCTGACTGTTTTGAACACACTGACTGGCACGTGTTCAGGGAGGCTGCAACAAATGGCGACTGCACCAACTTGGAGGACTACACAGCTACATCAGCAAGTGCATCTATGATGTGACTCCAAGACTATCATAATACGCTCCAACCAGAAACCGTGGATGACTGCAGAAGTGCATGAGCAGCTAAAGACTCACAACTCCACCTTCAGAGCAGGCGACAAGGTGGCCTTGGGAGCAGCAAGCTATCAGTCTTGAGCTATCAGAGTGCGTGCATGGCAGAAGAATCCACAGCCACTTCCAGGACAGCGGCGACATGTGGCGCATATGGCAGGGCATCCAGGCCATCACCAACTACAGGAAGACAACACCTGCCTGTGATGGTGACGCCTCCCTACCAGATGCATTGAACAACTTCTATGCACGCTTTGACGCTCAGAATGATGTGTTGGTAAGGAAGTCCACCCCCCTCACAAAAACCAGGTTCTGTGTCTGACCTCTGCTGATGTGAGGAAAAATCTTCGCAGAGTTAGCCCACGGAAAGCTGCTGGTCCAGATAACATCCCTGGGAGAGTGCTCAGAGAATGTGCAGACCAGCTGACAGCTGTCCTCACGGACATCTTCAACCTCTCCCTGAGCACTGCTGTTGTCCCAACGTGCCTCAAGGCCACCACCATCGTTCCCGTGCCAAAGTCCCCAGTGTCCTGCTTCAATGACTACCGCCCCGTTACACTCACGCCCATCATAATGAAGTCGAGAGGCTCATCATGAGGCACATTAAGACCCTGCTGCCATCCACACTGGACCCGCTGCAGTTCGCCTATCGCCCCTACCGATCAACTGACGACACCATCGCCACCACCTTACATCTCGCCCTCACCCACCTGGACAATAAGGACACGTATGTATGAATGCCGTTCATAGACTTCAGTTCAGCATTCAACACAATCATTCCTCAGCACCCGATTGGTAAACTGAGCCTATTGAGCCTGAACACCTCCCTCTGCAACTGGATCCTGGACTTTCTGGCAGAGAGACCTCAGACAGTCCGAATCGGCAACAGCATCTCCAACACCACCACACTGAGCACTGGAGCCCCTCGGGACTGTGTGCTCAGCCCACTGCTGTTCACTCTGCTGACTCACGACTGTGCAGCAATGCACAGTTTGATCCACATCATCAAGTTTGCCAATGACACGACTGTGTTGTGTCTCATCAGCAAGAACAACGAGTCAGCATACGGAGAGGACGCACAACAGACTGGTGTAGAGTCAACAACCTGTCTCTGAACGTGGACAAAAAAAAAGACAGGATTGTTGACTTCATGAGAGCACGGAGAGATCACTTTCCACTTAACATCAATGGATCCTCTGTGGAGGTCGTCAAGAGCACCAAATTCCTTGGCGTCCACCTGGCAGAGAACCTCTCCTGGTCCCTCAAAACCAGCCCCATAACTAAGAAGGCCCAACAGCATCTCTACTTCCTGAGGAAGCTGAGAAAAGCCCATCTCCCACCATCCATTCTTACCACCTTCTACAGAGGGACTATTGAGAGCATCCCGAGCAGCTGCATCACTGTCTGGTATGGTAACTGCACCGTATTGGATTGCAATACCCTACAAGCCACCAGCGTTGTACACACACCCCTCACACACACTCTTCACCCTGCTGCCTTCTGGAAAGAACTACCGGAGCATCCAGGCCCTCACTGCCAGACTGTGGAAGAGTTTCTTCCCCCAGGCCATCAGACTCCTGAACACTCAGTGACTGGACTGATACACTCATACCTTCATACACGTCACTACCAAGCACTTATCTGCAGTATCTCATACACACACACACACCTTCAGACACCAAGTTACTTTATGCACAATACTCAGTATTTTGCACATTTCCATTGCTTGTGTCTGTATCATTCTGTTCTGTTTAGTGTTGCACTGTCTTGTCTTGTTTTCTTGCAATTTTTGCACTTCACACTCTACGTAGTCCTGTGTTTGTCCGTTATATGTAGCACCAGGGTCTCGGAGGAACGTTGTCTCTTTTCACTCTGTGCTGTACTACTGCACATCCCTGAAATGACAATAAAGCCACTCTTTTTTTTGCCCATCACAAGGGATTTTTGACTCATGCTAAAAAAGAAAAATGTTCACAAACAACCAAATTATCCATTCATCCAGTGCATCTTCAAGCTTTTTAATAGATATGTTTAGGCATTGTCTTTAAAAGGAAAAGACAAAAAGCCAGTATTGACCCCTCAATGAGGTGAAGTAGTCCTACAGCACGTTTCCACCGCTGTGCTTGACTGTGGGGATGGTGTTCTTTGTGTATTTGTACAGCGGGTCAAGTTGATGGCAGAGAGCTTGACTTTGGTTTCATCTGACCGGAAGCCTTCTCTGAATCATTTAGATGCTAACAGAGTACATGTACCGGCGTTACGTATTTAAAATACAAAATATGAGTAACTGTATTCCGTTACAGTTACCGTATGAACTTATATAAGTTCGGTTGGAGCAGCCTTTCAACGGCTCTCTCTGTCTCTCGCTAGCAAAGTTGACCCAGACAACAAAGTAAAGCTAGTTTTCAGCTACGAGCCCGACACGAACCCGACGTATTAGCCAGAGGTCCCTTTACTACGGTTCGGAGCCGCGGACCTGTTTTATATACGCGCCGAATAGTTTTCTATATTCAATTCAATTCAATTCAATTCAATTTTATTTATATAGCGCCAAATCACAACAAAAGTCGCCTCAAGGCGCTTCATAGATACAGAGAAAAACCCAACAATCATATGACCCCCTATGAGCAAGCACTTTGGCGACAGTGGGAAGGAAAAACTCCCTTTTAACAGGAAGAAACCTCCGGCAGAACCAGGCTCAGGGAGGGGCGGCCATCTGCTGCGACCGGTTGGGGTGAGAGAAGGAAGACAGGATAAAAGACATGCTGTGGAAGAGAGACAGAGGTTAATAACAGATATGATTCAATGCAGAGAGGTCTGTTAATACATAGTGAGTGAGAAAGGTGACTGGAAAGGAAAAACTCAATGCATCTTGGGAATCCCCCGGCAGCCTACGTCTATTGCAGCATAACTAAGGGAGGATTCAGGGTCACCTGGTCCAGCCCTAACTATATGCTTTAGCAAAAAGGAAAGTTTTAAGCCTAATCTTAAAAGTAGAGATAGTTTCTGTCTCCCGAATCCAAACTGGAAGCTGGTTCCACAGAAGAGGGGCCTGAAAACTGAAGGCTCTGCCTCCCATTCTACTTTTAAATACTCTAGGAACAACAAGTAGGCCTGCAGAGCGAGAGCGAAGTGCTCTAATAGGGTGATATGGTACTACAAGGTCATTAAGATAAGATGGGGCCTGATTATTTAAGACCTTGTATGTGAGGAGCAGGATTTTGAATTCAATTCTGGATTTAACAGGAAGCCAATGAAGGGAAGCCAAAACAGGAGAAATATGCTCTCTCCTTCTAGTCCCTGTCAGTACTCTTGCTGCAGCATTTTGGATTAGCTGAAGGCTTTTCAGTGAGTTTTTTGGACATCCTAATAATAATGAATTACAGTAGTCCAGCCTGGAAGTAATAAATGCATGAACTAGTTTTTCAGCGTCACTCTGAGACAGGATATTTCTAATTTTAGAGATGTTGCGCAAATGGAAGAAAGCAGTCTTACATATTTGTTTAATATGTGCGTTGAAGGACATGTCCTGGTCAAAAATGACTCCAAGGTTCCTCACAGCGTTACTGGAGGCCAAGGTAATGCCATCCAGAGTATGAATCTGGTTAGATACCATATTTCTAAGATTTTCAGGGCCGAGTACAATAACCTCAGTTTGATCTGAATTAAGAAGCAGAAAGTTAGCGGCCATCCAGGTCTTTATGTCTTTAAGACATTCCTGCAGTTTAACTAATTGGTGTGTGTTATCTGGCTTCATGGACAGATAGAGCTGGGTGTCATCTGCATAGCAGTGAAAATGTATGCTATGTCTTCTAATGATGCTGCCTAAGGGAAGCATGTATAATGTAAACAGAATTGGTCCTAGCACTGAACCCTGTGGAACTCCATAATTAACCTCAGTGGGTGAAGAGGACTCTCCATTTACATGCACAAATTGGAGTCTATTAGATAGATATGATACAAACCACTGCAGCACAGTACCTGTAATACCTACAGCATGTTCTAATCGCTCTAATAGGATATTATGGTCGACAGTATCGAACGCTGCACTGAGGTCTAGCAGGACAAGCACAGAGATGAGTCCACTGTCAGAGGCCATAAGAAGATCATTTGTAACCTTCACTAAAGCTGTTTCTGTGCTGTGATGAGCTCTGAAACCTGACTGAAACTCTTCAAATAAACCATTCCTCTGCAGATGATCTGTTAGCTGTTTGACAACTACTCTTTCAAGGATTTTTGATATGAAAGGAAGGTTGGAGATTGGCCTATAATTAGCTAAGACTGCTGGGTCTAGAGATGGCTTTTTGAGTAAAGGTTTAACCACAGCCAGCTTGAAGGCCTGTGGTACATAGCCGACCATTAGAGATAGGTTGATCATATTTAAGATCGAAGAATTAATCAATGGCAGGACTTCTTTGAGCAGTTTTGTAGGAATGGGGTCTAAAAGACACGTTGATGGTTTGGAGGAAGTAATTATTGAAGTTAACTCAGAAAGATCAATTGGAGAAAAAGAGTCTAACTTAACATCAATGGTACTAAGAGTAGCTGTAGATAATATTACATCTGTGGGATGATTACTGGTAATTTTTTCTCTAATGATAAAAATTTTATTTGTGAAGAAGTTCATGAAGTCATTACTAGTTAACGTTAAAGGGATGGTTGGCTCAACAGAGCTCTGACTGTTTGTCAGCCTGGCTACAGTGCTGAAGAGAAACCTGGGGTTGTTCTTATTTTCTTCAATCAGTGATGAATAGTAAGATGTTCTGGCTTTGCGGAGGGCTTTCTTATAAAGCAGCAAACTATTTCTCCAGGCTAAATGATGATCCTCTAAATTTGTGACACGCCATTTCCTCTCCAGATTACGAGTCATCTGCTTTAGGGTACGTGTTTGAGAATCATACCACGGAGTCAGGTACTTCTGATTAGAGACCTTAGTTTTCACTGGAGCTACAGTATCCAGAGTCGTACGTAGTGAGGAGGTGAAATTATTAACAAGATAATCGACCTCTGTTGGGGTAGCGTTCAGATAGCTGCTCTGCTCTGTGTTGGTACAGGGCATTGAAGATGATAACAGTGGGTGGATTATATTCTTAAACTTAGTTACAGCGCTTTCAGAAAGACATCTACTTTGATAAAATCTACTCTCCACCGCTGTGTAATCAATTATTGTAAATGTAAATGTTATCAGGAAATGATCAGACAGGAGAGGGTTTTCAGGAAACACTGTTAAATGTTCAGTTTCTATGCCATATGTTAAAACAAGATCTAGAGTGTGATTAAAGTGGTGGGTGGGTTCTTTTACATTTTGAGAGAAGCCAATTGAGTCTAATAACAGACTAAATGCCATGTTGAGGCTGTCATTTTTAGCATCTACATGGATGTTAAAATCACCCACAATAATTATTTTATCTCAGCTCAGAACTAAATTAGATATAAAGTCTGAGAAATCAGACAGAAACTCTGTGTAAGGCCCAGGTGGACGATAGATGATAACAAGTAAGACTGGTTTCTGAGTTTCACAGCTGGGGTGGACAATGTTAAGCATCAGGCTTTCAAATGAATTAAAAGTCTGTCTTGGTCTTTCATTAATTAATAGGCTGGTGTGAAAAATTGCTGCCACACCGCCCCCTCGGCCTGTGCTTCGAGGTTTCTGGTAGTTAGAATGACTCGGGGGTGTTGATTCATTTAAACTAACATAATCA
Source organism: Perissodus microlepis (assembly GCF_051167445.1). Taxonomy (NCBI): domain Eukaryota; kingdom Metazoa; phylum Chordata; class Actinopteri; order Cichliformes; family Cichlidae; genus Perissodus; species Perissodus microlepis. The sequence goes on from NC_140481.1 coordinate 1,621,236, forward strand.
TCCTGCTGCAACCAGGTTTCTGTAAGGCAGAGTAAATCAATTTGTTGATCAATTATTAAGTCATGTACTAACAGAGACTTGGAGGAGAGAGACCTAATATTTAATAATCCACATTTCACTGTTTTACTCTTTGGTTCAGATGTGGATACTGTATTGTTCTTTCTTTTTGATTGTTTATGTTTAAGTTGTTTGTTGCTGGTTTTTAGATATGAGATCTCTGCAAAAAGTGCAGCCTTACCTAATGTCCACCTACTGTTACTCATTTATATTAAGATTTAAACATCTAGTTGGTGTTGGTATGGAGAGTAACCTTCAGTAATAGTATTAAATCACACAGCAATAGGACATTCATGTAGTTGTAAAAAGCATGATAATATATTAAGTAATCCAAAGTATTCAAAATACGTTACTGTCATTCAGTAACGTAACGGAATACATTACAAAATACACCAGGTGTTGTTGGTGACTGTGCTTCCAACTGCCTTCAGATCATTAACAAGCTCCAACTGTGTAGTTTTGGGCTAGTCCACCACCTTTCGCCCCATGAAGTGAGATCCTGCATGGAGCTCCAGACCAACAGCATTTTGTATTTCTGCTATTTCTATTTTCTATTTTAATCAGGAATTGTGGGAATGGGACACTTAATACTGACATTTTTAATGTGTTGAGCTTCTGAAGTGCTGATATTTTGAAACACTGTGTCACATGACCATGGCTAAGTAAGGTTTAGTGCACAAGCATTTACCGTTAACACTCACCTTTTCACTGAGCTTAGTGAGTGTTTAGTAGCCCATTCCAACTTTGTGCAGGTTTCCTTGTCCCTGATTGATTGATTGATTGATTGATTGATTGATGCCATAAGATTGGGGCATCAATCAGTCTTGGTTTCAATGGGATTACTTATTTATCAGTCAATTACATGCAAGTCAATTTATAACTTTTATGCAGCGTGACCCAGATGGGATCTGCAGGTCTCGCCTGGGGTCTACTTCCTGTAGGACATGCTTGGCTAGTAGAGGCCAGGAGGCAACCACCTCAGCTGGCTCCTTTCTATGTGGAGGCTCAGCAGCTATACTCTGAACCCCCCCACACGACTGAACTCCTCACACTATTAATAAGGGAGAGCCCATCCACCCATTGGAGAAAGCTAATTTCAGCTGCTTATATCAGCGATCTCATTCTTTCACCTTTAGAGAACGATAGCAGTGTTAACATGATGTTCAGGCCTGGATTAATAGATTTATGGCGTTTCCTAACATATCTGGTAGCAAATGGCTGCATAACATTTATGAAACAACAATCTACCAGCATCGGCATCAGTTACAATGTAAAACCATCAGATTAAACGACTCGTACATAACAGCAACAATCAGTCGACTACTTGTGCACATCCCTACTGCTAGTATTTTAGGTATTATATGGTTGATATTGAGAAAAGGACTATAGATGTTAAGGATTTATATTCCAGTTTCAAAACTGTTTTTCTCCTACCGTGGTCTTGCAGGAGCAGAGCGAGTCATCTCTCTAAAAATGGAGATCCCAGGTTCCATGCCACCGCTAATCCAGGAGATGCTGGAGAACTCAGAGGGCCAAGATAGCCAGAGCAGCAGCAGTACTTCAGCTGAGGTGGGGCCCAGACTCAACAGCAAGGGAAGTAGCAGCAAGGATGCTGCTACTGTGGAATCCCCTAATTCCTCAGACAACGAGGAGGGTGCTGCCACACCACCCAGAATCGAGCCCTAGGAGGCACCCCGGGAAACTCTCTGGCATTACTTTGCTCAAAAACATGGGCAAGATGTACATCCCTTAAAATCTACCTAACCTGACTCCTAAGCTTGATATTCCATTTTCCGTCCATTTTGTCCCTATTTTTCTCTCCAATTTCCCAAAAATTCTTTCATTGAAAAGAATATAACACAGAGGTCTCAAAGGATCCCTGCTTTGTGTACATTTCTGAATTGAGCTCTTATTTGACATGCCTCTGGGACTGTGACAGGAAGGGCATCGCTCTCACAAACCAGCAGAGATAATACTCCTCAGGTCTCCTGTGTAAATTCGTATCTGCATGACGGGAGTTTGATAAGTGTTTTCTCTGGCTCGCTCAGTCTTTCTCTGTCATCTGTTTTCTTCTCTTGTATCGTTGTCACATATGCATTGTACATATCATTGAATGGTTAGGTCTCTGTTTCTAAGATGAATTTTGTGGTGCTTCATTCATTGTCTCTGAGGTGACACATCGAGGATTAAAGCGGGGCTCATTTTAAGTCCTTCAAAAGGTTATCTAGAAGGTTACTGCATATACAGGGAGTGCAGAATTATTAGGCAAGTTGTATTTTTGAGGAATAATTTTATTATTGAACAACAACCATGTTCTCAATGAACCCAAAAAACTCATTAATATCAAAGCTGAATGTTTTTGGAAGTAGTTTTTAGTTTGTTTTTAGTTTTAGCTATTTTAGGGGGATATCTGTGTGTGCAGGTGACTATTACTGTGCATAATTATTAGGCAACTTAACAAAAAACAAATATATACCCATTCCAATTATTTATTTTTACCAGTGACACCAATATAACATCTCCACATTCACAAATATACATTTCTGACATTCAAAAACAAAACAAAAACAAATCAGCGACCAATATAGCCACCTTTCTTTGCAAGGACACTCAAAAGCCTGCTATCCATGGATTCTGTCAGTGTTTTGATCTGTTCACCATCAACATTGCGTGCAGCAGCAACCACAGCCTCCCAGACACTGTTCAGAGAGGTGTACTGTTTTCCCTCCTTGTAAATCTCACATTTGATGATGGACCACAGGTTCTCAATGGGGTTCAGATCAGGTGAACAAGGAGGCCATGTCATTAGTTTTTCTTCTTTTATACCCTTTCTTGCCAGCCACGCTGTGGAGTACTTGGACGCGTGTGATGGAGCATTGTCCTGCATGAAAACCATGTTTTTCTTGAAGGATGCAGACTTCTTCCTGTACCACTGCTTGAAGAAGGTGTCTTCCAGAAACTGGCAGTAGGACTGGGAGTTGAGCTTGACTCCATCCTCAACCCGAAAAGGCCCCACAAGCTCATCTTTGATGATACCAGCCCAAACCAGTACTCCACCTCCACCTTGCTGGCGTCTGAGTCGGACTGGAGCTCTCTGCCTTTACCAATCCAGCCACGGGCCCATCAAGACTCACTCTCATTTCATCAGTCCATAAAACCTTAGAAAAATCAGTCTTGAGATATTTCTTGGCCCAGTCTTGACGTTTCAGCTTGTGTGTCTTGTTCAGTGGTGGTCGTCTTTCAGCCTTTCTTACCTTGGCCATGTTTCTGAGTATTGCACACCTTGTGCTTTTGGGCACTCCAGTGATGTTGCAGCTCTGAAATATGGCCAAACTGGTGGCAAGTGGCATCTTGGCAGCTGCACGCTTGACTTTTCTCAGTTCATGGGCAGTTATTTTGCGCCTTGGTTTTTCCACACGCTTCTTGCGACCCTGTTGACTATTTCGAATGAAACGCTTGATTGTTCGATGATCACGCTTCAGAAGCTTTGCAATTTTGAGACTGCTGCATCCCTCTGCAAGATATCTCACTATTTTTGACTTTTCTGAGCCTGTCAAGTCCTTCTTTTGACCCATTTTGCCAAAGGAAAGGACGTTGCCTAATAATTATGCACACCTGATATAGGGTGTTGATGTCATTAGACCACACCCCTTCTCATTACAGAGATGCACATCACCTAATATGCTTAATTGGTAGTAGGCTTTCGAGCCTATACAGCTTGGAGTAAGACAACATGCATGAAGAGGATGATGTGGACAAAATACTCATTTGCCTAATAATTCTGCACTCCCTGTAGACATCATGAAAGTCTAATATTTTATATTTCTTATTATATTTAAAACGTTTTATCTTTTATAACCGTTTTGGTTTCACATTTCTCCGTGAATAAGTGTACATCCAGACGTCGAGTTTGTTCGTTTGTTTCCTCGAAGGAGGAAAGCACAAGAGCAGAAGCCTGGAGATACACGCTGATCAGATCGGTCATGTCTGTTCTGCTTCAACCTTCCAGGTAAACTGCTGAGACCTAATGTAGAAGGTTCGATTGAGAATGCACCAGTCTATGAAATCAACTCATTTTGTGGCTCTTGTCAGAACTGATTGGGGAAATTAAGCTGATGACAGATACCAGAGGTTTTTCTGATCACATAAGATCCTTTTCCCTGTTACAGTATACTTCAGGTTTACCAAGATTCTCTTTTATTGTTTGCACTTTGGAACTGGGAGAGAATAACTGGAAAACGTGGAAAAAGATTCCGTGTGTTCTCGCCATCTGTTTCCACAGTGTCAGATTAGCCTTCTGTGTAGAACGGAGAGGTAGTTCCTGCTTTTAACCGAGTCTATGGCTGCAGTTCCACCTCAGATACTTCAACAAGATACCGGGAACATTTGAAGACAGTCAGTCCGGGCAGAATCTATCACAGATTATTTTATTTTGGTGTTAACTTGTACTCACTGATGAAACCTGAGAATACAAAGAATTACTGTCATTAAGTTATGCTTTAAATAACTAGCTTTGTTGCTAACTTTATTTGGAGCTAAAGCTGAAAGTTAGCACAGTCGAAATGTTGGCAGTGACCTTTCATTGCATAGGAAAGCTACACAAACTACTTGCTTAACTGGACTTTAGTTGTGGATGATAATGTTACTTCTAATTTTAATGTGTGTAATTCCTGCGTCTGACCACTTATTCTAAGTCAGGTGTTAGCAGGTAACTTGGTGATTGAAATAGGATAGAATACCTACTCTATTGTCATAAAATAAGCTAATAAGAACCACAGTGCAAAACAAGCTAATAAGACTTCCAATGTCTCTTGCCAGTCCCTGTTTTCCCCGTCAGCAAGCTGTGCTAACATTTGTGCTTAACCCTCCTGTTTGATTCCAGCCTACATTAGCTTAGCAGCGATGAATGATTGAATGTCAGCCTAATCAGTGACTCCAGTGCTAGCAACATGTACATGCACGTGCATCTATTATGGCCTTATGAGAAGAGCTCCATAACCTCTTTTTCTGTCCCTTGCTTGAATCAGTGGCACACGGGGGTAATGCTACACACACGACAACTGTACACTAATGTAAAAAGCACACAGTGGGGTGAGTTGTGGAAAGACTCCAAACACTGACCGAGCTCTTTACATTGATAGACTTTCATCCCTCTTAAGTCAGCAGAGTAAAGACAATTGATCCAATATTAATCTCACTGACTGTGAACATAAACATGGTGAAGCTTTGATGAGTAGCTGTAACTATAAAACTAAACAAAATGACAATTAAATGGTAAATGGATTTGTATAGCACTTTACTAGTCCCTAAGGACCCCAAAGCGCTTTACACATCCAGTCATCCACCCATTCACACACTGGTGATGGCAGCTACATTGTAGCCTCAGCCACCCTGGGGCGCACTGACAGAGGCGAGGCTGCCGGACACTGGCGCCACCGGGCCCTCTGACCACCACCAGTAGCCGGGGCTCAAACCAGCAACCTTCCGATTACAAGGCAAACTCCCAACTCTTGAGCCACGATCGCCCCACAAACACGGCACAATGTTCAACTTTAAAACAATTAAGTACAAAAAGTATATAACAATTTTTTAAAGAAAAAGATGTATTTCTTCATTTCAAAGAGGATGCAGTAAAGACATTTTTGTTTTAGTTTCAGCAGTAAATACAGTTTACAGGCAGAGATTTGTGCTAGCAGGCAAAATTCATGCAGAAAATCAAGTTTCAGGTTTGATTTAAACAACTCTGCATTGATCATTTTTAAACCAGATTTTACATCTAGACTGTAATTAAATATTATTATTAATAATAATAATAAATAATTTCAAGTCAATCTTGCATCTTATCTAACATGGGTTCGGTAACGTGGAACCTTTGGGGCTAACTTTTCAGTTTGGGGGAATAGCAGTTTCTGCTTTCTTGTTGATAGCAAAGTGAGAGCAGCAATACCATCCTTGTGTCTTTTCGTTAATGAAACTAGAGCCTTAAGTACAATAACTGAGTTTACCATGCAGACAGAAGTGTGTCTTACAACAAACCTCATTCACTATAACATTAAATTTGCCTTCTTTAGACAGACTGAATCTTGAGAGACACCAGTTAGTTCATTATAGCCGGGCTCCTTTCACACAGCTGAGTGCCGCCTGTTTCAGTTGGAAACATTATTCAAGCAACAAGTGTAAGAATTCTATAAAAAGTATAACAGTCATAACAAATAAGACATTAAAATGATTACACTGTGAAAATGATGGTAAATGTGTTCAGTACAGGTTACTCCGTCTGTTCAAGTCTCATACGATTCTGCAGTCCAGTGAAGAAGACCTGCAGTCACATTAGTTTTTAGCAAGATCACGATGATTTGTCAGACGATACGTGGACGGCTCTCTGTCATCTGTTTTCTATTACATTGAGACAAAAATGAAAATAATAGTTCTTCATTTTCTGTATTACCAACTGAATTCTTGATTCCTTTGGTACAGTGACTCAAAGGTATGAAAGTGTAGCACAGCAGGTTACACTGTGAAAGTGTGTGATAGCTATGCTGGTCCACAGAGCAACATTTACCTTGTATTCATAATCAATACTGTTAGATTGTAACATTCTCGTGTTTGGAGGAGCAAACTTTGGTAGTTCGTGTCCCTGCTGTCAGCACGCCAACTCATTCCAGGTCAGTTTGAAGCATGGATCCTTTTTCATGTCACTCCATCCTGTGAAATTACATTTCAAATGCATAACACATGAAACATGCTTAAAATGGTCTGTGTGTGTGTAATGACAGATTACTACGCAGCACAAGCAAACACAAAACAAAGTCCCCAAAAAACACTTACACAAGGTTAAAGTGATGTCCACTGTGGGCGAGTACAGCTGTTGCATGCGTTGTCATTGCTAATGAATGAATTCTCAGTGGACTGATTAGGATTAGGTGAACTGTGACGCCACACTCTCGGTCAGCATACATGGATGACATTTGTCCCAAAAAAAGGCTCCAAAGTTCAGAACAGGTTTCCACGTGTGGAACATGTGGCAGCACATCTGGAACTCTTAATGTGTGACTTTGATCGGAAACAGAAAAAGCAGCACTTAAGGGGACAGGTTCTAAAAATCTAGATTCTATCACTGCAAATACATATCATACCTGAGCTCTTTAATTATTTGTTTGTGTGCTTGGATGTGAGTAACGTGTTGGCGTCTGACAGAAGAATGATGTGCAGTATTAGGGAATTTATCTTAATGTAACATAGGAATTGTTCTCCTGTGGTTCTCTCTCTGACGTGCTCTCCTGGTGAGAGACTTTTTTTATTTTGACATGAAAAGTTCTCACAGCTGAAGAATGTCCACATCCTGTCCCGAAGCATCGACGAGCCCTCGGGCTCCTGGATGCAGCAGGGACTGTTCTCTGTTCCTTTTAGGAAAGAACCTCACCGTGCTGAATTACTTATTAGTCTCCACTGAATGTCGTACCGATGTAACTGTACTCTACTATCTAGCTCACTGCAGAGATGTTATATAAATGGTGTGTGCTTTGCATTCCAGTCGGCAGCTCTGTGGAAACGACGCTCTGTGTTTGTGCTTGGAAACGTAAACTCCCACTGAAACAGGAGGAAAATGCAACACACGTGTCATTTAGGACAAATGGGACAAATGCCAACCGAGTCACCTCAACTCTCGATGTTTGATGTCTGTTTGTGTTCATGTCAAACAGCAGAGCTCCATCTGCCATTCCTCAGCCAGGGAGCCAGTTAGCTGTCATCAATCAATCGAATCAATCATCTGACAGCTACTTGGTTCACAGGTGAGGTACGAACTTGAGTTCGACTGATATGGGAAGACTAATCAGCACTGGCCAGTATTCTGTACCAACAATCAGTTCAAGTTCAAACGGACCTTTACAGATACTCAACAATGAACTGTCCCCTGCTAGGAAGTTAACCCTGTACATACTCCAGGTCACCGGTGACGTAGTGAGGCTTAGGGGCGGGATCTCTCTCTCTGTGCTTAATTTCATCTAATTTATTTATTTTAACTTATTGTTTTTTGTTTCCTCTTTGACTTTATTTGGAAGATAGGTTTCTGAAAATGTACTTGGTTTGCATGAGGTTAGAATACAATCCAACCTGTACACTGACCATGAGTGGGTCACTGGTGATCTGGTAGATCACGATTGGTTACAGTCACGAGGAGCTGATTTACAGATGTACAGAGTACATTTACAGATTTACTTTCTTGTTGTGAATAAAACCCAGACAGGAGTCTAAAAACTCCACGAGTGCCCGAGTATCAGTCTAACCCAAGATGAAGCTAATCAGGAGCCAGAAATCATGACTGTGAACTTCACCATCAGCCATATAACAGTAGGTCTGTCGTGTTTGTCTGCCAGGAACCCCTCCAGGACAGACGAGTTCCAATCACCTTTTCCCATCAGAAAATAGACGATATGCAGTCTTGTATATTTGTGTTAATATGAGACGATATGCTCACAGTTTACTGTGGGATGTGTTGTACATTTATCCAGCCTCTGCTGCAGGCTGAAGGCGACCATGGGAGAGTTTTGAGATTTAAGCTTTGATTGGTTTCCATTTCCCATCATAAATATTGTCTTTGTACATTAACATATACTTTTTATGTTCATATACTGTTTAACTTTACCATGAACTGTCCTGGCAAAGTAATAAAATATATTTATTTTAAACACTGGTGTGTGCGGATGCTTGAAGGACGAAGATGAACCAAGCCTCGTATTACTAATTTAAAACATTATTTAATACTTTTCCTGTTCTGAGTCCCTCTCATTGTCGTATAAACCAGTCCACACTGAACTGTGAGCACTGGTGACAATTTAAAATGAGCAGACAGAGATGTGTTAGCGTCGGTGTAAACTGACATCAGTAGTTTGTCTTCTTACGCAGCGGCTCAGTAATAAAAGAATGAAACCAGCAGACTCGGGGACATTTCAGCATTTACTTTCAACTTCATGTTCCAAAAGGTACATATTATTTTAACAATTAAAATGTGCTAAAGCACTGCATTCTAAATTTCTAAAAGCTGCTTCAGACAAATACAGAACGTTTCAATGAGCATAAAAAAGAAACCTGTATATGTATAATAATAACAAGTGTAAAACATCTACACATTAAAAATCATTGAACATCACCATTAATGAAAAGAAAATGTAACAGGAAATGTACAAAAGTCTGTGGGGAAGAGGAGGAGGAAGGGCAAATTTCTATACAGGTGGCGTTTGTGTGACGGCGGGCTACTTTAATCAAACATGTCGTCGTCGTCTTCTTCCTCGTTCTCCGACTCGTTGAAGTACTTCACCTCCTTTTTGGCGCGGCCTGGCCGGTCGCGGGTCAGAGCGCTCAGGCCGCTCATGCTGTTGCTGTCGTCCTCGTCGTCTGACGGAGGTTTCTGAGGCTTCTGCACAGAATCAAACACTCGTGTTAATCGTTCACGTCACCACGAGACTCAGACGCTTTATTAAAGAAGCAAAACCGTAACACGACTACATGACACTTGTTATGAATGAAGAGAGGAAATATAATAGAATTCACTCAAATGAGAGTTCTCATTTATTCCACCCTGGCTGTATTTTGTGTGTTAACTTCAGACAGATGTGTCCAAAGGTGGACTCACATAAAACAGCCTCCCACAGTATATTAGCGAAGCACTTCAGGCCTCTGTGCTTGGATGACTTTTTAGCACTGAGGATACTAAAATCCCTTCTAGGGTTTTTCTATATATAAATACTGGCGGTGGCCAGCAGTCCCTCTCATGCACCTGTGGTATCAACATCTTACATCACCTTCTTCTCAAGTAATCAAATTCACAAGACTGAGAAACCACGACCTTGACATCACTTGTCTGATTTCTTTGGTAGAAACACGTGTGGTGTCAGTTTGAGGCTACGTCCACACGTCCCCGGGTATTTTTGAAAACGCAGATTTTTCTGCGTTTGCACCTTTCGTCCACACGTAAACGGCGTTTTCGGTCACTGAAAACGGAGATTTCTAAAAACGCCTGCCAGGGTGGAGATTTTTGAAAACTCCGTTTTTGCATTTACGTGTGGACGAGAAAAACGGAGAAAACGCAGCGTCACAGGTGTGCGCCTTTTTTGACGTCACGCTGTGCGCCACGTTATTGTTTCGGTGAAATGAATTTCTACAATACTGTTACTGGTACTTGTTCTCTCTGCAGTGTTTAAATGCTGACATATACACACACAGTTACTGTCCCTCCACACATACGACTCGGTTCTGCTTCTATGCCCCAGCTTTGTTTACTATTTCCCACCGAGGCTTCTAGACTTCTGATTGGCCAACATTTCTACACGGTTAGGAATATATCGCCACCTGTTGCTTTGGCATGTTCCTAGCAGCGTTTTCCTTCATTTCTGCCTTTACGTGTGGACGGGATTATCTTTTAAAACGAAAGCGGAAAATCTCTGTTTTCAAAAATACCCGTGTGCGTGTGGACGTAGCCTGAAATTCCTATGCTACCTCTTCTTCAAGTTATCAGCAAACACGACCTCTGACCTTGAGGTTGAGATCACCCAGATTCACACTCGCCTGATATTTTACGGTATCAATTCAAACTGCTACAGTCACAAACTTGGTAGTCCATTTTGGCTGATGGTGTAAAAAACACAAGTGGGGTGACCTGTCCAGGTCAAAGTCAACCTTGACCTGGACAGGTCACCAGTTCAGCGTGGCCCCGCCTGCCAGAATCACACAGTAAAATGTCGTCTGTATGCACTTACTCTCCCCGGAGGCTTTGACATTTTCTTCATGGGGCTGTACTCGTCCTCAGAGCCAGAGCCCTTCCTCTTCCTCCCCCGGCCTTTACCTGCAACAAGGTAACAAAAGCTCACAACCTGCACTGTGACTTTTTTACATTTCTTCTTCTTCTTTTCGTGCCTTACCTTTAAGAGCTGGTGCTGGTTTCTTAGAGCCAGTATCAGAGTCAGAGTCCCAAATGGATTTATCGGGTTTTTTTGCTTTTGGTGCTGGTGGTTTCTTAGGTTTAGGAACTGCATCAGATGGCTTCTTAGCTGCTACAGAAAACAAACACCTGGTCTTCAAATGCTGCACGTGCATGAGTCAGTAACTGTGGCACATTTGAGCCTTTGCTTTGACGCATCAGCAGCATCTTGACACAACATAACAGACTGTCACTGTGTGGTAAGGAGTGCACTGCTCTCTCCTGGACATACTGACCTTTCTTTGCTGGAGATGCTTTGTCAAATGCAGAGCTGCTGGAGTAAGTGAACACTGGGCTGTTGTCATTGTCGCTGTCAGACTTTGCTTCGTCTACAACAAAAACATGAGCATTCAGCTGCTGTTGTGTCTGCAGGTCACTGAGAGATCAGGCCGTTTGTATATCATCCAAATCTGCTCCAGACTTCTTTTAATCAAACCTCCCAACAGGAGCTCTACTAGACAGAGATCGGGGGACTATAGAGGACATTTGAGTACAGTGAACTCGTCGTCCTGAAATGACTGGAGCTTTGTAACAGCATGCTATCCTGCTGAAAGCATCCACCAGAAGATAATGGGATAAACTGGTCAGAAACATGCTCAGTTGGTCTGTGTTGATCCTCAACTCGTAGTAAGAGACCCGAAGAAAACATATTGTGACACCGTAACACCAACACCCTGAACCACTGATGCTAGCAGGATGTTTTGTGTTGTTTACATCAAATTCTGACCCTGCAGTTCAAATTGTGTCGAAGAAATCGAGGCTCATCAGACCTGGCAATGTTTCGTTCCCCCCTACAAGCTTCTATTGTCCAATTATGGTGAGCTTGTGTTAACTGAAGCCTGTTTCCTGTTCTTCACTGACAACAACAGCACAGGCGTGATCATCTGAAGCTGTAGCCCCCCATCTGTTTCAGTCTGAAGTGTTCTCAAAGACACAGACTCCCAAGTGATACTCACCGCTTTCATTGCTCTTTTCAGACGCAGCTACCTTGGATGAGAAGATGCTGGCTGTGTCTTTCTTTTTAGCTGCAGTCGCTGAACTGCAGAGAGGGAGAAGAAACATATTCAAAAGTAAAATACTGCCCAAGTCAGAAGGGAGAGATTGTGCGTGTGTGTGTTCATATCTTTGTGGGGACCAACAACCCTTTGAAGGCATTTTTGAGACTCAAAATGTGGTTTTAGTGACAGGGTTAGCTTTAGGGTAAGGGGCTAGGGAAAGCATCACGTCAATTAGATCTCCCCACAAGATATGAATCGCAGACATGTGTGGTGGTGGGTGCAAGAACACGAATGGTGGAAATCCAGGTGCTGAAAGTATCATTGAACGTAGTGAACTATTCCTAAACCTTACACGGCTTTTTGTTTGGGTGACGTGTATGCTTCATCGTTGTCATCGTCTTCATTGTCATCATTATGGTCATTATAGCGGTCCTTAGCGCCAGGGAAAGCAAAGTCGTCTTTGAACGACCTCGCTGGAGAAGAAGGAGGCTCGTCGTCTGCATTCTCCTCTTCATCTGCCTCTTCCTCATCCTCCTCCTCCGAGAAATCAAATGTGTATTTTGGTTTGGAAGCTGAAAGATGAGAGCAGGGTCTGTGTGAAGCCACATTATAACTGCCGGGGATTCTGATGCCACTCTGATGTACAATAATTAGCTGAGTTACATCAGACTCCTGTCAGAAGCTGAGTGATATTTTTAGCCCCGGGTGGTTTGAAATCAAGGAGCTTGCTTCGGATTGAAACGAAACGCTAACCAGTCACACTAAGCAACCACCTGATGCAGACGGGGGAATAAAGAAAAGACTGAGTGGATTTAAAAGAGAAACAAAAGGAAAAAAATGCATGATGCACAGTGTGAAACGTGAAGAAAATGAGAATTTTCATTTTGCACATTTGGCGCAGTGAAATGCACATTTAATTAATTCTTTCTTTCTGTGCCTCTGACTCAAACAAATCCCATCAACCACCCAGAGGCTGCTTTAGACTTTCTTGGTGTCTAAACTGTTTCCTTCGCTAATGACAGAAAGACAAACGACATCATTAACCATGCATTTATGCTCTGTAGTGCACTGAACACGAAATGAACACGATGATCGGAGGGATGACAGTGAATGTTGACAGTGACTGTAACCGTACCCGACGCTCTCTGGGACTTGGTCTCTCTGGGAATGATGGGTTCGCTGTCCTCTAGGTCACTCTCTGACTTGGACTCGTCGTCAGACCATGGGTTCCTCTTCTTTACCTTTTTAGCAGGAGCACCTGTACCTTTAGGTGCAGGAGGTTTTCTCACTTTAGGAGCTCCTGTATAAGAGTGAACAAGATTACCAGCCTGTCTGTTGGAGTGTTCACATAATACAGTGAAGCTCCTCGATGCGCTTTTTAAACTGCAGTAAATCATCAATCAGGGCTGAAACGTGTAGTTAAACAGCACCCACGCATGGCCAAATCACACAGCATGATTTTCACTGCAGCACACTGACTTAACCGCTGTGTAACTGAATGATTTCTGCACTGACCGGGCTCCTTCTTCTCCTTCTTCACTCGTGGAGCTTTCGGTTTGGCTGCCATGTTTTCTCCACCTCCGCCTTCACCACCCAAACCATCCTCATCAAACTCCAGTTTCAGTGCTGGGTCTGAGTCACCCTGAGAGGAGAATGCAACAAACCTTTATTCCCTTTATTTGGACATGAAAGTGTTTTAGTCTCATATTTGTTTTTCTCAGGAAGTATTTTAGGTTTTATAAGAGAACAACACCTGTGTAACTGTGTTCTAGTAATGCTGTCATGAAATCTACGTCAACTTTGAAGCCGAAACACAAAGGTTACCTTCTTCTTTTTGATCAGTTTTTTGGCTGCGTCAGATTTAATTGCTTGCGTTGGAGGCTCCACCCTTCGGCCAAACGGTGAAGGCATAGTTTCCTCCAGGTTCATCTTCTTCACTTTGGGCTTGCCCACTTTACCCTTCACCAGTTTGATGGCCTTGCCTAAGCTCTGCTCCTCTCGTTCCTGGGCTTCCACATTCTGAGAGGCAGAACAAAAAGACGAGTCATGGTTTAAATGTAGCAGATTACCAGATAAAATAACACTGGACAAAAGTAGCCTGCACAAAAAAAACAAAGGACAGTTGCTGCAAGAGTTCAAACTCTATGGATCTACTGACCTAAACAACAGAAGACAAACACATTTCAGGCGAATGCTTTCTCCTCTGTATTGTTCGGCTCTGCACCTGCCCGTACGATGTGCGTCTTTAGAAAACAATAAATGGCAACAACAAACTTACATCCAGCTCCTCGATGAACACCGTCAAGTCCTCCTTCCACAGATCCTCTGGAGACTTTTTCTGCAGGTCATTCAGCTCTCCTCTCTGCACACAAACACGCACATTCACTCTGTTAATCAACATGTTACAGTCTACATATTCTTACATGTAAGGATGACTGATGAGAATGAAATGAACATGATGTCAGTCTGTAAAGATATCTATAGAATACCTTTTGGTCCCTCTGCTTAAGCAGTTCGTCCACCTTCTCTTTGGTCAGGCACCACAGAGGCATGTTGAGGATATAGTTGAAGTTTGGGCCTGATGTGGACCCAGAGTCCACTGAACCGTCACTCTCGTTCCCGTCCTTGTAATCCTCTTCTTGAGACTGGCGGATAAAAGCATGAAAAATAAATAGTGTGTTGAAGAGATTCTCCCTGCAGTGTTTGTGTTCAGTACCAATCCTGTAATGTGTGAATATTCCTAGAAGCTCTGTGATACCTTTTCCTGAGCCTTGGTCCAGGCAGCAACTGGATCAGATTCAAAGCCTTTCTGCACCAGCATGCGGATGAGTTCACGCTTGGACTTGTTTTCTGGTTGGGTTAAAAACAAATGGTGAGATAGAAAAAAGGAATCCGCACTGTGTGCCACGTGAGTGTTGGACGATTTTCTGTGTTCCTACCGATTACAATTTTTCCTTCGATTTTCTCGAGTACAAAGCGAGCTTGATTGGATAGTTTGGCGGCTTCAGCGCCCAGGTTGCCCAGTAACCAGTCCTTCCTCAGTTTGTAATAGTGCAGGCGGAGCTCAAAGAACTCCTTCAGGATGTCCTGGACTGAATCGTACCTCTTCAGACAGCCCATGTGGTCAAACAACACCTGAGAACGGTGTAGTTAACAAAATGAAACAGTTCTAAGACAACAGCTGTGGCTAAAGCAGAGCAAGATAAACCAGGGGAATATCTACCATCGAGTTACAGGTGAGACTAGACTGCAGTTTAAAGACTTTGTGAAGGCCAGCTGCCTCTGCTTGGGCCAGCTTCTCCTCAGACATGCGAACCACAAACTTCACTGTAGCATCTGTATGGTATTCCTTGTAATCGTTGATGAGAGCTGGCGTCTTGTCAGTGCCCTGCAACATGGGCTCCAGCACAGACTCCTTGTACGCCTGCATACAAAACGGTTAAACATACAGACAGACGTAAAAATATATTCCAGATCATTTTTGACTCTTTACACTCTCGAGAAAACAACCTGGACTGTACCTGTGTCCAAGTCCGAACAGGAAGCTCTGTGATCTCAATGGTGTTCTTGTCTATGACTGACACCTCTCCACTGACCAGATACTGGTTCTGACCCAGTTCATGGATTATCCCTTTGAAGTTTTTGTAGCTAGGAAGCTGTGGGTAGAAGGAAATCAGGACAGGGAGGTTAAAGCCTTTATCTACACTTCAAGCAACAAACCACAGCAGTTTGTGGAAATCAGAAGCACAGCGTGCTGATGAGGACTGTTTGTTCACATCTCTGACTCTGCATCCATCCTATAATTTGATGCCCTCTCATGGCCCACAAAGAGCTGGGGGATCGAACCAGCAACCTCCCTGTTACAGATGAGCTTCCCAACCCCCTGAACCACGGTCACCCTCTAGACACAGAATGAGCATGTGTGTGCCCCGCTGACAACCGTGAACAAGCTGGGGGGTGTACTCTGTGGCACTTTCTGCACGTGCCCCGTGGACACTCCTGTGATCCTGTTTGGGAGGCTGACAGAAACATAGAAACATCAAGCTGCTTTCGACCTACCTTCAACCACTACAATCAGTTAAGATATTGACGTTTCACTGTATAGGTAAACAGTTAAGAGGTAGAGCGAACAAGCAGTTCACACTATGACTTATCTACTTGTCAATTTCTTTTACCAAGATTTGTGATATAAAGTAAGTGTGTGGTACAAATCAGCTGGAGCCAGCTCCAGATTCCACAAAGCATTTTAAACTCTGCACATATGGAAATATGCTTGATATATAGATGATGTGCTAATCTGAACCAGCAGTTTCATCTTTACAATATACTTTCATCTGTCTCCGTACTTGGCGTGCTTTTATTTTTTCACAATGTTTACCATTGGCAGTGGGTCCTGATGGTTGAGCATTCTGTTTATATTGTTGACAATCTCTCGGGGGTCATAGTTGGGAATCTTGCAGGCCCAGCCTGTCCCGATGCCCTCGGCACCATTCACTAGCACCATTGGAATAATGGGAATGTACCATTCTGGCTCCACCTTCTGGTTATCATCATACAGAAACTTTAGTAGGTTGGAATCCACTGCTGGAAACAACAGCTTGGCAAGAGGACTGTGGGAAATTGGACAACATTTATGAAAATTATGCAGTGGAATCCAAAAATGTTTAGTCTGTCTGAAGGTGTCAGATGAAAAACCTTTTAGAAAAATACAT
Organism: Perissodus microlepis; assembly: GCF_051167445.1. NCBI lineage: Eukaryota > Metazoa > Chordata > Actinopteri > Cichliformes > Cichlidae > Perissodus > Perissodus microlepis. Next base: position 1,637,981 of record NC_140481.1, read on the forward strand.
TTGAATTAAAAGACAAGCAGGACTCATTTGTACCTGAGCATGGTGAAGATGTAACGAGGACTGGCTGCATCTTTTCCTCCATTGATGCGAGTACCAAACTGACCCAGCGGCTGCAGGATGTTCACGTTGTTGCTGCCCACAAAGTTCTGTGCCAGGTTCACTATGGTCATCATGAGAGCTTGCTAGAAGTACGAATGAAAGAAAAAGACATGAATTTGGGTAGTCGGGAGGAGGCAGCGTTAAAGTCTCAGGATAAATATTTAAAGGTTAAAAAGTTTCAGTTGTTATTAATATGCTTTCAGATATTCCCGTGTATCCTTTGTTTGTTTGTAGGTTTTAAAATATATTTTACTATATTGTATCTGTGTAATCTGTACAATAAATAAAACATCAAGACTAAAAAAACATTTCCATTAAAATTCTATTAAGAATGAGAAGTTTGTTGAAAACGAACACGTTTTCTTCTCAGCCATTCTGCTGTTTTAGGATGGGGTCGATATCCTCTCTGTGGTGTTGAAAAGGAGCAGCGAGTATTTTCCCGGGTATCAGTTTATAGTTAGAAACTCAGAGATGCGTGGACAGAAATGTCACGCTGTGCTGCGTACGATGGTTCATAACGTTCTTAATGATTTGACTGCACCTCTCCATGATGGTAGGCAGACATCTCTGCTACTGAACCAGCCAGCTGAGCGACCTTCACTTCCCTCTTGTCATTCCTCTTCAAGCAGGTAAACAACACTTTTCTCTGACCCGGCTTCAAACCTAAAAGCAACACAAACACCATCATCAACATTTACAAAGCTGAAATATCCAGGGCTGATTATACCTCGCATACATTTATAAAATACTGACGTTATGTGTTTGTTGGTATGTTAGGGATGCTTTCACTGTGAAAAAGAAAACTCAGCTAAAAACCCAAACAGTTAAAAGATGGAGGAAGTGTACAAACCATCAACCAAAGACGGGATAGATCTCTCATTGTCAGAATTGGAGAACAAAATCAGCTCTTTGTTGATGAAGTCATTGTAGGAGAGGTGCCGGGCATGAGTTCCATACAGGTATTGCTGGGTGGTGGGGAAGATGAGGGGAGGGGGAGAAAAGAGCAATAACTCATCTATGTTTTCTCCATTTCACCCAAATCAAATATTGCTGAGTGAGCAGGATTCTGTGAGAGGAGCACGCAAATAAAAGCTTCTTCCATACAAACCTCTGGCAGGCCGTGCATCCTTCTCTGACGTCTGTCCTCCATGAAGTTAGTGAGCCACTCCTTCCTGTCGTCCGTCTTCTTCTTACTGAAGGCCTGAAAGTAAGCATATTGAACAGAGCCTGAGCACAAACGTATGCTATAATTACTGGATGCTTTCATACTGGCTGTTTGTCCTAGCAGCAGTACAGCGTGCTCACCAGAGTGATGGCAGCGTCGTCCTCAGCACCAGTGTATCTGAATGTGATCCGGTGTTTCTCCATGTCAGCAAAGTATTCCTTTGCTTCTTTGCTTGTACTTGTTCCCAAACCTGCAACAAAAAACTGATCTTTTTAGTGCAAATAATGAACAAATTTTCAAACAAAAACGTGTGATTTCAAAAGTCGCTCTAAAATCGTTTCTGAAATGATTCAAACACCAAACCTTTGTAGTACTTTATATGCCAGGTTTTATAATTTTCCGTGTGTTTCTTCCACTCGTCAAACTCTGGAATGCTGTAGAAGGCCAGCTCTTGTTTGTTCTTAGTAGCCTGGAAATAAATGATGAGGAGGAATCTTTATCACAATGTGTGCCGCTGTCACGACACGCAAACAAGACACGTGCATGACTGAATGATCTGAGTCCAAGACACAAATATCACCCTGCATATTTTTCAAATTTCAGGCTGCTTGATCGGTTTAATAAAATGGTAATGGTGTGCCTCCCTTACTTTGACAATGGGTGTGATGAACTCCTCCAAGAAGGTGTGTTTCAGCAGGGAAGGCCAGTTGTGATGGAAGAAGTTGATGAGCAGACCTTTGATATGGGAGCCGTCTTGATCCTGGTGCACAAGGAGAAGAGTTACTGCTATTTTCTGAGCAGCTGTGAGTCCTACCAGAACTGTGAGTGTCTGTGAGGCCGCTCACCTGATCTGTCATGATCATGATCTTGCCGTAGCGCAGGGACCTCAGCGACTCCGGGTCGTCGTAACTCTTCTTGTATTGGAGCCCGACGATCTTAATGATGTTGTTAATCTCGGCGTTTTCCATGATCTGTTGACAACATGGATGAAACAGCGTTCCTCAGAAGCCGACTACTGCCAGTGGTAATAGGTCCACACAGATTTCAGCTCCTTTAAATCTTCACAGTTCAGTAGAAATAAATCAGAACATGTGAGAAGTTTACAGGTCATCAACTGTTAATGACTGAATGTCTTCTTTGTTTAAACCATCTAAACACTGGTTTACATGGTTGTCTGATTCATCCACGACTAGTTGATCCCATTTTCAGGATGGTCTCTGCTCCGTCCACAAAGAGGTCCTCTCCAAATATCAAAAAAAAGAAACTGTATATATCTGAATATAACTAACAACAATTATTATCGCCACTAAATAAATAGATAAAAATCGAAAACAAAGAAACGATGAACAAATGGGCGAAAACACAGAACAGGGTCAATGTCTTGTTATCGCGTGAACTGACATTTGTTTTGTTGCATTAATCATTTTCGCCTGCTTTTGTTTCCTACAAGTGAAATGTCATTATTGCTCAGGCTCGTACCTGCTTGTGTGTTGCCTCTCGCACGTTCAGGATCTTGCCTCTCAGCGGGAATACTCCATAACGATCCCGACCAATGACTCCCAGTCCAGAGACAGCCAGAGACTTTGCCGAGTCCCCCTCAGTGAGGATAAGTGTGCATTCAGAGGAGTGTTTGCCACCTAAGATGGAGATATGAAGAGGATTACTAAGTTAGCTGCAGTGTGCAGCTTCGTGTTGAGTTTTTCCTGTAGCTATAACTAATGAGTGGCTCCACAGCATAATGTGCAAAAGCACCCGGTCCCAGACTAAGAGGAAACTCAGAAAAACACAAACGTAATTCAGAAGGCTAACATTTTATATTTATTCCACATCTGACACACTTTTCATTTTGATTATGGTTCATAGCTCATGATGCTGTAAGCAGGTGTTGATTTCTTTTCCAGGACTTGGCACCTTTCCACAGCTACCATCACATGGTTTTCAATTTGTTTTTTTAAATTTAGTTGTTACTGCGTGAACGCAGACTGGGTCTCAATAACACAACAGCAGAGCCACAAGCGATGAACCTCCACGCCACACAGTCGGACATGGCAAATTCTTTTTAACTGAGAATTCGTCTAATAATAGACTAATATTTTTAAAATATATTTTTCATGCATTATTGTACTTCTCTCTGCTTGTAGTCCACCTGAAGTGCATATTTTTAGCAGTTTTACTGCATAGTGTAGAGTCTCAGGAAAACTGTGAAAATGACATCACTATGACCCAATCAGACCCAACAGTGCACCATGCAACTCTCTTTTGTAAGATTTCATTAAGAGGTAGTTGCTTGTGGATATTCCTTATTTTAGACTTGAATAAATAATGAAACTAGTTACATACCGGCATCATTGGCATCATCTAGCTTCGGGATGCCTTTGATCTTGCTGTGCTTCACAGATGAACACTTTTTATTCAGCTGTGTCTGAGCTTTGAACTTTACCCAGTTGAGTATACTCTCCACAATCCCACAGTTGGTTGCCTGTAGGTGACAAACGTTTTTTCTTTGAAGTCCAGCTACTTTACATGAGAAAAGATTAAGTACAAACAATAGTGACGGCTTGAAAAGAAGTGAGAAACGTCCTTACAGCCCTGATAAACTTGTCTGACAGAAGGCACTTGGACCCAAAGCTCTTGGTCTGGAGTGTCATGTTCTCCTTTGTCTGGGAGTCAAACGATGGATTCTCAATCAGTGCGTTCACAAACACCCAGATGTGGTTTTTCACCTGAAGTACAAATGACAGAAAGATTAAATGTTTTTCAACATGAAGCTGTAAATTGAAACCAATGTATAAATAAGAACCCCAGTGACGTCACCTGGAAGGGTTTAACTGACACTCCTGCCTTGTTCTTCTTTTTCACCACCTCAATAAGTTTGGCTACAATCTGGTCCACCACATAGTCAATGTGCCTGCCACCCTAAAACGTACACGTCTCAGCGTTAAAAAAGAACTTTCTTTACTTCTGACTGCCATTTACACTTCTGCAACTTACTACTCATGTCCAGATACCTTTGTGGTGGCAATGCTGTTAACAAAGCTGATTTGTTGGAATCCTTTCTCGCTCATGGTGAGGCAAACCTCCCAGCGATCGTTCACCGTTTCATGCACCACCTTCAGGGCCACGCCTGTCTCATCTAGTTTGTCCTTCACATACAGGTCCACATAGCTGCGGAACCCGTTAACCTTCAGTGAAAGAGAGAAGGGTTATTGAACATATAATGTGATATTCAACATGGCAATTAAGTTCTCTTTATTTTGCTTCAAGCAAACTTTGGTAGAAGTAGCCATGACACAAGAACCACGTACTGGGGAGGCTATAAAGTTCTTATACTCCAAAATAACACTTCTCATTTAAACAATCCAAACTGGCGTGATGTGAAGATCAGAGTCTGATACATCCCTGTTCTTTAAATAGAAACATTCACACCCATTATCATCCCGTTAACTCAAAACACATACTAATTTCACCTTCAGTGCTCAGCAAAACGGTACAGTTTTTGCTATATTTATGCAAACATATACAGTGACAAATCTTTACACACGAACACAACAAATGACTACTTTATGGTTAGCTGGTGTGGCACGATAAGGGAAGACATAGAATGAGACTTACAGGTAATTTTTTGCCGTTCAGAGACACTTTAACTCCCCTGCAGGAGCCAGCTACATCATATGCTCTGCGGGTAAGAAGGGCTACAATATCTTTGTCCAGTTTCTCCATCTTAAACTTGGACAGGTCCGGCTGGAATGTCACAGAGGTGAAGTCATCTCCATCAAAAAACTTAATCTTGGGCTCGGAGGTTTTGGTCATGTTGTTCTGCCACGTCTGAGGAGGATGAAGCAAATGATAACATACACATACCTGGTATTTAGACATGGTCATGTGCAGGAGTCTTAAACTTGGACCCCTTTGCTGTATTGAGTGAACCTGAAAATCTTAATGTGAAAACATTTGGTGTCTTAATAACTGTGCTTGTAAAACCCAGACAAGTGGACTTCTTTATGTTTGTAAAGATGTTTCACCTCTCACCCAAATCACTTCATATGATTGTGACCACTTGTCACAATCATATGAAAACAGCTCTGATTTCAGTGGGCAAGTGGCACCAAGGCAGATTTCAGATATTAGTCTATAAACAAGGAAAAAGAAGGCAAAAAGAACCGAAGCACATACAAATTTTCTACCTATATAATATGTATGAGGTGTAAAAAGGCATGGACAGTCATGACACCAGCAGAAATCTGTCACTAATTAGACAGCAGTCCTGCAAATTAATATCAGCTGGTTCAGTCCCAACTGATGGCCAATAAAAACATGTCTCATTGCCAACATGTAACACAAGAAACATCTCATGATGGGTAAAACCAATTAAGACCTTCACAACCTTATTGTTGCAAAACCTGCTCATGGCATTGGTTACAGAAGAGTTTCTAAACTACTGAAAGTTCCAGGGAGCACTGTTGGGGCCATAATCTGGAAGTGGAAAGATCCTCATTTCACCATAAACTGTCCACAGTCAGGTGCTCCCCACAAGGTTTCAGACAGAGGAATATAAAGAATTATCAGAAGAGTTGTCCAAGAGCTGAGGAGCACCTGTGGAGAGCTACAGGAAGACCTGGGAGTCAGCAGATACAATCGTTTCCAGTGACGAGGCCAACTGAAACTTTCTGAAGCTTGTATTAAAGACGGGGTTCACTATTCAAAGCTTTTTAATACGGCCCTCTTTGGTGGCATCTGGTGGCCAAAAACATGAAGAACAAGTTGAACTAAAGTTGAACTTTCATTGTGAAATAGTGACTAGTGTTATGTCAGATTGATTAATGATTTTGATAAATAAACGTCCTTGTTTTAAACACCTCACAGTTCGTTCTCCCTTTGCTTCTGATGTTTGTAAACATAACATGTGCTTTTATCTTTACACCTTTAGTGTATTTCTAATCTATCTTAGCTCAATTTTATTTCCACAAATGCAAATACACTAGCCAAAAGCCTCATTTTAAACACTACTATAATGATACTCTATCTTACGTAAAATTGATTATTGGACCACTTAATAAAAAGGCTATAAAAACAATTACTATTTGTACTAATTATAAATTATTTGAATGTAACTTTTTATATTACACCCCTGGCATATGTTAATTATGTTCCAGTTTTGGCACGTGAACAGGAAAGAGAACTGACTCAGTGCTTCTGAACCACTGTGAATAGTACCTTCAGAAATATATAGGTTTATAAAATTGGGGCCGTGTTCAGCACTTGCAGCTTTGATGGAAAAATACTGACGGCCGCCAATATTACCTCTCAGCCTCCTAACAGATACAAATGTGGTGTCAAAGTCTATCTGTTGCTAAATTATCGAATTCTTTTGATCTTCAGAAAAGTTGACGTGTTAAAAAAAATAAAAAATCAGAAATCTGCAAAACCAACTTGTGAAGTTTTGCCAAAAGAATGAGAAATGATAATGTAATGAAACATGCAACAGGGTTACTAGGGGTGGGGGGAAAAATCGATACTGTGTAGTGTCGTGATATTTTGTTTGCTAATAATGTATCGATACAGGGACAGCAGAAATCGATATTTTGATATGTTGCTCTGACTTCAGAGCACGTTGATCCTTTTTCTGAGCAAGAATCCTGACATTCCTTCACTGTCCAAATGTGTTTAACTTTTTTTTGGCAGCAATAAACATGACAGTTTACTTATTTTAATTTAAGACATGTTTTATTTTAATCAAGTTTAAAACTTTTTTATTTAATGTAAAATTATATTTTGTTTTAATTTACTTTCAAATTCTTCAGTTGCTGAAGGGGCTGCACAGTTTTCATAGATTGCATAGTTCAGAATAGCTGTAATTGTACCAGATGGTTGCGTTCAGTTAAGTTGGACTAGACTGTAATACAAACCGTTCAGTTTGTCAACAATAAAACTGACTGAAATGAGAGAAAGACTGAGTGCGAGACTTTGATATTAGATAAAATGAATATTGATAAAGTTTACCTTTATGTACAGAATTTGAATATCGCAAAATATTTTTAAAAATTGCAATAATATCGTATCGTGCGTTAAGTATTGTGATAATATCGTATCATGAGTTGTATGGTGATTCCCACCTCTAAGGGTTACTATGAAACCCCAGAAACCGGATATACATTAGTAATATATATGTGTGGTAATAAAGCATGAAAGGTACTGCTGTTAGGAAGTAACAGTAAGCAAGTTTGTAGTTATCTCACCTGTTTGAAACTGTGTCTGTACTCCTTACATGCTGTTTCCACTGTGAACTTGGTGCTAAAGATATTGCAGAGTTTAGCACCATAGCCATTCCTTCCACCTGAAACCAATCAAACAGTCAGCAACGCTGCTTTCAGCAACTTTTCTGCATTCACAATAACAACTGAGTGATGTCAGACTGTCTGTATTCACCTGTGACCTTCTTTTCCTCGTCGTCATAGTTGCTGGAGGTGAGCAGGTGGCCAAAAATGAGAGCTGGGACGTACATCTTCTCGTCTTTATGCTCCACCACAGGTATTCCTTTACCATTGTTCCAAATGGAAATGGTGTTGGATTCACTAAAACCAGTATAAAAAGTTTAAATACAGGATAAATGTGGACACAGGGTTGACCTCATCATCAGGGAAATGTATTACACTTTTCACTGTACGTCATAACCCTGTGGTATTTCTTTCTTGTAATAATGGCTGCAAAAATATTGTTTCAACATTGACACTAAAGGAGTGTGAATTAGGTCTGGGCTATATCATACCGTTCACGGTAATACCGGTGTAATTTTGGTCAACGATAGGAAAATGAAATATTGCAATAGAGTATGGGTAAAACACGCATGACAGTGCCTTTGTTTACATACGCACATGGCGGCGATGCAGAATGAGAAGAGCGAAAGCGGATCGTTAAATGAAACAGATGAACCTGAACTGGTTTGTAAAAATGCTGCAGCTTCAGTGGTGTGGAACTGGTTTAGCTTTCGTCCGTCAGATACACAACAAAGCACTATTTTTGGTAGCGCATGCTAGCGGGCCGTCGTTATTACCGTGTTGTTTGGAAAATACGGCGCACTTAAAATCAATCCTTTGATTTTTCTGAAAGTCGACAGAGCCCCTTATAATCCCGTGTGCCTTATGTATGAACTCTGGTTGTGTTTACTGACCTCGAAACAATTTCATGTACACGGCGCTCAAAAATCTGTCAAATGTTTCAGTACGACTTTGCTAAGCTACGGAGCTGCACCGCTTGATGGATTGTCGGAGCATTACGGCTATCGTAGGCGGAGCCTCGCGGAGTGATACGTACTGTGCTTCAACATAATGTTACCGTGTTGTGTGTGTATAACCTCTTTTTAAGTTTTGTGGATATTATACATGGTTATGCTGAGGATATGTCGGCCAGTTTCCACTGGAAACGCCTTTTGGTTAAACTGTCAGACAGGAATTTGCATTTGCACTGTTACATTTTTATATAACTTTAATGCACATAAAAAACAGCTGCTTGTTTAAGTGAAAATACATTGATGTTTTTTTTTGTTTGCACTAATAAAGTTGTGGAGTTGTAAAGTATTTTGTCTGGTGTCAATTATATCGTCAGTTATATCGTTATCGCAAATTTTCAAATGTATATCGTGATAAATATTTTTGGTCATAGCGCCCTGCTCTAGTGTGAATTCTTTTATCTTTTACAAGTTAAATGTATTATTCCACACTTATATGTAACCTTTCCAGAGTGGTTTTATACAAAAAAAAACATTTTCAGCTTCCCCAGTTTGACAAAGTGACCCATAATCAGCTCCTCTGCCTCAGATATAAATTTCTGGCTCAAAGAAAAATACATGCTTCATAAGATCAGCTACATTATTTTTAATGTAATGAGGTAAATATAAAATGATGTACTCACGGGTCAATGGTGATCTTGATGGCAGTCATGTTCTTGTCCCTTTGTTTGTTGTCAGCTGCATTGACTGTCAACAAGCAAAACATCAAAACACAAAGTTGAAAGAACAAAAGTATCCCAGCAGCCGTCCATTACCACGGCTTATGATCTGTAGTTTTATTTCGGCAAGATTTACGCTTGTGTTCAGGATTTATCTCAAAAACCTATTTTGGGATGATTTTTAGTAATCGGTCATGGTCAAAACCTTTGACAGAGGCATCATAAATATCAATTTCCACACATTTATTCCTGGGAGTCCACTACAGCAGTTTTGCATAAATCACAGTTCACTTTACTTTGACTTAGTTCCCCCCACACCGGATGGCGCTTTGGGCGGCAAGGGATCGCCAACATTCATCGTCGGGTGATTGTTGCCGTCGACTTCCATGTTTCACTCGCATAGCCACTGGTACGACTATCGTATTGAACAAACGGACTTTGGATGATATTGAGATGGTGGTCGATCCCCAAACCGGATTCAAGTTACGCATGGCCGATGCTGCCATTCCGAGCCGACAGGCAATGTCCTTGTCCGAGCCACCGTCCGGTGTTATCACACTGCCCAGATACATGAACTGATCGACTTCATCAAGCGGGCGGTGGCCAACAAGTACCGGAGTATTTGCTCTGGCATAACCGAACCGCATGACTTTGTTTTTGGCAGCGCTGATCCGCAGTCCGAACTCTGACGCTTCATTTTCCAGTATGGCGGTCAAATTGCGAATGGAGCGTTGAATAGATCCGAGCAGCGCAATGTCGTCCGCGAAATCAAGATCTGTAATTCGTCATCCGTCATTTCCTTGGACTCCGTGCTCACTGACTCACAGTTCACATCAATAATTATTTATCTTACGTAGGGGCATGGTTTAGATCTTCACTTTATCTTTAAGACCACCCTCTCTTACACTAACAGTCTTCAGACACATTTCAGATAGAGCTGAAAGGAAGAGAAAAATGTCACTTGGACAATGTTGTACATTTTTTAATGGAGAGCACCAACTACCTGATGCTTTCACATCCAGTATAGTTAGACACAGCACAGACTACAAACCCAGAACACTGTTTCTTTGTGGAGCACATTTTCACATTGTTTTTAGTTGTTTGTAGTGGAAGCCTCTGTCCACTGTCACACCCAGTTTGGGATAGGGCTGCCACGATTAGTCGACTAGTCACGATTACGTCGACTATCAAAATCGTCGACGACTGATTTGATAGTCGACGCATCGTTTGAAGCTTTGTAAGATCCTGAAAGACGCAGGAATAAGTAGTAGGATTTAAGAGTGTAATAACGGACTGAAACAGAAGATGGCAGCACTGCATGTACAAGGATGCCAGCTGCCGTTAAACCCCGAAGAAGAAGAAGCTGTGTCCCAGAATTCACAGCGCAGCCCAGCTCAGTTTCCAACAATGGCGGCAGCTAGTTAGTTTTAATATTACTCTTATTATTCTTTCTGGGTCACAAAATAAACGTTTAACATATTTTCAGGCGAGAATGTAGCTGTGTAAACCTCAAATATCTGCTCAGTTTATCAAGACACCACATATTTTCAAAAGCGCTCCGACGTTTTCGGAGACGTTTGTTACCCACTAGCTCGATAGCGAGCCGGGGGCAAGGCTCACTAGAGCCGTGAGAACACCGGACTCCCGGCAAATCGTTTTCAAACCCACCGCCGTCTTTCGCTACTCAGGTTAAACATGATATATGAGTCACTTAGATAACATAAAAATGTTATTGTTTGGCTTTTTTTGGTATTTTATTTGTTCCTGAGTAAATCTGTTTGGCTGAGATCAAAGTTATAGTTTTTACACAGCTGAATAAACGTCAAGCAGACAGCTGATCATCAGAAGTGTGAGATGCTCGAGAATTTACTCCGGTGTCCTGTTATATTTTAGATAGCAAGGAGTTTATTAAACTTCACCGAAACAATCTGCAAACTTCATTAAAATTTAATAAACTATCATCTTGTCTTTATTTTTAGTTAGCACATACCTTAAACACTTAAAGCTGTCAGCTAATGATAGTTATATAAGAGCAGATGCTGCTGGTGCAATAAGCTGTACGTTTTACGTCCAATGGATGATGATCTGACTAGTCGACTAATCGCAAAAATAATCGGTGACTAGTCGACTATCAAAATAATTGTTTGTGGCAGCCCTAGTTTGGGATGAACAAAACCCTCCATTATGAAAATAAGTGAGTTCAGGTTTAGCCTCTCTCATTTAGCAGTTTTTAATTTAAGAGATATATCACAAGTTTAATCAGTTTAATCTCTTTTGCAGTACAATATTTCATACAAGAGTTACAGACCTTACAAAATATGAAAAACACGCTGTGTAAGCACACCTCTGGAGTGGTTATCTTGAAATTTTGGAAGCCTTTGCACTGTTCTACATAGTCTGTGAGCCTAAATGTATCCCCTCCCTGAACTGATGTGATTGTCGCACATTTTATTATAAAGTCTTTATCACTGTCCGTTGACCTGTGAATACGGATGGGTAGCGATATCGGTTCTGACATAAACGGTAGTAACCAGACCGAAAAGCAGCGCACATTTCGGTGCTTTTTTTTCCTGAGATGTCACACACTTTGGATTCTAGCCAATCATTTTACCTTTCCAAGGATAGTAGGCGGGCCCAGGTACGTACGTTCTTTTAGAGCAGCGCTAAAAATGCCCAAGGCGAAGCAGTCAAAAGTCTGGCTGTACTTCACAGCAAAAGATGCAAACTCAGCAGCAACAAGTGCTTTAAGCTGATACTGTGCAAAGGAGGTAACACCTCGAATCTGATGAAACACCTGGCGATGCATAGCGTTTTTTTAAAAGCCGAGAAATGCGCCGTATTTGATAGCTTGCTGCGAGACCTCACACCGAGCACATCTACTGCGGGTGTGGTGCCTGTTATCGGACCCGGAGTTAGCAACATCCCCCAAAAACCCGAAGAGGAGAGTCCTGGCCCCTAGCCCTGCCAGTGTAGCAGAATGATGATGATGATGATGCAGCAGCAGCCGTTCTTCTCTGCGTGAGTAGCTTAATGTTGTTCGTGTGTAATTTACGTTGAGTAGGCTAACCACGTTATTACATTAATGCATGTAAGGTGAACTAGCAAACACCGTCGTAGTTACATGCAGCTGTCCTCTTGTTTGATAGAGTGATACCATATATGCCCTACAGCTGCAGAAAAGACCAACATTGTTATCTTTTTACAAAAAAACCCCCCAAAAAAACAGCCAAACATGAGAGGTTTTAGGACAAAGTTTTCCATTGTTTAAGCACCGGTTCCAACCAAAGGAGGTATGTTGTATCAACAGAAAAGGCTAACTTGGTTATCATTTTGCAGAACAAAAGAGACTAAAAATAAAAACATAAGAGGTTTTTGGACAAAGTTTGTGTTCTCCATTCTTTAAGCACCGGTTCGAGCTCCGTTTAAGCACCGGCACCGTTTCAAAAGTACCGGTTTGGCACCGGTATCGGATAAAACCTAAACGATACCCATCCCTACCTGTGAATGAACACCTGTTTATATATATTTTAATTGTGCCAAGTGGTCATATCTGCATAAGACTTTCAAATCCATGAATAATATAAAATACCACGACTCCTTTCAATGTAAATCCCCCTGCTGGGCAATAAACGAGTAGTGGTTTGCTCACCCTGATGGAACGCACAGCTCTAAACAACTAACTAACTACTACTGTTGTCAAACAATATCATACCAACCCAAAGATCACAATAAACAGCACAGTCACATCATTACTGAGCCACCGCTAAGACAAACACGTTTGCTAATAAAATGTCTATTTTACTAATTAAAAAAATAAAAAAATAAGGCTCCCATGGCTGCATGTATACACAGCGTACAGCAACAACACACATTGTGAGCAACGATGAGCAGAAATAACAGCAAAATGATAGAGAATTTTATGCCTTGCATAACCGTACATTCGTCATCAAATAGGGATCGTTGCCATTTTATGCTTGCTCTATAATGTGTCAAGAAGTACCAAAAATAGTGCTCAATTTTATATCTTCAGATATTTTACTGCGTGTGAGTATAACTCACAGTGCAGCAGAACATAGTGCAATCTGAAATTTTTAGAACTTGTTTGTATTATGAACTTTTGTAACATCAATCATTTCATCACTACACTAAACTAAAAAATAACATATATCATATTTGGATGAAATTACAAATAAAACTAATCTGTACATCGTTTGGTCTACAAACCATTTTGCTGAAAGTGCTTCTTTAGAAATATAAATGTTTCAGATCTTTGCCTGCTATATAATTACACAGTCATGGCATTTATATCCACACAATGGAGCAGTGTGATTATTCAAATACAAACATGCAGGCCAAGAGGGCCAAGTATGCAGGAAAACCATCACCAACAACCCTTCCAGTGTTTGGGTGGCATCATCTCAAAGCTCATACACTGCTGCACTTTGCACACAGTATTACTCTACATTTGTCTGAGAGGCTAATATATAACATGCAGCCTGCTTTATTATCCTTTATTAAGCCAGTGTATGCTAACTGACCATGACTCCAAATAAAGTTAAGGCCGCAGCTATGACTGCGTGCTACCTCAAACACATTTGACTTTGAATAGGTCATAAATAGGCTCACATAGAAATACTGTACACATCAAGTCCAGTGCTAACAGAACAGTGCTAACAACAGCCTGACTCAGTGAATAATACCAACATTATAATGATAATGCCTCATATAGTGTGTAAAAGACAAATGTTGAAATGTTTCATACACATATTCGGGATTTACTCGTGTTTTCTTAAACTGAACAACAGATCTTATATGTGCCCAGATGACGACGGCCCAGCTGCACACACATCTTTAAACTAAATAATCCAAATTTCTAATCACACATTAACACGTTTTCTTAAACAATTTGAACCTTTAATCGAGGGGGAGAAACATTTTTCCACACACTTATTAGAGAAGTTTGGAATCACTCACCAAGAATTTCATCAAAGATTTTGTACAGTCCAGGAACATAGGTGATTTCTCTCTGGTTCATTCCGATCTCTTCATCAAAAACCCACATTTGCTGGAAGAGTTGCAAAAAACAAAACAGATTAAAAATAATGACAATAATCAAATTCTTCTGATATCACTAGACTGAAGTAGTAAGTTTAAGGAATGTTGAGGTTACATTCATCAGAACAGTCTCAGGAAGTAACAGAAGGAATAGGATTCTGAATTTAAATTTGGCCATTAAAACAGGTTTTCAATTATAGATTCAGTTACTGATTATTCCTTTAATTAAAATGTGAATGGTTTAAACTACAGCTATACTGGTGGACAGACGTTTGTATGTATTATTTCACTGGGCACCAGGAGTGTCTTGGAAGATCCTGAGAGGGGACTTGTGTTAACTTGTCAATTAACTCTTCTGAACTGGGCAAACATTTTGGTACATAATCTGCAAAAGACAGATAATTTGTCACACATTTCCTAAATGACACAGCCAAAGGACCATGGGCTCTGTACTACACACAACAGTAAAGATGGGAGACAGTTCAAAACCAAAGGATTTTTACTGTGAGCAGGGTTTAGGCAGCTCCTTACGACACACTTACAGGCAACCATTAATGTGCTACTCTAGCCAAACAGATGTTCACCTGAAGACAGAATCATTTTAGCAGATAATTTTCAGAAAAAAATTAAAATAAAGATCGTTATTCTATAAACTCCTGACACAAAAATAAGCTTGAAGCCCTCTTTGTAAAATGCCAGTGAAGTTGTACTGCAAGTAGTTCTGTAGCCACCAGCAGAAGGCAGTCTCCTGGGACCCACCTGGGTGATTGGCTCAACAGAACCAATGTACGTGTCTGGACGGAGGAGGATGTGCTCTAGCTGGGTCTTCTTCTGGTACACTCGCTCCACAGATAACTTGGATCCTTTCTTGGCCCCTTCCATTTTTCCAGCATCCCCTCTGCCATTCGCAGCCTCCTGTTAGACAGAATGGTTTTGGTTGCGAGTTCATTTATTGCTGTATGAGACACCCAGGATATACACAGAACTGAATTTCATTGTTACTGGAGGGCAGGGGGTCTAATCCACCATCTTTATTCCAAACGACATGTTTTATTTTTAGTTTGAAAGTTGTGAAAAATACCAGCTTTAAGTTTTACTGAACATACATTACTGTCGAAACGTCTTGAGTCACAATTCATCTCTTTATGTTTTACTAGGCAGATGGAAAATAGATGCAGCAAAAGTACTGAAACATCTGGAAACATAGATGGGATAGCACAGCGTAATCAGGCAATTCTACGTTTTTTTTTTTATTCTAACAAGTTAGAAATATTTGGCATGATCTCCTTTATCCTTCAACACAGCCTTAAGTCTCTTAAGTTTTCTTTTAATTTCTTGAAGCATTCCCCAGTAATTCTCCAGGGTTCTTGAAGGACATTACAAACCTCGTCTTTGGGATCAATACGCTCTTCGTAGGTAAATACCAACACAAGCAGGCACAATAAAAGCATCAGCACGTAAAAAGAGAGCGACTTCAACAGCCTCCAGCAAAGCACGACACTTTTCAAAATATGCAAGAAAATCGTTCTCTGTGATCGAGGAACCAACAGACATGTTCCACCCCTGGAGCCAAAAACACATCTTTGACTACAACCAGGCTATAAAAGAGGAGATATTAGCAGCTGGTGATGTGTGACTCAAATGTAAACAAATGACTCGTATTGGTGTGTAATCGCTAGTTGCACTGCGTATGACAAGATAAGTAAATAGTGGATGGAAATTACTGATGCAGTTATATAGTGGAAAAAGCAGCTTTAAGCTGCTGGTTAAAAAGCTCCAACCTTGACATTAGCTTCAGGGTGGCTGCAGCTCACGAAGTAGAGCAGGTCATCTGCTTATTGAAAGGTTGGTGGTTTGATTCCTGGCTGTTCCAGTACGCACGCCAAATATCCTTGGGCAAGTTACTAACCCAAGTTGCTCTCTGACGCATCCATGGGAGAATGTAAGTTAGATAGAAAGCAATTATAGTAGAAATAGTGCTCTTGTGAATGAGGCAAGTTGTGTAAAGTGCTTTTTATTATGTGACGATTTTATGCAGATTCCTGATGATTTATGAAGTTATTTCAGTTACTGTTAAACTAAAGTGTTAAATCGTTATTTTGTACTCTCACTTAAACATTTCTGGGGAAAATGATACTCAAACTACCTAATTTGTGCTTATATTTGAATTATGCTTCATCAGTTCTAGTGCTCTATAATTTCGCTGATCGCCGCACACTTATGTTTCTTTTTGCAAACTGCAAACATCAATAAAACAACTTCAGTATATTTTTCCATAGCATCAGCAATATTATTTCTAATTTTCTTGAAATAATATGATATAATCTTAACCTCTACTTAACAACCACCATTGCGCTGAGAGCATTTCTGACGAGGCTTCCAGAAACCTTTCTTTTCTCCACCAATTTGCTAAACTTTTTAAGCTCACCCTGCACAATGTACCGAGATATGCAAAATGTTTTGTTAAAATCTCGTTGCTAAACACCTTGTTGGTTCAAGCACACTAAGAACAGATGATGTGCTTTAGTGACAGACTGTTAGTAACAGATAAAAATGAAAATAACAATTAGCCAAGTTTTAATTGTAAGTTGTCTGTTACAACTTTTTCATAGTAGTGGTGAATTAATGAGAATAAACAACAAAAGGACAAAAGTTTAATTTCTGTCTGTAGTTCATAATCATATGTTTTGGTCATGAAGTGATAAATATAACTATGCTCATAGTATTATATACGCTTTAATATATATTAATTGATGATATTCTAATAAATATATTCTCATACACTAACAAGCAGGAAATCCCAACAACAAGGGGGTGGGGGTTGATCTCAGAAAAAAAAATATTCACCTTATTTTAACAAATTAATAAATTCAACAGGCTTAAACAACAGATAATAACCACCGATCACTTTGATAAATGCTAAGATTCAAGTTCAGCCTATTAGTAAAACATACTCATACAGTAAGTCTGATGGTACGGAATGTAAACAGTGTGTCACACAGACCTGGATTTGAAAAGCATTAATTACAGTCACCTTGTCAATGCAGTACTTGAAGTAACTAATTATTCGTATCAACAGCAGGTAACTGTTGTGTTACAAGATTTTTGAAGCGCATGTAAACATCTGCATTTTTAAATACTTTAGTTCAAATCTGTTACTACAGTAGTACTTACAGTAGTACTAATACAGCAAAAGTCGGATATTAAAACAATGTTAATGCTGCAGAGAAGTTTAAATGTAGCTGCACACCAGACGGTCGGTGTGAACAGGTCAGACTGACGGAGGGCAGAGAGCGGTCTGAATCACCGTACAACTATAGTGTGAAGTGCTGTGCTGGCTCGCAATTCCTGATCATTTTCAATACATCTACTGCATTTTTCATCACGTATTAGCCGTACATGTAGTGGTACAAACAATCATGTAAACCAGTCTCGATGAGACGCTTCTTCCAACTTTCGCTTGAAGACATAAACAAGGAACCATCGGGGCACAAAAAGAAAAGGATGAATGTCGCGTTTGACCTCCCGGCCCTTCACGTCTACAAGACTCAACCCAGTTCACTGCTTTGTAGCCGAGTTAGAATTTAAAAACAGACTGTAGATGTCTCATCCTTAACAACTGTATGAATAGCCAGCAGAACAAATACACCGGCTGGCGATGAAATTTAAATGCCATCGAGAGGCAATAGTCGAGGTTCGCGCTGCCCTTGGGTTGAAACAACATTGTAAAGTATTGCGATAGCGCTATTACTTAAAAACAATTTAATTATTTTTTTAAGCAAAGTTCGTTACTCGTGTGCCAAACTAACTTACCATCCAAGCCAGATCCCCGCTTCCTGTAGCGCCGTTGGACATCTTCCTTTGTGATTGTTATTTTTTTTTCTAGCTCGCAAAAGGTCTTAGTTCCCGTCCAAGTCAAAGTCCGTCTACATAACAAAATGTCTTACTTGCTAAAACACACCCAGACCAGTCTATATCCCATGTCTTTTTTGGGTCGTTTAAAAGATAACTCTTAAAAATGCAACGAAACAGGCAGACGATTGGAGCGTATCGCAGCTATTGTTAAAATCGACAAGCGCTGGCACAGTAGGCCTAAACTTCCAACAAAGATGCTAACCGGCTACAGGCTTTCAAATAAATACTGTACAAAAGTCACGCATTAAATATGTTTACAATTTCACGTGAAAATGAAACATAATAAAAGCGCAGTTTATCTGAAACGCTCTGAAAATTGATTTAATTAAACACTTTGCATTTACACATAAAGCCTGTACTAGCTAACCGCAGCTACCGCTGTCCGGCTCCGCCATCTGCAAGATATACGCCGAACCGTCTCGTAGATATGCCGACCAATCAGGTGTAAGCTTTTCAAACGCACCGGCGTTTCAACCAATAGCACAGGTCAATTTATAGTAACCCTTCCTCCTTTTTTCAACACAAGATGGCGGCAAAAGTCCGTTCGAGCTTCGTCACAGCAGGCAGCGTAATATTATTAGTGCTACGAATACGTTGTTTTACCTTTACTCCAGGGTTACCAGGCGCCCTCACGTGTTTTCGTTAATTCAAATCTTACCACGAGAGCAACACAGCATTATTAAATGTACTATCTGACACATAACTGAATATTGTAGGTAAACAGCCCATTTTTAATTTGCAGATTTAACATCAAAGAGTTTATTAGTAACAACAGACCTGCAGTACTCGGACCCTAACAGAACAGAATGTGAAATGTCTCCACGCACTACAAATTGCAAACACATTTACAGTGGAGGGAAACATTGCAAAACTATATGGCTTTATGGTTAAAACTGTGCAAGTCTCATATTAAATGGCCTTCAGTCAAAGTAAGAGATTAAATTGTGTGACAGGAATGAAAGTCATATCTTAATGAGTCCATCATTAGGCCATGCATGTCCAATCATCCTGAGGAATTCTATATTGCACTGAAACTACAACCCAAACAGCTCTGAGCATGTCAGAGTGATCAAGTATTTTTAAGTGTTAAGCATCTTGAAGATGAACGATGACTTCAAACGTAGACTCCTCCGTCTCCTTCAAGCTCTGTCTGAACAGCTGAGAATGCTGCCATGCCGTTTCCCCCGTGCCCCCGCTGACTTCTGCTGCAACGATGAACTCTGAAGAGCCACACAGACTGGAAAAGGACTGCGCACTGCCATCTAAGAGTTCAAAGGTGGGGGGGAAGTCAGGTGGTTTCATGGCAACACAAAACAGGATGTTGAATATATGTAAATGCCGATACCTCCGGAGAACTCTGCAGTAAACGGGCCTGAGCGCAAATGCCAGCAGGCTTTCCCAGAGTGGTAGGTCTGGCTACTGGCCATGATAGAGACAGACTTTATCTTCATTCCTGCTGGAGCAAAGTCAAACTTCCAGCTGATTCCTCCTGTAGGAGAGCCTTCTGTCCGAGCCAGGTACGCCTAAAGAAATGCAATCACATCCACTCTGTGGAAATCCAGATTTTCTTGCCACGTTCACTCAATGTATTTGCTTTATTTTGCATTAAGAGACATTTCCACACCTACTGTTATTAAACATTTTCTAACCTGATAATCGTTTTTTAGTTTTAAACTGCTGCTCAGAAAAAATAATTTTACAGCTCACAGGAGCATTCCTGAGCTTAAAAACAACAGTTTTCTATGCTGTTTAAAACAAACTCAGTAGAATGAGCTCTAACAGAGGTTTGGCACTGTCCATTTAGAACAGGAGACCAGCATTTGTTCACTTAGCGCTTGAAATGATACATATACAGAGAATAAAGGTAAAAGATAACGACACTGCTATAAAACAAAAACAAACATACCATCTGCCAATCATGTTCCACCTTTCTGAAAATTGACTCCGTGCTCCACGCGCACTGAGACCAGCTCTGGATCATTTCAGAGCCATTGGACACTCGGCAGTACTGGTCTTTGGAGGCGCTGTAGCGTATGTGGAGCATCCTGTCACTCTTCTCTTTGTCAGTCGGAGTAAACACAAAACCTACAGCCTGGAAAGAAAACACATGCTTTTTCAGTAAAATGTACACATCCAAACGGTGAATCTACTCAACAACTGAAGAGAGGCCGCATCATCAAAATGTGTTACTGAGAAAGCTGTGTGTTTATTGCATTGTTGTGTCATTTTCTGTACATGTTGATGCTACAGCAGAATCAAAAGGATATTTAGTATAGGGCTGGGCGATGTATCGAGTTTTTTTAAAAATATCGATATATTTTTATACGAGATATAAGATGTGACAATATCCTTTATATCGATATATACGTTATAATTATAGTTGTGGAGCCACAAGTTTGCCTCTCTTTCGTCCACTTTTGTCTCTACGCAACGTTACTCCGCCTCGCCTCTCCTTCACCGAACACAACTCCCCCTCCTCCCCCATAGCTTCACCTGCAGGCAGCGACAAGATGAACACGGCAAATCTCCGTTAACGAGTTACTGCGCATCGCTCCGTGCGTGGGGCTGGACGGCGTCAACGTGCTAACGAGCTAACCACGCTAACGCCATGCAGCCCACAGGGGCTGCACAGCCTAAAATCCTTTCATTTTCTCAAAAGTTGACAGCGCGCCTTATGTATGAATTCTGGTTGTGCTTGATGACCGCGAACCGATTTTATGTGGAACACGGCGCTCAGCAATCTGTCAAAAAATGTTTTAGTACGACTTTGGTAAGCTACGGAGCTGCAGCGCTTGATGGATTGTCGGAGCATTACGGCTACCGAGGAGCCTCGCGGAGTGATACGCACTGTGCTTCAACGTAATATTACCGTATTGTGTGTGTATAAGGACCATAAATGGCACCTGAAGCGGATTTCAAACTCCAGGCTGTCGGTCACGCAGTAGAAGTTGGGAACAGAGCAGCTGTGAAATCTGCCCATGTTATTATGCTCAGCGTCTTTTAGTTTACATTTTGACTGCACAATTGTGAGCTTTTTGTTATGGACAAAAACAACATACTTTTATTTATGGAGCATTATTTTTAATAAATGCTGATAATTTATTTTTGAGTAGTTTTTTTCCATGTACATCTACGCTGTATGTTAATAAAAGTGCCTGTGTGACATCTGGGACAGAGCTTTGACTAAGAACTCTGTTTTTGTTCTTACTTTATGGCTTTAAAAAAATATCGAGATATATATCTTATATCGCCATCCAGCTAAAAAATATCGAGATATGAATTTTGGGTCATATCACCCAGTCCTAATTTAGTATATTGCTGATAACAAGAAGCCTGTTTAAATGTCTGCTCAAACAGATGCCAGAGCCCATATTTTGTTGTACGGTACCTCTGTGGAGGTTTCTTCATTGCTCGCTCTGGTCTCTCCCCGAGCTGTTCTCCAGGCCAGAGAGCCAGAGTTGCGCCCGCCTAGCTCTCCTGCTTTAGGTTTCTTTGGCGAGATGAACTCCACCAACTCGACAAGCAGCCTCTCTGTCAGTTCTTTCTTCCTCTCTGGACTCAGGAACTGCTGCCGCTTTAATGACAGAGCAGCAGGTGAGTGCTTTACACCAGAGACACCACAGTAATTAGTCTGTTAAATGAGTTAGTCTTACCACTGCAGAGAGCCTATTAATGGTGTGCAGCAGCCAGGCCTCCTGAACCCTGGTCCTTCTCAACACAACCTCTGGATGATTGCAGGAATACCTCCATGTCACATCAACCACCTACAGCACAAATCCACACACACCCACAACTGTTCAAACAACCAGCTGTAATTATCTGAGCTGTTCTTAAGCTAGTGAGGGCTATCTCCCCCCAAAGATATAAACATGAAAGAGGCCGTCTCAAAGACAGCAATATAATCTCATATATACACTTAACTCAACTTTGACTTTGAGGGGGAGTCGATATCTAAACACCAGTAAACACAGAAACATCTACACCTCAACACAAAGTGAGAAAGTACAGTGCAGATAACAGCAATCGTATTAAATAATAATACAATAGTAGTACAAGTTACAACAGTACTAGCATGTGTCCATTTCTTGTACCTGGTCCTTGGAGAAGCCCAGAACATAGGCCAATTTTTTCCCCCAACCGACCTCATACAGAAGAGGCTTATCACAGATATTCTCACATGGATCACAGTGTAGCCAGCGGCGCTGAGAGACAGAGTAAATCTCTGTCCACACATGGTCTGAAACAGCACAGGGAACACGACTCATTTACACACGTGTACACCAGCAGATCACGCAGGAATCTTAGGAGATGTGATAACGTTTTCTTAATGTACAAGCAGGTATGAGCCTGTCCTGTCAACATATACACTGAAGCTCATCTTTTAGGTTACTTAAAATGATACAAACTCAAGTTAAACAGTCTGTATGATCCAGTGACGCTGAGAAATGTAAGAGCACGACAGAGCAGAGTAAACTGACATCTTCCCTCTTTGAGCAGAGAAGCAGAAAAGGTGTCCAATGACATATATACCTGTGCTGTCCCAGATGTACCTGGCCTCAAGGCCAACAGCCCTGCAGCACAGGGTAAAACAGTTGGCCCATTCCCCACAGCGCCCTCTCCTGGTTTCCAGCAGCTTCTCAGGATTGTTATACCTGGTGTTAACAAGAACAGACAAGGCATCCAAAATATGCCCCCCCCCCACACACACACACACACACACACACACACACACACACACACACGTACAACTTGAATGCATTTTTCATTTTGTTATGAACTTCACTGATGTGAATGTTACAGACTCTGAGATCCCTTCTGTGACGCTCTTTATATAAGTTATATCTATATCTTTACAATCAGTGGATTTACTGTATTTACACTTGTTTCTATCTGGCTTTGATCCCAGTCTTCAGATGGCAGGAGCTCAGGACAGATTTGATCCAGCGTTTACAAACTAACTGTGAAAACCACGTCAGCACCATCATCCTTTATGATGTAGTTATCAGTAAGATATTGAACTCCTTGTGCTGTTCACAACTATTTTTAATAATGCTGTTTAATATATCCCATATTCTCTGAAATTTGTGTTGATTAATTTTCAGTATTTCTTTCTACACACATTCCAACATTTGTTGTTTTTAGGTTTTAGAGTTATTTTCTGCCTCTGTAGTTCTTTGATTTCTACAGTGAACATCTGAATGTTTCTTTTCTTTTTCTTGCATTTTGTAAACTTTTTGTGATCCAAGAACAATGTGAAGCAGAATTCTGCTTCTCTCAACAGTTTTTAGTTAAAACATAAAACAAAACATGTTTCGCTGCCCATATCTTTGTTAACTACATACCTTCATATGCTACATACTGCTGATGTCTTCGTTTTGTTCTCTACATAGAAAATTGTTCAGCGAGCAGTGGAAAGCAACATATCCCTGCCTAACTCGCCGTACTTGTTTTGCAACCAAATGCAAACGTATAACCTACACTCACCTGGGGAATCTGGTGGAAACCCGGCAGCTCTGACAATAGTGGTTTTCCACTCGCTGGGCTCCCCAGTGGAGGTCATCGGTGCTAGGACTGAGGGAGGGAGCGTTCTGAGTCTGTCCTCCACAGAGGTGGCAGGGCAAACAGTCCACCCAGGTGAAGAAGTCATTTTTGAACCACCTGAGCAATTCCAGCACCAAGAAGTCTTCTATTCCAATTTTACATTCTGAAAACAGGACAGCAAGTCAAAAACTTCACCACACACACACACGTTACATATCCAAGTTTTCTGTGGGTGAAATTTTCTTACTTGGGTCAGACTCATTAGCCTCCTTCAGCTTCTGTTGAGCAGCAGAGTACAGCTCCTGGTGAGGGATCAAACTCCGGGCTTTCTGCTGCAGCTCAGGGTTTTCATAAAGCAGCACATGCTGGAAGTTTGTTTGAAGAGTCACAAAGAAGCTCATGCTGCTCTCCTGACACAGAGGCAAATAAACAGACAGGTCTCCAATGTGTCATTCAAGGAAGTGAATGTTGTTCAGGCGTTGTTCAGGCATTTGGCGGAAGCTTAAAATAGTGCTATTAATAATTTCCTCACTAACTACTGAAACTATGATGTCCTATAACTTGAAAGCATAACTCCTATAAAGTCACACTGCTTTATTTTTTCAGTTCTCTGTCCACGTTGTAGAGAAAATATCCTCTGTACGGATCAGGAAACTGAAGATCCTTTCAAAATAAAAGTAACAAAAAGAAGATCCTTTGTGTTTTGGCTTATAGAGTGAGTCTTGTTATCCATAATTAATAACTGTATCACATGACTTCAGCTAAATCATTGTAAGATCTCCCAGCCCTGGAATGCCAGGTGGCTTGGTCAGCTGTCCAATATCCATGGATGAAAATCCACAACACAGTTACAAACTAATGTTCCAAGTGGCTAATTTCTGTGTTACATTCTTTATTTGTCACAAATCTGTCCAAGGAGGTCTCTATGCTCTGTAAAAAGAGGCTAGAGTTGGCATGACCCAATTTAATCAGGGTTTCTCTACTCTCTGATTCATCAGTGAGAGTGTCTTTATTTACCACGGACGGTGGCTGCTGTGCTGGTGAGGCTGCCGATAGGTTAGCCGCAGCAGTAGAGCTCGCTGCTGCTGAAGCTGCAGCAGGCACAGGAGCTGGTTGGACAGGACATCCCTCACGCAGCCTCTGGTCCCTTTCTGTGGCAATAGATTCCCTGATGAGCTTCAGCTTTTCCACTGATGCAGACTTGGGGAAGACTAAGTGAGTCTCAGCCTGGCAAGAGGTAGTTTGCTCACAGTCAAGCAAGTGAGAAATGTCCAATGGATTTCTAGGCAAGTTCTACACAGCAAAAACACCAGCTTGCTTCTAAAATAGAAGCCATCTGGTACAGTAGAAATGAATAAATTACCTCCTCAAATCCCATCTCAAAGAGACATTCTACAGCACCTTTGACAGGCAACAGCTTTGTGGAGAAAGTTGGATTCCCAATGCGTATTGATCTGTATTTCTCTTCATTGGGATACCTGTTAGAGATGACATATAATAGTAATCATCAGGAATACTGACTGATACTAACCAATCGCACATTTTCAGTGTTGGCATTTAAGTTGTCCAGTATCTGCCAGCAGATATAATGTGCCTTGAATCCACTGTTTTTCTACACAAGTATCATCTCAGCTAAGCAGACAACATATATGGATTACTCTATCGCAAATTATCGTGGGCCTTCTGCTTCACTAATTGTCAATTTACCCCCAAAAAATCATGGTTCAAAGTTTACACATGTACACTGATCGCTATAAAAATGGTAGCTTCATATATAAAGTACTTTTCCGGATATCTGAGGCAATGTTTGAACATGAACATCTCAGAAACTATTACAGATATTTCAGAATGCTACAAGGTTGCATTTTACAATTACGCAAAACAAAACATGAAGAATGCTAATTAGAAAATGTGAAATTCATAGTCACAAAAACTAGAAAGTTTTATTTTTATTCATTTAAATTTCACGATACAGTGACAGTTGTGACGTGTTGTACAACAAAAACAAAATAGTAATAGGTATATAGATATACCATTCAGAAACTGCTGCTCGTTGTCTTCTGCAGTGTTAAGTTGGTTTTAGTGTGCTCAAACACGGGGCAGTTCATATTTTGAGAAGCCAATACTCGGACATTTTTTGATCCGTCTCAATTTACAGATCCTGATTTCACTTTTACAGTAAGAGAGGCCAGTTTGTGTGGGGGCGGGTTTCTCGTGTACCTTCTTCCTGACGTTGCTATCACTTGGTATCCCTACATCTATCATTACAGCTGACTTCCTTTTCTTGTCCACTGCCACTATATCTCTGGTTGGTTAGCCATAAGCAGATGGTCGAGCAGAAAAATAAAACGAACAAACAAACAACAAACAAACCCCCAAAACATGATTTTCAGATGAAACGACCCACGTGCAAACCAAAGACATCTATGGTTACGTCACATACTTCTGTGGACGTTTAGAGAAGAATAGCATTCTCCTTTATTGACACCGGCACTGACATATTTAGCGTAACTGTCCTTGTAGCAATAAATCGCTTAATGAACGTGTAAATATATAAATGTATTTTACATAACCAAAAACTGTTTTCTGTTGAGTCATTTAAACCCATTTCAATAGTTATGCCATGATTTTCTAGGAGTCGGCGAGTGACATAAAAGCTAAAGGGCATTACATTAACAGCTACAAGCGTACAAAACACCGAGGCTCGACTGCAGCTGGGTAAGCTTTCCTAGCGTTTCGTTGCCTTACCTTATAATGTTGTCCGCGTATGTAAGTAACAACTTTGTGACATCTAAGAAGACTTCATTTGGATTCTCACACAACGTTGTGACCGCTGGTGAAACAGCCATGTTGATATTTCTTGTAAAAAAAAAATGGAAAAGTCTTGTAAGTTTTCAATGCAATAGCTAACACTAAGTAGCTACTTTAGGGTCCTAAAGGAAGCTGCCCCATCACAGCCTGAATAAATGTTTGATTCGTCTGAAGGACTTAAAAAATGTGTTTGAATATTTGTGCCATAATTATCCACAATTAAACACTTTTATATGTTTTCTTCCTGTGGTATTGAGTTGGTTGATTTTTGTTGGCCATTTAAATGGATCTGGCCTTTACTAATACTACCTAAATACAGCTGAAGACAAACACAAGGAAGGCATGGACACGGACGTCATAAATAACAGCTAACTCTAGTCTGGTCTGTTCTGTAATTAGTTTATGTAAGTCCGTAATTTTTATATTTTTTTCTAAATTATATTTCCCTTTTCCTCTGATATTTACAGTAAAAACTCCAATCCAACTAAGCCTCAAGCTGTCAAAGCTTACACAGACAGCAGGATGTCTGTTTTTTCACTGTTTTGTTGGAATAAACTACGGTTGAGACCACAGAACATAAGGACTCTTCTGCACAAGAATGCCGGTGTTTGTCCGAATCAGGAGTCTAGGCACCACAGCTCTGGACGGCAACAAAGAAGGAGGGTTGTTATCACAGGAATAGGGTTAGTTTGTCCTCTGGGCACAGGCACTGCTCTGTCCTGGGACCGTCTGATCAAAGGTCAGAGTGGGGTAGTTTCCCTGGACTCAGAAGAGTACAGGACTCTCCCCTGTAGAGTGGCAGCTCTGGTGCCCAGAGGAACCAAGGAGGGTCAGTTTGAAGAGGAAACATTTGCTTCTCGTAAGGAGATCAGTAGCATGTCATCAGCAACCGTAATGGCCCTTGGAGCTACTCAGCTGGCCCTGGAGGATGCAGGCTGGTGTCCCAAAAGCCCAGAGCAGCAGCTCAGTACAGGGGTGGCTGTTGGGATGGGCATGGTGTCGCTGGACGAAATCGCTCGTACCTCCTCCCTCTTCCAAGAGAAGGGCTACAACAAAGTGAGTCCATTCTTTGTGCCACGCATCCTTGTCAACATGGCTGCTGGACACATAAGCATCAAACACAAGCTAAAGGGTCCCAATCATGCCGTGTCCACCGCTTGCACCACAGGTGCACATGCCGTAGGTGATGCAGCCAGGTTCATCGCTCACGGGGATGCAGTTGCTATGGTTGCAGGGGGCACAGAATCCTGTGTGGGGCCTCTTTCATTAGCTGGCTTTGCTAGGGCCCGTGCCCTCGCGACCAAATGGAATAACAACCCTACACTTGCATCAAGGCCTTTTCATCCAGAAAGAGAAGGTTTTGTAATGGGAGAAGGAGCAGCTGTGCTGCTGCTGGAGGATCTGAACCATGCAGTGAGTAGAGGAGCCCGGATTTACGCAGAGGTCCTGGGTTATGGGCTCTCAGGGGACGCTACTCACATAACTGCTCCTACTGTGGATGGTGATGGGGCATTCAGGTGACTCATTTCAAAGTTTTCTCACTTGATGATGCTGTTTCTTGTTTGTTTGTTTGTTTGTTTGTTTTGCTCATAGTAGTATTTATATATTTTTCAAATATACTGATAATCAGTAAAGTAGGGTAAGAACAAATATAGTTACTTCATGCAGAAATATATGCCCAAAATTTCATAAGTGGTGTTTATGAAACTGTGAATTTATAAAACTGGATCCCAGATAGAAGGACCAAAAAATGGATGGGATGCAACAGGTACATATTAACCACGCAGTTCCATGTAATGTTTGTAGTCTTACTGATGGGTGGCAGATGATGTGGTGGTTAGCACTCTTGTTTCTAGTTTCTAGTTCTGCCTAGGACATTTCTGTGTGGAGTTTGCAGGTTCTCCCTGTGTCTCCACGGGTTCTCTCCAGGTACTCCAGCTTACTCCCACAGTCTAAAGACATGCATGGGGTTAGGTCAATTGGTAAATCTAAATTCACCATGCTGTGAATGCGAATGGTTGTCTGTTCCTATGTGGGTTGGGTAAGTGGAAGAAATTGAGTGCACATTAGACTATATGTCAGAGTTTAAGCCACATTTTTCGAAAATCAATACAATTCAATTTTATTTATATAGCGCCAAATCACAACAGCAGTCGCCTCAAGGCGCTTTATATTGTACAGTAGATCCTACAGTAATACATACAGAGAAAAACCCAACAATCATATGACCCCCTATGAGCAAGCACTTTGGCGACAGTGGGAAGGAAAAACTCCCTTTTAACAGGAAGAAACCTCCAGCAGAACCAGGCTCAGGGAGGGGCGGGGCCATACTTGCCAACCTTGAGACCTCAGAATTAAGGAGACATTCAAAAGGGCTATTGTGGGGGTGGTGTCCAAATTCAGAGGCTGCATCCACCTGAGGACCTGTCCTTTGCGGTCTAAGTGGGCCGGGTCCTCCGAAGGCTGGGTAGGCTGGAAGTGAGCGACTGTGAAATTGGACGGTCTAGTCTTCAGAATTACGTCACGAGCTCTCCCAGTGTATTTAATCTAATCTAATAACTTTAACCTCAGCCAAACCAATTTACTCACGAACAAATAAAACACTGAAAAAAGCCAAACAATACAATTTTATAGGTTATCTGAGTGACTTAGATAACTGGCCAAAGACCGCGGGGGGGTTGAAAACGATGTGCCTGGAGTTGGCTGTTCTCGCCGGCTCAGATATTTGAGGTTTACACAGCTACATTCTTGTCTGAAAATATGTTAAAAGTTTATTTTGTGACCCAGAAAGAATAATACGAGTAATATTAAAACTAATTAGCTGCCGCCATTGTTGGAAACTTGAATTGGCTGGGCCGCGCTATGAATTCTGGGATATGGTTTTTCAATTTTGTTGTTCAGGTGGAAAATCAGGAGATATTCGGGAGAATGGTGGCTCCGGGAGATTTTCGGGAGGGGCACTGAAATTCGGGATTCTCCCAGAAAAATCGTGAGGGTTGGCATGTATGGGCGGGGCCATCTGCTGCAACCGGTTGGAGTGAGAGAAGACAGGATAACAGACACGTTATTTTAGGTTCATACAGCACTCTATTCTATTCTATACAATTTAACACTTTATCTAACTCACTCTCATCTCAGCCATGTTAGAGTCACAAATTACATGAACACATGTCTTTGGACTGGACCACTAATTGTAGGTAGGCTGTGGTAGAGAACGAGATGAATATAGGCTGCTATGTAATTGTATCCATACCTTGTATTACCGTTACCAAGTTAAAGTACCTGTGCTTTAGAAAGAGTTTTGAAATATCATTTTTCAGTTGATTATGAAAATATTATTCTGGAAACAACCTCGGGTTTACAACATCATTGATCAGCTGTGTTGTATGCTGATATGTGTAAGGCACAAACACTAATGTGCTGTTATTTCTCATATTCAAATTGTGTGTGCTGCTTTTTTATGTTAGTCGCAAACACACGAGTGTAAGATTAGTTACAATTTATATTTTCCATTTTTTAGACTACTGACATTTTTAGACTACTGCTGCTACTCCACCTGGTAGCAGCATCTTAAAGGATGGATGAAGGGGCAGGAGAAGAGTCCCGCCTGAGAGCCAGCGAGCATGTTATTTTCCTGGCCTAATTAGTTATACAGGAAGCTTGTTGCTTTGTGCTTGGTGGTGAGAGTGTTTTACCAGGTTGAAATGTTGAAGATGAGTAAAGATTTACTTGCCTTCCTATAAAAAAATCTTAAAATGCCTGTGATGCTTTAAAAACACCAACAAGCCTGGACTGGTCTCTCTGTTCTGTATGTTAATTGAGTTTCCTATCAGAGGTTTGGGGTTGTTGAGGGATTCTGTTCCCTTAGCACAGCTTCTCTGTCTTAGTGATATTATGTCCAGGCTGTTTATTTCCTGGAAGTATTCACATAAAGCATTTGTGACAAACTAAGGTCAATACGCTGGCATGCTTTTATCTTTTAAAAGTCTCAATCCTTTCATCGTAGCAGATACTGGTGTAAACCATGCAGTGTAAAACATGGATGTAGCCATCATAACATCGTCTGATAGTTTTGGACCTCACATTTTATAACTTGAACATTAGAAATCTGGCCTATACCATGAAGCAGAAGACACCTTATATGGATACAACGGGGGGGCAAAGCAACACTAAGGCTTCTTTCACAATTTGAACATAAAGAGAACCAAGTCCTCTTTATAGCGGTTACAGTTTCAGTCAATTGTTATGGGTATGTTGGGTGTTTCGTTTTACAGAGAAGTCTATATGACAACATCCTGAAAAAAATGACTTGAAATCTGTGCAGACATGTATACATTCATGTCTTTGTTTAAATGGAGCAATAAGAATCTGTAGGGTAGCAAAAACAACACAAGCAAGAAACAAGTTATCCTTAAACTTCCTCTTTCGTACCATCTCCACAGGTGCATGTCCGCAGCCTTAAAAGATGCAGATGTCTCTCTGGCTGATGTCACATATATAAATGCTCACGCCACATCGACACCTTTGGGAGACGCAGCAGAAAATGCAGCCATCAAGAGACTTTTCCAGCAAAGTGCTAGCATCCTGGCTGTGTCCTCTACCAAGGGGGCCACAGGACATCTGCTCGGGGCTGCTGGGGCTCTGGAGGCAGCTTTCACCGCTCTGGCCTGTTACCACAAAGTCCTGCCCCCAACCCTTAACCTGGACCGAACAGAGCCCGAGTTCGACTTGAATTACGTTCCCTGCACAGCGCAGCAATGGCAGACTCGGGGTCGGCGGGTAGCCCTCACAAATTCGTTCGGCTTCGGCGGCACCAATGCCTCACTGTGTCTCGGCAGCATCTGAGGACACACTGGGAGCGACTGGGAAGTTCTCCTCATTGACCAGATCCCATCCAGGCATGACACATTTACTGAGAGTAGAGATGTTGGCTGTTTGCAACAATCTGTCCTGGAATTTTATGGAAAAACATCATTTGGAATTTGTTCCTTCAGTCCATGTGTGTGTGTGTGTTTGTGCGTGTGTGCGCGCGCGCGTGTCTGTGTGTGTGTGTGTGTGCGTGCGTGTGTGTTTGTGCGTGTGTGCGTGCGCGCGTGTCTGTGTGTGTTTGTGCGTGTGTGTGTGTGTGTGTGTCTGCATCAGCTCCATTTCTGTTTGAGGGATTCAATTCACAAAGTTCATATCCGGCAAACTTAACGACTCTCTGGATTCTTTAAATGTGCAAAACCCAATCATTTCTACAATTTACCATATTTATACTAACATAATCATGTCCAGACAACATGAATGTCATTTTAAAAAAGCATCAGTTGTCACCATAGTGAGCTGCTTGGAAACAGGAAAACATTTCAGCATCTAAGTTTGTACCTCGGGTTTAAATACAGCTCACTAGTGTCAAATCTTGTAATAAAACACAAAGGCTTAAAATTGTTTTAGTCATTGTATTAATCTTTTATTTGCACTGCATAGACATAAAAATGGTCCTCAAAGTACTCACAAATATGTAGACTCATTAATTGACTGAATGACTTCACTAAACAACTCTTCCCATGGTCTCCATAACTGAGTAATGAGTTTGCTGTTAATGTTTTGATGGTGGCGGGATGGAGGCTTAGAGTGGGACTTGGTCGGTGTTTCTCAGCTGTAGCAGCGTGGGTAAAGGGAACGGTCAGAAATAAGTCTCATAACATGTTGTTGTTGTTGTTACAAGGAGTGAATTGATCATATTTACGTAAAAGTCCAGAGCCTCTATAGACGATGATCTGAGTACTTGTAACACTGCACAAAGGTCACGGTCACACTGTTCATGAAGTGCTGGGTTTGTCCATCTTCAGGGGCTGAAGACTGCGAGTCCTGCTTGATTCCTGCGATTAGCTTCAGTCTTCCTGATGTTTCTTAAGTAGCATGTATGTACACACACACACTATATATATATATATATATATATATAATATATATGCATGCCTCTCTCAGTGGGTCAACAGAACATCTGACACAGCACAGCTGTAATGAAAGAATGGGAGGGTATTTCTCCAAGAGGAAACCTAGCTTGACGCTAACATCCACTGTGAATGTAGCTGTTGAAAATAATGTGGACTCCTGGCTATCCTGTTATTACATAAAAGAACTAATTACACTTTTATTAAACTTCCTGCTGTTGTGTTTTTTAGTCTAACATATTTTTAAAGTTTCCATGTTACCAGGCTGTAGAGCGTCTGTGAAACTGTTTAAATTTAATTTCCAGATAATTCTGATATGAAGTGTAAATGTGGGCCTCTGTGGAGCGTACAGCTGATGTCATCTCTGTGTAAAATAGGGTAACAGAATTAGTGTATGCTAACAGCTAATGTAGGTAACAAACTAACAGAATGCTACAGAGTGATGTTGGACGCCGTGCAGAACTATAAGATGCTAAGCTATGTGTCATTTGAATTGTAGTGACGTGGTTGTATTTAGCTTAATTTAGTCATCAGTAGCAGTAAAACCAGCAGAGACCATCAGAACTGGAGCAGCTGGGCTATGTAACAAGTGTTCGTGGTCACATCCAGCTGGTGTGTGACTTTGTGCAGTGGGGTTATATCTTTTATACAGTCACTGATGCTGCTGCACTCGATCTAGCAAACAATACACTCTAATATCAAAGCATAAAACCTGTGAAATGAAAAGTAAAATGGCAGCTTGGAAACAGGGCTGCAGACAGCAGAGTTTCTTGCAGTTTTAGTGGATTTTTTTCTGTGGATTTATCACAGATGTGAACTCCACTGCCACACGTCTCATCATCATCTACCTGAAAATTGAGGTATTTATTATTTTGTCTGCACCCTGATATCTTGCTTTGCTCAGGGCGGTCGTTGATCTCTCTGGAAGTGCTGCACGGAGGTTGTGACGTCTGTGCAAAGCGCTGAAGTTTGTCTCCTTGTCAGGATTAAGCCGTGCCTCGGCTTCCAGGCTTGTAAAAGTGCAACAAAAGTTATTCATATACATCTCTCCCAGATGACAGGATGTGCAGTTTCTGCTTTAAATGTTTGTTTATATTCAAAAATCTAAGCTCACATTTTGTCGAGTGTACTGGTGTAATTAAAACAAATGAATTTAAAGCAATAGTGTCATCTCTACTCTTTGCCTTGACAGGGCAGCAACACTAGGTGTGACAGCTGTCACTGTAATCGTCCTGTTTCAGTTCTTTTTTCAGTTCTCGGTTCTCATCATTTACTCAAATGGACTCAGCAGCATCTAAATTTCCTGCACCTGATGAGGAGAGCACACCTCACCCCTCCCATCCTCACCACTTTCTACCGAGGCACCAGTGAGAGCGTGCTGAGCAGCTGTATCTCCGTCTGGTTTGGCAGCTCCAGGGCCTCGGAGAAGAAATCGCTGCAGAGTGGACTGCAGAGAAGATCACAGGGACTTCTCTTCCATCCTTCAATGACGTTGTTCGCAGACGCTGTCACAGCAGAGCCAGCATCATCATCACAGACTCCACCCACCTCCACCATGTGCTGTTCTCCTGCTGCCAGGTCCAGGATTGCCAGGTTCTG
Organism: Perissodus microlepis; assembly: GCF_051167445.1. Taxonomy (NCBI): domain Eukaryota; kingdom Metazoa; phylum Chordata; class Actinopteri; order Cichliformes; family Cichlidae; genus Perissodus; species Perissodus microlepis. The sequence continues at coordinate 1,672,049 of NC_140481.1, forward strand.
CAACAGTTTAGTTTCCCATCCAATTAGACTCTTGTATATTAATAAAACAGCGTCTTCTCCAAACTGCAGCCCCCAACTCCATAAATATGCACACGGCACATTATGACTGTATATGTAGGGCAGTGAAGTTTCATACATGGAATGGTGATTGTGCACTTTTCTTCTGCTGCTATTTCTGCTGTGCAGCATATTTAGATTTCCTAAAATTCTGTAGACAAATTTCCCTCATATTCTTACGGGTACACATCCTTTTTTATTCAGATTTAGATTTATTTAATTGAACAGTCCAATAATGAGTAAATGCACTAAAATTTCGTTCTGTTTTTCCGAATGACAAAAAGTAGTTATTCTGTTCTACGTATCAGAAAGTTATGTGGTAACATTTGCACTGGTGTGTTTACAGACAGCAGTTTAATCTTGATTTTCATGGGTGTAGGGTGCAGTCATTGTTATAACACTGTGTGTAAATGTAAAAGGACCCAATTACAGTCTGAGGTGCTTCAAGCTTTATTTCTGAAGAGCACGTTAGCATATTAAAAACAGTAGCTAGCTAGTACTGCTGGGAAGCTAAGATGATCTTCAAAGAGCGGGGCTACATGCACTGACCAGTGACTGACACACGTTACCTAACAGGTGGTCAGGCTGTAAACAGGTGCACACCCAGAGTGTAAATACTGAGGCTGAAAGCCCTTTGGACGAGCACACTCACTTCTTAGTGGTTGGGATGGAGAAGAGCTTTTCTTTTAGACTCTGGAGACAATGGAATCTACCATTAGCTCTTGGTTAAATCCAGCATAGGGAAAAAACAAGCAGTGCCTAACTGGTCCAGGACAGCCTGGGATAAGTGTCAAATTGTGGGTTCTTGTTCACCTTGCGGTAGTCAACACAGAACAGTATAGACCCATCCTTCTTCACCACAAGAACTACGGGGCTACACCACGCACTGTGTGACTCTATTACACCCATCTTTCCATCAGTTCCCATTAAATAATTTGTCTTTGTGTTCAGGTAACCGATAGGTCCGTGAGTGCACCATCACACCAGGGCATGTTTTGAACTAGAGCTCTTTGAGAGTGGTATGATTGGGCAGAGGAGAGAACACATCTGCAAATCCTCGACCAGTGTTTATAGCTTTGCTCTCAGCTCCAAAATGTATTGAATTTGATTCTTAGCCGGACTTTCCTCCCAGTTTTCTTTGATCAGGTTCAACACCCCTGTTGCTTCGGGCCAAACAGTAATTCAAAGGAGAAAATTGCCGTAGAGGCTGGGGTCACTTCCCACACTGCAAACAACAGAGGATCTGATCCCAATTGCGTCCTTCCACCTAAACGTTCAAGTCTTATTCACTTGGATCGAAGGGTGGTAAAACAGATTTAGTACCCAGTAATTCATCACCAAGGGCGTAGATTTGGCATGGACGGCAGGGACACGTCCCCACCAATATCCAGCGATTATTGAATTGTCCCCACCAATAATTTGATCTCTTCGAGTAAAGAAAAACAACCTGATAGAAAGAAATAACGATCTGTCAACGTCTCAACGACTCCAGAAAGAGTTAAATTACGTTCTCTACTGGAGTCCTACGTCATGATCCTGGGCCATGTTGGCCCAGCAGTCTTAGTATTCATGTCTTTTTGTATTTTGTTCCTTATGTGATTTCCCCTTGTGACTTTTATCCCCTGTGTGCCCCTCTGTGTGTCTGTGAGCCCTCGTCTCCCCTCGTGTTTCATTCCATGTTTCCCCAGCCCACTATGCCCGTGCTCTCTCTCCTCCTGTCTGCACCTCTGTGTACTTCCTGTTTTACTTTGACAGTCTCCCGTCAGTGTTGTTTACTCCTGCCATGTCTCGTTATGTTTATCTGTGTCAGCTGTGTTCCCCGTGTGCTTCCACTTCCCTCGTTAACCCTCTGTGTATTTATGTGCATGTCTCCCTCAGTTCGGTGTCGCGTCGTCAATGTCTCCTCCCCGAACCTGTGTGTCTTTCTGTGTTCCCTCGGCCTTCTGTTAGTATTCCCAGTTTAGTTCTGTTTCGTTGTAAGGCCTGCAATAAAGCAGTGATTTTGAGTTCAGTTCCTGTCTCCGTGAGTTTTGCATTTGGGTCCTCATCTGCCTCCACACAGCTAGTTCATGACATCCTACCTCATGTGACAAATATGGCCAATGTGATTGGCTGTGCCTTTCAGGGAGCTGTGTTTCGTTTTAGCAGCGGCAAGCCTGCGCTGCGAGGAGGAGAGGACCGCAGCAAAAAGAAGAACCTGGATATAAGAAAGTATTTTTCAAAGAAACCTGTCAGTCACTTAAAGTCAAGTTCACTCATAAAATGTGTCCGTCATAATAACGTCACAGGCTATGCTAGAGGAGAAGGCATGTGTTTGGCTGCTTCACACAGTGGACATTGAGTTGTTGTGTGGGGCATGTAGTCCATATCTGTTGCTGTAACAGTAGTTCATGTTTAGAATAAAAAAAATCTCAGCTCACTGATCTGATCGGGGCAATAGTGCCTAAAATGTTGCATAATTTTGCTGAGAGATCTTTTACTTTGTGGTAATCTTAGATGAGTAGTTTTATGGACAAAACCCAGCAGGTCATTCAGTGTTGCCTTAGTGCTGATGTGTCAGAGATGCTGGTGTAACTGAAGTAATGTTAAGTCCTTAAAGTCATATTCTTTTATTGTCATGACTGTATTTGCACTATAAAGCACAAAGTGCTTCCTGTTCTTATTGATTACACAGCGGTGGAGAGTAGATTTTATCACAGTAGATGTCTTTCTGAAAGCGCTGTAACTAAGTTTAAGAATATAATCCACCCACTGTTATCATCTTCAATGCCCTGTACCAACACAGAGCAGAGCAGCTATCTGAACGCTACCCCAACAGAGGTCGATTATCTTGTTAATAATTTCACCTCCTCACTACGTACGACTCTGGATACTGTAGCTCCAGTGAAAACTAAGGTCTCTAATCAGAAGTACTGACTCCGTGGTATAATTCTCAAACACGTACCCTAAAGCAGATGACTCGTAATCTGGAGAGGAAATGGCGTGTCACAAATTTAGAGGATCATCATTTAGCCTGGAGAAATAGTTTGCTGCTTTATAAGAAAGCCCTCCGCAAAGCCAGAACATCTTACTGTTCATCACTGATTGAAGAAAATAAGAACAACCCCAGGTTTCTCTTCAGCACTGTAGCCAGGCTGACAAACAGTCAGAGCTCTGTTGAGCCAACCATCCCTTTAACGTTAACTAGTAATGACTTCATGAACTTCTTCACAAATAAAATTTTTATCATTAGAGAAAAAATTACCAGTAATCATCCCACAGATGTAATATTATCTACAGCTACTCTTAGTACCATTGATGTTAAGTTAGACTCTTTTTCTCCAATTGATCTTTCTGAGTTAACTTCAATAATTACTTCCTCCAAACCATCAACGTGTCTTTTAGACCCCATTCCTACAAAACTGCTCAAAGAAGTCCTGCCATTGATTAATTCTTCGATCTTAAATATGATCAACCTATCTCTAATAATCGGCTATGTACCACAGGCCTTCAAGCTGGCTGTAGTTAAACCTTTACTCAAAAAGCATCTCTAGACCCAGCAGTCTTAGCTAATTATAGGCCAATCTCCAACCTTCCTTTATATCAAACATCCTTGAAAGAGTAGTTGTCAAACAGCTAACAGATCATCTGCAGAGGAATGGTTTATTTGAAGAGCTTCAGTCGGGTTTCAGAGCTCATCACAGCACAGAAACAGCTTTAGTGAAGGTTACAAATGATCTTCTTATGGCCTCTGACAGTGGACTCATCTCTGTGCTTGTCCTGCTAGACCTCAGTGCAGCGTTCGATACTGTTGACCATAATATCCTATTAGAGCGATTAGAACATGCTGTAGGTATTACAGGTACTGCACTGCAGTGGTTTGTATCATATCTATCTAATAGACTCCAATTTGTGCATGTAAATGGAGAGTCCTCTTCACACACTGAGGTTAATTATGGAGTTCCACAGGGTTCAGTGCTAGGACCAATTCTGTTTACATTATACATGCTTCCCTTAGGCAGCATCATTAGAAGACATAGCATACATTTACACTGCTATGCAGATGACACCCAGCTCTATCTGTCCATGAAGCCAGATAACACACACCAATTAGTTAAACTGCAGGAATGTCTTAAAGACATAAAGACCTGGATGGCCGCTAACTTTCTGCTTCTTAATTCAGATCAAACTGAGGTTATTGTACTCGGCCCTGAAAAGCTTAGAAATATGGTATCTAACCAGATTCATACTCTGGATGGCATTACCTTGGCCTCCAGTAACGCTGTGAGGAACCTTGGAGTCATTTTTGACCAGGACATGTCCTTCAACGCACATATTAAACAAATATGTAAGACTGCTTTCTTCCATTTGTGCAACATCTCTAAAATTAGAAATATCCTGTCTCAGAGTGACGCTGAAAAACTAGTTCATGCATTTATTACTTCCAGGCTGGACTACTGTAATTCATTATTATTAGGATGTCCAAAAAACTCACTGAAAAGCCTTCAGCTAATCCAAAATGCTGCAGCAAGAGTACTGACAGGGACTAGAAAGAGAGAGCATATTTCTCCTGTTTTGGCTTCCCTTCATTGGCTTCCTGTTAAATCCAGAATTGAATTCAAAATCCTGCTCCTCACATACAAGGTCTTAAATAATCAGGCCCCATCTTATCTTAATGACCTTGTAGTACCATATCACCCTATTAGAGCACTTCGCTCTCGCTCTGCAGGCCTACTTGTTGTTCCTAGAGTATTTAAAAGTAGAATGGGAGGCAGAGCCTTCAGTCCTATTCCACTGCGGGGCAACCTGCATGTAGCCAATAAAGCCTTGATTCATTCATTCATTCTTTCAGACCAGTGTCCTGGTCAACCCGAAGACTCTTGTCTGGTCCTACCCTGCCCAAGTTGCTGCCTGCAGGCCCTGCTGAGCCCAGGCATCCTGGGGCCGAGTGTCAATATGAGGACCACACTTACTGAATTAGTTTATACAGTCACTGTGTTTAGATATTTAACTTAACTGTATTAATAACACAATTTGTATGCCTGTATATTGACACATTGATGTGCTGGAAATGAACACATATGTTTTAAGAATGCAGGAAGCACAAACCCACAGTCCTTACACTACATAACCAAGTTACATATGCAAACCCAGTTCTTAAAATACTGGGATGCAATGGTTTCTCATAAACCCATATTTTATTCACAGTGCAACACAGAAGACACAGAAATGTTGAAACTGAGACATTTTAATGTTTTATGAAAAACATTAGCTGCATTTGGATTTGAATACTTTGTGCAGCTTTGTAACTTTGAGAGAGCGGTAAAAAAACCTTGATATCGACTTATTTTATACAGTTACAAAAATATCAGATTGCAGAAAAGCTAACTATTAATATTATTATTGGACAATTTAATGCTGTGCCTGGCCTGTGGTAGCTACTATAGGCTCAAGCCCTCTAACACAAGAGGCTGGATGGAGATTTCATGCTATGAGATCTAAATAGTCACAACTGAATGTCTGTCACAGGCCAATACTCATCTGCAGTACGTCAATCAGCATTAAACTGCTGTTTAGTCCTCCTGCATTCTGTCATCACAGCTACATCACTTCCTCTTTTATTATTGTTTTCCTTTGCAGTTTTCTAGTTTTAAATTTTTTTAATGATCATTGTCCTTCCAGCTTCCTCCCACAGTCCAAAGACATGCACTTTGTGGGGATGGGTTAACTGAAAAATCTAAATTGCCCACAGGTGTGAATGTGGGAGTGAATGTGAGTGCGAATGGTTGTCTGTCCCTGTGTGTTGGCCCTGCGACAGACTGGCAACCTGTCCAGGCTGGACCCCGCCTCTCGCCCTATGACAGCTGGGATAGGCTCCAGCAACACCCGCGACCCTGAAAGAGATAAGCGGATGTGAATGGATGGATTTTCCTTCCATAGTTTTTTTTTTTTGCCACCATTTGTGTCATTTCATGCAAACAATTCTCTGTATTGTCTTTAGATGTCCTCTAGTTTATCCTCAGTGAACATGGAACATAATATTTTACATTAACGTCTATCTATCATCTTTATGTTACATTTTGAATAAGCAGATTTGCATATCTTTAAAATGAACAATAAAATGTAAATAGGGGAAATTACACAAGATGAACTTGCATCACAGACAGCCACAGTTTCCTTTACAGTGGAGTAAATGACTGCTAAAAAGAAGAAGTCAGTATTATTGTTGCTACAACAGAAATAAACACTGTCTACATATACAGGACATGTTACCAGGTTTTAGGATTGTAGTGCGTTCTTGGTTTCACATGGACGTGTTAACCTGAGAGCTTTTATTGTCTTCAGCGCGATAGGCACAGAACAATCTCTTGTTGCCATGGTTACTCACTGTGACGCATGCCCGTGCGCACAGTTTGAGAGGAGAAAGACCGACACTGTGCATACCTCCAACAAATAATTCAGGACATGAGCACCTGGCAACCGAGAGGAGACAGTCACACTGAAATCTCAGTGGATAAAAAAGATAAAATAGCTGAGCGGGTGAGACCAACGTGAGCTTAAGGACAAATCATTTGATATGAGAAAAATAAACCAGAGACGAGTTGTGTTAGTGGAATTCAGCGACCTCCAAATCTGTCCGTGTACTATTTAAACCACCTGATGGAATAGGTTCAGAGTACACTGGCTTAGACTGTCCCACAGCTGGAAACTGAGACGTTCATCTACAAGATCCCTTTGTTTGCATTACATTGTGAAATTGCCTTTGGCAGCCTTACCTGGACTAAGCTACCTCTCCTCTTTCTCAATGAGCTCGAGCAAGTTTTTTTCTTGTGTTTAAAGAAAAAAATGTGAAACTACCTAAAAACTACCGCTTTTGTTTCACAGTCAGAACTAAGAATAAATGTTCAAGACGATTCACGCCATTAATTAGAGACTATCCTTCCTCCACAGGAGGAAAAATGCCTCTACGCAGGAACCTGGATGAACAATCAAGAGGGAGATTCCTGCAGAGAGCTGATTCTGTGTGTCTGTGTTTGAGCTTTGGGTCTTTTTCCTTAACCTTTCCCTTGACTTTTTTTGTAAATAAACTGTTAACTTTTCTTATCTGCACCACCAATTATGACAGAAAAATCAGGCCAAAGATCAGTGACTTGCTGACTTTATTGCCACATTCAAGCAGCTGTTCCCAAAGAAGATGTATGTTGGAGAAAAAGTGTGATGCAAATGAAGATAAGCCATTGGAACATAGCTAAGCATGTCCATCTCCACTAGAAAAGAATTGCTGTGGGTGAGTGTTTATACTGTGGACAGAAGGGAAAATTGAAACCTGCCCAAAGCTGCCAAGAAATGATGCCCAACAGTATAGGTTGGGATATTGGCAGGCAAAGTAAATAATACAGTAATTCCCTACCAAGATTTTTGCTTCCACCCAAGACAACATGTCTATCTGTAACCCATTCTCTCCGAACTCTTGACTCGGATCACAGCCTGGCTGTAAAACTGGACATCCCAGAGTTACCCAAACCTTTGCAGGTGTCAGCTTTGGATGGGAGTCATCCTCCGGACATCACCCACAGAAGCCAGCCTGCCACTCTCTCCCTATATGGTAACCACCCACTCTGAGCAAATTCAGTTGTACCTGTTGAAACTCCTGGGTCATCCCTGGTTATGAAAGCACAATCACCGTATGTGGACTGATAACATTATTTCTCATTGGAGTTGTTGTCATCAGCACTGGCTAAGATCTGTTTCAGTCTCTTCCCCTGTGCCATCAGATGCACTTAATTTGTTATAAATGGCCTTCAGTATCCATCTGAGCCACTTAGAATATTTGGTTATTTTTATGTCCTCCATGATTACCTGAACCATTTGGTTTTTGTGTACTTTGATGATAGTCTAATTTTTTCCAGGAACTTATCTGAACACCAGACCCACAGCCACAATGTGCTGCACCACCTGTGAAAAAACAAACTCTATGTCAAAGGTGAGAAATGTGAATTTCATGTTGACGCAGTGTCGTTCCAGGGAGCTTTATCACACAGAAAGGCTGAAGCAGCAAGAGTCCAGGTAGTATTGGATTAGTCCAAACAAACAACCCTGAAGCACCTCCAGCATTTCCTTGGCTGTGGTGCAGCGGGTTCAGAGGGCAGTGCTAGGAGTGTCTGGATGGCACAGCTGACAGCGAGTAAACTAATCAGATCTCTTCTGTTGTTGATGCACTGAGACAGGGAGTCAGTGGAGAGACAGTAATCAGTGCTACAGACTTGTAATTAACCACTCTCACTTCTCCAAAGCTTCAGAACCCAAATTCAACCTGATCCATCACAACGGTTTACTGTTGTGCCTTGAGGCGACTGTCATTTTGATTTGGCACTATATAAATACTTTTTTTGAATTGTGGGAGTCACAGCAAAGAGAAGGTAAAATACATCCTTGTGCCGCCTTCTCCCATCTCTCGGGTACAACTGACACCTCAGACAGTGGTTAAGGTCAAAGGTTGCACAACTTCAGTTCATGCCAGCCATTGCAAGACGATTCCAGAACCACAATAATAATCCAAAGGGTTAAACAGATTTCCACACTGATGCTGAGGAAGACAACAAGTGTGCAGTGTGCCCGTTCAGCATGTTGTTTTGTAGTTACAGTAGCTATTGGTGTGATAAACACTCACATGATTTAGAGATGTTTTAAAGGAAAACAGCCATCCATAGTGTTCTCATCATGGTCACAGAAACAGGAAGTGATAATGGTTTTAAAAATAAAACTTCACTATTCTCCCTTATGAAGGGATTCTTTGTAGGTTTGGTCCTCCTAACACTGTGTGGATGCTGTGTTATCCTCTCTGTTAGACGCCTCATTGTTATAACATTTGATAAATCTAGCTCACAGGAAACGACTTCTTTAGCTGAACAATAACTTCTGATGAAAAAAAACAACCTGATTTCAATTAGTTAAAAATAATAACAATGTTTTATAAACCTTTAAATCTCTTTATAATTTGTAACCACTGGCGTGTTCTACTGATCAGCCATGGCTACTTCATGAGTTACTTAAACATCAGATGTGTAAAACACAGTTTTTTAATTACTACTACGTTTTAGATTCAAATTTGATGTTATGAGTGATTACATATAATTAAAAGGATTGTAGTGGAGAATTTGTATTTCACATCATTTAAACGTTCTGTGCTTTTGGTGTGTGACTGATTTTTGATTGCTGTATTGCTCCCTTTGCAAACCAAAAAACCCAAAACAAACAAACAAAAATCCTCAATAGTGACAAGTGCTATTCTACCATTTCAAACACCGTGGTTTTTATTTAATTAATTAAATTCTTGCCTTTTCCTTCAGGAGCCATGTGTCCCCGTTCTACCTCTCTATATCAGCAGTGTGTCAGCAGGGCAGACTGTGATGATGATGACTTTAGCTCCTCACATGTCTTCTATTTCTTTACCATCCATGCTCTCTTAATTAGAAGACATCCAATTGTGGTTGCCATGGAAACAGTTAGCATGCATTCCTTTTGATATCACCGTGTCTAACGGCGAGCACAGCTCATCACTAGTTTCTAAAATTAGAAGTCTCTCACTCTGTGGCACATGCTGGATGTTCACCATTTCTCTACCACGAGCATTTTTTGTCTGACTGTAAAATGACTGAATTTTAACAATTTCTGATTTGGTAAAGTTGCCAAAGTTGGAAGCTCACAGTTTGGAAGTTTTAACTCTCAAACGACTGATGCTGATGTGCTGGTCTGTTAATATGCTTTTTGACTCTTTAAAAATTAATAATAATCATAATTTTGATTTTGGTCATTTATTGTTAGATTTGGTTTTGTTTGTTTGTTTGTTTGTTTTCAGAAAATAACAACAGAAACCAAACAATACACAAAAAATAGTAATTGAAAGACAGCAAATAATTAATTGAGAAAAAAAACCAAAACCAAATCACGGACCAAAAAGTGAAGGCTGAAGCTTTTGGTTAATTATTTATAGTCTTCACACAGCACCTTCAGTCACATTCTGTAAATTTTACCAAAACAAAGACCAAATAAATTTGGAATTTAAAAAAAAATAGTGACGTACACACTATTAAATTGCTCTACACTTATGTGGTACATTTTTGACTTTTGCTGCCATGATGCCAGGTGTCTCTTGGAAATGAGATTTATTTTTAATCTCAAGGAGATTTTTTCCTGGATAAATAAAGGACTAATAATTAAATTTACCTCTGTCACAGATCTGTGACTTAAAAAAAGTCCGAGCCTTTAGCTGCATAAGTGATGGTTAAGGGTAATCTGGTTCAGCTATAAATTAAATAAATCGTCAAATCAAAACAATAGCTGCCTCGAGGTGTCTTAATATTGTAGTTTAAAAATAACAACAACAATAAGAGAAACCTCTGGCAAAACCAGGCTCAGGGATGGGCGGCCATCTGTCGCGAATGGTGGGAGTGAGGAGAAGAGGACAAAGACACACTGTGGAACACAGCCAGAGATTAACAATAACTAATATTAAATGCAGTGAGTTACAAAACAAAAACGGGTAAGTTAGGTAGAAACACTCACCCGGAATCACTGGGAGCCCCCAGCAGCCTAGGCAGGAAGGATTCAGGGTCACCTGATCCAGCCCTCACCATAAGCTTTTTCAACATCATTCCAACTAGTTTGCTCAACCCTGACACAAAGTTTGAAAGGCGTACTGGTAATGTACAACAGAAGCAAGCTAAAGCCACTGGGAAAATGTTAAATAAAGCTAAGAAACCCAGAAAACTACAGACTGTACCAACTGGAGCTCCAGGTGGTAGACAAGGAGGGTGTTATGCCGATAATGGGCAAACAAGCCAGTGAGACTGTGAAACTGATAAAGGTGCACCACGAAAACATTCTGGCAATACGCTGTTTTACTACCTCAGAAAATCCCACAAATGGACAGTGGACACTGGAACAAATAAAAGCAGAATGTGCACTGGTGATGGATGTCCTGAGGAGGGGAATACAAGACAGAGGTAGACAATACAGTGAAGCGTGTTCAGCTGTTCCAGTGAAGCTACTGAAGGAGGAATTATAGGACCTCCAGCACAGACGAATCATCACTCCGGTTGAATGCAGGACAGATTGAATCAGTGGTTGTGGTGATGAAACAGAGTGGCAGACCAAAGGTTAGCATTGCAGCACAGTACCTGTAATACCTACAGCATGTTCTAATCGCTCTAATAGGATATTATGGTCGACAGTATCGAACGCTGCACTGAGGTCTAGCAGGACAAGCACAGAGATGAGTCCACTGTCAGAGGCCATAAGAAGATCATTTGTAACCTTCACTAAAGCTGTTTCTGTGCTGTGATGAGCTCTGAAACCTGACTGAAACTCTTCAAATAAACCATTCCTCTGCAGATGATCTGTTAGCTGTTTGACAACTACTCTTTCAAGGATGTTTGATATGAAAGGAAGGTTGGAGATTGGCCTATAATTAGCTAAGACAGCTGGGTCTAGAGATGCTTTTTGAGTAAAGGTTTAACTACAGCCAGCTTGAAGGCCTGTGGTACATAGCTGATTATTAGAGATAGGTTGATCATATTGAAGATTGAAGCATTAATTAATGGCAGGACTTCTTTGAGCAGTTTTGTAGGAATGGGGTCTAAAAGACACGTTGATGGTTTGGAGGAAGTAATTATTGAAGTTAACTCAGAAAGATCAATTGGAGAAAAAGAGTCTAATGTCTGAAAACAGAATCACCAAATACCAGAGTTTGACCCCCGGCAGGTGTGTCGCCGAGTGGGGAAAAACGGTTAGACACATGAACAGGTTCGTGGTGTACCTGGGGCTTCTGTTTAAGACTATGCTTCCTCCTCACCGTCACCCAGCCTCCCTCTTTCCCCAGCTGCTTGGGGTCTGCCGGGGAACAGCTAGCGGGGCCTACGCTATCTTCGGCTGCACCAGCTACAGGGGCCTGGCTAGCTACGGGTGAATAAAGGGTGCAAAGCCGAGTCTCCAATTCAGTAATCCTGGCTTCCAGAGCTGCAAATATGCTACATTTGTTACAAGTATTACTACTGCTAAAGGAGGCCGAGGAGTAACTAAACGTCTGACACAACGAGCAGGAAAGTGAAGGAGGGACAGGTGATGTAGCCATGGTGCTAACGAGTTGGCTACAAGCTAACCTAAGCTAGCAAAACAGTAAAGACACAGTGAGTGAATACTTTGGCTATAAATTAGGGAGTGAGTACACAGAAAGTGTGCTTTGGATGAAGCACGTGAAGATTATGCTGTGAAGAAAGAAGGTATCTAAAACTTTTTAAATAAATCGCTAAGCAGATAAGCTACTCAAAAACACCACCGTGTTTGAGCAGGAACAGGAAGTGATACTCTACTGCAGAGAGAGCGAACATCAACTGACAACGCCACTCTAAAAGGCAGTCACTTCCCATTACCAACCAAACTAACACAAGAATTATTTCAGATGATGTGTTGATTAGGGGACAAGAAGACACACGAGGAAGTGAAAAGAACATCAAACTAAATGCAGACAGGTTTAATCTGAGGCAAAAGAAGGCTGCGTACACAGGACACCTCCTAACAGCAGATGGACTAAAAATAGAATCTGAAAAAGTGTGTGCCATAAGAAAGACGCCGAAACTAACAGATGTGAAAGTGGTTCAGAGGCTGTTGGGTATGAAAATTACCTAACATTTTGCCCACACCTCTCTGATCACTGTGAGGCACTGAGGCAATTAACACACAAAGACTGTGAATGAAATGGACATCACAAGATTAGGATGCATTCCTCAAACTAAAGGAGACTACTGCAAATGCTCCAGTTCTGAAATATTACAACCCAGAGGAGGAAGTGACAGTGCAGTGTGATGCCTCAGACACAGGCTTGGCTGCAGCACTTCTGCAGGAGGTAGACCCATTGCTTTTGCAAGCAGAGGACTCACACAAACGCTCAAAATAGAAAAAGGGTTCTTGGCTATTCAGCATGGAAATGTTCCACAAGTACACATATGGCTGCAAAGTGACCACGAGCCACTGGAGACCATAGTGAGAAAACCACTGTTGACTTCTCCTAAGCGACTTCAGAGAATAATGTTATGCATTCAAAAGTATGATCTGGATGTGGCGTATGTGCATGGAAGGGAGCTTACAGACACTCTAAGCAGATCAGAACTTCTTGAATGTCCATCTTTCGGCTCTGTCGAAGCTGATATTGACTCTAAACATGCTACAACACCTGCTAATCTCCAAGAACAGGCTCTGTGCAATACACCCTGCTACAAAACAGGATAACACCCTGCAGATCCTCATTTGAATCATGCAGGCTGATGAGTTTAGGTATCAAGATGGAATAGTATTCATGGGAGAACGTGCTGTCATCCCTGATAATCTGAGGAGCGAGATCACTCATTACACTTTCCACATCTTGGTGTAGAAGGATGCTTTCAGAGGGCTGATGATGTGTCTACTGGTATGGCAGGAATGTCCAGATCAAGACACACAGCCAAGGGTGATATCTGCAGAGCAGTAGACAACAAAAATCTTATTACTGGAGACTATTACTCAAACCTTTGGGGCCATTGCCTATTGTGTGCCAAAGTTTAATAAACGATTCTCCTGTTTGAATAAGAATCGCCAGTGCTGTATTTATTTTGTCTAGAAGATTCACTAACCCCAGCATTGGCTGTCAGGATAAATGGTTACACGCTGGTTATCAACTAGCCAATGTAACCCCGGGTGTCCCCTGCCTGTGCCCTTTTCCATTACAACCAGGTACTACCTAATGTGCGTGGTTGTCGTCATAGCAACACAACCGAGCATAATAACATAATTAATAAGTGACATGAACGCTAAAAAAGGTGGCCATCGAGGCGACGATATACCTGCTCCTCGGTCTGTGGCTTTTCGGCAGACTCTGGGATCACAGCGTTGTCTTTTGTAGCCATTTCCCTGAGCAAGACATCGCCAGACAGGAATGGCGGTTTTAATTTTCATGAAGAAGACATGCTCATGACTCATTGAGTGACGCTACTGACCAGCCAATCGGTGGCATGCAGTCTGACGACCTCACATTGCAGTACCTGCTTGGATCGCTTGGAGCCTGGTACCAGGTACTGTGACCTAATGGAAAACCCTGGAAACTGTGGCGAACCGTGCTGAGTTGATCCCAGTAGGTACTAATGGAAAAGGGGCAACTGTGTCTTTGTACTTTTCCTCCTGTCACCCCCAACCAGCGCTGGCAGATGGCAGACCCTCCTTGAGCTTGTTTCTGCCAGAGGTTTCATCCTGTTAAAAGAGAGCTTCATCTAACCTCAGTGCACTATTGACATGTAACTATAACTTTCTTAAACAAAGAATGAGTTTGGAGATTTAAAAACGGCTAATTGTAAACTGTGTTTAAGGTCATGACACATTCTATGCGTCTTCACTATCACCCCAGGGCCTACATGAATTTGGGAATTGACCTCTCTACAGCTGAATAGAGGAAGATTGTGTTCACACAATGGGTATAAAGGAACTGTTATTATTTTGCCTATAAGTCAGTGCTGGTACAAGTCCTCTATTCATGGGACATGCCCGAATTACCTCACCCAGGAGGCGCCCAGGAGGCATCCTTGTCAGATGCCCGAACTACCTTAACTGGCTCCTTTCGATGTGGAAGAGCAGCGGCTCTACTCTGAGCCCCTCCTGGATGGCTGAACCTCTCTGTCATGTTCTGGGTGGGTGCCAGTGTTTCTCCCTCCGAGCCGGCATCTCCACCCGTGGGAGGAGCCACTGTGTTCTGCTTATTACTCGTACCTGTGAGTAATTAAGCTGGGGTCTCATAAGGCCAGCGCACTCGACCTCTCTTCGCCAGATTCTCAGCTAACCCTAGTTAGTGCAGGCCACCGCTGTGATTTTGTACACGAGTTGCAAACTACCTTGTCTCATCCTGTATCTCTCTTCCATAGCCACGCACCAAGTTGCCAGAATCTCCGCTGTAGAGCACCCATCCGGACGCTGGACCTCCTGACAGTCTCACGGGTTTCTCGCCCCATGCACCTGCCTGCCTCCCTGCCTCAACGCCAGGGATTTCGGACCACTCACCCGGACCACTCACCCCTCCACGCCACTACTGACCACCCGCGGCAAGTAAGCAGTGCAAAGGAAAATTCAGAACAGACAGCTTGCCCGTATTCCTCCCGAACCATACCTGAACGTCTGTACTCTGATTTCAGTGACTCTGACCCTTTCCCTGGACCCAGCCAACCAGTTTGACTCTCCCTTCAGCCCAATCCACAGAACTGCAGTTTCCACTAACGAGCGATCAGATTGTTTACTTAGCTCAGGCTGCATAGACCCCTTAGGTTTAGGTGTTGTTTCTAGTACTTGTTAAACTCACGTTTCAGTTTTCTGAGCACTTGCTGAGAAAATAAACGTTGTCACTGAAACTTTCTATGTGCTGTTCTGCGCCCAGCATTTGAGTCCTTTCTCTTTCGAGGCGGCCTCGGCCGTGACACTCTCACCTTATCTCTGAGGGAGAGTCCAGCCACCCTTTGGAGGAAGTTCATGTCCTCTGCTTGTATCTGTGATCTTGTTCTTCAGTCTCTACCCACAGCTCGTGACCGTAGGTGAGGGTAGGGACGTAGATCGACCGGTAAATTGAAAGCTTCACTTTTACACTCAGCTGTCTCTCAGTGTAAAAACGTCCTGCAGCCGCAGCACCAATCCATCTGTCAATCTCCCGCTCCCTTCTCCTGTCACTCGTGAACAAGACCCTGACATACTTAAACTCCTCCACTTGGGTAAGGAACTTGTCCCTGACCTGAAGTGGGCACTCCACCCTTTTCCGGCTGAGGACCATGGCCTTAGATTTGGAGGTGCCGATCCTCGTTCCCACCGCTTCACGCTTCACACTCGACCTCGAACCGTTCCAGTGTGAGCTGGAGGCCATCACCCGATGAAGCCCACAGAACCACATCATCTGCGAAAAGCAGAGATGAGATTCTGAGACCACCCAAGTGAAAGCCTTCAGTCACTTGGCTACGCCTAGAAATTCTGTCCATAAAAATTATGACCAGAATCCTGTTCATGCTATATTGATTTTAACTTTCCTTCAATAAATCTCATAAAATCACTTTGCTTTCGATGCACAATTTGTTTTTCAACAATAAATTAAAAACAAACAAACAACAAAAAGCAGAGCATCAAGTATTCTTGGGCAATACACTGTACCCTCATCCTCATCATAGTGCAATTGCGTGTGAATGTCAGATAAATGTGTGGTGTTGAAGTACATGCACAAAAGGCTACCTTTGTGCTTACATGGTGCTGCTGGAGAGAGAATAATGCTGCTGTAACTGCAAAAGACTTAGACGAGAATCCTCCTTATTGGCCAGATGTTCCTGACAGATCTGGATAAGTTAATACATTTTGTGTGGTCCACTCTGGTCTGCCATGAAATGTTCTAACCTTCTTCTTTCTAGAAAATCTGACGAACAGATTATAGCGAGTAGCAGGACTGATAAGAAGCTGGCCTCATGAGATCATGTTTGCTATATGTCAGCTGTCTTATTCATTTTGTTCCCACGAGATTTCTATTTTCTCAGGAAGGTTTTTATCACAATAGCAAAAGTAAACTAATTAGGATGGAAATAGGCTTTTTAAAGTGTTGATATTTATAAGGCTGTGTTCTTTTGGAACAGCACCATTGTGGTGTTTTGACAGCCTCTACAAGCTGTGAGAAATTCGACAGACGCTTCTCACATAGCACAGATGGAAATATTTCTCAAAGCACAGTGCCACAAGGCAGAATCCCCAACACATGTGCAGTGTATTTAAAGCAGACCTTGTTTGCTCTCGATACGCAGCACTGTCTCTGTGTTTCATTAGTATCTGATCTCAGTTACCATCATTATCTTACAGATTAGTATATCAGTGATTCAAAACTGATAAATCTAAAATGTTTGGAAGTCATTGCAGTCATGAATAATTCAGGCTTCAGGCTTTGTTCAAACTGCATCAGATTTGCTTTTAAGAAGTGATTATATTTGAGTCTGTGAACTAATGGACCATCATCTGATAAATGCCAACAAGAGTGTGGAGCAGGCGCTGTTTTAAGTCATCTCTCGAGTCAGTATCCCAAAGAGAGACTTACTGACCAGGCACCTCGTTCACACACACTAAAAGAACTGTACAAATGGATATGAAGTCATGAACTTTAGGACCTGACAGCAAACCTACACATGCTGGGGAGGTTGTCACGAGAGAATTTATTCCAGGCCCAAGAACGTCAGTGATGCCTTTACAACAGCAGGGCTAAACTCAGACAATTTACACAAGGATAAGGCATTTACATTGCTTCCTCTGTCCATCTCAGACCTCCTGACCAAATTACAAGAACCCTTTGTGGTTACACGGTGAGTGGGAGGGGTACCGCTAGACAGGTGTGGAGCCACACAGATACACCTCAACCTCCTAAAAAATGGAGAAAAGCAGAATCCGTTTGTCTGGTGAGTGTGGTGAAGGTTAGAGATGAACTGGGGCTGCAGGTGCCTCTCATTGGGATAACCATGTCACACCAGCCCAGTGAGCGGATGTTGCTGCATTCCAACATGTGTTTTGCACACGTGTTCTCTCCCCTGCCTGGTCACTACATACTCGAAGATCACCATGTTGAAATGCACCCAGGCATCACAGTGAGTTCCTATAGATAACCTGAACATAAAAGGCAAACGGTTCAGAAGGAACTGGTTGCTAGAGATGCCTTTGGGGGCTGGCTGGTTACTGCTGGAGGTTTGTACTGGGCTTTGTATAACAGGACGATAGACCTTGTACAATGGACAGAGTACTGCCAGGCGACTGCCCAGTCGTGTGCCTCAACAGGAAGCTATTAGAGTGTAAGACCCGCTACAACACTCTGGCAAACGTGTGGTGGGTGGTTGACTCTCTTCAGTATTACCTCCTGAGATGCCCATTCACCTTCTGACAATGGCTGAACTCATTGTGCAAATGTCCTGTTTATAAGGTTGGGGAAACCTGCAGTCAGCTGAGACTGAAGGAGTCACTTGGATGAGTGATGAAATGTTTCTCCCACTGAAAACGTCCAGATGAACAGAATCAACCTTTCTGGGATTTACTTACCTGGATGATCGAACATGCACCAGGGTCATTTGGTTCTCCCCACTATATTTGCAGTATCAGATTTTTTTAAATCTCAAGATAATCAAGCAAACTAGGAAAGGCACAAAAGATGCAACAAATTAACATAATCAGTGGAACTTTAGTTCTGTAAGTCACCATCTTGATTTTAAAAGAATGCAGTCAAATGGACAGAAAATGTGCAGATGTGCTCCAGTCTGTGTGCCAAATGATCCTTGGGCGAGATACCTCAAGTTGTTCCTGATGTGTTCATTGGAATGTGAATGTTAGAAAGCACTTGCATGTAAACGTGTGTGCATGAATGACGTGTTAAAGCGAGTGCTCTAGAAGAACAGTGCTACATATTTACCATATTCCATAAATCAAAACGAAGTCTGTACCTGGTGTTGATACAGACTATGGTTTAACTGCATAGATGCAGATATAGAAAAAATATCTGTAGTCTGTGCAAGATCCTTTACCTGTCTGCAAAATCACGACTTTCTATTCATTTCATTTGGCCTTTACGTGGTGAACATTTCAGCTGCATCAAGTTGCTGCTGTTAGCCATATCAGTGCCAGGAAAGCAGCTACGTCTGCCATCAAAATAATAGCTCATCATCAGACATCAAACACATGTGAGCCCGAACCTCTCAGGTTTAAGGAAACCTTTCTGTCTTCATGCTTTCCCCTCAATCAGTTGGAATGCTTTTGTCACTTTTTTTCAAGTCAAATGTGAAAGTCAAAGTGAATACAATTCTTTCCTCCTCACTCTCATCTCTCTATATTGGAAGTGGTGTGAACTGACTGAAATTGTAGGACGACGGCTGCGATGGTTCAATGTTATAATACTTAGCTTAGCTTAGCTGTTGCAATGCTTAAAGTGTTTGACAAAGGCAGCTGATAAGCACTTATCTCTTGGGAACCTTTAATGCCTGGAGAAGTCCTGGCAGTCAGTTTAATAGTCATTAAAGTGTCTGGATCAAGAGGTGGACCTCTAGACTGACAATATTCACTTCAGAGAAAAACCCAACAATGTAATAACCCCCAATGAGCAGGCACTTTGGCGACAGTGGGAAGGAAAAAGCAGGAAAAAGCAGGAACACAAGCTTTCACTAATCACAGGGTTGTTTTCCTGCTGAGTTTCTGACTTTCAGACTCGCACCCATTTCCCCTTCACCCGACAGAGCCTGTCCATCTTTTATATACAGTTTTTTTCTGACTTCCTCATGGTGCCATTGTTTCACTGTTACTATGAAGACGTGACAGAAAAATCATGGCATAGTACCTGGGATTACTGTACTTCTGGAACTGAAGCTACTGATAAAAGTGCAACTGGAACATCAAAATGAAAAACAAACACAATAACAAATAGGACATAATCTCTAAATGTGACACAGTCCAAACAATAGTAATCTTGAATATAGCAGCCTGCTCAAATAAATGAATTTTATAAAGACAAAACATTTAAGAATGTAAAAATATGCCAATGAAAACATTCAATGGGTTACAGACAAAGTGATTTTAATATATGGTTCATCTGTCTCCTGTAGTGCCTGGTCATCAACGTTTTATACTGAAACGTGAGACCGGTAGTGGGACCGCCTTTGTCACCCTGTAGCTTCACACAGCGAGCCCCTCCCTTTACCCCATTCATTCCTGTGCAGTGTTTTATACTGAAAGGTATAAGATGCTAATTCACACAGCGATTTGTACACGCGTGAGCGGACAGCAGAGCAGAGACTGCGCTCTCAGCCTCTAATCAGCTTCATGCGATCCGGACTTTCCGCTCCAGCAGTTTCTACAGTCGATGACTGACTGCAGGTGAGCAGACTTGTGTCGCCTGTTGCTCCTGTGTCCATCTCCGCTGTGTTACGTGCGGACTACCCGTCCTCAGTCAAGGCCGCTGCTTTCATCAATGTTTGCATGGAAAAGAAATGTTTCTTTTTTTAATGTATGATTACTGATGTGATGTTATATAAAACCGCCTGTGTGCTTGTAGTCTTATCTTACAATTCGATTATGAAAGCTTTGAATTGGTGTAGGCAGTTCAGGTAGGGTGATGCGTGATATTTTCACAAGGAACGTCGTGCCAGACGCCATTAAAAAAAATAGACTTTAATGTTTATTCTTGTAATTATCTGGGCAGCTTTGCGCATTAAAGTTCATTCGCACGCCATTCCAGAGTAGCGACACCACACATTCATTCGGCTTTCGAGAAAATAGCGAGAAGCTGTTTATTTTTTTTGCATAATTTCAACTTTATTCCGGCTAAACCCGCAATTTGCTGCGATCCTTTCTGGATACACGCACCTCGGATGGCGGTAGCTAGCGTCTATCAGTATTAAAGTTCAAATAATTAGTAAATAACCGCTGCTGAGTCTGGTGTGCGTCGACTTATGCTAATATCTCGCTGATGGATCTATTGCACGGTTATTCGTTTGCAAAAACCAGGCAGCGTAAAGTTGGGTAAAGATGGGTTTGGAATATTCCGTTAAATCAAATGGGAGAAACGACAAGCTGAGAGCTTTCAATGTATGCAGCAGTTCAAGCGTTTTTACGCGCATGGCAACAGCTGGATCTTCCTGGGATTGTGTATCTCAGACTGCAGGTATATATATATATATATATATATATATATATATATATATATATATATATGTATGTATGTATGTGTGTGTGTGTGTGTGTGTGTATTACTCATATCTGGGTAGTCCCCAAATCATTAATAGAGACACAATCTCATATCATAATGTCAGCTGCAAGCTTTAGACAGGTGACATGAGTAACTTTAAAGTAGTCACTTTTGCATTGCCTCTGTGTGCCCCCTCTGTGGGGCACACTGGGTTGGTTATCACGTGGGTTGTTAATGGATCATTACAGTGCAGTGAGGAATTTTGTTGATATTAAACATCTGAGCTGTTCGTTTAGCTTTGGTCAATATATGGAAATGTTAGTGCGGTGAAGGATGACCCAAAATACGTACACAGAGAGGCAGGTGGAGTTGAACAGGGGAACCCTTTATTGGGCTGTATGACAGAGACAGTATGGCAATAACATCTCACTCTGACAACAGAAGGATATCACTTTAAAGGAAACGCCTGCCAACAAAATGAGACACAGATGAACAGAATGTAACTGATGAGACAGGTGTAAGCAAACCTAAACACAGCTGAACCAAATGAAAATCTGAAAATTGAGAGTAAGACCCACAGGCTTGATAAAAAACCTCTACGCTAGACAGAGACTAGAGTAAAGAAACACAGAGACAGGGAGAAAGCTGACACAAAATTTAATTCAGACCTGAGAACAAACAAAGTTAGTTATACTGAAGGACTAGAAATTAATTTGCTTCGCAAACCCAAAATCAAACAGGAACCTACAAAAACTCATAACCAACAGTCAACGCCCATTAAGGTCCATGGGCTGTTAAGGGGAGGAGGTAATTTATGATGTTCATGTGTCAGAATAATTTTCCATATTGTTGTTTTAGTATTAAAAGCTCAGCCAGTCTTAGTAATTAAAAAAACTTTAAAAAACTGAAGGTAATAGTTTTGATTTGAATCAGTTTTTCATTAGCAAGCTAAAGCCATCTTAAAAGGCTTTAAGAAAAGACTTCCTTAAATGTAAAAATACATTTGAAAAAATCTCAAATACAGTGAAGTCAAATAAAACGAGGTAAACTTGCATAAAATAAAATAATCTGCACACTGTCTTTTTTTGGGTGGAGGCTTGTATTAAAAGTAAGAGGCAAAAAGAGTTCTGACAATATTATATCTCCAAGCTGAGGCAATGTGTGCATGTGTGCAGTCAAACTAGTGAATGAGCGAATTTGTCTGTGTAAGTATTCAAAAGAGCAAGTGGTGGCTGCACTGACACAGAACATAGAACAACAGAACCGTTTGTCCTGTGATTTGATGCAGTTTTGTGCTCCTGAAAACAGACATGATGGTGATGTTGTAGATGTTAATAATTAAAGGTAGTAATAATTCAGTGTGAAACCCAACAGCCTGTGGACTTTTTTTTGTTTCACTTTAAATCTGAAAAATGATGTTACATATGCTAGTCAAGGACACCCCATGCCCCCCTTTAGATGAACCCCTGCCTGTTGCAGGTATTATGTGATAGAAAAGTGAACCAGCTGTCCTCAGGAAGCAGCCTAATTTAAACATGGTATGTCAACAGTTGGTCATTAATAATGTAGTCTTAGTCTTACTGTAGATACTGTGGATGGAGCAGCTCCAAAGTTCTCTTTTCGTCGTGTCGTAGCTTGTTAAACAGATGGTTTGATGAAGGACTCAAAACACCTTTTTGCCACTAAAGGTTCGAATGGTGATGACAGGAACAGGCGTTTGTTAGAGCAGGGAAATATGGCCAAAAATATTTATCACGATATATATTTGAAAATTTGTGCTAACGATATAATATAATACTTTACAACTCCACAACTTTATTAGTGCAAAAAAACCCATCAATGTATTTTCACTTAAACAAGCAGCTGTTTTTTGTGTGCATTAAAGTTATATAAAAATGTAACAGTGCAAATGCAAATTCCTTGCTGACAGTTTAACCAAAAGGCATTTCCAGTGGAAACTGGCCGACATATCCTCAGCATAACCATGTATAATATCCACAAAACTTAAAAAGAGGTTAAACACACACAATACGGTAACATTATGTTGAAGCACAGTACGTATCACTCCGCGAGGCTCCGCCTACGATAGCCGTAATGCTCCGACAATCCATCAAGCGGTGCGGCTTCGTAGCTTAGCAAAGTCGTACTGAAACATCTGATAGATTTTCGAGCGCCGTGTACATGAAATCGTTTCCAGGTCATAAACACAACCAGAGTTCATACATAAGGCCCACGGGATTATAAGGGGCTCTGTCGACTTTCAGAAAAATCAAAGTGCGCCTTATTTTTCGAAAAACACGGTAATAACGACGGCCCGCTAGCATGCTCTACCAAAAATTGTGCTTTGTTGTGTATCTGACGTGCGAAAGCTAAACCAGTTCCACACCACTGAAGCTGCAGCATTTTTACAAACCAGTTCAGGTTCATCTGTTTCATTTAACGATCCGCTTTCGCCCTTCTCACTCTCCGTCGCCGCCATGCTTTTTCCGCCATGTTCGTATGAAACCAAAGGCTCTGCGCATGAGCGTTTTACCCATATTCTATCGCCATATTTCATTTTCATTGAGCTCACCGTCTTGGTAACGGCTCCGCTTCTCTGCTCTTCGCGGATGTTGTGTAGACAGACAACATCATCGTCAATGCTCCTGTTGTGTTATCAGTTTTTTACAAACTGGGTTTGATGTTTTTAATCATTTTGTAGATGAGGCCTAACGAGCGTAGTACAGGCTTAGACTGCCAAGCTGGCGCATGTGGTGATTTAAACCCATTTCGACAGGCTGTGCACACATTTACTCAGTGACATTCAAACTCTAAAGTCTGTGATTCTTAAATTTTGCAGATTTCATAGAAATCTCTTCTTTTCTATGTTAAGCCCAACATCAGTTCCATCAAAAAGCAGACTTCCCTGTGTAAAAGCCCCTCACGTATACAGGCACACCGCTCTTCCTCCTCCCTGCTCTGCTTCATCACGTGACTAACCGGCAAGACCAGAAGGCATTGTGCAGACACATACAGACTGCAGTAAGTGGCACACAGAGAAAAGAGCGTGAACTTATTTTTACTGCTGTAATTTAAAAGGTTGCAAACTGTGATGTGTATAAAGAGTATCTGCTACCATGGCAACACATCGGATTTTTTCACAGATACAAAACACATACGTCTACGGGAGCCACGACTGACGTGTAAAATCCATCATCAGCTAATGTTCATTTTAAAAGTGCAGTTGGACTGATTACCTATAGACTCTATTCAGACATTCAAATAATATATACAGCTGAAAATTGTTTAATGAATTATTTTATTGGAACTAAAAACATATCTCAAACCTGAAATGAAAATAGATAATTGTAATAACTTTGTGTTAGCTGTGAAAGCAGCACTAGAATAAAATTCAACTTAGTTTCATGTATATAGTGCTAAATTACAGCAACAGTTGCCTCGCAGTGGATTATAAGGTAAAGACTACAATAACACAGAAAACCCCAACAGTCGGACACCCCCGCGAGCAACCGCTTGGCGACAGAAAGAAACCTCTGGTGGAATCAGGCTGGGTAAGGGCCTGCCATCTGTCACGACAGGTTGGGGATGATGAGAGGGCAACGCTGTGGAAGAGAGAGAGGAATAATAACTAATGATTCAATGCAAAGTTGTGTACGAATATATGGAGAGTGAAAAGAGCAGAGTAAAGAAGAAACACTCACTGGCCCATGGAAGCCCACAGAAGGCCGGGTTCAGGGTCACCTGCTTCATCAAACAGAAAGTTCAACTCATAATCTTAAAAGGAGAGAGCAGACAGGCGGCCTGTCTCCTGCATCTGGCACAGAAAACGAACTGCTGTTCAGAGAAGAAGCCAGTTCCAAGAAATCAAGAAATTCATTAGTGACAGTAATCATATTTCTGCTTTTCTACATATTTGGCAAGAAACCTGGTAAATAAATACTAGAATCAGTCCTGGTTTTTAACATAAACATAATCAGCTAATTAACCAGTCTTTTAATAGTCATGAAAATATGTTCAGATCTAGCGTACTGATGCATTCACTTCATAAATCACGACTCACTGCTCTCCCAAACATGCATAGGCTGCCCTTATATGTTAAAAGTATCTTTATCTCTGATACTGTCCTTGTATTTACTTGCTATCAGATTGATACCAAATTTTGAAGTATCGCACTCCATTAACAGAGAATCAGAGTTCAACCACTGTGGTTGCAAATGTGACCTCATTTCTCGATGGTGCGACTAAAAAGATTCTAAGTGGCACCGGTGTGACCAGCTGTTTGAGTGAAGAAAAAAGAGTCCGCAACTCTGAAAGTCTCCGTGTGGTCAACAACAGACAAACACATTATGCCCATATCGTGGTCTAAACCAATCAGAGATAGTCAGGGGTGGGACCTCTGTGATTGGCCGTGGTCCAGATATTCCTGTCAGCCTACATGTATGTATGTATGGGAAACCAAGCACACCATTGTTTTTCTTGTGACATTACCAATAAGTTTGATGTGTCACGTGGCCCTCTTCCTATTGAAAAAACAAAAGTTGTATCCAAGATGGCCGACTTCTGAATGGCCACCATGGTCACCACCCATCTGGAGGAGTTTACCCCCTCACATGCCACAAACAGGACTTTAATATCACCAACCATTCCCATGTTATTACGGTGTATCCATATAAATGGCATACATCCTCAATGCTGATTTGCTGATGTAGCGGGTTGCTGAGGTTATGTACTGCTCCAGGTCCACGGTGTCTGTGTATGTAGGAGTTCTCTAAACATATCCCAGTCTGCACATTCAAAGCAATCTTGCAGAACTGGTATGGCCCCCTCTGGCCATGTTCTCACCCCTCTGAAGGTTGGTCTGATCCGTTTGTTGATGGGTCTGTAGACTGGGGTGATAAGTATGGAGATGTGGTCTGATTGTCCAATGTAGGGGAGGGGTGAAGCCTTGTATGCATGCTGGATGTTTGTGTAAACAAGGTCTAACATGTCATCCCCTCTTGTTGCAAAGTCAATGTTCTGATGAAATTTGGGTAGAACTGATTTAAGTGTGGCATTGTTTAAATCCCCGGCAACGATGAAGAAGCTGTCAGGGTGGGCTGTTTGCAGATCACTGATAATCTTGTAGAGTTCACTGAGTGTTCCACTAGCTTTAGCATTAGTGCTAGCACTGGGTGGGATGTAAACAGCAACGATGATCACCACAGTAAACTCTCTTGGGATATAAAACGGCCTGCATCTGACTGCTAAGACCTCCACGAGTTCTGAACAGTGCACAGACACAATTGGGAAACATAACTGTAATTTTACAGTTACGTTTCCATTTTGGCATACTGTACTAACACACTGATCTAAAATCAGAAAAAAAACATAAAATCAAAACAGCAAAGTTATTTGCAGCCATTTACCTTTTACCCTTTTTTATAACCATTTCAAACTATTTACAGAACAATCAGCTGTTCTGCATTAAATAAGATGCCACACAGATTATTTGTGCCACTGCAAAAATTAATTTCTGTCCACTATAAAGGAGAACATCACAGCCTGATACCTGCAGGTCTGACAGCAGCAGGTGTATCACTCCTTTTTCTTTTTCTTTTTTTTTTAATGTTTATTGAGATTTTTTGATATAAGAGAGAAAAAAAAAGAGACAAAAAAAAAAACAAAAAAAACAACAGACAACACAACAGCAAGGGCTAAAACACACAAATAAGACAAAAGATTACACTGCATCGACAAAAATACTACTTCAACACTGGCAATAAACAGAAATAAAACGCTAAGGTGGTAGGCTGAGTTATTGGTGATCGATCAAACAGGACTTTGTTTTAATACATGGTCTAAAAATGGCTGCCACACATCAAAGAAATTACTAAGTTTGTCTGCTAATGTGTACCTAATTCTCTCCATATACAGTAGAGCAGTCAGTTCTGTCAGCCACATTTTGAATTGAGGTACAATATCAGACTTCCAGAGAGTCAAGATAATTTTCTTAGCAATTACCATTCTGAACAAAACTGTAGTTTGTGCAGCAGAGCTGAGGTGTAAAAGGGAAGAGGAAGATCCAAACAATGCAATTATTGGGTCCGGCTCTAATGTGCAATTATAGATACCAGAAAAACATTTAAAAATGTCCAACCAATAGTTATGCAATTTGGGACAAGTCCAAAATAAATGAGTGAGAGAGCCTTCTCCAAGTTTACAACGATCGCATATCGGACTGATAGAAGGGAAAATCCTGTGAAGTTTAGTTTTTGAATAATGAAGTCTGTGAAGCACTTTGAATTGAATTAACTGATGCCTTGCATTTATAGAGCAAGAATGGATCCTACACAGACTCCTCTCCCACACCTCACCTCCAATCAGCAAACCAAGCTCCTCCTCCCATGCCATCTTCAAAAAGTCAGATTTAAAATTTAAATACTCAGAAAAAGCTTTCACAAAACCAGAAACCAACTTTTTAGAATCCGGGGAGCTCAGAAGGAGAGTAAAAATTGACCCCTCTTCCGGAAGAGATGGAAAATTAACAATACTCTCACGAACATAGTTTCTTATCTGTAAATAATGAAAAAAATGTGACGCAGGGAGAGAGAACTTGTTCTGCAACTGAGTAAATGATGCAAACTGCCTGGCAATATATAAGGCTTTGAGAGTAATAACACCTTTCTGTGTCCAGACCTCAAAAGAGGCGTCTAAACATGAGGGTGGAAATGCATGATTACAATATATTGGAGTATGGATCGAAGTGTCTGGTAGAGCACAACCTTTTTTGATCTGACTAAAGATTTTAACGCAGTTCGAAACTATAAAATTATTGACCTTGGTTCGCGGATTAGAGGATGAAAAAAGAAGAGCAGGGAGGGAACTATTCTCAACCCCACCACTCTCTATGACCACCCAGTGTGGGGTATCGGCAGACATGACCTTTTTGTACCCTTCCTGCCAGTAAACAAGAGTTCTACCATTTGCAGCCCAATAATAAAACTGAAACAGTGGCAGAGCAAATCCACCCTTAAGTTTAGACTTACATAGATGAACTTTTGATATCCTGTGAGTTTTAAAGCCCCAGACAAACGGTAATACTACTGAGTCGTTCACTCTAAAAAATTGCTTTTTCTACCTGGAGACAGTGTTTACACTGTAATCTGCCTTTGGTGGCTTTTTGGTAACACCTGTAACATTCAGCAGTCGCCTCATTGTTCTGACACACAACACAAAACTATCCACAACACCACTAACTAACTACACAAGACAACACATTAACTACACACTCCAAACACGCCAAACGTCACAAATCTCTCACATCTCAAAACTCTCTCTCTCTCTCCTAAATCTTCCCCCTCTTCCTGAACAACCCAATGTCATGTTGCCATATCATTCTTTGATTGGTCGACATGGTGCATTTTTCCACCAACACGGACGGGCTGTTTTTTTATTTTTTGGTGATAAGCAGAGAGTGCTCGCTGCGCTGTCCTTAGACAGTAAACGTGACGAAACTATTGAGGAAAAACACGCGCATATATTGTTTATCATGACTCTGGTTTTACGTGGCCTATCAACACACAGCAAAATCTCCAGTGTTAAATTAACACTAGAGAGTGTCTATATGGGTCCACACCTCTGAGTGTTAAATACAACACTGTTGAGTGTTAAATTAACACTTTTGACAGTGTTATATGTTTAAAAGTAACCTAGTCAGTTTTGAAGATTAACAATGGCTAACACTGAGCAGTGCTGATTTTCTAACACTGGAAAATAACTCAAAATGTTAGAAATATTCCAGTGTTAGAAAATCAGCACTGCTCAGTGTTAGCCATTGTTAATCTTCAAAACTGGCTAGGTTACTTTTAAACATATAACACTGTCAAAAGTGTTAATTTAACACTCAACAGTGTTGTATTTAACACTCAGAGGTGTGGACCCATATAGACACTCTCTAGTGTTAATTTAACACTGGAGATTTTGCTGTGCACAAATTAAAAACTGGTATATATCACCTTGTTGCTTTGTCATCTTAAAGTGGTCATGCGATTGGCTCACCACGACTACTTTATTCTTCTTCAGTCAAACAGCAGCACTCATGCATTGTTTTGCCCCCTCAGCTCCAGGTGTTGTGCCAAAAAGTGATCGTCGGGCAGAAAGTGATTGCCGCCCGCGGGAGTGCGCAGCTGCTTAAAGCTGTAGCGCCCGGATTACTTACAGCTACTTCCTGCAGCTGATATAAAATGCTGTAAGCTGAACACAGCTTCAACCGTCTGTTTGTTGAAAAATAGTAACGCGACCGCATTCTCTTGTTAGTAACAGTAACGGCGTTGTAACGATAGAAATAGTAATTAGTTAGATTACTCGTTACTGAGAAAAGTAACGCTGTTAGTAACGCTGTTACTTTTAATGCCGTTATTCCCATCACTGCTGATGGCAGTTTTAAGAATGCAGCTATGCACAGCTTCAATAAAATAAAAAGGCACATTCTGACTTGTCCATCATGTAGAAATCACCTTTGCATAATTTTAAAGTTACATATTATTATAAATTCAACATGGTCTCACAAAATTTGCAGATGTCTTAACTTCAGTTTTGGTAAGATACTCTGAACTGCATAAAAATGGGAAAATACATTTAGTACAAAGCACATCAGTGGCGTTCAGTAAGACAGTTTTACAGACAAGCAGAGATGGGAGGAGAAGGCTCATATTTCAACATCATTAAGAGGCAGCAATAGTTTCAGTGCAGTAGAAATATAGGAAAATATTACAAAATAGATATGAGTTGTTAATAACTTCTTAAGTACACAGACTACAACGTAGTCTGTGGAGGCAGCAAGCGCTGTTTGTATAGTCCTCATTAAGACTGGGTTGAATGCTAATGACGTGTTAATAATCTCCTACCTGTTTTGGTGATAAGTGGGCCAGAATAAAGCAGGGAGACCACCAGAGAACTGCAAAACAACTTCAGTGATCAAAAAATAAAGCATGAAAAGCACAGACAGCGGCTGCAGTGACACTTTTCACTGTCTTTGCTCTTCTTCACAGCTCACAGACCAACAACAACAACACCAGTTGTAGCACATACTTCATCTGACAGCAGAGCTCACTGCAGGCAGACGGACTGGCTCTGCAGTAGTGCAGACGTTGAACACGCTCGCTCTGTTCGAGCATAAATTCTGCAAGACTGTGATCATTGTGACTGTTAATTTATTTGGAAAGAGTAAATGTGAGGATTACTAATAGTGCCAAAGCTCCGGGTCTCGTAAAGCAACAATGCACCACATATTTCCAGCAGAAATACACATTCACGTGTGTGTAGCTCAGGTCAAAATACTGACTTGCAGAACATATTTCAGGCAGAAATATATGGTTAAATCCCTGCATGTCAACTATCCTTGGACAGGATGCTAAGCCCAAGTTGCTCTATGAATATGCATAATCGGTAGATAGAAAGAAGAAAGTGTTTGTGTGAATGAGGCATGTTGTATAAAGCGCCTTAAGGGCTTCGGGAGAGCAGAAAAGCTCTAAATAAGAATCAGTCCATGTGTCATTTACATACATATTGTTGTTGAGTGCTTTCTGCCTGCCTGTTTGTATTGCAGTAATTGCTGGATTTTGCAGGAAACACTTAATTAATGTATAAATTGAGATTTTGCATTTTATAACAGAACATTAGCAGTGCGGTAAGTAATTGTTTCATGCTTTGATTTCCAAAACATAAGTAATCAATTATAACACAATGGATCACTTAGATCACTTTCTGTCTTCTGTCTTGCCTGTTCG
This sequence comes from Perissodus microlepis, assembly GCF_051167445.1. Classification (NCBI taxonomy): domain Eukaryota; kingdom Metazoa; phylum Chordata; class Actinopteri; order Cichliformes; family Cichlidae; genus Perissodus; species Perissodus microlepis. The sequence continues at coordinate 1,702,601 of NC_140481.1, forward strand.
ATGAGCAAAATCTCCATTCTGTGTGCTGCAAGCAAATATCAGTATTTTATAGAAAGGCTAAACATTATGATACCATATACCATATCACTCTATTAGAGCACTTTGCTCTCGCTCTGCAGGCCTACTTGTTGTTCCTAGAGTATTTAAAAGTAGAATGGGAGGCAGAGCCTTCAGTTTTCAGGCCCCTCTTCTGTGGAACCAGCTTCCAGTTTGGATTCAGGAGACAGAAACTATCTCTACTTTCAAGATTAGGCTTCAAACTTTCCTTTTTGCTAAAGCATATAGTTAGGGCTGGACCAGGTGACCCTGAATCCTCCCTTAGTTATGCTGCAATAGGTGTAGGCTGCTGGGGGATTCCCATGATACACTGGGTGTTTCTTCTTCACTCACCTTTTTCACTTACAGTGTTTGTAGACCACTCTGCCTGTAATTATTAGTTGTTATTAATATCTGGCTCTCTTCTACAGCATGTCCTTGTTCTGTTTTGCTCCACTCACCCCAACTGGTTGCAGCAGATGGCCCCGCCCCTCCCTGAGCCTGGTTCTGCTGGAGGTTTCTTCCTGTTAAAAGGGAGTTTTTCCTTCCCACTGTCGCCAAAGTGCTGCTCATAGGGGGTCATATGATTGTTGGGTTTTTCTTTGTTTTCTTTGTATTATTGTAGGGGTTTTACTTTAAAATAATCGCCTTTAGGTAACTGTTGTTGTGATTTGGTGCTGTATAAATAAAATTGAATTGAACTGATTTGAATGAAATTGATTGGAACACCTGATGAGCAGTGTTGGGTAAGTTACTTTAAATTAGTAACTTAGTTACATTACTAGTTACTTCTATCAAAAGTAACTCAGTTACTTCAAGTTACTCGTTACTTTCAGAGTAACTAGTTACTAGGGAAAGTAACTTTGGTTTTACTCAGAATTCTCTTGTTAATGTGTTGCTTCCGTAACTGGATACCCAGCAAGACTGCCAGTCTTCTAGCTTGCTTACTTGCCACAAGTGCACTGTGCCACCTACCAATAGAAAGGAAAAAAATAATGTGCACACTTCCACGAGAGAAATCCCACACCTGGACCGTCGTTGACCGCCGCCATGATTCTAGCCTGCTTTTTACATCCAACACAAAAACTGCAGTCGTGGTGCTTTCGATTGTACTCAGAACTCGGAAATTCTGCCTTCTGAATAGGAAGATGTAGGTAACACCAGACTGCAGATGAGCTGCATACAGAGCTGGACTGGGACAAAAAAAAAAATCGTCCCGGGGAATTTGACTAGAGACCGGCCCACCATTATAGGAAAAATCATAAAGCCTTTGAATGAAAACAAACGCTGTTGTGACAGTGATGTACACTGTTCTGATGGTATATATGCATTAATCTATCAATCGTTTGTTGTAAGACTCAGATAATTATTTTTTTAAAAGCTAGACAATTTAAATGAGAATAAGAAAGAAAAGTATTTCCTTGTGCCCCCCTCTCCCTGTTAATGCCCTACCTGCCCCCCTGGCAACACATTGCTAGACCCGCCCCTGCACAGTTACCAGCTGTCAGCTAAGTAAAAAAAAGGATCCTGGTGTTATTTGTCTCTCAGAAACAGTTCATAACTTCCCTTCAACTCATCCATGTCACCTAAAAGGTAAACCTGTTTCTCCATCACCTGTTCAGCTCTGATGATTCAGTAAGGACATCTCCTGGTTTCATCTGCATGTTTCCCTCTCATCACATATCCAAACCGACATCATGACCAGCAGCTTTACAGCTGTGGCTCCAGCAAACATCAGCTGATAGTAGAAAGTAATATTAAATAAATTCTAACAACAGCTGATCAAACGTGCTGCTGTTGTTTAGCGCGACACCCGCTGGTTTCCTCTTTCTGGCGCAAAGTGGGCGATAAATAAACAAGAGAGAAAAGCTGATCAGCTGATCATTGATCAGTTTCATGATTGAAGTAGAAACAGGAGAGGGAGGGGAGAGAATGAGAGAAGAAGAGGCAGCTGTGCAGCGTAAACACAGAATAAATCCAGCTTTGTGTCTTTTTCATTGTAGCTGAAGTCCGGGACAAACTGTTCCTTTTCACCTCAATACGAAACCCGTAATATTTTCTCTGAATACGAGACGATTCTGTTTTTTACGGGACGATTGGCAACTCTAATAATTAACCTTATGAACAAAATAAAGTTCAACATCAGTAACATAGCACCACCCAGCTGTATAGAAACTCCGTCATGCTAGCTAGCACGCAGTACGAAAAAGTCAGCATAACGAAAATAAACTCCAACTAAACTTGATTTATATGTGACTCAGATACACTGCAGGTCATAACTTCTTACCTGAAGTTCAGTTCACCTGATACTCGGACCGGAGGCTGCTTCGGGTCTCTCCTCTTGCCTCCCTTTTCCTTCATCCACCTGCTGGCCTCCACCACTTGCTAATGTTATTGAATCTGTGGAAGCTCTGCGATAGCCACCACACGAAGTAACGAATAACGAGCCTATCTAAATCCCAGTAACAAGTAACGCGTTCCTGGTTTTGGCATAATAACTAGTTACCGTGCTCGTTACCACAATAATAACGTAGTTACTGTAATGCGTTACTTAATAACGCGTTAGTCCCAACACTGCTGATGAGTGAGTAAGTACTTTTGGCAATGTAGTGAATGTGATCTGGACCAAACCTTTTCTATCTTCATCCTCTTCGTAGCTTTCTTTATTTCCTGCTTTTAGTGATGTGTTTCCTGATTCACTACCATTACTCTCTCTAATATTCTTTATGCAGCAGCTCCTCAAAGTACTGCATCAGTCTTTCAGTTCAATTCAGTTCAGTTTTATTTATATAGCACCAAATCACAACAACAGCCGCCTCAAGGCGCTTTATATTGTAAGGTAGATCCTACAATACTACATACAGAGAAAAACCCAACAATCATATGAGCCCCTATGAGCAAGCACTTTGGCGACAGTGGGAAGGAAAAACTCCCTTTTAACAGGAAGAAACCTCCGGCAGAACCAGGCTCAGGGAGGGGCGGGGCCATCTGCTGTGATTGGTTGGGGGGAGAGAAGGAAGACAGTCTTCATTTGTTAACACATTTCACCAATCTCCTTACTCACACTAACCTGTTGCACATCTTTTCACAGCTCAGTTTTGCCGTCTTTCTCTCTGCTACTTGGTACAAATGCTTTTCTTCTTCTTTATTGTCCAGCCTCAGATATAACTCGCTTTGATCCTTTTGCTTTGCCAGCTCTCTCTTTGCGTTATGCATAGTTTCCCATAAAGTTTGCTGGTGTTTTCTTCGTCTCCCTGGCTATCAAATGTGTTCATTGCTAAACTCTTTGAATATTTTCCAGTGGATACACCAAACACCTTCTTGGCACTCTCCCTCACTACTGCAGCTGTATTTTCACAGTCACCTAGTAATTCGTCTCTACCACACAGTCTCAACTCCAGCTTTCACCATTTCATCGTTGCTCTGCCTTCACTTGCTTCCACATTTTGATTTCCAGAGTCATCCTACAATCTACAATCCTTTCTACATTTTATAATCTCCTGTCCTTTTCAGATTGCACCTTCTGCATAAGATATGGTCTACCTTCTTCTACTCTTATACCTCACTCTATGTTGCTTCTTCTTGAAGTAGGCTACATGGTCACCACGGCCGTTTCTGTCCTTTTGGCAAAATCCACCATCTGTCCTTCTGCATGCCTCTCCTTAATACATATATACTTGTCACCTCTGTTCACTCGACCTACATGTCCACTGAAGTCACCTCCAGTTACCAGCCTCTCCGCCCTGGAGACACTCTCCATCCTGACATCCAACCCGTGGGTCATGCACACCGACAGTCTGATCTTGTCTGACATTCACCTTCACGCCCTGTGGCTTCCATTGTCTCATCTTCTGAGACTGAAATTGTGTGGAGCATCACTAAAGTAAAACATTGCCCATATGCACACCCACTTTTGCGTATCCTGTTTGGGTATCCAGCATTGTGTTATACTTAACAGATGGTATGATAAGCCTCAGAATTATTCAGCATTCATCTTTTTATCTCTACTTGTGTTAAATTTTGATTCTATTTACAAGAGTAAGATAATGCTTGCACTATTATTTCATCATATTACTACTAAACAGATCAATCATACATTTTATGATTATGCACTAATCCAGTATAAAAGGTTTTACTCTTAGTCTTTCAGAAGCACTTTTATTCTGATGGTGCTGTTGGTAAAGTCAGGCTCTGGATATTCATTCTCCAATCTATCTTCATCCATCCAATGAATCCAATGAATGAATATCTTTCACTGGTAGAAAACTTATTTGGATTCAATTGTATAATTTTGATTATTGATTATATTTGATCATCTATCATGAATTCTACTTTTATGAAATTTCACCTGCCACATTTAAGATCATTTAAATGATGAACCTTTGACTATACTATATTTTTAGCTGATATGTTTAACTGACTCTCTCTTATCTCATTTCAGGCCACAACGCAGTATGATAACATCTGTTCACGCTTCCATATCTTCAGTGGGTAAATTGCGAAAGCCAGTCGCTACTATGCAATGTGTGTAAGCGACCAGTGGTGGTGCTGTGGCCCGAGGCGGGATGCTGCTGACAGTCGGTCAGCATGACTCTGCTGGACTTGTGGCTGTCGCGCTCCATCCCCATGTGCCTGCTCCTTCAGAGCCTTGTCCTAATGGCCTTGTGCTTTCCCTCGGCCAGCATGTGTCCAAAGGGCTGCATATGCCAACGCGATTCCCACCTCCATGGCTTCAATGTTACCTGCAGTCAGTCCCGCCTCAAAGAGATTCCTCCCAGTCTACCAGTTGACACTGTCTTGCTGAGGCTGGACCACAACCAGATCGGCAGCGTGCCCGATCTCGCCTTCCACGGACTTAGGTTTTTGAGGGAGCTAAACCTTTCTTACAATGCAGTGGAGACTTTAGGGGAAGGTGCCTTCACTGGCATAGAGGCAACTTTACAGGTGCTGGACCTTTCCCACAATCGCATCACTAGCGTACACAAGGATGCCTTTGCTCGACTGAAGGCCCGGATTATTGTGAACGATAACCCCTGGCATTGTGACTGCGCCCTTCAGCAGGCTATTGGAGGAATGGCCCATAACCATGAGGCTGCTGCCCGGGTTCTCTGCAGAAGCTCGGAGCTCCACGACCAGGAGGGACAGCCGTTCTTGGCGGTTGACATAGATCTCTGTAACTTGGCAAAAAGGACCACAGATTATGCTATGCTCGTAACCATGTTCGGTTGGTTTGCTATGGTCATTTCATATGTGGTGTATTATGTACGTCAGAACCAGGAGGACGCGCGACGCCATCTGGAGTACCTCAAGTCTCTCCCCAGTAAGCCGAAAAAAGCAGACGAGACTGATGACATAAGCACTGTTGTCTGACAGCAGTGGCCCCGTGACTGTGTTCAGCAGAAACCCGGTGAACACCAAAATGTTTATTTACATTTATAGCATTTACTATACCAAACTTTTATGTAATATGAGCATCAAAATGTATTTTGACTGTCTGTCTTTGATAGGGTTTGCTCATGACTAAGATGACAGGAGGAAGGCCGCACCAACATTTTGGTTTTTACAGTACAAAGAAAGTCTTGAAAAATTTGAATCTCAGGTTTAAATATTTAAATGGTAATGACTTTTGTAGAGGCAGTGGAACATCTGAAAAAAGCAAAATTATTTGTAAAACATGACACACTGTTTTTCCCATTTGTCTGTTTAATTTGCCGTCTATCTGTTGATTGGTCTATCTGTCTAGATTGCTGACAATCTTAAATTTTAGGTTTTTGTAGCTACAATACAACAAGGTCTTTTCAAATGTAGGGTTATAATTGGGATATTGCATTAAATGTAGCCAATAATGTGGCTTTTTAATTTTATTTACAAGTTTATTATGAAAAGCTTACTAACCATTTTTAAAACTACCCCCTTTGTGTAGAAAAAGTAATTGCACAAATAATACGTTTTTATGACATAAAAGTATCTTGTTATAACAAGCTATTTTATTATGGTTTTAGCGACGTGCTGCCATGATAAACTGCACAGGTCAGCCATTGAGGCATTACATTAAAAGCCTGTAAAGTCATATGTGGTACCATAACAACATAGCTAAAAACAAAAGCTAAAAAAGCTAAAAAATAGCTAATAAAAACAAGGCGTTTAAAAGCCAGAAAGTGCTATTAAAATACACCATATTGCTAAAATTACTGGTTCACTTTCACAAGCACATGAACTTGAGTGACATCTCATTTTTAATCCATAGAGTTTAATGTGATGTCGGCCCAAATGTTGCAGCTATAACAGCTTCAGCTCTTCTGGGAAGGCTTTCCATGAGGTTTAGGAGTGTGTTTATGGGAACTTTTGAAAGATTTTTCAAAAAGTGCTTTGGTTAGCTCATGCAGTGATGCAGGACGAGAGGGCCCAGCTCACAGTCTCTGTTCGATTTCATCCCAAAGGTGTTCTGTTGAGTTGAGGTCAGGATCCTGTGCAGACCAGTCAAGTTCTTCCACACCAAATGCTCTCATCCATGTTTTTAGGGAGCTTGCTTTGTGCATTGATGCACAGTCATGTTGGAAAATGTAGGGAACATCCCCAAACTGTTCCCACAAAGTGAGCAAGAATCTATCCTAAACATCTTGTTATGCAGAAACATTAAGAGTTCGTTTCACTGGGGCTAAGGGGCAGAGCCCAGCTCCTGAAAAACAATAGCACACCATAGTCCCCCCTCCACTAAACTTTACACTTGGCACAATGCAGTCAGACAAGCACCGTTCTCCTGGCAACCAGTTCAGTTCAGTTTTCCTTATATTGCACCAAACCACAATAACAGTTGCCGCAATGCGCTTTATATTGTAAGGTAAAGACCCTACAATAATAAAACCCACCAAACACTGACTTGTCCAACATATAGTCAGACACCATGCTTAATACCACTAAATCTGATGTTTTGCATTTGCAATGTGCTTGTTGATTTAGGCATTATCTGGTTGCAGATAATAATGGGAGGGTCCATTGGTTTGTTTGGTAAGCTATCATAGAAACGTCAAAGTCCAAAGTAAGATCATTTGGAATATGAATATGATCCATTTCTGCAAATATGTCCAAAGTCTTGAATTTACTTTTTTTTTCCAAATGTGTTTGTGTTGGATCGAATGTGTTCGTGTCAGTCTATACTATCACTGCAGCAATTAGATATTCCATGGTGTTTCTGTGTATTGCAACATTAAAAACTTCACTTCTTTTATCAAACATTTTAAATCACTAAACTAAACTAAGTCACTTCAGCTTAAAATGCACAAACTAAGCTCCTGTACAGGATGGAGCTATCTGCGGTATGTCCGTGTGTGTGTGTGTGTGTGTGTGTGTTTTCACAAATTGCAAATTTATTGATTAAAGAGTAAAACCGCTGAAAACTTCAAATATTTAAATAATCAATCTATAATCTGCTTCATCAAGGTCTGATTAGATTTGAGTGATCAAACATCCCAGCAAACGTCATTGGGTTCTTACACTGTTAAATCACGACTGACATTTTTCTTAGCTTGGAACCTTTTAAGTCAGTGGTTGTTTGAAGTAAAAGCATTTTCAGGGGCTTTGAAAGCTGCAGAGTGTGGTTGTATCCAGCCATTAATTAAACTTCCCAAAGTTGAAAATTGACCATCACATCCACATCACGCTATGCTTGGTAGAAACATATGTATGTTTGAATGTCTTCCTACAGAGGCTGTCTGAAAATGTGAAATGTGTGAAATTTAAATGTGTCCTGACATCATATTGCAACTTTTAAAGAGCTTTCTTGTTTTTTATACAATCTGGAGGACACAATCAGTGGGCTCTGAGTCTTGTTAAGAACGGGATTCATAATAATCTCTCTCAGTTTTGGAGTTGTTCATTATGAATTTATACACATATTTCTGATTTTAAACAAATGTTTCAAGACGTTTGATTCATATTTTAGCATATTACTGGTTAGAAGTAGATCTTAAAATATCAACATATTACTTCCAGCATGGTTGGCTGGAGTATTTGGTTTTGAATATGAACTCTTGCCTTCAGTGCTACCACAGTAGGAAACGTAATGTGCTTGGTAATGCAGTTTAATTGAAAACCCTTAATGTTGAGGGGTAGGATATGATGAGTAACACCAACATATGAGGGACTTTGGTCATGGACCCTGTAGAAGTTTCTTTTATTCATGGAAGTACTCAATCATGAGACAAAGTCTGAGTCATAGAGTCAGAAGTCAACCACATTAACAGCTTAGGATTTCTTCCAGTACATCCTGATGGAACAATCCCCTCATTTTATCCAGGAACTGTAAGGGACTCGGAAGGAATTTGTACCAAACTAAGATCTCTACACAAAAACAGACGTGGAAGGTCTACGTTTGCTTGCATTCAGCTTCAGTATAGAAAGCAGCTGGGTTAGCAGAAGGTTATCTGACTAGTGTAGTAACTGACTCCACTCTTCACTCCTATCCCAAGCCCTCTATAAATCATTATTTCTGTTTATTATTACTCTAATCGTGAACATAAACTCTGGCTTTGGCCTTTCTAGAGGATACAGGCCTTCAAGGCCTTCAAGTTTTTACATTTTCCACATTATAATCATGCCAAAGGTGCCATGAAGAGATCAGACAAGACTTCCAGGTTTCCCTTCAGAATATTACTGATAGTATGTTGATCACATGATGACAACTAGACTATCCATTGGCAAATTCCTGCTTCTTCTTTCCCTAGAAAGTCAAAAACATGCTACAACTACAGGTTGCTATATTGTACTGTGCATTTGTTCCTTCAGTTTGTGGCATCTTTGTTTATTGCTATTGTTATACCTAGCTGTTGTCAATCAGAGTAAATCTTTGTATGTCTGTACTGAGCAAAGGGAGGCACAATACTAAATGTCAGTTGCAGCTGAGTCTAATTGTTGGTGGTGTTACTTTCCTTCAGTCTCAGATTTATCTCTTCATTGCATTCCTTTGTAACAGGCCACACTGTTCTGATGATTCTGTTTTTGTTTTATAACTTTGTGCTAATTGAAACACATTAGCATTGAAGGTTAATGGAAACCAGATGGAAAACCAGTACTGATAAAAAAAGATACATATGGAAAAGTACAAGAAATTATATTCTCTCCACAAAACAATAATTTTCAGTTGTCCTGCAAACAAGTGATGTATTTTCTCTGAATCTGAATATTCAATTCATGTTGTACAGTAGCGGTTATAAAATTGACTAAGGGAATACGTCGTGAGAATATGTAGCTATTGAGTGCTAGGATCACATGTAAATAGCAATGTGGATGTTTTGTGAAATACCTGGATGTTTTGTGAAATACCTGAAAACCCTTTAATTTGTTGGTCTTGTCTTCAAAAGACAATATCCTACTCCACAAGATGGGATCAGGATCAGTCTGTGAAATACATGTACAATGTCATGAAGCAAAGTGTAGCCAAGGATTTGAGAGTTTTTCTAAGTGCCTGAATATTTCTCTTACAGTTCTTTTCTTTTTATGTCTTCTTTTTCCATCTCTTTGCTTGGACTTCCAGAGTTTAGGATTATTACTGTTTAGTGGATTTGTGCTAGCTAGAAAAAGCAGAATCAACCATACGATATATGAAATATAGTATACCATATTGCAGATCTTGCACAACAAGAGCAGTGTGTAATAGACTAACACACCATGTTAGCATTGACTTTCATAGTTGTGGCATGAAATACAGAAAATAAAATAAAGAAGGTATGTAATGGTTCATCGTATTTTCTTTTCGCAGCATTTGCCAGTGAGTGATGGATTACCTTTGGCTAAACAGATAACTCTTGTCTGTTAAGCCAACATTTCAGTTAGTAGGGTAGTAAACTGTAGGTGTACAATAATGATTATCATTATGTCAAAGAGACAGTTTTTCTCAAATGGTAATCTGCAGCAAATATATAACATTCTAAGAAAGATTTAGAGAGAATTTAGCATGTTTCAGTTAAAATAGCAGACCGTTCTCACTCTTGAGGCGTAATATACTGACGGTTTGTCACGTCCCAAGGTGTTCCATAGGAACGCGAAAGATGACTTTCAGTGTTCCTATGCTACGCGCCGGGTTATGGATGAAATCCAGTAGAACGACGGTTCCCTCACCCTAACCTCCTATTGTCATGAACCGCAGTTCATGCACACAAGCAGGATCCAAAAGCAGACTCAATACGCTTAATGCGAGCATGTGCAGATTTTATTGTTTTAACAAAAGGTGACCCGGAACAACCAAGGAAGCAAAATCGCAGAACTGAAGGAAACCGGGAAGACAAATTACACAGGGAAGCCGTAATCAGGACCGTGGGAGGCTGCAACAGAAAGGGGAGAAAATTACTAGTGAGCAGTTGGATTGAGGGACATTACTAAACAGGGCTATAGTAATTTGGCTTACGATCAGAGCCGGACCGTGGGGCTCAGAAGAGGGGGAGCGAGTCTGTGGGGAGCGAATCCGTGGAGGCAGGGATGAGGACAGATGGTGCACTTAGAGATCTGAGCAGGCAGGAGGACGGGCAGGTGGCAGACACAAACCCCGGATAGTAACCTGGGCACACGGAGGTAGAATTAACACAGTTCATAAAGCGTCTTGATGCATTCTCAATCATCCTGGAAAGTAAATCTCCAAAATGTCTGTGAAGGTTCTCAGTCATCCAGGTCATTGTAGTCAAAGGAGCTTGCAAAGAAAAGCGTCTGGACTTCTTTAAGTTGCTTGAAGACGTTTCACCTCTCATCCGAGAAGCTTCTTCAGTTCTAAGGTCAAATGGTGGAGAGTCCCAGATATAAACCTAGTGGGAGTTTCCCCCCACAGAGGGACAAAAGGACCCCCTGATGATCCTCTAATCGCCTGAGCCAAGGTGTGAAACTGGGTGTGGGTCCCAATCAGCCAGGGTTTCGTGTGAGCTCATTGTGAAACCTGGCCCCACCTCATCATGCGAATTCCTGAGGTCAGATGGCCCAGGATGTGAGTGGGCGTTAAGGCGTCTGGGGACGGAGCTCAAAACTGGATTATAGATGGCAGAGAGTTGGTGTCGTAATCACCGCCTCTGTTCAAAGATGGTCGCTCACAGTGGACATAGATGGCTTCTTTCACTCCTCTTTCAAACCATCTGTCCTCTCTGTCCAAAATGTGAACATTGGCATCCTCGAAAGAGTGACCTTTGACCTTTAGATGCAGATGGACTGCTGAGTCTTGTCCTGTGGAGGTGGCTCTTCTGTGTTGTGCCATGCGCTTGTGAAGTGGCTGTTTGGTCTCTCCAATGTAGAGGTCTGGGCATTCCTCGCTGCACTGTACAGCATACACCACATTGTTAAGTCTGTGTTTTGGCGTTTTGTCTTTCGGGTGAACCAGTTTTTGTCTGAGCGTGTTGCTGGGTCTGAAATGCACCGGGATGTCATGCTTGGAGAAAACTCTCCTGAGTTTCTCTGATACACCGGCTACATAGGGGATGACAATGTTGTTGCGTCTGTCCTTCTTATCCTCCCTCGCTGGTGTCTGGTCTTCTTTTCTGTGCCTCTTTGCTGACTTTATAAACGCCCAGTTAGGATAGCTAAACGTTTTGAGTGCTTCCTTTACATGTGTGTGTTCCTTCTTTTTCCCTTCAGGCTTAGAGGGAACATGTTCTGCCCGGTGGTGTAGGGTCCTGATTACTCCAAGTTTGTTCCAGAGGGTGATGGGAGTCAAAGAGGAGGTACTGGTCCGTGTGTGTGGGCTTCCGGTAAACTTCGATGTTGAGGTTGCCATTCTCGTCAATGTGCACGGCGCAGTCCAGGAAAGGCAAACAGTCGTCCTTTGTGTCTTCCCTGGTGAACTTGATGTTTTAATCCACAGCGTTAATGTGCGCAGTGAAGGATTCCACTTCTTGTGTCTTGATTTTGACCCAGGTGTTTTGTTTTTGACGCACATTCTGTGGAAGATTAGCAGCAATCTTCCACTCCAGCTTGTTTATCAACCATAAACCCAGACAAAGTTTTCATTTAATTTAATTTAAAAGTCGGATTCTTACCCTTGCTCAGCATAGTTAGAAAACTCAAAAACCTGTTTCATTTGTTTGAAGGGTCACAGTCTTTCCTCACTGTGTCCATCATGTCTTCCTGTTTCTCCTTACAATGCACACAGGTCTTCACCTACACTCATCCCGAGGCTCTATGAACTGGAAAGAGGGAGGGCAATACCTCAGGCAGATCATCAGACAGCACGAGTGCCAATTAAAGGCTCCACTTTAGCGTGAGGGGTTCACTTTAGAGTGGTTCATGGTCAAAGTAGCTATTCCTGTTATTTGAATCTACCTTCGTACTTCTACCCCTACATCTGATTTTGGAATCACAGTGTCTGTTCTCTATTCCTCACTCTGTTGTTGTTACTGCTGTCCCTCCTCCTGCAATTCTGCACAGCTAATGTTAGAAACAGCAGCCTCTTGTGACTGTGAGAGCTCGTTACTAGTTGACAGTGCAGCTCTTAACATGCCAGTTAATTCGACACATACATAAAAAGAACTATTTCTTAATATATCTCTCTTATCTTAGCTTTTCTATCTTTTTACTTTTGTTTGTTCAGTTTTATCCACTCCATCCACATAAAACTCTTCTGTAAGGTGTGTGAGTTTAAAGGAAAGCTAAGGGCAGGGGCCTGTTGCATTAGTAAATTTGATTGTGCAATCCAGTGTCAGTTCAATTACATTAAATTCAATTTTATTTATATAGCACCAAATCCTAACAGCAGTTGTCTCAAGGCGCTCAAATAGTCGGTAATGAAAATGGATGAATATGCTGCTCTCAGTGCTGGTAGGGACGGTGTGCAGAAGCCCTTTAAGCTCGCTTTCAGCCTGTCGAATTATATTGACAAAGAAAAACATAATAATATTATAATATTAATACCCGTCAGCCCACAAATGCATTGGCCCAGTGTGACAGATCACTGTACCAGGCCTGGGGGCTTTGGGATCTGCAGGTAGGGAGAGAGGTGGTTAAAGGCAGCAATCGCTAAGGGTTGATTACAGTTGTAGAACATCATGGTGTCTCTTGGAGGAGGAGAGTGGGCAGGCAGGGGGATCCCAGGTAAGTCCATGTTTCCAGTAAAAGTGTCAACAGGCGCAATGAGGCAGTGCTGCTTTTCACATTTAGCTCCAAAAATTGGCAACAGGTACATTTCTTTAGAAAAGCCTGTAGCTCTTACATCTCACAATGCTTTGCAGGGTATCATCGATGTGCAGTGTGCACAAACGGAGAGTAAAACTAATGTAAATTTTCCATGTTAATCACCAGGGCAGAACAGCGTCGACAGCATTTCACCTTTAGTATTTAACCATTTGATTTAATGACAAGTCATGTTTTCGGTGTCTTCAACAGCTTTTGTTTGTTTGTTCTGTTGTTCTGTTGTATTTAATGCACAGACCAGCGACTGCAGAATGCTGTAGATACCCCCACTCATTTATATTTTCAAAAAGTTTAAAACACCAGTCCAGCAAATCTCTGCTTTCGTGTAATTTTCAACAAAGAGAATCAGATTTGCAACAAAATGTAAATGGTTTTATTTATTTTGCCTGTGCTCCACGTCTCCACCAAATTCCAAAACTGTTCAAATTACTTTGCTGACAGACAAATGAACATGAGACATACTTTCACCAAGGCTTTACAATCATAATACTTTGTAATTCACAATTCAGGAAAATCTATAAGTATATTTATATTTTTATATATAGGTTGGTGATATTTCTATCCAGATGTGGTTTTCATCACCGAATTTTCCATGAATTCCTGAGACAAGAAAATCCTGAAAGCATTCATTAGGGACTGAACACTGCAGAACGCCCGTCGAAATTGCAAGACAAATATTAATAACTTCAAACTAAGAAAATAAACCATGAATACAGATGACGTAACCCAGAGATGTTTCCTTAAACAGGGATACAGCACAGAATTGATACAGAAGCACAACGAAGAGCAAAACAAGACAACATTTAAGAGAGCAAACAATTATCCATGGACAACTGAATCATAAGAGGCTAACTGCACGGGAGCAAACTTCGAGGATTTAGTGGGAATACTGTAAATACAGGTAGGCGATCACAGACGCAGAGTTGAGAGTAATGGTCAGCAGAAGAAAAGGTCACAACCTGGAAGGATGGTGGAGATTCTGAACATTTAGCTGAAAACAACAGAAGCAAAAGACAGTAAGTGCAATTATATCTGAAATAACATCTTAGTAATGCAGGCAACACAAGTGCAACAGGCCATTCAATATGTTTTACAAGCAGGTCTATATTTACAGATAACTTGGTGGCCACGACAAAAGAACTCATTGATGAATCCGTCAGCTTTAACAGAGGTGCTCAATTTGCTGACAAGATATTTGACTCCGTACGACTACAAACAAATCCTCATGTTTAATGTTTCCTGTATGGCCTCTGCAAATCCATAGCATCACCTATCTAAAGTCTAGATTCAGACACTCGTTTCTTATACAATGAGCGCAATGCCCCTCGTTACAGCGTCAGCAAGTCACAGTCAGTTTAAACCAGGGGTCGGCAACCTGCGGCTCTTTAGTCCTTATACTGCGGCTCCGCGTTTGGGAAAATAAATTAGAAGTATTTAGCTGAAGTGTATTTTATTTATGTTAGTTCTGTTTTTTAACTTGTAGTTCTAAATTGGAAGATTATTGTGATTTTGAAGTATAAAAATAAAATTATATTCTATTATTTTTTCATCGCTCAAAATAAGCGTCACTCGCGGAAGCCGGTGTACCCGCCGAAACGCCGTGCGAGACTTTCAACCCCAGGTAGGCCAGTTATGGAAAAACAAACACCGCTCACGCCTCACAGATGACAGCTTACAGTCCTGCGTAAAGATGAAAGTGACTTCGCTGTGCGCAGAGGTTCAGGAGCAGAAGTCCCATGTTAAACATATCACGGCAGACCCGACGATGTTTGCATGAACACGCTTTTCAGCATCTCTTTATTGACCACTTTTCACACACAGTTGCTGTACGCACACAGCCGGCTGTAGCCTTTCAGCTCACAGCCCGACACACAACAACACAACAGCACAGACGTTAAGGCGGCGAGGCGTGATTGCAGGTGCTGCTCAGGTGCGTCGCCTTCCCTGCAGCGGCGCTGCAGACCACGCCCCGCCACACACATTAACCAGGTAAAATACATATTTAGGCAGAATTTTGCAAATAACTATTTTTCATTTTTTAGCAGCATCGAGCTTTTTTTCCAATTATTTTTTAAAAGTCAGGTCAAGGCTCCAAAAGCCCAGAGGCGATATAAGGGTGGCGGCTCACAGCAGTTTTTGTTTGCTGGATCATTTTAGTTCAGCTTTCCTTTTGTTATATTTCTTTAAGAGTTCAAAATGTGTTAATTACATAAATAAAATGTAATTTTCTCTGTAGCACTTCATGGATTTCATAAGCAACACACCTTAGTTGTTCACACAAAGCATAAAGGTAAAAAACAATATACAGTGTTATCTTCATTTTAGATGTCAGAAAGTATTTGCGGCTCCCAGTGTTTTCTTTTGCGTGGAAACTGGCTCCAAATGGCTCTTTGGGTCTTAAAGTTTGCTGACCCCTGGTTTAAACCTTTAGTGTGTTTTCAGCATCATCTTTGAGGTCCCAAAACAAGCAAAATATCAGCCTTCAATAGTGTCTCAATTCGGTACCCACTGTTTGTCTATCAACAGTAAGAAGAGGCCACACAGAACATCAGTACCTTAAAGTTTACAGTGCACTTATTCTGGGTGGCAAAACACTATCAAACTCTTTAATGTTTAGTTGTTTATTTAGAAAAAAAGATTAAACACTCAATTAAAAACTTAATTTAACAAAAATTAAGATTTTTGTAATTTTCTAAAGCATTTTTTAAATTAAAGCAGTAAAATGGACAGCCTGATGCTCTGAAATCAATTTACTAATAATGCATATTTTATGGCACAATTCATTATTAAATCACAAAGTGGTTGATTTAAATGTGCAAGACTCTTGGTCATTCATGTGCTGTCACAACTTACATAGAGGTCATGTCATTAAGAGCATGGTCCAGTTCCTCACTGATGGCTTTGTACTTGAGCTTTTGTGCATAAAGTTCATCTGTGGGTATAAAGACAGACAAGAGACAAAAATGAAGAAAGAAAACAGACAGTTTAAACAAAGAGGCTGAAACTGATCTGCAGAAACATTCACAGAACTAAGCAGTTCTTTCTTAAATAGAAGAGTCCAGTTAATAAGAGTAGCATTGTTTCCTGTGTTAGTGCTGCTCACTGTCTTGGACTCTTCATCACAGCCGAACTTACTGGAGACATCCTCCCATACATGTGTATACATATATATATATATATATATTCATACATACATACATATATATATATATATATATATATATATATATATATATATATATATATATATATATATATATATATATATATATATATATATATATATATATATTCATACATACATACATATATATATATATATATATATATATATATATATATATATATATATATATAGATATATATATATATATATATATATATATATATAGAATATATAGAACGGCACAACTCCCGGCACGTCATTTTCAGATCACCGCGGACTTTTGCTACTCAGGTTAAACGTAAAATATAAGTCACTTAGACAACCTAAAAATGCTATTGTTGGGCTTTTTTCAGTGTTTTATTTGTTCGTGAGTAAATCGGTTTGGCTGAGATTAAAGTTATTAGATTAGATAAAATAAAACTTTATTAATTCCCCGGGTGGGTTCCTCCTTGGTTTTCACACAGCTGACTAAACGTCAAACAGAAAACTGATTAAACAGAAGTATGAGACGGTCGAGAATTTACGCCAGTGTCCTGTTATATTTTAGATAGCACGGAGCAGACGGCCGAGTTTATTAAACTCCACAGAGACAGCGGTGACGCTGATCTGAAGGCTAGACCGTCCAATTTCCACAGCCGTTTACTTCCGGCCTACCCGACCTTCTGAGGACCCGGCCCACGTAGACCGCGAAGGCCGGGTCCTCAGGAGGATGCAGCCCATGAATTTGGACACAACCATAGCATGTTCTGACTGAGAGATTTCTGAAAATATTAAAACGTACAGCTCTGCTATCACTTCCAACATAAATGAAGACAGGAAACTAAACAGCAGTGACGTTTGTAGGGTTACTGAAGTTGGGCTAGCTGGTATATAATGATGTGCCACGTGTCGCTAGTGACACAGCTATGTTAGCATAACAAACACAGTGAAGCTGCAGGATGGACGCTAACTTTTTTCCACTCGATAAAAGTTAACATGAGGGTTCCCGATGGTTAGGGACAAATGCAATCGCATGGCAGGATGCTGTAAACAGACCAAACTTCAGTCAGGAGAACAACTGAGATAATCCATCCACAATACGAGGTTAGTCATTAATATACTGCAACAACATGGGAATAGAGCAGCTGCAGAGAATTCAACATTAATGAATCAATGGTACAGAAGTGGAGGAAGCAAGAAGAATAAGTTGAGTAAAGTGTGACTTATTTGACTGTTTTGTTTCGCTTAGTGCGCCTTATAATCTGGTGCGCCTGATGGTCTGAAAAATACGGTAATTAAAGAGTGAATTTTGTTGAGAAATGAGTGTTTTACCTTCCAGATCATCAATTGTCTTCTCGAGCTTGGCCACAGATCTCTCAGCAAACTCAGCTCGCGTCTCGGCCTGTTAAAGCAACAACTTTTGATCAGACAAAGTTGAAGAAGTAACAGAAATGCAGCAGTATGTTGACCTCTCAAAGCATCAAAACATTTAGAGCCCAGCACTCATTTAAATGTAGAAAATATTTTAAATAGATAAATAAAATGATTAATAAATCCAGCATTTAGAATATCTACAGGTCATTTTTCTTTCTTGCTCACCTCCTTCAGTTTGTCAGTTAGGATCTTAATTTCTTCCTCATACTTGTCCTCCTTTTGCGAGTACTGTGTGGAAGGAGAAGATTAGTCAGAGGGTGAGGTCTGCAGGATGGTGAAGTGTCACAGCAGGGCAAGGAGATACTTGGTTTGAGTCTAAACCTCCCGAGTGTACTGTGTCAGCTTCTTTATTGTTATATGTAAAAAGTCACATTTTGAAAATATATGTTTACTTTCAGTGTCTCTGGCCTTTCCTTACCTTCTCAGCCCTGGCCTCCAGGGACTTTAGGTTATTGGTGACATTCTTCAGTTCATCCTCCAGCTCAGCACATTTACTTTTAGAGTTTTTAGAAGACAAAAACAGGTTGGTGCAGAAAACTCACAGTTTAAATGTTTGCCATGATATGTAAAAAAAAAACCTGTAAACACTTGAAGCAGTGCTCCTAGGAAATAATTGCTTCTGTCCTTCAAATAAAAACCAAACATGAGGCAGGTAACACGGTATATGTACTCACGCCTCAGCCAGCTCTGCCCTCTCCTCTGTACGCTCTAACTCTCCTTCTACAATCACCAGTTTACGAGCAACCTGAGTAGAAAGTGTGAGAGTTTAAGGTCCTGCACCGTGGATTTGCTATTTTTCAGTATTATTGTAATAACAACACAGAGGTAGATACAGTTACCAGCTCCTTTCAAATGTCTTTGGTTCCTAAAGAAAGTGCATCACTGCAGCGGACTGCAACAGACAAGAACAAAAACACTCGCCTCCTCGTATTTGCGGTCAGCCTCCTCAGCGATGTGTTTAGCTTCCTTCAGCTGAATCTCCTGGAGCTCCATCTTCTCTTCATCTTTCAGAGCTCTGTTCTCAATGACCTTCATGCCTCTGTGCAGACAAACCATCCTTACTTTACAAACACATACAAATACGCTGCTAAACATTTTTAACCCTCATGCTTCGTTCATTTCATGTAAAACAATTCTGTGTTCCCGATCAAAAGTGGCTGTTCCATTAGGACTCTTTATAGAAACTATAATAATAGATATATTATCACTATATGTTGTGTTAGATTTTTGTAATCAGCTCAGGTTCTTGTGAGCATTACAGCCTTTCTAAGTCTCATTAATCTGAAAAAACAACACTTCTGGATTAGTTTGACTATAAGAAATGATCAGATGAAACACAGTCTACTGTTTATCGCAGGCTACTTTGGATAAGTTACAACATTAAGAACATTTGTTTTTAAACCATTTCAAATCTTTTATAGTCACATAAAGCAACACCTGTTGTGGTCCTGGCCAAAAGTGAACGGGAATGTTTTATTTGTGTGACTAGGAAATTATCCCAAAACTGCACTTCTGACATATCTTTATGCCATGTTTAGACTGCTTGCTTGGCATATACTTTTTGAAAGGGCAGCGTCCCCTACCGGTGACCAGACACTGTGATGTTTGGACTTGGACATGAGTGATGAGTGGCTGCTATTCCACACACTCGTCACAAACCTCTAATCACTGCCAGTTTGTCTTGCTGATGATGACCCTGAATAGTATTGTGGCTGTCAAAGTGAATCGCCCATAACAACATGTAAATCATGTTTAATTACGGTCATGTTTAATTAATCAGGAACAATTCAAAGCAGGATTCGATGGTCATCATCATTCCTCTTTATCTGGATTATATTCGGTGCCATCTTCAGCTTCTGATCCATCCTCACTGTCAGTTTCCTGGCCTCTCTCCTCCTCACCAGTGTGGTGATCAAATATGTAATCAAGAGCCTCACTTAGGATACATGGACCTGTCATGGTGCTGCCACACAGTGACCTGTCACCATAGCTACACAGTGTTTTCTGTGGGGCAGATAGGATTTGATGCATAGAACAGTTCATTTTGAAAATCTGTCAGCTAAATAAAAGAACGTGGTATTAATAACCTCTGTTTAGATGCTTAGGTTGTAACTTGGCTACCTACTTCGCTGCTGCCTTACATATGACTGGGAGGAAGCTAATAATAGACTGTGCAATAATACACAATTAAAAAAATGAGTATAGCACCAACTCAATGAAACTTTCAGATATTGACCTGATCTGTTAAGTAGCAAAGGGGATTGTTTGAGCTGCTTTGGTCCTAATAAAACTAACAAGTGCACCAGAGAAGCAACAATGAAACACGTCCTAAACAGGAAAGGTTTAACAGGTGGAGGCCACTGACTTTTTCCCCTCCTCATCTTTTCTGAATGTTTTTTTTTGGTACTTTTTCGTTTTGCATTTGGCTGGTGTTGGTGTAAGTACCAGTAGCATGAGGCGATGCCTTGGCCTTACAGAGGTTACACAGATTGTCCAATTGTAAGGATCCCTGTTTTCTGTTGGACTCGTCAAGGTTGTTAGTTTGGTCGCTTTTTCTAAGTTTGTTATGTAGTTTCATTGCAGTCACGTGCATGTAGCTTTTCCTTTTCCTTCCTAGTTGAATCATTTGCATTTCTAGTTACTTGTTCCATTTCGTGTCCTCGTTGTCTTGGTCTCGTCTGTGTTCCCCCCAGCCCGTCATGTCCCTCGCGCTCTCTCTCCTTGTCTCATGTGCATTGTGTTCAGTTTTGTTTCCCCTCTAACGTTTGTCTAGTTTGCTCCAGCTGTGTTTCTATGCATCTCCACTTCTCTTATGTATACACTCTGTCAGTGTCTCTTATGTTCCAGTCATGGGTCTGATGACCTCCAAGTGTTCCTGGTTTCTAGTGTACCCCCAGTTTAGGTTTCCTGTTTAGTTCCTGGCGCCTGTTTTGTATAAAGTCTGATCAGCCAGTACAAAGATCTCGCTTGCTGTTTAAATTTCCATCTGCTTCCATGTCTGCACTAAGCTCAAATACTCAGTAGCTATTCAACATCTATGGAGTTTTTTACTGATATATTAAGATACATTTTCAGTTCCAGGTCTTTTTTGTGTGGTTCTAGCACAGCATGTTCATGAACCATCCAACAGGAAAAGTGTGGTCACTGACATTCAAGCTGTTCCTATAACGCTTGACTTGTGATACTCATCGCAGAAGAACAATAGAGGTCACAGCAGAGTCACCTCTCGCTCTCATCTGCAGCCTTCTCAGCTTCTTCCAGTTTCTGCAGAGCTGTTGCCAGCCTCTCCTGAGCGCGGTCCAGCTCCTCCTCTACGAGCTGGATACGTCTGTTGAGGGAAGCCACTTCTGCCTCTGCCTGAGAATGCAAGGAGCAGATTAATTAGAAAAACAGTCTGTTACATACGCTGCACATGTCTAACACAGTAAAAGCAGCATTTCCTGATAGAAGCGTATTGCATGTTATTCCAAAGAGATGGATAATATAATGTGGATTTGGACAAAGCTTTTCCAAAGAATCTCTTCAAATAACCTTTTTGGTTTTCAGTGAGTTAGGATGATGTACTCAGCCAGAAGCTTATCATGACACAGTGCATGTACTCTCTCTTTTTCCACATTTTGTCACATTACACCATTATTCCAAAACGGATTAAATTCATTTCCAAAATTCCACGTACGATGTTCCATAATGACAGCATGAAAAACCCTTTGCTTGAATTTTTTTTTAAACATACATTTACAAATATTAGATTTAACAGGTCTTAAATCAAGTCTTGGCTCTGGCTAGGTCACATAAGGATCATAAAGTGACTCCTTTGTTATCTGGACTGTGTGCTTAGGGTCTTTGTCCTGTTGAAAGATGACCTTCGAGGCCCAGAGCAGTTTGGAGCAGGTTGCTACCATCATGCTTCACTGTAGAGATGGCATTGGCCAGGTGATGAGCGGTGCCTGATTTCCTCCAGACATCACGCTTGGCATTCAGGCCAAAGAGCTAAGTGTTTGTTTCATCAGAGCAGGGAATTTTGTTTCTCATCGTGTGAGAGTGCTTCAGGTGCCTTTTGGAAAACTCCAACTTACTTTTACTGAGGAGTGGCTCTGGTCTGGCCTCTCTATGATACATACCTGATTGCTGGAATGGTTGGGGTGTTAGGGCGAAAACAGGGTGCCACTGTTGGCCGAAGACAAAGGAAGACTCAGCAGTGAAGGTGAGTTAGGAGGCATCGAGAAAGACAGAAATGCAGGAACGTGGAAAAGAGTAAGGAGTCCGTATGGACTATGGCTCATTAAGGGAGATATTATGAAGAGAAGGAAAACAGACATATTGTGTGTACAAGAGACCAGGTCGAAGTGATGAGGCCAGTAGCATTGGAGGTGGATTCAAACTGTTCTAGAGAGAGAACTCGATTATGGGTCATTTTGAAGGAAGTGTATATGAATAGTTCTGTTCAGGTGAAGAGTCTGTCAGACCGGAGCATTAGTTCGAAGCTGTACATCAAATAGGTGAATGTTAATGCGTGTGCTCCACAGTCAGAAAAGTTGAATATAGTGGTAATGAGTGGTAACTGGTGTCAACTTTAACAGACATGGGAACACGGGTGATGAGGAAGTGATTTCAGCAAAGGATGGAAATGAGTGGTCAATGCATGCTTCAAGAAGAGGAAGGAACACAGGGTGGCATGTTAAGGTGGAGGAAGGTGCACACAGGTGAAATACATCTTATGCACAACTGGCAATCTAGTGGACATATGTAACCTGGTCTGCACGGCACAGTGGAAGGAAATCGCATGCCAAATATCAAACCATATTCGGTTTCAGGCAATAATAGGTGATAGAAGCCTCTCCACACACCTTAATGAATCCAGTCCCTGCATACAAACATGTCCTAGGACTTCGTTTAATGTGGTCAGACAGAACCAGACCAGGAGCCCCATAGACTCACACAACCCTGGATTTATCCCAAATGTAACGGATACTTGATTTAAGAAATGGAAAGATATGGGTTTGGTTAAATATTTTGATTTACTTAAAGGGACCAATTAAAAAGGTTTTGAAGATTTGAAAGAAAAAGGACTGACAAATAAAGACTTCTGTAGATTTTTACAAATTAAACATAAGATTGAAAGTATATTTAACAGAAAGATCTTGAAGGAGCTGTGTCGGTGTTCTGAATGTTTTCCTAATGGCATAAAAATCTATTTCAGGAATTAGACCCATTTCTAAAATATACCAAGGTTTACAAGCATTGAAAGGGCAAAATAAAACAGCTAGAATAACTCTTTAACCAATTAAAGAGCAGGTATAAGTGAAAAGATACAGATTCCCCCGTTCACAAGATGGCAAGTACACAAACAGTGTCTCTGCTGAATGCACAGATCTCACAGATTCCACAGCTGCCAGTTTCATCGTGCAACAACAAAATTTACTGAACCAGCAGCACACGAAGACCAGAATTACGATTCACATTTGAACAACATTAGCAGGAATTCTGTCTTTTCTGTCTTGCTACCAAAAAATCCACCTCGATAAAACCACATTTCCTGCAGAGCTCAAGGGCTTGAAGGCAGTTTCCATCATGAATTGCTATTTTCTGCCTAACTGACTTGTTCACGCACAGATACATTATGCACTGGAGTACTGTTGTGTACAGTATTGTGTACTTTTGAGTTCTTTTGGTTTTGCAAAAATGCCGACTGCCAAGAAAACCTCATTTCTGCTTTTTGATACCTAAGAAATTTCAGCTGTAACAGATGGCGCCAGATTGCAAAATGCTTAGCTATGTCTGTCAAGAGTGGGACCCAGGCAGAGGTGGGACCCAGTTACAGGACTCAAACACGAAGAGGGTAAACTGGAAGAGGCAGCTTTATCTCTGTACACACAAAAACTAAACATTGAAAACTGGGAACGAGTAGTGAGGAGAACATGGAGCATTGAGAAACACAGCCAGTGGACAACACACCAGTGAGCAGAGGGAGACTGAGGCCTTAAATACACACAGGATA
The DNA here is from genome assembly GCF_051167445.1 of Perissodus microlepis. Lineage (NCBI taxonomy): Eukaryota > Metazoa > Chordata > Actinopteri > Cichliformes > Cichlidae > Perissodus > Perissodus microlepis. The sequence goes on from NC_140481.1 coordinate 1,726,375, forward strand.
ATGAGAGGATGGGAAACAGGAGGGAACGCAGCAGGAAATAATCAGACTAACAGGAAGGGAGGAAGCAAAACTGAACACACTGAACACAGGATGAGAGACTGCCAAAATAAATCAGGAAACATACTAAGACGCAGACTAAGATATACAAACACTGGGACAGGGGATGAGACAGACTGAGAAGATGGAGAGGGCGACAGACATGACAGGCTGGGGAGAACACAGACGAGACCAAGACAACCAGGACACGAAAGGGAACAAACAATTCAGAACTGGAAATACAAATGATTAAACTGGGAAGAACAAGGAAGCTAAACAACACCAAATGAGAACCTAGAAACACAGAAACACTGAGTCATGATGTTTTCTCAGTGATCTGTGAGTGGGTCCCTCTTTCTGCTGGTTTTATGACACAACAATCTGACCACAATGGGCTCAACAGACACTGATTTGCACCAGGATGCAATCACCATCCAATGACAACAGTGGGGAGAACATGAGTGAGTTCTTTGTGGCCTCACTTCAAATCAGGACATTCTGCTCCAAAAGATAGTTGAATGCAGCAAATTCATGGTGAAAGTGCAGGCAGTGGTAGTTCCCATATCCAGGAAACATCTACAGCAGCGGTCCCCAACCTTTTTTGCGCCGGGTTTATGCCCGACAATATTTTCACGGACCGACCTCTAAGGTGTCGCGGATAAATACAACAAAATAAAACTAGTACCGGTACCGAAAAAAGAAGATTTATTCATAACACACGTGAAAAGACCCAGGAAAACCGAGTTAACGATAAAAACGATAACAAAATAACGCTGAAAACCGATAAAAACCCTGAAAACTATACATTTCACACCTGAGCCTCAACTCTCGCGGCCCGGTACCAAACGACTCACGGACCGGTACCGGCCCGGGGGTTGGGGACCGCTGATCTACAGTGTCTACTTTTTAGGTTTTTCCAACTTCTATCGCTGGTTTATCGGGAACAATAGCAAAGTCTGACTTTTCTTAAGACACCTTTCTAGTGGAATGTCTCAGCCTGGGAAACCTTCGACCATCTTGAGCATCTGCTCGCCTCTGCGCCTATTCTTGCTCAACACACTCTAGTTCATTGAGGAGGTTGACACGTTGGATTCTGGGGTAGATGCAGTGTTATCCCAGAGGGCTGCATAAAATGCACCCCTTGGCTTTCTTTGCTCATCTGCTGTCACCCACAAAGCACAATTACAACATGGGGAGGTGAGAACTGCTGGTGGTGAAGCTGGCGCTGGAAGAATGGAGGCACTTGAAGAGGAAGCTGAACATCCCTTTGTTGTTTGGATGACCACAAGAACCAGCAAAATGATCAAACTCACTCCAAGCCAGGTGGTCTTTTTCTGGTTGCCCAGTTTAACTATACAAACTTCTACCTCCCAGACTCGTGGAGCACCAACGCAGAGGCTCTCTCCCCCCAAAGAGAGTGAACCAATCCTCCCAGCCTCCCTCGTCGTTGGATCTATCACCTGGAAGATCGAGTCTCTGGTCGGTGCCGCGCAGCAAAACGAGATAGATCCTCAGGTTGAGCGTAATAATATCTGTGATTCATACAGAATGGCAGCCATGGCTTGTGCTGATGAGGTCATGGTGATAATTATGAATCAAGAGAATATAGAAAGATTAAATTACTATAAGAAAAGGTCCTCTGCTGAACCACGATGAAGGTGGAACCTTTGAACATTTATTGTTAGACTGCTACAGAGCAGCAGGTTTTATCATTGACAGCAAACTAAAATCTTTAAATTATGGTTTATTTGAAGGACTACTGATGGATAGCAAAAGAGATTTATTTTGGTAAATCGTGTCCATAATCAACACTCTGGAAAATGAGAGCTAAAGAATTATTAATAGTGATATTGTCTTAAAAGACATTAGTACTATCCTTTGGACAGATAAATTCCCTTTTTCCTGGAATATTTTAAATATTTGTATAAATATATCTATGTTTTTGTACGATTCTCATCCGATGTAACTGCCATATCTTTTGAAGAAAGGGTTTTTGAAAATGGCTTTGATTGTTTGATTTCAAATCCAGTGTGGTGCTGTATAGAGGCAAAATTACAAAAAGTGTGCCACTGTCCAAAAACATATGGACTGTACCTAAGAGCTAAATTAGTGGACTGAGTTTCTGTAATTAATGGCTCGACTGGTTCGACTGGCTCGGCTGGTTCGACTGGCTCGACTGGCTCGACTGGATTTAATGGGGTCAGCCATTAAACAAAAGGACTCCGCCGCCTCACCGCTTGTGTGCACCAATGACTTTCTGATCATAACATTGGACATCTGTCCAAAAGAGGTTTTGAACACTGATTTGTATGGATAACATAAAACAAATAAACAAAGAAAAATATGGAGAAATAGAAATAACTATCGCTTCTCTCAGAGGAAATCTTTCCTCTTCTGTCTCTGTTTATATTTAGTCAGTTTCTGTGTTATTTATGGGTTTTTGGTTAATTCCTCTTCCTCCCTTTGAACATTACTTTCCTCATGTCTGACCTTCTACTCTTGTCTTGTCTTTCCTTGTGTATGATTATCTGCCCCCCCCCCGCTCTTTTCTGTAGTTTAATCCGTGTCTGACTTTCCTCAGTGGTGTATCATTTCTAACCACCCCTCAGTGTGTGTATAAAAAGTCATTTTGTCATATCATCTGTTTGTTTTCCATTTGTTCCCCTCTCCTTTCAGCCTCTTATGGCCTGCGTTTGTATTTCACTTCAGCGATGTCTGACAGAGAGCCTGTCCTGTGAATCTGACGCTAGTTTAAATTCTCAAAGTCAGTGTGTGAAAGAGAACCATTTGGATGGACACCTTTGAGAACTAAACATTGTAGCACGAGCTGAAGTATGAAAGTAAAACGGGTGGAGAAAGGTGAGTGCAATAGCCCACTGGTTTATGATAGTCTAGTTCTTATTGTGCTGTGAGAGCCACAGTGAATGAGCCTAAATTAGGCTACATCCATTAAATAAAGGCCATCAGTTACTGTGATCTGGGAGGCATGGGTACCTAAAATGGACTTGAACAATTGTTAATCTCACTGCCAAGGTTGGGTGGTTGACATCAGAGTTAAAAAGGGCTCTGAATCCCCCAACAGCTGTGAGACGTAAGCATGATGAGAATGGAATGCAAGGCTGAAACAGGAACTCAAACTGGCTTGGTTTACACTGACCATCAGTTCATGCTGTGTGAGACACAATGCCACCGCTGAGCGAGCGCTGTATCATGTATTACAGTTTCTTGGCCTTCCCAGTCATAAAATAGGGGAAAAAATCTCCCAAAGAGTCACATCCACGTCCTGCTAATCTGTTTGCTTTGTGGAAGAGACATATTTCTTTTGTATTTTCAGAATGTAAAGGTTGGTCAGTAATCAATAATGTGGTATTATGAAATGCACCAAACACACCACTGTGAATTAGTTTTACTCACATCAGCAGCTTTCTTATCAGCAACTTCAAGCTTCTCCTGAGCATCCTTTAAGGCCTCGGAGTATTTATCAAGCTCATCTTCTGTTGCTTTCAGCTTCTTTTGCATTTGTATAAGCTCGTCTTCATGCTGATAGCGTGGGACAAGAAACACAGGGTTAGATTTTAATGTACATTTTTGGACAGACTTTCCTCAGCAGCAGACTCAGGTCCTTGTTTGACTACCATCCACCAAAACCACAGATAAAACATAACTGGGTCTCTGGAAAGTCTCAAAAAGTCATCTTTCCTATTTTCATTCATCATTCTCATTGGTACAAGATGCTAAACTACACCACATACTAAGCTCATATAAACCACCAGACTGATGAGTCCGCTTCATGTGATTTGCAGCTGTGTGACCTACCTGCTTGCTTCTGTCTTCAGCTGCTTTTCTGTCCGTTTCAGCCTGTTCTGCCTGATCCAGCGCATTTTCCTTGTCCAACTTCAGCATAAGCATTTTCTTCTTGATGGCCTCCATTTTTGTTGATGTGTAATAGCGTTTTCCTGAAAAGATCAATACTAATTGGTGCAGAACCTGAGACTGGCAAACTGGAAGAGAGACCAACTCTAACAAAGCAGCAGACTATTTATATGACAGACAAGGAGACACTCCCCCAAAATCACACACAACTGTACTCTGCAGATTAGCTGGAAAGTGAACCTCCACACAAGCACCTCAGAATATCTTTGATCTGCTCTTATCATGTAGCTGTGAAGAAGGAAGGAAAAAACAGAAATGAAATGTGTTTTCAGGACCACTTTTGTCATGACTGTTGTCTGTCCTTCCATGCACATACATGGACAGTGTTGGTCAAGTTACTTGAAAAAAGTAATCAGTAACTAATTACTGATTACTTCCCCAAAAAAGTAATCCCGTTACTTTACTGATTACTTATTTTCAAAAGTAATTAATTACTCAGTTACTTACTTACTTAGTTACTTTTTAAAAACACGATTTACAACCTGAATAGGTGATAAAGTGATAGATCTTTCAGCCCAATTCTACTTTTTCTGCATAATCCATCATACAAAATGTAATCAAATGGAAAAGTCTCTTTTTAAAACTTGTTTTATTAGTTTTAATCTTTTAACTTTATGCATCAGGCAAAAATTTAATTATATGCAACATTCTCTGACTGGAAGAAATTTGTTTAACATTTAAACTTATTTTCTGCACATTCCAGCACATAAAATAATTTTTTTTGTGTTTACACTCAGTCTTTCAAATAGATGCAAGTAAAACACAGCAGAAAATAAATAAAGTCACAGACTAGCAGTCCTTTTGCTCTATTTTCACCTGTAAAGCAGGAGTAGGGTAGGCGGAGGTTTGCCCTGGTGCAGGTGTGCCGCAGCGGTCAGTGGAAGAATCCGCTTCTCCGTTTCTTGGTGCTCGCTCGGAAGTTTAGGGGTTTTTTTCGCTGTAAAAAGAAGTTTTCTTCCCACGCACAACGAACACTAATGTTTTTGTCACTTTTTATGGAATCAAACTCAAAGTAAGGTCAGTACTTCCACGCTTTAAACGCTGCACGCTTATACTCTCTCCCGCACTCGATATATGATCCATTGTTGATCTGCACACAGCTATTGTCACGAACGTCGCACTCGCTTACGTCACTGTCATGAGACATTCTCACAAAAAAATCACGGTTTTAGTAACGCAGTAACGCAGCGTTCCTACGGGAAAGTAACGGTAATCTAATTACCGTTTTTGCAATAGTAATCCCTTACTTTACTCATTACTTGAAAAAAGTAATCGGATTACAGTAACGCATTACATGTAGATGGGCAGTAACGCGTTACATGTAACGCGTTACTGCCCATCTCTGTACATGGAAAGCATAGAGGGAGAAAGAGTAGTACCAAGACACCGTCATGAAACACAGCAAAGCATCACTGACAACAGAAATGTTCATGAAATGACACGAACAGCTTGAAATGGTAGAACTGGGGTTGAGATTGTTTTGCAAAGCAGCAGACACAGGAAACAGCTGCTGTATACAGGCTGAAGTATCCTTAATCGTGTAAGACCTGAAACAGCTGAAGACGTGGGGTCCTTCAGGTCAGAAGACACAATGACACTAAGAACAACATGACCACTCCTTTCCATATCTCACTCCCACAGCTCACCACTTTACATCCCCCATCATCCCAGTGCATGCTGTTTACTGTTCACCAAAATAAAAGGATGGCCAGGATATTACTATGGTGTGTTGTTATAGCCCCGAGCTGGCCTGTTCATGGCTAACATGGAGCTAGTTTTGAGCTTATTCATTTCTTTTTGTATTTTTTCCTTCAAAGTGTTGAAACATTAAAATTTCCAAAAGAGGAAATGAAAAACAAAACTAACTTTTTCCTACCAAAAACCTTTCCAGGTGGAGCTCCGGGAGGAAAAATCAAGACTCTCTTTCATTTCGATGTGAGTCGTGCTAATAGACTGAATATCCTTAAGGGATATGTAAAAACTGCAAGTCGAAATTATATTTAGATGAGAAATTTTAATTAGTCATGTTGAATATATGAAGTCCTTATATGCAAAGTCAACAACCACGCTATTGCCATTCTTCAGTGCATCACTGACTATAGTAAGTGATGCTGAGTGTCCCTCCGTTACCCTTCACAGAGCCTACAGGCTCCTTTGCCTTCTATGACTCTCCTCCTCCAGCTCCAGAATCGCTGTCTCACCAGCTGAGCTGACCAATCAGTATGTCTGGCGAAGATGTGACGAGCACACTGCCGTGCATCAACCCCCGGAAAGCAAAAGCAAAAGGCCCAAACAGTATTCCAAAAAGGGTTCAGAGCTTATGAACTCACACAAGTCTGCACAGATATTTTTAACATCTCACTCTTTCAGACAGTGCCAGTGTGTCTGAAGAGAGTGAGAGCGCATCAAGAGTGCAGCAGCAATGTCATGAAATGCATTAAGGGGCTAGTTATGACCCACTACATACACTAACATGGACTGATGTGCCATAAAAATAGTCACTGTGCACTGGATGCAGAGTGGTCAGTATTGACGATCTGCTCTCACAAAGATGGCCAGCTCCTGTGTCAGGCTGCTCCTCCTAGGCTTTAACTCTACCTTTAATACTATTAGCAAACTATTGTTGCTGATAACTGCAACTGCAACCTCTGCAACTGGGTCCTGGACCTTTTTGACACACCACTAAATCACACCAACAGTCACATTAATGAATGACTGTGCAACAATACGAAGAAAACTCAAACGATCAGACGACCCCCTATGAAAAAACACTGACAGTGGAAAGAAAAAACTCCTTTTTCACAAGAAGTAACACTTGGAGGCCGTCTGCCACGACCAGCAGGAAATTAGGACAAAAGCATAGTGTGGCAGAGATCCAGAGATAAATAATAACTAACGACTAAGTGCAGAGTGGTGTATAAACAAATACAGAGTGCCTCCCATTATAATAATGGATTGGATTTATATAGCGCTTTTCAAGGCACCCAAAGCGCTTTACAACACCACTATTCATTCACTCTCGCATTCACACACCGGTGGAGGCAGCTACAGTTGTAGCCACAGCTGCCCTGGGGCAGACTGACAGAAGCGAGGCTGCCATATCGCGCCATCGGCCCCTCTGGCCAACAACAGTAGGGTAAAGTGTCTTGCCCAAGGACACAACAACCAGGACAGAGAGCCCGGGGATCGAACTGGCGACCTTCCGGTTACAGATACGCTTCCCAACCCCCTGAGCCACGGTCGCCTAATTATAAAGTGCTCTGGTATTGTACTATGGTACTATAAGACTGATTCTTCCAGACTTTGCATGTGAGGACAAGGACTTTAAATTTGATTCTGGATTTAGGAAGGAACCACATTTTGGATCAACTGAAGGCTTTTCAGGCAGATCTTAGGACATTTTGATAACTGAACTGAACTACAGTCGTCCAGCCTGGAAGTAATAAATGCATGAACTAGTTTTTCAGCCTGAGACAGCACGTTTCTGATTTTAGAGATATTGAACAAATGCAGTCCTACATATTTATCTAATATTCACACTGAAAGACAAAGGAAGCGAAACTAAACGTAAGACACAGAGAGAAGAATTTGGCATAATAACTAAGACTGAGCGAGCACACGAACACCGAGGGAAGAATCTATCAGGAATATACCGACTACAGTACTTTTCATGTACATTGTGACACAGAAGATGAAAGCTGAGGGTGACAGTTAGCAACACATTCAAAAGATCTCTGATTTCTGCAGTGAGACTTGGAACCTTCTATACAAAATGTAAACTGTGCAAATTCACCTTTTCACTTTAAATATTTCTTGACACCAAGAATTCATGTCATGAATCTGCTTAGAGAAACAGCAAACATCTGTGTGAGAATGTGGAACACTTGAATGGATAAATCTGTCTAAATCCAAAGAAGTATGAGCACTGAATGCTGCAGCTATCTGAAGAGCTAAAACTGCTAAGCTTTTCAGCAAGCCCATCCTCAACATCATAAGAGGAAAGAGTTGGTTTAATGCTTTCAACACTGTACCTTTGTTAAATGACAGATAATCTGCAATGGCCTCTATAGTGCTCATTTGAAAGTTAACTGCTGCTCCTGCTGCTACATCTTTGTTTCTCTTCAAAACTTAAATGTTAAATCTGGTTGGTTGCAGAATAATATTTGGTATTTTTATTTTACAAAACTAATTACGAAAATATTTTTCATATGTTTAGTCTAACAAACTTTTCTTTTCTTTCTCTGAAGTAGTTATATGTGAAGTAATATTTATTGTTCACATTAAATAAATTTGTGGATACATTGTGCAATCTATTTTTATCATTTTTGCTATTTTACCAGTTACCAGTAATATGTAATATTAATATGGTAAATACAGCATCTGGGAAATGACCATAATCATAGCTTTTAAAAGTTTAATACCTGAAGATGAACTCATAAAAATCATATATACTGTTTTTTTTTTTCGTCCCACACGCCATCAAACCGTTTAACTCCTCTCTGGAGGGGAGAGGGAGGGGAGACAGGAGGACAAAGGAGGGGGAACAACTAAGCTGTAGTGCCTCTTCACTGTGCAATGCTTTTGTTAATATCCAACAGTGCAATAGACTCACAATACTTGAAATGTGCAATTCCCTTGTATTCTTATTCCTATTTATTCTATTTGTCCCTTTTGTATACTCTGTATTTATATGTGTGTATATATGGTATATTTCTGCTCACATTCTGTAACTTCTGTCGGTGCTGTGCTACTGGAAACCAAATTACCCGGAGGAACCCACCCGAGGGATTAATAAAGTTTATCTAATCTAATCTAATATCTGTTAATTAATGATCAATCCCACATAAAATTACTGAAACTTTATTTCTTTTACTGTACATTTTGTATTTTTTTAATGTTGTTATTATATTTTTATTGTTTTATTGAGAAACAATTGATGATTTCTATTAAAAACACTACATGAATAAATTTTACTTACATTTGTAATTTCCTAACTAAACACAGTATCAATTAAATTTAAAATCCCTTAAAATTTAAATAGTATTTCAAGCTTTTTTATTTTTTTTTAATGAAATGTCCCTGTGATCAGATGGTTGGTTGTTTGCTAGAACAAATGCAATCCAAACTGACACTGTTGAAGGACTGCCTGCCCTGCGACAGTATTTCATGACCTGCCTTTGCTGCCTATAAATGGATCTCCCCTGGGATGAGTAGGGTAGATAGCCAGGGAGTTGAATGTGTCACTTATTCCCCCCTAAGCCCCAGTTAGTTATTAATAAACATCTTTTGGCTGACATTGTCTGAAGGATTAGAGTAAGAGACCGAGTCTGCAGCAAGGCAGACAATTCCCACATTATGTCATATCTATAAACTCTGGGAACATCGGTTCAGTTAAAAATGTTGTATCATGCCAGATCACAACAATAGTCCCCTCTTTGTATTGTAGAGAGGGTGTCTGTCTCCTGAATCCAAACTGGAAACTGGTTCCACAGAAGAGTTGTCTGCCTCCCAGTCTACTTTGTAATGGATAAGCCTGCAGTCTGAGAGGAAAGTTCTCTGTTGGAATATCATACTTGTACTGTATATGAGAAGAAGAATTTGAAATTCAATTCTAGATATAATACAGAACAAGTAAAGAGTAACTAATATGCAAAATAATACAATCCCAAATCGGAAAAAATTGAGACACTTTGTAAAATGGAGATAAAACGTCAGGGCACGGGCATATTTATCACTGCAGAGCACCCACATCTAGGAACTGTGAAGACCAGTTGCCAGTTCCCGAACACATTTGGAAAAATTGTTTGCAGCCCATGTTTCAGCAAAACCTGTGGTGGATGTTCTGGAGACTTATCCTGTTTGCCCCTAACGAAATATTGGAATTGGGTCATTTAATCTGCTGATCTCAATCAGACAGGTATGGAGTTTACAAACAGCGTTCACATCTTGAACTTCCATGTGCAGTTAAGGCTGCTTCTTTGTCCACTGCAGTTCATTTTTGTATGACGGGCACAAACCAGGAACAAACCAGGAACACTCATCGTGGAGCTTTCAAACTGGTCAAACTGATTTCAGAGAAAACTCACCAATGATTGGCTCAAAGACAAGTTAGCAGATTCAAGTTAGCCGTTTGTAATGACTCACCATTTTGAAATGTTTGGAAAAAAAGAAAAAGGAGTAGAATTTTCCAACTTGATCTGGGTGGGTGAAGGGGGTCTAGGAGGGGGTCTAGGAGGGGAACTGGAAAGGGGCAAAAGAACAACAATAGACAGCACAAAGTTCCAAAGACAAAAAGGCTGTCAGGGTCCTGGGTCTGTTTGATCCAGGGTCCCTGAGCAGTTATGGACTTTTATCATGTGTGTTTTTGGTGTGCTGTCCCTCGTTCTCCCTGCTTGCAGGTATAAGCGTGTTTATGTGTGTGTGGATGCCGGTGTTTCTGAGAGCACCTGTTTACAGGCACCTTCGGGCCAGGTGGGTGTGGCCCTGCCAGGTGGTTGGCCACACCTGAAGACCACCACGCAGCTGATCAAGCCTCGTCGGAGGAGATACTTAAGAGTGTGTGGTGCCCTCTCCGACGCTGGATCATTGCGTGACTTAGTCTCTCGGCCAGTCAGTACGGTTAGTCTGCCGCATTGTGTGTGTCTTACAGCTGCCTGTTTGTTATCTCCCCAGGAGAAGCGTGGAGACGAGAGGGCATGACGAATGACTTCTGAAGTCTTAATTCAGCTCAAGATGCTGTAGATTCCCGTCAGTAACACTTTCGGTCCGCTAGTAAAACGTAGTTCTATTAATCTGCGCTTGAACCGGAACCGGATGTAAGTTCCAAAAAACTGAATTTTGGAACTGAAATTGAATTGTAGAACTGAAACTGAATGGTGAGAAGTGAAACTGAAATTATTCGAGAGCTGAATTTTTAAAGGATAAAATGCAGTTTCAAAGCAAATCAATTCATTTTCAAAATACAAAATTCAATTTCAATTTAGTGATGATCATTTTCAAACCATAAATTCAATTTCAAATTAGACTAATTCAAATTCAGTTTTCAAAAGCATTTATTCAAGTTACAATTCAGATTCAATCTGAGCAATTCAAATTCAAATGCATCTATCGATCACCTGGATCACCTGTTGAGAAAGAAAAAAGAAAACAAGCAGAAGAGAACAAGAGTAATAGAATAAACAACATCACAATGATATATGGGAATATGACAGTAAATACTAAATATTAAACATTATTGTGCAGCACGTAAGATCGACAGCGCACAGTGTGCTTTGAGGTAGGAGCCAAAAAGGGTGTAGTTTGTGGGTGTGATCACCCGTGTGTACACCTGTGAGCATGGACGCGCTTGTTTTTTTAAAAGGTTCCTTCATGTAATGATCTGCTAGAGGGTGTGGGGAGCCACTGCCCCGTCCTCCAGGGCATGAAGCAGGTATGGAGGAGATCAAAACTCCAGACATCGAGAGGCCCCCAGAACACAAGAGACCAAGGAAGACCAACAGAGGGGCAGCCGCGCCACTGTCCCAGAAAGAGCTGAGGAGAGTCCCAGATGAGGGCTCACTCAGCAGCCGCAGAGCAGAAGCCAGGGGGGGTTGCAGTGACGCGCCCTTGAGCTCCGCCAGCAGCCAGCTGTGCCAGAGTGACCGAGCCCCAGGCCGAGAGGCCGAGGGCACCCCACCTCCGAAGTGGCCCGAGCGAGCCCCAGGCTCCAGGCCCCGATAAGCGGCCGCCAAGGAGTGAGCCGGTGTGTACCTGGACGCCCACCCCCAGACACAAAGAACCACCAACGCACCGATGTCTGAGGGAGTCTGCCACTGGCAGGGGGAGTGGTGGGGGGAGATAGGCCTCCATACCTTAGAGGGCCTGAGATGTCCCCAGAGAGGTGGCGTCTGATACCCAACCTGACATATAGACACAGACATACAGGCACACACAGATACAAACATCCATTCCCACCCTCATGCTCTCATATGCACTTACTCCACACTCAACCAACGTAGAGACAAACATAAAGAGACGCTGTACACACGATCACGCTCCCCAAGCGTACTCTACGAACCGGGTCTAGGTACCCTTGCCCCTGGAGGGGGGAACTGCACCCAGACCCAGGTGGTGTAACCCTTTTCCCTGCGGTGGGGAGAAGCAGACCGCCCCGACTCCGCAGCAGCAGGGAGGCCCCACACTCCAGACCCCAGTTGGACGGCCAACTCCTCCTTCTAGCCCCCCCGCTCCAGCAGGTCGCAGAGAACGGGGGTGAGAGAAGACTCCAAACCTCCCTCCACCCGCTCATTGTAGTGTTGATGCATGTGTGTTCTAAGGTGCATTTAAAACCCAGGAGGGCATGGAGCTACCTGCCAGAGAGCAGCAGGTAAGTGCATAGCCCCTCCTGATAGCCCTCAATGTCTACGAGTATTTAAAATTGAGAGGTGGGCAACGATGCCAGGGGTGAGGTGTACACCCTGATGGTCTTTTGGAATCCGTGTAGCGTGCCCACCCCCAAGATCCTATATGTATGTGTAATGAGAGTGTGAGTAATGTGAATGTCTAAGTTGTGGGATAAAATTGAGGCACAGGCAGCCAGAAGGGGACAGAGGGGGGGGATGCCTCCTCTGCACCCTGGTGACACACCCCTACTCCAAGGCCCTGCATGTGTGGGTGGTTGTGGTGGAGCGGGAAGAGGGAGGCAGCTGGAGATGGGGAGGGAAGGAAGGGAGGGGCAAGTGACCCCTCCCTGGGGCCAGCTCCCCCGCTGACCCCAGTAGGCACCCCCATACTCCGCGACCCGCCAGGGAAAGGGGGCCCAGGCCCATCCAGACCGGGGCCCAGTGCAGCAGCGCCGCCCGGCCCCACAGAGCCCGGGACAGTCCACCCAACCCCACCACAGAGAAAACTGCACCCACCCCACCATCCACTCATCTTCCAGACTACACAAGACAATAGACGCCCAGGCTGAGATCTTCCTCCACCTCTCCTGTATCTCCCCCTCCTGCAGAGAGAGTTCCCGAAGAGAGGAAAGCTCCTGCAAGATGTGACAACCTCCCTCACCAGTTGAAGAGTCCCCCAGGTGGCTCGACGCACCGGCGGCACCCTGCGCCAGGGCCGGGCCCCCATGCACCCACCCGCCCACAACCCCGGCAACACACCAACCAGGACCCAAGCCCCCGAGGCCCGGCCAGGGCCCCAGCCCAGAGACGGAGCGCCCCCAGAACCCCACGCCCATCCCGGACCGACCCAGGGGCAGCCAGGCTACCAGGTCAGTAACCCACGTCCGTCAGCACAGACCCTCCCCTAGCCCCGCTGCACGCAGCCACGAGGAAACCGTCACCTGAGAGCCAACAGAGCCCCTAATTGGACATGACCGCTACCCCGGGTTGAGCCCCCCAAGAAAGATGCCTCCGGGGAACCCCCCGACGCCCTAAGCCTGTCCCTACCCCCACACCAATCACAACAGTGAAGGCGGGACCAAACTATGACCCCCCACCCCCACTAGGTGATGGAGCTGATCAAAGGAGCCCAGAGCAATTGATCTGATGTGGTGGCAGAGGCTGTATCAAGACTAATGTAATCTAATAGATAATTTCTATATTGGTTAGAATTAAGATTATTTTTATTTTTCCAGTTCATGAGGACTGTTTTCTTGGCTATGCATAGGGCAGTGAAAACCATATGGGCTATATTCTTTTCTGAAGTGACATAATCTAAGCTGCCCAACAAACACACTAAAGGGGAAGTTGGAATGTTACATTTCAGACACTTTGATAAGTCTTCACATATCTCGCGCCAAAACTTCTGAACTGGTGGACAGAACCAAAGAGCGTGGATATAATTGTCCGGTCAAATTCAGTTTCTGATGGCACAGATTTCTGCCCATATGTTCATTTCACTAACATTATATGAACGTTCAAGAAATGGAGAAACAATCACGTAACCAGACCACAGTCCACAGAAGCCACGGAATATTTAGTCTCTTCTTCAGGACCAGGAAACTCAGTCAATTTATTTGCAGATTCATAAATTGGAATCTCTGCCATCAATTCCTCTTTACTCACAGAAGCAGGGGCACCACCAAGCAGGTCCAGGGGGCACTGGCCACCCCCCAAAATTTGCTGCCCCTGCACAGAAGACGAGACATCAGGAGACACCAACAGAGAAACAGTCTGCGGATGGGCTGGGCATCAGGACATACGAGCAGCAGGTCAAGACTAAAGCAACTTGGAACTAAGAATAAGACCAAAGCCACTAAAAATACATGAAGCAACTGTAAACATTACACACACCGACAATCAACAGGCTTGAAAGTCTAAAAAACTGAAACTGCTGGGCACACTGACCCAGAAACATGATAGAGATACAATAAGACACAATAAAATAAAATAAATGATAATAAATCAATAAAATTCTCAACAGGAAGCCCATTTAAACAAAATGCTTGATAACATACAGTGGTGTGGAAAAGAGTTTGCCATCTTCCTGATTTCCTGTTTTTAATGTTTCATCAAACAAATTTAAATATTAGAAAAAAATAACACAAGTAAACACAAAATGCAGTTTATAAATGAAGGTGTTTAATATCAAGGCTAAAAAATTCAAACCCATATGGTCCTGTGTGAAACAGTGATTTTATAACATAAATTAACAGTGGTGAATGACATCTTTGGAAACTTGAGTTCAGTTTCTCTAGACACACACAGGCCTGGTGACTTAAATAGGACCTGCCTGACAAAGCAGAGTAGACCAAAAGGCTCTCAAAATCATATCATATCACGATCCTGCGACTCATCCAGAGGTCACAAAAAAACAGAACAATATCCGAAGAACTGCTTGCCTCACTTCTCTCAGTTATGGGCAGCGTTCATGACTCCAACATAAAAACAAGAGACTGGACAAAAATGACCTGCATGGCAAAGTTCCAAGACAAAAACCACTGTTGAACAAAAGGAACATTAAGGCTCGTCTCAGTGTTGCCAGAAAACATCTTGATGATCCCCACGACTTTTGGGAAAATACTCTATGGACTGATGAGACAGAAGCTGAACCTTTTGGAAGGTGTGTGTCCCATTCATCTGCAGTAAAAGTAACACAACATTTCAGAACAGGAACATCATACCACAGTAAAATATGGTGGTGGCCCGGGGTTGTTGTACTGACTGAGGACCTGGAAGACTCACTGTGGTAAATGGAAGCATGAACGAGACTGTCTGGCCATCTGTTCATGACGTCAAGCTGAAGTTGGGTTCTGCAGCAGGACAATGATCCAAAACCATGGAGTGTGTTACATCCCAAAGACGTCTACGGGGTGAGGGGAGTAACATAAAACTAGAAAGAGAAATCAAGCTAGCCAAAAACATAAGCCTAATGAAAAAACAGGCGAACAAACCAAGGCTTCCAGAAACATCTGACATTCTGACAACCACAAAAATGGCCAAAGACCCTGAAGCGATATTTCAGTCAGCTTAAATAAGCCTTGGAGAACATCTGTTGGCTGCGGGACTCAGACTTCAGCTTGCACTGGAACGTTCACGGCCGAATGTGAAACGGTGGGAATGACAATCGACACCTCCAAATCCGAGGCCATGGTCCTCAGCCTGAAAAGGGTGGAGTGCCCACTCCGAGTCAGGGACGAGTTCCTGCCCCAAGTAGAAGAGTTTAAGTATCTCGGGATCTTGTTCACAAGTGATGGGAGAAGGGAGCGGGAGATCAATAGCCGGACTGGTGCAGTGATGCGGACACTGTACCAGTCTGTTGTGGTGAAGAGAGAGCTGAGTGTAGCCAGTAACAGAAAATAAGACCCTCAGAACCAGGCCACGCAGAACTCCTGGACTCTTGGAAGTTCAGCCACCCGGGAGGGGCTCAGAGTAGAGCCGCTGCTCCTCCACATCGAAAGGAGCCAGTTGAGGTGGTTCAGGCATCTGACAAGGATGCCTCCTGGGCGCCTCCTGGGTGAGGTGTTCCGGGCATGTCCCACCGGGAGGAGGCCCCGGGGCAGACCCAGGACACGCTGGAGAGATTATATCTTTCGGCTGGCGTGGGAACGCCTTGGTGTTCCCCCGGATAAGCTGAAAGAGGTGGGCGGGGAGACGGAGCTCAAAATCCTGACCTGAATCTGATTGAAATGCTGGGATTTTGTATGAAGCTGAGTTACATAAGCTGGAACTTGACAGTCACCAAGGTCATGATCTTGAGAGCATGAAAATGACAGCTGGACGTCTTAAGGGTCCTGCTGCAGCTACATTTGTTTTATTCTAATAACACTCCTCCTCCTCCTCCATCAGGGGTCACCACAGCAGATCATCTCCTTCCATCTCACCCCATCTCCAGTATCCTCCTCTGTCACACAAATCTTTTACAGATTGTTCTTCACTACATCCACAAATCCTCTTTGTGTTTTTTTTTTTTACCTCCTACCACATTCAGGGTCTTTTGTCCAATATACCCACAGTCCTTCCTCCTTATGTCCAAACCATCTTAACCTCGCCTCTCTAACTTAACCACATGTTTTGAGACAGAATAAATCAATATGTTGATCAATTCTAAAATCTTTTCAAAACAGATGATCATAAAGAGAGTCTCCTAATGTTTAATAATTCATATTTAATAGTTTTGCTCTTTGGTGCTGCTTTATCTCAGGTGGTCTAAGAGCAGACAAAGGCTCTATGGGGTGTTTTGGGGCTATGGGGGGAGGAGGGAGCTGCAGAGAGCCAAGTAAGTCTACAACTTTTAATTCCTGGTCTTTAATTAGTGTTGATTTAATAAATTAATCCTTATTTCTATAAATAACAGCTGCACCATCTAAAGTGGAATGACGAAAACTCTCCTAATAAGACCAGATCAGTTATCTATAATCCCCACATTGGTTTTTGGGCACCACATAGACAGCTAGAGGTTGAAGGATGACATGTAGCTATGTAATCAGTGGTCAGATTGGGAGTCTGATCAAATTTGATTGGAGTCAACTCCTCTACAGAGAGCTTACCAGAGTTGCTCATTTGAGAAAATTGATCTGAAACAAAAAAAACAAAGGTGTATCCTCCGATGGCCAGGGCCCTGAAAGTAGGAGGAGCACATGGTGGAACCTATAGCAAATTATAGGGGAACTTGTCCCCGCTTACCTTTCAGTGTAAATATGAGCATACAGTATGTATATGAGGTGTTGCTCTGATAGTTTAACTGGGTCTGTCTAACCTGCTTGGCCCTGTGGCTTTCCCACACCAGATGTATGCACAGAGGTCACACATACAAACATCTTGAGAGGGAATCCTTATGCACTGAGAACAACGCATTGAACATGCTGAGCTGACATTATTTTTACTTTCCTGGGGTTGTATTAACAAATGGTTTCCTGGTGGTGGCTACAGATCTGGACCCCTGCACTACTTTGTGGCTGCTATTTCTGCAGTTCATGGAAACCAATCTCAGAAAAGAGAAATCATATAATAAAGAAAATAATTGACACCAGAATATATTTCAGGTTATATATTTTATGTAGTAATACAAATAGCACAATTGGAAAAGGGTGTGCAAAAGTAATTACAGTCCTTGTTTTTGGCTTACATTGCATTCAACCTTATATTGTAACAGGCAAACACTCTGTGCAATGAATCCACACTTCGATGCTACTATCTCATACATTCTCATACATACAGTATCATTGTTTTCAGTTGCTTTTGACCATTGTTTACAGTCAAAATGTTGCAAATCCTGTCTTTTTAATCGATAGATGTGCTAAATTATATCTCAGCTGACACAATGAATTAGTTATAACTAATTCAAATCAGTTTACATCCAGATTCACTGCATATTTGCAGTTTTATGCAAGTCAGATCAAATACGGTTGATTTTTCTGGCAAAGACATGACAGTAGTATATCTCATGCAGCAGTCACATAAATTACCATTTAAAAAGTCACTATTGTTTCTACAATGTCTAAACTTTAATTATGCATCTGGACCAAATAAAGACTTGTAAAGGTGGTCAAAAACTGTTACTGACATCTGTAGGTAAAAAGAAAAGAAGAAAAAATATGTTCTCCTCAGATGCACACATGCTGAGAAAAAAGCTGTTCCTTTAACTCCATATCATATAGTGTGACACCTGGATCATGAAAAGGCTTCCACTGTCTTGGCTACCACAGTTAGTCAGATGGTGGTGTTGATGATGGCACTGATCCTGTCTTAAGTCTGCAAAGCATGATTTGAATAAGCTGGCTTTTTTTGGAACACCTGTTGGACACAGAAGATGTGAGAACTGAACACTTTTACCTACCAGGATATAGTCTGCACCCCCGTGAGGGGAAGAATAGATTCCACAAAAACAAAGTGCAAATGTCATGTAATCAGTCACTGCAGTAACATTTAAGAAAGCCTGGCTTCAACATAGGGGGAACTACCCAAAGCCCTTAATTATCATAAATGTCTTCAAGAAACAGAAGCTGAGGGACGTAAAGTTGTCCTCATAATCTCATGACCTGAACATCATCTTTGGAGAGATTTTAAACATGCTGTGCATGCAAAGATCATCGAAAACATCTCAGAACATGAACAGTGGCTGAAAATTCCTAAATCCAAAATGAAAACACTCAGAAAACATTTAGGTCAGCGGTCTCCAACCTTTTTTGTGCCACGGGCCGGTTTATGTCCGACAATATTTTCACGGCCTTTAAGGCGTTGCGGATAAATACAACAAAATAAAACCAGTATCGGTACCAAAAAAAGAAGATTTATTCATAACACAGGAAAAGATCCAGGAAAACCGAGTTAAGGATAAAAACGATTTAAAAAAATAACAATAAAAACGCTGAAAACCATAAATTGCACACCCAAGCCTCAACCCTCGCAGCCCGGTACCAAACGACTCACGGACCGGTCCGTGGCCCGGGGGTTGGGGAGCGCTGATTTAGAGTTGTGATACCTGCTAGAAAAAGTTCAACACTGATGTAGTTACTTAGTAGTTAATATGTGAGACAAGTACTTTTTGCATACAACTGTGTCGTCATCAAAGTACTACAACAATTAGGCACATGGGTTAGTAATTAATGAAAGAACAATACTGCAGATAATACAGAGCAACAGAAGATAGACTGACACACAGAACATGAAAAACCAGAACATGTATGTGCTGCATCCTCCCCTTGCTGTTGGCCACAGTAGGGATCAAACTGTAGGCCGAAGTATCACGTCAAGAATTTCAACACAACATTCGAACAAACAGTGCAGTGCATCTACAATCGAAGCCCATCATTTGCCAGCACCTAATGCATGAACTTTAAAACTTTAATATATCAACAGCTTATTGATGGAAAAAGCAGGTGAAATGATGCAGTCGCTGTCAGACCGTTTGATGGTTAGTATTGATTTTGTAAAATGTTTAAGTTATAGTTGTTTTTTTTAATTTTATTTTATATTTTGTGTTTTTTCCAAGTCCAAGACCTTTGGGTAAAGTGTTGATAAATTTCATTAAGACATTAAGACATTAGTAGTTGTAATACTTGTAAGTTTATCATGCAACGTGTGATTAAATGTTAAACTCACTGCCACGTCAACACAAACTACTCAAAAACAAAGCAGATCAAAAATATCAAGACTTCAGATGAGCAAATATATTCATACAGTCATTAGCAGAATGAAAACATGCCAAGGATCAGATCTCCTCTGGAATATCGTGAAGATCTGAAAAAAAGAGAACAAATATAAATTCAGACCTCTAACATCAGTTTAACAGTGCAGTATTTTAGTCTCAAGTATCCAAACATAATGTGGGGACGAACAAATCAAATTAAAGCTCATGTGTTGTGTTTGAGGAATGAGGGATGAGGATACAAAGGCAGTCAATAAACTCGTCGGTGGCTGGACTTCTGGAGTCACCCAAGTTCTTTAAAGCTCTGGATGTTGTGGAGCTGTTCGGATTTATACAGCTTTGCAACATTGCATGGAAATTGTGGGGAGTACCTCTGGACTGGCAAGTTGGCTGGGGGTTGTTGTATAAAAAGCTGAGTGTAAACATGTAACCCATCTCTGGGAAATCAAAAAGTAAATGGTTTGGGAAACGGTGTAGCTATGTCTTTATATCCTAATCAGACAACCAAGTACAGTAAAAGGTCTTAAGTGTAGTATTTGCATTCGGATGCTGAGGAGAAGGGCTTAGACTAAAATGGAAGAAATCAAACGGGAACATTAGGAGTACCAAACCAAATCAGCAGTTTGGTACATTTTTTAGTTACATTTAGTTACATCTACAAATGACGATAAAGTTATTTTGTCAGAAAGTGTTTTTTAACATTTCTGTCCTGATGCTCAGTTATACAGGTAAGTAAATCCCAAAAGCTTGACTCTGTTCATCTGGACGTTTTCAGTGGGAGAAACGTTTCGTCACTCATCCAGGTGACTTCTTCAGGCTCAGCTGACTGCAGGTCAGTAACTTGACCATTAGTATGCAAATTGTCATGACCAGTGATCAACAACCACTGATCAGTGGCCATGAGTACCATTCACAGAGAGCTGGGGAATGGCTGCAATCACAGAAGAGCCACCTCGTCAGGCCAGGACTCTGCAGTCTATGCACACCTACAGGCCAGTGGACTCTTTCAGTGATGAGGATGTAACATCCTGGACAGGGAGGAACGCTGGTTTGAGGGCGGAGTCAAGGAGGCCATTTACGTGAAAAGGGAAAGACCATCTCTGAATGGAGGAGGGGCCTAAGGCTACATCTGTCACCATCTTACAATGCTGTGATTGCAGCCATTCCCCAACTCTCTGTGAATGGGACTCATGGACATTGATCAATGGTTGTTGATCAGTGGTCACGACCTCCCAGCCCATTGTTCCTTCAGTGCTGCTGGTTTCAGTCATTATGCAAATGTCCTGTTTAAAGGTTTGAAACCTGCAGTCAGCTGAGACTGAAGACGTCACCTGATGAGTGACGAAACGTTTCTCCCACTGAAAACGTCCTGATGAACAGAATCAAACATTCTAGTTTTCTTTAGTAAGGAAGGAAAAGTTATTACTATTTTTTACACAATAACAAAATTATTTTCAGAAAAAACAACTGAGGGTTATTTTTCAATTAACACTCAATATAATTTGGGCTGTCACTTGAGAAACCGCTGTGCCAAAAACAAAAGAAATGGTAAATGGACAAGAACTACATATAAATGATAGATATAAATACATAGACAGTAGTCGGTCACATCGTGTCTGTCTGTTACCTAACCTTTGGAGCTTTCAGATGCAGTCCCATCGTCATCATCATCTGACGTCACATATACCTCTAGGTCAATGACTTGCTGCAGGCTTGACTGGTGAACAGAATCTTGGTTGGCTTGCATGTTATAAACTCCAGAAATCTCTGTTTCTGACTGCATTGACAAAGGCTTAGACATCTAGGAAAGAGCAAAGAAACACGAGTAATGGGTACAGAGAACACAGCTGATTTATAACAACCAACGGATTTATTTTACTGAGGTTGTTTCTTCGGGCTTTTCTGCCTCTTTGTCAAATGCTTAACTTCCAAAGATCAACCTATCTGCTCCGCATTCGGTTATCAACCTAGCTCAGTCATCACCCGATCATTGCATCAGCCAGAGGTAGTGTGTCTGTTCTGTTCATGTTACCAGTCAGTTTGTTTTCACAGCTATCCTCTTTGTCTGTTCTGATCGAGCATATGTGATGGTCTGCACTCCCATGGATGGCCTGCATCTCCTGATAGCGTTGTTCCAACTTTCTGTAAATAAACCTGTGTCGACCTTTTCCCTGTGTCCTCTGTGTGTGGGTTCATGATTCTGGCCTCCATGGAGTTAAAATTTGTTTAAAATCTGTGTCTTGGCGCCCCTTGTTGCACCTATTATACTATTTCAGTATAAGTAATTGAACTTACCTGAGAGGCCTGTTCTCCATACCGCTGTGAAGCAGGTGCAACCCCACTGGTGGCTTTCATATGTCGGACCTGCCTCTCTAGCTCAGCCCGGGCCCTCTCGCTGTCTTTGAACCGATTTTCTGCATCCCTCAGTCTCAGCAGCTCTTCCTGCAGCAGGCTGTGTTGTCTCTGCAGAAGCGCCAGTTCTCCTATGGTTGACAATACAGTGGCTTCCCGATGTCCTCCATCTCGCAACAGAGGGCGCCATACTTCACTTGGAGACATGGTGCCCTGCTGCTGCAGTAACAGCTCCAAGATCGAGTCTTGCTTAATAACAGCACCCTGTCATATTACAAGGAGAATCCAGTGTCAGATATTTTTGGTTTGTGACAGAGTCAAATATGAAGTGTGCCTGTTATGTTTTAGAAAGATTCCACAGTTGTGTTATTTTGTAAAGATGGATTCGCTTCTTTGTTTCTGGTAGATTTGACTTTTATTTACAAATATTTCAAACCAGTCGACCAAATAAGCACCAAAAGACTGCTGCTGATCAGCTTTAGTTTAGCTTTTACTGTGAAAAAAATTAAAACATGTATAAATAAAGAAATATTAAGCACTAAATTTACAGAAAGACATAAGAGAGAGAAATAGAAAAGTGATTAATTGCACATAAAAAAGTGGCAGGAGTGAGCAGCAGTACAAGTTTGAGCAGCACAAGATTAAAGTGTGAAGTGTGATTATTAAGTGTGAGCTCATGCGTCTCATGTCTGCATGTCTTATGATGTCAGGCTCGTGTTGTCATGGCTACGTCTCTCAGTGTTTCCTGTTTTATTTTGTAGAGTCAGGAGTCTCCATGTTCAGTGTGTTTTGGTTTACTTCCCCTGTGGTGTCATTATGTTCAGCTGTTTCCTCACGTGTTCCCGTGATCACCTCCTGTGTGCGTTCAGTCTGTGTCAGGTTGTCTGTTTGGTTCCACGTCATGTCACAGAGATCTTACTGCTCAGGTTCATGTTGGGTTTATTTCACAGTTCTATGGTCCCATGAACCTGTTCAGTTCCATGTCTCTCGCCACAGTTTCCATAGTTATTTAGTTTTCCCAGTTTAGGTTTCAGTTAGTTGTGGCTATGTTTTTGTATTCATGCTTACCAGCCATAATAAACGTCTCGCTGTTTGTTTAAACCTTAGTCCCGTTTTCTTCTCTGTCTGAGATGGGCTCCTCCATCACTCTACACACAGTCAGCTCCCACTGACCGTGACAACACCTGCACCGCTACAACTATCTGCTGGGACTGAACGACGCTGCATTCGTTCTGAAGACAGTCTGCAAGCTGGTAAACTGTTGCCCAAGGAAGAAACTTAAGAGGCTGGATCCTGTCTCACTGTCCTTTGTTCTTTTCACTTTTTTTATAGCAATAACTGGATGAGACACTTCTGAGAGTAATGTTTTTGGTAAATGGACTGATTCTTATAGAGCGCTGTATACAACACACCCACTCATACAAGCACTTCTAAACACAAGTGCAAACTAATCTCCACACACCCTGATGTGAATGTTACCAAGCAGGTACTGTGTTAGGAGACCTGAGTTGATGGATGCATCGGAGGGCAACTTGGGGTTAGTATCTTGCCCAAGGATATTTGGCATGCAGGGGAAGCCTTCCAATCAGTAGCTGATCTGCTCTACCACCTGAGCCACAGCTGAATGTGAATGTTACCAAGCAGGTACTGTGTTAGGAGACCTGGGTCGTTGACGCAGAGTTTTGAGGGGTTTTTTTACTATTGTACTTTGATTCTGCCATTATTTATTGTTTCTAGTCTTTTGGTTTCTTTCTTAATGTTCTGGTTTCTGTCTGTGTTTCTTGCTCTGTCTCCCCTGTCTGCTGCGTCGCCTTGAGAAGTCCATGTCTCTGTGTTATGTTTCCTGTTTTACTTTGAAAGTCCGTGTCTCATGTTAATGTATCTGGTTTTGCTTCCCTTGTCTCGTCAGCCCTGATTTGTCCCAGCTGTGTTTCCCTCCTGTCTCTCATTCCCTGACTGCTCCCTCTGTGTATTTAATCCCTGTGTTTCTGGGTCAGTGTTGTGATCGATCATTGCTCCATGCTGTGTGGTCCGGCCTTCTGCCTGCCAGCTTAGTTTTCTGTGTTTCCAGTGTAGCCAGTTCTCTGTTTTGTCATGTAGAAATAAATCTTTATTTTGAGTCTGCACTTTTGGGTCCAGCTTGCCATCACTACTGCCTGCACACAACCTTCACATGACAGAAGATCGCGACCAGAACATGAACCCCTCAGACTGTTTCTGCTGGAGGTTCTGGAGAACCGCTCCTGTATGACGAGCCAGAGGATTTGCAGCCCGGTCAGCTGGAGGGTTCGTGGCCCGACCCACCCCCTTCCCGGAGTAAACAGCGTTCACGACGCCGCCACTCCAGAACGACTGAGCACACCCCATTCATGGGAGAAAGTGAATGTTTATTGCACTCTCCGCTCGAGCATTCCGACCCAACCTTCTGCAATTTCTTTCACTGTGAGCAAGACTGTTTTTCACTCAGAGGATTTATTCTGCCTGAATCGGTTGATTCAGAGAATGTAAGTCTTGTTCCCGCTGGGGGTTCTGGAGAACCATGCCAGCCTTCGTCTGTTCCCGCTGGAGGGTCCGGGGGCCCGTCCAGCCTTCATCGCCTGCCGCGCCACCATCTGCGGCTTCCATGCCGTCACCTGGTCCTGCCGCTGTCTGGTCCTGCCGTCGCCTGGTCCTGCCGTCGCCTGGTCCTGCCGTCGCCTGTCTGGTCCTGCCGTCGCCTGGTCCTGCCGTCGCCTGGTCCTGCCGTCGCCTGGTCCTGCCGTCGCCTGGTCCTGCCGTCGCCTGTCTGGTCCTGCCGCTGTCTGGTCCTGCCGTCGCCTGGTCCTGCCGTCACCTGGTCCTGCCGTCGCCTGTCTGGTCCTGCCGCTGTCTGGTCCTGCCGCTGTCTGGTCCTGCCGTCGCCTGGTCCTGCCGTCGCCTGTCTGGTCCTGCCGCTGTCTGGTCCTGCCGCTGTCTGGTCCTGCCATCGCCTGTCTGGTCCTGCCGCTGTCTGGTCCTGCCGTCGCCTGGTCCTGCCGTCGCCTGGTCCTGCCGTCGCCTGTCTGGTCCTGCCGCTGTCTGGTCCTGCCGCTGTCTGGTCCTGCCGTCGCCTGGTCCTGCCGTCGCCTGGTCCTGCCGTCGCCTGGTCCTGCCGTCGCCTGTCTGGTCCTGCCGTCGCCTGGTCCTGCCGTCGCCTGGTCCTGCCGTCGCCTGGTCCTGCCGTCGCCTGGTCCTGCCGTCGCCTGTCTGGTCCTGCCGCTGTCTGGTCCTGCCGTCGCCTGGTCCTGCCGTCGCCTGGTCCTGCCGTCGCCTGTCTGGTCCTGCCGCTGTCTGGTCCTGCCGTCGCCTGGTCCTGCCGTCACCTGGTCCTGCCGTCGCCTGTCTGGTCCTGCCGTCGCCTGTCTGGTCCTGCCGTCGCCTGGTCATGCCATCGCCTGTCTGGTCCTGCCGTCGCCTGTCTGGTCCTGCCGTCGCCTGGTCCTGCCGTCGCCTGGTCCTGCCGTCGCCTGTCTGGTCCTGCCGCTGTCTGGTCCTGCCGTCGCCTAGTCCTGCCGTCACCTGGTCCTGCCGTCGCCTGTCTGGTCCTGCCGTCGCCTGTCTGGTCCTGCCGTCGCCTGGTCATGCCATCGCCTGTCTGGTCCTGCCGTCGCCTGTCTGGTCCTGCCGCACAGCCGGCCTCCAGACCTCCTTCGCCTGCGCCGCCGCCATTGCTTTTCGCACAGTCGGCCTCGTGAACTGAACTGTTTTGGGCTGTTGTGCTGTCAACCTCTGGGCCCCCTGAACCTTTCAGGACTGTTTACTGTGTTGTTGAACATTTCATGGGCTTTGTTTTGGACTCTGGCTCCTTGTTTTTAGTTTGTTTCATTTGTTTGTTTGAATTATTTTCAATATTTCTTGAAGCTGTTAAATTTAGCAGCACTCAGTGCAGTTGTGGCAGTTGCCTGCCTTCATTTTAAAAGGTTTGTAACATAATTTTCAGGAATTTTAGTTAAAGAGGATTACAGAAGTGAACAGGAAATACTGAGTTATGTCAACTAATTCCCCTCAGAGACATGCTTTTATAAAATGTAGTTATTAATCATGTTAGTTTTATTGTAGTCAAAAAGTACATGTAGTCAGAACATTGGCATTCAGATAAGCTTTAAAGTTTATCAACTTAACAAAACTAAGGTGAAGGTGACCTCGTACACAGTGTCTGTAACATATCGTGTGGTGTATGGAGTGCTGTGGCATGTTAAGTCCGACTTACCTGGAGTGCATGAAGATAAACGCTGAGATTCACCAGCCTTTGGCAGATCTCCTGTCAAACACGAGCAGCATACTTATTACTGACTTCTGTTTTAAATGCACTTTAAATAAACAGACATACTGTAAAAGTTACTTACCATTAGCGGTGACTTGTCTTGTCGCTTCATGCATTCCTTTATTAGGCAAAAACGTTTTCCGCAGAGAGAGAGAGTGAAAACAGTTGAAGCAAAGTTATTACAGTTCACCAACTGAGAGAAACATTTTAGACATTTCAGATTTTCCGCACAGATCCGGCTCGACCTGGATGGTTACACTCATGACACGCCCACACAGGGACAGAACTAACAAGGAACCAGGGGACCCGAGGCACCAATGCCCCAGACCCCACACCCAACCCAGGAGCAGCACCTACCAACGCAAGTATCCCAGGCACCATTCAACACTGCAAGGCAACATCCACTCACGTCCCCCACCACCACAAATCAGGACAGACACACAGACGCCCCTAAAACAAGAGTCCAGTGACTTCAGTGTGAACTGGAGTCACTCTGTACTGTCTTTATTATACAGGAGAGCTTAAATGTTCTCTTTCTCTTCTTAATCATTGTATTCATCAAAAACTACTGAAATATCTATAATGGCTCCAAAATACAAGAATGAAGGTCATACAATACATGACCTGCTGTGCTGATATTAAAATATGATTGTTAGAAATATTAGAAACACAAGTAAAGTTTGAATTTGACATTGAAAGCTAAATTCTTACTGACATTATTGATGTCAAAGATGAAAATTAAACTCTAGTTTTGCTGATAAAATAAAGTCTTTTTGTTGATGCCTTAAACATGTGAATGTCTCAGTAAAACCTGGACAAAATGACTCAGCGGTCCCGTTAACTTTACTATATGCACCACAAAACCAAATCTGAGACCATGTTCAGTTCCATAACTGCACCTCCAAACCCTTTCCCATCATCAACTCTTTGTCCTCACCTTAGCTGCAATAAAATGCTGGACTCCATTGACCAACAGCTCTTGGTCACCTGAGAAGAGACAAAACACACTCAGTACTTGTCTTGGAGCGATATGTGCAATTTAACCTTTATTTAAAAAAAAAAAAAAAAAAGCTTTTTTATGTAATTCTCTGCACATCTAAGTTGTTGTTGTAACATAGTTTTCTGGTATCACTTTATAATGATGTCACACTATTAAGTAAGGTAAGTATGCTTAATTCATCATTTATAAAGTATTACTCTTCATTAGTATGTAATTTATAAATGCAGATATAAGTGTTTATTCTAGACTAAAATGCTCACTCATAAGGCGTCCATGGTATATTTAGTGTAAATAAGTGACTGAGTGTTTTAAAGGTTTTCTTAATACTTCAGATTATAATTCATGGTTAATTCAGGCAGTTACCAGCAGGCCTGGACTGGTAATCTGGCATACCGAGTATTTGGATGGTGGCCCAGTGCACATGTGGGCTGATGTGTCCACATATTTTCTTTCCGTTGTCGTTGTAATTATACTGTCCAGTAAGCAGCATGAAGACCTGCTGCACATCGCACTGACAGCAGTTCATTTTCATTACTGACACCAAATCACCCAATCACATCCCTTACTGCAACCAGCCCCTCCCCTACTTTCCCCATGAATTCATGCACCTTTTTGAGAATTCAGATTTATGTGGCCATTAAATAGCAGTATTTACTGACTGAGTGCAGTAACATGCTAGGGAAATCAAGGCTCCATGATAACGCTCATTGATTTGGGATTCTCCTTCATGGTGGAGAACCACCTCTTAACCTGATCTCCTCCTCGCCCCTCGGAGCTGCTCTGAGTTCTCACTGAATGAGGAGGAGATGGATCCATTACTTCTTTCATTTAAGCTGTTCACCTGTGTGAAACCGCTATTTAGTCTAATTCAGCTGGACTAAAGCTAACAGACCACAAACCAGACGAAAGCTTAACCTCGGGAACGATCTAAAGAAGTTCCAAAGTCTCAAACATTCCAGAGACATTTTCCTGCATTACCAGTTTAATATGATGGACCCTTTCTTTATATTGTATACACGTATTTGTGAAGCTCTGTGAAAGATTTATTATTGTTTTGTAAAAACAATATTCATGTTTTATGTTAAATGAAGAAATCTTTGTATGTTTAAGTTGAGCTGTCCTGTGGCTCCACCTCCTTGGTGCATCTTCCTTTTAAACCCCGCCTACAAACCTGCATTCACTATTGTGCAAACCTCAGGTGTGTTATGTTTGCATCTGTATGTTCTGTACTTCTTTCTGTGTTGTCTGCATCATGTCTCTGTTGGGAAAATAGCTGAGACATAAATAACCTTCACTTCAGAGGTCACCGAAAATTCTTAATTAACAAATAGTAATTGTCTTAATTAACCATGAATTACACTATGAAATCAGCATTTATAAAACCTCTATTAACCTCACAAACAATGAGCTCATATCTTAATCATCTTAATCATTATATAGAGGAATGAGCATCCAAATGTTACCATGAACACATTATGAGCTTATTAATCAAGAATGAACATTTATATCTGTATTCATACATTACATACTAAATAGGAGTGTTGTGTTCCAAATGATGGCCAAAGCACTTACTAATACCTAACTAATGCCTGATAGTGCCACATTATAGGTTGTTACTATTTTTCTTAATGTATACATCCATAATTAATTCAGTCAAATTTAAGATGATCATGAATGAGAGACTGAAACGCTGACTTACTACAGTCTACCACCTCCATGTGGCCGTGATGGCACAAAAGGCGGGTGTCCATGCTGAAGCCCAGAAGGAGTTCACTCAGTCTGTCCACTGTGAGGACACACACACACACACACGCACACACACGCACACACACACACGCACACGCACACACGCACACACGCACACACACACACACACACATTTCTATTAACTTTACATCTTTTTCTATTTTCCTATTCCCATGTTTATTCCTCCTGGATGTCTTGTGTTTGATCTCCTTCTCTGTGTCAAAACTGCAGCATGTCAGATGTAAACATAGATATGGCCAAAACAGCTGTTAACTTCCAAAGGGTCATCGCGTCTCTTCTTAACCTAACTTCAACAACTCTTTGCTAAAGTTTCTTCCTTTCTCATCAACTTTATCCCCTGTAGTTACCACAGCTCTGCTCATCACCCTTGTTTTGAAAATTGCTACCAGTTCACCATTCCTCAGACATCCTCTCAGTTCCTCCACACGTATATCATCTAGACCATTTGCCTTCCACTCTTCATCTTCTTCATAGCTGCCTCCTTACTTACAATGATCCTCTGTACTTGCCGTATCTGTCCTGCTCTCGCTCTCATTTTCTTTATTGATCAGCTCATCAAACTACTCCTTCCATCTCAACACACTTTCTTCACTCACAGCAGACAGCACACTGTAAGCCTTTGCCTTTCTATCTCTTATTTGATGTACATTTAGTTCTTGCTCACTCAGTCTGTTTCCAGACGATACATAAAATACTGTAGTGCAGTTTTCCTCACCACTTCATCCAGCTTCTGCCATTCAGTCCTGGATTTTACCTTCACTTACTTCCTTTTCTTGATTTCCAGAGGCACCTTGGTTTTTGAGAAATCCACAGCCATCAGCCCTACATACCCAGCACTACCTCATCACCTCTGTTCCCTCAGTCTACATGTCCACTAAAGTCTGCTTCACTCTTGAAGCTTTAGCCTCAGCCTCAACTATCTGACAGCTCACAATCACTTCAGAAAAAATTCAGGGAGAAAAAGTGGATATAGGAGTTTGGATAGTAAATATTTTCATTCTTGTTTGCTACAAAATGTTTATTTTTACTCATACTTCTAATTAAAATTAAGTTATGTACAAAAAATGTTTTTTATTTTTTGTTGAGTTGGATAGTTACCCTCAGATGTGGCATCCAGTAATAGTTTTTCAGCACGAGGAGCTTGTGGTGTGTCAGCCCTAAACAAGTAGCGAGTGATGGGAGGCTGTAGG
Organism: Perissodus microlepis; assembly: GCF_051167445.1. Lineage (NCBI taxonomy): Eukaryota > Metazoa > Chordata > Actinopteri > Cichliformes > Cichlidae > Perissodus > Perissodus microlepis. The sequence goes on from NC_140481.1 coordinate 1,756,505, forward strand.
CTCTCCTGGCCACTTGTCACCTCTGCCAGTTCACAGAATAAAGTCACTCTTTCCTGCAGGAGCTCCAGCATCTCCTGGTCCTTGTGCTGCAGATCAGCTGATTGGATGACAATCAATCAGTCATCAGTCTAAAACAGACGTGCAGAAAAACAAAGCCTGCCTCTTCATAGGTCTCCCTGGTTCATGTTGATCTGACAGAAAGGTCGGGCAGATCCCAGCCTTCACTGGACAAAATGAAAATGCTGATGCAGGATGCTTTAGTTTAAAATACAGTTCATGTAAATAACTATTCAGTTCAATTTTCAGTTTAATTTTATTTGTATGAAACAAGCTCAGACATGGTCTAAACAGGAGGAGACCAGTGCAGCTATGACTGTGGAGCAGAAACGGTCCAGCTGCTGTTTTTCCTGCTGATTCTTTGGTCGACTTGTTATTTGCTTCATATCTTCATTTAACTTCCTACTTTTAGTTTGTCCTGTTCTCAGTTCTTGGTTGTTGAGAGTTTAGTTCCACTCTTGTGCCAATTCCCCGATAAGTTCATGTCTGTTTCCTCGTTTAGTCACATGCTTCACTTCCTCTGCTTCTGGTTAGATGTCACTGCTCCAAAATTGTTTGCAATCAATACATCAGAAAAAAAGCAGCTTGATCAGAGAAATTCTGTGAGGCATTTGATGGTTTTACTGTTACCAAAGCTGCTTTGCTCTTTATGATTTTACTGTTTACTGTTATTCCAAACTTGTGAAATGCTGTCTTCTTGTGCAAAAGCATTTACTGTGGGCAAAAACGCAATCCAAGATAATACTGGCATGTCAGAAGATCTAAATAATTCCTGACACTAGCACAGATGTTCTGCCTGTGGATACTACAGCAGTTTTCATTTTTTAGATCAGGTTTGGTATGTTTGATACTCTGACAGGGCATTTGGATTTGGTTTGGAGATCACAGTGTTGTTCGGTCCAGTGGAACCTCTGTATTTGGTAAAAGTATGGAAACCTTTAAATAACTATTTAGGACCAAACGGGTGAAAGAAAACCTGAGTATTCATCTTTTTGGTTAAAGTTTGTGGTAGAGAACACGTAGCCACCAGTAAGACTAAGCTACCATGTCGTCTTTTTCTGGTTCCCAGGTATTTGAAATGTGAGTGTAATTCAGTTAGTCTGTATATTCTCCTGACCTTTGAGCCTCCTCAGGTGAGCCTTGTGTTCCGACTCTATCAGGGGAAACTCCTCTCTTGATGGACACCTGAACACACAAATCCAGACCACACATATCGTCTTATCAGTCACATAACAGACACAAACGTTTTAGATTTGTCGGTTTTTTGTTCATAAACTAATTAGTAGACATTTATACCTCAATAATTAAACAGTTTATCACAACTTGGGTCTCATTTTTGTAACTCGACTGTATTACCCTGCCCTCACCTATGGTTACAAGCTCTGGGTAGTGACCAAAAAACGGGTACAGACAGAAATGAGCTTCCCCTGAAGAGTGTCTGGCCTCTGGGGTGAGGAGCTCAGCCATCTGGGAGTTATTATTATTAATAATTATTATTATTATTATTATTATTATCATTATTATTATTATCATTATTATTATTATTATTATTATCATTATTATTATTATCATTATTATCATCATTATTATTATTATTATTATTATTATTATTATTATTAATATTATTATTATTATAGGAACCAGTGTGCCGACCTCATAACCTAGGAGGAAAGTACAGGCTCTATGAAAAAGATGCTGCATTTATTCTGCTCTGCAAATGCAAATAAATGTTTGTGTTTTCTGTGGGATTTACAGTCCATAATTGTCTCCAGGTAATTACATTTTTCTTTATATTTTCCAAAATGTAGAAATAAGACCCAAGATGTAATAAACCTCAGTTTGTAGACAACAAACCGATGGAAAGCTTTAGCATGTGTTGTGTGTGCATTTACCCACTTGCTGACAGCGTGCTGTACATGGCGTATCCAGATGTTCTTGTCATCCTTGGAGGCAGCATAAAACTCGTACATCTCAGGAGGGGTGGAATCACTAATCAGATACATGCCTCGTTCCTGATTGGCTATGTCCCTTACTATTAGGTTCTGAAGGGACAGTACTGGAGGCTTGTCCTAAAACGTACAACATGGATAGTTTTAGTGAAATAAAGAGAAAACTTATTGTAACTATGTGTTTTTTTCACCCTCGTTTATCTTTTTATTTTCCATTTTAAATAAACTACTTAGTTCAGTTACATGAAGGCTTACACACACACACACACACACACACACACACACACCTCGAACAGGTAAAACAGCCAGGACACACCTAAAGATACAGATTCTGTGCATTTCATTGGGTTTTGGCTGAGGAGGTTCTGTTAGCATGCTTAGCATGCCGCAGCTATTTGGTTACCAGTAATGCGCGTCATTGTACTTTCTCTTTCTTGCTGCATTCGCTCTCTGTCACCTGCTTCATCACTGTCTGTGTGTAAGCAGCATTTACTCATTTATTCATATTTATTTAGTGTTTTGAAATATCATTTTCAAAACAAAAGGGTTACAATGTTTAAAAAATGTCTTTCCACTCATCTATTCCAAAAATGATGCATTTGTGTAATTAGTTTTAGCATGCTTTGGGGGGGTTTTGGTTAGTTTTTTGTGTGTTTTTGTGTGTATTTTCTTACCATAGATGGAAAGATGCACCTCTGGTCCTTCTCCTGCAGAAACACCAGGATGTCAGACATCAGTAAGACCTGTATATCTACACAAACACACACATAAACATTTTTTTAGACTAGAATCACCCTTTAGTGTCAAAATCTTTACTTAATGCAGTGCAGGATGGTTCTGGGTTTAAATGCTGAAGTGTGGAAGATAGACAGAGGACCTGTAGGAAACCAATGCAGGCAACCATAGAGAAAGACACCACCACCCAGCAGGTTCAATCCCAGACTTTCAAACCTTGGCAACAACAACACAGCCCCTTTCTAAAACTTGAATTTCAATTTAGTTTTACTTATACAGCTCCAAATCACAACAGCAGTTGCCTTAAGGCACTGAGAGATTAATATTGCAAGGTAGGGACCTACAATAATACAGAGAAAACAGAGAAAACAGAGAAAACCGAAATCACTGGATCTCCTATGAGCCCTTTGGTGCTTTTAGCAGGAAGAAACCTCCAGCAGAACCAGGGTCAGGGAGGGGCGGGGCCATCTGCTCCAACCAGTTGGGGTCAGGGGACAGAGACAGGACAAGTTATTAATCACTAATATAATAATATTTTAATTATAATTAATAATAGTAGAATATTCATAATAAAACGAAGAATGGATCCTCCCTTAACTAAGGGAGGATTCAGGGTCACCTGGTCCAGCCCTAACTATATGCTTTAGCAAAAAGGAAAGTTTGGGCTATGCTCTAATGGGGTGATATGGTATTATAAAGTTATTAAGATGTTTGTTTGCTTGTTTGTGATTGAAAGGATTTTACATTTGGATTTAACAGGGAGCCAATCATGAGAAGCCAGTATGGGAGTAATATGTTATTTCTTATTTGTCGTGTTAAGGCCGTCATTTTCTCCATGGGTGTTAAAATCACCCACACCACTCGGACAGCCAACAATTGAATATGACCGTGTCTGACACTGTTTGTTAAAGAAAAACAAAAAAGATAAATGCTCATATTTTATGAGCATAAACAACAACAAAAAGTCAGTTAAATGTGAGGACTGCAGAGTAATACCTGAGAAAGTTCAAACTGCAGCTATAATACATATACCTCTTTTATATAACATGTTGTAATATAGAACACTTTCACTGCTGTACTTTACAAACAAACTCCAGTCGCTCTTACACTATATTGATCAGAGATGATTTCTTAATTAAAAATGAAAATTAATCAGTAAGATACAAGTTAACAACATAAGTCTCTTATTCTGGGCAAACACATCAGATCCATAATCCATGCCTCAGGGAACTAACATTAACATAACTACCTTGTTAATGTCACAGTCCTGGGTCGGTCTTTGAGTTCATTTCTTGGCTTCTGTTCCTGTGCTCCGTGTTCCCTCTGTGTCCTCAGTCAGTCATGTCTCTATGTCTCAGTGTTAAGTCAGCGTCGTTGTGTGTGTCTCTTGCGTTTCCTGTTTTACTTTGAAACTCCATGTCCTATGTCAGTGTATTCTGTTTTCCTCCCTGTCCTCATGTCTCCCTCCTGTTGTGCATTTCCCTCGTTACCTTGTGTGTATTTATGCTATGTGCTGTCCTCTGTCTCTTGTCGGTCTGTCTGCATTTATTCTTGCTTGCCTTTAATTCTAGTTGTGCACAGTCGTGTTTACTTTTATTATTGTTTTTATTTCATTATATTTGTAATTTTTTAAATTGAGAATTTGCTTCATAATTGAGATTCACGGTTTTTAAGGTGTATTTTAACGTTGTTAATTGTTAATGACAGAATAATTACATAAGCCAACGTATAACGTGTGTTTTATATAGATAGTCTGTACATCAGGGGTGTCCAACTCCAGGCCTGGAGGGCCGGTGTCCTGCAGGTTTTAGATGTGTCCATGATCCAACACAGCTGATTTAAATGACCTCCTCAACATGTCCTGAAGTTCTCCAGAGGCCTGGTAATGAACTAATCATGTGATTCAGGCGTGTTGACCCAGGGTGAGATCTAAACCTCCCTCCAGGCCTGGAGTTGGACACCCCTGCTGTAAAGGTCAACTGAGGCTGATTTAAATGTTCAGTTTTGACTTGATGGTATTTTGTCAATATGAACCAAAATCTCTGAGGAGTCTTTTCACCACCTCGTTGAATCTATGCTATAAAGAATTAAGACAGCTAGTAATAGGACAATAGTCAGTGTCTACCTGTTGTATTATGTTTATTTTATTAAATATTAATCACCCAATTGTTGTGTACCTTTGAGTCGAGATCCTGGAGTTTTCCAGAAAAGGGTCCCTTCACGGATAAGTCTCCTTCGGAGTAACTCTCCAGCTTTAAATATTCCTCCATCCCGCACTATGGCCTCAGCCCTTGGGTCAAGCTTGGCATGGATTTCCTGAAGCCGCTGTGTTTTCTCCAGATCATCCATCTGCCGACAGGAAATTCAATCTTACATTTTCAGTTTGATTAATTATTAAATTAACATCTGAATGAACCAGCGAGCTAATCTGAGTCGGCTAAAATGGATGTTACAAGGAGATTTGTAAGATCCATTTTGAAACGGTGATGGAGGTGGAGGTGTGCTCTGAAGAGAAGAGGAATGAACATCACTTAGACAAAATAAATGTGTGTGAATTGGAGGGAGTCAGGCGGAAAGATGAACATATAAAGATTAAAGATGGTGACGGTAGATGGGTTTAAGCACCAAGGGTCAACCATCTCAGGGGATGGACAGTGTACTAGAATGAAGACGAGAGCACAGGCAGGGTGGGCTGAGATGAGTGTGGTGGGTGATTTGTGACAGAAGGACAGGAGTCAGCATGAACAGGAAGGTTTACAGAATGGTAGCTGCTGTCATCTATGGTTTGACAGGAGGTGGAGCCGGAGGTGCTGGATGGTCAGGTTTTCATTTGGAGTTACCAGGATGGACAAAGTTAGAAATGAGGACATCAGAGAGAGACTGAGATGTTCAAAAAAACAAACGGGACTTATTTTAAAATCATCCTTTTCCTCACAACACACGGAAACATCTGAGATAGGAAGCTCATGTGTGGCAGTGCCTGCTAAAGCCCACGTTAACCCTGAGTAACCATATTAGTGCTTAATGTAATATTATTCATTCTCATGCATTGTCTGTTTTTAGTGGTGTGCTTTGAGCTCATTAATGGTCTAAGTGTTTAAAAATGAAGCTGAGTTTTTTTAGTAAAATTAGATGAATAGTAATAGTAACAATAGTAGTACTAAGGTCTTATTACTAAATGTTATTCTATTGAAACTAATAAATACTACATATTATGACTGTATTACAGTGTAATACATTATAAGACAGAAAATACGATGAGATTTTTCAGTAGATAAAAAACAGAAGGAAGTCAGTCTTAGAAATAAGCAAAGATCTCGAGTATGAGCTAAAAGCACTTGTGTGGAAGTTTAGAGCCTGTCAAACAGGGCAGGGAATTGTTTGTCCTGTAAATGCTACAAATCCTCTCTCTGGTTAGTGAAACAAGTCGTCCACTTTACAGCTGAGGTAGGAGAACAAATGAATGCTGGGTTGTTAGCACAAGCTAAAAACTAGAGATCTAAAGACCTAATCTAAGTGTCATTTAGGAAGAATGAGTGTTTGCACTGACTTGTACTTGATGTCTGAATGTGTAAGATTTAGAAAAGAACATAAATTCTTTGTGAGTTTGCTGATATTTGAATTTGAAGAGAATGAATGACGCACAGATTATTGCACAGGGAGCGAACACTTCAGTACCTGTTGGTCTATTGAACTAAGCAGTTCTCTGATCATCAGCAGAGCCTGGGCCACAGAGGAAGCTTCTTCTTCATCATCTGGATAAAATAGAAACAATCATCAGATTCATCTCTAATTTCAGTAAAACTGTGAAGTTTGAATTTCATCTTCTGACAATTTTTTCAAAAGAAAGAAAGAAATATTAATTTGCATATATGAGTTTTAATTTACTAAATCCAACTCACAAAAGCTTCATGTATCAAATATATTACCCTGGGTGTTAAAGGGTTAAGTTTACAGTAAATAACAGAAAAATGGAGAAGAGGAAAAGGTTCCCATGAAGCCTGGTTTTGCTTCGTTGTGTGGAACCATAAATGTTAGTTAAATGTGAAAACCAGCATTTTTTATTTTTCTAGTGACATTGTAGATCTGAGAAAAGAAGGAGGCAGATGACTGGGATGAGTCACCTGTTGTGTTGTCCAGAATGCGCTGAATAAGAGCAGGATACTTGAACATCCGCTGAGTCACCAATAAGATGCACTCTTGAACACCATGGCAACGTAGCAAGGGTCCTCGACTCACCTGCTGCTAAGAGACAGAAAGGAAGCTTTAATTTTTCATCATTATTTAAAAGCGATCAGTTCGAATCATACACTCAGCAGAGCTGAAGTCAAAGGTATGACTTTTCTCCACGAAGTCATGGTTTCAACCAGCTTCCATGAGGGTGGCCTGAGGGCGCGACAATGTCTAGTTAGCCCTGTGCTAACTGTATCAACACTGTATCAACACTGTATCAACACTGTATCAACTCTGTATCAACTCTGTATGTGTGAGTGCATGATTGGCATTTGTCACAGAATAGCAGAATTGGCAGGTCCACCCTGGTATCCTGTGCTGTCCACACATAAGTGCAGGTTCACACTGAACACACGTGACATACGTAAGAGGACCCGGAGAAGTCGTGGGGAACACTCTGCTGCCCGGACAAGTTTAGTGGTGGGCCAGCGATGGTCGGGGTGGCATGTCTGTGCTTCATCAGTACCTAAGATAAATGCACTGCCTGATAAAATGAACAGAACACTTGGAAAAGACATCAGATATCAATGGGGGGGAAAGAATTCGCACACAGGCCTCTACAGGCTGAGCAACGCCATCCTGACCGTCGTTAAGTATCAGTGGGAATTCCTCTGCCCCACTGTACCCTGCACTGGTGCAGTGGGTAACTAGGTTGCTCCTGGTGCGCTTTATCTGGCGCAAATGTGCAGGCAGATGTAAAAGTGGATCCCCCAGGTCACCATCTGCAGTCTCATTAGGAGCATGTCCCAACATTGTCAGTCATGCAAACTCCTGAGTACCGTTAGTAAAATGGAAGAGCCTGCTGCGCCATTCTTTAAATTCAGCCGTCTGTAGGTTCATAATTTCATTTCATTCCATCAAACAGTGAGGCATCCTTTCATTCCTAACTCATTACCATCTGTACCAGTATCAGCATGAATGTTTTCCCCATTAAGATCTGATGTGTTTTCCAAGTGTTCTCTTAATTTTAGGGGGCAGTGAATTTATCTTAGGCACCGATGAAGCATTTCCTCCACTCTTCAATTGAAGCTGCATTTTCTTTTTCTTGAACGTCTCCTCTTGTTCTTAAACAGCATTTTTGCCCTTTGTTAACCAATTATAGCAGCCACATCTGGTTCCTTATGTCTTTCAGACATGCTCATTCAAACCCTTTAGCTCTCCTCCGACATGATCAACATCTTTAGTCGATGCACTCCTGAGTTTTGCTCTTTCATACAGATTGAAGGTCTCTTAGTAAAATTAAAATGCCTTTAGTATGAAACATTGTAGGTGCCAAGTAAACCAGTTATTTACTTATGCTTATTGTTGCTTTATTGTTCATATTTATTATGCTGCTGCGTCGTCAACAGCAGCACCAACAACAACTGGTAACAAGCCCTCGCGGTCACACGAGGCTGCTGATGCTGGAAACAGCTGTGGAGAAGTGCAGCAGGAAGGCCAGCAGTCACAACAACAAAATGAGGAAGAGACGGAGGAAGGTGAAATAATAATTAGGAAGTATAATTGTAACAAGTCTTGGTAGGTCGGTACAGTCGTTACCATATACAAATGTCCATGCATGTGTCTCCTACCCGTATGAAGAACTGGAACTTCTTGTCTTTAGCGAGCAGCTCCTTGTATAATTTGACAGCCTTTAAGTGTCGGCTACAGAACTCAGCATAAGTCTTCTGCATGTCATCTGCAGACTGGCCTGAGAACTGGCAGAAGAACACAAACAAGTCACGTTATTGTGAATGTGAGTCAGTAAGGGGAAGTCAGCAGAATCACAAACCTGCTCTACTAGAATATCCCCCAGCTGATGAATGGTGTAATTGTGGTTGGATCCAGGTTGCAGGCTGTTCTTGCGCCGCAGGAGAAGTTGTGCCAGAAACTGGGAATGTATCTTGATGAGCTGGTCCAGGCAGGGAAACATAGCATGCACGGTGCTGGGCTCTAACTGAAGCTCCTCCAGCATGCCCTGTCGAAACACCCTCTCCATGATCTGCAGTGTCTGCATGTGGTGCAGCTCTGTATGGATCAGCTCTAAGAGACACACACATGTATAACAAAGGTGAGATGAGATGCATACGACATTTTTAAATGACAACCACTGCATATTTCTAAACGGTGACATACTGATTTGTTTTCTATGTGTGTCCATATGCAAACACATGTATAACGTTTAGCAATAGACTGAACGTCTGCATATAAGGCAGAAATGATGAAAAATAGATCATGTTTTTGTCACCGTAGATGACATCCTGCCTCTTGATAACATTTTTGCGATGTGTCTGTAAGTAACTGCTATCCACAGCCATGCTCCACGAGTCAGCCTTAAAGTCCTGGCCCTCAAGCTCGATCTCCTCCAGGACTGAAGCGTAGTACAGTTCTCCTAAAGAGGAAAAGAAGATCAGTATGAAAGACTGCGGACTCACAGATTATTGTTTATTTTACTATTATTATATGAGAGATTATTGTAGACTGAAGACAAAAGTTTGAACAGACGACTTGAGCTTTCTCCTGAAGGTTTGAAGATTTAACGACCTCTTCATGAAATGTGTCACGTTTCACTTCTACTGCTGTACAGTTGTATTCCACTACATTCAGGAAGAATGTTTATAGGATCTTATTACTAATCAGAGCATGCACTAAACGGTTAATGGACTGGTTCTCATGTGGCACTTTTCTACTCTACCCGAGCACTCAAAGCGCTTTATACAACCAGGGTCATTCAGCCATTTATACAAGCACTTATTTTTTTATATGACAGTGCTTCCTATCTAGCATTCACACACATTCATACTCTGATGGATGCAACTTGGGGTCAGTATCCTACCCAAGGATATTTGGCCCATTAAACCACCTGTGGACACCTGCTCCACCTCCTGAGCTGCAGCCACCCCCAACTACTAGTAGTTAAGCAATTATCTATTAAAGTTAAGCACCAAACATGCATTCATGTTGATAAGCTTGCTTAAATTCTGGTAACGTGCATTCATTTGTCACAATATTACAATAAGAAGGTGTGCAGGCGTGGACAGAGCGCCTCTCCACCTTATTAATCCATAAACTATCAGACCGATTATTGGAACTTGTACTCTTTGCAGTCTCCCATTCAGCCCTTACTTTCTATGTGGAAAATAGTCACAAGGAATTTCTTTTTTAAATACCTACATTCTCCAGGTACACCTGTTCAACTGCTCATTTATGCACATATCTAATCAGCAGCATCAGTTCTCTGGGTGGAAATGGCCTGTTGACAGCAGAGGTCTAAGAAGAACAGTACAACCAAGGTATGCACAACATCCTTCCTGAACATGCACCTCACCAAAGCTTGAAGCAGCAGGAGACCTCACTGTGTGCCAGTCCGAAAATGGCCAGGCTAAAATTTGTCTCACAAAGTAACATGTGAGTGTGTGTTTCAGTGACAACGTTTCCATTTTCATTTATTTGTTATTTATGCCAGATATTATTTGCAGCACTCTGGTCCAATCAATTTTTTTTTCATGTATTACCCATTACCCTTGTGATTTACCACATCAGCCATTGTTCTGATCTTCATGAACTGTTCTGGTTTGTTTTCTGCTACAGTCCAGTGCATTATGATGTTGCTGGAAGAATGACCAGTCTTTGGCCTGCAGACTTGTGAGTATATAACATACATGTATAATTAATAACTGACTAACTGACTGTGAACACATGGGGCTGTCTAAGATTTTGTGCTGCTTGGATGTTTGCGATACCGTCATCATTGAGCGACTCCATCGACATCGTTCTGTTTCTGAAGCTGAGGGAGTCTGTCGACTGGGAGAGAATTCTGCGTAGTCCCAGGGGAGCATCATCATTCAGGGACCTGCAGCACACACATGCATGCAGGTATTATTGGTGCCTAACTATTGTGCATGAAATAAATGTAGCGGCAAACAAACTGGAGAACCAAACAGAGCCAAAATGTTAAAATAATAAGAGGCACCTTGAACAGTGGTGTTTAATGCATAGAGATTTCACTGGCTGTACACCAACTCATACATTTTGGAGTTGGGAATGTTAGTGTTTTGATTGACAGACATACTGAAACTGACAGTTTCCAACCAAGTTTGTGAGGGTTAACTGAAAATTTCCTCGTGTATATATATTAACGTGGAGCCGTATAAATTGCCAGCACAAAATCAACAAATCAGTGTCAATCCCAGACACAGTGGATGAGCGCTTTGGTTTCGAACAAACATGGAGTGAAGGGTTTGTAATAGATAGATTATCTTTTTTGAAGGTTTGTTGCTCTTTTTGGGTGTATGTGTCACAGAAAAAGAGCAACAAGGCTGCACTGTTCGCACGTCTTCACGGGGGCCATGTGTGCCTCCTGTAACCCCCACCGGTCTCTGTGTCCAGTTTGCATGTTTTAGTCTGGGTCTCGGGCCTTCACAGTTTTTCCTTCCTACTGTCGCTAAGTGCTTGTTGGGGTTTTCTCAGTATTGTGGGGTCTTACAATATAAAGTGCCTTGAGGCGGCTGCTGTTGTGATTTTGTATCGTATAAATAAACTGAACTGAGCTGAATTCAAATCAGGTGGAGCAGAGTAAATGTTTTGCAACCTGAGATATTATCACAAAGTCCCTGTGAGCATTTACAAAACCTGTATACATCTTTATCATTGCCAGTGACTGTAGCATGAAGATGGATAATCTTCATCATCATCTGTCTGTCAGCCACAGTCTGTTCTGTGCCTCACTCATCAAAAACATTGACATGGTGGGGAAAAGCAAGTGTAATGAATACTCAAGGTTGCAGCTTAAAATCATCTTAAATTAGCTTCATGACCTTTCCTGTCCCACCATGTGACAGTGAGTGACCACGGTCAAGGACACATACTGTGTTTTTAAAAGATCATTTCCTGTCCTGCTTTTTATGCATTCTTGGTGTTCACTGAACATTCGACAAAGCAAATCCAAACTAGTGGATGTGACTGGTTTCTGTCCTTAATCCAACAAACCAGCGTGCACTGATGACCTCAGCTAACTTTAACCAAACAACAGAGCAACACTAATATTCGCTCTGTGTTTATGACCCACCCTACGATGTTGTTGGTGGAGACACTCTTGGACAGGGATAGGTGAGAGCGGCCACGGCGTGATCTGAGCAGAGATTGTCGGAAGCTTTCAGAGGGGTAAATAGCTGAAGTTGGACGTTCTCGCATTCCTTGAGCTGAGAGGAAAAAATAGTTGTATTATAAAGAGAATTGGCAGAAGAAAGGGAAAAATATTCCAACATGTTAGCAAGCTAAAGAGGATTTTAATGATGACGGAGGAACATACTGATAAAGAGATAGATAGGAGGGAGGAAGGAAAGAAGACAGGACGAGAGTGAGGCAGAATATGCAGTTCATTTCTTAGATTTGTTCCATTGTTCTTACTTTTTGCACGCAGTGGAACATTGTTCTTCATCAGGGCCGTCTTCTGTTGCTGAAAGGACAAAAAATACAATTACAGGAGCACAAAAAATGAAACAAAGAGAGTTTTTAGGTCAGTTTAGCTACCAGAATAAATTCACTATTCATTATATTTAATGTTGATTGAGAACCCAAAAGCAAACTGTTAGGAATAAATAAAAGGAACTAAAACAACCTTTTATTGACAGTGACATTCAAGGTTATTATCGTTAACGAAAACTAACGAAATAACGAAAACTAGAAGTGAAAAAACATTTTCATTAACGGAAATAAAAATAAAAACAAGACTTTGCAAAAAAAGGAAAACGAACTAAAACTGTAATGAGTGCTCACAAAACTGACTAAAATTAACTGAATTTATAGCAAAAATGTGTTTAGTTTTCATTGATGTGTGCGTGTCCTACAATAGTCTCGGGTGAAAATGAAGTTTAGTTTCCAGGTTTTTTCTTGCTGTGTCTCATTATGCCAGCAGGTGGCAGCACGTTAGTCGAGTCGTCTGTGTCGCTGCTCCGCCCCACGCAGAATCATGTCAGCAAAAGTCGGGAGAAATCGCCAGAGTCCAATTTCGTATTACTCTGAATATGATTGTGTTTTAGATAAAGCAAGTGTCTTGTAGTGGAAAGAGACAAATTATGCGGGACACTTCTAAAGGGAAAAAAGTCCCACAAACCTTAAAGTGCACTTGAAAAGCTCGCACAAGAAGGCTAACCTAGCTTAGCTTGAGCAGGTAAGGGAGCACGCCCAAGCCTCATCCCCAGAAACAGAAGCTAACCCCGGGCAGCGTGAAGCATCCCGAGACAACTCCACAAAAACCATCAATGCAGTGCTTCCAACAGCGAGCCGATGGCTGCTGGTTGGTCCGTTCGCAGGAACATCACAAGCGAGAGGAAGCGTTGGTGAATATGTTTATTGAGACTGGGATATCTACACAACTGTGTGACTCAATTGCCTTCAAAAAGTTTAGCAATTCACCCGGAGCTGCAAGAGTTAATAGTCTCATTGGGGCCAAGATATATCTTTTATAGTTGCCTGCTATCAATAGTTGTTCATCTGCCCTCATTTATTTATTTATTTATTTATTCCCATAGGTGGGGATGTGAGTTGTCTGTCTCTGCGTGTTAGCCCTGCGACAGACTGGCGACCTGTCCAGGGTGCAGGGTATGGTAGCTGGAAGAGCAACATACCCAAGGATAAGCAGAAGAGCATGACTGATATGATGAAACTGGGATTTTGTTACACTTCATTGTTGCAAACACGACTAAAACTATAACTGAAACTAAGGATTTAAAAAAATAAAAACTAAACTAGCAAACAAAAGGTAAAAACTAATTAAAACTGATACAAAATTGAAAATCTGAAGTCAAAACTAAATAAAAATAAAAACTAATGAAAATTGCAAAACTATTAAAACCCTGGTGACATTGTAATCCAATAGGCTGTTCATGAGGGAACACTGTAACACTAGGAAATGACTCTGAGCTTGGAACTACAGGAACCACAGAAACACTAACAGTACAAGAACAGAAAGACTATGACACAAACAGGAAACAGCAGGAAACACAGCTGGAACTATTGGGAACTATTCAGAATAGAAATACGTTTAGATCAGTAAGTATCTGGACAGCACAGATACTGAAGTGCAGACTTTCAGTGTTACATGTAAACGTCAGCAGCACTACGTCCACAGTTTGACAAACACGATTCGTATTCTTGATGAACTGTTACAGGCTGTGATTCATCATTTCTGATTAACCAAAGACCATCGTTCTAAAAAGTGATCTGATACCTTCAAATACAAAAGGAGTACAAAACTCTTCCATTGCTTGGATTCACTAGTGCAGCGTCTGCTGGTTTGACTATAACATCACTGTTTTACTTGGTAACTGTAACTCTAAATCTGTGACATGTCTGTGAGATCAGTAAATTAAACAGCATTTAGCTAATCTTAGTCACTGCTTGAAGCTCTTTTGCACAAGAGCTCTCAGCCACACTGACCCATTCACACACACAGCCACTCAGTGATGGATACAACAGGACACTCTGGACACTGCCAGTGCTCAGGAAACAAGAAGAAAATGAGATGACCATGCATGTGAACAAGCTCAGCCTCACCCAGACCAGACAGATGAAGAACACGTGTTCAAACTGATACACAGAGACTCTTTGGTTTTTGCAGAAACTGTGATTAGTAGTGATGTCTGTGTCTTACCCTCTGTTTCATTTTGGCACAGTTTGGCAAAGTATCTCGACATCGGTTGTGGATAGTGGCACTGCATGCTGGAGTAAATGAAGACACAAGAGGCAAAATAAACAGTGAGGAACATAAAACATGCAGTTAAATCAACAAATTCATTAGACACAGATCTTTCACTATAATCACATCAACAGCCAAAATAATCTCTTTAGTCACGATTTTCACTGCCAAAAACCTGTAAGCCAGCGGTTTTAAAACGTAACCTGGCAGGCTCCTCTTCTTTATTTATCCAGAACCTATTCAGTGCTTATTTTACCTACATTTTTAAAACACCAAGAGGGCACAGGAGCCCACTGGTTAAACCAACAATTGTGATGTGAAAACACATCAGTCCTCAGTGGGCAAAACAGTGACGCTGTATAAATGTACGGGTATGGACGGGAATGAAAGTAAGAAACAGCTGACAGAAAGTCGTATGCACTGATGACAACTTGTTTGGCTCACAGTTTAGATTAAAACATACTTCACTTAACAACAGTATTTTTCACACATGATAAGCTGTGAGCGATAGTTTATTATGGCATATACTGTGCATGAGGACACACAGCCTGCAGCCAACCAGTAGCTCTGATCCAAACACTGATACTTGAGAATAAGAGTGGCCTGAGCTGTCATCGTCACACTGTCATAAAAACAAATAGCAAAAACTCCTATTGTTGTATTTTGACAGGTTATTTAATTTGGTGATTGAAACTGTTCACTGACTGCTCTTTATTTCTTCAGTCATCAAATTATGGTAAATGGCCTGTATTTGTATAGCGCTTTTACTAGTCCCTAAGGACCCCAAAGCGCTTTACACAACCAGTCATCCACCCATTCACACACATTCAAATTATAATAAAGATTCTCCCATCAGCACTACTGTGACTGCTGATGTAGTCATGATGCGGTTGGTGACCGCTCCCCCCCCCCCCCTTGAGCCTGGGTGTGCTGGGCGTTTCTTCCTGTTTTAAGGGGAGTTTTCCTCACCGCTGTTTTCAGAGTGCTTGCTCATAAAAGGACATGTGATTGTTGGGTTTTCTCTGTTTCCTGTGACTAAAGTGAAGACTGACTCAAAATAAGAGTGGAACCAGGTCTCTTCATCTTTGACCATAAATAGTTGTTTTTTAGTTTAATTTAAGAATTAAATATTAATGTAATGGCCTTAAAATACCCCTCCTGTGTCCCTCCTTTTAAAGTCTAATTCAGTTAATAAAAAGGGACCAAATACTAAAAAACCAAGATAGAGGTGACGCATAACTCAGTGCACATCCTGTGTTTTTAGACATAGAGAGAACTTTGTTCTGAGGTTTGTGTCTCTAGCTTTATCGTCATACTCACAATAAAATAACAACTTTCTGAACTACGCTCGTCTAGCTGCCTCTCACTATATAAAGCATAATGATGAGGCAGTGGTGGAATAACTAGAGTGTTACTTACTAGGGCAGCAGAGAGCCTCCTTTGCAGTGATACTCTTGTTGCATGCTGAGCAGAGTGTGGTTCCTGACACTGTCAGAGATGTAAAAAGGTGACCATTGGGCTTGAGCACCACACTCTCCCTTGCAGCTTTCTCTCGCTCCCTCATGCGCTCTCGCTCTTTATTCTGAAAATGAAACAGAATGTAAAAAACTTGTAGTACAAAATACTTGTTCACATACATTTACTGAGAGAAAGTAGAGCTTATGCACTGAATCTGCTACTTAACATCTGTGAAATTAGTTCTGCTTATTTACATCATAGCATGAGTCTAAAGACAGATTGGGATGAAAGAGGAGCAAATTATCAGGGAAGCAGAATTATTACTAAACTACACGTTCAGTTAACTTGGCCATAAACAAATGCAATGTTGTAATATCTTCCATAAAGCCAGAACATCTGACTATTCATCACTGATTGAAGTAAATAAGAACAGCCCGAGATTTCTCTGCAGCACTGTAGCCAGGCTGACAAACAGTCAGAGCTCTGCTGAGCCAACCATCCCTTTAACGTTAACTAGTAATGATCACAACCATCACCATGTATGTGATATACTTCCAGTGTTCTGACAAACCATCCTACTTTGGCAAAACGTCCTGCCATAACTAGTTTATGCACATTTCTGCTGTCACAGAGTAATTCCAGCACAAATTTAAGTAGGCATGACGGTTTGCCACCTAACTTTGCCCATCAGAGTATGCACATAGTTATAAAGCCTGGACGGTTAGCATGAGACCGTACTATCTACCGCGAGAGTTTCCACACGTCATTATGATAGCTGTGCATGCCCCGCCCTCTGCTAACGCTGCAGCAGCCTGTGAGGTCCTGCACACTGTAACCAGCAGACTCCAAACACAGCACCCTCAGGCCCCTTTCCTGCTCTCTGGGGGCTTAAATCACATCTCCCTGTCCTCCACTCTCCCCACCTTCACCCAGTACGTCACCTGCCACACCAGAGACAATAAAACATTGGACTTATTGTATGCCAACATGAAGGAGGCATACAGCTCATCACCTCTCCCTCCCCTGGTTCATCTCCAGCCTGTGTATAATCAGGGGTGCACATAAGTGGTCCGCAGGTGCACATTCACTGTCAAA
Source organism: Perissodus microlepis (assembly GCF_051167445.1). Lineage (NCBI taxonomy): Eukaryota > Metazoa > Chordata > Actinopteri > Cichliformes > Cichlidae > Perissodus > Perissodus microlepis. Next base: position 1,773,710 of record NC_140481.1, read on the forward strand.
ATAAAAGACGCGCACCAGATAAGAAGTTGCAACGCGCGTTTGCGTACATATAAAAGGCAGTGTTTTTGTCCACTAGAGTGGGATTTTCACGGCATAAAGGGAGTGCAGAATTATTAGGCAAGTTGTATCTTTGAGGAATAATGTTATTATTGAACAACAACCATGTTCTCAATGAACCCACAAAACTCATTAATAGCAAAGCTGAATGTTTTTGGAAGTAGTTTTTAGTTTGTTTTTAGTTTTAGCTATTTTAGGGGGATATCTGTGTGTGCAGGTGACTATTACTGTGCATAATTATTAGGCAACTTAACAAAAAACAAATATATACCCATTTCAATTATTTATTTTTACCAGTGAAACCAATATAACATCTCCACATTCACAAATATACATTTCTGACATTCAAAAACAAAACAAAAACAAATCAGCGACCAATATAGCCACCTTTCTTTGCAAGGACACTCAAAAGCCTGCCATCCATGGATTCTGTCAGTGTTTTGATCTGTTCACCATCAACATTGCGTGCAGCAGCAACCACAGCCTCCCAGACACTGTTCAGAGAGGTGTACTGTTTTCCCTCCTTGTAAATCTCACATTTGATGATGGACCACAGGTTCTCAATGGGGTTCAGATCAGGTGAACAAGGAGGCCATGTCATTAGTTTTTCTTCTTTTATACCCTTTCTTGCCAGCCACGCTGTGGAGTACTTGGACGCGTGTGATGGAGCATTGTCCTGCATGAAAATCATGTTTTTCTTGAAGGATGCAGACTTCTTCCTGTACCACTGCTTGAAGAAGGTGTCTTCCAGAAACTGGCAGTAGGACTGGGAGTTGAGCTTGACTCCATCCTCAACCCGAAAAGGCCCCACAAGCTCATCTTTGATGATACCAGCCCAAACCAGTACTCCACCTCCACCTTGCTGGCGTCTGAGTCGGACTGGAGCTCTCTGCCTTTACCAATCCAGCCACGGGCCCATCCATCTGGCCCATCAAGACTCACTCTCATTTCATCAGTCCATAAAACCTTAGAAAAATCAGTCTTGAGATATTTCTTGGCCCAGTCTTGACGTTTCAGCTTGTGTGTCTTGTTCAGTGGTGGTCGTCTTTCAGCCTTTCTTACCTTGGCCATGTCTCTGAGTATTGCACACCTTGTGCTTTTGGGCACTCCAGTGATGTTGCAGCTCTGAAATATGGCCAAACTGGTGGCAAGTGGCATCTTGGCAGCTGCACGCTTGACTTTTCTCAGTTCATGGGCAGTTATTTGGCGCCTTGGTTTTTCCACACGCTTCTTGCGACCCTGTTGACTATTTTGAATGAAACGCTTGATTGTTCGATGATCACGCTTCAGAAGCTTTGCAATTTTGAGACTGCTGCATCCCTCTGCAAGATATCTCACTATTTTTGACTTTTCTGAGCCTGTCAAGTCCTTCTTTTGACCCATTTTGCCAAAGGAAAGGAAGTTGCCTAATAATTATGCACACCTGATATAGGGTGTTGATGTCATTAGACCACACCCCTTCTCATTACAGAGATGCACATCACCTAATATGCTTAATTGGTAGTAGGCTTTCGAGCCTATACAGCTTGGAGTAAGACAACATGCATGAAGAGGATGATGTGGACAAAATACTCATTTGCCTAATAATTCTGCACTCCCTGTATTCTGCACCACATCTCTGTGCGTTCATCATTTGTTTGAAGCCAGCTCACCTCCTGCAACCACTTTTCGAGAATACACGCTTCTTTTGTAGTTCGGACTCCTCCTGACATTTCTTTGGAGGTGGAGGAAAACCAAAGTAACTGCTTAAAGGAGCTTCTTCGACATCTTTAAGAGTTCTAAACAAATGTCTGTCCTCCTCCACAAAATCTTATGTACGCAAATGCGCGTTGCAACTTCTTTGCGTCGCATCTTTTATTTTGACAGCGAATGCGCACCTGCGGACCACTTATGTGCAGCCCTGTGTATAAACCTCTAGTACACAGAGAACCAGTTGTGAAACGCACAGTTAAAAAATGGTCGGCAGAGACTGAAGAGGCCCTGAGGGACTGTTTCCGTTCTACTGTGTGGGACAACCTCTGCAGCCCTCTGGAGGATGACCTCAACAGCATCACAGACTGCATTACGGATTACATGAACTTCTGTGTGGACAACACCGTACCCATCATGAAGGTACGGTGTTTTTCTAACAACAAGCCATGGATAAATCCTGAAATTAAGCCTCTCCTCAGGGAGACGAAGAGAGTCTTTAGATCTGGAGACAAACAGGAGCTGAGAGCTGTCCAGAAGAAGCTGAAATGGAAGATAAGGCAGGGGAAGGAAAACTGCAGCAGGAAGGTGGAAGAGCAGCTGCAACAGGACAACATCAGAGGGGTTTGGAACAGCCCGAAGACAATCTCAGGACAAAAACCAACCCCCCAGGCTGCAGGAGACTTGGGTGGGTGAATGACCTAAATAAATATTTTTGATCAACCACCCAGCATCGTCCCCCCTGCTGCAATCTCCCTCATCTTCAGGGCCTGCCTGTCCTTCATCTCAGGACTTCACACCTCTCAGCTCCCAGTTATTACACCCACCCCCGGCTTCTGTGGACTCCAACATACACTCACCCCCCCTCCCCCGAAATCCTCTCTTTCTATCTCTGCACTTCAAGTGAAGAACGAGCTTCGCAAGATCAAGGTGCGTAAGGCTGCAGGTCCAGATGGCATCAGCTCCAGGTTCCTGAGGTGCTGCGCAGATGAACTGTGTGCCATCCTAGGATATCTGTTCAACCTGAGCCTGTCACTGGGGAAAGTTCCACAGCTGTGGAAGACCTCCTGTGTGGTACCGGTACCAAAGACCTCCCATCCCAAGGACCTCAGCAGCTACAGGCCGGTAGCCCTGACATCACATCTGATGAAGACCCTCGAGAGGTTGGTTCTTAACCATCTGCGCCCCCTGGTGAGGTCTTCATTGGATCCGCTGCAGTTTGCTTACCAGCCTGGCATTGGGGTGGAGGACGCCATCATCTACCTCCTGCACCGAGCTCTGACTCACCTGGAGAAGCCTGGAAGCACTGTGAGGATCATGTTCTTCGATTTCTCCAGTGCTTTCAACACCATCCAGCCACGACTTCTGAGGGACAAGCTGGAAGCTATCAGGAGTGGACCACCACATGTCACAGTGGATACTGGACTACCTCACAGGCCGCCCACAGTATGTGAGGACACAGGGCTGTGTCGCTGGTCTGCAGTACGGGGGCCCCACAGGGAACTGTGCTGGCACCGTTCCTCTTCACCCTCTACACTGCAGACTTCTCCATCAACTCCCCACGCTGCCACCTACAGAAGTTCTCTGGCGACTTTGCCATGCTCGGCCTCATCACAGGTGAGGACGACTCAGAGTGCAGACAGTGGACTCTGGACTTTGTGGACTGGTGTCAGCAGAACCACCTGCTGATCAACGCCGGGAAAACCAAGGAGTTGGTGGTGGACTTCCGGAGACACAGACCCACCACACTGACACCGGTGAACATCCAGGGAGTGGACATTGAGATAGTGGACTCGTATAGGTACCTGGGAGTTCACTTGAATAATAAACTGGACTGGAGCCACAACACTGATGCTCTGTACAGGAAGGGTCAGAGCAGACTCTACCTGCTGAGGCGGCTGAGGTCATTTGGTGTCCAGGGAGTGCTTCTTAAGACCTTCTATGACTCTGTGGTGGCATCTGTCATTTTTTACAGTGTGGTATGTTGGAGCAGCAGTTTATCGGCAGCTGAGAGGAAGAGGTTGGATAAACTCATCAGGAAGGCCAGCTCTGTTCTGGGATGCACCCTGGACCCAGTGCAGGTGGTGGGAGACAGAAGGACTGTGGCCAAAATAACATCTCTGATGGACAGAGTCTCCCAGCCCATGCATGTAAATGTTGCTGCAGAGCTGCTTCAGTGACAGACTGCTGCATCCTCGATGCATGAAGGAGCGTTTCTGCAGGTCCTTCCTCCCTGCAGCTGTCAGACTGCACAATCAGAACTGCTCCCAGCAAACAGATGTTTACATCAGCGCTGTAACTTGGCACTATTTTATCAACCGATTCACACTATAACCTGGGTTTGCCTCTTATCTGTATTTAATTTTATTTAATTTCAATAACTGTACAGTACTCTGTTTTTGGTAACTATTATCCTTGTTGTAATTATGTAAAAAATTGTGTATGTTTCTGTTCTGTGTCTTGTGTACTGTTTGTTTGTATATGTGTCTCTCTTGCTGCTGTCACACCCAAATTATTCCATTGTGGGAAAATTAAAGGATTATTCTTCTATTCTATGTAAGTCTTAAATATTATCTACAGCTACTCTTAGTACCATTGATGTTAAGTTAGACTCTTTTTCTCCAATTGATCTTTCTGAGTTAACTTCAATAATTACTTCCTCCAAACCATCAACGTGTCTTTTAGACCCCATTCCTACAAAACTGCTCAAAGAAGTCCTGCCATTAATTAATGCTTTGATCTTAAATATGATCAACCTATCTCTAATAATCAGCTATGTACCACAGGCCTTCAAGCTGGCTGTAGTTAAACCTTTACTCAAAAAGCATCTCTAGACCCAGCAGTCTTAGCTAATTATAGGCCAATCTCCAACCTTCCTTTATATCAAACATCCTTGAAAGAGTAGTTGTATTTGTATTTACAATTTGTTCATGTCAGTGAAGAGTCCTCCTCCTTTATAGTCCTGACAAAGACTAGAAAGAGAGAATATTTCTCCTATATTGGCTTCATTGGCTCCCTGTTAAATCCAAAATCAAATTCAAAATCATTCTTATCATGTACAAGGTCTTGCTTAATTATGCCCCGTCTTATCTTAATGACCTTATAGTACCATGTTATCCCATTAGAGCACTTCACTCTGCACTCAAAAAAAGAAAATTGGGTGGTTGTTACATTTACAAAAGTATAACTTGTAATTTGAAGAAAATAATTTCATGTTTCTATGGTAAACGTGATTAAATCATGTAGGATCTGTATGAAATTCAACAGCTTATTTTGTTCTTGTTGAGATGACATGATACAATCTAGTAAGAGTGGTTAGTTGCTGGACTCATGAAATTCACAAGATCACGGGTTATAAGAGGCAGACAACTGCACACACCATGTGTATGCTATCGCTGTTTATTGTGGTTTAACCTGTCAAAGACAAAAACAAAGAAAATTCTGCGTCAAGCCTTGTAATAAGTAAGTAAAGTTTATTTATATAGCACCTTTCACAGACGTGTGTCACAAAGTGCGTTAAAAGCTAGTTGTTTTAAAAGCATTAAAAGCTTTTTGAAATAAAAATGTCTCCACTGAGTCCAAACACCGTAGAAATAAAGGAAGTGCGTTCAACAGTCTGGATGCAACAGCCTGGAAAGATCAGTCCCCTCGAGTTTTAAAGCGAGTGTGGGGGACCACTAAAAGGTTTTGGTTTGATGACCTCAGGTTACGAGTGGAGGTATGTGTACAAATCACATCAGCAATGGGGGGGGGGCTGTCCCTGTAATGGTGTAAAAGTTTTAAAATGGGACCTAAATCTGATTGGTAGCCACTGCAGCGACTTTAACACAGGGGTCATACAAGCTCCCTTGTTCAAGCCGGTCAGCAGCCTCGCTGCATAGCTTTGAACAACCTGTAGACGAGCTAGCCCTTTCTTGTTTAGACAAGTAAACAGACTGTTACAGTAGTCCAGTCTTGTAGAGACAGAAGCATGTATTTACTTGTTGACACGATGGATCGAAGTTATGAAATGTTCCTCAAGTGAAAAAAGCAGGTTCTGATTTAAATGTCCCTCCAAAGAAAAAGCTTCATCAAAAACAACACCCAGGTTTCTAAGGTTATGCTTCTGTGAGGAACCTAAATCACCCAGATGCTGTTTAATATCAGGTATTGCACTGTCTGGTGCAATAATCAAAGTTTCTGCTTTGGCCGGGTTTAGCTGTAAGCAGTTATTGTTCAAACATTGTTTAATGTTGGTTAAACAATCTGGTTAGTTTGCAGTTGGTTCTCACTGGGTAATCTGGTTTCCTCCCACAGGTAAAAGTCATGTAGTTATTCGAGTTAGGTTAATTGGTGATTCTAAACCTGTTGTTTGTCTCTATGTGATAGACTGGTGACCTGTCCAGGGTGGACCCTGCCTCTTACCCTATCACTTCTGGGTTATGCCCCAGCCCCCCTGCAACCCGGATAAAGCTAGTAGGATGGCTACAGTGGAAGTTGTTGTAAAGTGGAGACAAAACCATTTATGTTAGCCAGACTCTAGACTTTGTTGAACATTATGTAATATGAAGACAACATGTAGTATTCAAGTGACCAAGTAGTATTGAGGTAAAAGTTATTGAATAGTGTTGGAATAAAGTGACAAAATTGTGAAGGATTAAAATATTCCAAGAGCTCAACTTACTTCATTTAAACATGTTTCAATCACGTTTCATCAACACAAAATGCACAGGTTTATTGATTATGAATAAGTTGTGTTGATTTAACTAAGTTGTTTAAGTTTATGCCAAAGCAAAGCAAACGTGTGCAACCAATGTCCACTATTGAATTAACACGTTCTTTATTTCAGTGTGAGACTGTGCGCTTACTTGGGGTTTCTAAGGTAAAAGTAGAGTTGGAGGCAGAGCCTTCAGTTTTCAGGCCCCTCTTCTGTGGAACCAGCTTCCAGTTTGGATTCAGGAGACAGAAACTATCTCTACTTTCAAGATTAGGCTTCAAACTTTCCTTTTTGCTAAAGCATATAGTTAGGGCTGGACCAGGTGACCCTGAATCCTGTCACCAAAGCACACGGGGGGGGTCATATGACTATTGGGGTTTTCTCTGTATTCTTTGCATTACTGCAGAGTCTTTACCTTACAATATAACGCACTTTGAGGCAGTTGTTGTGATTTGACACTGTATAAATAAAACTGAATTGAATTGCTTTAATTCAGCCACACTGGAAAGCTTTCAATCATTAGAGGCCATTTTAAGGTCATGCTAATGTTAATGTTGGCAATAAAAACCAAGGCAGGGGGTTTAAGCACAGTTTTAAAGATAAAATACTTTTTATGAAAGTCTGATCGATTGAAAGTTTGACCTTCTTGACCCTGATGACGATTTCAGAGGTCCAGTAAAATCATATTAGACTTCCCTACAGCACTTTTTGGGAATGCTGAAAATACACAGCACACTTAAAGAATCATAGTTTCGAAGAAACATCACAGAAAGACTGAGCAGTGTGAAACAACCTGTAATTGGAACAATTCCTTCAGCTCCTCATCTCGAAAATGGGAACCACCACCCCACCAGTCTGCCTCATCGCAAGTAGTGTCCCCAAGCATGGAGGTTGGAGACAAGACATTGTGCCCAACAAAGAAAATGTCTTTGTTGCACCAAGAAAGCTCAACAGAAACTGGTAACAGCACACAGTCACAGCCATTTCTATGGCAACAGTTGCTATAGTCGAATATAGTCCTAGGAGCTCGCACACAGTGTACAAGCAAACATACTCACAACCACCTACATGCTGCATGTAGACTTAGCTGCAGCCCATGCAGCTACATAAGGCCCAGTGATCTGCCAGGCCTGTGCTCATGTCTTTCAAGAGCTGGCTCTCTGTCACAACACGGAAATTACCAAATTTATGGTTCAGAGTGCAAAAGCGGGTGAAGGAGTGAGGAAGTGTGAGTGGGGGTGGAGACAAAACCATGAACTGCTACAGTCTATGACCTACAATACTGTATTAATGAACACACATTCTAACAATCACAAGATTTTGTAAATGTGCTTTCTTGCCTGTCGTCAAAATATGTGCAACACTTGCCACCGATGCTGTAGTCTTTATTATTAATGCAGAACTCAGTCGAGAACATGCCAACTTACCCGCAGGTTGATCTCCCGCATCCTCTCCTGACGCAGTTTTGACAGATTGGTAACTCTGGACATAACGCACTTTCTCAAGACCGACTGAAAAAGCAGTGAGCAAGTCAAAATCAAATATTCAGTTTGAAAGTTTGTATAGTTTTCTGTAAATCATTCAATTCTCCATCAAAGAGAAAAAAGAATAGTCTGTCCTCACTAGCCAACTGCAGTGTGTTTCTGCTTTTAGTGAAGTGACTGTTCCTGTGAGAAATCTGACTTCTGAATCATCACCGCCCCCTCACACTCACACACATACGCATCCACACACACACGTACACAGTGTTCGTCCGTCTGTGAAATTTTAGTATAGACTACATTTGCTGTTTGCTGAGCAGCAAAATGAAACCATTTTAAAAACGTGAAATTTTACAATAGCTACCAAGACGATGAAAATATGTAAAACTATTAACGATTAAATTTATAAACGTGTTTGTAAATAAAAAAATTATGGGAGTCAAACAAGCAGTTTCACACATGAACCTGTTTGTTTGAACAACGACCAGTGACTGTGTGATCCACTCACCTGTAATTGGCCCTTACAGATGATCACACAGTCACAAAGTTTGGATTACTGGTGTTGTACACGCATCATGACACATGTTTAGGAGTTTTTTGTTTGTTTTTTAACAAAAAAGGATTTTTTTGTTCGCGCAATTAAATGCCCAGACAAGGATGTAGGTGTTTCCTGTAGGACAGTTATAAAACGCACTGCATTTACATCTCCAACATATTCACATCGCTACCCACGCCTGTGTTAGGTGCAGCGTGTCCATATGGTGCTCGGCAGTGTATGCATTTACACAAGGTGCATTTTAGTCCATCGGGTATGCAGTGAAGGTACCGTGTGCTGGCTGGTAGGTTTCACACTTCAAACATGGACATATATGTATGTGAGCACATCCCATATTAACATATGGCGCAACATGTAATAATGGAAAAAAATAAATAACAACAGTTATTTATCCAAGTATTGACTGCACTGTTAGTATACGTTTCCCTATTCCTTCAGTGGACTTATTTTACTATGTTACTATGACCACTGACCATAGTAGCACAGTGCAGGTCTGCTGAACCTTTGGCACTCAGACAACTTGTTTTTTGTTTGTTTGTTTTAAACTGAAGTTATTTTTGTTAGGAAATAATCTGTGACGCGATGACTCTGTGGACAGCAAGGCAGCTGGCAGGCTGTCAACCGTCCACCTTCACTGAAATACGTATCACAGCTGACATTACAGTAGCACTTATAGTAGTAATAATTATTCTGTTCTATTCTTTTCTATTCATATAGCACCAAATCATGATAGCAGTCGCCTCATGGCGCTTTATATTGTAAAGAATGACAAGATATTTCATTATTTGCAACACAATATAAATATATTGTTTAAATTTAAAATGAACACTAAGAGTAATAGGAAAGCACCCAGTGTAAAAATTAAGGAAATTATAATTCACAGTGACTATATGAAGAATTTATGTATCGGAGTTTATGTCTCCCTCATCTCTGATAAGTATGAGAGAGAGAGGTGGCTTTATGTGAGGACAGCAGTTCAAATTTTACTCTGGGGGGGCAGAACCACAGAAAGGACGCGTTCCTGCTTACACTCCAGTCCAGTAGGTGGCAGTAATGCGACCACCATCAGGTATACGGCGGTAAAAGTGGCAGAGCAGGGCAGGAGGAAGAAGAAGGAAGCGGAAGATGAAGAAAGAAGAAAAAAATTCAGCCATCATTCTGAGGTCAACAGCCAGGGTTGATATTTTTTTTTATTATTAATGTTATAATTTAAATAATATACACTTCCGTGAACTGGAATGCGTTACAACCGAAAGCAAGACCTTCCGTAACGGCGGCTTCGCGTTTAGGCCCTTCGCTTGCTCGTTACAGAAACAGCAGAAAACCCTGTTAAGTGTCCAGTGTAACGTACTGTGTGATGCGCCTCCAGGCGGCTCGGTCATGTGTACCTGAACCTGCACCGTCAGGTGATCGAGGACCAGCTAGTCCCGTTTATTCGATTGTTTGAAGCTACATGGGGATTTGGGTTAATCAGGTATGATTCACCGAGATGGTCACAGATCAGGGCAAACGTATCGATACTGCACACCGCGATCAGCAACTCCGTGATTGGACGAATGAGGAGGGGGCGGTGCATGAAGTTTGGAACAACTGTAGGGTGGATGGAAACAAAAACATTTCTATCCTTTTCGATATCGATCGTATTCTTAATGCTAATGTTGGCAACACACCAACACAGGCATGACACCCCCCCCCCCCCCCCTGTGTTAGGTGTAGCGTGTCCATACCCCCCCCCCCCCCCCCCCTTTTAAAAGTTTGACTCAAATTTAGAGAAATGTTTAAGTGAAAAACTGCAAGCTTTCAATTCAGAAGAATGAGTATTAATCTATTTGTTAGCCTGAAGCAGCTTTTCAATGGAAAACGGGACTTTTGTCAGATGAATGCATAATGTTGTTGGACACTAAGGAGCTGGGGAGAGAAAAATAAAAACACAAAAATTCAAACATCCGTCTTTAATTTCTTTTTTCTTTTTTTTTACTTGCTATCAGTTGATACGAAACAGAGTAAATGTTTTCTACCATTTTAAAGCTGGTAGGCAGAGAAAGGAATTGACACTGACGGTCAATAAGACTAAAAAAGCAAAATAAAATCTCCATCTCGAAGCAGTAAAATGTGTTTTCTGCTAAACAACACCCCCTTCTATGATAAACTCTCCATTCTCTACTTTTTCTACTCTTTGTTTTACTTTCAGATGCCAAGACATTGTTCAGCAGGGGGTTGCAAATCCAGGGACAACCATGAGACTCGAAATGCTGGCGTCACCTTTCACAAGTGAGCACTTTACACATTATGTTTGGGTCAGGGTGTAGTAACCAGTTATTGTTTTTATTCACATTCACACGTTTAGACACATGAATGAAACAGAGGAACTCAAAAGCTCACAAATCATCTGCACATCTATATTTCTCCTGTTCTCATATTCACTCAGTAATACACAAGGCTGACGTTCAGGTCAAAATACAGTTAATATTAAGCTCTGTAAAACTGGAACCAGAAGACATGAACGGAGTTTAGCTGTAGTACTTTGTGGGTTTTATAACACAATTAGAATAATTTATTTGAGCAATACCCTCAAACGCTGAATCGCGAGGCGAGTACGCGGGTTGCCTGGTGGGAGGGAACCTGTCTGAATGTGTGTCTGATCTATGAGGTTCTGACTGAAATATAAATCTAAGTAGTTAATGTGAACCTGTGTGTATACGGACAAAACAAACACAACAGGCAGCAACAAAGTTAATTCCCATGTTATCACAAACAGATTGCATATCCAGCAGGTACAATAAGTGTGGAAAACATAACCAAATTTATTTGTAAAGGTGCTACTGACGTGAAATTCACACCAGATGTTGGTAACAACCCATCCAATCCACACATGCAAAGAAATCAAACCATAGATGTCCATAAATTAGGTCATGTGTAATAATGAGAAATGACTCAGGAAAAAGTAACGCATGAAGAAGAGAGAGAGGTGCGAAAGGCATGGACAGTCCCCAAGGGGCAGTTACCGTACAACAGAGCAGCATGACTTTGAAGAGAAGGACAGGGCATAAACAGGCAGTAAGAGTGAGATAATAAATACACAGAATATACATTATATACACACTTTTAAAATTACACGGTAATTCAGTACTTATTGTACCTGCTGTGACTGCCACTTTGACCCCATTCAGACCTTCAGCAGACATGCTCCATCACGTTGCTGTTGAGTTTTGATGCACCAGTATCTCTCTGCGAGTGGTCACACACCTGGTCCCCATCATCAAAGCAACGTTTTCAACAGGAAGTTCATGGCACGTGGTCGCAGTGAATTTGGCTGTGTCATGGTGTCCAGGTCCCCAGTGCGACTCTGGTGTTATTCACATTCAAATGGAGATGTACTGACGATGTTGTGACGTTATGTTCTTTGAAATATCTTTATTGAACTTGACCTGAAATGGAAGCTTAATGTAACTCAGACTGATGTTGTGGATGACTAGGTTACCCAAAGGAGCGGCTCGGAGAAACCTTTGGATCAGTAACTCTCACCGCGCAGACTCCTGGGATCCTCAGACGGACTTTGTCTATTTTTGTTCAAAGCACTTCCCACCCGAGAGTTTTGAGCTGAGTGGAAGCAGGTGTGTATCGACCAGCTGGACTTTCACAGATTACAGATACCACTTCAACTAAAACCAGAATTTTCTGTTATTAACTGCTGGTGTAGTTTTCAGTTATGGCAGTGTTAAGATAGCAGCCTAAGTATTTTTTTTTGACCCTTTCACACAGTGGAATCAGACGACTAAAGGAAGATGCAGTTCCTACTTTATTTGATTTCCCTCCAGCAGCCAAACACAAAAGAGCAGGAAGGCAGCAGAAAGAAGACAACATCCCTGTCAGGTAATCAAACCTCACACAGGCTGATAGTTTGTCATCATCTGTGAGCAGATTCTGAGCTCCTGAATTGAGTCATTATTTTATAGTTATTTAAACATAGTCTTTGCTTCAGTTCCCACTCTGTGAGGATGCTCTGTGAAAGAACAGACCAACTCTAACGTTCGCTTTTATTCTTCTGATTCTGTTACGGGAGCATCAGGTATACCTGCGAGTCAAAGTGCAATGATTTTTGGTGTAATTAAGCATAATAATTATTACATAATAAGTTACAATAAACTAAGAAATTGTTACTTTAGTTACCAAGTATCAGGAAAACATGAGAATTCCAGCAGCTCTCTGATTCTTGGTTCGAGCACCGAGTACGTGCTGGGGTCAGCTACATGCAAAAGACCTGAGACCAGCTGGCTGATCTAGGACCAGCTCTTTGAGGTGATGAGATGAGGGATTTACTTTAATTAAGGTTGAAGTAATCATCTGAGATGACTATAAGTGGTCACTGAATAGGGTAAATATATCCATACTGAAAAACCATAATGAGCAGGTGTTGATGAATGAGTGCCTAAAGTTTTGAACGCCAGTGGAAGGAGGCCACACCCAGCTGGGCAGCTGGGTGTGGCCTACAGTTAGCATTACATCTGTCAGCATAGCAGTCAGGGTTAAAACAGGGAAGAAATCAACCATGTTAGCATCCTGTGACAACTGTGATGCTGCATAAAGGTTTGCCACGATGATTAAAATGAACAGAGAAAAATAAATCATAAAAATAGAAATGATATAGTGAATAGAATAGAAAATAGGAAAAAATAAATGTTTAAGAAAAGATAGATGTGAAATAGTGAATGAATCTAAAGCACTCAGTAGTGACAGATGTGAGATGTTAAATGTAACAGCCTGCAGTGCTGTGAAGGTTTTGAGCCGTCACTCATTTCTTCATGTATTTCTAGAAAAACAGGAAAGGCTGCAAACATTTAAAGATGTGCAAACACACATTAATATTAGTGTTTAAAGATAACTTCTGTTTCATTCTCTGTCAAGATGGTTCCACACTGTATCAGTTATGTTGAGGTCCACAGGCCGGTCCATGACTGACAGTGTTCAGTTTATGCTTTTACTGCATTTGCAGTTTGAATAGAAATAAAAAATAATACACTCATCCATAATCTGCTAGACGGCATCAGCTGTAGTGTTAGTGGCTATTTGATTGTCCAGGAAAAACTAATTGGTCACAGTTTTTTCTGCAGGAAGAGTTCCCACTCAGGAGCACAGGATGGCACACATCAGGAGATCAACCAGCGTCACACTGCAGAAGAACCCACAGTTGAAAAGTCAGTGGGCTCCACTGAGGAGACTACTCAAGACATGCCTGGATTTTCTCAAGAAACATCAGGGTTGGAGCAGCTGTCGCAGCAAGAACTCGGTCCTCCACCTCCAGAGTCTCGACCCGTTTCCCCGTCACGTTACATGAGACGTCTGCCCCCCCCTCCAGGCTTCTACTTGTCAAAGGAGCACAGCTACGCTCAGCTCTGTCCCCTGTTGTGGAGGAGACGTTATGACCAAGTTGTAGACTGCTTGGAAAAAGCCCTACGACAACTGCATGCAGTCAGGCGGAGGGAAAGCCGTCTGCGGAGCACCGTGCTGAGGCTCCGTGATAAGCGACTAAAGCACATTCTGCTTCTGTCACAGAATGGTTGCAAAAACAGGGGAAGCTGCATAGAGGGGGGAGAAGAAACACAGCACAAAGGAGATCCTGACCTAGAGGAGAATGAGGCTAAATCCAAAGATATAAAGTTGATTGAGGACAAATGTGTTGATCAAATGGAGACAGGATGTAATTTTCTACCAGAGTCCAGTAGCTGGTCTGAGACGGACGAGGGAAACTGTTTGTACTGTGGAAAAGGGCAGGGGCAGAGTGGTGGGCATTTGGAGCACGAGGACTCACCGAACACCCAGAGAAATGTTGCAACAAGCTCCTGTGACACAGCTGAAAATGTGGATCACGTTCAGATAGATAGGCAGCAAGAAACAACCTGGAAAGAAGTAGAAACCAGTGTAACAAGTTCCCAAGTTTTGTTGCAAAATCCAGGTGTTCAGCATATAGTCTCAGCTGGAGTGTGCTTTCTTAAAACTGACGAGCAGAGTTTGCATTATCTAGGCTCTCAGCAGAAGCTGCTGCTCTCTGACAAACGCCACGGAGAGTCTGACGTGACGAGTCAGGATCTCCACCGCGACCTGCAGCACCAGCTGTTATGGTTACAGGACAGCGCAGACGGGCGGGTGATTTTGTTGACTGTCCCGACTGACGACGAGCCGCAACGTTTTGTCACGATGGAGAACGTGGCCGGTGAAGAAAAAAACGTTCTTTTGTCAGAACTGGATCTAAAAGGTGTGGAATACTTAACAGAGAGCAGCGGAGGCATGTCCAGAGTTGAGTCGTCACCGGATCAACACAGTGAGCAGAATTCAAATGGTGCGTTAGTGGAAATACGGGACGATGTCAGGATGAAACTTAAAGAGCACCTGGAGGGTTTCCACCTTCAACTGAGCACCGAGTTTAGAAACTAACAAGGATTATATATATCTGTATAATTTTAATGTGACTGCACATTTCAATCTGGCAGCAGGTTGAATGTGTTGTATGTACACAGCCCATAGATTTGGGCTCAGTCGTTGTTCCTCACACCTTTATTTAGCTAAAGCCATGACAGAGAGCCACATGATGACACTCGATATCTGTCGCACACATGAGTGCTGTGCCTCACAGCAGAGAAAGACAACAAACTAATGACCTGTGCACACCTCTCGTTTATTATTGTTTTTATGATAATGAAACAGTTCAAACTTATAGAATAACCCCAGAATCAACCTTCAGTTTTTAGTCAACATAGTATTACAGATACGATTGGTTAAAACACTAGTATACCCTTACTGCCGTGTTGTAGCAGCATAAACAGCCTCTCCTATTCTCTCTCTATTACGCCTTAAAAATGCTCACCCATCTGTGCTATCAGCCAAATCATTGAAAACACAGCTTAAATCCAAGTTCCTGGCGTTATGCTCACCCTGCTCTCGTCTCTACTTCCTCTTCTAAGCTCTACTCTTTTGCTTTGCTGAGCTGAGGTCCAAAGGTTTGCACATATTTTGCACAAATGACAGGAAACAAGGTCAGGAAGTACAAGCAGTACATTTCCCAGCTCCCACTCACCATTAAAACTTTTCAGAGATGGTAACTACTTTAATCGGTGTGACTGACTGTACATTTAGAGCTAAAAGTTCATAGATTATACTGCTGCCGTTTGTTTAAAAGACTTAAACATACAGCGGAGCTCTTTTAAGAATACAAGCATCCAGTGTATAGTAGAGAAGGGAATCTCCTTCCTTCAGGGCTGCCCCACCTGACATTACACCTGTATTAAATGCTGGCTCTCTTCCACTATGCGTTTGGTCTCGTGTCCCTCTAATCTCTTCTCTCTCCCTTTGTGCCCGATCAGTCCCACCAGAGCCTGGTTCTGCCCGAGGTTTCTTCCTCTTACAAGGGAGTTTTTCCTTCCCACTGTCACCAGGTACTTGCTCGTAGGGGGTCAACTTATTGCTGTTTTTTTTCTCCGTTATTGTCGGGTCTTTACAGTATGACGCACCTTGTTGTTGTGACTTGGGCCTGTATAGATCCAATTAAACTGAAAGTTGCTGATGGAAAGTGGGCCCTGTTATTCAAAGGTAATCCAGGAGGATTAATCTAACATGATAGACTGAAATCCTGAAATCTGGCTGTTCAAAGGAAAAAAATTGTCACCCCTTGTTAAATCATGAGTTAACAGTGTCTAACAAATTTATGGAAAGCTAGGTTCAGTTTCACTCACCAGGCCTGTTACATCAAGAAATCAATAAAAAGACAAAACAACTGATATGGCACCAAATCACACCAACAGCTGTCTTGAAGCACTTTACACTGTGAGGTAAAGACCAATGATAGAGAATCACATGACCCCTATGAGTAAGCACTTGGCTACAGTGGGAAGAAAAACCCCAGTGCAGTGAGGAGTGCTCGGACCTCAGTATTGGAGAAACCAAACATCCATCTTACTGTGTCGTGGCTTCTGTACTGCAAACAGGAGTCAGTGGTACAGAGTGTGCAGTACACAGTGGGTACATCCATCTAGTTTTGTTCTCAATGTTTTGGTAACAAAGACTAACTTTGCCTAAAAATGCCTAACAGAATAGAATAGAATGCCTTTATTGTCAGTATATGGTTGTACAATAAGATACAGAGCATCTCCTACTCAGTGCAAACATGCTGGGGGGGGGCTGTGTTATCGGTGCATGTGTGAGTTCAGGGTCGGTGCTGTGCCTCCTGGAGTCGACAATGAGCTCTTTGGTTTTCTTAGTGTTCAGTGCCAGGTTGTTTTCTGAACACCAGGCTGCCAGCTTCAGGACTTCCTCTCTGTAGTCTGCCTCGTCTCCCTTTGAGATGAGTGCGACTACCGTGGTGTCATCAGCAAACGTGATGATGAGATTGTTGTTGTGGGTCGGACTGCAGTCGTGGGTGTAGAGAGAATACAGGAGGGGGCTCAGCACACAGCCCCGTGGGGAGCCGGTGCTCAGTGTGCGAGTGGAGGAGAGATGAGGGCCGAGTCTTACAGTCTGGGGGTGGTTTGTAAGAAAGTCCTTTATCCAGGCACATGTGAGAGGAGGGAGGCCGAGAGTGACCAGTTTGGTGATGTCTGGGATGATTGTATTAAAGGCGGAGCTGTAGTCCACGAAGAGCATTCGGACGTAGCTCTGCTGCTGCTCTAGGTGACTCAGCACAGCGTGGACGGCTGTGGAATAATAATAATATAACTAATAACATGAACTTTGGAAAAAGCTTTGCACAAAGTACTCCAGTACTGCAGAGGGTGAGAGATATACATGTTTCAGTGCAAGGGAGCCTGCCAGCTGCCAACATCAGGTAACATCCAACATATCCCCTGAAAGTAGGAGGAGACCACTCAAAGTATCCTTTCTCTGCATTATTCTGGATGCTAATATTCCCAACATTGAGGTAACGTACAAAATACAAGAGCTGCTCATGTTTACATGATAGAGATCGTGTAAACTTTTTTAAACAGTGTGCATTTTACCTGTGAATTTAATTTTAGATCTACAAATATTTACTCATTTTTTTCACTCCATTGCCTAAAACAGGGACCATTTCTGAAAGGTTTTGATAGTGGAGGGGCATGCTGGGAAATGTATTCCTACACACTGTGGTAAGGGCACCAAACTGAATATGGCCCAAGGTTTTACACCTGCACACAGTCACGATGTGGGGAAAAGTTAATGAACACATGGATGGTTGTCTCTGGCTTTCAGAGATGTAGCCGGTTCTCCAGTAATATGCTAATATACTTATATCAAAGACTAACTCAGTCTTTTGCCCGGGTAACTAATAAAAACCCATCTGAAGCTTAGCACAGTTGTCAAGGCCCCGAGAGCTAAAGCTTGGTGCCAGTTTTTGCTGGTAAATTTCACTGAATGTTTGTATTTCAAAGAAATAAAGTTGCGTCTAAAGTACTCTGAAGAGCGGAGGCCGTGTGTCTGTTACTGTAGAACCTGTGGGAGGAGCTACAATCCTGAGAATGATTGACGGCATCCTGCTGAAACTGTGCGTTGCAGCTTCTGGGATTGGGTGTGGCATTAACCCTTAACCGTACGAACACCGGCGCATACATGAGAAGGAGGGGGAGCGGGTCTTTATTAGCGAGGGGCAAATGCAGCCTACTCTTATCTTTCCCAGCTTGGATACAGTTCTTTAAAAAAGTCCGCCTATGTTTTTTAAATTCCAATATTCCCCCACCCCCTCTGCGCCACCACACAAACCGGATAACAGGAATGTGCTCATACCTGCTGTCTCTGTCCTTACTCTTTTAGTTTTGTTTCTTTTTAATCAGGGAACATCCTTTTAGGGACTTTTCCTATAATCTGTACCGTGTACAGTCCGTGTAAAGCAGTTATTGCAGAGAACAGCAGTTTCCAGCTTTGCTAAAAGTTTCCAGATGTGGAACAAGCTGTTGAATGCTGTCCGAAGTGTGGCACATCCTTTGTGCCGTGTAATGACACACTCACGAGTCACTCGTTGAAAACACAGCCTGAGATGTACATGTGTGACTGTCTCGTATAACTGTGGTAAATTCATGGCATTGCGTCGGCATTATCTAAGAGCACAGCTCTTTCCTGGCTCTTCTTTGTGGCGGAGGGAGGATCTCGGAATGCTGCCAGCTGGTGACAGATGCAGGGCTTCGCTGAACCTCTCCAGCAGCGAGAAACACAGGAAGACGAGTTACCGCAGTCAACATGCCTCAGGTAGGTAAAGACAACTTTTTTTAGTACCGACATGTAAAATTGGACCTCGTGGCAGCAGACGTTTACACCGTCGGCTCTTTAACCGGGAAAAGGTGGTTTGGTGCGAAATCAATATGTGGAATTTTTAAAAAATGGCCTCTGTGCGCTTCACGGAGAAGCGACGTGTCACACAAGGCGTCAGATTATCAGCGGGGGGACTGGGTTTGGATACGCAGGGTGTAAATACTTATCATTGAGAAGTGACTAAAACATCACCAATGGATTATTCTCGAACTTTTTTTCGGGGAGAAACTTTCAGAGGTATGCGGCCAGCGGCCCCTCCCCGAAAAGAAGTGCTAAGCGCAGGGTCCTGCCGCTCCTCCACGACGAATTCAAAGTCGTAACAGTACACGCGTGTAATTCATCACAGTTTTGTGCTAATTTGTAACAAACAGTTAACGTGCGGGTAAAGTACCTTGACCCGTAAAAGCGATCCGATGTGTGTCTGTTATACTGTGGGTCGCATTTTGTAGCGTGGTTCGGGTCCACTTACACGAGTGTCTGTGAAAGAGTGCAAAGTTGAGTAATCACCTTTATCCTATGATGAGATGTTATTTATCATGATGGGTGTTGTCTCTTGCAGGATGACAGTGAGTCTCGGGTATAGTGGAAGGGCTTAATGCTATGGCCTGTACAGCCACAGCACGTGACAGAAATCAACCAGTTTCATATTTGCTGAAGAGTTTTGACTCTTCGCCACTCTTGAGACACCAAATGGTGAATGCTGCCAGGAAGAATTCTGTTCCACGTGATGGCTGAAGGGCTTACTCACTCCTTTCATTTGGCACCAGTCTGCGCACACGTTTGTAGCTCTTGCCTTATTGAAACAGCAGTTTTATCTGCACGAGCTCAGACAGCGATCCACCTCTGTGTGTCCCTGTGCTCCATGATTCTGCAGCGTTTCCTCATTTTCCTGTTTCTCTATGCTCCTTCTCATATCCCTGTTGCTCACAGGAACAGCGAGTATCTCGCATTATTCCATGGCTACATCTTGAACCGTTTAGCAAATGAGACAAAACAGTCAAGGCAAGGAATTTCCTGAAGGAAAGCCAGTGCTGTATAACCCATGATCAAGGAACACACGGGCATTACAGAGCCACAAACTGACCCAGACTTTGAATCTCCACTGTGTGGAGTTTACATCAAGCTTTACAACAAGCTGGATTCGATATGTTAATGAGCACTGCCGTTAACTATTTAAGTTAAATCACTAATAGACTTTAAAGAAATATAAAAACAACAAATTCAGTGAAATAAATAGATCTCCTGACCATTTCTACTTTCTTTGAAATACTTTTTCACAACGGTGAAGAAGGCTTGCTGCAGCTTGTGGTACGTTAGTCAGAAAGGGTGTGGTTCTGACAAAGCTGCTGCCACACATGCATTGAGAAACAGCAGGAGCACTGGAACCTGTTCTGATGGCCAAGGAATAATAATTGGATGAGTTTCTCAACAGGCTCATTGTAATGACTTCATAGGGCAATGATGTGTCGCGTTTATAGGTTGGTGTTTGCTCAAAATGCAGCCGCAACAAGATCTAAAATGCATGTTGGACAGCGCCGGTGGGTAATGCGGTTTCCTCACAGCGAGAAGGCACCTGGTCTGAACCCTGAGTGGGAACTTTCCTCTGGGTCCTCCAGCGTCCTTCCCAGTTAGGTTCACTGGTGACTCTAAATTGGCCATGACTGAGGGAGATAAAACGGTTGAAGGGTACAGAGTGCTAAATTAATGTACAGGTAAAATTGGACTTAAAATGTGGTGCATAAAGCAAGATCTGAAAGTGTTTTTTGTTTGTTCTGTTTTAGGGTAAATGACATGATAAAAAATTACCTGGCTTTCTCTTTTGTTGTTTTTTTTCTTTTCGCCTTTTAATTTTTCCCAGTATTCTGACCTGGAGAGTGCCATTGATACACTGGTCAGCCAGTTCCACTCTGCTTCAGCCGACAAGTCTCCGACGCTGAAAAGTGATGAATTCAAAAATCTTTTGTCCTCCCAGATGCCCAATCTGATGAAGGTAAGTCCACAGTAAGCCTCCTTGTGCTTCTCTCTGACCGGGGCTCGCAGTTATCTGTAGCAAATGGGTGTGGCAGCACACCTAACCATATTCAGCTTGCACAAAGACTAAGGGGAACATGCTTACAACAGAGTTATACAAGCCTAATCCACACACAGGCAAACACACACTAAAAATGTTAATCCTCTGAAGACATGCACTCCTTTCCATTAATCTAACAGCGTCTCAGCTTAACCTCTGAACACAAACATAACTGCTGTTCTGTAAACGTTTCTAAGGCAGTCTTACTTGGTTAGACCTTAGATTAGATAGAAGTAAATTCTGACATGGTCAGGTTAACGGACAGGCATTGAGATTAAAACTGCACATCAGTCTCTCCTGCATCATCATCAACTCTCTACAGATTCATTTGAAGATTGCTGTAATTTACTGTGACTGAAACATGTTTTTCAAAGTTTTTTCATTAATCTCCTCAATAATATAAATCATTTCTATTCATGGTAATAATTCTGTATGGTGGTAATAAGTCTGTGAGAGTTTTTAGCAGTTTTGTTTTGTTTTGTTATTTCGTACAAACTTACGGTTCAGCTGTGCTATCAGACAAAATGCCAACATGCACACTTCTAGTATTTAATCATTAATACTAATCTAAAGAGCTCTGAGTGTCAGTAAGACTTGAAAAGCACTATATATTCTCCCCAGCCACTTTGTTAGGTACACCTTTTCATCTGCTCATTAAGGCAATCTAACCAGCCATCACACGTGGTGGTAACAATGCATTTAGGCTGTTGTCAAGAGTGTCTGCTGAAGTTCAAACCAAGTATTAGAATGAGGAAGAAAGGACTTAAATTACAGGCCAGATTGCTTTGATCTGACAGGAAGGTAACAGGAACTTTGATTAAAAAAAAGAATGCAGTGGAGCTTCTATAAATGCGAAACCACACCAGATGCCAGTCCTGTCAGCTAAGAACAGGAAATGAGGCCACAATTCGCACAGCATCATCAAAATTGGTAAATAGACTGATTCTTATATGGCACTTTCCTACTCAAAGCACAACTTGCCTCATTCACACAAGCACTTTTTCTTGGCCCAAGTCCTTTTCTATTTAACAGTCACGCACATCTTGCCCAAGAATACTTTGGCATGCAGATCAAACCACCAAGCTTCCAATCAGCAGATGATCTGCTCTGCCTCCTGAGCTGCAGCCACCCCAACAAATTGGACAACATTTGAAGATGTTGTCTGACCTTTTGAGTCTTGATTTCTGCTGCTCCATCCTGCTTTCAATGCATGTAATGGTTTGGGGCCCTTTGTGGTCCCTTAGCATCAGTTGACCATAGTTTATATACCACCGCCTATTTGAAGATTATCGCTGACCATGTAAACCCCTTTATATCCATCTGCTGAATGGACTCCACAGTCACCGCATCTCAAGACAAAGTACTACGGCAGCTCAGAGAGCACAAGGTGGATCCAACCCGGTGTGACCAATGTGTACCTAATAAAGTGGTCAAATATTGCATATAGTAAAAGATTAATCCATTTTATTAAACATACAGAGTGAGTCTGGTCTAAAAACATGTGAAGATGCAACGCAGCGTTCCATTGTGATTAGGGTTTATTTACAGTGTTTTTATGTACGAGCAACAGTAGTGTAGGTTTCAGCTCCTTCTGGCTGGGTCAGCACTCCGGAGCATTCGAAACATCAAACTGTGACACCTCATTCACCTTGCGGTAGTCCAAACAGAGCCGTATAGACCCATCTTTCATCACTGCAAGAATCATGGGGCTACACCAGGCACTGTGGGACTTTCACCCTCATCTGGCGGGAATCACCAGAGAAGTGGTTTCAGCCACTCCCCATGCTTTGAGGTGATATACCTGTGTGCCTCCTTCCTGGTCCGACCGCATCACTTCAAAATCAACATCCCCCACTCACTGGGTGACTCTAAAGGGCCCTCGTCACTTAGCAAGTCATTTTACTGTGGCACTATCGTGTTTTATAATCCACAAGAACTCAAAGCGATATCCCAGTGCACTCCTGTGAAATGGTCAGATGGCTCAAATGGGACCTCCATTAACGGTACCGGGTGCAAGGGCCGTCTGGCATAGGCAAAAGGCCGATCCTCAGGAAGCATCAATGGTGGTCTTCGGGCACGAGGCCCAGCCGATCCACAACCATCTGTCGGATGCCCTCAAAGCACCACCTTGCTGCATGGACAGGACCTGGACTTCCAGTTTAAATTTACAAAGTTAAATACATTAACCCATGGTAAATGAACTGGCGTATCTACCACTCAGAACTCTTCACACTATAAGACACATTCACATAGCCACATTCTTACAATGCATGCACTCTGAGTGCACAAATACACCGGTGGATGCGTTGGGACCATTTTGGTGCTCAGTATCTTGAGCAAGTCTTGTCAGAGTGTCTTCAGTTGCACTAGTTTTATTCTGGGTAAAATTCTGTCATTTCAGTGCTTCCTGTTTGTGTTTGTTTTTGTCTGATCAGATTTGTCGTAGGTGATAAAGATATTCCGAACTATGATCAGTAACCTAACAGTTTGTAATTAACTGGAATGACATTTTCTTGTAAGTCTGGTTTAGGTGTTAACATTTTTACTTTAACGTGAGTTGTTTTGTCGTGTTCTGACAGGGGGTCGGCACCGACCAGGGATTTGGTGATATCCTGCGGAAGATGGGTGTAGGTGATGGCGAGGGCATCTCTTTCAAGCACTTCTGGAATTTAATCCAGTCACTAGCCACCTCGCAGTTTGGCCACCTTAGTGGTCAGAAGGGCTCGTCATGCAGCTGTATTCTCCTGTAAAGAGCAGCTTCTCAGCCCAACACGCATTTGGAAATTTAACTCAGCAGAGTAACACATACACATCACGCTCATAAAGAATTGAACAGAATAAAAAACAGAATACAAGGGTTCAAAATCCATTCTAAGCATTCATGACTAAACATTACAGTTTTAACTAGTTTACCTTTGAATTCAGATTACTTTGTTTAAGTTCAAAGAAAAATGTAAACTGATTTTGAATAAAATACTCAATTTG
Source organism: Perissodus microlepis (assembly GCF_051167445.1). NCBI lineage: Eukaryota > Metazoa > Chordata > Actinopteri > Cichliformes > Cichlidae > Perissodus > Perissodus microlepis. The sequence goes on from NC_140481.1 coordinate 1,797,517, forward strand.
TCCTCCTTTGTATTTTTTTTTTTCTCATTTATCATGCTGCACATGTTACAATAGCCTAAACCTTATGTGATTAGACACCACAGTGTCACTGGTGTCTGAATGTTCTTCTCTCTTTGTGTTGCTTCAGGATGCTCATCATATTTAGTTCTTTGGGTGTTTGGTCCAAAAAGTGTTCTACAAATTTTAAAACTATAAATCTTACAAACACCTCTGCTTTGAATAAAAACATATACATGGAACTAAGTTGGTTGTTTGAAAAAGAAAGCTGTTAGCTATCGTCAAAACCAGAGTGAATAACTTCTGTCTCGTTCATGTTGCTCCAGCTTGTCATGTTTTTGATTTGCAAAAGTGTTGGGTGCTTTAAAACTGGTCCAAATCACTATATTAATGGTCTGCTGGTGTGGTATTTTCAACTTGATATGTATTTCTTAATAGGTCAGAGGTCAACATTTTAAATGGTTAGGTCAATGAAATACAAAAAAGAAGGTAAAACATGATTTACTATTTTAGAAAAGGGAACAAAAAACAAGCTCCGCCTTCCCTTGCCTAATAATAGTCACGCCAGGTGACGTTCCAGTTATGTGGTCAACTTTAAGAGAGATTTAACATCAAGTCATTGGAAATATTCATCACTTTCAGACCTCTGAAGTGTAGAATTTATTTCCTGGCTTGTAGAAAGTTGACTCGCGAGTAAATTGTTTCTCAGTAACAAAACATGTTGTTTTGTATTATTTCTAATAATATATTAGAATTATATTTGAAATCTCAAATTGTGCCTTTGTAATATTCCCTCATTCTAGAATGCTTTGCCTCTGATTCTGATTTCTGTGTATTTATATTTTGTAATTCTCTGTAGTCTGACCTTTGACACCAAAAGAAAAGTGATTTAATGAACATTTAAATAAACATGTAACGAGTTTCCCAATATCACCTGTTGTTACGGCGTTCCTTTGTTGATTTTAAAGAAACATAATTTAACTGGTTTATATGATGCAGTTAAATGTTTAATTTTAGAATAGTGTCGATATTTTATATTTTGACATAAGAAGACCTCACAAAAACCTCTGAAGTTCTGTTTTAATGCTTTCATTTTAATGCATCAAGATTGTTCTTTTATTCTTCTAGCTACAAAAGTGAAGCGGTAGATGACTGTGAAGCATTTTTTAGTTTTATGTTGTAATTCACCCAGAGTACAATATTTTCAGCACAGAAAAATATTGTAACTGTACAATTAAAACAATGAAGTGGACAATATGAACTGTTACATCAGCATTATGGATTCATATTCCCATGCAAAGAAGGTCCACATCCTCTTTTGAGTTTTTTCCCCTCGGGCGTACCTCGGAAGAATTCAAGATAAGATGAAAATGCGTACTTATTCATGACTTTAACCCTCCCAAAGATATCTAGCTCTGTTTGCTCATCATGGTTAATAGCACTCATAATCTGCTTTGATTTAATGTACAGTGCATTTTCCTTTGCAACAACTTGATCTAACCAAATCTGCATGTTTTGTGGTGCCATTTCAAAGTTGTCAACAGCACAGCCATAGAATCCTCGTTTCAAATGTTCAGGCCAGGGTTGATCGGTTATCATGGGGTGGTCATCCCTCACAAATGCTGTGCACAAGGGACTGTCACTTCCTCGTGAATGGCCTACTTCACAACCAATGACAGTCATGAGGAAAAGTGAGAAGGTTCTGAAGTTACGCACCGATGCTGAAAACACAGCTGCCATGAAATAATGGCCCCATCGCTCACAGTTGTAATTACACTGCTGAAACTGGAAGGTTTGGCGACAGAAGTCATTGAATTTTGATGGTTTGAGACCCTCTCTCAGCTTCTCCAGGGAGGACTCGTCCTGCTGGTCCTTAAAGCTCTGAAGAAAATTTTGAATTTCCACTTGATTGTCAGGATTCATGAATTTTCCCACCAGAGTTGCATTCAGGGTTTTCCCGTTTACTTTGTAAATGCATTCATTGAGAACGTAGTAAAGGTCCAATGGAATTTCTTCTCTGGCATTGTACCGTATCTCCACTAGCAGATGTTGAATGCTTATGATATGCTTCAGGATAATGTTATCTTCTCCTGCCGCTGGCTTTTCTAGCCAAATTGCTTTAAGGTGTCTTGAATCATCTGTGGTATAATCAGGAGCACGCCTTCTTTCGTTTTCCTCAAAAAACAAGCTCCAAGTCAGCCCCTCCAGACAATCGATAAAGTGATACTTTTTGCGCAGTTCCATTGGGACAAACATTTGCGGGTGGCTTGGCCAGTCCAGTATCTGCAGATACAAAATATTTCCTTTATAATTGTGAAATACTGGTCCTGGACAGCCAAGTTCCTTTTTTATCACCAGATCACCTCTTTGGTTTAGTTCAGCTTTGACTGTGCTGTAGTGCTCATGGGACCTCCAGACACCGTTAGTTGTCGTCAGTATATCACCATCAGAATTAACTGACAGGAGTGTGTTGTATAGGTTGAGCTTTGTTTCCACACTAAAAGACCGGAGACTTTGTAGGAACTGCAACATGAAGTGTTGGTCATTTCCAATATTGCAGCTGATGAGGCTGATGGTACCAAGATGACCAATGTTTGTTTTAGTTTTTAAGATGAAAACAAATCTGGCAAGTTCCTTTGGGTCATAACCAGCTAACTGGGCTGCTCCAGTAGGGCTTTGACTACCATGGCCAACCAGTACAATGTCATGATTTCTAGTCGAAAACAAATTGCTTCCTTGCAGAACGTACAGTGCCCTCTTATGGTACATTAGCAGATTTGATGAACTGGGATGCTTCTGGAACAGGTAAGTGGCTGACTCAATCACTGCAGGTTCCTCTTCCATGATTACTATCGTTTGATGGCTGTATTTTGTGTCATTTTCCCTGAGGATTACATGAGTTTTGTTAGACATTAATTATGCCTCAAATTGTTCATTGTATGTGAATGTATAACTTTCTGACTAATTTAAATAAACTGGAATGATTTCAGCTATCACATAAGAAAAACCAAGTAGGCAACACCCAGTTAAAGAAAACACTGCATGATTTTGGCAATTAGTTATTCTCTGACATTGTGTTGGTAAAGTGATATTGTGAAATGTCTGAAAATCACAATCAACATGCCAATTTTGATTTGAAGTCCCATTTTGGGCTTTCCAATTTGTCTGCATTATTACTGTTTTTACTATTAGAATTATTAGAAATGCATCCGTCCATGATCTGGTGCCATATCGCAGGGCCAGCAGCCAGCCACCTCTTCCAACTCATCCAACAAAACACAGATGGGTTCCCAGGCCAGCCAAGATATATAATTTCTTTGGCGTGTCCTGGGTCTACCCTGGTGCCTCCTCTCAGTAGGACATACCCAGTACACATCATCCAGTGGGTTTCCAGAGGGCATCCTAGTCAGATGCCAGAACCACCTCAACTGGGTCCTTTCGATATAGAGGCGTAGCGGTTCTACTCAGTCTCTCTGAATGACTAAATTCCGCACTCTATCTCAATGTCTCTGATCCGAAGTGGGAACTCCACCCTTTTCCGGCTGACGACCATGGCCTCATTATCCCCAAAAAGCAGAGATGAGATCTGAGTTCCTTTCCAGTATGCTGACATAGACCTTGCTCGGGAGGCTGGGGAGTGTGAGACCCCTTGTAGAAGATGCATGGTGACCCGACCACATTGTCACATCTTTCCACACTTTCTTTTATTTTGGTTGTTGTTTCTTTAACACTCGGCCGCAGCTTTTCAGCTGCCAGCCATACATTCACAACAACAATGCAACAACCTCCCCCGCAGCCACACCACGAACCACGCCGACCTATGACGAACTATGCGGTCAAGTGTCAGCCAGGACCCCATCCGAGCTGCCCCAGATCCTCTATCTACTGGATCTAATGCTTGGTCCAGTCCTGTAATTGTTCCCACTGGTGGCAAAACACCGCCGCTTGCTTCCTCCAAGTGGCCACGGGCATGTCGCATGACGGACCCAACAACACAGTTCATTCATTTCAGCACCTTTATTTTGGTGAATGAGCAGGTGGTGGAGCTTGCTCAGCTGCCAGGAATGGGTGCAGGCACCTGCCAGTTGTTCCCACTGGCGGCAAAACACCACCACCTGCTCCCCCCGCGTGACCGCGAGCTCGGCCACCATTTGGGCCCACACCTCCCCTCCCGCCCGGTCATCGTCAAGCTATGCCATGATCCTGGGTTTTGGCACCACTGCAGAAGATGCATGGCAGACCGACCACATTGTCACACCTTGTTTACCTATCTTAATGGCCTCCAGTAATGGGTGAATCATCCCCTTCTTCCCCAAACTTGGCTTCTTCTTCAGAAGGCATGTCAGTGGGATTAAGGAGGTCCACAAAGAATTCCTTCTACTGTGTAAGTATGTCCTCAACTGAAGTCAGCAGTGCTCCCTACACACTATACACTGTGTTAAGACCTCTTTCCCCTCCTGAGTTGCCTTACAATTGAACCTTGGAAAAAGACTTTGGGACTGCCTCAAAGCGATTCAGGTCTTTTTCCATGCTCTCACTCAACTCCTTCCAAATTCAACTTTTTGCTTTAACCACTGCCCAAGTTGCATTCCACTTGGGCTGCCAGTGTCCGTCATCTGCCTCCAAAGTCCCATACACTAACCAAGGCTAATAAAATTCCTTCTTCAGCTTGATCACCTCAGATGTTGACTGTCCAGTTAGGGGATTACCACCACAACAGACACAAGCCACCTTGAAGCCAAAGCATCATACAGCAGCCTCAGCAATGGAGGTGCGGAACATGGTCAATATGGACTCAGTGTCCACAGCCTTCCTCGAAATGATGTCAAAGTTCTGCCAGAGGTGGGAGTTGAAGATCTTATGGGCAGAGGCCTCTACCAGGCCTTCCCAGTGCACCCTCATGTTTAGATTCATGAGGTCTGTCCAGCATTCTCCCCCACCAACTGATCCAGCTAACCACCAGGTGGTGATCAGGTGATATATTGACAGCTCAGCTCCTCTCTTCCTCAGAGTGTTCAGAACATACAGTCACAGATCTGATTATGCAATTTCAAAACACTAACATGTGACCACGTGACCACGTGACCATGTGACCGGTGACGTCTCCCAGTAGGACAATGGAGTCACCCAATAGAGCACCCTCAAGAGCCCCACCCAGCGACAGGCTGGGTACCCTGAGCTATTGTTCAGCGCATGAGGGCAAACGACAGTCAGGACCCATTTCCTGGCCCAAAAGCACAAGAAAAAAACCCTCTCGTCCACCAGCAAAAACTCCAACATACAGGCAGAAAGCCAAGGGGTTACAAAAATACCCACCCCCCAATGTGCTGCTTCTCACTGAGAGCAACACTGGACTAGAACAAAGTCCAGCTCCTCTCCAGACTGGCTCCAGAACCCAAGGCGTGCATCGGCGTGAGTCACACCTGAGTCATCTAGCCGATGTCTCCAACCTCGCGCACTAGCTCAGGCTCATTCACCACCAGAGAGGTCACATTTTGTTTCCCAGTCATCTCAATAGGCGGGGAATAGTCTGCCAGGGCCTATGCCCTTTGCCCCCGCCCAACAAGCATTTGAATTATTAACATTACTTCTTTTAAGTATTGCTTACGTCAGTCTACAGCCATGTTAGTGAATACAAATTTATCTTCATGATTTTAAGCTCAAATACACTGCTCAAATATTAAAGGAACTCTTTTTAATCAGAGTATATCATCAACTCAGTTAAACGTCTGGAATATTGATCTGGCCAGTTAATTGGGAGAGGGGGGTTGTTGATCACTTTCATTTTCTTTGGTGTTAGTGAAACTATCACCAGGTGCACTAGTGAGGCAACACAACCTCCAAAACAGCTAGACCATTTCTGACCAATTTTTCAATAGATTTGCATATTACTAGGGTCATTTTCCTAACGGTAGAATGAATCAATACCTTGACCCTGGAGAGGTTGCACAGATAGTCAGAAGATTTGCTGTGTCTTCCAGCATAGTCTCATAATCATGGAGGAGATTCCAGGACAGAGGCGGTTCCTCTAGGAGAGCTAAACAGGGCCAGAGAAGTCCTTAAACATCAACAGGACGGGTATCTGCTCATTTGTTAAAGGAGAAACGGGATAAGCACTGCCAGAGCCCAACCAAATTACCTCCACCAGGCCACTGGTGCGAATGTCTCTGACCAAACAATCAGAAACGGATTGTGTGGTCTGGGTGGCCTGAAGAATTGATATCAACACTGGGCCCTGTGCTCACTGTCCCACACTGTGGAGCCTCACTGGCATATGCCATAAAATACCAGAATTGGTAGGTCAACAACTGGAAACCACTGATTTCCACAGCACAGACAGCAGGTTCACCTGGTGAAGCCACGAAGAATGTTTTGGTGCTTATATTATCATTCAGCATGACTGGTTTGGTGGTGGGTCAGTGACCAGTGGTCTGGGGAAGCAGACACCATGACTACCATTAGGTATTGGGATGAAATCCATGGACCCATCATCAGACTTTACACTAGTGCAGACGGTCTTGGTTCCTCCTGGTGCACAACAGTGCCCGAGTATTCCTTCATCCTCTGATCAGAGCATTGAAGGATCAAGAAATTGATATGACTGACTTGCTCTTACACAGACGTAAATCCAACAAAACACCTCCAGGACATTACTGTATATGAAAGTCCATCCATCAATGCCAGGTTCAGACTGTCCAGGAGCTCAGTGATACCCTGGTCCAGATCTGGAAGGAGATGCCCCAGGACACGATCTGTTGTCTCATTAGGAGCATTCCCTGTCAATGTCAAGCGACATTGTTTTTCTATGTAACATTGAACCTACAGATATGCAGTGTTTGTTCCCTGCCAGGCTTAATCTAGTGTTAAAAGCATCAGTCTGTTACATCATGTGGTGGCTTACCAGTGTCCTGGAATGAAGGTGGATTGATTCCTTTGAACATTCCAGTCTGCAATGACAGAGAATCAAACAATAAATCTGTCTGAATGTACTATCAGGGAAGGTCCTATGTGCACAGTGATATGTCATAAGCCATAATGACAGTGTGGGGGGCAGATGGCCACAAGGCCACAAGGCACAGTCAACAAACCCGCACAAATTTCCCTCCCCACTCCAGCCTAAGAAACGTACAATAAGGACTACCCATGGAAGGAGAGGGCCAGCTCCCCAGTTCCCCACACCCCACCACAGGGCAGGGAAAGCAGATCCGGGGCTGCCACAACAACATTCTGGAGTATGACCAAGGTGAGCACCAATTGACTGTAGTGTTTTCTACACTCACTGGTCAGCACCCACTATCCCCACTGCAAAGGGTAGTTTAGAGTATGCAGATGAGGGACTTGGATCATCTGCCTACTGAGTCCTAATATTAGTCACCCACTAAAATAAACAAAGGACCAAAAAACAGGAACAAGCTAGCCTTGCCCGAGTTTGACACATGCTTCTCCCAACGTGCTCAAACTATCCTCTTACTGAGGAATGGTATTCATTTGGTGGCTGAATTAAAGTTATTTCGGACATTTTTTTTCCACTGATGCATTTTTATTTATTATTGCAGATCAAAATAATGTAGCTTTGTTTTACATATGTGCAGAAATACATTATCACTGTAAATACCACTAACTTTAAGATATCATGTTACTGATATATATTCCGTCTTTAACAATTCTATGATGAAAGAAGTGCTATTTCAAAAAAAGACATCCAGATATGTTTACATTAAAAAAACATATAATGTTCTTACCAGAGTTCATTCCTGCTGCCAAAGACAGCTGAACAATAAGCCAAAATCCACTGAGTTTCGACATAGCTGTGACGCTCAGTGAAGTGCAGCTGAAATGAAGTTCACTGTGGATTCAGCAGATAGACGAGCTTCAGGTTATATCTCTGCCCACATTTGGTTAGATAGTAATGTAAATGACAAACCTGCATCTATGGCCATGCAGTTAAACAGTTACTTCACTGTTTAAAGTGTGTGCACCAACATATTCTTTCTGCTCTGACTGTGAATTACTACCATTCATAACTGACTCAATTTCCTAATTGACACATGCAAATGTTGTAAGTGTAGATCCCACTGAGATGTCCCAGCAGACAACTTCACTTTTAAAACGGCAAGTAAATTATTTACAAGGTGCACTGCTGTTAAGAAAATCATGTGAGCGATGAAAAAAAGACTCCCACCTCATTAAAATGAGTCAAGATTAAATATTAGAATCTTTATATTTCAAGAGAGAATCTATTGTAAGAGTTTGACTGTTTTATAAAAAAAATATCACACATAAAAGTGGAATGAAAACTGTGACATTAGTAATAATCATATCCTAAGTGCACTGAACAACAGCCGATGCTAAGAAAATAAGCTCGAGGTGTTCCCGTCCCTTTCTGCTAACCAGCTGGTATTTGTTTATTCGGCTAGAGTCATGTGTTAAACTGGGGGCGGGGATCTGTGTCCTTATGAACTATTATGAATTATGATTAATTTCTGTCTCACTTTTATGAGTGATAATTTAATAAAGCAAACAAAAACTACCACAATGCATTCTCCCTTGACATATTTAGATTCTAACATCCAGTACATTGGGAACATGGTACACTGCAAATATACTGACCTAACAGGAACTGTGGAAACCAGTAAAAACCAATTTCATCCACCTCAGTTCAATTCAGTTTTATTTATACAGCACAGAATCACAACAACAGTGGCCTCAAGGTGCTTTATATTGTAAGGTAAACCCTACAATAATACATACAGAGAAAAACCCAACAATCATATGACCCCCTATGAGCAGCACTTTGGCGACAGTGGGAAGGAAAAACTCCCTTTTAACAGGAAGAAACCTCCGACAGAACCAGGCTCAGGGAGGGGCGGGGCCATCTGCTATGATTGGTTGGAGTGAGAGAAGGAAGACAGGATAAAGACATAAGAAAATCCACCTGCCAAACTCCTTGTTGACTGCTGGTGACTGCCCCAACAACAAGCTTGTCCACTCTTGCTTAAAATATGACTTTAGCTGCTTAAGCAAATGGATGAATGGAACCGTAGAATATCCTGTTCAGTCTGAGACAATTTGGGGAGCTGTTTTCAGCAGTTTACCCCTAACTGGATTAGTACTGGATGTGCACAAGTTCCCCCTGCTGCACGTTTTCAGTTATTGACAGTTTTTGCAGGACTGGACTGGGACAAAAATGTATATGTGTATATATTTCATTTTGTATGATTATTATTATTGAAAAAGGTTTTAATCAGGTACAGTTGTTGTTGGGTTAGTTCTTAGTTGCCTGCAACATGTGACAATAATTAAAAGTCACACTCGAGCTATTAGCAGTGACTCGTGATCAAAGCAACCGCTCATTTTAATCCTTGCATTTCTCCCTTCCTGATTACGTCCCTCCATCTGCTTTCTTACCATTTAATTTCACCTTCCTCCATCTCTTCCTTACTTCTCCACAGCTGATGCTAGCAGCAGGTCTGGTTACTAGCTGCTTGTAGTTGTTACAAGCTGTTACTAGTTGTAACTAGTTGTTGTTGGTACTGTTCAAAGGTATGCCAGATTACCAGTCCAGCCCTGGTTTTTGCTCCAATGAACAGAGACAGTTAAAAAGCAAACACTGGAGCCTGTTCAAACCTGAAAATGTCTGAAGCACTGGGCAGCATTGTGGTTCAGTGGTTAGCACTTTTGCTCCATTTTTATAGTTTTCTTTCTGAAGTATCTACCCCGTCACTTCTGAGTTTGGTAACTATGGTTCTCGTTCTCTACCTTGGTTGTTAGTTTCCTGTTGTGCTCTTCCCAGTTGTGTTGTGTGTCTGTCTAATATCTATGTGTTCTGTCTCTATGTCAAGCTCACGTGTCTTTATCTGAGTCTGTGTGCGTATGTGATACTTGCTGTTTTATTGTGACAGTCCCTCATCTCGTGTGTGTCTTCAGTTTTGCGTCCCCTCTCTGCCTGATTCCCTCTTTTGTATATATCGTCTGTTTCTCCGTCATCATCATCTTATCTTCCCTCACACTGTGTGTTCAGTTTGTGTGTAGCTTCCCAGTGAAGCAAATCCTTAGTATCAGCCCAATGCGAAGTGTTTACTCACTGATTACTAATTCCAAAATGCTGCAGCAAGAGTCCTGACAGGGACTAGAAGGAGAGAGCATATTTCTCCTGTTTTGGCTTCCCTTCATTGGCTTCCTGTTAAGTCCAGAATTGAATTCAAAATCCTGCTCCTCACATACAAGGTCTTAAATAATCAGGCCCCATCTTATCTTAATGACCTTGTAGTACCATATCACCCTATTAGAGCACTTCGCTCTCGCTCTGCAGGCCTACTTGTTGTTCCTAGAGTATTTAAAAGTAGAATGGGAGGCAGAGCCTTCAGTTTTCAGGCCCCTCTTCTGTGGAACCAGCTTCCAGTTTGGATTCGGGAGACAGAAACTATCTCTACTTTTAAGATTAGGCTTCAAACTTTCCTTTTTGCTAAAGCATATAGTTAGGGCTGGACCAGGTGACCCTGAATCCTCCCTTAGTTATGCTGCAATAGACGTAGGCTGCCGGGGGATTCCCATGATGCATTGAGTTTTTCCTTTCCAGTCACCTTTCTCACTCACTATGTATTAATAGACCTCTCTGCATTGAATCATATCTGTTATTAATCTCTGTCTCTCTTCCACAGCATGTCTTTATCCTGTCTTCCTTCTCTCACCCCAACCGGTCGCAGCAGATGGCCGCCCCTCCCTGAGCCTGGTTCTGCCGGAGGTTTCTTCCTGTTAAAAGGGAGTTTTTCCTTCCCACTGTCGCCAAAGTGCTTGCTCATAGGGGGTCATATGATTGTTGGGTTTTTCTCTGTATCTATGAAGCGCCTTGAGGCGACTTTTGTTGTGATTTGGCGCTATATAAATAAAATTGAATTGAATTGAATTGAATTAATTGTTTGCCCTTTTTTTCAGTTTAACTCAACAGATGCCAACAGATATCTTAGCAAAAGATGATAAAGGGAAGAAGAAAACTGAGCAGGTGGCTGACCGTCCTCTTCCCTGAAATTATGTGCTCTCATTTGTGAAGAGAATGGGATGCCAGTGGCAGACCAGCCAGTTCCAGTATTCTTTGGGGAACGTCAGACGATTTGGCTGGTGCTGGAATGTGAGCGCGTCCCGCTACTAAAGGACTGGCAGCGTTTGTTCTGTTCCTCATTGCACAAAGACAGCAGTCCTGAGGCACAGTGGTTACCTTTCTACAGTCCTGTCCTGCTTCCCCTGGTATCTGTACCACAGGCTTTCACAGCGAACGTCAGCTGCACCTAAACTGAAACATAACTCTGCCGTCTGCACAGAGTTTCTGCAGCACCAGCGAAACGTTCAGCGTGACTCTTGGTTTAGTTGCCAGATGTTTTTCATTTTAATTCTGCTTGTTTTTTATAGCTCAATAAAAGCCATTTGAACACAGTTATTTGTTAATTGTTGTAGTTTTCTGTTTTGGTCTGTTTGTTAACAGAATTAAATGTTCAGGCACAGGAAGTGAGTTGTCATTGTAAAACAAAATCTCATCATTCTTTTGTTCTTTTTTTGTAGTTTTAAGTGAACATTTACATAAAGACATACACAGCAGAATATTTTTATTACTTTAAAATGTTTTTAAGAACAAATATAGCAAAGTGAACAGTACTAATGTTTTTATGGCAGTGTTATCATGTTATTACATGAAGTAAAGCCAGTGTTTTATTAAGCTCAGGTCTTTCAGTATTCACATCCATCAGTGTGTAGTTGGTAAGAACTGTAATTAACAGTATACTGTAATTACAATAACTTTTTTTTGCACTTTTTTAAATGATGGTATTAATTATGGAATAAAAGTACCAGATTTTTCACATAAAACGACTTTTTTTGTTATCCTGTAAAAATATGGACATTTTCTTTATTTTAATTATGAAAAACTTGACGGTAAATTTCTCTTATTTTATGCATTTTTTTCTGGCGCCCCAGCTGCCAGAATGTTACCAGCATGCTCGGCAGAGAGAGAACCCGACGCTGTTTAAAGGTTAACATGGATTCTTTTGTGAATATTAAATGTTTTGCTCTTGTAATGACCTTTGGTGGTCGATCACTCCTAGAACAGTAACTGTTGCTCTGAACTCTTCAGAGGTGGCTTTGTAACCTTTTCCAGTGTGCAAAGCAACAAGAAATCTTTTCACTGAATTCTTCAGAAATCTTCTTTTTGTAGCACATATCATTCATTCATTAGGTTCTCCTTCTGACTTATAAATTCATTATTTTTTATGTTATTTTCTGCAAAAATATGGAAAATCTCAAAAGATTCACAAACTTTTGCTATACTTGTCTTAACACCTTCATGTTTGATACTGAGAGGCATTCAGTCTGTTACCACATGGCTGTTTCCAGGTCACTGATAATCCTCCCCAATCTTCTTTTCTCCTCATTAGCCATCTTACCCGCTGCTGCGCTCACAGTGAAGCCTGTGACTTATTCTGAAGAACACTAATTTCACATGCTGTGGCTTGGACCTTATGTTAGTGCTGGGAATACTGGTAAATAGTAATATATGCTTCCACTGTATGTAATACTGGGACATGACAGCTAAATGGATATTTAGATCAGCAAAGAACTTTGAAATGAAGCTAATAAATGCATCGTCTCAAAGAGCAAACAACTGCGTTTTGATGGTCACATGAGTGTGGTTTGACTGATTCTGCAGCTACACCTGGTTTGTGTATAACGGGGTCTGCAGGTGAAACAACCCGAAGGGAGATTTTTGAGCCGGATGTCAGATCAAGATTCCCCAGCAAAGCATCAGGATAGAAATCAAGAAAAACAGCAAGATTCCTAACAAAAGGTATGTCCACACGTGACACATGTTGACCTTATGCCAGATATGTGTTTATAAAAACACTTTACATGTTGTGTGATATCAGTTCATATGAGCTAATGTAAAAAATTCATAACTAGAGACGTGTTGTTCAGCTAACATACTGCAACAAGTAACAAAAAAGGAACATCGGTTGGTTGAAGACTTAATCGAACTCACAATGAAGGCTTATCTTGTTGGATGTCATGTATATACTACTGACATGTACAAAGCAAGGGCAGGAATTGCTTTCTCTTCACTTCTCCGTGTACCATAGCCTGAGACATCCTGCATGTGAACTTCACTCAGAGATGGAGAAAGATAAGAACAACAGACCAGGAGAAGAAGAAGCGCAGTTATATTCAAAGGTAAGGATGCTGTTTGATCAACTGGAAATATAAAGTTTACATGTAAGTGTTTTTAAACCAGATGCTGTGTCTGTACGTGTGACAGAGTCTTTTCATGTTGGGAAACATGCAGCAGAACAAAGATAACAAAGGTATTTAAAAACAGTCATCAGATTAGTGCAGGTTAACTATTAGTTTACTGTACTGTGAAGTTAAAGTACAGAACAGCATGTGACTGGTGCTCATGGTCAGAGTTACATCTAGTGTTTAAAGTTAAGCTGATGATGCTTAGATTCAGTCATTGAACTTTCTACTGTAGAGCACAGAAATCAGCCAGGACAAAGGCTGCTGAATGCAGTGGTATAAATGCACTCGGAGCAGCACACATCAGCTGATCACAGCCTGCACACTACAGAAAGCTCAATAGAAATTAGTCCTGCTCATCTGACTCATTTCCCTGTTTAGAGGCAGTTGTTCTCTACAACAGGAAATAGCCATTATTTATTTATTTATTTATTTATTTTATTTCCTTCTTTTTCTCTGCTCTTGTTCTACAAGCTAAGTCCACTTATTAGACTTGTGCAAAAATAATGTTGGTATTCCCCGTGTACTGACATTATTTTGTTACTAGAATAATATTTTTGCCTTCTTACTTTGAGTACTTTTCAGAGCATGTACTTTTTCACTTTTACTTGTGTAAAAAAAAGTTGAATCTGACCATCCTGCAGCTGGACTAAACATCACAGCTGTCCTACAAACCAGTTTCCTGTCAGGATTTTGCTTTTTTGTTTGTTTTGTGTGTTTACTTATTTCTTCCTGGAAAGATAAAAAAATATCACTCATCTAAACGATATGAGATGGAAACCTGTTGGTCATTAATTGGTTTGATCAAGTAGTCAAACCCACACTAAGTTGTCCACATATTATTTCTAAAGGCCTTGTTAAAGAGGAGGCCATGCTGTATACACCCGGGGTCTTAAAGTCACAGCCCAGGGGCCACCTGCGGCCCACGTCACCCCTACTCACATTGATGTGAGGAGATATAATGCAGTTTGGCCCTTAAAGAGACTTTTTTGTTTGTTGTTGAGTGAAATGTTAAAATAAGTTCTTCAAATGATTGAATATGAAGGCAACATGAGCAGAGACACAAACATGAGAGGGTGTGTTAGTTCACTGACAGACTCACAAACTAATGCACACTTATGTCTGCACTTCGGTTTTGTTAAATATGAACACAATGACAGCAGAAGTGGTGCCACGTGTGCACAGGCAGAGAGGACCAATGAGTTTATTTGGTATTTCAATGAAAGGCTTCAGTTAGTTAAGAGGGAGGAAAATGCAGTTTTATCTTATTATGCAATATTTGATATTTTTAAAAAACAACTACATTTTCAGAAATGTTTCTTTGTTTCTTTGTTTGTACTACTTGAACACTAACGTGGCCCACAGCGCATTTAGTTTGAGACCCCTGGTACACACAGCTTGAACCTGGGGCCTGAGGAGGGCCTGTTGCTCGGACGTTGTAATGTGTACGGCTGCCCTGCAGGTGGAGGCCGGGCTTCCTAGATCTCCGAATGGGAGGAGGCATTGTTGTTATAGTAAAGGCTGAACCACGGTCAGCGTTTTCTCCTCGCGTTACTGATCCGCGAGTGTTGGACAGAATATTGGTGGTTTGGGAGCGATGGAAGGAAAACGGAGAGGAAAGGAAACGTAAGCTGACTTTTCTGTCTTTGTGTTGTCGCTCTGTAAGTTTTTCTAAGATAGAGTTATTTAGCACACAAGAAACTATCGTCATTGCATCGTTACTCCACGTAAAACGCCCCAGCAGTAATCTGTAAACTCTGCGGGCTGTGCTGGCGGAGCCGTCCGAGTGTATGTGTCGCGTTACAGGGTTGAGCTCATCTTCAGGTTCCTGTTTTGTAAATCAGCGACATCTCCACACTGTGGAAACGTCGAGGCGCAGTCGAGCCGCTGCCTGAGCTGTGACTCTTCATCACAGCAAGAAACAATGACACAGCTGAACAAACAAAACGCAGCGACGGACCCATGTTCTCCTCATGTTCCTCCTCATGTTCCTCCTCATGTTCTCCTCATGTTCCTCCTCATGTTCCTCCGTGTAGGTGATATCTCTGATTTCTCTGTTCCAGCTGTGAATGGACACTTAAACCTGTAGCTTTGATGCTTAGGCATATAAACATTAACGGAGTTACACAAACTCACCGTTGAAACAACACAAATCAATGCATTTGATTAGAGGACTGTACGGTAACGTGTGTGCATGTGTCTCAGATGGAGTGATGGACAGCAGAGTATGTGAACTTCAATATAAACGAGGCCAGACTCCATTATTCCTGCTGTGATGGAGATCCCCATCCTGCTGCCACTCGCCCTGGCCTTGCTGGGGTTTCTGTGCCCATGTGTGACAAGACTGACTCCCAGAGTCTCCTTCCCCGTGGGTGAGTGAAGCCTTTGAAACATCACGTGCATTTTTACCCCCTTTGTCATGTTGGTTCATTTAAATGTATTAGGGATAGAACAAAGCACAGCGACGTTTTTGTTCTCTCACGTCTTTCATATACGAAATCGATTCTTGTGCACAAATATTGTGCTGAAACCTCATGAATTTTAAAAAAGGGCAAAATCATGTTAGTCAAATTAACTGGGATTCCAAACACAAACGTAGTTGACAGTTATCATGTTAGATGGAGTACTGTGAGATTGTACACTTCAATGTCTGATTATAATGTGTGTACAGGGCACTGTTTCAGTGCTTGTTTCACATGTAAGTAAAGAAGAGGTTGAAATTCTGGAAGATGCATAAAAAATAACAGCAATAGTATCCGTGCACAACCACTTTCAGATCTCTTCAGAGATGTTCGGTCAGGTTCTGGTTGGGCTACCCAAGAACATCGCCACAGTGAAGCCGCTCCTTTGTTATCTTGGCTGTGTTTCAGTACCTCTGGAGCAGGTTATCATCAAGGATGTCTCTGACCCTGACTAGTCCCCTAGTTCCTGATGGTGCATGATGCAGCCCCCACCATGCTTCACTGTAGGGATGGTAGGGGCCAGGTGCTAAGCAGTGCCTCCAGAGTATCCTCCAGATATGGTGCTTGGTATCCACGCCACAGAGTTAGATCTTTGTCTCATCAGATCAGAGAATTTTGTTTTTCATGGTCTGAAAGTCCGTCAGGTGACTTTTCCACCTGGCCGTACAGGCCTGATTGGTGGAGTGGTGCGGAGATGGTCATTCTGGAAGTTTCTCTTTTCTGCACAAACCAACAGTGGAGTTCTGTCAGAGTGACTTTGAGCTTCTTGATCATCTGCCTTACAACGGCCCTTTGACTCCAAGCGCTGGTTCCAAACTTCTTCCTGAGGCCTCTGTGCTTATTGGGACCTTCAATGCTGCAGAAATGTTTCCTCCCCCCAGATCTGTGCCTTGGTTTAATCCTGTCTCCGAGGTCGGCACACAGTTGGTTGGACTTCACGGCTTGGTTTGTGCTCTGACATGCACTGTCAATTATGGGGCCTTAGACAGGTGTGGCATCCAATCAGCTGGATTTATCACCAGTCACGTGACACTTCACAGATTATCAGTGGAAACAGAATTCAGCTGACCTCAAGTTTGAGTGTCGTAGCAAAGGCTGTGAACACGTATGTATGTTATATTTTTTTTACATTTCAACCGTGTTTCACTTTGTCATTATGGACTATTGTGTTTAAGCTTTGAGGTAAAAATGAATCAGGTTATAATGAAATGTGGATTCTTTCTGTGTGCACTGTGTGTTTAGTGTTGAATAAGTGACTAGATAGCGTGGTCACAATATTTTCTGTGACATAATAAACTTGGAAGAGACGTTTCCCAGACACCAAGTTCTTCGACATCTAAGCAGTTAACACTCTGTAGCCAGTTATATCTGGATCCTTTTAGTTATCTGTGGATATTTAATCCTAACATGCTTTGTCCTGATACAAACTGCTGTTTGATAACAGATAGTCCTGGGAGACGTCTCATCCGCTTCAACAGCCACGATGTCAGCAACACCACCACGCTGCTGCTCAGTGAAGATGGGGACATATTATATGTTGGAGCCCGGGACTCTGTGTTAGCACTGAATGTTAGCCACAAGGACAGCATCATACTGAGGAACAAGGTAGGGGCTGACTGTTGACAGATGCACACTTATGCATATTGAACTAAAGTCACTTGAGATTATGCAAATGCAGATCAGATAGTCTCTGTTAGGAATTAGACTGTGAGGCTCATGTGACTACCAATTGTTTATGACGGCCCGACTGCAGAGACAGTGAAACAACCATGTCTGTGCCCTGCTGGTGGACTTCAAAGAAGCGTAACAGGAAGGACTACTTGGCTTCCTGTGTCTGCGACACAGTACAATCACTGCTTCACCATCACCTGTACTTTTTAAATTTAAAGAACTCAAAAGAAAAACAGCAAATTTTTTATTAAACTATTCTAAAGTATTTTTGCAAAACATTGCAGGCAGAGTCTCTGTTGCCAAGTTAAAATATATTGAAATATTTATTGTGTTTAAAGCATGAAATACTGGCTCAAAGATAGACGAGTAACCTGGCGCTTCATCCTTGTAGCCTGCACACCACAGCCTGCTTCTATTTTCATTCATTTTTTTTCACACTTGACGTTCAGACAGTAGTTTGAGGATTAGATCAGGACCTTTTCCACGTCTCCTTTCTCGTGTACTTCTATGTTAGCTAAGCTTGCCACATCTTGGCACAATCCGATAATCCAGTCTGTGGACTAGGGAGTATGTCCAGTATGACTAGTTTGACGTTTGTGTACTCGTATGTACCTCACACATTCAGTGTCACAGTTTGCAATAATCACACAGTAAACAAGTGCAAGCATTTTTAACTGTTCCTGTTTGATGTGCTATTTAAGTCAGGAGACCACGATGCAGAAAACAGTATTTTATGTAGAAGCAGGCAGCTTTTTAAAATCGCTAAATGAATTTCTAAAGGTCCTTCTAAGCATTCGGACAAACACAAACTGGGTTAAATCCTTTGTGACTGTAAAACTTGTAGTAGCAGTGGCTGCTTTTGGTGTATTTAAAAAAATGCAGTCTTGAAAAGAAATGTTCTGGCCCGTGCTGTGATCTTTTACATCACGATCTTTAAACAAACCTTTGGCTGTGGTTAATGTGAAGAACTTGATGAACTCTCCTCTTCTCTCAGCTGGACTGGAGTCCTTCACATGACGACCTTGAGCAGTGCTCCATGAAGGGAAAGAAAATGGTAAGTGTTCTATTTGAATGTATGAACAAATACTTTGAACCTGTTAAATTACAAATATACAAACCAAACGAGACAAAGGTGCCAATAATGTACCAGCTGGCAGTTACAGTCCCTTTTGATGTAACCATGAGAATGTTTGAAGTTGAACCAACAGGTCCTAGTTTAGACAAACAGTTAACAGTTTTACATGAGCTGGTTTTGTTGAAATGTTAAACTTTGTGTTTCCAGGCTGACTGTCCCAATTTCATACGTGTACTGCAGTTCCTGAACACCAGCCACATCTATGCCTGTGGAACGTTCGCCTTCAGTCCACGCTGCACCTACATCGTAAGGCATTTAAGTTGTTAGTTTGTTTAACACTGTGACAGTGTTACAGTGTTACTCACTGTTTAGTGATTGTAGCATAAACTTGATACAAAAAAGCTTGAATTTCCCTTTTTGTGTGTTTGTAGAAATGGTCCATTTAGCATTCACTTCAGTAGCAGCTTGACTTTTTCTCCTTGTCTTCCCAGAACACTGACACATTAACAATGAGCCTCAAGCCTGATGAAGGGAGAGGTCGATGCCCCTATGACCCTTATCAACGCAATACGGCTCTCGTTGTAGGTGAGGAAATGATGCCACAGCATGACTGGATTATTACAACTCTATTTTGGTGTCTCCCAGTGATCCCTGTCCTGTCCCTGTCCCAGTTATCCCTGTCCCAGTTATCCCTGTCCTGTCCCTGTCCCAATCATCCCTGTCCCAGTTGTCCCTGTCCCAGTTGTCCCTGTCCCAGTTGTCCCTGTCCCAGTTATCCCTGTCCCAATCGTCCCTGTCCCAATCATCCCTGTCCTGTCCCTGTCCCAGTCATCCCTGTCCCAGTTATCCCTGTCCCAGTCATCCCTGTCCCAATCATCCCTGTCCTGTCTCTGGCTGGTGGAAAATGCAGGATTGCACAGCTGCAGGATTTATTGGGGAATTCACAGCATGAAGCACTTGTGATGAATTCAAACACGAGCTGTTTTGAAGTTAACCTGGGTAGTAATGGTTCTTGCAGAGCTTATTACCTTCAGGCTGCAGCTGTGCAGTGTTTGCTGTGCCCACCTTTATCCTTCATCAGAGCCTGAACTCAGTTCAACACAGTATGAACTTTGTTACAACGTTTCTTGTTATTTCTTTAATCGCTCTCAGGAATAGTTGTCCATGTTCTTGGAGGACATTTCAAACCTCTTATTTGAATGTTACCACAACCTGTAAATGCCTTTTTTTTTTTTTTTGATTAGCGAAGGCTAATCCACGACGATGGGTGTGCTTTCACTGCATTATCAGCCAGTTTGGGATCTTTGCTGAACATGAAGCCGTTACCAATCAGAATCTTTCCATTAGTAGATTTTTGATCATTGTTTTAAAGATAAAAGGCCTTATTTTATCTTTTACCTTGAAGAAGGTCGGAAGTCCAAAGTAAGGTGATATTTAGAATGTGCATGTCTCAGTACAATGGCAGTAAGAAACACGGCTTTAAATGGCTTCATATATCATCATTATCACTTTGACCTGCAGATCAGTCTGTTGACCTTGAGGAGGTCAGAGGTCAAATGTGACATGACATTTTAAATCTTTATCAAATACTTTCTGCATGTTGATCACGCACACCACACATGCAAGTGAGAACTTTCATCTTGTTTACAGATAGTGTGTATGCACACAAACATGCTGCCAACAGCCACAAAGATGGTCGAATATATTTTCATTGTGTCGCTGTTGCTCGTCAGTATGATGTTAGATGTTGTCATGTGTCTCAGATGGAGAGCTTTATACTGGCACTGTGGCAGACTACAGGGGGAACCGGCCCGTCATCTCAAGGCACCTCAGCGAGGGCAAGCGTGTCGACCTGAAGCTGGATGACACATTAGGATGGTTGGAGGGTGAGTGCAGCGAGTTCTTCCCCAACCTCAGATATTTGAATTTCTTTAATATTAGATACGTTTATGGCGTCTTAGATCAGTATCAATCCATTTGTTTGCTGGCACATCTTGTCTGTTACCTGTTATGTGGTGGGAATCACAAACATTGTAATAAGTGTTTCTTATTTCTGTTTTATTCTTAAAAATGTACTTGGATTTCCAGCTTTACCATGTCTTTCACACATTGTTTCCAGTAACTTACATTTCTGCTTATGTTACCTTCTGTTTGCCATAGATCCAACTTTCATCAGTTCCACATTTATTCCAGATGAAGAGAAAATTTATTTCTTCTTCACTGAAGTGGGCAGAGAGTATGACTTCATCGACAAGTTCATCGTCTCCCGCGTCTCTCAGATCTGCGTGGTAAGTGGGAACGACGGTGTCTACGAACCGTCCAAAGAGATTCTGCAAAGATTCAGCAGTGCTCTGATATTTGGAATTTTCTCCCAGGAACAAACAAACTTCAGACCAAACCCGTCACACAAACACTAATAGTCCTCATTTAGACACAGGAAACAGACAGCCAGTCACATGTGTGTCCAAGACTACAGATGCAGTTATAGCATAACAAACCTTAAAATGCACTGAATCTTATTCAATTCAATTCAATTCAATTCAATTTTATTTATATAGCGCCAAATCACAACAAAAGTCGCCTCAAGGCGCTTCATAGATACAGAGAAAAACCCAACAATCATATGACCCCCTATGAGCAGCACTTTGGCGACAGTGGGAAGGAAAAACTCCCTTTTAACAGGAAGAAACCTCCGGCAGAACCAGGCTCAGGGAGGGGCGGCCATCTGCTGCGACCGGTTGGGGTGAGAGAAGGAAGACAGGATAAAAGACATGCTGTGGAAGAGAGACAGAGATTAATAACAGATATGATTCAATGCAGAGAGGTCTGTTAATACATAGTGAGTGAGAAAGGTGACTGGAAAGGAAAAACTCAATGCATCATGGGAATCCCCCGGCAGCCTACGTCTATTGCAGCATAACTAAGGGAGGATTCAGGGTCACCTGGTCCAGCCCTAACTATATGCTTTAGCAAAAAGGAAAGTTTGAAGCCTAATCTTAAAAGTAGAGATAGTTTCTGTCTCCCGAATCCAAACTGGAAGCTGGTTCCACAGAAGAGGGGCCTGAAAACTGAAGGCTCTGCCTCCCATTCTACTTTTAAATACTCTAGGAACAACAAGTAGGCCTGCAGAGCGAGAGCGAAGTGCTCTAATAGGGTGATATGGTACTACAAGGTCATTAAGATAAGATGGGGCCTGATTATTTAAGACCTTGTATGTGAGGAGCAGGATTTTGAATTCAATTCTGGATTTAACAGGAAGCCAATGAAGGGAAGCCAAAACAGGAGAAATCTGCTCTCTCTTTCTAGTCCCTGTCAGGACTCTTGCTGCAGCATTTTGGATTAGCTGAAGGCTTTTCAGTGAGTTTTTAGGACTTCCTGATAATAATGAATTACAGTAGTCCAGCCTGGAAGTAATAAATGCATGAACTAGTTTTTCAGCGTCACTCTGAGACAGGATATTTCTAACTTTAGAGATGTTGCGCAAATGGAAGAAAGCAGTCATGTGTGTTTATGAAATACAATGGGTGAATGTGCAAAGCCCTTTTAGTGGTCAGTAAGGCTGAATGTCACCATTACAGGCTGTAATAACAACTTTGTCTCTTTTGATCTTCTCAACATGAACTGCAGTGATGTCAGTATTTAAGAAATCCTCCTGGAAGGTAACTTCTTAGTGCGTCTGACAGTGCAGGGGAACTTAGTCAGCAAGGTGAAGCTGGATGACTGGATGACATCTCCAAGATTTCTACCTGTCAGGATTGTTATTCATAATTCTGTCAAAGGGCTGTAACACTGACCTTTCTGTAATAATATATAAATGATAACATCACAGTGTTCTCTCATTTGTCAGAGTGATGTGGGAGGTCAGCGGACCCTGCAGCGACGCTGGACCACGTTCGCAAAAGCTCAGCTGCTTTGCCAAGCTGACCATGAGCTGCCCTATAATGTGCTCCAGGACATAGACACCCTCCTGCCTGCAGAGGGCGCTCCTGTGGATGACATACTCTTTTATGGCATATTCACCTCTCAGTGGTTAGTGATGATGTCTCCTGAAAAAAATCACCATGTTTCCATTAATACAAACTTGCTGTAGAGATTGAGAAGCACAGTTTTCAGATCTTTGACCTACTGTGTAGGTGAAGCATGTGTAGATTTGATCTTTTGGTCATTTAGAAAACTGCAGTGATGTATCCATGCCCTCTGACCGGGGAAGCATTCAAATCTGAGGGATGTGCTCTTCTGTACCAGTCAAGGAAGGCTCTCGTCATGCTCACGAGTCCTTCAGGCAGTCTTTCTGTGGCCTTCAGGGGCGAATTGAGGGTTGATATAACCAGGGCTGCACATAAGTGCAGTGCGCATGCACTGTCAAAATAAAAGACGCACACCAGATAAGAAGTTGCAACGCGCGTAAGATTTTCTGGAGGAGGACAGTTGTCCCACACAGTAGAACGGAAACAGTCCCTCAGGGCCTCTTCAGTCTCTGCCGACCATTTTTTAACTGTGCGTTTCACAACTGGTTCTCTGTGTACTAGAGGTTTACACACAGGGCTGCACATAAGTGGTCTGCAGGTGCGCATTCGCTGTCAAAATAAAAGACGCGACGCAAAGAAGTTGCAACGCGCGTTTGCGTACATAAGATTTTCTGGAGGAGGTCAGACATTTGTTTGGAACTCTTAAAGATGTCAAGAAGCTCCTTTAAGCAGTTACTTTGGTTTTCCTCCACCTCCAAAGAAATGTCAGAAGGAGTCCGAACTACAAAAGAAGTGCGTATTCTCGGAAAGTGGTTGCAGGAGGTGAGCTGGCTTCAAACAAATGATGAACGCACAGAGATGTGGTGCAGAATATGCCGTGAAAATCCCACTCTAGTGGACAAAAACACTGCCTTTTATATGGACGCAAACGCAGGTTGCAACTTCTTATCTGGTGCGCGTCTTTTATTTTGACACTTATGTGCACCCGTGGATATAGAATACAACAGAGAAGAAATACTATTTAAAGGACGCACATTTAAGAATGAAACAAGTTGCTTGCCGTAGTTTCATGTTTCTGGTTCTTTGTGACTGTATTCTTAATGTTTGTTTTTGATTAACCAGGTCTGTCAACTCTGGGCGATCAGCAGTGTGTTCCTTCCGCCTCACTGACATCAAATCGGTCTTTTCTGGTAACTACAAAGTCCTGAACCGGGACACATTACAGTGGAGTGCACGGGTTCAAGAGAAGGTCGCAAATCCAGGCGAGGTAAATGGTTACTTATGAAAACTTATTTAGAGTAAAGTCTCCATGAATCAGCGGGTGTACGTGCACACAAGCTGCCTTCATGTGCAAAAACTCCATATTCACAGCTGTGAGAAAGTTTCATTCTCAGATGTAAAAGTTTCACGATTATTTGTCGTCTTCTTCCACGTCATTACTGCCGTCTGGTCCTTCCTGCTTTCTCACTACTTTACTTCCTACTTCTGCTCTTGGTACCAAGTTCACACTTTCACAGTTAGCTTAGCATTCTTTATACAGATGTGGATAAAATTATTAGCATCATGAAATTTCAAGTTTTTGTCAAAATTTTGACAAAACAGAACAAAGGATTTCCAACATAGCATTTCTAAGCATGCTAGTTTCCTTTAGAAAGCATAAATTATATATATTTACTCACAATAATGGAATTATCTGAAAAAGTGTTTTTTCCAGGGTCAGTATAAATTATCCCCTGAATAACAAACCAGGTTGTGCAACGATGTGCTTTAACTTTTTAAAGCTGAAAGCTTATAAAATGAAGTTAAAACTGAGGTTCCAGTGTCTCGTGTGTCACAGAGAAAGCAGCATGCCAAAAACCAAATCAAATCTGTTTACATGAGAAAAATTATTTTTGATGCTCACAAAGCAGGAGATGGATACTCAAAGTTATCGCAGCGTTTCCGAGTTGTTCTACTGAGATGTGTCATCGAGAAATGTAATGAGAGCCGAACAGGACAGAACAACTGTTGCAGAGGTGAAAGATTTTAAGAAAATGCTGCCACAACATGAGTGAATGACTTGGCCGAGTTGGGAATTGGAGTCTCAAAGAAGACGATCACTTGACTCCTGCACAGGAACTCCACTTACGACCTCAAACCAGACTCAGCCTGGAGCAGGATTAGGGGAAGTGCGTGCTTTGGTCAGATGACATTAAACTACAGCTCTTTGAGATGCTTCTTATTTTTGGATTTATGAAGAAGGAGGATATGTGACCATTTTAAACCTCAAGCACTCAGCAGCAGAAACTGGGTCATCGTTTGTCTTCCAACATGACAACAACCAAAACATACGTCTCTCCTGGTGAACGTTATCGACTGACCTGCACAAAGCTCCGACTCGGATCCCGCTGAAAATCTGTGGGTGAACTGAAGAGAAGAGTCCATGCCATCAAACCTGGAGGAGCTGAAACAAACGACTGCAGCCTGATATACAGCAAAAAGTGAAGAACAGCATCGGGGAGCTAATAATGTTAACCTCAGTATTTATTGGTTTTTGGAAAGAAAAAAAAAAGTTTGGATGAAGTTATTTGGAAAGTTGTGTCAAAAATTCCTTTCTCTGTTTAGTAACACCTGGGAAATTCAGCTTACCAAAGTAAATGATATTTTTTCTAAATGCAAAGACATCAAGACCCAGATTTTAACATATTTCCTTTTCCATACTTTCATATTTCAACACCCACTAATGCAGACCTTCCCAAAGTGTGGGGCCCGCCCCCTAGGGGGGGCGCAGAGCCATTGCAGTTACAGTGGGATACAAATAACATCAGGCTGATCCTGCCACGATTTGTTCCCCCGGTTCAAATCACGGACAAACAGGATCCCACAGCTGTTTATGTTTTTAAACCCATTTTACACAGAGAGGCATTTTTTAAAAATGTATTGATATCAATGTTGAATATTATTACACAGGAAAAAAACAACTACATGTAAAATAATCACACCGTGACGCCTCTGCCTTTGTAAATGGAGGGACAGTAACTGCGTGTAAAACCTGCAGACAGTCAGATTAACAGTATTTTGTCTCTATCTGCTATTCTGCAATTCATCTCATGTAAACAATAACGTGGCCACAGCGTGACGTGAAAAAGGCACATACCTTTGACGTTGTGTGACGAACTCTGTGTTCCTCGTCCACACGGAAACGCAAAAAAGGAGTTTTGAAAAATCTCCGTTCTCGGTGATTCGAAACGCCGTTTACGTGGACGAAACAGCTGCGTGTTCAAAAATACCCGTGTAGGTGCGGACGCAGCGTAAAAGAGTTAGTAGTTTATTTTATTACTGCCTGTAATTTATTGCAGATTACTTGTATTTGCTTAATTGTTTACTAAATGTTTGAGGTGTGAAATAAACAGCAATGGAGCAAAATATGGGCGTGTGTGGTTGGAGGATGTGTTTGTGCGTGCGTGTGCGCGCCCCGGGGGGGTGCGAACATTTTTCTTGTAAAACAAAGGGGGGCCCAGCAAAAAAAGTTTGGGAACCGCTGCACTAATTTGTTCAGAATATTGTAAACCTATTAACATCGACACTGTAGTCTTTATTATAAATGTTTTCTTAAAAATTCTTTAAATGCTGTATTTCACATTTCAAAGTGCTGTTCAGATTTGAAACATGTAACTATAGGCAACATAACACTGTGCAGCTACTAATGAAGAAAACCACAGGCTGACGTGTAACCTAAATACGTTCGAGCGTTGAGTGAGCAGGGAGCAGTTTTGCTGATGGCACGCTCTCTGCTGCTGATAATGTGTGACAAAAAAGTGCCGCACAAATGGAAATGAATACAAAAATAATTAGTTTGTGTCAACTTTTGTGTTAGTGTGGCCTGCACAACGCCTCAGACAATGCCCTGCGCTTTGTCAAAGAGAACTTCCTGGCAGATGACAGTGTGCGACCAGTTGGAAGGAACCTGACCATGGTGTCTGCTGAAAACACCTACAGCCACCTGACTGTCCAGAGGGTCCAGGCAGCCAACGGCAAACACTACACTGTCCTGTTTCTGCTTACAGGTAGGACTGCAGGCAGAGCAGTAAAATACACAACTAACAAACTTCAAAGGCTGAACTCTGCCACGACTACCAGGCTGACACCTCACAGTACAGGTTTATATCCTCTCAGCACTTCTTCTTGAATAGTTTTATGTTATTAATGATTTCTTTTCTGATGTTTCAGAGTCTGGTTACTTGCATAAAGCAGTGCTGCTACTCAGAGGGGCCCATATCATTGAGGAGATTCAGGTCTTTGAGCAGCCTCAGCCTGTCAAGAGCCTGAAGCTCTCCACACCCAAGGTGCACACTGCTGCTGACCTTTAATTGGTGGTTCAGTTCCATTTAGGTTTTTAGACTATTGGAGGCAATGGAGACAAAGACGTGGCAATGACCATAGAGAGTTCCTGTGTGCTGCTTTGAGTGTTAATTATTTATGTATTATTATTTAGCTCCAAGCTACACTGCTAAATAAAGTAAAGGAACACGTAGGAAACACATCTCAAAGTCATGCTGGACATTCATACTGATATGGACCGAACGACACGTCAGGAACAAAAGGATGTCACATTGTTGGATGCAAATTAATTCAAAGACACGCTGAAAGATCAGAATGAAACTAATGATATGGCAGACTGGTCCATTTTGCCCAGATTCCATTGCAGCAACTCAAAGTAGTGCTCAGTCCTTTGTATGTTCCCCACGTGCCTTCTATGCATGCCTGACAGCATCAGGGGAATCTCCCAGTGAGACAGCAGATAGCGTCCTGGGGAATCACCTCTGAGCTCAGGGACAGTCTGGGGTGCAAACTGGCAGCATCGAATGGGACGTGACATAATGTCCCAGAGGTTTACCGTGCACTCGGTTCGGTTATCTATTATTTTTTATGAACATGCTGGAGTCCTTAACTGATCAATTTGCAAGTCTGGGTACAAAGTAGACTTCATCTCTGTGTTGTTCCAGATGTTCTGCAGGTAAACAGTTTGAACTCAGTTTTGCAAACTAGATAAAGTTTCTCCATCACAGTGAAGCAGGATGATGTCATTGCGACAGAGTACTATACAGAAATGTCTGAACGCTTATTCTGTCCCACTGCAGGGAGTGATTTATATCGGCACGTCGGAGGGCGTCGTGAAGGTCCCGACAGCTAACTGTTCTTTTTACTGGACCTGTGCTCAGTGTGTTCTGGCCCGAGATCCCTTCTGTGGTTGGGATCCTGCCAGTAGGGTCTGTGTGATGGTCTCTACAACAAACACTAACCTGTGAGTAACACTACATTTTTATTATGATTAATATGTTCAGCACATACGATCTGCTCACATATTTTATTATGAAACACAAGGTTGCATAATGAAACTACATCAGCTGAGGAAGGAGCCGTTAATACCAAACTGTGCAAAGCTAGTCAACTTGTATTCTTGACCTTGTAGCTTTTGAGCCGGTAGCACAGCTTTGTTTAAATGAATCATTTACAGGCGCGACCACACATCTGGATACTCAGGTGGGATTATAGAACATCCATGTAGGAATTTCCTCCCTCTCGGTCAGTGTTAAATGAACTTGTTCTTATCTACTTGGCACTTTTCTATCCTACCTGAGCACTCAAAGCGCTCCATGCAACTTTTTCCTCTGTGGAAGTGTGTTGTAACATTCACACACATCATACTTGGGTTTGTACCTTGCCCAAGGATATTTGGCAGATTGAAGCAGCCAGGGATCAAACCACCAACCTTCCAATTAATAGATGACTGCTTTGTGAATTTCATGTTTTTACTTCTGGTTTGAGGATTGGTCATCAGTGGGGAATCTGTGAAACTTAGTACCCACCTTCTCTGTTAATGGTTTCCCTCCTCAGAGGCCAGGACATAGAAAGAGGAAACGCTGAAGAGGCATGCAGCAGTGTTTCATTAAATCATAAGAGCAGATTTGGTCCAAACAAACTGCCTGCGGGTGAGTATAACATCTTTTTAATATCTATTTTAGTCTGAAGATTAAATGGAGGAGAAAAGTCTAAAAGGAATGAAATAAATCATGAAAAGTTCCACGTCTGAGGTTTTGTGTGGGCTGTGAGTCAAACATATAAAACATGAATTTGCTTTATTTAACTTTTACTTTTCTAATTTAGACATGATTGTGTGAAATTCAGATTTTTCCAATAGATTCTTGTTTAGAAGCACGGTCATTGTTCTTAGTTTCTGTGATATCCGAACACCTGTTTCTGATGCAAACTATAATCTGTATGTCAGCCTCGTGTCCTCCAGGCGAGCTGGTGTCTGTGTCTCTGAACGAAGTCGTGCGTCTGCAGTGTCCTGCAGCATCACGACTGTCTCAGCAGCTCTGGGAGCGTCCCAACAGTCGGCTGTCCTCAGACTTGTATCTGAACTTGGAGGATGGCAGTCTGAGCTTTGTGGCCACCCCTGCCACACTGGGCCACTACCTCTGCCTGTCCACTGAAAATGGCTACCAACAGACTATGGCCATCTATCATGTCAAGCAGAAGACCAGCCCTCTGTCTCAAACTCCAACCAGCTACACCCAGCCTCGGACAAATGCAATACCCACAACACAATCTATGGCCAAGCCGGGATCTGGACTCCACATATCTGCAGGAACAGAAACGCACCAAGGACAGTCTAAGACAACGCCATCCAACAGGAACACTCAAGTCACCACCAGACAGCTGGGCAAAAACCTGACCTTATGGACAAAGCAGCCTCGACAGAGAGAATTAGAGCTCCGGGATGGGGAAGCGCTGCTGGCCGCCCAAGCCCCATGCTATTTAAAGGAGCTGGTAATTGTGTCACTTTTGCTAGTGCTGTCCCTCAGTTTGTTAATCACCATATTTCTGTTTGTCATCACACAGCGCTGCAACCACAGAACAGCCCCACAAGCAGCAACCGTAACCATAGACTCTGACAGAAGGACCCCTGTAGAGCAGGAGGCCCGAAGGGCGAATGTGTTTCTGAGCAAAAGGAATGAACAAGGACAGCAAAGTGGACATGGCAGCGAGTTGGTTTGTAACGCTGCGCTTTCAGGTTCTAATGGACATTTGCCTAACACCCCCATCTAAACAGAGGTACAGTGTTACAGATGAAAAAAGTCACATGGCACTCAAAGACTCCTGGTCTATGGGAAGTCTTTGGCAACAGGAGGAAAAAGTTTTTTAAAACTTTATTTGACGGGCGAGGAAGTAACACAAACAATTTTAAAGTGGTTTTCATGGGGTTTGACTTATTATTCTATACATGCAGTTTTAATGTCCTGGTGTACATTGAAATTACAGCTCAGTTTAGGTCACAAATAAGGTCCCATATGCAACTGAAAGTGGCTGCTGAGGGTGGCCATCCTAATCGGTAAGATCTGTGATCGTGCTAATAAATCAAAGAACTGTGCGTGGGATCACTTTTCTCAACAGCCATTTACTGGCAGCATTTGTGAGTATTGTTGTGGTGGAATAAGAGGCGTGGGAAAATGAATGTCTCACAAATATAAAGCTTCAACCGTTACACCTAAGTGCCAGACCCTTACTCGAACCCTCAAACAGGCCTTTGAAGGGTTGTGAAAAATGTCTTCCACAGTGTCATTGCTGTGATCTCAAATAGCCGGACAACAACACACAACAAGACGGAACAAGACTGTAAAATTACACAATTGTGCCTGTTCTGCATAGCTACATTTGGAACAGGCGCAATTGCTGTATAACCGTGTGTGTTGTAACTGCCCAGTCTTTTTCACAGCTCGAACTGGTGTATTGATGGAGATCAAACATTTGTCACACTTGGTACTGGACCCGCTGAGGTCCCAGTTCTGATAACTGACTTGTCTGTAACACTTTCACTGCCGATTGCCTGAAGCTGACACGCTTTTGTGTGGAAATAACTGGAATAAAGTTTGCACACGATTCTAAAAAGACTGATTTAGCAGCTGTTTCTGGCAGCCTTAGTTTTGGTGGTCAGTGATTGTGTTCTCCTAAACTGTAACATTTAGGTATTTGTAAGTAGTGGTGACAAAAACCTGGTTAAAATCTCTCTGAACAGGAGCACTGATCCAATGAAAAGCATAACTGTTGATTAGCTTTGACGTGTTGGTTCTGAATGTTCTGGTTGGTCGTCATATTATAGCTGGTTATGTTCTGACTATTCTGTTCTCTCTTGATAGCTTCATTTGGTAAAAGGTACAGTTCTGTCCAATGCAGCTGCTTCTTTAAATATTTTTATAGATTAGTCAAATGCAACACCAGTAACTGCCACAGTCGGCCAGTTGTACAGTTGTACAGTTGTATGCACCTTTTTAGAACAAAAAATCATTTGTTTCCATATATTACATTTTGATCAAAATGTGTAAGGATCAGAAAATGTATCCAAAGACACGTGTGTGTGTGTGTGTGTGTGTGTGTGTGTGTGTGTGTGTGTGTGTGTGTGTGTGTGTGTGTGTGTGTGTGTGTGTGTGTGTGTGTTCACATAACTTTGTAGCACATGGTCAGGGTGAGTCAGCCAAGTTTCTTTTCTTGTGTGACAAAACAAAGTGAATGTGCCTTTGCTGCATGTTATGTGACGATCCTGTTTGTACTTCTCACCATTTGGACACGTCAATAAAAAATCATCCACAACTGTAATAAAGACTCAACATATTTATATTCACTTCAATAAACAGGTTTCTGAAATGTTACAAAATATATAAAAAACCATCACATTTATTTTTATGTCTTCTCAATTTTTTAATGACTTGG
Organism: Perissodus microlepis; assembly: GCF_051167445.1. NCBI lineage: Eukaryota > Metazoa > Chordata > Actinopteri > Cichliformes > Cichlidae > Perissodus > Perissodus microlepis. The sequence continues at coordinate 1,828,719 of NC_140481.1, forward strand.
AAATCCATCTGCTCTGCCATCATTCAAGTTCTCTCAGGATGCTTTTTTACAGCACTCAATGAACTTCTGTTAGAACCCAAGTAAACTACACAATTCACTAATAAAACCACCTTTCGCAGCATTAACTTGAACTTGAAGTCTTTCACGTTGTTGTGGAGGAATTTTGTCCCACTGCTTTACAGGGTTCCTTCGGTTCATTCATCCATAGTGTCTTTAAGGTCCTGCCACAGCATGTCATTCAGATTGGTTTGCTTGTATATTTACTGTTGTGCTTGGGATCATTGTCCCGCTGCGTGATCCAATTTAGGCAAAGCTTTAGCTTCTCAGAAAGATGGACTCACATTTGGTTTTAGAATGCTTTAGTATATAGAGAAGGTGCCCAGGTCCTTTGGCAGCCCTCCACCATCATGCGTGACACTTGGTAAGAGATGTGTATTTACATACACCGACCTGAAGACAGAAAAGCTCATGAAGTTTTGTTACTCGTGGGAGTCCATTGAATCACTCATTGTCTGCCCCCTCACCCAGGACCAATTTGTCTTGGGAGACCCTCGTCAACATCACGGGGCACACAAACCCTTCTACCTAAATAAGTTAGCAATTCCCGAAGGAAAAAGTGGCGTTTTACTCACATGGGGTATAGTGGGGGTGGGGTACTGCTGACATCAACTGGGGACACTGTTGGGCAGTGGAAGAAGTATTTTGAGGACCTCTTCACCACTAACACGTCTTCTGTAGAGGAGAAACAGTCTGAGGATGAGGAGAACAACTTGCTCATCTGTAGGGACGAGGTCACTAAGGCTGTTAATCTTCCTCTTGTGTTCCCCTTGTTGCATAAATCATGGTAATAGTCCTGGCACTAAACAGTGTATACTATATTTCTCTGGATCAGCTGGAGCTTTCTTTAGGTGCCTTCCCAGCTTTGATAAAAGTCCAGCTGGGATAACCACATTTACTCAGGGCCTTCTTGATGTTCTTCTGCCTCCCTGGCTGCTGTGTCAGTGGGGATGGTGTTCGCTCTATATTGTAGTGTCCTGATGACACCCAGTTTGTGCTCCAATGGATGGCAACCTGATCCGTATGCATTGGTTTACGGTACACGTCGACTTTAAATGTCCCTCATTACTGATGGGAATTTCACAGGCTATCCTCCCTGGTGAACTTGATGTGTTTGTCCACTGAGATAATGTGATCAGGGAATTTCGGTACGTCCTGAGATTTGATTAAAATGTCTTAAGGAGTGGAAAAGTTATTTTGAATTTATTGGCAGGAATATGCCAGACAGAGCCATGTTTACCAACGTAAGCACTTTGGTGTACCTTCGGTTTTAAATGTGCTATATAAGTAAAGTTGTATTGCAACGTGTGTCATCTTCTCTTCTTCAGCAGCTTATAAACATCTGGAAACTGAAGAGCCCAGTTGCTGGACTTTGTTGTAAAATGTGAGAACTTGTAGAATAAAACTTGAGAATGTGTCGTTTTTACACACTTGTGTTTTAAATTTACAGTTACAGAAAAAAATCTGAACGTACTGAGGAAGACTCTTTGAAGGAAACTTACCATGGCTCCCTGTGGTTGTCAGTCCAACATGGTGGACCTCTTGGTCTTCTGCCTTCTGATTGGCTGACCTCCACTTCTCCAGTTCCTTGAACGTCCCCATTGTTCTGAGTACTGGAGAGTCAGAGTGCTGTCACACGAGTAATTCTTATGTTGGCAAAGAGAAAGTACCACTTATAATCAATTCCGATCATTAACGAGAAGTTAATGGCCTTGTAAAGTTAAAAGACACTGTAGACCCTTCAGCACGACCCTTTTAAAAAAGTGAGTTTTTATGTATAATTTGGACCCTGTTCGAATTAAAGAGAGTCTAAAATCAATTCAAACTTGTGCACCCATTTCCTGTTTTTTAATGTCATTAATAATGTATGCTGTACAATCTTTCCACCCTGGAAAAAAAAAACACAAGAAACAAAGAAATCACTAGGTAGATTTTTTTTTTGTTTGAAGTTTTAAATCAGCAAACAAATTTTACTATCAGACAGATAACCCAGGTAAGTACAAAAGGCAGTTTTTCATTTATTAATGGGAAAAGCTGCACGTGCCTTGGTATAAAAAAGTGATTGACCCCTGAACTTAATAACTGGTTGAGCCACTGTTGGCAGTCACAGCAGCACAGGAACAGAGCAGGAGGGAGGGAGACAGCCAGGAGCAACAACAAGAGACAGCATCGACACTTTAGAAAGGTACAGTAAAGAAAATAAGTGACACCAAGAAAAGAAGTAAAATCTTTAACCATTTCAATTATATTAACAATACAAAGGCAGAGTGTAGAGTCTGCAAGAAAAGGATATCATACAGAGCCGGCTCCACAAACAGCCTGCACAGCAACTGTCCACCCATCAGTGCAATGGGAAGATAAAACACAGTCAGTTGAGTGTGATATTAATGAAGGTGCCAGTGTGTCTGCTGCAACTGCTGCTGCTTCACCTACAGCATCATGCAGTACACCACCACAAGCACCTAAACAACCCAGAGCTCTATGAGACAGTTTTTGCAGAAGTCTGTGACCCAGCAAGACAGAACTCAATTGAATAGAATAGAATAGAATTAGAATAGAATTCAACTTTATTGTCATTGCACATGCACAGGTACAGGGCAACGAAATGCAGTTTGCATCCATCCAGAAGTGCTTTAGTGATATAGATATATTACAATATATATTAGCAATAATATAGATATGTAAGTATATTACAGAAATGGGTCTGTTATGGTATGTTATAATGTACACGGTATGAAGTATGTTGTGAATATTCTATAACTATAGGTATGTACAGGCTGTAGTGAGTACAAGCTATGTACAGGCTATGAACAGGATATAAATATGAAAAACTGTACAGAATTGCAATTGCAATCATCAATTACAATTGATGAAGAATTGGCAAAAATGACTGCACTTAATTTCCAACCATTTTCAGTTGTGGATGATAAAGTTTTCAGGAAGTTTATTCATGCACTGAATCCTATTTTATATTGTTGTTGATAATAAATTAATTAAAGCAACAAAACAACCTGAAGTGCCGCTCGGGAGCCGAAAGAGCCGCTCTTTTTAGTGAGTCGAGCCAAAAGAGTATGTTCTCTAAAAAGAGCCGGAAATCCCATCACTGCATCACAAAAATTGTTAGGGATGTTTTTTGGTAAATCTCAGATGAGCTGTGTGTTCTTTCTGGTTCTTGCTTCAGTAATAACATCCGAAACAGAATAATAACCGCTCATATCTACTGTTACTTTTATTGCTAACTTTAATATCTTACATCTGCCACTGACGTTACTCTGGCAAAATCTCGTAGATGGCGACATTAAGTCTTTAACACTTCAGCACAACTTCAAATTTGTTTTTACGACCGAGCGTAGACGTCAAGAACGGAAAGACGGTTCTTGAAGGTTCGCTGGTGTTCAGATTAAAGGTGCAGTAACGGGACAGCCTGCTAACGGTTCTGCTGCCTGCATTCGTGCATGTGAAACGCATGACACAGCATCAGTCTCCTGCAGGGGCAGGATACACCCGAACACACCCCGCTGCAGTCTGCAGAGCATCCGCACTCACGGCAGGCTTGGTGCTCTCCTAAAGCTGCTCAGTATATTCTGGAAAAACGCGACACAGCTCAGGTAAGATCGTTCACTGCAGTCATCGGAGGTGTTTGGTTATGGACACTGCGGGTTTTTTATTTTTCTCATTTTGTTTGTTTGTTCTTCCCTTTTCTTTTTTCTTCGTCTTTATAAATATATAGATAATGTAAATCAGTGTGAGTTAAATACTGTGATGTGTGGGAATGTCCAAAAAACTCGGCAGTGTGATGTTATTCTCATGTTGTGGTGCAGCGGTGCCAGATCTGACTGCGGTCCAGCGCAGCTCTGGTTTATTTTTAACTGCAGAAACATCATCATCAGCGTCTCTGTAGGCTACACATACATTCATACATCCTTGTGCTTTTCGCTGCGCAGTCAATAATTTAAAGGCTCGATCTGGAAAATGAGTCAGCACATGAATCATTACGATAATCGCAGATTTGCAGTCTGCCAGTAGCTGCATCGCTCCTTTGCTGATCCATCAGTGTTATTACTGCTAAAAGTCGAGCCTGTGACCTTGACAGAGACAGTCTGGAGACATTTTAGTTTTATACAGGGGACAGGTTCACTGATCTTATAGTGGAAACAGTAAAGACTTGATGATTTCTTCATGTACCCTAAATTTACTAATACAGTAATCAGAGACTTTCAGTTTTGCAGTACTTTGCAGGACCTGATTGTGTCTACAGTCCCTGAGCAGCCAGTAGGTGGATGCACAACACCTCCAACTAGCAGACATGAGGTCAGGATACAAGGCAAACAAAAAGAACATGGAGTCCACAGTGACAGAAGCGAGAACATCTCAGTGCAGCAGCCCGTCCAAGTGCACTGATCCCAACACGGGACAGCATGCACCTGCAGCTGGATCCCAACACGGGACAGCATGCACCTGCAGCTGGATCCTAACACGGGACAGCATGCACCTGCAGCTGGATCCTAACACGGGACAGCATGCACCTGCAGCTGGATCCTAACACGGGACAGCATGCACCTGCAGCTGGATCCTAACACGGGACAGCATGCACCTGCAGCTGGATCCTAACACGGGACAGCATGCACCTGCAGCTGGATCCCAACACCGGACAGCATGCACCTGCAGCTGGATCCCAACACCGGACAGCATGCACCTGCAGCTGGATCCTAACACGGGACAGCATGCACCTGCAGCTGGATCCTAACACGGGACAGCATGCACCTGCAGCTGGATCCTAACACGGGACAGCATGCACCTGCAGCTGGATCCCAACACCGGACAGCATGCACCTGCAGCTGGATCCCAACACCGGACAGCATGCACCTGCAGCTGGATCCTAACACGGGACAGCATGCACCTGCAGCTGGATCCTAACACGGGACAGCATGCACCTGCAGCTGTAGCAGCAGTTTAAAAAGTAGCACCACGTGCTGAATGGACACAGTCCTGCTGTTTAAATATGATCAATTTTTCTTTTGCGTCCTTTTACTTTGACTCAGTCTTTTCTACCTGCTGTTCTGGGCTGTATATTGAAAGCTGTTGTTTCCCCGTCAGCAGCAGGATGGCTCATGAAGAAAAGAATCCGCTGCCTCCAGCAGGGACGCTCTCTGAGGGACAGCGACAGTCCCTCTTTAAGATGGAGCCCAAGACTCTAGGGGTAAAGAAAACCATTCAAAGGCTGTGACGTGTACATAGGAACAGATGTCTGTTTATACATAACACTTGGGTATTTTCAAAGCAATATTTGGGACATATTCAGTACATTTTTCCTCATTAAGAAGTTTCAAATGTATTGCATGATGTGCTGATGACTTTTTCTGGCGACTCTCCTCAGGCCATCCAGATTGTTATCGGGATTTTGATCCTTTGTCTGAGCGCGTCTGTGCTCCAGGTTCACGAAGTCCACTTTACCGGAGATGTGGCTCTCTTCCTCATCGTTGTCATACAGGTCAGTGTGGCGAAAGCTCCAGCAGCTACTTTTAGATTTGGTCAGGTCAGGTCATCTTTTCATGTTATACTCATCAGCTGCGTCTGACTTCACTGTAATGCACCAGGTGACTGTGTCTGGGTCAGTGCTGGTCCACAGTGGGAGGAGACCTACTCTTTTCTGGGTGAGTCTGTGTCTCGCAGTCTGTGCCATGCATGAAAATGCCTTTCTGCATTCAAAGTCAGCAAAAACAGCTGTTCAGGGTTCCTTGTATGTAACTATATTTGCATTGCATAAATTCTTTTCTTCAGTCTCTGCACCCTGTGCAGTCTGGTCTTATTTTGTGATAATTTAGTTGTCCTAAAAATGATCTGCTTTTTAAATTTCTACTTGATTTATTATCCTTAAATCTATTTCTAATCAGTGTATTTTGTGCTGATTTAGGATCTCTTAGTTCGTTTTGGGGGAACTTATGATATCAAGCTGAAGAATCTTTAGATATGTAGTACTTTACAAACAAACCACTTCTCTTGGGTTTGTTTGTGACCCAGCAGAACAAAAGGCAGTGGTTCTGTTTCTATGGATGAGGACAAGATGCATCCATAATGAAAATAATCATTTCAACCAGTTACCAGCTCACTAGCAGTGTAGACTTTCAGCTTTAATCCAGGGAGTTTTATGTCGGGTGTTTAAGAATTACAATAACACAGGTCTACAACCAGAGAACTGCATAGGACTTTCTGACTGTTTCATGTAGATTGAAACCAGGAAAATAATTTCAAAATTCCATCTCATCAGGTTTTCTTGCAAAACTCGTGTTTTTAGTTTAATTAACAATTTCCCTTTTTAAACTGATTAAAAAAACATATCCAAAAATGATTTCTTCTATTAATTTCATATTTCTAAGAGTGAGACTCAAGAGAAATGCAAATGGAAAATGCGAGGAAGGAACCAGAGGATGGAAAGCAAAAGTGTGAAGGTTTCTCAGACAAAAAGAGTAAATTTGTAGAGTTAAATATATCATGAAGGAAAAGTTTTTTTTCTTTGTTCAATTGTAAGAAAAATTATTCATAGTTAATTGTAATAAAATATTGATTTTTTTCATCACTGTTGTGCTTTTTTCATGTAAACTCCTCACGTTTTGCCAAAAAAGCTGTACATGGTGGAGGGAAATGGAGGTCATTTTTGGATTCAGCTCCCTGAAAAACATCAGATTTGCCAAAAATATCCCAGCAGAAAAAAAAGTTTTTTGCAGACCTGCGTCCCTGATCTTTACACTGTCAGAAATAATTGAACTGTTGACTGAAAGTTGACTCTTCTCTGCTTTAACTTTGTGGACGAGAAGAGAACAAAGTGTTCACCTGCTATGTAGGCACGTTTTAACTGCATCTTCAAGATATGAAGGATTGTAAGATAAGTGTTTTCATCTAAGCAGAGGTCGCAAAAAGACGAACGAAGGAGAATAAGCGACCGGCATCTGGATAAAACTCCTCACATCAAACTGAAATCAGGGCTCTGATACATGAAAACATGCATGAACATGTTATCAGTGTTGTTAAGGAGGACACTTTAAAGGTGGAGTGTACTTCCCATTTGGACAGTCACATTCAGAAGTGATTCAACTTGACGTAGCATAGTAAAACATTAGCCTTACAGGTTGTGTTGGTTTGTGTATGAATAATACGATTGTTGCTTGCAGGTGAAATGTGTCCTGGTGCTTCATCTCATCAGTGCTGCGTTTGCCACCGCTGCCCTGGGTCTAATGTCCAAGCACCTCCCCTACCGCCAGGACTCTTACCACTGTGAACACTGCCGTAAACTGGAGCTACATGCTGTGGTATTGTCTTTAAATAACAACAGAGAGAAGCTAGTAACACATAAACATTGATTTACTGAGTGTTCATATTTTAAGGCCGAATATTAACTGTCTTTGATGACAATGTGTGACACTCTCTGGCTCTGCAGCACACAGTGTTACACTTTGGTTAGGACCAGCATCTGCAGGACATCTAACATAATATCATTAAGATGTACTTGCAGTTTGTCAAATAGAAACTGCCTAAAAAACATCACCAGCAAAGGTTTGGGGCTAAGATGCTGGGATTTGACGTTTTTGCTGTCTTTGGGATAAATTAGTCTTGCCTGGTGCAAGACTGAAACAATGTTTGCAGGACACGCTGTAAAGATATTTATCAAAGAAAGTCCAGCTAGAAAAAAGATACAGTAAGTACGTTTACAGTCATCTCAGCAGCCGTTATCCTGGCAGTTCCTCTTTTTGTCATTTTAAGTGTGGAGGTTTTTCATGTGATGTCTTGAGCATTGATTGAGAACAGCCTGCTGAGCAACTGCTTTTGTTGGGATATCCGGTGGTTGCCAGGGGGTCACTGACCAGTCTGCGGGCCTGGATGACTGGGGCTTCATAGTGCTGTGGGGGGGCTCCCAAAATTTCAAGATACTCCTACTGGTGGTAGAACAAAACACAACACTGAGCCTTCTTTTTCCAAGCTGTTAAGACAACCCTGACCTGGATGACTGAAAAGCTGCACAGACATGCACTGTAATGCCAAACGTAATGAACTGAATTCAGATGTTCCACAGCTGTAGACAATGAAACAGCTATGCATGCAGACTGCTTCTACAGACATTGTGATAGGATGCCACCTGTGTAAGACGTCCACTCATGAAATTTCCTCATTGTCAACTATTTATTGTATTATAACAAAGTGGAAGTGATTGGGAATGACAGCGACTTTTTGGAGAGTCAGCTGCTGCAGACCTCCAAACTTCATGTAGTTTCAGATTAGCTCACGAAGAGTGCGTAGAGAGCTTCATGGAACAGGTTTCCACGGCCAAGCAGCCGCATCCCACCTTACAACCCAAAGAGCAACGCAAAGCATGCGATGCAGTGGTGCAAGAGCGGAGACTGCAAGCCAGGCCAGACCTCACAAATCTGCTTCAGTAGAAATGGTCAAAAATTCAAACTTCACTTGAACTAGATTCAGCTGTCAAGTAGGCTACAGTAGATTTAAGCTAGTGACGGAGCTTGATCGGCTGATGGTAATTTGATTAACTTGATTAACTTTAATCCCTTTTCTTAAGTATTCTTATTCATCTTTAGGCATGAAAAGATGAATAAGAATACTTCAGAAAAATCCTGACTGAGGTTGTCATAATTCATGCATGACAGGGTTAAATAACAACAATTACAATGAAACGCGTCGCACATCTATAGTCACATTAAACGAGCAGCGGGTGGCAGGGTGTGGAGTGACACATCAGTGTTCAATGTAGTGGTTTATGTGCAAGTACACCATCAACACTGACACAAACACAAGGAAGCAGCCTTTGAACAGCTGTAACTGTAGTGACCACGGTGCGTGAAAGGGTTGAAACAATTTTGAATCCACAGTTGCCAAATTCAATGTGCATTCCTGTGAAAATAATGAAGCAGGAGGTGGGTGCAGGTGGATGTTAATGTTCAAAAAAGTGATTCATGACAGTGACTGATTTTCTTATGTTGTTAAGTTTAATATGTCCTATATTAAACTACAGCAGCAGCTCATCACACATTCCTGTGCATGAAACTTCTGCCCATTGTATTTTGTGTTTAAAGTGCTACATGTTCCCTTTCAGTACATGTGTTAGAGACCTTAGACAATATTAAAAGCATGTTTTTGCTTGGTGTACCTATGGTGAGGGTACATAGAAATCTTTCATCATACTATTAGCAACCATTTTCCCGGCGACTGCCATCGATCTCTAGCATCCACTTGCCACATTTGATCCTACATCGTCACCATAATTGTCATCCAAAATGGCACATGAGTTAATGTCACGTGGTTAGTGCAAAACCTCAATAAATGCATGTGAAATAAGGCCAGCTGCCAACAAAAATCTATGTTTAGGGGTTAAGGTGTGCCGGAATGATCCAGAATGTTGTTCTGGGACCTTCACTTGATGACCAATTAAATCTGAAAGGCACGTTGATATATATCACTGTCAGAGGACTTAGTATTTGGTGACAGCTCAGTAATAATAACATAAAGACATTCGCTCGCTTCCACCATCAACACATCCTCTTGTTCTTCACCTCCCTGTCACGTGTTCACAGTAAATGAACTGCTTCTTATACAGCGCTTTATTCAGAGCGTACAATGCAACAATCACTGTTTCTATGCTTTGTATCTTTGCTATCTACTATTCATACTCTGATGATGCATCGGAGAGCAACGTGGGGCTAATATCTTGCCCAAGATTGGCATTCAGACTAGGAGGAGCCAGGGACTGAACCATCGACCTTGCGATCAGTAGATGACCGGCGCTTCCTCCTGAGCTACAGCCACCACTTTATATCTGCTCCCAGCCACAGCACAGATATAAAGTCGTGATCTGCACTTTATAGTGTTAGATTTATCAATGCTGTTTGTTTTTTAAGTGGGGGGGTCATCATCAACACACAGTGTAGTTAGTTTGTTGCAGTATGTCTGCTAACCAAATGTACAGTTGTTTATTTCCTGGGCATAGAAAGAAAACGTTGTTAATGTTGACAGATGGTGAAAGACGTCAGGAGAGATTAACAGGAAACTTAAGGTCCGATCAGAAAGTGACATTTGACACTTGCTGTCCTAATTCATTTTAAAGTTTTTGCATCAGATCATGATGTGCTGCTGCGGTTATGATTTTGCAAAACAAAATGAAATGTGCTCATTTTGTGCTATACAAAGTTTGCATGGAAACATGGTCGCACCACTGGGCGTTTGGTCAAGTTTACTGCAGGATAAGCTGCTCAGTTTGCAGTATCGTGGTGACGTTTACACTAATGTACACGACAGTAGCAGACATCAATTTATATTTAAGGTTGATGCTGATTAGATTCACTCACTGAATTCGACCTTTTCTACTAACTTTATAGTGTCCGGAAAATCAGCCACACAGCTCATGAAACATCTGCTTATATCTTGTTGAATTCAGTTGCACAAAAAGTAGTGACCATCAGGTGATCGCAGCCTCTACATCTGATCTTCCCTTTAAGCCCTGCCTGTTTCTATGCTGTGGATCTTAAAGCTGATACTGCACCTCTTTGTTAAATATCAACAGTGGCTCTTTGATGCCAGAGAGGATGTTGGGGTGGTGCTGGTGGTATCAAAAACACAAGACAACAGGGAAATGAGGTTAATGTTAAGTTGTTGATTAACAAGAACTGGACTCACGTCTTGTAAACAACATTTCTCTCTTTCTGAGAAACAGACTGTCTTCAACTACAAGACAGTACAGAAACATCACACATTTACATGTTGCAGAGTCACGTCACAAAATCAGCTGCACCACGATGTTGCGGAGTTGTGAACGGCAAAGAGGGTCTCTAAGTTAAAAGATACAGTCTGTGAATGTGGTTCCAATCTTTTGAATGTGTTGTAGAAAACAGGGAGGGCAACTTTTTTACACGGTAGATTTCTGACCACATAAAACTGTCACATGGCCACGTACACGGATGATGCATGTAATGCAGCATGCACAGAGCTGTCAGCAGGGTATAAATGTAGTTTTCCTTTAATAGAATCACATAAATTCATAGTTGACCCTGCACATTTTTAAAAAGGAGACTATGTTTCTTTGTCTTTACTGTCCACTGCAGCAACATTGTTTCAGGAAATGCACCGGGCTGATCGAGCAAAAGTGTAAAGTAAGTGACAGACTGTTGTTATAACTAATATTTTGGAAGTCGTGTCTTTGAAGTGTGCATGTAGAAGATAGACGTATATTTGGGTCAGACAAAAGATTTGTTGTTTTTGTGAGAACAATCACTGTCACTGAAACAAACATGGTTTTCTGATCATATATGTTCACACACGTCTCTCTCATGTTTCTCTAGCTATTGATTGATGGTATTCTGGGAACACTGGTTATATTCCTGGTGCTTGAGCTGCTAATCTGCATCACTGCCATGCTGTTTGGACTCAGCGTCCTAGCTGCTGGTGGCAGCCAGGTAAGCCGTGATACCTTAAAGCAGGAGTGGGGACCTCCAGGCTTCAAGGTTTCAGATGTGTCCTCGATCCATCACAGCTGGTTTAAACGGCTAAATGACCTCCTCAACATGTCCTGAAGTTCTCCAGAGGCCTGGTAATGAACTCATCATTTGATTCAGGCGTTTTGACCCAGGGTGAGATCTAAACCTGCAGGACACCGGCCCCCGAGGCCTGGAGGTCCCCACCCCTGCATTAAAACCTAACTGAACAAGAATGCACCCACTAAAAAGTTACAGAGCTGATAAATATGCATTCATGTTAGAGCATTTGCCTTTAGTTCGAAAACTTACCTGGTTTTCTCCTTAAATCTGTGAATAAATTTAGCATCATGTCATTGTTGTGGTTTGACTCTGATGAAATGAAGACTCGTGCATGCCACAGCATCACAACAGAGATGTATGCGTGTGCTGCAGCAGTTGAAAACACAGAGAAATCTTTGTGGTAACATCTGGTTGACTTTAGAAACAGGATGAAACATCAGATTCCACAGAGCTGTTTAAAGTTGGCCTGTTCAAAGAGCAACATGTCATATCTACGTAAATGTGTGAATGTGTCGCACAGACTCCCAGTGAGGGACCCGTCTATCCACAAACTCGCCCCCCACCTGTCCCAGCTGTGGAGACTGTTCAGGCCGTTCAGTCTGCTCGAGCTGCTGCTGAGCCAACTCAGGTAACACAACACCTGCGTGTAATACAAGGTGGCACCTGTAACTGAATGATCCTGCTTTTGGTGAGAGCATTAAGAATGACTTCCAGATTTCGATGCATAATCGGTGTGTGAGTGTATGCATGAATGTAATCTGTGCATAGGTTAAAGGTGCTGCATGAACTTGCATGTGCATATATAAGTATATATATGCACATGCATGAAACACACTTTGAGTGCTCAGAGTAGAAAAGTGTGATTTGTTTACAGCCTGCTGTCGGTGCCTTTACTGATCTGGAATAAGAATCTGATTTATGATCGTCACATCAGATTTGAACCCCGAGGGTTTTCACCTCGTGCCCTTTAACCTTCTCATTTATTACCTACAGTATGCTGATACATTCACTGACACCGGACTGCTCTCTTCGTGTCAGCAGGTGGCTGTAGTTGTGACAGAACCTGACTCAGAGCAGGTAGAGGACATCTCCACCCCACCCACTGAACCCCAGGTGGAGCCAATAGAAACCGCAGAACCCTGAGCTCAGCGCACAGAGCTCACAGTGGTGTCATGTCAGTCACAAGAGACGGCTGAGTGTCAACAGGGAAGCATATTCTGTATGTTATGTTGGAAAATAAATGTGAATGTTTAACAAGTTTCTGGCATGTTGTGATCACAGCATCAGTGTTAGTGCTGCTGTCCCTACAGTAAACTATGATGGAACAGTTTTATTACGAATGTTGACATGGTAGCACTTTATAATAATGTGACACTATTAAGCCTTATTAAGGTATTAACAAGTGATTCATTCATCATTTACACAGCATTACTGCTCCGTAGAATGCCATTTATACTTGTATCAATATCAAAACTTTACATGACTTAGTAAATTAATAAAGTTGTGAAATGTAAATGACAGAATTGGTCAATATTATAAAAGCAGCGGCTTTAGCCCCCTGTCTGTCACACTGTGTTCGCCTGCCCCAGCACTCTCATCCTGCTTGTAACTCAGGGTTTCTCTCATCAGCTGCTGACGTTTAAGCCTCTGACTTACTTGTGCACTGAAATGTTCTCCAATGAGAACTCAAAGAGAGAAATATCTCTAAAAATATAACGGTCTCATCATTGTTTATTGTTTTTGGCAAATTAGGGAATAAGATGAGGTTTTCATAAAATCCGAGCAGTTGGAACTCGTTAAATCCATAGAACAGATACGTGTATCTCCACAGTTAGCTTAGCAGATCAAATCTACCTGACACTGCTTTCATGTGTGGCTTCTTAGTCCTCTTGTCACTCTTTGTTCAAACCACTATAATATAGAATTAACTGTAAATGAATGTATGAAAGTTTTAATCTCACTGAAAATAAAATTACTGCTGCACAGATAAATCGCTCTCACCAGTCACTAAAGATTAGCTTGAAATGTTGAATTGTTACTAATATTTTTTTTTTAGCGGGGTTGTTCTGTCGAGTCTGCAGGTTGTATATTAATGCAATATTAACCACAGCCTTGTCTTTTTTTTCTATGTAATTTTGAGATCATTGTAAATCTTCCTTAGCATGCACACGTAAGGCCACGATTCTGCTAAATAAAGTCAAGCTTTGTTTTATCTTTGTGTGATTATGTGTAATTAAATTCATGTTTGTGTGGAGAGCTGAATGTTGCTTATGGTGAAAAACAAGCTAGACAGTGAATAAAGTTCAAATTAGTAGTAGTTTATGAGACTAGTGTCCATCATACTCTTGTGACATAATGTAACAATAATATGGCCAACATTAAATTTATTGCATTAATATGTGGAATATAATTAAAAAATTAATTAAAAAGTGACATTTAACAGTAAAGATTCAAGTAATAATTCAGTAATAATTTAGCAGTATTACACAGAATAATCTGTAAACTGGGCCACATTAGTACAGCATAAGCTTCTTTGTTACTTTATCCACACAAATATGGAAAAAAAAGTTTGCTATACCAAATATTATTTTATCTTCTCCACCACTACCTGCATTCGAACATTGTACAGGTCTGTGGTTTAGGTGCTGAAATAGCCGTGTATTTTATTTGAAACATGTCTGCCAACCCGAAATGATTACAGCGCCATCCTGGCCCCTCACTGACACCTTCCTGGCTCCGCCACTCTTCATGCTTAGAAAACATTAGCATGAATTCTGTCTTACCTTTGCTGTCTCGCTTCCAAAACTTAAATCCAGCACAATTAAATCGCACTAACTGAATAACTCCATTCATGGTTTTTTGGTGTTTATTGTCTACTGCAGCATATTTTCAAAGGTGTGAGATGCTATAAAATACAAAACACATTTAGGCATTTTTCTGTGTTGTTATTTTGGCACGATAGCATCAACTGTAATATTTGCACCTCTGATGAAGTCACAGGTGTTAGCTTCATTTTGATTAGATTACTGCTTACACAGAGTTTGTAATTCATACTCCATCTCACCTTTTCTTGTAATAACTTTACATATGAAAGTAATATTTGATATGTCACTTTAGAAAGCTGCAAGCATGAGCAATTTCTGCATAAATTACAGAAAGACATAAATTATTAATAAAAAATCATATGACTAAGTCGCAACAGATTTTCAAAGGCTAAAAGGAATGAATATTTGAACATCTTCAGTTCCATGACAACTGCACAGCTCACTGAGGAACATCAAATGGTAAATGGACTGGTTATTATTTAGCACTTTCAACTCTGAGCTATCAAAGTGCTTTTAATTTGCCTCATTCACACCAACTCATACGTGTACATTTTTCTATATGGATACGTAAGTGCTGTTTATATAACATTCACACACATTCATACTCCAGTGGATGTGTGAGAGAACGTGGGGTTAGTATTTTGCCCAAAGATATTTGACATGTAGACTGGAGTCACAACTGGCTGGAAGATACTGGCTTCAACTGATATACATGGAATGCATTCTCATGGAGGTCGGCAATTTGACACACAGCCACAGAGTTAATGATTTCTTCAATGAAAAGCGGTCCCAAGTAATGTGGGTCCAGTTTCTTTGACATGCATTTGAGAGGACTGTCCTTGGAGGACCCAGACTTTCTTGCCTTCCACATACTGTTGGGCTAGGGACCTCATCCAGTCAATGAACTGGTGGTTTTATTCTGCTGTGCGCTGGAGGAAAGCATAAGATTCCCAGGCAGTGGTGTAGGTGATGGTGCACTTGTTGGGTTGCAAATTTTGAAGCCAACATGAAAACCTTATCCAGCCAATGATGTGCAGATCCTGCTTTTTAGATCCCATTAAAATCAAAAAGATCCTCTAGAAAAGATTAGAATTCTGGAAACAGTTTATTAAACAGAGTCATATGAACAGCAAAACAGTACATGACATTACACAGAACAGCAAGACAACAGATCACAAAGCAAGCAAAGCGAACCTCGGACGCTCCTTCATAAGGAGTCAAACCTCTCCTAAACACCAATCAGTTTTTTGTGAGTCATTTTTGACAGTTTTAGGGCCAAAGTGAGGTCATGAAGTTTAAACTTAATTTGGCAGTTATGCTTGGATTTACATAATATTAGGTCTACTCAGGGGTGTCGAACTCCAGGCCTTGAGGGCCGGTGTCCTGCAGGTTTTAGATCTCACCCTGGGTCAAAACACCTGAATCAAATGATTAGTTCATTACCAGGCCTCTGGAGAACTTCAGGACATGTTGAGGAGGTAATTTAGACATTTAAATCAGCTGTGTTGGATCAAGAACACATCTAAAACCTGCAGGACACCGGCCCTCGCGGCCTGGAGTTCGACACCTGTGGTCTACATTGTTAGAACCCCAGCCGCAGTGTGATTCTGAAACTGTCCTGTGGAGGGCAGTATTGAGCTTAGTGTGCCGCCCATTTAACAGAAGAAGCCGACGACTAACAGGCATCACCGAGGAGCCGGTCCACAGAGGGACGTTCAACAATTCTCTGAGATTTTCCACGTACAATAATCAAAACGTCGTACGCAATGAGGTATCCGAGTGTAGCTCGTTGGCCAATGTGTTTTAAGTCGAGAACTATCAAGTCTTTGAGTTCTTACCTCGTACCTGTGCTACAAGCTAGCTCTGAGTGCCTGATAGAGCCAGTTAGTGCCTTCGTCATTTAAAGCCAGTGGCGTGTATTGTCTGAAAGCTCGCTGCTTTCCTTTTTTTCTTTCAATGAATTCAAAAGTCTGAGTGTGTAGCAGGAGCTCTCGGTGTAGGGAAGGCTGCAGTAGTGCACATATGTTAGCATCCATCGCGTTGGCTAATAGCTACCCTGCTGGGACGCTCAATGAAACAAATGTGCTTTGGCTCAGTGAAGCAGCGCTGATGTGGTGCATTAGTTTCTCTACATTAAGTCTTTACATCACAACATCGTTACATGTTGGCTCAGTCGCCAAACGTGGCTCGTGCACGCGCTAATGTCAGCTGTGTTGTGTTTGTGTCCAGAGGAGACCGCGGCAGAGGCCGAGGCGGCCGCTTCGGGGCCCGCGGGGGACTGGTCCAGGGGTGAGTTCTCTGTAGTCCCGCATACTGCTGCTCCAACAGCACCATCAACACACACACGCTGTACGGTGCTCCTGTCCCTCTGCTTATTGCACTACACAGAAACAGACCAATGTGTCAGAATGTAAATGCTGAAATCACTACGCTTCATTTTTCTGTTCCTGTTCTCAGACAACAGAACAACTATGAAATCTTGAATGTTGTGCTTTAACTGCCAACCCCGGTAACTGGAATGAAAACCGCTAACACTGCTGTGTAGCCACTGAGATACAGACCCTGGAGCTGCAATGCTGTTGAACCAAACGTTAACTAAACGTTATTTTTCTTTAGGTACCGGCCATTTGTCCCACACATTCCATTCGACTTTTATGTGGTAAGTATGTGTGGTGGTGGGAATTAGACACTTGTCAGCAAATTACAAAGCAGCAAGACGTCAGCCAGCAGTCAGTGTATACTAATAGTATAGAGTGGTTCTAAAGGCAAGTACTCAAGCAGACTGTTGTTTGTCACAAGTGCGAGATGGCCTTCCCCAGAGTGAAGCCTGCACCTGATGAGACGGCCTTCAGTGAGTGTCTGCTGAAAAGGAACCAGGACCTGAGCCCCACCCCTGCAGAGCAGGTCAGTCCGTGAGCCTGCACTCACCCAGTAGCTGTGCAACTGACCTGCTGTTTAAGTTCACTTACACAAACCTTGTTCGTTGTCCGTCAGTCTTCCATCCTGTCCCTGGTCACAAAGATCAACAATGTGATCGACAACCTGATTGTTGCACCTGGCAACTTTGAAGTGGTGAGTCGAACATGAGCGAATGAGTCGTAATGCTTCGGTGAAGTCCACGCGCTGCTTGTGTCGCTGGTGTGTGTGTCAGCTGTTCTCTCAGAGCTGAAACATCAAGATGTTTGGAAACAACACTGAATCACTTGAATGCAGTAACAGTGCTCTGTGCACTATACAGCTTCATTTTCATTGGACAGATTTCATATTTATATTATAAGCTAATTAATAATAATGGCTTTCGTGTCAGTAATCTTGTACGTGTCGACTTGCAGCAAATTGAAGAGGTGCGTCAGGTGGGTTCCTACAAGAAGGGCACCATGACGACCGGACATAATGTTGCTGACCTGGTTGTAATCCTCAAGATTCTCCCTACATGTGAGTAATTTATGTCCAAAGAGAAGTTGCTGCTCAGGCACACATCAGCCTGGGAGCTCGGAAAGAAAAGCATCTGGACTTCATTAGGCTTCTTGAAGACGTTTCATCTTTGAAGCATCTTCAGTTCTAAGAGAAATTGGTGGAAAGTCCCAGATCCCCCAGTAGGGTTTCAAATCTGGGACTCTCCACCAATTTCTCTTAGAACTGAAGAAGCTTGAGAACCTGAAGAAGTCCAGACGCTTTTCTTTCCAAGCTCCTTAAACTACGACGAGCTGGATGACTGAGAACCTTCACAGACATCACGTCTAAGCCTTTTTGAGTCTGTACGTTGTGCTGCTTCTTGTCACTTGGATAATTTGGCAACTTGTTTGCAGTTATTAAAGAATCTACGGTGATAAAGTCTCATCTGTTTATTTTAAATCCATAAAAACAAATGCATCAGGTTTCAATCTTGGTTTTGGAGCCACGTGTAGTTTGGGCTGTAACCAGATGTATGTGACCGTCCTCAGTTTGAGCAGGTGTTACTTTCTGAGCCATCCATCAGTGTGATGCTGCTTATAGAGACAACCTGAAAGGAGGGGCTTCTAAAACCTTTGTCCTTCGTATCGATCGCTATTTCATATAAAACCCTGTTGGCACTGTTTGCTGTTGTGTGGGTTGTTCTTGCCCCCTTTGTGTCGCGCTCTGAGGGTCATTGTTCTTTACAGTGGAGGCTGTGGCTGCCCTCGGTAACAAAGTAGTGGAGACCCTTCGCACACAAGATCCTACTGAAGGTAAACAGACGTGTGGTGTTTGAATAGCTGCGTTTGTGGGCGAGTCCTACTCTGACCGGTTCATGTCCTAAATATTCAGAGTTTTCATTCAAATTTGATTGATTTAGTAAATGTTGTTTCTTTTTTTAGGATAAAAACATTTGGTTTACAGTCATTTGACTTGTTGGCTGTGACACTGACCAAAGCTTATAACCAAGTGCTTATCAGCCTCGCAGCTGTAAAACGTGCCTGACACAGTGTTTGACTCCTCCTCTCAGTGCTGTCCATGTTGACCAATGAGACTGGCTTCGAGATCAGTTCAGCTGATGCTACAGTGAAGATCCTCATCACCACTGTCCCTCCTAACCTGCGCAAACTGGACCCCGAGCTGCACTGTGAGACTTTTTACCTGGTCTGGAGACACAAATGTGCACAGTTGGCCAGTCTTGGTACAAATGCAGCACGTGTAGCGCTGTGGTTGTTTAAAAAAATGAATGTCTTTTGTTTCTTGTCTCCTCAGTGGACATCAAGGTGCTGCAGAGTGCCCTCGCTGCCATCCGTCACGCTCGCTGGTTTGAGGAGAACGCCTCTCAGTCAACGTGAGGAAAAGTCCTATTTTACCTGGTCTGCTTTCACAGTAATAATACAAATAAGCTCACTGGAGCTTGGTTTGTTTCACATGTCTAATCTTTAGAGTCAAAGTATTGATCCGCCTGCTGAAAGACTTGAGGCTGCGTTTCCCTGGATTCGAACCCCTGACGCCCTGGATCCTCGATCTGCTGGTAAGTTCCATAAATGATGTCCTCAGTGAATAAATAATCCACGTCCACAACGCTGACGTCCTTATTTATTGGAAGGACATTAAACGTTGGTTTGTTTCATAAAGCAGTGAGTGTATTCCCTCTCTAGGGCCACTCTGCAGTGATGAACAACCCCTCCAGGCAGCCTCTGTCTCTGAACGTGGCCTACAGGTCAGTCGTCACTCTGCTCAGATTGCACTCTGTTTTGTAGTTGCTGTGGAAGAAATGTTTCTGTTGTTGTTCTTGAAGGCGCTGCCTGCAGATGCTGGCTGCTGGTCTCTTTCTGCCTGGCTCTGTGGGCATCACTGACCCCTGTGAAAGTGGAAACTTCAGAGTGCACACAGTCATGACTCTAGAACAGCAGGTAGATCTGCTCAGTGCTTTTTATTCCTGCAGGTCACGTTTCTTATTTGTGCCAAGATTAATCCTGTCTGTGGAACTGGAAACATGTTTATGTCGCACTTAACACAATACAGAATATTCAGCACTGAAGCTCTGAGCGAGGATGTGAGTAACTGCAGGTGTGTTTGTGCAGGACATGGTGTGTTTCACCGCTCAGACTCTGGTGAGGGTGCTGTCTCACGGAGGCTACAGGAAGATCCTCGGTCTGGAGGGAGATGCCAGCTGTAAGATAACATCATTATTCTCTGTACCTTCACATGTAGTCTATAGTTTATGGGCTAAATGAACAAACACCTGATTTCTCAGTTTGAATTGCACACGTTACAGCTGAGCTGTCTCTAGGACACTGCAAATGCACACATCGTGTGTCAGGACATGACGGAGTCACCTGTCCACTAAAAACACCTTCATCTAACATCTGTGAACACCTGTGTAAATGGAGCGTATTCATATTTGATAAACATTCTAGATAACGTTTGTCAGTGTCCATATTTATAACTGCATGTTTATGTAATATTCAGTTATGGACAGAAATGTACTCATAATGAACGTCACTGTAATTTTGGGCTTTTAAAGACCCTAACCCTTTTTCTAGGCTGGACTGGTGCTGCACAGCATCCATCTTTAGTTACACAATTGATTTGGGATTTTCCGTTTGGATTATTTTGGAAAGCCCATAAAGGGTCAGAATTATACACACAGGCTCACAGATGTACACATGCCTCCACTAATATTTGGTGAAACGTCCCTCAGCAAGCTGCAACATGGTAGCTGTCACCAAGCTGCCTAACCCTAACCCCACCAAGTTGAACTTTAAGCCAATTATTTTTAAGTTGAAACAGATGCTAAACTGTAATGTTCTCAAAATCTGAGCCTCGGTGGTTTCTGGATTATTTCCTGTCAGGTACAGTTTGACAAAGCGGTGACACTGAGGCTGAATAAGCTCATCTTATATACAATTGTTTGAATTGATCTTGGACTTTGCAGTTGCTCATAAATGGCTCTTGTCTGGAAGAAGAACAACAATCTCCACGTCCATGATAAATGTATGTAATCTAACCATAACTGTGCATCTTTCCTACAAAGCCACTGTTGAGCTTTGCAGGTCCTGCGATGAAACACGTGTTTGCTACAGAGCCTGACAGAATGTAACACAGACCAGCCCAGATATGTAGTTAATTGAATCTAATTTAAAACGAGCGCAGGTTTATTTTAATAAGTGTGAATTTCAGCATGAAAGGTGAAGGCAAAGAGAAGTCTTCTGGGACAATCCCAGTTTAGAATGAGCATTTTTACCCTCGTGACTGTGGACACACACTGACACGAGACTGAAAGAGTGTAAAGTTTGTTTTTCTTACACATCTACACTGTGAAAGGCCGATCAGGTATTGGGAAGACTGGGCGCTGTGGACAACAATGTGATGACTCGAGGACAAGGCAGTCTAGGACTTTAAAATTTCCACCGTAGGAACAGCCACTAAAACTCTTGGTATGTTTGAATTTCAGTGACCTCAACCGTAAGGTCAGGGTCAGAGGTCAAGTTTTCAGAAAATCACTCAGGATCTACTCGGACTGAACAGCAGCATCTCAGGCTGAGCTGTGATTGATCAATTGTACCTGCTGTAAAATAGGGCTGTGCGATATGACCAAAATCTCATATCCCGATATAAGAATTCTATCATCGATATAACGAACGATATAAATCACAACAATGTAACATTTTCTGTAAATTCTGTGACTCTCGGGCAGCTCGACTTGCGTGAAGTGTTTCCAGCTGCGCGTCATGTAGCTGGAGTCGAGTGTTTTAACCGATGCATGAAACGATACATTTTTAGACGTAAGTTGTAACGGCCGCCGTTTTCTTTGTGAGTATTTATTACACGGCGTGCTGCGGGGAAAAGCCTGTTCTAACGTTTGAGTCTAAGGTTCATTTTTTAGCACCTGACGACTCTTTTTTTGCTTCTCATCCGTAAATCTGCTCTTTCACGTGATTCAGTTTATTTTGAAAAGTCTCAACAGGATCTTGAGCTTTATTGTGAAAGGTTTATGTGGAACACAAACAAGCGGACACGCGATGGTTTTACCGTCGCTGTTGCTAACGACAACGCATAAAAACAGGCGCTTGTCCGTCCGTAGTGTGGTTATATTAAATATAAGAGAAAGAGAGAACTTTAAGAAATTAATAATAACTACAGCGACCATCAAAACGATGAAAAAATATTGCTGTAAACAGTTTATTTTACACCACAAAACAAACGATAGCGTAAAATGAAACGACGTTTTTATATCGTCATCCGATATATATGGTTATATCGAACAGCCCTACTGTAAAATAACAAAATAATATTGTGTTTCTGCAGACCTAGCAACAGAGATGTCGACATGGGACGGCGTGATCGTGACTCCCTCAGAGAAAGCCTACGAGAAACCTCCGGAGAGGAAGGAGGAGGAAGATGAAGCTTTGGAGGAAGGAGGGGACGGAGAGGATGAGAGCATGGAGACACAGGAGTAACGAAGAGGTTCGAGCATCACCAACATCCACTGCATTGCAAAGGATGAATGCTCAGTTGCATTTATCTTAAATAGCTGAGTCTTCCTCATCATATGGCTAAAATGTTCATCGCTGTGTTCGTTCTGACAAACACGACCTCGCTGTTTTCTTCCACAGTGAGCGTGGGTAATTTATCGTCCCTTCAGCCTGACCGCTCTGAAAGACCAGCAGCAGAGGAGTTCGTACGACAGTCGCTGGTCCTCTCGTGTGTCCCTGATTTCTTTTTTTTTTATAAATGGAAATGTTGGTTTTGTTTGTACTTCCTTTTTGTAACAGTTGACATAAACTTATTTCTAGTTTTGCCGAGTCTTGTGTCCTTTGCAAAGAATTAACACGCAGGTCTGGTCACACGTCTCACTCATTACAGTTAAACTTGTAGGAAGTGAAATCTATGCAAAACGTGTGTGTACACACACTCACTCACACTCTGGGTAAAATAAGTACTGAACACATCACCAATGTTTCTAAAGGTGCTATGACATAAAATTGACACCAGATGTCAGGAACAACCCATCCAATCAAACCATAGACGTCCATAAATTATGTGTAATAATGAGAAACAGGAAAAACACATTGAACATGGTCACTGAAATGTATTTAATACATTATACGAAAGCCTTTGTTGGTGATGACTGTTGGTTCTTTCGGGTCAGCTGATTGGCTGGGCCATACTTTATTTTCTGTGAAACCAGCTGAGCGGTTTGAGACGTCAGTTTCATCTTCATCATCCTGATAGACGGCAGCAATTTTTATTTTGTCTCTGTAAATTTTTCCATTCATCCTTCAGTTCTATCAGGCATTTCAGTGCAGGGAGCTGAACAGCCCCACATCCTGATGCTCCCACCTCCAGGCTTCACTGCTGGTTCAGTGTTTTTGGGGTGATTTGCAGCGCCTTTCAAACATGTGTGCATTACGACATCCAAAGAGTTCAGTTTTGGTCTCATTTAATCAGACTATATTCTCCCAGTATTTCACAGGTGTGTCTAAATGTTGTTCAGCAAACTTTAAACAGTGAACATTATTTGTTTTCTTTAAAACAATTTTTTTCTGCTGATTCCAGGTCTTCCTGTAGCTCTCCTCAGGGTCTCCTCAGCTCCTCGACTACCTTTCTGATAATTCATCTCACTCTTCTGAAAGCTTGCGGCACACTTTATTGTGGAATTTCCTCTTCCAGATTATGGCCCAACAGTGCTCACAAGAACTTTCAGTAGTTTTGAAATTCTTCTGTAACCAATGCCCTCGAAATGTTTTACAACAATAAGGTTGCGACGGTCGTTGCGAGCTCAGTCGTTTCACCCATCAGATGTTTCTTGTGTGACGTGTTGGTAATGAAACACCTTTTTATAGACCATCAGTTGGGACTGAACCAGCCTTACTTTCTCATTGCTGCTGGTGTCATGACTGTCCTGCCTTTTTGCACCTCCCTTTCTTCATGTTCAATACTTTTTACCCCGTTTCATTTCTGGACATCTGTAGTTAATTTCTTTGCATGTGTGGATTGGATGTGTTGTTACTGGTGACGTTGTGTCAACAGCACCTATAAATATATTTACTTATAAAACTCATCTGTTCAACACACAACTTTCATCAGCATGAGAAGACTAATTCTTGATGTTGGTCTGACTTTGCACAAACACTGTTAATAGTTCATGTGGAATCTTAACCCTGGTTGCAGATGCAATAGATCCAGTTGTTACATTTTACTGTAGTGATTCAGACAAATCAAATTCCTTTGGATTTATTTCTCCAGTAGTTAAGTCACTTAGTAGTTCAAAAAAAGAATATCTAAAATACAAACTTGCTGGGAGCAGGCGGTAAAATCACATGATGTTGAAAAATGGTTTCTTTTAAAAACTTTAAACACAGAGGGCAGAAATCACACGTTCTGGAGTGATATCAACAGACAATACTGCCTTGATTACACTCTGTTACGGACACGGTCATAGACAGCTGCAGATGTGATGGTTATGTGCAGAATGGCAGCAACTAACATGGTTTAGCTTCACATGAGGGAAGCGAGGGTTTTAAAGCAGCAATGTGATCTAAGGCCAAACAACCGTGTTCATGCAGGTCTGAAATATGTGAAACTGGTTTAGCATTTTAGAAACTCCTCAGCTTTTCTGTAGCAAGAGATTTGAAGGAACTCGATCACACAGCATGGTGGCAGTACTACGGCTCCTGCAGTCAGGACTGCTTTGTGTAGAATCGGGGAAAAGAAATTTTGTTAACCCCATTAGATTTTTCTCAATCCTTACTAGTCCTCAAATGAATATCTCCTCCAAGTCTTACAATTTATGGTTTGAGCTTGAGCCAGGGGTGAACCATGGTGAGGATGGACAAGACGGACGAGGCCAGGCCACAAGCCCCGACAAAGCCTGGACCTGTAGGGTAAATCCCCAACCGGTCCAGTGGGATGAAGATATCACAACTGTTCTTCACCAGGTCCAACAGCAGTGGCGGGTTGCTGTACAGCACAGTCCCCACCAGATGAAGCTGTCTGTAGAGCCAGCCAAAATCCATGGCTTGTGTAGCAGGTGAGGAGGAAGAGGGAAGGTGGTCAGGTGGCAGAAGAATGCTGGGGGAGGATGGCTGTTTGCTGGTTCTGGAACGTGCTTCGCGCTCCATGAGGAGATGGAGCTCGTAGGCATCTCGGGTCAGGTTCAGGATCAAAGCAAAGAGGTAGTACCTGCAGGTTTAACCACACAGTTTGTTTAACTCAATTTTAAATTTCAGTTACCTGAAATCAATCACTAGAAGATAAATGTGATTCCTTTGTGACCCTGATATGAAGATGACTGCAACCACTCACTTCAAATCAGGCTTTGAGTGCATGTCATACAAACTCAAACCACTGTGGGTAACTGCTGGGAGTGGACACAGATGAGTTAAATACCATGAATTAATTTCCCACACAAAGGCATCACACCAGCTCTGGTTTAAAGCTCTGCATGTCCTCTGAAACAGGTTCACTAGCAGTAAACAGACTTGACATTTCTACAGAACCTTTTTATTATGAGCGCTTAAAGTACTTTCAAATTAAAAGCCTCAGTGACACTTTCACAAAGGAATGTCTGGTGTATTCTTACACACTCGAGTGCCATGTTAGACACGTGGACTGAAAGAGCTGCAAATCAAAACCTGAGTCTAACAACAAGTTACTTAGCCTTCATAATTGGAAGCACTCGATTAACTGGATTAAGCCCACTGCTTCTCATTAACAGGTTCATCCTGCGTTACTTTGTATCTGTTGTCTGCTTACATGACAGGTTGTCAGGTCACTATGTTGCGGCTGTAGGGTTGTGCAGTCGCTCTGTCCAATGGCTTGACTTACTCTGTAACCTTGGTGAGGCTGCCATAACTGCACACTTCACCACACAGTTCTGATTAGTTCTGAAAAAGGTTTTCCAGAAAGCTGAACAGGCGACAGCTGTAAGGGACCATGACTCACTGGGGAGGCAGCTCAGTGCAGCTGTATTAATACAGCGCCAAATCACAACAACAGTTGCCCCAATGTGCTTTATAGTGTAAAGACCCTATAATAATACAACATAATGTTGATCATGAACGACATGGAGGATTTTTAGGCCCTCAATGCGATCAGTTAGAATTCAGTAGATGTACATATAGTTTGATCTGTGGAGCAACATGACACTGTTTAAACAAGCAGTCCTGCATGTTTTTCTTACTTATGTATTCAAAGGAGCTTGCAAAGAAAAGCGTCTGGACTTCTTTAAGTTTACTTGAAGACGTTTCACCTCTCATCCGAGAAGCTTCTTCAGTTCTTCAGCCAGAGTTTCGGGTGTGTTAACACACCCGAAACTCTGGCTGATTGGGACCCACACCCAGTTTCACACCTTGGCTCAGGCGATTAGAAGATCATCAGGGGGTCCTTTTGTCCCTCTGTGGGGGGATACTCCCACTAGGTTTATATCTGGGACTCTCCACCATTTGACCTTAGAACTGAAGAAGCTTCTCGGATGAGAGGTGAAACGTCTTCAAGTAAACTTAAAGAAGTCCAGACGCTTTTCTTTGCAAGCTCCTTTGACTACGATGACCTGGATGACTGAGAACCTTCACAGACATCTTACTTATGTATTCCTCACACACCTGAAAGATCTCTGACTCCACTTGTGCTGGTCGAGTTTGGAGATGAGACCGGTTTTTCCCGCCCACAGCACATTGTCGCAGGCAAAGTACATGGCTCTGTTAAGGTGACTGATGGTCAGGCACAGCCGCAGCACGCTGTCAGAAAGGTGTATGGCCCTTTTGGCGGCCTCCAGGGCCTCCACGGAGTTGCCCAGGCGTAGCACTGTGGAAGAACCAACACCAGTCCCACTTAAGCTTTGGTACGTGGAAACGACTCAGACTCGCTCTGGCTGTTTTACTCACACTTTCTTGTCAGACTCATGTGTGCCTCCAGCTGACTGACAGTTCTGCGGATCTCAGTTGCTTCGTCATTTTGCAGAGTGGATCCGAGCAGCGCGCAAGCATACTGTGCAGCCCTGTGAACGCACAACGTACAGTCATTATCAACAGACACACGTCACCAGGACGGAAAGCAGTGCGCTTAACAGACTCAACTACTCTGTGCAGCTGCAGCTGGCATCATAAGGCCGCTTGATTTGAAACCAGCGCAGGGAGAGCTGCTCCTACTGAGCAGATAAAAGTTCCGCTTCAAACACGGAACTCAGTCTGCAACATCCAGCCGACGGTTTTATCACATTAGCATTAATGAACAAGCTCGACGAACCCCGCGTCTCAACCAGCAACGTGCCAAACGTCAGTAACGTCACCTGAAAACTCTCTCCTTGGCTTGGCTCTGGGCATTAAAGCGAACCCAAGAGTCCATGTTGGCTCGCGGCTCGTATCCGCTGCTCGGCTCGCTGTCAAACTGCTAACTTAGCTTTAAATGCTTTAGTGCGGTTGTTTGTTTTAATGCCAGAAGAGCTCCTCCGTTTTTAGCTCTGCTTTCTACGCTTAACTGTCCGAGTAGAAAACAAGAGGGTCAATCCAGCGCTTCTAATTCTTCTTCTTAGTGATGTGTCGGTCGCGAACGAAACGGCTCTTAGAGCCGGTTCTTTGACGTGAACGACGCGAGCCGACTCCTTATCACAAGCCGTGTTTTTTTTTCTTTCTCTCGCCCTTTTTTCTGCTTTGCTCTGAGCAGAGGGGGGAGGGGCGGTAGTTACTCTCACAGTAGCACAGGAACAGAGCGGGAGGAAGAGAGAGAGAAAGAGAGCCAGGGACAACAACGTCACATTAGAAAGGTATAGTAATCATCCACAACTATTTTCAGTTGCAGATGATAAAGGATTCAGAAAGTTTATTCATGCAGGCCCATATGACAGAGAATATGCATCTTCTTTTTGTTTTCATATTTCAATTTATATTTAATTGTGTTGTGGTTTGCAGTGTTTTGTGTTGTTTCACTTTAAATTTGTTTAAAAGGAAAAAGCTGAAAATTTAAATATTTAAAAGTTGAAATGTGAATAGTTGGTTTTTGTATTATATGATTTATTTATTACATTTTATGTGGAGTGAATAAATAAAAGTATATTTACGGTACCCTAGAGACAAAGCACGTACAAACTCCGAAGCACGTACAAATCCCGAAGCACGTACAAACTCCGAAGCACATACAAATCCCGAAGCACGTACAAACTCCAAAACACTAAAAACTCCAAAACATGTACAAAACACAACAGAAGTGTTCCAGGATGCTAGGCGCAGTGTTGAGCTTTTGTTACCTAGTGGCTACACAAGCCAGCAAGTATCAACGACCGGATTTGGTGTGATCTAGGTAGCTCTGTTTTGGAAGTTCACTTAATGCTAGAAATGTGTTATGAAGTTTGTACGTGCTTTGGAGTTTGTACATGCTTTTTGGAGTGCTTTGTCTCAAGGGGCCACCGCATATATTTATATATAAACATATATAAATAAAACAACTTTTTTTTAAAAAAAAAATAGTAATTCCTTTTGTGCATAATTTTATATTATTGTTAATAATAAATTAATTAAAGCAACAAAACAACCTGAAGAGCCGGTTCGGAGCCGAAAGAGCCGGCTCTTTTTTAGTGAGTCGAGCCGAAAGAGCCGATTCTTTAAAAAGGGCCGGAAAACCCATCACTACTTCTTCTTCGATTGAGCTGCTGCTCGGCAAAGCAGCTGACCCGCTGGCGCCCCCTGTGGACCGGAGTTTGAAACCGGCGCTGTAGACTCCGTAAACAAATACATACGAGCCTGTTTTCTTCGAAAAATAAGTGACCTTTTGGTTAAACTTCATTTGTTTTATCTTCATGGATGTTTCCCACTTTCCAGAAACACGTGCTGATTTTATTATTATTATTAATATCTTTTTTTTTTTTTTTTTACATGTTCTTATCTGTGCTTATCTTAGGGGCTTCCAACAGTGGCGGAGCAGTGGGTTATTATTTGTGTAGATAAAATAACAACGAAGGATATACTATACAAATGTAGCACAATTTAAAGACTATTGTACTGTATTGCTACATATATGCAATAGATAAAAGACAAAGCTTACATAGAACAAATGTGTTTATATGTGAAAAAACATAAATGTGTTATACATTATTATTAGATAAATCTAAACTAGTTAATCTCATTAAAAAAAACAGATTACAATAAATAAAGTCCACCAAAGTTTAATGTGCTCTTAAATTTAGATTAGCTTAAAGAAAGAAAGGATTACTTTGTAAGAAGAACACATTTTAATTAATTAATGATTTATTGTTTTTATTTTTAATAATTATTAATATATTAAAGACTGAGTTTTTTCCTTTACCAAATATTTATATAGTACATTTTTATAGCTGTGGTTCCTCTACAACAACTGGAGGAAGAACCTGAGACACAACCTGAGGCAAACAGAGGCCCAAAAATGCTGCACAGAACAACAAGAATGACTTTACAGGTGAACTAACCAACAATCATCAGCAACTTTGACCAACATTTCCAAATCGAGTTTCCTGAACAAACAACACCCAGAAAAAGACAAAGAGATAAAATAGTTTGGGGTTTTTTCTCAAATGAAACATTTTTACAAAAATACACTTTTATTACTTGCAGCTCATTAAAGTCTGTATCTGTAACAGATATTTTTTGTAGCAGACCCACAAACCCTTTGTTAATCCTCATGTTGTGTTCATTTCCTGGTTAAACAAGTTTGTGTTCCGGGCCAAAAAGACTCATCATCGTGTTTTGGAGAGAATGAAGCGACTCACTGAACCAGAGCAAGAAGAGCAGAGTCCCATAAATGATCATAACTACTGCTCACCCCCTGAACTGGACATGTGTGCATCATCTCCAGAAGACCTGTCCAAAGAGGTCGAGGATTTAAGGAAGCATAAACAGGGATTATGTTATCTGGCTCCGACCTCTGTCCACATCAGTTCAATTATATAGCTTCTGATAAATATGTACCCAGTGTATTTTTCATGTTCATGCTTTGGTATTTAAGAAATATCTTAACGTTATAGATGAACTATAGAAACAAATCTTTTAATCAGATTATCTGAATGTAGCCAAGCATCTGAGACACTTTTCCTCTGATCGTGCTGATTGCACATCTGTATCAGTGTTTGTTCTTTGCACAAGGTAGTCTTCCTGTGCCCACACAAAGTCACGCCACTGCATGAGCAGTTGTCGTTGCACTGTCCAGTAACATGAATTGCTCTTCTTTAGGAGTAAGGGAACCAGATTCTATCTATGCACATATTTGCAGTCATTAACATTTTGTACATTGTGGCATTTGAATCTGACAAAACCAAATTGGGGATATTCGTTGGGATCAAAACCAACACCACCAAGAAATGCAGGAAGTCAGGGGGCAGTGGGGTGAGTGACTAGAACACCAGGTCAGTAGTTTAGAATAATTAGCCTGCTACACTCAGCTGCTGTTGCAGGCTCCATCTCAGCACCTCTCCTCAGGACCGCCAAAAAGTGACCTAAAGATTGCGTAAACATAAAAGATAAGTTGTTAAGGGTTAGGAATTAGCTGCTATGCTGGACAATCCAGTGGGCGGTCGACTCCCTTCACTATTACCTTCTGGGATGTCCATTCACCCTCTGCTCAGGTCACGCCCTACTGCAGTGGCTCCGTTGTATGGAAGATGCCAGGACCCAGATTACCTGGTGGTATCCGGCTCTCCAGCCTTTTAACACTAAACTGGTCCATAAGCCGGGAGCACAGATGGGAGGGGTAAGCTAGGCTGGATGGCTCCCTGGTTAGATTTCTGGGGGTGTGTGTGGTTTGAGGCTTGGCTACAGGGTAAGGGTGGGGCAGTGGATTCAGAGGGCTGGTGCTCGTTGTCTTATCATGCCTCCCTTATTTGAGTAGCACGCAGGGATCTGGAAGAAGAGTGGCGTTGGAGAGATGACATCGCAGCTGGCTGGACTAGGAAGTCTGAAAGACAGCGTGTGGATTTGGGTCATCGTGTAAATAAAGTGAAATATGCAGCACAAGCACAAGCAGTCAGTCCTCATTGTGGCTTCTTCTTAAGGGAGTGGCAGGTCTTCAGTGACTGCAGGATCGTTGTCTTGCAACATGTACTCTCGCTTAGTCAACAGCTCTAGTTTGTCCTCCTTAAATCCTTCTTACAATCCCACAGAAAGTGGCCTCGTCCTCACTAAAAGGACACATTTTCAGTTATACAGTTAGCTTAAGAACTGTACCCTCCAAGTACGTTTCCTGCCAAGAACTAACAAATATACGTGGTCACGAAATCAGAACTATCAGAGATATAGTATCCAACCCCCCCAAAATAGCTCAAATAACATTACATATTGAATCCAGTTTACAGTTGATGGTAAATGGCCTGTATTTGTATAGCGCTTTACTAGTCCCTAAGGAAGCCCAAAGCACTTTACACCACCTCAACACATTCACACACTGGTGATGGCAGCTACATTGTAGCCACAGCCACCCTGGGGCGCACTGACAGAGGCGAGGCTGCCGGACACTGGCGCCACCGGGCCCTCTGACCACCACCAGTAGGCAACGGGTGAAGTGTCTCGCCCAAGGACACAACGACCGAGACTGTCCGAGCCGGGGCTCAAACCGGCAACCTTCCGATTACAAGGCGAACTCCCAACTCTTGAGCCACGATCGTGCAACAGGCCTTGCTCGGCTACGGTTACTCTACAAACACACGGACAGAAAGGAAGTTCTCAGACACCCGTCCCTGTATATTTTACCCATCGCGTAACCCTATCCCAATACCTATCACCACTAGATGGTGGTAGGTAAGTTATACTCCACGACGGGCCTTCTTTAACACAAGGTTCGTCAAAGCTTTAGAACTTTGGAAGAAAACATCGTGGATTATTTGAGGGGCAACGCATACGTTTGCAGTTTCCTACTAATTATTGTTTCCTGCAAAGAACTGTGTAGTTCAGCACTCAGTGTGCAAACGGACGCAACACTGAGCTGGTTCATTAAGTGACTTTTGTCTACATGTGAGCAAAGTCATGTTTCTAATAAACCACAATGATGACTGGTCGCCATGGGTGAAATAAAGTCCAGAAAGCCTAGAAATATCTTTTTATTTTTAATCGATACCAACTGTAAATCCTGCAGCTCACATGGAAAAGTACAAGCACATGTTTAATAGTGATGAATAAAGAGACAATAGCAATCTACAGGTGCTTTGGTAGACACATCATGAAAGTGACTGACTGGTTGTAGAAAGATCTGGATAACATGATAAAAATGCGATGGTTTGCACAACCCTGTGTGAACAGAGGAAAACCAACGTGTATCACATGCTTACATCGTTCTTGCTAAAATGAAGTAGTGCTAAGCATACTCTGAAATATTTTACTCACCAAAGACTAAGGCAATAAATAACACTACTCAGGTACAAAGAGTAATCTGTCAGTAGGACCTCTGTTCTCTCGGACACCGTCTTCACATCGCTGAAACCTGAGGGAGCCACAGAATATCGCAGAAGGATTCGAACAGCTGAAAAACCAACTCACAATGTGCAACATCGATCTTTATAG
Organism: Perissodus microlepis; assembly: GCF_051167445.1. Taxonomy (NCBI): domain Eukaryota; kingdom Metazoa; phylum Chordata; class Actinopteri; order Cichliformes; family Cichlidae; genus Perissodus; species Perissodus microlepis. The sequence continues at coordinate 1,861,098 of NC_140481.1, forward strand.
TGTTTTCTTATATCCAGTGTCGGTGCATCTACTGTTACAACAAAAGGCACACATCACAAATATTCATATGTTAATGGCTGATCACTGTAAAGCAGCTGAACCAGGCAGATTCCACAGTGTCCAAGCATCTCTACACAGACTGGTTGGTACATGTATTCACATTTAGATCAACACACAACATTCCCGTATAATATAGTTCAGTTTTCTCCAGAATTATTTTTGTCAAGTCACAAGAAAGCAGATTTATCTCTACATGGTACAAACGCGCCTTTGTATGTGAGGCTGTGTTGTGTGCAGTGTATTTGAACTCTGTGGTAGATCCAGCTACACTCGTACAGACAGTACAAGTGGGGAGCTGACTTTGCCTTTAAACGACACATCTGTGTGGTTTCAAGACTCTTTATGTAACACGTGTTTTGGAGGACAGAAAACAAAGGCACAGGGTGTATTTGGGTGTGTGCTGTACTGTTTGGGTGCTCGAGTCATGTTGATGTGAGAGTCAGACACTCCTCTCACCGAGGTGACGTTTTCCATATATTTAAGGGAAACCAGGGAAAAATCCATCACACCTGCATGAAATGCACTCATGTTGAAGATTACAAGAGAAATGATAATGCATCAGGGTTTTACACGAGACAGCCAATGTCCAGATGTGTTATATTATTATTATTATTATATTTCTTTGATAGTTAACTACAAGCACTGAGTTCAATTATTTCATTTAAATATTCAATCTTCTGATTGATGAGATCTTTACACTTTATGGCTCAGGAGGTCGAGCAGATTGTCTACTGGTCGGGTCAGTGCTTCAGGTTGATCTACGTGCCAAAGTGTCCTCGGCGAGACATTTAACCCCAAACTGCTCCGACGGATCCACTGGTGTGATAAAGTGCTATAATAATATATGTGTAAATGGGCGAACGCAGCCTGTAGTCATGGCTTCGACTACGACCCAGACTGGGCAGAATGATTTCAATCAGCTTCCCAACCAGAACTCGTGCACACAACCAGTCAGAGTTCAAGTAAACTGCTGCGGTCACGCAGAGGACAGAAAGGCACTGGTGTCAAATGTACAGACTGGTGCTAGATGCTGGGTCTGACCATACAAACACTGTCTGGGTTTCTGTCTCTGCGTGTGAGAAGTTAGTTGCTGTCTTATGAGTTCACTCTGCTGTGAAGCTAAATGTTGCCGTCAGGATCTGATCGGCCGACCTGTTAGTTTTGGTACCGAGTCACAGACTGACCTCAGCCTGACGCTGTGACTCTGCACTGTACTTATGAGGTAATCTGGCTTTCATGAGTTATATCAACCATTTGGTTACATACAGAGTAGCACTGTTTCATTACAAAGTACAACAACACGGCGTTAAAGCTAAATGTTTTGGGCTTTTTTGTCTTTTGGTACAAAAATAATATAGTAATAATATAAACCAACGTAGAGTGAAGAGCAGAGTACAAGTACGCAGATGGAATAACACCAGTCTCCTTAATCCATACTTCTACATCAGCTCTGACGTCAATGAGACATAAAGAGAAGTGTAATGTGTTCAGTGTAGATTCACTGACAGCATTTTCCAGAGGTATGCCGTTTCCTGTCTGACGTGCTTTTGACTCCAGACTGGATTTTTAAACATCTGTTTATATTCCATGAGTGAATGTGCAGAACACTCCTACAAGAAGAAATCCAACTTGCATATCGGAGAATTGAATATCTGAAACAAATCCCTGGATTTCTCTACTGGTGGGTTCAAATGTCGCCTGCCTTGACTTTAGATTCTTAGGACTAAAGCATTAGGAAAATCCCAAAGACATCAGCATATATGTGTCTGGACAGACCTTTTGGTTACAGTGTGTATGTGCGTTTCAAAAAGCATGAGTGATTGCTACAAGCATGATTGGTTGTTGATGGTTTCTGACTGACTTGCTGGAGAAATCCTTTTGAAGAAGAAACAAAGAAGCAACCATGTGTGTCTGGTGTGTGCACATTCAAAGAATCCAGACTGCTGAGGGTTCTCAATTGGCAGGCCCCGGGTCAGTCAGTGGCATAGTGTGCAACACCTCATCCAGAAGCTGCAGGGCACGGTGCAGGTGGACCTCCACCCAGCAGGGAGTGTGTTTGATGCTCTGACGGGGGTAGTCCGGCCCCCAGCCTTTCACGAAGCTGAGCCGCAAGATACAGAGTCGCCTCAGGTCATCGACGCCAATGCCTGCTGCTGCAGAGAGACCTGCCAGTGAACAGGGAGGGGGAGGGGTTAATATCAGAGACCATATTAGGACTTTTCCACCTGCTGTTGGTCGGTGTTTGGCTGTACTCAGTCACTGTGAATGGAATTAGTAGATTCTTAGTGTATTTAAAAGTTGTTGTTTTTTCCCATCATGAGAGTTTCTACCTTTAACTCCACTGTGAGTGTTGCGCGTGTCTCAGCACTTACTAACTGCAGGTGCAATCCCTCCGACGCTGCCTGGACCAGGAATGTTTCCTGAGACAGCGGCTGCCTGTGCAGCAGCTGCAGCTTGAGCCGTGGCTGCTTGCTGCTGCATCTGTCTGTGGCACTGCCGTAGGTCGAATACCTGACCGAGACACAACTGGTGTACACTGTAACAGCAAACCATCTGAGGCATGAAACTCATGAATACTGCTTTACTTTCCTCCCATTGCCCCCAAACAGTCACAGCAGATGCCCGCCCCTCCCTGAGTCTGGCTGGTTACTTCCTGTGAAAAGGGAGTTTTTCTTTCCCACTGTCACCAAGTGCATGCTCAGTGGGTGTCATTGATTGTTGGCATTTTCCTTGTTTTATTGTAGGGTCTTAAAAAAGCGCCTTGAGGCAACCGTTGGTAATAAATATACGTAATAATAAAATGGAACTGAACAGTTCAGACATTGTTTGCAGTTTATTACTGAGCAGTTTAAGTGTTTGGTACAGTGTTCTTGTGCCCAGTGTCACCTATAAACCCAGTGCTGAATGATGCGAGTGAGCTGGATTTATACCTTGATGTAGGCTCCAGGGTAGATCTTGTGCACAGCATCACCTGGTGCCCGGCCCGCTTCCCGATCGAGGTAGTAGCTCTGTACAAACACAGCATGGTCGCTCATACAGCGCATCCACACATCCCCCTCACCACGACACTCCAGCTGCACACCTTTGCCTATGTGTAGCCTGGAACACAGGGAAACAGGTCAGGAAGCCAGCATGTACCTCTGCTTTGGGACGGTGTGCAGGGAAATAATGCAATGAAAATCAAGTCAAAACCTTTTGTGTTTATTTTGAAAAATGTCTTAGTGTCATTGTTATCACCAAATACTTCCATGAGAAAACATTTTTATCTGCTTATTCAACTAGTGTTGGCTGAAGCCGACGCCAGATCACTACGGGCGGTTAACTACCCATCAGAGGCCAATTTTCAAAAGTGTGGATCTGTGGAAGCAGCACCCCAAAACAGGAAGTCAGGGTCAGCTTCTGTTTAAAAGTCCGAATCTCTGATCCTACGGGTACTGTGCAGAGTTCAGGTGGAGCCGATGGCCGAGGGGACTCGCCCCCTCCTACATCCCTCTGCTTCCCTCATTTAAGAAAACCCGGCATCTTACAGACATCCCTGTAGCTTCCCTCTAAATCGGTGCACTTGGTAACAAACTGGGTTAAATTTAGTAGTCTGGAAAACTCAGTCCCAAGGACTGGTAAATGGACTGGTTCTTATAGCACTTTTCTAATCTACCTGTCGTTCTCCCATCATGTGGTCGCAGCAGATGGCCCCGCCCCTCCCCGCGCCTGGTTCTGGAGTTTTTCCTTCCCGCTGTTGCTAAAGCACGTGTTCATGTAGGGTCATGCGATTGTTGGTGTTTTCTCTGGTTTTTCTGTATTACTGTAAGGTCTTACAATAGAAAGTGCCACGAGGCAACTGATGTTGTGATTTTCTTCATTTCTGTGATAAATAATTTCATGTTAAAAAAATATTTCACATTTTTAAAATTGTGCACAGCGGTTAGCACTGTCGCCTCACAGCAACAAGGTCCTGAGTTCAATTCCAGCATCAGGCCGGGGTCCTTCTGTGTGGAGTTTGCATCTTCTCCCTGTGTTTGCGTGGGTTCTCTCCAGGTACTCCGGCTTCCTCCCACCGTCCAAAGACATGCAGTTAGCTGGGTTAGCTTAACTGCTAATTCCAAACTGCCGGTGGGTGTAAATGGTTGTCTGTCTCTCTGTGTAAGCCCTGTGACACACGGGCGACCTGTCCAGGATGCAACCTGCCTCTCGCCCTATGATAGCTGGGATAGGCTCCAGCCCCCCCACCCCCGACCCTGACACGGGTAAGCGGAAGAGGATAAATGGTTTTATTTTGCAGTGAAATCCAACCACATGTAATCCAGAAATTGTCACTAATTGTCTTTTGGAATTTGAACTTCTTTTTTAATGTGTACTCAAATGTGGGGCTGCTTGAATTTTAATATACAGACATTTTTAATGTATCTGTCCCAAATATCCAACAATTATCCATATCCTGATTAATTGTGGATATTGAATGTAAAGTTCACCTGTGATGTTTACGAGCTATCATAAAGCCTCACTAATCAGTGCTGCATCGTACAGTCTCACTTTGGGAGAGGAATTATTGTAGGGCCGACCTTACAATACAAAGCGCCTTGAGGCGACTGTTGCTGTGATTTGTATAAATAAAACTGAAGGGTGTTCTTTGCTAAATATTCGAAAAGTCATTCCACAGTTTGTGTGTCTGCGTCAACACACCTGGCTCTCTCGCTTGCATCTGTGCGATGGACATTACTCAGCTGGCCGAGGCAGAAGCGATCACCTCCTGACGGGTCAACATAACCATCCACAGTCACTACCGGGCAGCTGGAAGGCACCTTGAACATCTCCCCCACCTGAACATCCATTTCAAAGTAGGAGACAGAGCACCAAAACTCTGGTCCTGCAATACGAGCGAAACGTGTTTATAACAAAGTCAAGAAAACAGATGATCTGTTTGTGAAGTGCACGACTCAAAAATGATTTGGACAAATAAGAAGTGGAGATGTGTTAATAGACATTTAATATGCGTGAAAATCAGCCATATGTAAGTAAAACACATCATCAGCTTCTGTTACTCTGTGAGAAAATCTAAAGACAGATATTCAACGTACAACCCCACAGCCCTGAGAGCTCTGAAATTATATTGTGACAATATGAGGTAGAGCGGACTGGTCCACAGGATCAGAATCTAGAATTTCTATGACGTCCATGTAGTTCAGTAATTAGGAAAAAGCCTTATTTTTGTGTTAAAATTTCATTTGGACAAAGTAAGTGACTGTGGTGGTGTGGTCCCTGGCTCAGCTGCAGGGGAGGGGTGGCTCAGTGAGGCAGGGGAGGGCACAGGCCGTGCATTTGGACTAATCACAGTGGAGAGACCAGCTCTGAGCAGAGACTGTGGAGCTGTGCATGTGTGTGTGTGTGTGTCTGTGTGTGTGTGTGTGTGTGTGTGTGTGTGTGTGTGTGTGTGTGGGTCCATCTTACAGTGACCATTACAACCACAGAAACTGAAAAACTGCAGTGGACAAAAAACAACAACTAAGATGTCAAACTGACAAAAGACAAGCACCAAAAAAGTCTCCGTATGTAACCGCTGGTACTATTATTAGTGAACAGCAGTGTTCATATAGACAAATGGTGTCTAACCTGAATGACCGGACCCTGAAGGAGGGAAAGAGGTTGAGCTGTGATGCTGAGACCCTAAAAAGCAAAAAGATGAGTACATTAGTCTGGAGTGGGAAAAAAGTAGAACATTTGTAAGGCTGTGGCAGTCTGTGACGTTTCCACACTCGACCTTACGCTGAGACGTGTGGCTGTCCGGGGTGTGTGCATGACAATAAACACACAAATATACAAAAACATGATGACAGAAGTGCTGAACGTGAACTGAACATACAATCATGGTAAAAAGAAGGACACCTTCTTGCAATTTGAATATTTTACATATCAGGACAGAGTAAAAAGTCATGCAGAAAATAGTTAAATCAAAAAATAATGTGATGTAACGTGAAGTAAGTTATTGATTGTGAGCAAACCCCTCCCCCTCCCCAAACATTCAAGCACAGCACATTGAAATGTGAGTTTTTGACCTGTGCATGTGACTGTGCACACACAGTGTCAGGTATCACAGCGGTGCACACGCTCTGTGTGAGGCTTCATAAGGGAGGAAGTTCTGCAGCAGTGCATTCAAATATCAGAGTATCAGTGATCAGAACAGGGACACATTGTGAAGCATTTCTTACAGTGATGGTTTGGAAGATGCAGAGGCGGCTGTTGGTGACCGCGCCCTTCCTGCTGGGGTCCAATGGGAGTGTAGGAGGCCGTGCTACTGCCTGTCCAAACAGCTGCGTCACAGGAAAGAAAAATCTGATTAGTGTTTTTGAAATAATGCGCTCAAATCTGAAATGAATGTATGCAAAAGTCAAATTAACCAGTGAATAAGTTACTAAACATCCGTTAGCTAAATGTGCAGAAGAAATCAGAAGCACCTTTATTTGTTCTTTGCACTGCATATTTATTTATAACCTGCATATAATCAGCACTACGAATTCATTTGTAAATAAAACAATTATTATTTCCAATTAAAAATGATTAGAACTCACATATTTATCCAACATTTACTGTTTAAGTGCATGTTTGAAACTAAACAATCCTCCAGTCTGTAGTTGCTGTAAACTTCAGACTAAGCAGCATCATGTTTACACTGTTTAGTGTCGAGCTCAGGAGCACATGCATGAAAAGATTGGTGTTAATGAATGAATCAAACCAGCTAACGTGTCCATCGCTAACCCACGGAAACAAATATGAATGATAACAAGTGCTTTTGATTCTTTTATTACTGGGTGAACTGGCAACAGGACTAAGAGGCTTTGGTTTGTAAGAAGTGTGTTAGTACAAGTACGTGAGCTCACTGTGGAATGAAGGCTGAGTCTGAGACTGCGTATTGCTGCTGTATCCATTCTGTCTATTCAAATGAGAGGGAGGTAGAGGGGGCTGCTGTGAGTGGGTGTGCTGCGAGGGATGCTGGGCAGCCTGCTGCTGAGAGGAAACCTGGGGTGGGCTTTGAGGTCGTTGTTGAATGACTTGAGCCTGTGGAGATGGAGTTTGGAGACAGCCATCACCATGACTGCCCTGCAGTGGCAGCATGGAGCCAGAGGCAGGCACTGGAAGACAAACAGAGGAGCACATCGGACCTGGTTTACATGCTGTGACTGTTATCAACTATCTGCGGAGGAAAGATAGAAAGAAGCTTTGTCGTCCCTTAATATAAAGTTTGAGCAGTCCCAGTGTAAAAAAAAAGTACACATGACAAGATATGAACATTGACAGGTTCATCAAACTGCGCTGAATAATGATATGCTGACCTTTGGGTGACACAGCCAGGTTAGAGTATCTGGTAACAGGTGGGGGGCCATGGGGTTCAGAAGGGGGCAGAAGGGGACTATAGTGGTCTGGAGCTGCTTGGTGGTCGGACAGAGGCATACCAGGCGGAAGGTCCATCTGTATACAATCAGGGATGTATTCTTCTTTGATTAGTCCGCTCGATGCAGCTGTGAGAGGCAGGAGGAGGTGAGGTCACACAAAGAGTCACAGCACGGATTTGTATCTAATGCTGATGGATGTATGAGTGCGAAGGAGAGTTCATATCAAACTACACCATGTAAGGTGTCACCCACCAAAAGCCTTCAATGATGTGAATGCAATTAATATTCTGACAGAAGTCACAGTGTGACGTGGGCCTGTTCACTACAGCCGACCACTGGTGTTTTCATTTAGCTGTTTAGGCCGAGTGTTCGTGTAAATCACACACATATATTCCTCTGCTTGTTTCCCCATTATTTAAAAATAAAGTTGTGATATTAGGAATAAAATGAGAGAAACAACAATGCTGTCGAGTGTTGCCAGGCTCTTTTTTCACAAAGGGACATAATTATCAGAAACGCTGCTCATGTGGGACAAATGCACGAACAAATCTTTAACGCTGTTTTTTGCTTTCATTTACTAACACTTGCATTTTTGTCATGAAACATGTTTGTTTAGTAATAAGAATTGATTGAGAGAGAACGTCCACATTCATGATTTAACATTCATGTGTAACGCTTCTGATCACTGTCATGAGAATCGACCATAAACTGTAAAGTAAAAACATAAATGACGGGAATGGAGAAGCAGCTCCCAGCAGTTCATTTCCTTGGACTTGTTCGTCCGATTGGCTGCATATCTGTTCCACTAATGCTCGCGACACCGTTCGGGTCATTTTACAGAGAAACAACAAAGTAACGTAACGACTGGTGGATCAAATTACTCAAATTACTCAAATTACTGTCTCCTGGGAGGAATTAAGCAGTGATGGCAGAGGGAGCCAATCAGAATCGATAAGGAATCGAATCATCGAGTGGAATTTGAATTGCTACATTCTTACTGATTCCATCCCTACGTGTGACTTTCCCACAGATCCCGGGGTCATTTTAGTCCAGCCTCTCGGGAGCTTCGGTCGTCGTTGTGTAAATGTTTTTTGACTTCTCTGTCTCAGTTACAAAGAGATGTTTGAGAGCTCGAAGTGTTTGGTTGGCTGCACAGCACAGAGTGACACGGATGATGAGAACACGCATGCAGCTATCTGTCAATATCATTAGTTAGGTGGTGTCAACCACACGTCTGAGGAATGCAGAGACTTCTAATAGACTGCTCATTGCACATGAATACAAACAACTCTCGAGGTCCCCACTTACAACATAAACATTTACTAAATGTATTTTGTCACAACTACATGTGGGTTGGAAATGTTCATGCTGTGTTTCTGTGAAACAGAACTCACCTGTATTTTGAAGGCTGAGACCAACTTTTAGAGAACAGGGACAGAATAAGAGAAACATTTTGACTGAAGACATCACAACAATATCTGTCATTCATGATGTCATAATGTCATTGCAGTTAAGGAGACCGTGGAGTCCACGTAAGAGCTGCTGAGGTAAAGCGTTGACCTACCGATGCCTGGTGACACCACCCTCTCATAATGGTAGGGGTTGACACACACGCTGTCATACTTGAGGTCAAAAGCATACTGGCAGAATTTGACATGCTTTAGTTCATTCTTGTGGAGGTCAGGCCAGCGCCACAGCCGTGCGTAAATCACATGAGGGAAGCCTTTCCTGCCTGCCACCTGAAGAGACAGCAAAGCAACATTACAGCAGTTCCAGTACAGTCTAAACCAGGAAGCCTGTTTTAGAGCTACTACAGGGAAGCTGTGAAGCGTAACAGGAAAACCTTTGTTGACTTCCTGCGTACAGCAGAGAATTGTTTGTGGATCTGTATACTGCTGTCTGAGTGACAGCGTTTACCCAGGACCGTTTCAACAACACTACAGATTAGCAGAGCAGAGCGCAGCTTCAACACGCATCTTAGTCCTATTGTCTCAGATTTTGGCCTCAGCACTACACCACCCAAAATAAAACTACACCGACAATGGCCACCAGACTTCAAGGTGAAGTTAGATTTCACCACACAAGCCCTGCTTGCCTTGGTTGCCATGATGGGAAGCCAGTGCTGCATACGCACTCATCCGCCACTTCGCATTGATATGTGTACACTGTGGTTGTGGAGGGCCGGACATGGTCGGCAAAAATGCTTGTTCAAAAGTTTACACAAGGCTCAATTGTTACTAAGGGGTAAGATATCCCCACAAGACCACACCTGCACCACCACCAGCCTACACCACTGATGTAAGGTAGGATGGACCTGTGCTTTCATGTTGTTTCTGCCAAATCCTTAGAGATGTTTGTGCAGGAAAATTCCAGAAGCTCGGAAGTTTTTAAAATAGTAAAACTATCGGACACCATCAGCCATGTTACGTTACGTCCCTTTAATCACCGCTCAGCCTCATTCTGATGCTTGGTTTGAACTTGCAGGTCATCTTAGCCACAAACCTAAATGCAGTTGCTGTCATGTCATTGGCTGATTATACGGTGGGATGCAAAAGTTTGGGCAGCCTTGTTAATAGTCATTATTTGCCTGTTTAAATCGTTGGTTGTTACAATAAAAAAATGTCAGTTAAATATATCATATAGGAGACACACACAGTGATATTTGAGAAGTGAAATGAAGTTTATTGGATTCACAGAAAGTGTGCAATAACTGTTTAACCAAAATCAAGCAGGTGCATAAATTTGGGCTCCACAAAAAAAGAAATGAAATCAATATTTAGTAGATCCGCCGTCTGCAGCCTCTAAACGCTTCCTGTAGGTCCCGATGAGAGTCTGGATTGTGGTTGAAGGTATTTTGGACCATTCCTCTTTACAAAACATCTCTCGTTCATTCAGGTTTGATGGCTTCCGAGCATCAACAGCTCTCTTTAACTCACACCACAGATGTTCAATAATATTCAGGTCTGGGCTGAGATGAACGTTCCAGGACGTTGTACTTGTTCCTCTGCATGAAAGCCTTAGTGGATTTTGAGCAGGTCGTTGGGTCGTTGTCTTGTTGAAAGATCCAGCCCCGGCGCAGCTTCAGCTTTGTCTCTGATTCCTGGACATCGGTCTCCAGAATCTGCTGATACTGAGTGGAATCCATGTGTCCCTCAACTTTGACAGGATTCCCAGTCCCTGCACTGGCCACACAGCCCCACAGCATGATGGAACCACCACCATATTTTACTGTAGGCAGCAGGTGTTTTTCTTGGACTGCTGTGTTCTGTTTCCTCCATGCATAACGCCCCTTGTTATGCCAAATAACTCAATGTTAGTTTCATCAGTCCACAGCACCTTATTCCAGAATGAAGCTGGTTTGTCCAAATGTGCTTCAGCAAACCTCAAGCGGCTCTGTTTGTGCTGTGGGCGGAGCAAAGGCTTCCTCTGCATCACTCTCACATACAGCATCTCCTCGTGTAAAGAGCGCCGAATGGTTGAACGATGCACGGCGACTCCATCTGCTGCAAGATGATGTTGCAGGTCTTTGGTGCTGGTCTGTGGGTCGACTCTGACTCTTCTCACCGTCGCTTCTGTCTATCTGAGATTTTTCTTGGTCTGCCACTTCGAGCCTTAACTTGAACTGAGCCTGTGGTCTTCCATTGTCTCAATATGTTCCTAACTGTGGAAACAGACGGCTTAAATCCCTGAGACAGCTTTCTGTGTCCTTCCCCTAAACCATGATGGTGAACAATCTTTGTCTTCAGGTCATGTGAGAGTTGTTTTGAGACCCCGTGTTGCTGCTCTCCAGGGAAAATTAAACAATCCTTGCACACTTTCTGTGAATCCAATAAACTTCATTTCACGTCTCAAATATCACTGTGTGTGTCTCCTATATGATATATTTAACTGACATTTTTTATTGTAACAACCAGCGATTTATACAGGAAAATAATGACTATTAACAACGCTGCCCAAACGTTTGCATCCCGCTGTAGATTTACAGCTGAATAGGTGTACCTAATAAAGTGGCTGATGACACTGTATGAAAAAACCTACAGAATTTTCTGACAGTTCAGGTTTTCACATAAAGGTCAGCTTTTAAATTGTAGCAAAGATCAGTAGGTAATTAGTCATGTAGACGGAGACAAACTCGCGGCCCGCGGGCCATTTGCAGCCCACGTCACCCCTACTTGCGGCCCGCAATTTAATACGGGATTTAATATGAAGGCAGAGTGTTACAGGCAGTGTTAGGTAGCCTCATTCACAGTGTAGTCTGTGCTGCAGGGACAACGTGTGGGACCGCCTCTCCCATTGTGTGTGTGAGCGCGAGGAAGGGAGGAAAAGCAGAATCAAAAAGTACGAAGTGCTACCGACGAGAAAGATGGAAGCATGTAAATATAATAAAACCACTGCAGCCAAACAGAGAGCCTGACGAGCCCAGCTGTAAGTAAGCTGTTAAGGCTCGACTGTACGCTGTGTTCGTGTTTTCCTCAGAAACAATAAGTTCTGTTGCAGCAGCCTTTCAACGCCTCTCTCTGTCTCTCGCTAGCAAAGTTGACCCAGACAGTAAAGCTAGTCAAGAGACCCCCTAACTCGACGTATTAGCCGGAGGTCCCTTTACTACGGTTCAGACCAGGCTGAGCTAACAAGAGAGTACAAACTGTGTTAGGTTAGTGAGAGTTATTCATAAAGAAAACAAAGATGGTCTATGTCTGCATTTTCACTTTGTTAAATACGAACAAAGTTATAGCAGAGGTGCTGCCACGTGTCTGTCCAGAAAGAGAGGAGCAATTTGTTTATTTGGTAGTTCAACGAAAGGCTTCGGTTAGATAAGAGTGAGGGGAAAATGTGCTTACTTTTGCAGTTTTGTCTTATTATACAATATTTAACCTCCTAAGACCTGAGCTCTACCACAGCAGCATTTTAATTTCTCTCTATTTGGGCTGACTGGGACCCGATGAATGTAAAAACAAAGAATTACCAGATTTTTGTTTCTAAGAAGAATGAGAGCCACATATGAGGATTCGTTTAAAATTTCAGTAGAACAGTGGCAGTATAATGTCCTCGTAAGTGCACATCAGGCCCTTGTAGAGCAAAATTGAGTATTTTGGTCTAAATAACCCAAAATGTGATGTCCACATATGTGGACCCAGGTCCTAGGAGGTTAAAATAAAGAAAAACACTGTTTTTGGAAATAATTGTGGCTGTTTTCTTGTTCTAATTGAACACTTTAGTGTCCAACGAGACGACGGTGCCAGCAGCGGCCCCCGGCTCCTCTGAGTTGGAGACTCCTGCTCTAGATGCTTCATTCAAACCAGAGACTGACAACTTTCAAGGTCAAAACAAACCAAACCAAGCAGGAAATGTGAATGTGGGACGATTCCTCAAAGCAGAGCGAGACAAAGCCAATAGGATACAAAGAGTGTTGTTGCACAAAGACATCAGGATTTTGGCAGAAAGTTTGTGTCGTTGTAACACTAACATTTTGTCATTTTTTATGCCTACATGCTGTATGTGATAAACAGACAGTGAATCTGAATCGCACTGTCAGACCTACATCCTAAACAAAACGACTGCTGCACAAATAAACCTCAAAGCACTAATAATTGTGTATAGAATCACACTTCAGTTGAATACTGACCACAGCAACTCTAACCCGCCGAGGAAATTTATAAACATGAAATGAAAAAAGTGAAATCATTGATAAACATATGAATCATGCACAGAAAGATCAAAGCAGTGATCAAAGTGACGCCCTTCATGTTGCAGGTGGACTGACCTGCAGCCGTCCATCTAGAGTCCTCTGGATGGTGACACACTTGCTGGGATGAACACCATTGGTGGTGACGGCAGTGATGAGAGAGTCCAGCTCGTCCTTCTTCTCCTTTAGCTTCTTCACCAGACTCTCGATGGCGCGCTTAGCAAAGCCCTCGTTCTCCCCGCCCTGCCGGTGGCACATGAGGCTGTGGACGATGCTGAGGCAGGCATCGTTGCTGCTTGGTGGGTTTACTGACATGATGGTGCTGTCACAGGGCCAAAAATGGACATTTGTTCTACTTACTAGGCATGTGACAAAAAGCAGAGACCTCTAAAGTTGATGGCAGCTAAAACATGGCGTCATTCCTGTGTTGCTTACCTGGTGTTAAGTTGGTCCACCAATGAGTGACCAGAAAGTTCACTGGCATCATGATGGCCCAGCTCTGAATCGTTCCCTGTTAGTGGAGCAAGAACACCAACACTTAGTGGATCCTAGTGAGGTCACGTACCCAATAGACTATGTGCACGTTAGCATATGCTACTTCATATACTGTTATATTTCTCAGCTGTCCCTCGTTTATCGCAGGTGTTATGTTCTAAAAATAACCAGCGATAGGTGAAATCAAGGAGCCAATTTTATTTTTTGACGGTGCAAAACGTTTCGTGGACATCGTGGACATACAGCACTGCACTTCAGAGTAGGGCTGCCACGATTAGTCGACTAGTCACGATTACGTCAACTATCAAAATCATCGACGACTGATTTAATAGTCGACGCGTCGTTTGAAGCTTTGTAAGATCACAAAAGACGCAGGAATAAGTAGTAGGATTTAAGAGTGTAATAACGGACTGAAACAGAAGATGGCAGCACTGCATGTACAAGGATGCCAGCTGCCGTTAAACCCCGAAGAAGAAGAAGCTGTCCCAGAATTCATAGCGCAGCCCAGCTCAGTTTCCAACAATGGCAGCAGCTAGTTAGTTTTAATATTACTCTTATTATTCTTTCTAGGTCACAAAATAAACGTTTAACATATTTTTAGGCGCGAATGTAACTGTATAAATCTCAAATATCTGCTCAGTTTATCAAGACACCACATATTTTCAAAAGCGCTCCGACGTTTTCGGAGACGTCTGTTACCCACTAGCTCGATAGCTAGCCGGGGGCAAGGCTAACTAGACCCGGTGAGAACACCGGACTCCCGGCAAATCGTTTTCAAACCCACCGCCGTCTTTCGCTACTCAGGTTAAACATGATATATGAGTCACTTAGATAACTTACAAATGTTATTGTTTGGCTTTTTTTTTAGTATTTTATTTGTTCCTGAGTAAATCGGTTTGGCTGAGATTAAAGTTATAGTTTTTACACAGCTGAATAAACATCAAGCAGACAGCTGATTATCAGAAGTGTGAGATGCTCGAGAATATACTCCGGTGTCCTGTTATATTTTAGATAGCAAGGAGTTTATTAAACTTCACCGAAACAATCTGCAAATTTCATTAAAATTTAATAAACTATCATCTTGTCTTTATTTTTAGTTAGCACCTGAAACACTTAAAGCTGTAAGCTAATGATAGTTATATAAGAGCAGATGCTGCTGGTGCAATAAGCTGTACGTTTTACGTCCAATGGATGATGATCTGATTAGTCGACTAATCGCAAAAATAATCGGTGACTAGTCGACTATCAAAATAATCGTTTGTGGCAGCCCTACTTCAGAGTCACACTGCTAGCAATCGATGCAGCGATTCGGTACTGTACAGGAGAGACGTCACGGAGGAGATCGTCTGCAGCGATCAGGACACAATGTGACGTAAAAATAAGCATGCAAACTTGCACTAAAAAATCTGTGAAACAGCGAGGTGAAAGGTGAACCGCGTTATAGCGAGGGACCGCTGTAATTTTTAAGGTAAGTCACAACATACCCTTCGTACATACTAATGTATAGAAACCGTTACCAGCAATCATTCATTTTTTGTGTGGCTTTTTTCACGGTTTGTTAACATGCTGTGTAGGTGTGTACTTGACTAGCTGATCTCGACATAACGGGGAAACATCTGGTTTGACTATTCTTCACCTGTAGTTTGAATGCTGAACATTTGCCTGTTTAAATCATAAGACCAGTCACTATACAGAGATGTGCTTCTGAATGTGGACGATGTGTCTTCTGCTGCAGTGAAGTAAACAACTGATCGATCTAAACTCTTTAAACGTCAAAATTGATCATTAGATTTTTTTATGACACAACAGTGGTGAGTGTTCCCACCTTCTGCTCTTTGTAACTTAACGCCATCTTTCCGTTTTTGGACATGATTTTGGAGGATATCTTCGCAGCAGCGATTGACCGCAAAGTAAAGCTACCGGAAATGTACAACCCCACATCCGGTCTCAAACCAGGAAGTTAGCATTTTCTCGTGCACAGGGTCTATAGTCACTAAAGATGAAGAAGGTGTTTCTCAGGCTGGGTTTTTGTCTCCTCCCAGTCCTGAACTAGGGATTGTTTACAAATATGAATGTGAATAAGAACTGTTAACCACTACAGCACTGAGCCACCGCTACTCCGCCTCGTCCTCAAATTATCCCATTCACAAGATTTTCAGAAAACTTGACCTCTGACCTTGATCTTGAGGTCGAGGTCACTGAAATTCAAACTCATCTGAGATTTTCAGTGGACGCAACTATGGTAGAAATGTTGAAATCCTATGTCACCTCATTCTTGAGTCACAGACTTGACTGACGATAACACCCCATCAGCTTTTTCTGCCCGAGGGTTGAAAAGGCTCCATGAGGCAGCCGGGCCACAAAGAGCTGGTTACTCTTCCTAAATCCTTTATTCCTGTCTGGATACAAGCATAACGCTTTGACAGGACAAAGTGAATTAAGCTGCCTTTGGCCTCATTAGCAAATGGAAAAGAGTGAAATGCTGATAGCTCCAGTGTGGGGCAGCTATAGGTAGACTAACCTATGGCAGGAAGGCAGGGTTAGGGAGCAGACAGGAAGTGTGGATAGATAATGCACGCAACTCACTGAGCTTTGTCTCTGATGCCAACACTGCAATACAAACTGCAAGTACCTTTAAGTTAACACACTCTAAAGGCAAAGCTAGCTGTGAAGGCACATGAAGGTACATATGATGCAAAATGTGAACATTTGTCAAATAAAATGTGAGGACTGTATTCTGACATTGTTCACACGCGTGTTTTTAATTTGCAGTTGCAGAAAAATATTCACAAATGTGCAGACTGATATCTTCACAAAGCCAGAGGCTTTAATTGAATAATTCAAATTTTATTCATCTTAATAAACGTTGGCACATTAGCACCGAGTAAATCCACCGACATCAGAAATCCGTGATCAGGGAGAACAGACAGAGAACAGCAGAGACGGTGGAGGCACAGACGTGTCCACGCTCCTGTCTCCGTTCTTTTAGGATTCTGTGATGGTGGAGGATGGTTTGCCTCCCACTGACAGCACTGGGAGGCAAACCATCTTCCACCATCATTGGACCTCCTCAGGTGATTAACAAGTAATTATTAATTCATATATTTACATCATTTTAGACACTTTGTGTTAAAAAGCACGATGACAGCCACAGACATTTTGAAACCAACTTTGTGGTCTGACTGGTTCTGTCTGATCTTTACTGTACTAACCACGGGTCTGTTGTGTGTCACCCAGCTTCCTCATCATCATCTACTACAGATGATGATCAAGTATGTGATCATTACTACAATAGAACCTCAGAAATATGCAAAACCATATGTGATTGTTCATGTTTATGTGGTTTGGCATGCATCCTTTTTTCCTTTTAAACAACAATAACAAAGTTTTAACAAGCCGTTTAACAACATTCATTTACTTAAATAATTGCAAAGTTCCCTGATGTGATTCATGGATTTCATCTGCATGAAATTTCATTAGAAATCAAATCAATCTGCTGCATGACACCAACTTGGCACAGTCGCCTTTTAGCATAATAAACATGGGCCAATCAGGTACTGAGGGAGACTCTGGTTTCAGAGGTGAAGTAACGGTCCTCTTTTACTGCCAAGCTGGGTCAAACTGAGGCATATCCAAGCTGTCACAGCAGCATACTGATCAGTGCATTTATGCTATATAGCTAGCTAGCTAACATTGTTTCTTCATTCATGCTTTTTTTGCTGCTGCACCTAATTAGAAGTGAAGGAATTGTGATGTTTGCACTGATGTCCTCATTAATCAGAGTGCTAATGTACTAAAAGAAAGCTCTGAACAAACTTACCATGGCTCTGCGTGCATTGTGATTGTGAATCAGGCATGGGGAAAGAGGACAGCACTCCTTTGCCTCTTTTCCACTAGTGCCTACTTGGCTCGACTCGATTTATTGATGAATCAATGGATCAATTGTAATGTCACTTTTTTCCAAAATACTATTTCGAGTTTAATCTTGATTTTTTTGGGGGGGGATCTGCCCCTAATGCTCTGTTGAAGATTAGAGTGGACTTCAGCAAAACATCTTCCTCTGCTTCTTGGGGGGAGGAGGGAACAGTGAACGTGGCCCCAGAGTGCTCAGGGCCTGGATCTCTGTGGTGCTGCCCACTGAGCCGCAGCACCACAGTTCCTAAGTCCCTGTGGAGGGTGGGATGCACCAAAACTTCCATCGGTGGTTGTCTAATGTGCTGCCAATGTTTTCCTTTCGTACAGACACCTGGGCATCATTTTTGTCTCCAAGGATATGCATGTCAACATCATCCCCCTTGTCTTCTCCACATCCCTCTTTGCAGTCAAGAAGCCGGTTGAAGAGAGGAGGAAATTCAGCCTCCGGGACCAGGATTCTGGGAGTGACGCCAGTGTGTGCCTGACACGATACAGATGCAGAGGGGATGGGTAGTTTCCCCAAGACAGTCAACCTACAACAGCTGGGTAAGGGCAGGATGCGACATCCTTAACCTTCCCACCACCAGCGTTCCCCTGAGAGGATCCAATGTGAGCCATACCCACTAATGCTCAGCTTTGACAGCTAACAATAGCTACACAGTCACAAGCTCACTTGAGGTGCTAGCTTTAAAACCGCTTACTAAAAACAATATACTGTGACGAAAAAATATAATTCCAGTGTAGTAACATTTGTGAAAGCGGAAAAACCCACATTCATGGACTACCTGCATCAACAAGCACTGGATAAACTTGGTCGGGGACCACTGAGGAGGTCTAGTGATCTTCATGGGGAAGAAGGAATGCCTGGTGTGGGCACTAATACAGGGGGTTGGGGACCCCCTGTCCTTGAAGTGCCTGGTTTGTCTTAGCCCGCCGTGGTAGACTGTGACTGGTCACACCAGAGGGCGCTTCCCACAGTGAGATACCAAGCAAGATACCAAAGGTAAAAAAGAACTACAACTTTACAGACTGAAGTGCAACAACATAGGAAAGTAAATGTTATGCAGCATTTTGTAACAAAGCAAAATATAGTCATATAGAATTACCTCAAGGTTCATACTTTAAAACTGTACAGCACAGTTTTGTGAATGTTTCTTTGCACCTTTTTTGCAAACACATATGCGAACTTTGAAATATCTGCTAATTGCTTTAAAATGAAATGCACAGTGTGTTCTGCGCACAGTTTCTAAGCGCGTGGAGAAGGTAGGATATTGTAATGTAATACGGCCTTTTACTATAGCCTAACTCATGGAAAGAATACAGGCAGCCGCTGCTTTTAGTGACTGCTATACTTTCCTAACCGCACACACTTCCCTAAACACGCTGTTCATGAAACAGGAGCACCAATCTAATACTCGCAATGCAAAATCACAGTTGAATGGACACGGCCACGCCAAACTGACCGTGTCCTATGTGCTTAACAAAACCTGAACAGTTTCCAGGCCATTCATTCCAGTCAGTGACATTCCGCACATCCCGAAACCTGCTGTCTCGACATGCCCAGCTGATATAATACAGATATAAATATGAAGGTTATTTACATTTTCCACTTAAACTTTACCAATAAGATTGGACATATTTGAACACTGGAACCGGAAAACGGACGATACAACACAGGTCAGTATGTACCAAACGGGACAGTAGAAAGAGCAGTTGTTGCAGATTAAAAGCAACAATTTAGCAAGCTAACTTGACTCTTCCTCACGTTTTCGTAACAGCAATGATGAAAAATAGAATAAAAGATAGAGAAACTATTTCTACTTACACATCAGCCAAAGTAGAGAAGAACTTGGACAGAACGATCGCTAAGCTATTCGACAATTGCCTCAAGTGTTGCACTCCGACAGCTCTGCGTGTTGTGTCTGCTGCCCAGAGCTGCCGTTTGTGTTTATAGCGATTTTTGTTAGATCTGAGTGTCTCGCTGTGTTCACGGGGGGATTTCTCTGTGAATTCCTGTAGTGGAGAAAGCCAACGTTTCTCAGTGGCTCTACTGCGCTAGCTTGATGTTTCTCAGTTGTTTCATCCCTTTATCAGACCCACTGTCTCCTCGTGCATCTTGCCCCTTCCTCTCGTGCACGCCACAATAACAATAGCTGGGAGACGACGTGCGCGTCAGTGTCTCGACACGCCGCAGCCAATCGGCGGTCAGGTGTCACAGGGCACGCACCTCTCGGCCAATCGCGCTGTGGTTCTCACAGCAGGACCGCTAGCCACGAACTGTCTGGTTCGCCTAGATTGGCCCGCGAGACTGTTTTTCTAAAGTGGCGCCGCTGAGGATTAGCCCCGAGTCACCACCACCAACTGGAACGGCACGGCTCGGTATTCGAGCACGACTCCAGCTCACACTGAATCACTGAATACATCAACAACGCATGTTAGTTCACTTACACGTCATTTACATGTGCAACAGCACAACTTTCGCCTTCTAGCAGCAAAAACAGGGAAAAATGGCACTCGGAGAATCCTTACACGAAGACTGCGGTAACGTCCGTGGGGGGAGGGGGGCTATGCTATGATCGTTTTAAATCAGATGTGACCCTTGTAATGAAAATTAATTTTAGATACTGTCTCCCAATAACAAGCCAGAGGTGCTGTAAAAATACAGACAACTAAAGACACTACGCTCTACAGGTACATTTGCATTTAAGTGTCTTTAAGTATTTAATGTGTCTATAGCTGAACATACAATTCAACGTGTACAGAGAATTTACCTTCCACAAGTAAGAAAGTTTCTACTCTGGTTTAAACAAAACAGTCCCTCTAAGTACTTAACAATACGCATCTGCTTTGAAACTACTCCAGGTCAAACAGCCACAACATTAAGGGAACAAGCACTGTGCTTTTTAACTGCAGGACAAATAAGAGGCAGCGAAACAAACTACTCAGATCACATCAGCACAGAGACCCAGTAGTTTACATTTGGGGCTTTTCTCATACAAAGTCTTATAATAATTTACATTATGTTCAGGTTTATTTTAGGAAAATGTTTGGATTAAAATACAGCCTTTAAAGGACATTAGTCATGTTGCATAGGAGAAGGTCCTGAAGCAAATGACCTCCATGTGCCTCCAGCAGCAACCCAAGAAACTGTCCATAACATCACAGGTAAAGTGTCTTCTTCTGTCTTGCATGTTGTTACAGGAGCAACATTTCTAACATTGCCGTCATGGATAGAAGTATTTACTGTACATTATATGGAGAAACGTTCTGAGCCACCTACATATTACACTTAGAGGGAGCTGTAACAACTTTTTCTGATTTTGGTTCTGTAATTCACCACAATGCATTTTAATTAACTTGGATGCAGCTGAAGTGCAGACTTTCAGCTGTAATTCAGTGGGTTGAACAAAATGATTGCAGAAAAATGAAACGACCTGGATCTTTTTTTAAAACACAATCCCTTCATTTCAGGGGCTCAAATGGACAAATTAAATAACTGAAAGTAAAATGTTCACTTGTAATACTTGGTTGAAAGCTCTTTGCTGACACTGACAGCCTGAAGTCTGGGACTCATGGACATCACCAGATGATGGTTTCCTCCTGTTTAATGCTCTGCCAGGCCGTCACTGCAGCAGCTTTCAGTTGCTGTTTGTTTGTGGGCCTTTCTGTCTCAGGTTCAGTCTTCAGTAAGTGAAATGCTCAGCTGGGTTAGGATCAGGTGACTGACTTGGCCATTTAAGAATATCCCACTGTTTTGCTTTAATAAACTCCTGGGCTGTTTTGGGTCATTGTCCATCTGAACTATGGAACATTCAGTTTGACTGCATTTAGCTGGATGTGAGCAGACAGGCTGTCTCTCTGTGTCACATCGTTAATAGACACCAGTGTCCCAGTGCCACTGGCAGCCATGCACACCCGAGCCCTCACACAGTGTTTTACAGATGATGTGGTATGTTTTTGATCACGAGCTGTTCCACACCTTCGTCATACTGTTTTCTTGCCATCGTTCTGGTTGAGCTTGGTTTCATCTGTCCAAAGGATGTTTTTCCACAACTGTGCTGGCTTTTTCAGTTCTTTTTGTTTAATCAAAGTCCAGTCTAGCCTTTCTATTCTTGAGGCTTGTGGTCGGCCTGCACCTTGCAGTGAACCCTCTGTATTTAGACTTGGACATCGATACAGCTACCTCTCCTGGAGAGTGTTGTTCACCTGGTTGTGATGGGGTTTCTCTTCACCATGGAAATGATTCTGTGATCATCCACCACTGTTGTCTTCTGTGGACGTCCAGGTCTTTTTGTGTTGCTGAGTTCACCAGTGTTTTCTTTCCTTCTCAGGATGTACAAACTGTAGATTTTGCCACTCCTAATATTGTAGCAATTTCTCAGATGAGTTTTTCTGTTTCCACAGTTTAAGTACGGCCTGTTTCACCTGCATGGAGAGCTCCTTTGACCACATGTTGTCTTCCAAATGCAAACACCACACCTCAAATCAACTCCAGGCCTTTTATCTGCTTAATTGATAATGACATAACGAAGGAATCACCCACATTTGTCCAATTACTTTTGGTTCGTTTAAAAAGCAGGTTGCACATGTTAAGGAGCTGAAACTCCTAAACCCTTCATCCAATTTGGATGAAGATCGTCTCAAATGAAAGCTGCGGGTCTACACATTATGTCAGTGTCCATTACATGACTATAATTGGAATATGTTTCAGTAAACAGGTAAAAGAAAAAAAGACAGAAAACAACAGCAACTTGTGTCAGTGTCCAAATATATAAGGCCCTAACTCTGTGGTCTGCCACTGGGCTGCTGAGTTACTGGGGTTTCCAACACTTCCACTTTTCACACCAGTGAATACCACTTCCAGTTGATTGTGTATTATCGTGGAGTAAAGATTCACCGACAGTGGCATCTTGTACACTTCCACACTGCCATACAGTGAATGACCCATTCTTTCACAAATGTTTGTGAGGGCAGGTTGCAAAGCCAGTGATTGATTTCACACACCTGTGGCAATAAAAACATCAAAAGATTAAGAGCTGTGGCTCCTATAGTTTTGTCCACATAGTGTATCTATTTATTGAGTGCATTAGAATTATTACATAAATATCTCCACTGTGCAAGCCCGTACTCTGAAGTTGCCAAATGGTAAGCAGACAGCAGCTTTTTCACTTTGACAAAAGCAGAACATCAGCAAGTATTAAACAAAAAAGACAAGCAAATGTCAAAGGAAGACCGGCCCCTCCTGGTTTTTTAGCTTCCTATAATCACAATCATCCTTTCCTGCTGATCAAAATAGCTCACAGCATTTACTGTGTGGAGCAGAAGGAGGTTCAAGGTGAGGTTCATGGTTTACTAGGTGAGCGGGAAGCGAAGACGCCCGATGTCTCCAGTATTGTCTTCCTCCGCGCCGTCTCTTTGGCCACGTTGTGGTTGAGCCGCCTCAGACGTTCCTGGACAAAGAAAGCTCAGGTTGTGTAATGTTTCTATATCGTTTTCACACCATTTTCAGGTAACTTGAATAGTTAGTATATCTGTGGTCGCCATGGAAATCGGAATTACAAGTCTCTTCATACAGTATTTGTAGTGTTGGTGATCGTAGCAATATTATTAATAGCAGTAATTATTATTTACTATAGTGGAAGTTTGTGCCAAATCACAAAAAACAGAGTGAAGAACTTCTTAATTTCTTGCTGTGCAAAAGTTTTAAAGCAGCTTTAACTCTATGTGGAGTTGTGTGTCCAGCTATAAACCCAACATTCAACTTACTTTTAACTCAGCTCGAATCTGCTAAAGATAAATATCTGAGTCTAGAGCTGCTAAACGCTCCACTGTGTTCACTTGCTACTTTATAAGGCTGAGACTCGTTTGCAGATGTGTACACCAGTAAACCAGGTAACTCGTTCTTACTATACTCATTTTTCTTAAAAGTCAAACTAATCTGCCTTGAGCGTGTGTGCACTGCAGAGTCTGCCCAGACAATTATAATGGAGTAAAAAAATTATTTGTTGCATATTTGTCACACTTGAATGTTTCATAGTATCAAACAAATGTAATATTTTGCAAAGATAACCTGATAGATACATGATGATTTCAGAACAAACTGAAGGGCACACAGACGTTCACTGGGAGCTCTGGATTCACCCAAAGATGATGGAAATGACATGACGCAGACACCCTGCAGTTACAGCTGTGCATGAACGCGTGGATGAAGTCCAGCAGTGTTAGGAGAATCAAATTCAGACTTCCATAGTTACTCTACGTCACGTTCCACTCAGGTCGCACACGTGATGCCCACTCACTGTACCTCCCTTACAGGGGCCCAATATTACATTATACTAATTTCCTGCCTAATGTCTGATGTGACGAAGGCTGTACCTCTGATTGTAGGCATGCTGACGGGCAGAACGTGATACAGAAGAAGATCAGCTACAGACTGGTCACTGACCTGAGCGTTCTGCAGGATGTTGTTTACTAGCACAACTCTACGCCTCGCATTCAGCAACTTCTTTACATATGGGTCCAGGTCCAGAGCCACCTTCTGATGTTCGTTTATCCTGCATAACTCTGAAAAACCGCACACAGCACGTTATTTATGAATCTTTTATAGCTGATGCTATATTTGAAGCAGGACCTTACCTGTGGCCAGACCGTCTATATGTTCTCTTAATTCCACTTGGCTTTTTCTGTAAAGAAACGTGAGTCACGTGAGTCCAGAGAAAACTGAACAACAAAACAATCAGTCTGACGGGGAAAGTCAGCTGACTGTCAATAAGCTGGCGCGGTTTGCGGTCTAATCTAACGAGGACGCGAGTTACCTGACCGAGTTTACATGCAGGTCGAGCTGCTGTATCGCTGGTCTCAGGAGGTCGAGCAAACCCTCGGCAACAGCATCGTTACCAGAAGAACCTTCGACTAAAGCTGTAGCTGCCATTTTACTGAACCAGCGCGAGCGGACAGGAAGTCGTGCCCTCGTGACGTCAGCGTCACAAGAACCTCTCCATTTTCTTCCCATCAGTGTAGCCAGGAGCACCATTTTAGGCTTTCGGATCGCGAAGGAGTCTCGATTTCCGCGTTATTACAATATTCCTGGGAGAGTTTGATATAGGGTCGCTTACCTAAGCGCTGTTTCAAACCGCGCGTGCGTGGGGAGCTAGTATATGGTCAGTTGTATTTAAACAGGATACAAGGACGCCTATACGAAGCCGCCGTGCTGCTAAAGCTAACCTTAGCTAGCTTTGAGGCATTTCTCTACCAACGCAGAATCCGCTGTAAGTATGAGATTAAGTTGTTATTCGTCGATAAACGACATGTTAGCGAAGACGAGGCGGAATCGTTACTCCGTGTTCTTGTCTCTGCAGTTTGTTATAACCGGATGGACGCTCGCTAAACATTTAATTTTTCCACTGGACGTGATCGACAATTGGGTTCAAATGAAAACGTTCTCTTAAAGAATCGATCCTTTTTGTTGCTGGTGACACAGAAAAGAGTTTAAAGAAGTTGAAAACTTTGCTAAGTCAACCAAACTGGCGGTGGTCTGAAGTTTAGCTTGGGTGGGAGGGGGTCGTGTGTTACTCCTACCGGGAGGATTTGTGTGACACTGTGTGTAGTCCTCAAAATAATCTTTCTCTGTTAAACACATGTGTAACAGCTGATGTTAATTACAGCAAATTCCTTGCAACAGTGACTTAAAAGTGGTAATTTAACTTCTAGTAGTAGTGCGTACATTATGTGTAAAAGAGAGGGAGGTGAAACACATTCTGTCTTTTCTGTTTCCAGGACTCTACAATCAAAGTCTTTCAAAATGAGTGCGGCTGCCTCCCAAAAAGTTGTCCTGAAAAGCACCACCAAAGTGTCCCTAAATGAGCGGTGAGAGGCTACGCACCCTGTCAGAAATTAGTCACCTGCTGCCAGCCTTGGCTTGTGAAGGTTCTGATACTCTCTGCGGAACCTACTGTTGGGACCAAACCTGATATGGATGCAGCTCTGGCTGTTCCCCGTGTGTGCGCTGCTCATTCAACTCTGTTGGCCCTGTCCTTGTTTGTGTTACATGTAAATGAAGTGTGGGGCAGGAGGGGCTTGCCCAGGCCAAATGTTTTGTGTGAGCAGCACGCACATGTAGACGAGGGGTGACTGTAGCGGTCGTGGTTGGTAACGCATACGCAGAACCAGACCACCATCCTGTAAATGCCTCGGCACGCTGGCTCCCTGTTTAAACAGCACTGTATACGTCATGTATACACCATTAAATGGGACAGGAGAGCAGAGAGCTAAAGCTAAGTCAGTGAGATGGGGCATCTCGTCTTTTCTGCCTCTCATCTTTTTCTCTCTCAGACCAGTAAAAGTGAAGCTTTTTATCTCCTCATGTTCTATCATCTTTCTTCTTCTTCTTTCTCCTTTCCCTGCTCAGAGTACTCAGTCCTAGCTTGGACGTGACAAGGGACTACCCCTTCCCCCCCAATTCCCTACTTCCTGACCACTTGGTGGTTTAAATAAAGTCACGGTCCATCCTGTAAGTGGCTGGGTGCCAAAGCACACCTCATGCCCTGGCCTCTGCTGCTGCGACATGATGACATCCCCGCAGTGTCAGCTGGAGGCTTGTAAGTGGCAATTGTGGCTCTTCTTCTGAAACTTTCTCTCTCCTTCTGTCCTGAAGTCTGCTTTCAACTGTTTTTTCTCCTTGTGTTAATTTTACAACACAGGCTAAAGTCAAGTGTAAGTAACTCTGGAATATCATATGATTGAGAGAGAAAATAAGTGCCAACAAGTGGAACAAAGTCTAACATGACTAAAGAGCTGCCACGATCGTCCATATGAGAAATGACATGATGTGGAACCCTGCTTCCTCCTCCTCTGTATATCCCCTGTCCCCTTCTTTTACTTCCTCCTTCTTTTTCCCTCCCACCTCTAAAGCTTCACTAACATGCTGAAGAACAAGCAACCCACTGCGGTAAGCATTCGAGCCACCATGCAACAGCAGCATTTGGCTAGCGCCCGCAATCGTCGGCTGGCCCAGCAGATGGAGAACCGGCCTTCGGTGCAAGCCGCTCTGAATCACAAGCAGGTGAGCGCGACGCTCAGGTGAAATTGGTGTCCGTGGCACTGTTGGTTCCATCTGAATATGTTTAACCCGAATTAAGGCTACGTCCACACGTACACGAGTGTTTTTGAGAACGCAGCTTCTTCTGTGCGTTGGGCCTTTCATCCACACGTGCACGGCGTTTTGCATCACTGAAAACAGATTTTTAAAAACTGTTTATGTGTGGACTCAACGCCAAGGGAGTGCACCTTTTTTTTGCATAACACGTTATTGTTTCCATGCGATGAATTTCTACAGTGATATTGACAAAATATTGTTGCTGTTAATCTGCAGCTTTTACATGCTTTCATATACAAATACAGTTTAGAAAGACATCTTTGTTTACGCTTTCCCTCGCAGGCTGCTCGACTTCTGATTGGCTAACATTTCTACACGGTTAGGGTTATATCCAGGGCTGCACATAAGTGGTCTGCAGGCGCGCATGCGCTGTCAAAATAAGACGCGCACCAGATAAGAAGTTGCAACGCGTGTTTGCGTACATAAGATTTTCTGGAGGAGGACAGACATTTGTTTAGAACTCTTAAAGATGTCGAAGAAGCTCCTTTAAGCAATTACTTTGGTGTTCCTCCACCTCCAAAGAAATGTCAGGAGGAGTCCGAAGAAGCGCGTATTCTCGGAAAAGTGGTTGCAGGAGGTGAGCTGGTTTCAAACGAATGATGAACGCACAGAGATGTGGTGCAGAATGTGCCGTGAAAATCCCACTCTAGTGGACAAAAACACTGCCTTTTATATGGACGCAAACGCAGGTTGCAACTTCTTATCTGGTGCGCGTCTTTTATTTTGACAGCGCATGCACACCTGCGGACCACTTATGTGCAGCCCTGGTTATATCGCCACCTGTTGCTTTGGGTCGTTCTTGAAAACTATTCAATTAGTTTTTTGCATATAAATGTGGACGGGATTTTTTTATTTTTTAAATGAAAACGGAAATTCTCAGTTTACAAAAACACCTGTGTCCATGTGGACGTGGCCTGAGTGTGTGAGTAGAGAAGGAAATCATATTTTGGATCCATCCAGTCCTCCAGCTGGTCTCTGACCTGGTCAGTCTGTGGACAAAGTGTAATGTGAAATTTTAAAAAAAAGATTACCTGGAGCCTGCAGACATCAAACCACAGTGTCAACAGGCTGATACAGGCGGGGCTTTGCTGAACAGTGATGCTGAGGGATGGTATCAGGTTTTATAGGAAAACACCTGGATTTTTAATATTAACAATGACGTAAAAGCGATCGTGCCAAAACGATTTATTATTCCAGCCATTCCCCAAACCTTGGCCTGCCACAGCCCAGTTTGAAATGTGAAAAGCTTCTGCTGCTCACAGCTCTGATCACAGTGTTTGACAATTAGGCATTTCTTTTGAGTTTCGGGTGACTTAATTCTCCACACGCTGCTCTAATTTCTAAATGTTCTTTCCAAATAACGGGGATTGAAGAATGGGTCGGAAGATGATCATTCCCTGGGCTTGTTTCAGTTTTCATGGCAACCTTAAACTGACTGCAGAATCCAAGTTAAAATGTCCTTTTTGACAGAAATGTTCAAAGCCCTTTGATTTTGGAACAACTCCTGTACAAGTATAAGACCTTTTAAAATGATGTAGTCTATAATAACAAGTTCCTGGCTCTTTCAAAATTAAAATCAAAGGAAGAATCCAGCTAAGGTACCGACAGCATTTTAGATTAGATTTGATTTCTTATTTGTTGACATTTGTGATTGGAGTCGACTGCAGCGTTTGTGCAGAGTGTGAGAGTCCTGGGTGAAACGTGTGAATGCACACAGAGCAGCATGATTGCAGCCCTCATCGCAGCTCTGTGGCAGCACGTGAAATCCAGCCTGCCCAGCACCTGTAGGTCACGCTGGCCTCGTTCAGTAAAGACTTTACTGCAGCGTTGCTGTGAGTCTGAGCCGCAGGTCATTACGAGGCTCCTGTTACTGCCGTGTGCAAGATGACATTTCCTGAGGATTCAGCTTACTGATTTTAATTTTGTCGTAATTGCTTTTGTAATGTAGCATTTGTAATTAACATGTGTCAGAGCCTAAAGCAGCGACTGGGGAAGAGCAACATCCAAGCCCGGCTGGGTCGGCCTGTTGGGGCTCTGATGCGTGGAGGACCTCCTGGAGGCAGAGGAGGAATGCGCGGGATGAACAGAGGAGGTCTTCGGGGACGAGGCAGAGGAGGCGTAATGAGGGGAGCTCTGTCTCTGAGAGGTATGTATCAACAAACTTCGGTGTCTGCCTGGATTCTAATGGCATCCTTTAAGCTGTGTACATACTGGAAGTGATTTGCAGGAGATTGTAGATGGTGAAACACATTTGGCAGGCGGAACCCAGGATCTTATCTCTCATCTCATCTCAACTTCCATGCAAGCGACTACCAATGAGTGCGCAGGGTGCCATTGATTGACATGTAGCCTAGTATTGAATGCATTGGAGAATTACCTAGGCAACTGGTACCTGGGATGTCTGCAGGAGACGGGCCGCCAACGTTAATGCCATGTGCGACTAGTGAAATGCTTTCAGAAACTTTGGTTTGACTGTCGCTTCGTTTTTTAAGTCTTGCTTCGTGCTCCTACTGAGTGTTGGCTTTGCATTACACAGGGAAGCGAGTTTCTACAGGTGGGCCCATGCGAGGCCGTGGTTCTGCCGGTCGTATGGCAATGCGTAGAGGAGGCCGCCAACGTGGTGCAGGTGTTGGAAGAGGAGGAGCCCTGTCCCGAGGAGCAGCTCGAGGAGTGCCCAGAGGTCAGGGGCTTATTGTTATTTAATTCAGCTTATTTGTGTAGCACCAGTGAACTGTCATTTTTAATATCTATTCAAAACTGTTTTATTCATACAGTGCAGGTTACAACAGCGCTCGCCTCAAAGTGCTTCATGTTACGGTAGAGACTCTACGCTGACACAGGACAACAAAAACTGATAACTAATGACTAAATGTAGAGTGGGGTATAAATGCTGTAGGTGGATAAAGGTGCATAAAGTGCATCATGGGAAGCTCCTGGCAGCCTAGGCCTATTGTAGAGTAACTAAGGAAGGATTCAGGGTCACCTGATCCAGCCTTAACTAAATGCTTTATTAAAAAGGAAAAGTTTGAGCCTAATCTTAAAACGAACAGAGGGTCTCCTGGATCCAAACTGGGAGCTCTTCCACAGAAGCTGAAGGCTCTGCCTCCCATTTAAACTTCAATTATCCGATGAGCTACAAGTGAAGCAGCAGATTGGGAGCGAGGTGCTCTGTTGGGGTGATGCGGTTCTTTGAGGGCTCTGAGATAAGATTATTGAAGACTTTGTTTGTGAGGGGGATTTTAAATTCAGAGCCAACAAAACATTTGCTCTTCAGTTTAACAAACTCCTGAAGATTTCTGCTCTGTGTTGCTTGACAGGTCGCGGGGGGCTGCGTGGACGTGGCGGTTTTGCTGGGCGACGTGGACGTGGCCGAGGTGTCGGTAGACCGGCTGTTACCCGCGAGCAGCTGGACAACCAGCTGGATGCCTACATGTCAAAGACTAAGGGACATTTGGACGCAGAACTGGATGCCTACATGGCCCAGGCAGACCCAGACTCTATGGAGTAAAGGACTGTGGACTGAGCACACAGAGGCGCTGAAGTTGGACGAACAGTGTAGTGTTGATGTGCTGAGAAATGATTGTTAATTTAGCTGAAAGTGATGACACTTTAGGTGGCACCCAGTAGCGGTCTAAACAATATTGTGTGGGTCACTGCTCGGTTGTGCATCGACCCGCTCGTTCAGAGCCCTTTTAATCCTGGAGGGACTTCTTATGCATTAACAAACCCTGCTGTTTCTAGACTTCTGTGTCCAAGACGGGTTTTTTCCGTTGTCATTTTTTTATTTATTTTTTTTTCTCCAAAGGGACAAACTGTCAAAATTTTACATTTGTTGAAAGCAGTTTTTAAATGTGCTTTTCTTTAAAACATTTGCCTGCTCGAATCGTGGGAATTCAGAAGTTTTAAGCATCACTTTGTTTGCCATTTGCTTACAGTGAAATGTTTTAGGTGAAATTTGAATTAAAGTGGAAACTATTTCCTTAATTGTGTCAAATGTCTGAGTTTTAAATATGCATTCACATCCAGCCTCCATCCAAGAGCTGGCTGTCTTTGTAGGGGGGGGGGGTGATGCTTTCACTTCTGCTGTTTTCACAAAGTAACTTTGAGGATGCCATGTTCATTTTGGGCCGAAGATGGCTTTGTTGCACCAACAGAATATAGTTCTCATGAGTCTGTGGGGTATCTAATGAAGTCAGAGGACTTAGTGCCACAAAAAAATAAACAACTTTTGGAAAAACCTTGTTTTTTTTTGTTTTGTTTTTTAATGAAACTGAATTATTCCCAAGTCTTTCACTTTGCCCTCTTTGAGTGTTTTTTTTTGTAAAAAGAAAACTACAGTGAGTTTCTGGAGTTTGGAGGAGGCTCAGCATTTCTCTCAGCTTGTACTTGGGTGCAGTCTTTGATGTGAATAGTTTGTTGTGACTTGATTGGATTTTAGAATCTTATTTCTTCATTGTTCAGCTGTGTTTGGTTAATTTTCTGCGATGAATTTTAATGTAGTTCCTGTTTTGTTTAGAAATCGTTCGTGTGTCAACACAAAATGTTAAACAGAGATGGTCATTTTACCCGTTAAAGTATGCTTGTAGGTAACATTCACAAAGGTAGCATGGTTTGGCACTTAGTTTTACCCGTCAGAGTAAGTGTGTAGCTGTTATTAACAAAGGTAGGATGGTTCGCCACTGAAATGTAGCTATTAAAGTATGCTTCTAGCTCAGATTAACAAAAGTAGGACGATTTGCCACAAAATTTTAGCAGTTTAAGTATGCTTGTAGGTGACATTCACAAAGGTAGGATGGTTTGGCAGTTAATTTTACCGGTCAGAGTATTTTTCTAGCTAATATTCACAAAGGTAGGACAATTTGCCACTGAATTTCGTGTTGTGCGCATGCGCAGAAACAACGGGTAGGATGGATTACCAGAACACCGGATCAATCCAAAGATTGATAATGTTGATACCACATTGGTATCAGATGGTTGCTAGCATAATGGGATCAGTATTTAAATTTGCATTTAGTACTGTTGCTGTTTCATCCGGAAGTGGACTACTCTGTGCTAAAAGCACTTGTCACGTGTCTTGCATGTCCGTCTATATTTTGTTGCCAAGCCCTCAAATGAATGAGACTGAGCAGACACACGTAGAACGCAGTGAGTGATGGCAGACACAAAGGAGCATCCTGTGGAGACATAAACACTAGAAACTTTGCAGGAAGGTGTCGTGGTTCGAATTTTTGAGGAAGAGACATACGACTGGAAGTCCATAGTGGGTCAACACAAATTATTTAATTAAAACACACAGTACAGTGTGGGAAGAAACTTGCAACAGCAACCTTACAATCTTCCTCGAGCAGACCGCTCCCCATCCTTATATTACCCTGATGACATCACAGCTAGATCTTACTGGAAATGATAACAGTTCCAAAGTTCTCCTTATATAGACATCCGATACTACTTTCGAGACAAACAAGTTTGTGATATGTTGTGCAATTTTGTGAGACTGTGTGTCCAACCGAGAGATTGTCCTGAGACGACCTCCCTGTTCTTAGTACGTGCGGGAGTGAACGTGCGTACTTTCCATGACTCTCTATGTGCATGTTGGTGTGGGCCTGAATATGTGTGTAAGTGAATGTAGAAGGCCCTACTGGACCCACAGCTTCGAGAGGGGTGAATACAATGATATGGATACCATTTGCAACAGCTTAAGCAGATAGAAAGAATGATAGAGAACAACAATAGACTAATTAAAGTGATGATAATATACATACATTAATATTTTGCTCAGATTACCATAGATATAATTCAGAGATTATTCTGTCAACTGGTTCGACAATGATGAATGATTGATCAATGATAGTTCTGATTATAAATCGTCACCATAAGAATACAAAATAAAATATCTCTTGTCCACACTCCTCCTCTTTGGCCATCGGCCAACCTTTACCAGAATTTGTTTCACTCCTCCGTCCAGGCGGCTTCTCGCAGCTGAACCAGAGCGTAGGGCCCTGCTTACCAGTTTTACCAACACTCGCCTTACCAGAGGAATGAGACAACACCCGATCATCAATATACCTAGAAAAACTATAAGAGAAAACATGGCAGACATAAACACACCCTTCCATTGCCCAAAAACAGACGTGATCCAGTCTCCCAGCCCCGTGTTCACGCCTGATTGCTCATGCATGGTTCTAAATAACGTTTTCAGATTCTCCAGCGCCCGAGTGACCGTTCCGTCCGGAGCAGTATTGTTGGGAATAAAGGTGCAGCACATGTCACCAAACACTGCACATACTCCACCTCTCTCAGCCAACAACATGTCCAGAGCCATTCGATTTTGGACTCCCATTAAAGACGTCGGACCTAATTGTTCCCACCTGAGCCAACCTCGCGCTTGAATTTCCTCGACGACTCGATCGGTTTGGACTCTGGAGCGGATAGACCTCTGCGTCTGGGCAATTCACCTGTCTGCCAATAAACAAACAAACACATTATAACACTTATTAACCCCAACATCCCCGTTATTTTCCAATTTTCCCACAATTTCATGATCACTGTTCCCAGGCTCTTTTACTTTCACTTCATGATAAGAGTATAACGTTATGAGTATAAAAGTAAAAAACGTACAAAACTATTACGATTCCTTTAAACTATCAAATACTTTAGACTAGAGCCCTAGCCTGTTAGGAGCCTGGAATGAATTAATGCTTGGCATGTCACGCTCCTCTTCTTTCTTCGTCTCCCCAGGTAGACTGCTGGGGAGAACCGCGGCACAGGGGGAGAGGATTATTCTGCCTCTATGTTCCCCCCCGTGTTACTTGGGGTGGAGCTTATCTCGAATAAGCTCTCTTCCGGGGCCACCTCCTCTTGGGCCTTCCTGGCCTCCTCCCACATGTTGACTCCCTACTGAGGCCTGTACACGAACGTTACACATTTTCTCTAAAACAATCTCCTGCCAACCTGTAAGCTTGTGTAAAAACATCAGTCAGCAGTTACAGGTTAAGCTCATTTAACTCCCAGCTCCACCTGGAACCTGTATCCTGGAAAACAAATCTGCTAAATCAAACATCTTATTTATAACCAACTATAGATCACGAAAGTGATAAAGTATTCAGCACAACAGGCAAGTATCACGTTCAGGATTTCCCAAATCATTACATCACTATTATTGCCGCAATTTATTTTATCCCCAATTTAATCAGTGACTTCCCTTAAGCAATGTCGCTCCACTTGCTTTATCCCTACGAACCCCATATTAAACTGTTCCATAGAAACTGCATCCCTTATTTGTTTTCTCATGTCACTTGTCTGTTTTCTACTGAATCCTCCACATGCCAAAACAAACGTTAGCAAACCACATTTGACCATCTCAGGTTAGGCGTCAGCCATCCACATTCCAGAGGTCCTGTAAAACATTTCCTGTAAAAAGAATCACCCTCTTTCAAAAGAAGAAAATGCAAATGTTAACGCTGCGCAGGTGTGTACACACTCTCTCACAGTTATCTCTGTGAGCAACACAACACAAACCCCTGAACAACCACCCTGGTAGGTTCACGAACACCGAAAGTAGTATTTAACAGTTAAATCGTCATGCAACCTCAGATGTCGCTGTCATCTATCTGCTCCTGTAAAAAGAAACACACCTAAATTCATCCACCCTTTTTTCCTATCTAGGTGGAGGTTAACCTTGAGTCGTGGTCAAGTCCTGTCAGCTTTTACCAGTCAGTCAGTTTGTTTTATTTCCAGTCATTCATTCATTCATTCATTGCTGATAGTGGAAACCATCGCCGCATTTAGATTTCCGCCCTCAGCAAAATGACGTCATTTCAAAAAGAAAAAGAAGAACTTTAGATCGGATTACCTCGCTGAATCCTTTTTGGGCAGGGACCCTTATTTTCTAATTGTCCCAATAAGTGGCTTTCTCCAGAGCCCATTTTAATGTGGAGAAACTCACTTGCAACAATTTTCTCGCCGACGTGTAATGCTTGTAATTTCCGATGTGCAGATCTGCTTAAAGAAAAGACTCTCAAACAAAAATCAGTGCACTGTTCAAAATATAAATCAAAAATCAACAGTAAAACTTTAAAAGAACCCCTACTAAGAGCTTAGTAAAAGAATGCAACTTAGTCTTTCTGAAAGACACACACTGTATAAATCTCCGAATGCAATATCTGTGCTGTAAATTATATTATTAATGCAATGGTGATGATGATTATTATTTAGCAATAGCAGTAAAATAATTTCCCTGCTCCACACTCCCTCTCTCGCCCTCTGGAACACCAGAGGTCGCAATACATTGTGTCCTCGCTCTGACCCTCTCTCGTGGTCCAGAGATCTTCTGCAAAGGAAACAAAACCCCATTTCCCCTCTAATCAATTGAGTTTAAGCATATAAGCAATTACTCCTGCATAACTTTGATCAGAGCTAAATGCTGGCTAGACACAACTCCTGTGTGTTGACACTAACTTCCCTTTAACCTCACATTTCCTATGTTATAACCTGTTTTGATATAACTCTTTTTATTTCATTTTGCTCCTTTTAATGTAAAAATACCTTCTAATTCTAGTTTATCAGACGTAACCAAAATATATGCTTTCCTTCCTCTTTGGTCCGTCTTTAAGTTCAGTTAAAAGCTAAACGAATTTCAGGCCTTTTGCCTGGAATCAATACTCTCATGTGTGTTTCTGGACTCTGTGTCTGTAAGCGTGTGCAATCCCTCAATAACTCATATCCTCCTCACAGTAGATTGGCCAATCATAGCGCTAGCCAAAAGCTCGTGACCCTCAAGAGACGAATTGAGCCACAACTCCTTTAAAGGCACAGAATGCAATATGTATAAAAAATCATTTCTACTTATAAGCTCTCCCCTTTATCCTAAAAATAAATCTATGTAATATCTGTATGTGTAAGCCTACATTATAACCACTACTTCCTAGAAATCAAAAAAGAAATCAAACCTGTTCTACTCCTACAACCCTCACTAATTTTCCCCAAAGCATATCTTTTGTCAACGTGTCCCACAATTTCCCTCTAAAATTTGTACACAGCTTTAAAACACTGGCATTGTATCTTCTAAACAGGATTCAGTTCACTTTAATCCTTTAACCTTAACATAAAAATAACAGTTTCTGTTTACCATATCCAAATGACCAAAAAACCCAAAAGTCATAAAATGATCCTAAATTATTTAACAATTAAATTATTAAACCCTAAATTCCCCCTTTATTTTGACACACATTCACTGACCTGTAGTCACACCATATTTTGCTAATAGTGGAGCCTCCCGCGTCAGATTCTCCACCCTCAGCAAAATGAGCTCATTCATTTTTTATTTTCGATAGGAAAATAATTCCTTATGTTTTGGACTGGATTGAATCGCTACAATCCTTTTCGACAGGGACTTACGACCTGATCGGATCCCCACAGGTAGCTTTCCCCTTGGCCAGTTGTAATCTGGAAAGCCCACCTTATATTTGCTCTTCCCGAGAATTTATCAGCGCTGTTATCCACTGTTGCAGGCCTGCTTAGAACAAAGATGAGAAATAAAAAGAGAGCTGATTATTAGCTCATGAAAACACAAAACTATTTGCTATTGTGACACCAATTTATACAAACAAGAACAATCACGTTAAACACAGCTGCTTTATACATTAATAGTATGGGCTCTTGCTATCAGCGACGCTGGAACTGTATTTGCTTAGTATCAGATCTGCAGCGTCGCATGAGTAGGTGTCGAAAAGCGGTTTCAAGTGACGTAACACTTCCTATAAAGGGCTTTGCGCCGGGTTTCGAGCTCCTTTCACTGCGGTCCGTCATGAGAGGACGAGAGGTAAGCCGAACTGAGCGGGTTGGTTAGTTATGTCCTCTGTGTGTATATAGATATGTGGTTGCATACGTTTTATTATTTAAAACTTAAATGCGATGCTCTTAAACCTCTGTGAACATAGCTAACATCTAGCTTTGCGCTAAAACGGTACGCGTTTTTTAGTATACAAGCTTCCAAAAATGCGCCAAAAAAACGACAAAAAATAAACCGTCGACTGGTTTTCCTCTGGTTAGAATCGAGTTTCACCGCACAGAATCACAAAGTCAGGTCATTCCTTACTCTGTGATTTGCTCGAACCTGGTGTTAACACAGGGTGTTAACTTCGGGACTCCCGGAGGGCCTGGTTAGCTTTCTGCGGGGAGTATTGGGTGTACGACCCGTCCTACGCACGTGGAAGGCGCCGTGGCCGGCGTGCATGTTAGTGTGGGGTGTCCGAGGAATATCTGGTCGAGAGAGGGCACGTCTGCTGCCCGCTCCACTCCGAGGCCTGTCCGTCAGCCTGCAGTGCGCGCTGTTGTCGGAGGGAGGCAGTGTGCCGGGTGTGTTACAACGTGTCTGTGAGCCAGCCGCGACAGAGCGAAGCTGTAATAGAAAAGCTGAGGTGAAACAAAGAGTTAAAAATGATGAAAAGCGTCGCTGCAGCCACTGTCTGTGCTTTTCGTGCTTCATCTTTTGCGCTCTGGGTTTTTTCGTGGTTCTTTCGTACTCTGAGCTCTGCTATCGCTCCCTGCTCTGTGCCGGTGTCGTGCCAAAGTAGATATCCCCGACAGAATTTAAACTTTGGAGGATTTAGCTCTTTATACAGTAAAGTTACAGGAGGATAAAAAC
Organism: Perissodus microlepis; assembly: GCF_051167445.1. Classification (NCBI taxonomy): domain Eukaryota; kingdom Metazoa; phylum Chordata; class Actinopteri; order Cichliformes; family Cichlidae; genus Perissodus; species Perissodus microlepis. The sequence continues at coordinate 1,898,435 of NC_140481.1, forward strand.
AATTATCAGGCAAAATGTTCTTGTGTTAAAATAATCCCGTCCGATACCACGTGAGAACAATAAATATATAGTTCTCTGTTGTAACCCTCAAACTGAATGGTAATGTAACGATAGTAATTAACTTTTCACAAAAGTAAAACATCAGTACTTCCGGTGTGCTCCCGACGCAGGGGAAAGAAATTCTGTCGGGGATACCTACTTTGGCGCAACACCGGCTCACTTGTCAACCAATCAAAATTCGGCAGGCTCAAACGTCATCCGCTTCCAACGACGCGCAGTCAGGGTCTTGGAAATAATTGTATGTCTGTATTAAGTCCTCTAAAAGTCCTGTGAAGACCAACGTGGGCTGCATGTGGCCCACAACGTAAAATGAGTGTGAAAGCTGTCCTTTAGAAGTTTCCAGAAGTGCAATGTATAAATGTAGAGACAAGACTGTTTCTGGTAATCTGTAGTCAAAAACTATCGTAGATTGATGCATTATTATCATAGCAAGTGTTAACAAGCCTAACCTGCCTTATTGATATATCTAAGCTTGTATTACCATGGAGACGGTGCTGTTAATTAAGAAACCAGAGCATTAAGAGCAGTGCACCTCTTGCCGTTTGAAAGAACGCCGCTTGGGTGTTATGAACTGAATCATATGCATATTTTTATATGGTATCTGCCCACAATGCCACAGTGCAATCACCCACTGGGGTTTTCCTGCACTGTGGACTAATCCCTGGGCTACAGTGGCTATAGAACATCAGGATTTGCTTTCACCTCTGCATCATTGGTTGCTTAGTGGTGACAATGAGCCCTGACACACTCGACGTACAAGTTTGCATCTCCTCCCATTTAACACAAACTTCTCGTTTTGCAGGATGTGATGGGGAGCAGTGGCTCTACAGTTCTTGCTGCTGCGATGGTGCATGTGGTCAGTTGTATTTAATTTTTTTTTTTAATGTTTGTTTCTACAAAACTGTACTGTAATGGCTGATTTTTGTCTGGTTGCGACGCTCATGGGTCAACTTGCCTGTCAGCCTCAGCTAAAGCACTATTAAAGATTTGTTAATCCAAGCAACAAAGCAGAAGACAAACAGTGGATGTTTTCACTGTAACAACAGAAATGGGCTTTAGAGTCCAACCATAATCTGCTTGGCTGTGGTGCCTCAGCTAAATATCCATTTCTTCCTGTGTTTTTAAAAACAAAACAAAAACCTGCTTTAGCAGTGGTGAAGCACCAAAATGAATATGGCACACACTACTTTCACGCATGACTGTTGATTAGCACAGTATGAGCTCTGGTTCTGTCAAGTGGGCCATAAAGCTTATGCAGTGCAAAGAGCAATATATTCTCTTGCAACCCACTGCTGCAGACTTTCCGCAGCAGTGTTACTAATGAGGACTAACATCTGTTGGTGACCTCGCGTGTTCTGTAAACTGATCTGAAATTTCAGTTTGAAAACTTGTTAAAACGAGAAACTTTACCGTTTCCCTGCAGGTGTCACAGACGATTCTTCAGTCCAACTCGGTAAGTCGTGCTTGAGGACTAATGTGCTGTAGACCAAGTAATGATGATTGGCTTAATATGTTCAACTGCTCTGAAGTGTGAGTGACAGCTGCCTCTCTGAACACCTGCTGCACTGTAACCACAAACTGAGTGTTGTTGAAGTCCCGCTGACCTCCATCCTACCTCCTTCTGGCAGGTTTTCCTCTTGACCTGACTTTCTGCACTGAGGCAGCAGTAAACGGTATGTCGAGTTTCTGCATCCATATCACTCCCACGATGTAAATGTCCACCACAGTGAAAACCAGACTGACACATGATTGCAATCAGTGAATCAAGATGTGCAAAAGGAAAAACAAGATCCATTAGAATGAATGTTAATCTCAAGGAGAAGTGAATTGGAGCCACAATGGCAGCACTGTGTGGTATCTGCAGCCAGCTGCTTCATTAGCTGGTTTGTTCAAAAGTCAGTGCAAGATGAACTCAACAAATGGCATCGTTGGTCTCCTGACTGCTTGTGTTTGGAGTCCTGGTAAACATGTTGATACACACTGCATTACTCGTCAAATAAAGCTGTTTTTGTGTTTTTTCCTGCAACTTAATTTTTGTTGCTGATCTGAAAATGAATTTCTTTTGTAATCAGCCAGCGTGTTTGTCCCAGTAACCCTGCATCAACTACTGAGCTCACTGTTAACCTTTTTCCAGGTTTCTGCTGCCACAAATGATCATGTCCTGATCCAAGGTTTCAACTTCAGTAATAAAGGTGAGGATTGGCCCAAAGGACAAAAGGGGCTGGAGCATTGGTCCTTCCTTACTAATGTCTGTGGAAATGTGTTTTTGCACAGAGTAAGAACAAGTGCATATGCAAATTGTCTTGTTTCTAACACTGTTCATCTTGTGTAATTAAAATAATTTTGTATCAGCAGGTTGTGCCAAAATGTTGCTGCCACGCCTCATTCCCCTGTAAGGGTCAACATGTTTCCCACGAGGTGCAAGTGACAAACCCTCTATTGTTAGGAGGAAGCAGCAGACTGTCCAACTGAAGACGCTGAAATAAATCAAGTTCAAGTAAGAAATTCACTGATGCTTGATGTAGTCATGCATATCATTTATGCTCAGTAGTATGCTGAGGTCTATCCCGACAGACCTTTCTCTGTAGGGCCGTGTCGTTGGAAATGCCTCACAAAGTAAATCTGTTTCGCTTTACCCACATGTTCACTGCCATGAACGTTGTGAGATACTGATGCAGAACAAGTGTCTGTCAAATATTACCAACTACTCCATAGATTTTCTATTCTGTCATTGTTTACAAGTCTTATCAGTGGACTGTTTTCATATCACTGGTTAGGGTGGACCACAGATAAACATGGATAGGAGTAATCGGTATAGTGTGAGTACCGTGAGGTTATGTGCATATCACGAGCCTGCTTTAACAGTGCTTCTTTTTTTAACTTTAATTTTTTTTTTTTTAAACGAATGATCTCTGAAAATCCCTGAACTCTATAAAACTCACAATATGAGGTTTTCAGCAACATTTGTAAATTTAAAAAAAGAAAGAGGGAGAGATCTGGAGCAAAGAGGCAGAGCAGTTACCGCGACGATGAGCTCAGGTGGTATGAAGGAATTCTTTCAGAGCATCCAAAACTGCAGCACTTGTTGCTGTAATCAACATTACAACTTCCTGTTCAACAAGCTCCAGTATGAGGAAAAGCCAGCTTAATAGCTGCTCGCATGCAAAGTGACAGCAGTGAAAATGAAATGTGCAGGTGAACCATTAACTTTAGACTTGACAGTTAACTGAAGCCTGCAGCAAGCAGGCCTGGGTCTAAAGACGGTCTTCATTGGAGCATGTAAATGTCCACATGACAGGACACGGTCCAATAATTTAATAAACCCATGTGTTTCAGAATCTGAAGGCTGTCCTGCCTGCATGGAAAGGACTGCAGCTGATCGCTGTAAGTTGTGTGTCTGTCTCTGTGTCAAAGTGGTCATGAACCAAGGCTGTCAGGATTCTGTGTTCCTGTTTAGCTGTGGACATGACCAAAAAACAAGCATCCCAGTGGGCTTCTCAAGCAACCAGCTTGGAAGAACCTGTTGGGAACATTTCCTGAGGGGTATATGAAAAAGCAAAATTCCAGGATTAGTGATATGTTGAGGCTTCACTTTCAGGAAGGTGTCTCTCAATCACTTTAATTCAATAAAAATGTATTTCTATAAGGCCAGTTCACAGTAAAGGTGCTTTTATTGTAAAGAAATAAGCTCCAGCAGAACCAGGCTGAGGGGGGGTGGCAGTCATCTCCTGTGACTGGTTTGGGGTGAGAGTAAACGATCATGACGTCGTTGCTATAACGACGCCTAGCCCATCGGGGCAGTAGTTGAGTGTAGTGAAAAATGACAAACTGTAGAGTCGAGCTAAGCAGGTGCTAGTGGAAGAGAAGCTGACATATTCAACACAATTGATGCGCGTCACTGACTTCACTTGGTGACGGTGCTACAGCCATTCTGTATCTGACATCTGTTCTTTTCCTTTCAGGAGCGGATCAGTGATCCCTGAGAGGAGACGGTTCTCCAGGCTGACGCCGGCTTTGGAGGAAATGTGTTAGAACTCTTGCAAATGAGAGATTTAATAAAGGATGTCGTGTTAAAGCAAACCTTGACTTGGCACTTGTGTTTGGACCGTATTTGTTTAAGTCTTTGGCTTGCCGAAACAAGATCAATGAATACTTAGTGGTAATACTTTTTAAAGCTCCGTACTTCATGATGGTTTTGGGACATGGATGTCTGAGGGTTGATGTTTACACGTGTTCAGGTCTGGCGGTTCCAGAACCTACTGAGGGACGTGGGGATTTTTTATTATTTTATCACTGACTGTTTTTAAAGAAAAGGATCAAGGTTTTGTTTTGTTTTTAAAATCTTGCTTTGTCATAGATTTAATTCCTGCACTGTCCTATTAAACTTGAGACTAGCAGTCACTGATACTGGGTGTTTGATCTTGAGGCAGAGGGCGCTGGTATACTGTAGTAGCTTACTTTCTCCACTGGGAGGCAGCAGTACTCCATTAGCTTGAACCTAACAAAAGTACAACCTACAAAAAGTAGGTTGAAGTTCACAGAGCTCAGAATGGCTTCGTGCAGGAACCGGACACCATGTCGACGTTCCTAAGAAAGCTGCTGGGAGTTCTCCAATACTAGGTTTAACCTAGAAATGGCTAGCTTTCTCCATGGGCTCTCATGAAGCTGTTGGGACAGGCTATTTTAACATCTTCTAGACTAGTGCTGTCAAACACGAGGCCTGCTTAGCTAGGTTGGGGTTTTCCTGAGGCCATAAATTTTCTTTAGTCTACACTTATCTTCACAGGTTTTAGTTGTTCGTTCTTTCTCATGAAAACCTCCCACGTGTCCACTGACAGTACACCAAGGTAACTACATTTTCATTACAGGTTCAGCTCAGTCATGCTGACCGCTTTCTTTCTTTTGCTACAGCAGGAATTCTTTACTATGTAGAAAAACTGAGAAATGTTGAACCTGCTGCTCTTTGTCTTATGTTAAAACATCTTATTGATTACACGTGTAGTTGCACTCTTGGCACTGACTGAAATTAGTTTGACTCATCCATGTAAGGTAAGAGTATAAAATGAGCTTGACATCCCTGTTTTAGACCAAGACTCAGTATTATACTTCCCTTTTTAAATGCTTATATTGTACAAAACACTCCCTTATTTCCCTGAAGCTCATATAAAGGATATCCATCCAGTTTTAGCCCTCTGTTTAGTGTTGACCTCGAAACCTTGAGCATTTGATTCATTCTTTAAAACAGCTACTGGACAAAAAAGGCTATAGTGAAACTGAAAATGTTCACGAATTAAATATTTCAATATAATATTTATAATTTCATGTGCCTTATAGATTATAATCACTCGCAAAAACAAAAATACATGTTTTGTTTATTCTACTTTAGCAAAGTATTTGGTGATACTGTGAGCTTTCATTTCTTTTTCTTTTTTTTGCCTGTCCCGTTTGGCGCTCTTTCCATCAGAATTCTTGTCTAAAGGCGAAGAAAGATGCCCAACGGATTTACTTTACCAAATGGACCATCCCAGCCTTGCCCTAATGGTCTATTTGATTCACCTTTTGTTTATTTTATTTTTACTTGTTAAATGCGGGACAGACTGAGGAAAGGAAAGGGGAGAAAGAAAGAGGGAAAGAAAACAGCGGGGAAGAGGGACGGAGATAAAGGGCAAAAAAACCCAAAAAAAACCCAATAAGCAGACAAAAATACATCTATCAGTCACCTGGATCACCTGTTGAGAAAGGAAAAAGAGAAAACAAGCGGAAGAAAGAAAAAAAGAGCAACATAATAAACAACATCACGATGATCTATGGGAATGTAACAGTAAATACTAAATATTAAACAGCACGTAAGATCCACAGCGCACAGTGTGCTTTGAGGTAGGAGCTAAAAGGGTGTCGTTTGTGATACTGTGAGCTTTCAAGTTTCCCCTACATGTGATACTGAATTGACTCATTGTCAGGCCAAGATTTCACACGTTTTAACGTGTTTACTATAAATGCAATGTTCTCTCTGTGTACTTCCAGTTTCCTGTGCGCGCATCTGCTAAGCACGCTGTACATTCTCCCAGCCACGCGGTGTCCACGCGTTGTTTCGTTGCGCTGATTGGGCAGGGCTGACACAAACAAAGTTTTCTCCACCAATCAGAGCAGTGTGCACGCACTGAGCCATGCTGTTCATTCTGCCTCCTCGTGCCCAGCTCATAAAAACAGCCTCCTCCCTTTGTTTACAGCAAAGTGAAGTGGTCGCTCGACGTGTTTGGATTATCGATAGTTTCCAAGGGATTTATTTGTGAAGTTTCACGTTTCAGCTCTTTTTCTCCATTTTCGAGGTTGTCAATCATGGTGGCGATGACGAAGAAAGTTAAAATCTTTCAGATAATCTTTTCCGATCCCAGTAAGACTTTTTACTGCGGCGGAGACACGGTGTCCGGCCGCGTCGAAGTGGAAGTCAGCGAAATGATGCGGGTGTCCGCGCTGAAGCTTCTGGGTCTGGGCTGCGCCAAGGTGGAGTACGCTAAAGGCAAGCAGCGGTGCCGACAGGAGGCCGAGTACCTCAGACATGAAGCGGTCCTGCGGCTGCAAGACCAGCCCACAGGTACGGGAATGACCTTTATGCTGCATATCCTGGAATGTGTGTTCGACATTTACTGGCTTAAAACATGTTTGTGGGTGTTGTAACATTTGTTAGGGCAGCCGTGAAACCTGCTGTGCATGAATAATGCAGTAAACGGTTTACTTTCTTTTCCAGACTCTGACGGCTCCGTGGTGTTGAGACCTGGCAACAAGTACGAGTACACGTTTGGATTCGAGCTCCCTCAGCAAGGGTGAGGATGCGCTATGTGACGCATGATTTTCCATTATCTAAAGAGATGCAGTGTGCACCTCTCCACTGACTTACAAGTGATGGAGCAATAACGGTTCTTACAGGCAACTGGTGTCGTCATACAAGGGGAAGTTCGGCTACGTCCAGTACTGTGTCAAAGCCCTGATGGAGAGGCCGCAGCAGCCCGTGCTAGAGTGCAAGAAATGTTTCGAGGTGGAGGAGCCACTGGATGTCAACACCCCAGACCTGCTGGTGAGTTCACTAATGCCAGAACATAGTCAGTGTTTTTGTCATTGAAGCTTGGGACTGCATAACCGAACACTGTCTTTCTGCTGCTCTTCAGTCTCCAGCAGGTGGCATGAAGGAGAAGAAAGTCACCTGCATGTTCATCCCTGACGGTCAGGTGTCACTGAATGCAAAAATTGACCGGCGTGGATTCTGTGAAGGCGAAGAGATCTGCATCAATGCGAAGTTTGAGAACACCTGCTCCCGCATTGTTGTGCCCAAGGCTGCCATCATAGCCAAACACACCTACCAGGCAAACGGCCGCACCAAGATCCTACGCCAGAAGCTGTCCTCGGTGCGTGGTAACCACATCATCTCTGGGATGTGCGACGCCTGGCAGGGAAAAACTATCAGGGTACCAAAGATCAAACCATCCATGCTGGGCTGCAACATCATCCGCGTGGAGTACGCTCTGATGGTGAGCCTTCAGTTTCTGAAAGTTTTGGTGTTTATCTCGTAAACATTGGTGTTAATAACTGTGTTTTTCTACATCATAGATTTACGTACACATTCCTGGTAGTGACAAGCTGATCCTGGAGTTGCCTTTGGTCATTGGGACTGCCGGTCTGGGCAGCCGCAGCAGCAGTGTGAGCAGCCAGGACAGTTCAGCCAGCATTGCCTCCCAGAGCTGGGTGTCTCTCAGGATGCCTTCTGAACCTCCGAGCTACTGCGACGTGACCCGGGACTGCCGCCTAGACCAGCCTCTCACACCTCTCCTTGATGACTTCGACGGCGATGACAGTCCCATCTTTATGAACGCACCACCCTTCCAGTACCCAGCGCCGCCAGCATACAGTGAGGTAAGCATCTCTGGTAACTTAAAAGTGTCCTGTTAGTAAGAAGTTGCGTTCCTTGAGATAACTAAAAGGAATTTTGTGTTTTTTCAGGCGGAGGAGGAGTTCAACGGCAATGCTCGCATGCTGCCGGTCTGCTGAAGTCTACCAGTGGGAACCGTGGAACTGTGGTCCACCTGTTAAGGACCAAACTTGAAAACAGGCAGAAGGTCTAAACTCCAGAGGAGGTTGGATGGAGAAGTAAAGGCACGAGTGTGCAGGTGGACAGAAATGTTGGTCGTTTGTTACGTCAGCTGCCTTCAACCTGCTTCATCGCTTATGAGTCTTCCTGCTCGTGCTCTTCAGACCAGAGATGTTGAGGCCTGATGGCACAGTGATATGCTGCATTTCTGAATAAGCTGCCCTTTCCAGAGACTGCCAGAGTCTCTCCATTTCCAGCCACTATGACTTTGTTACTGGGCCAAGCACTGGCCTGCTGTGGCACCGTGGCTTTTTCTCATTGCACTCCAAGCCTGTATTTTTACAGGACTACTCAAAAGGAAACATCCTTTTACCAGTCCACTCAGTTTGCATCGCTGTTACGAAATTGTTGGGAACACTGTTGCTTTTCAGAATTACAGCATGTACATTTCTTCCTTAAATGTCAGTAGTATTACCAGTGTTTGAAAAAAGGCCTTTATTCCTATATTGTTGCACTTTTTGATCGCTTTTGACTCTCCTACTGCCTAGAAGACTCTGTTCAGTTGAACAATGTTTTTGATGTGGAGATATGCAACTTCCAAATCACAGCTTGGTGACTGGTGCTAATTACTGCGAGTGCCGTCCATACCACACGCTCTCGATGGAACGCACTTTATCTGAGGTGGATCCTTGTATCTGATCTGCAGTTGTCCCAGACAACATTTCATTTAAGAGTTCCACTTCTGTGAATTCACAACTTCTGTTCTTTCAGGGCGCAGGGAAATCACTGTTAATGACTGATTTGTGAGAAAATATGTTTGTAATACGCTCTTGATACGTGCAGATGTTTTTGTATGAAACCCTATGGGTTCTTTTTTTTTATTAAAAACTATCCACTCACTTGTCTACCTCCTTTTTTTTCTGGTTGTCAGCTAGAAATTTTTAATCGCTGCAGGTTTTTGTTCCGCTTGCACAAACTCTTTGCGCAGGGAGCCGATGGAGAGGTCTTTAATCACGTGTGCAGTTATATCTGCCTGTTTCTGTGAGGTCGGGGCGTTTTCCCTGAGTAGATGACAACAGAAACAAAGATTAATACAATAAAGGCGTTTAGGTCAAAGAATGGTAGTAATTTATATTTCTTTGGATTAAAATGTAATATGGACCTTTGTCATAGAAATGCTGGAATAGATTCCACACACTGTGGAATCTGACAGGTGAAATTAGTCAGTGGTTGTTTATGTGACTTGTAGCAGTGTGGCTGAATCTATTTGGTTTCTCTCTTCCACAGCATGTCTTTATCCTGTCTTCCTTCTCTCACAGCAGATGGCCCCGCCCCTCCCTGAGCCTGGTTGGAGGTTTCTTCCTGTTAAAAGGGAGTTTTTCCTTCCCACTGTCACCAAAGTGCTTGCTCATAGGGGGTCATATGATTGTTGGGTTTTCTCTGTATGTATTATTGTAGGGTCTACGTTACAATATAAAGCGTCTGGGGTGACGGTTGCTGTGATTTGGTGCTGTATAAATAAAACTGAATTGCATTGAAAATATTTTTCTTACACTTTTAAATGATGTTCTGACTCTATACTACGTGCGTCAGTAGCTATTGCGAGCAACAGATAAGCAAAGTTTGTTTATCTAAGAGTGCCTCTGACAGGCTCAGCTCATCTGCTACTTCACAGCCAACCAATGGCAAACGACGAAAAGTCATGTTTAAGCTTCTCGGGGGCAGTGAAATTTCCTCTGCTCTTTTCCTCTCCCCGGGAAATGACTACTGGAGTACAATTGTTATTAAAAGTTCACAGCTTGACTTTCAGCCAAGTGACCTTCCCACATTTGGCAAACACTAATAAACACAGTTTGATATTAGAAATATGAAACTATGGATATAAAGTTCATAACAGGGAAAGTACAAACCAGCCTCGTGTATAAGGGTGATCGGCAAAATGCTTTTAGGCTGCAAGAAGAACGACTTTATTAATATTTTAATATCATTATTAAAAACAATAAAACAGAAAGAACCCCATCAGGAAACACTTTTCACTGAAACTCGTATCAAACGCACATTTCTTTTTCTTTTAAATTGGAAAACCTTTTTCGGACTAGACGTGTATCCAGCTTTTGGAACCTTTGCTGAAACTTTCCACCTTTTCTCAAAACACAAGCCAGTTTCACGAAACAAAGGACTGTTTTGGAACATCGAATCCAAACATACAGTATAACCAGTGATCCGTGTCTCCACAACCAGGTGGCTCATTCCCACTATCCCGTTTCATCTAACCGTAGTAAGAAGAGTTTAAAAAAAAAAGTTATTATGCTACAACAATTTTTTCCAACGTTTCCACGTTACACCAGCCACACATGCTTCCTGTTACATTCTCGTTCATATGTATATTTTCTAAGTCTGTCTTTGCCAATGTATTTTAATTCAGGTGTTAATAGATATGTTTTATTAAAGAAACACACGATATATTTAACTTCATATGGTTTAGACTGAAAAAGAATTATAATGAAATTTAGTCCAATTTTTAAATGCATTTTATTTTGTCAATTTGTTACCTTTAAGCAAAATATACATATAATATGTTTTATTTTAATTAGTTAATTGGGCAGCCCGAGCACAAATGTAGGTGACTCGCCTCATATAGCTGCCAGCTGGTTGGGACTTACACCACCAGCGTTTAGTCGCCTACAGTGCAGTCTTCAGATCTCCACCCCTGCCTCAGGTGACCTCACTGGGGCTAAAGTCTGGTAAATGGGCTGATTCTTATACAGCACCTTTCTACTTTCCCAGAGAAGTCGAACATACAACATGCCTCAACATTCACATTCATTCGTACGAGCACTTGTTTTTTTCTATGCTTAAGTGCTTCCACACGGGACACCTTTAAATCCCTGAAAATGACTAATTATCTGGGTCCAGGCTGTGGGTCAGTCTTTAAAGGCAGACATTATGTTGGTAAAAAAAAGGCCCCACTTATCAAGGCCATGAACACAGGAAACTAACTGGATTTCCCATGAGTATCAGTCACCCTGTACATCTCAGGCCGACTGATTTTTCATAGTTGGTACTCTTTTGATTCTGCAGTTTGGGAAACCCTGAAAGGTTTTAGGACCCAGGGGACCAAAGTGAGGGCAGCAGGTGCTTTCTTCTCTCCTGGTTGGTTTTAGATGAAGGCACTATTTTAAGCTTGGTTCTGAGATATGAGCTCTGAATCACACTTATTTGGAGTTGGAGGTTTCCTGCTGGGGACACTGAGGTGTTATCAGGTGATTGCTACATTGCTGGCAGGCTGTGCCATTAAAAGTACCGTGTGGGTCTTTGGTGTTGTGCAGATAAGGCCTTTTACTCTAATAACACCTTGTTTTGCAAACTCTTAATAATAAAATCATATAAAGATTTGACCTCTTTATTCCGGACTCGTCCCTGGATGAGTTTTTAACTGGATGTTTGTTTAGTAGGATAAACGTCTCAGTGTTACAGATTATTTCAAATGAGTCAACAGTGAGAAAGGCCGGGTGTGGCAGATTGGAAGAAGTTGATTTATTGACCCCTGACCAGGCCTACAGGAATTCGCTCCTGCAGTTAGATTCAGATTAAACAGTTCAGCTAAAAAACAAATTTCATCTGAACAAACTGGAGCCTGCAGTGCCTCAGACGCAGAGACGGTGAGGACAGCAGGAAAATCATCGGGACTTCACTCCCTCCTATTAAGGTCTGCCTGACCTGGTTTCTAATGACTTCTTCAAAAACAGGCTCCTCCCATCTCGTCTCACTGAGGCTAGCATTTGTCTTTGAGGCAAGAAGAGGAAGACGCCGACCCTGCAGGCCTGTTCGACCTCCATTGTCGTTCCAGTGCAGAAGCTCAGAGAGACACAGACGGAGACTTTGCAACAACTTAATAACAACAATAAAGATTCGGGCTGGCAGTGCCGAACCCTTCAGGAGATCCTTCATAATCATAAAAATAAATAAAACTAATGATGATAAATCTCCAGACATTTGCATTGTGGCTCATTCTTGGGTTTCACTCTGAGAGATGAAGTAAGGCTGATGAGAAATGTTCTCATGTTCCAGGCATGTGTGTTTGCGGGCAGCTACACCATCATGTCATAACTCGGCGCACGCCTCGATCCATCCCCAGACACCAGCTGTGATTGGCTGAGAGGCCAGAGCACTTGCCCCCTGTCTGACTGAATAAAGGCTAGCATTCACGAGCTGCGTGTTCACACCCACCCACCAAGACACTCACAAAATACCAGTAGTACAAGTACACAGACGCACCCGCCGATTTTCACCAGATCGCTGTCTGTTTCCTCATCCGCCCATTTGTTCTCTCAGCGGAGACGGTGATTCACCACAGGAAGTTCAGTTTGCTTACTGAGCGAGTCTAGTCATGAGTGGGACGTCACGATACAGTTGCCTCAAATAAACACTGATTGCTGAGGCTCTTCCAAAAAAGCATTTAACTGTAAAACCTGCCTCTTTAAAGCCTCCATTTATGATGCCTTCAATCCAGTTAAGGGGGCATAAAAACATTATTTCTCAAAATGTGACCAGGTGCACGATGGCGACAGTACAAAGGTTAACAGGACAAGTCATTAGGCCTTCTTATTGTTTTAGACAGGAATGATGTTCAAGCAGCTTCATCTTTTTCCAGTTTTCGATATGGAAGTGTGACAACAGAAGTAGCAAGAAGAAGCTCTTAACTGAACAGAACTCGGCCTTTGTGAAGTCTGTTTCAGGAAAGGGAAATGTGCTTGTGCAAAGGCAGAGAAACAAAGAGAGAACTGACCATTAAAGGAGAAACGTGGCTGAAAGACATTTCTTCACATAACAATTATTGCAGCGTCTACCTTCCAATATAAAGACGCCTGGAGGCGACCGTGGTTGTGCTTTGCTGCTGTGCAAATACAACTGAACTGACACAAAAGTTGCTTCTCAGGAACTGGACGAGTTTCCTTCATTCTTTCTTTTCACAGTGTCAACCACACGAGAAAAAAAGTCCTCTCTGTTTCCCCCAAAACTTGAGGACTGATTGGCTGAAGCCTGTTGCTAAGTGTTCTGTGATTGGTTGGAGTCCTTGTTCATGCGTGGGGCATGCACACAGGGCATGTGGGCGTCTTCGGGAGGAATTTTGTTTTTCTCATGGCTCCTGGGTGGGACGGGGGGACTTTCTGCTTACTGCTGCTTGATCTGCTTTCAGTTTTGGTATTTTAGTGGGTTTTTGCCAAACGTACTTTTAAATGGAAGTGAATAAATGTTGAAAATGTTACAGTTTGTTCCCTTTCAGGGAACTCTGACTGTCAAAAAGTCACATGGGTTTAGTCAGCGGAGTCTTTAATATGGTGCAAGCACAGGTATGTAACTGTAAGTCACATGGTTAACCATGTATTCCTACATTACTGTATTCTGCTTCATATCTGCGACCAGTTTAGAGTCACCAGTTAAACTGGCATTCATGCTTTTGGGTGGTGGGAGGAAGTCAGGGTCCCCAAAGGAAGACAGCACAGAGGGCCCACCCACTGTCTGTCCTGGGAGGAGATACTCAGAAAACAAAGTCAGCAGTGATAACAGTGAACAAGGTCATCGCCATTACAACAGTTACTTTATTTATGCAAATTCTAAAGAAACAGTGAGAAAGAATAAAAGCCTGGAAGCTGAACCAATGACAGTTTTCCTCGTTGAGCGTTTTGATCAGTAGTTATAGCGTTTGCAGCATTTCACTCACTGTGTGGGGAACAGAAATGTGCACAGACAGACTCTTCACCTTGACATCCACCTTAATCAGCCGTCTGCCACCTGCGTGCATGCTCGCACTGAAAAACAACAAGCAGGACGGAACATGAATCGGCAGATGTTTTGAAAATACAGATAAAACCGCACAGACGTGAACGCTTGTGTTTTTGGGGAGAGTGAGGAAGATATAAACTCTGAGGCCGGTGGAAACAAACCGACCGCAGGATCTTAACCTTCCCGGTTTGTGTTCCAGGCAGACGCTCCGCTCTTTACCAGCACCGATCAGCACGTTTTATGTGTGCAAGAACAGATTTGATCATTTCTGTGCTGAGCAATGTTTTCCAGAATAAACAGACTTTGGTCTGGGAACCTTTGTTTGGACTTCAAGCACATTCAAACAACTGTGAGCAGTTTGAAAAGATTTACTGAAGGGCGGGAGAGAGGACGTTAGCAGTGACCAAAGTAAGGTGAATGTGTTTCGCTCCAGAGTGACTGAGAGCGTGCACACAGGTGTAGAGCAGGTAAGCCCTTTCATTGGCTGGAACAGGAGAAGCAGACAGCAACAGATGGATGCCCCTGGAGTTATTATCAATGTTAATGTTTGTCTACGGTCTCTGTGGTTTATTATCAGCCCTGCTGCTTGTTCAGTCTCGTCCACTCTGTATCTTACATGGAGATGTGTTTGCCTTGTGAGGAGTCCATGACAGTTTACGTTAAAATTAGTGAGGCAAATATTAGGATTAATTCATGAATCCTAATGAATTATTGTAGTGAGCAGCTGCATACGATAGATGTGGCTTAAGTATATTACAGTGATGGAGGAAGGCCTAACTGCGTATCGACTCCAGTCGTGCACATGCAGACTTTAAATCAACGTTCAGGTGTATGTGCCACTCAGGCTCAACGAGGCTGACAATAAGGAAATGACTCGCTGGGAGATTTTCTGACCTTTGAAGGTTGTTAAAGTGTGACAGCAGTTAGAGTTCAGTCCATTCAGCACATAGACGATAACAGACAAACACATTAGAGCAAATGTAGATGAGCGATGTTACAGTTTCACTTAAGGGAGGCTGTGTGGTTTGAAGCACTTTGGAAGGTCACACTGCACTATAGTTACACACTCGAGGTCGTCCACCTACCGTGTTCCCGTCCTTCAGGCAGATCTATATGTAAACACTCAGAGAACGTCATGTTCCACACGTTCCACACAGAGCCGGTCCCACCCACCGTCACATCATGTACTCTATTAATGCAGCTGTTCTCCTGCATGCTTTTTTACAGGTCACATGATTGTGGTTGTGTTGTGGAATCACTGTTCGCGCTCTAGACAAAAGGAGTGAGATGCAGCTCGTTGTTTTCCTGCATGTGCACAAAGCCTGAAAGACTTCATCAGCTCGTTTAACTGGTAACAGTGCGAGTTCAGTATGATGGCAGAAACAGATATGTGACACTTGTTTATTACCAGCCGTCCAACGGTTCTGTGTAAGCACGGGCATTTCTGCAAATATCCTTAAGTGAATACATGTCTGATAGCCTTATTTTTAGAAAAGTCTATTCAAACTATGCATCGCCGTTAAAGGAACCTTCTGATACGCTCAAAGGAGGCAGGAGCAGGAGTCAGATAAGACTGTTAGCGAGCGCTCAGTAAATACTGCTCTGGGCTGGGAGCTGATTCTGTTATCAGTGGTCTTATGACTTAAAGAGCCATAAAACCCACAGAGCGCTTTTTAGGATCAATGCTACAATAATATTTAATATTCAGGCAAAAAACATTTCTATTCTATTCTGCTTTGTAACTTTGCATGTTCCAGTAGATGGTATCTCAAATGCAGTATGGCAGTCAGTCAACATGTCACGTTATGACACAGCACAGAAACAATACTGTAACAGCTGCTCCAAATAATGTGTGTGTGTGTGTGTGTGTGTCCACCAGCCCTGATCCCTGCATGTACCGGTTCATTCAAAGCAGCTCACAGAGGATGACTGTTTAGTCAACACTGAAAAATCAAGAAATGACGTCATGAAACACGTTACAGTAAAAACACATTCGTCTGTGCTGAAATGAAGAGAGCTGGGTTCAGATTGAATCCTGACCAGTCTGCTTCATTCTACTTTTCCTGGAGTCTGTTTCAAAAACTCCAGATGGAAACTGTTTCGACACAGGTCACATTTCAGCTGACCCGGGAAATGGATTGTTGCTCCAGGCTGCCACCTAGTGGAGAGTACTGCGTTGTGTACATGATATAAACGCTGGTTTAAGCTGGTTTAACCCCCTAATCCAGGGGTGGGGATCTCCAGGCCTCGAGGGCCGGTGTGCTTGATCCAACACAGCTGATTTAAATGGCTAAAGAATCAGAATCAGAGAGACTTTATTTATTTATTTATCCCCAAGGGCCAATTAAGGTACAACGGAGCAGACGTTAAAGATAAGGGCATGGCATAAACAGGCCAAGAATGAGAACCTGGATGGTTCTGGAGGTGGGGACCGCAGTATTCACAGAGGCCATGGTTTTGAGGCCCTGCCAGGCTGAGTGGAGGTCCCCTGTGGTGAATTTTTTTCCAACAGTGTTTTTATACTCCAGTTTAGCAGTTTTTAAGGGCCTCTTGACCTCCCTGTTGACCTCCTTTTTATCCAGAGCAGAGCCGGAAAAGAAAATCCTCTTTTTTTTTTAAATTAAGGATTTCCTTGAGCTCCTTGGTGATCCAGGGTATGTTGTTGGGGTAGATGGAGACTGTTTTTGAGGGGATAATGATAACTTGATGCCCCGCCCCCCAAAATTAATGAAAAGACCAGAGGAAAAGTGGTCGGGGATGCTGCCAAGAGACCTACAGTAACAATGAAGGAGCTGCAGGTTCTGGTCAGTACTGGCTGTGCACTACACGTGCAGCAGTCGCTCACACTGGACGACGAGGTCGGGTTGGAAGACAGAAACCTTTTGTCCAAGTCCAGCTAAAAAACCAAAACGGTGCGCTCTGATGAGACCAGGGTTGAACGTTTTTGACACAAATCCAAAAGGTTCATCAAAAAAGGCAAAAACACCCTCGACCATGGTGACTTTACAGATACAAGTTACTCTTGACCCCAACGCTTCAGGTGTCTGCCTGAAAAAGCTTACCAGAAATTTCTCAGCAAGCATATATCAAAGTCTAATTAACGCATGTACAGATCACATTAAACCGCTCCACTGTCATCGTTTTAACAGGGGCGTGTCCACAAAGAGTCCCGAGAGACAGATCGGCTGAAAACGCTGCCCAGAGCGTCGTCGCTGAAGAAGAAGAAGAAGAAGAAGAAGAAGAAGAAGAAGAAGAAAGCTGAATGACGTTGACACGTTGAAGCAAATTGTTTCAACCTTTATTAAACATAGCTTGCAAGAGATAAATATTACAAAGTTATTTCCTCCAAAATTAGCTTATTTTTTTTTTTCAATCAATGCATAATTGTCAATCAACTGGCAGTATTCAAACAGCATTATTTTCTTGACGTTTTTTTTGAAGACCGTTAAATATCAAGTATGTGCAAAAGGTCAGGATTGATGCAAGTAAAACAAAAATTAGTCTGATTAGTCTCTGGTCCGTTTTATCATTCGTTCCTACTTCCCAGATATTTAAAATTGTCAACACTATGCAAAAAGAAACAATGATTTTGCAGTTAAATCATTCCCTGCATTAGCAACAACAATTAATAGAAGATAAAGCCAAACAGTACAGTATCATACGTGTTGTATGCTGGTGTCGGCAGAAAAAGTGGTCACTGATTCAGGGCGAGCGCTTCTTTACGAAAAAGCTAAACAAACAAAAAGTTTCAACAGTTGTAAGAATCTGCGTCTTAGTGGTTCGTATCGATCCGCTGTCTGCCTGCGTGTAACAAACCGGTGAGCAGTAATCGTTTCCATCAAAACACAGAAACGTAATTACGAGAGGTGGTTTCGCCAACGTGACGGCGTTCTGACAGTGAGGGCTAGGCCCACCGAGTCCGACCAATCAGAGTGTTTCCATCAACAAGTAGTTTGAAGGTATCTAAAGTTTAATGCATCAAAGTATTCAGACGGGAGTTTCAGACCATTCTGATCTGAACCAGTGAGCACTTTCCTGCAAACGCTAACTAGTTCAAAATAACAGCAAATGCAACCAGCAAGGCTGCTTCAAGAAGCAGAACGGGCGAAAGAAAAAGAATCCCAAACATTTTGCACATTTGTTACACAATAATACACAGTGATCACAAAACGAAATGACAAGCTTCACAATATTCATGGCTTTTTGTTTGCTTTTCTACACAATGTACAACCATTTAATTTCTTTTTTCAGTAACGGAGGAAAAAATGCATATGTACAATAAGTCATTATTACTTAAAACCTAGCAAATATTGTGTCATTTATTTCATAGTCAATATTTTTTTTAACTGCGACAGAAAGAAAACAAACAAATCCTTAGAATAAAGAATGACTTCAAAATCTAAAAAGTGATGTTGAAAAGAACAAAGTTCAAATACAAAGATGTATAAATGCATCTGCAAAAAGAGAGACGGGAGCTTATTTTGTCATTTAAACTTTAGCTTTGCAGCTAAAGCGGATCGGACCAGGAGTTGGAGCAAAAATAGATTTCAGGTATCGTTTCGCTACATCCAATTTCAAATGTTGTCTCCCATTCAGCTCAGTCTTTATACACATAGTGCCAGCTCACAGCAGGGATCTTGGATCGCTCTCTGTGGACTGTTTGTCACTGGATCATTCTGTAGTAGTGACAGGCAGGTCTGGATTACTTGGACACAACCAGAACGCACAACAAAACAAACAAACAAAACAAAACAAACAAACAAAAAAAAACGCACAAACACTATACGCGTGTAGACGATGCAGGGCTTATTGGAGCTGAGCTTTGAACCACAGATGGATTCACACGGAGCTTCATCAGTCGACTCAGTACCGATACTTGCTTAGGATTCGTTCAGTAACACTAATAAAAGTTGACATTACTGTATCGTACAGCCTTTATGAGTCAGCGGGTTCACTGCAGGGCGACAGGCCTTAGACTGTTACAGCACCCACCTTCATATTTAAGCAAATTTGAGAAACTTACGAGAGTATCAGCCACAATCTGTGGATTTGAACACTGAAACTTCTATCCCCGTGTCAATAACAATATAACACATTTTGATTGTTAGTAGGCTATAAGATGCACATGTGAGAAAACAGCTGACTTAGGGAGAGGGGGAAACTAAAAGCTCTAAAACTGGGAATATGGCATAAGAGGAAACACTGACTTTTCCATGGGTCATCATGTGAACTACAACAATGTCCTGAGCTGTGAAGAAGCTCAGGACAGTGTTGCCTTCTCTACTGTAGTCTGACCATTCAAAGTGCTTTCAGATGCAAAACTCGTGTTTTTGGATAGTTTTGCTTCCCACTGTGTTCAACATACATGACATGGTTTGAACACTCCTCTGTCATGATTTGGTGCTGCTCTCTTTATGGACCAAAAATTGTCCCGCGTGCAGCTTACAGGTGATTTTCTTGGCTGGTGGGCTCATTAAACAGGAGAAGACTACTGTGACCGACTTGCACAGATTAGCTGATGAAGTGCTGAAGTACTTTAGAGAGAAGCTCTTTTATCCATTTTCTTAAAACTGTATTTTTGGTCTTAACTGCTACCATCACTTCTCTTGCTCGTACATTCACATGTGCCTTTTACTGAACACAGCAGTGCTTTAAGCTAAATGCCAATGTCAAGTTGCAATATGTGAATCATTTTTAAAAAGGAGCGGTTCATGTGCATTAGCAAACAAACACTTTTCAATGAACTGAGTGTAGTTATGCAGCTGCTCAGTCATAAACCAAAGGATCAGAGAAACTACTACTCCATTCAAACACCGTACACAAACCGAGGTAAACGTTTCTGTGAGAAACATCAGCTGGTACCCGAGAGCTGAAGAAATCCAACATGGCGGCCAGAGGTCGTGTCAGGTCACGCGGAGTCCTTTGCAACAGGTCAGCCATGTTTCACTACACGTTAGTCCAAGGTCTCTATCAATAATCTGAATCTGCCGGGATGCTGTCGCAGATCATCATCAGTAATCTGCATGCGTCAGACTCCTTTAAGGAGGGACAGTGTGCTGTGAGTAATACTGCACATTAACTGAACACTGCTTGAAATACCCGAGTGTTGTCACCAACAACACCAAAGACTTGACCTGAACACGTTCTTCTTGCTTTGATTATGAGAGGGTTCGACTGCAGTCTGAATGATGTGTTTGTCATATAACCTGCTGTCTGCACAACGTCATTACAGTTATGAAGATTGCTCATGTTCCCTCCCAAACCTTCAACACCACCATCATACAGTTATTTCCAGAGGTTTTTGGACCATGAAATTTATGCCTTTCACACGACGACAGTGGACTTTAAACCAAACCAAGATGTGACAAAACCAGACTTTCTGATTTAATTGACAGAAGTGTTGCATTGACTGTTGACTGACTGATTCTTCAAGGGTCAAAAGTAACTGGACAACTGACAGACAAGCAGATTCGTGGTCAGACTCCCTCATTATTCCCTGACAAAGGAGAAAACAGATGTGGAATTAATGGTGAATGTTGAACTTGTACTGAGCTGATCATGGGAACTCTCAGCATGAAGGTGGTTACGCTCCATCAACCAGGACAGATGAGATATTTACAAAGAATATCTAAAAGAGCTGGTGGAGGCAGTGTTGTGGCATACGTATGTGTGCCTGAAAACTGAACTTATTGGTGACGTGACAGAAGCATCAGGATGAATTCTGCAGTGTACAGGATCTCTCTGCTCAGATTTAGCCAAATGCTCCAAAACTGACGGGATGACACCTCAGTGCACATGGACAATGTCCCAAACATACTGCATGAGCAACCCTAGAGTTTTTCTGAGACAAAGAAATGGGACATTGATCCCAACCCAACAGAGTATTGAGGCAAATCTGAAGGCAAACACACACCAAAAGCAGCTGAAGGAGTAAATGGAACAAAGGCCTGGCAGAGTATCATGATGGAGGAAACATTTGGTGATGTCCGTGGGTTCGAGACTTCAGGCAGTCTTTGACAGCACAGGATTTCAGTGAAGTATTAAAAATAATCCGTACATTTAAAATTACAGCAGTCTGTCCAAATACTTTTGAGCCTCTGAAAGATGTAAAAAAGATTCAACAGGTGATGCAATATTTTTGTTTAAACCCTTTGAATTAAAACAAAGTCTGCATTTCAATAACACCTTGATTTTAAATCCACTGTGATGGTCCACTAAGGTAAGATAAGCAAAAAAGAAAGAAGAAGAAAAAGTTACGTTTATGGGAAAACGAGCTTTCTGCCTGCTGTCTGTAGGTGTCCAACCATAATCTAACACTGCTGGTTATGACAGCTGTCGTTAGACGGTCTCAAACTAACTGTCCAACCTGTGTAAGACAGATTGGGGTTTGGGCAGGTTTAGAGGTTTTGTCCTGAGCAAAACCATCGACGTCATCATGAAAATACTTGAAATGGTTTGTGAAAACACACACTTACATGATAAATAGATAAAAGTGGATTAACACCATCAGATGCCTAGTTCTGTTCATTTGACAGCACCGCAGTTTTCAACCTGTCTCAACTCCACAACTGTGTTGGAAGAATAACATTTCCTGACACTTTGGAAACTGCACATCACTCTGCTGCAGCGTTGAGAGCTGCTTATGTAAAAGCCCAGTGACAGTTATGTCACCAACTTTCACCATTTCTTATCCAGAGCACAGCGAAGATGGGCTGTAGTGTTTGAGGTGGCGCCTGGAACAGGCGAAGAGTCTGTTCTTAATAACATTGGTTCTTCTCACTATTTTCACCATCGTGTGTGTAACATGCAGTTCTCCATCTGAACGACGAGTGCTGTCACTTGAACCAATGGTAAACATTACCGATCCTGGGACTGAGATGGAATTTAGTTTGCAATAAGAACTCTGTAACTGATGTGCGGCCAAAGAACAACAACAATAGATAATTTTACACAAACACAAATAAAGGGGCAGCTGTAGCTCGGGAGGTCGAGCAGGAGGTCAACTACTAACCAGAGAGTCGGTGGTTCAATCCCTGGCTGCTCAGGTCAAACATCCTGGGGCAGGACACTGAGCCCGAGTTGTGCCCGATGCATCCATCACAGTACGAATGTTAGATAGAAAACATTTGAGCAAAAAGAGAAAACGTGTTTGGGTGGATGAGGTTACGTTGTATAAAGCGCACAGAGTGCTCAGGTACAGTAGCAAAGGGCTGCGTAAGAACCGGTCCATTACCAACGGCACACTTGCTGCAGTGATCTGTCACATGAGTGAGAGCGGGGTGCAGGCCTGACACTGGGCTCTGTAAGGGTTATGTGTCAGAATATGAGTGGAGTAACTCCATCTTCTAGATACATGTACAAACTGGGCACCAGTGAAATGAAAGCTGGGACTGAGGTCCAACATTTGCAGAGAGTAAATGAGCATTTAGTCATTTATCAACAAGTTGAGTGTCTCTTTCAGCTTTTCTCCAAACTTTATTCAGTGTGTTCGATAACTCCTTTGTGCATGTTTCAAAGGAGTAACAACTGGAGCATGACTGGAGGTGACACACCAGCAGCAGAGCAGGTCACCTACTAATCGGAAGGTTGGTGGTTTGATCCTAGTCTGCTCCAGTCTGCATGCCAAGTATCCTTGGGCAAGATGCTAACCCCAGGTTGCTCTCCGATGCGTCCATCGGAGTGTGAATGTGTGTGAATGTTAGTCAGACAGCGCTTGTGTGATTGGGTGAATCAACGAGTTGTGTAAAGCGCTTTGAGCGCTCAGAGCAGAAAAGCGCTACCAGTCCATTTAGCACTGGGTCATGCTAACATGCTAACTGAGCTATTTCAACAAAGAGACGTTCCAAACAAACCTGTTTTCATCGACTTCCTCCTGTTCATGTTGTCAACAACAGAACAAGTAGTGACAAATAACGCCATCAAGACCAACGTTAGCTCTGCTGTGATTTCAGTGAGCACCCTCAGGGATAGAAGCAACATGTAGTCATCCTGTCGTGGCTTCAGGTAAGGGCTTTGTTAAGAAGCCCACAAAGTGTTTAGCTATGTCACCAACTTTGCCTTGCTTTTGTCATCACAGCTGACCAATAAGAGTGGAGTTGGAATTTTGGAAGGAGGGCTTTAAAGCGACAGAAACTCAAACGGAGCATTTGTAGAAGTGCAGGATCATAAAGTGTTTTTGAACATTAAAAGCATGTAAACATCTTTTGGGGATTATGAACATGAGCCTGTAAATAAAACAAAACGAGAAACACAAAACACACCTCGGCGAAATCGGAGCATCTCACCGGACTCTGGTTAGGCGTCAGCCAGCATCCAGACCGCAGCCACTCTTAACTCTTCTCCATACACAAACATCTAATTTGAAATATGCACAGTGCTCCTCTGGAGTGAGGAAACGTGTGTGCAGAGCAGACACACGATGATTGAGCCATGCCTCTCCTTAAAAGATAAAGTCCACGTCCTTTTTCTCTGAAGCTAGGTATCTATACATAATCCATACAGACATTTTAATAGTTTCTGTTTTATGTTGATTATTATCGTCTCCGGCAGCTGTACCTCTCAGGTACGCAACCATTTTATTAGGAGACGCCGCATAAAGTTTAAACAAACAAACAAAAAGGGATGAGGTAGGGATGGGAATAGTAGTTAGGATTTGGGAATGGGTGTTGCACAACATTTAGAAAATAATCTAAAAACCAAAATATAAAAAGAAGAAGAACCCAGATTTGTAGTTACAGAGTCTGTGGTTTGGACGCACAAAATATGCTTCCACCTTTAGCTTTGAGGTCTTTTCGCTCTCTCAAAGAACACGCGATGCCACGAGGAACAGCGGGGTAAAAGGGTTCAGTCTGTGCATACTGAACAGCCGAAGGTTTGGGGTGGGGGGTATGGGTGAGGTGGTTTAGTAGGTCACTGGCAAATAGTGAAATGGGATGGGACCAACAGGTTTCTGTCTGAATGAAGAGCGTCAGCAGCCCGAATACTTGGCAGGTACACAGGCGACACACTCGGCCTGTCAGCTTCCTTCTCGCTGGAGCTTCGACTGACTGCTGGTCTCCTGAAGAGGCAGATGGTAAACTGCTGTGACTGTCCATCGTGATTAGTACAACTTAAGTATCATCCAGCATAAAAAAGTGTGTTACTGTCTCAATCTGAAATGAAGAACCTGATAAGAAGCTTTTGGTGAACGACGGTGGAAGCAAAGGAAAGATTATCCGAACACTGATCACATAGGATTTTCTTTTGCTTTCGTCTGTCGCTCGCTTCCAGTTCATTAACTCTGTTGGTGGCAGAATCTCCGGCGCTGTCCTGAAACTTAACTTTAGCATATCAGAATTTTGGCTGTGTGTCACTGTGAAGCAGGCCCTTTTAGGGAGATTGTACAGGTGTGGGTGCTCTGCTGCTCCCTCCTTCCTCCCTCCAGCTTTTCCATTTTTAAAATGGGTTCTTCATCCTCTTTTCAAGAGCATGCAGAGCCTCAAACTGTCTGTTTTTGTACCCATCGGGATTTTCCACTGTTTCATCCAAGTCGAGACTATTTTACAAAGCTTGTAAGTTGCATAGCAACCAGAACGCATCATCTTGATCTTCTGTTACTAGCAACAATCGCAGCTAAGCTTTAGGACAAATTATAAAGAAAAAAAAATCCTATATGACCTTGGCCTAAAGAAACCGCCAACGACAGGCCGTCACTACCCAGAGCCAAAGATAAACAGCAGAAAAACAAACGATCAAAAGGAAAAAGCATAATGAGTAATAGTAACAGAAGCAAATATGGTAGTTGTAGGAATAATAATGCTACCACCAGTTATAATAAGGGGAATTATAATTCTTAAATAGACTGAAGAAGAAGGATTTTACTATATTAAGAGCATGTCAAATGCACTGGTAGTTTAGAGTCCTTGTCCAACTTGGTGGGGTTTTTATGGGTCAGTTTAAGGTAGGCACATGGACAGGCACTGCATGCGATGAGAGGTGAAGAGGAGAGGGTATCGACTGATTTAGGAGTGCTTCGGTATGGTTTAGGTATGAAGATGAAGGTGGCTTCAAGGGGCAAGAGCTGGACAGGGCTCATTTCTGTCCAGTGATCGACTGCGATATGGATCGAGGCGGGATCATGTCCAACAGGTACTCTCTCTGCCGGTCTGCTAAGCTGGAGCTCTTATGGGCTCCGACAGCCGCTGGGTTCAGATAGGCAATGTTTAACCCTGTGGAAGCAGAAGGACAACATTCAGAGAAGATGCACTCTGTAGAGTTTAAGGCTCAAACATTTGTAAGTGACCTTTTGTTTTGTTGCTATTGACATGAACTAGCCTGACGGTCCGAAATTTCTTTTCTTATTTTATACGTTTACTAGAATTTTTTAAAAGTAAAGAAACAGCAATAAAACTAACTCGATACAGAGGTGGACACAGCGAAACATCTGCATCCTCACCTTCTTCTCTCGTTTGTTTGAATGACTGACCCCAGATAACCTTCTCTGGCATATTTACCGTCACACCTGCCTCACTCTCATTCACATCCATGTAAACAAGACTGCACTCAGAGTTGTTCCCAGGCTTATATAATCCAACTGTCACATATTCTGCACCACCCTCACATACTCCTCTGTCTTCGTGCAGTATCAGTCGACCCCACCCCTCCACCCCCCAACACCCAATCATATGCTTTCTATAAATCCACAGTGTAACTCCTCCTGACCTTCTGACTTGCTGATAGCCACGTCTCTGCTTAAGCTAATGTTACGACCTTGGTGGATGCTGATTTGAATGGCTGGTTGTCGCCTTCGCTCTACACCCCTGCAAAGTTTTATCAGAATTCATTCCACAGTTTCTGAGCTGTCGTGTTTACAGACAGAAAGACAAAACACAACGTCCTGGGTGGAGCTAATAAACCTACGAATGGCTGATGTTGACTAAGATGCACGGCAGGAAACAAACACACACACACACACACATCAAGCAGAAAGGGGAAAGGTGTAGGTACCTGGGATGTTGTAGATCTGCCGACGGTTGTCATGCTGCAGTCTGTTACTGCTGCTGTTGCTGCTGCCTCCGCTGCCGCCACAATGCTTGGCACTGGTCATGCCCATGAGGCTGCTGGCCACAGAGAGCTGGGAGGCCTGGGCAAAGTTGGACAGGACCCCTCGTGCCGAGTTCGACAGCCCTTGCTGCAGGGAGGCCTGAGGCTGGGGAGCCTAAGAACCAGAGATTTGCTAGTTATTGCTTGAAGCACATTTGGTTTGGAACACATACACACGAGCACCATACATCTCCTTATTCCTTCCAAGTTAATAGTGGACTCTCTGCTGGAACATACCTGGCGGAGGGCATGATGTCGGATCATGGTGTCAGACTTGGAGGCGTTGGTAGGGACTGAGCTGGGAGAGAGAGCAGCCTGCTGCTGCAGCCTCTGTTCAATCTCCTAACAAGAGAACCACATTCAGGAATCTTGTGCATTGCTGCCACCATGTACTTACATTCAACGACTCCAAAATCACTATCAAATACTCCAGCTATGTTTGGGAGGTTAGGTGTGGTAACAAAGAGACTGCAAAGCAGGATTACATCTTATCTGGGTAACTTCAGCACTAATTCAGGGTTTTCAGTACTGAAAAGCTCTGGAGCACTTTTAACTTCCTTTTTAAAATCAGCTGCTCTGCTCACAGCAGACTTATTTATCCAGATGCTGCCAATGCCATCCCTGTGATGTGACCATGCAGTGAAAACCCTGGGTTAACCTAGCTAGCTGACACCAGCTTTTTAGGGTGAACCCAGACGAGGCTCTGCTGAGTCAGAGCAACAACGTGCTCATTAGTGACTCGGATGTTTAAAAACATGAAACGCAGTCCCAACTGTGTCCCTATTGGCACATTTTAGATGACACTAAAATGTGCCAATTATTTATTTATCACTTTGCTACCAACACCAGACGACAACACTTTGTGCGGCTAGACAGTAAAATTGTGATAGCCACACAATCTCGTGACATAAACAAACTTAAGTGAGAGTAAGAATCAGCCAGCATGATGCAGGTACATAAGCTGCTAACCTGCTCCTGTTGTAAGGCCTTCACAAAGGCATTCTTCAGCCTGTTGGTATGCTCTGCCTTCAAAGCCTTTTTCTGATTGGATGTCATGCACTGCTCGCAGAGGATTCTCCCACTCTTCTCCTGCTTCCAGTGGGGGGTGAAGTCAGTTCTGCACTGGGCGCAGAAGAAAGGCTCCAGACGGGCCAGCGTCCCTCTGAGTTTACCTACAGACAGGACTCAGTTAACAACGACAGAGCTACAGCGACAGGCGGTGCTCCAGCAGACGCACACCCAGAATTTATGGACAATCCATTTAAACCTTAAAGTCATCACAACACTCCTGAAACAAACTGAAGGCGCTTTGTTCTGCTCTTAGTGATTCAAGCACAGCTGAGCAGACAGGTGCCAGGTGGAGCCTCCTGTATTCAGACCTTTAAAGGCTGACAGAGTAAAAAGGCAGCGCTACAAGGATGGAGCTGGATTCAGGGACAATGATTTCTCAACCTTGACCGCACATACGAGAAGTACTTCCTGCTTCTGGCTCTGCTAAGCCTTGATTGGTTATTGCGATGCACAAACTATGGACAGAAGAAACAATAGCACCACCTGCTGGGGAGATTTAGTCAGCAACAAAGTCTTGGCAAATTTTTATAATTATTATCAAAATGGTCTCTGGGTCACGCTCACACAACCAAAGGAGTTGGGTGCAAACACACGAACGCTTACTTATTTATTTAAATATACCGTATTCATGGTTTGTCTATCAGTTCAATTTGACGGGTTAGGTATAAATCAAAGATTTGCTGTAGATGTTTCCTCCCCCAATATCAGGTATTTACTTACCCTGACTGTCGAGCACACTCTGCACCACCTCCTCGAGGCCCACCATGTAGATGAACTCACTGTTGGCAGCAGAGGGCAGGAAGTGCAGGAGAGGGGCCGGGGGTTTGGGTGGAGGGATCTCCAATAAGGTTTTCTCCAGCTGCTTCCTTAGGGCCAGCTTGGCTGCTGCCTGACTGCTCGCCTGGTCTGCCATGGAGCTCACCGCTCCGCTGGCTGAACCAGACATGGTGGACGGGCTGACGGCCGAAGCTCCGCCCAGACCGCCGGCCCCAGCTGCTGCTGCTTGCATGTGGGCCAGGTTCATGTACATGGCACTGGAGCCTGAGCGCTGGGAAGCTGCCACCTGACTGGCCTGCAGAGAGATATACATCCTCTATTACTGAGAAAAGCCACATATGTAAAGGATTTGATCAGTGATCTCTCTCTAGGCAGTCCTACCATTCACCATACAAGTTCACACCTTTCTCAAAAGAATGCTTTACCCCAGGTTGCTTTGACTCTATACCTGCTGGTAGCTGACAGCATTAGCCATGCTGTTGGAACTGGAACGAGACATCCCAGGTTTGGACGCGACCCTCTGGCCCTGCAGCTGGGCAGGGTTGGGTGCTATCACTCGCTGAGACATCAATATGGGGGGCAAGTTTGCATTAGCCGCTGACCGGATGACTGTGTGACCCTGCAGAAAGGAGAAGGGCAACAAAGGGTTTCATTGTTCAGCAGAGATCAGAGAAAATCCCTGATATCTGCAAATGACACTTGCTCACCTGGTTTACTGTAAATGGAAAATATACACCATGGCTCATTCACACAAGCACGTTCTTCTATGTTTAAGTGCTTTTTTATCCACCGTAGCTCAAAATTTTATCTGGAGCTAAAAATCCAGAAGATTTCGTTTTTTTCCCTTTTGAGTCTCAAAACTGAAAGCTTGCACAGTTTTTAAAAACTGCTACGTATCATTGGCTAAAAGATGAAAACAAGACCGTACTTGGTAAGAACATTCCTCTACAGTGAGTGGTGCAACCACCAACAAGGCGATGAATCATCTCAGTAAATCAGATAGGCTAACCTGGAGTCACTATAAGGCTGAAAGAAACTGATAGCATATCCACGCTGTCCCACAGCAGAGACGTGGATTCAGTCTCAAAGAAAACTGACATTTTGCTAAAGACATGAACAAAAGGTGGGAGTTCAGCGTGCAGAGCCGTCTCTGTAAGTTTAAAATGTGACTACAGATAAAAAGGAGACATTTCAGATTCCATTACTGTCCTACATGGTCACATGACCCTCTCTTACAGCCAAAACGTCTAAGGTTCGTTTACATCATAGACACTGATGCAGCTTTGCTGTTGGTTACACTGAGTGACTTCTGTAGTTCTTTTTCTTTCTTTGTGAGTCAAAGACGTCATTTAAAGTCAGCACGGCTGGTTTAAGGTGCAAGGTCGAGACAACACTACAGAACCCCGACAATCATACAGTTCCTGTAAAACAGGAACTTCACTGGTGTGATCTCTAATGAAAATGTACCCTTCGCCTCACACACACACACACACACACACACACACACACACACACACACACACACACACACACACACCTGTGCAGTGCGGAGGTTCTGGGGCTCAGGGTTGTGTAGACCTGGCCTCACAGGTAGCTTCCCCAGGACAGGAGAGCTGTGGATGGGAGGAGGCTGCACAGATGACGCAGCATTCTGGACCACTGGGACCTGCAAGAGAGCAACGATAAACCAGGACTGGAACATCTCAGATTGATTTTCTGGTGCTTTCTTTATATGTAAATGTTTACTGCATATGATTTAGAGCAGGGCTCTCAAACTAAATGAGACACTGCTGGCACTGTTGTCTCATGCGAGGGCAAACAAAAACAAACAAACAAGAAAACACCCACAAATCTCTCCTAAAATGTAGTTTTGTTTAAAAAAAATTCTAATTTTGTGTAACAAGACAAATCTTTTTTTTCGTATTTTTGTTCGTATTTAACAAAGGTGCAGCCATAAGTGTGCACATTAGTTTGTGAGTCTGTCAGTGAACTAACACACCCCGTCACGTTTGTGTCTCTGCTCATGTCGCCTTCATATTCAATCATTTGAAGAACTTATTTTAACATTTCACTCAACAACAAACAAAATTGTCACTTCAACAGTCAAACTGCATTTTATTTCTACAGGTCCATATACGGGGCAGCAAGCGGGGGGCTGCGAGTGGCCCCCGAGCCACGGTTTTGGGACCCTGATTTAGAACATTATTACAGTACCGTCTGCAGCTAAGGGGTACATACATGTTTCAATACTGATTCCCAATATCCTGCACTATCCATTGTCTATATAGGTCATGTTCTCCAGATATAAACTATTAGACTATTATTATTATTATGTTAGGATCAGTCTATGCAATATATTTGTCTAGTTAAATTATTGAAATATTAACATGACAAACTGCTGCTGTGATTAAATAAGACACTGAAGCCTCCTTGAGGAAACACTGATTTGGCACCAAATAAAAGTGACTTGAACTGAACCCACATAACCACGGCGAAGGCACCACGGACAGATGCAAAGAGCTGCAGAGCTCCAACAGTGGCCTTGACTGTGAGAATGTGTGGCATCAGCAGCACTGACCTTCTGGACCACATTCTCCTTCTGCATTTGACTCTGCCTGAGCTTCTTCAGCAGCACGAGACGAGCCTCCTCCAGACGAAGCTCTTCTCTTAGAGCTTTGATCATCTGCTGCCTCTCCTCTCCTGTTTTCCCCTGGTACAAACGAGCACACAAAATTAGAAAGGCACACTATATCCGGACATAAGACCAGAGGCAACTTTGAGCTCGTTGAACTCAACAGCCAGTCTGTATAAACCAGACTAAACCTACACAGAAGCTGCAGTTTGAACAGCGCGTCATGTTTCTGCATCGACACAGGATGTGACTGCAGAAAGTAAACAGGACACGTTTGGCTGAAATATTCTTTTGTGCAAAGTCAAAAGCAGCAATTTAAAACCTGTTTACGTCAAGAAAAAGTGATTTTGACCAATTCATTCACAGGAGTTTTGCTGACTTCATGCATCTGTAGTAATGTCATTACTGGTATTTAGACACATCTGTATTCATGTTTCCATGACAGCCTGTGGAAACATGCAGGTTTCACACATGTGACACTGACTATTACTTAAGTTTGTTGTTGTTTATTGTCCACCTGCGTTTACTCAGAGCTTCTCCCTGATTACTCTGCTCGGCTAAAACAGCTGCTGACAATGACGTCCTCTGCTTTGCATCTATAATCAGACTCTGGAAACATTACAGTCCATCCACCACTTTGATCACACTCTGGATCTTCTGACATACAGGATGAAATTAGACTCATTTCATTACAGTAGATGTCTTTTGGAAAGTGCTGTGACTCAAAAGGTCACAACTCCTCCACTGTTCCTTTCTTGAAAACCTTGTGACAACACCGTACAGAGAAGCTACCCAAGCTCTACTCCCACACAAGTCCCCTCCTTAAGAGAACAGAATTGCCTTTTATTGTCATTGTACACGTACAAATGATTGGTGCTCCACACCAACTGTGCAGGAGTAAGAAAACAAAAACACAACAGTGTTAATAGCTCCTGTGAAAAAGAAAAGCTAACAGCTAACAGTGGCTTTGCTACCATCGCTCGCCCCGACCGCAGGACTTAAGCTAGCTGCAGGGTTTTTAGGGTGTGAAGCCAGGTCTCATTAAGTGTAGCATCCTGAAATATCTGAGCGACCGACCTCTACACTTGATTTATGCACCAGCGTTAAAGGGCTTGTACAGCACATTCAGTCTATTGCTTCACCCTTTGCAGGAGTGCTGTGAATGGCTTTTACCTTGAACATGTCCAGGTTAGCCTTGTGCACACGCTCCTCGGGCCGAGGTGTCGTTCTGGGACTGGAAGCCTCGTTGTCTGACAGGATGATGACATCCGGTGACGGAGTTCGTCTGTCATGATCAGCATCGCTAGTAAGAAAAAAAGATCAAACACAAAGTGCAGTCAGTTTCTGCAGCATTTAAAGTCGTACTTTATCATCACAGGATCTGACAGCTTTACTAAACTGCGTGGGGTCGCTTGACATCTGTTCTGCTGGTTTTCCCGGTAGGTTCAATGGAAGTCAGTTTACAGGTTGTGAATCTTTAGTCATGCTCGTTGGTTAAAAGCAGAATAACAAAGAAACTGGGCCCCATTTCTAACGTCCATGTGCTGATTCTTAAACTTAAAAGCAAATCTTTCACCAGCTCCAGACACAAAGGTTTGGGGGACAGAAACAGTAATGTACATTACATTCTCACCATTGTCACACATTTCATTTATCGAAGAAGACTGAATATACTGTATAGCAACACTAGACTACATGTAGGCTAGTGGTGCCCTTCTGTCATTGTTCCATGTTATATATTTCACCAGCCCCACAGTTTGAGGGCCGATTTACTGAAGCACTGACTGATTTTTACAGCTGCCCCTGCTGCATGTGCATTTTTCATTACTGTAAAACACCCATAGAACTAACCACACCTTTGGTACACCTGTGTTACTTTGTGCCGTTTAGTAATTTGGGCCCTTGAGAGTTTTCGTTACTTTTCGTGTGGTTTAAACCTTTGCTATCACCTTGCACACAATGTACATATAAGCCCCGCTCTGTAGGGGCGAGCTGGCACCAAATGTGGACTATTCCACAGATTTCTTACTGAACCTGTGGAATAAGTTGGTCCCTCTGTAGTCATGTAAAAGCCACACAGACAGTGTGCCGTGGACAGTTCTTGCAGTTTGGTGGCCAAAAATGTGCCAACGAGGACAAAAGTGAAGATTTTCATTGACAGCCAAGGTTTCACCCACTAGCTACTTTTGCAGAGTAAAACTAGCTGCTAAGGGGAACTGGTATTTTCCTTCAAATAATCAAATTAACGATGCCTGGATTCAGGTAAACGAACATGCTATAAAGCACATTCCTGCTCTTTACACAGAATCCTTCTGTTTAAAATGTTTATTCTCACCACCTCCTCCCAGCGCTCATGTCGACTGGCTCATCCAGGATGTTTTCCTTTCCATTCTTACTTGGTCCAACGGGGCTACTGTGGCTTCCCAGCCTCAGACTCCCATTTAGCTTCTCCTCATAAGCAGCACCCATTAGGCTCTGATGATGGAGGCTGCTGGCTCCAGGGCCTTTTCCATCTCCCAAGCTCCCTGCAACATCTAGGGCTGCTAGGTCAGCTAAGTCCTTGCGTTTAAGAAGTGCCAGCATCTTCAGGCGCTCCATGGCCTCGTGACCTTCCATTTTGAGGCGCTTGGCCAACGCCTCTTCTCGCTCACTGGTTGACTCAAGGCCTCGCTTAAGTAGGTTCAGCCTCAGCGCCTCCTCAGACATCTGCTCCATCCTAAAAACAAGAGAGGTCAGACAGGTTAGCAGAGCCACCTTAAACCCAAATAGGTTCAGGTCAGATAACAAACACACTCCTCTATGTAACTTAAAGCACGAGTACAGTTATCCACCACATTGGGTGCAATAGCTGAACGACTCTGGAACCTCCAATCCTTCCCAACCCTTATTCCAGATGTTCTCTCTTCCCTTTGTCAGCAAAGTTAATCCCACGTTCCTCTGAAACCACGTAGAACAACTCCAAGTTATCCCAGGGATCCGAGCTCGAATCTGTTTTTAATCTGGTATTAACATGATTACATTTGTATATTTCTACACTTTTCCTAATCCAGATAATGTAATGCAGATGTAAATACAGAGAACACAGCTTTGCATGGCGCTCGATGATGAATACTATTTTTGTGTAGACTGGAAAAAATAAAGAAATTAATAAATCAATCGATAAGAAAAAGCAAAGAGCAACAAAGATACAACCCCACCAGATCATAGCATGACAAAACACACAAAACAGTGTGTAATGAGGAAGAGCAGGGGGCGAACCTGACAGCCAACTCATTCAGATGGACGAGTCGGATTAAACACAATATATTTCATTGATCGTCTCCTCTGGGTTACTATAAAATAGTTTAAAGCATGTCCCTTAATGACCGCACGGCAGAGGCTGCTTCGCAGTAAACGGCAGTAACATTCTGTAAACAAAGTGTGCGCCAAGGATTTTAAACAAGGGAGGATAATGGCCGCAGCAAAGAACAAACAAGATAAAACACAGAAAGTTACAGTCTCATGGACGCACACCGCTAACAGCATTAGAAGGAACGAAAATCCACACGGTGAGGAAAACTCTGCTGACTCTTCCCACCTGCAGCTCCGACCGAACTCTCTGCGTCGACGTGTGCGTAATGATGAGGTAGAATTGTATCTTCTGATTGGTGAAGAGAATGGGTTGCCTCACCGCTCACTGGCTAAACGGCAGCAGTATGCTGATATCTTACTCAGCAGATGTGTCTCCGTTCGTGAGTTCTGCGAACTGGCTGGCCTTTTGTACAGCATGAATGACTTCTGCATGTCGGCAAAGGAAAGTGGAGGCCAGACAGCGCTGAGGCACGACTTTGACTTTGAAGGTGATCGGTCTCCGTGTCTGGTTTGTGCTGCACTTTTTACAGTAGCTCTATAGTGACTGTAGAGAAACGTACGTAGAAAATCAGACGGAGATCTTAGACTCCAAGTGAAAACCAGCAACCTCCAAGAACCACTGCCAACCAGTAAGGAAATACACATTTTCCCCAGCAGCCAGTGGGTGTACAACGTCCAGTGTGGTGGAGAACTCTGGAGCAAGTCTCATGTATGAAGTCGTGAGTCATCTGGTCTACATGAATACAAAACGAATGAAAACTACAATCCTTCCAGCTCTGGGCCTGGGAGCTGACCTTTGCTCCCCTGGATGCCATTCGCCCAGTCTGGAGGTTACTGCTCCGATTACCACACACACGCACGCACACACACATGTGCACACACACACACGTGCACACACACACACACGCGCGCACACACACACGTGCACACACACACACGTGCACACACACACACGTGCACACACACACACGCACACACACACTCTTGAGCACTGCTTGACAAACACATTTTATTCCTCACTTTGTCACTTCCTATTGGTAGATTCTACCTGCTGGCGTCACTCTGGCGTGCCCCTTTTCACCGCTCTAATCTGTTCATCCTGTCCTCCACTCGTGTCAGTTATTAACCTCACATCTACAGCTGCCTCTTTAGCACAGGGAGGAGTCTTAATGGTCCCACAGTATGGCTCTCCCTGCCACTTCTTCCTCTAATTAATTTGTGACGCAGCGGTGGAGTCGTCGCCTCCATTTGCTGGGAGTGCAAACACGAGCGGCTCGTGTAACCCCTCCGCCGATCCAGCCACCTCACCACGTTTAATGAGCCAGAGATCTGCGCTGAGAAGCCAATCACAGTTTGCCTTGCTCTGCACGTCAGTAACTGGCACCCAACACTCTCTCACTTAGACTTCCCCTCCCCCTGGTTACTGTCGCTGCTGCCAGGCTTTACATAATATAATGACTGTTACAGTCAGCAGTGCCCCCCAGATAAAGAAATAAATAAACAAACGCACACTTTCCCCCTTCGCTTTTCATCCACCACACCCTTCCAACATACTGCCAGGCCGATAATGGAGAAGAAAAGAACAGATGAGAAACACAGACTCAGCCCTACAATCACACCTCTCCTAAACCCCCAGCAGGATAAAACATTAAACATCTGTCACACTGAAAAACTGTGGCGCTCCAAGGAATGCTTCCAGGCGTCCACACAGACAACACATGCAGCTCAGCATTCCGATAGAGGGCAGAGTTTTGTAATCCTCCCTCCTACTCCAGCAGTACAGTACCACAAAGAAACACTCCTCCCTTCTCCTCTACCCTCCCCCAACTCCTCAAACGCTCATCTTTTCCTCCCTCCTCTTTCACTGCAAAAATAAACAAGCTTAATTTCAGGGGCCCCTTCGATGCCGCCAAAGCCGAGTGCTTCATTTGTTCACGTTATACCAGCCAACAGTGTGTGTGCACGTGAGTGTTTCTGGGGCTGGAGGGACAGGAACGGAGTAGCAGCACCGAGACACAGAGAGGGTTTTTCTTTATTGCTGTGTGTGTGTGTGTGTGTGTGTGTACAGGGCTAGAAAAGAGGCAGAGACAGCAGCTCTCTCCTGAAATAACGCCAACTTGTAATTCCACCTCCCATCCCCCAAAACACACACACACACGTTTATTCAAAGAGCTGTCAATCAGAAGGGTGCTACTAAAACATTCTCCTCACAATTAAATCCGTAGTCTTCCTCTCACTGACGGTGCTGTTGGAAATCCATGGCAGAGGTAACCTTGATGTCTTGTCCTGTCGATGTGGCACCAGATTAACAGTGTTTGCCAAACTGGGTGTAATCGTAATAAAGCGAGTGCACAGTTGAATCTGCTGCTTGATGTTCATCGTGAAAATCCATTTGCCTGACCGCCTCCTGTCTTTTGTCCACTCTGTCCTTTTTCTGTGGGAAAGGGTTTAATGTTCAAACTGATGGTTTTACTCGGCGGTGGATGCGAGTCTGATACGTCAGGCCCGACATCCAATCTGCTTCACTTACTGATTTGATTTGTTTTTTGCCCATTTTGTACTTTTCATCCAACTGTAAATATGGAAGTTGTTATACTAAACTGTTAGCACCCCAAGTCCAAATCCAACCTCTGATTTGGCTGCAGACGAGCAGCCATGCCTGTTAAAGTCTGCCTGTATTCATACGTAGTAGGTGCACTGCAGTTTATGCCGTCTGCAGGCAGGTTCACGTGGTCACTCTCAGGCATGTAAACGTCTGCTCGGAGCCTCGCACTCCCAAAATCTATGCTGCTTAGAGCCAAGCGGACCACAGCATATCTGCAGACACTGAAGCTTATAGGACACCATTAAGTATGCACAGCACATGTGCTGATGACACAAACATGATAATGTTAGTACAACAAAATCACAGAATGTACTCGGACTTCTCCAGTTTTCTGGACTTTACAAGTCAGGTAAACATTTGTGATGATGTACTTTGGCTGTGTGTATTGTGCTTCTGCTGCTATGGCTTATTCCACTTTCTGTTACTCAATGCTAACGATGGAGCTACCATCCTGTTCTTATTTTGACCTTTGTTATTCTGATCTGTTTCTCAGATGGGATGATATATGCACTGAATTCAGCTGCAGAAAAAGTGGAACCACTCCCCTCACGATATTCTGCTGCTCGTTTGTTATTCATGCATTTTATCAACAAATCAGCAGAAGAATAAACAGGTGTTTCAGACAGCTGCCATCCAAACGCACACAATGAAACCCAGACTGGTTACAGCTCCACCTATTGACTAAAAGACAAGACTATCAATAACCTTGACTACTGTGACTACGTGTGATTTCACAGTCTGCTACTTTGTGGCTGAATTGTTTCCAATTGCCTCCATGTTGTTATCATAGCACTAATAGCTGACCATGTAATATTAAGCAGCAAATAAACTGTCACGGTTGGACTAGCGCAGGTGGCACATAGAGAAGCATCGAAGGTGAAGGCAACACCCATCTCCTCTCTTAGCTTCTCGTGTTCCTCCCTCGTGGTGCTGTAACTTGGTATAGCAAACACAGCTTGGTATCACTGCAGCCTTCTTCCTATACTTTCCCACCACTAGTCTGTCAGCTTGGTTAGCCATCACCAGTTGGTCTGTTTGTTTTTGGTCCCACAGGAGCTTAGCTTAATCATTCTCAACCAGAATAAGGACAATTTTGACAAAACACACTGAGCAAAAGTCAAGAATATTAAAACTTGTTAAAGTTTCTCTCCTAAAACATTAAAAAGTGAGATATTATTCCTTCTTGTCACTGCGTCTCATTGACAAACTGGTGCATAAATAGAACGCTGACTGACAACATGACAATGCTAACTACCTGGAGCACAAGCACCTCTCTTCCACTGATGTTGTTGGACCTTAATAAAACAAAATGTCCCGAGTGGCTTGTGTCCTATCCACAGTAACGTCATTCCTGCTGTATGGTGGAAACGCCTTGTTGCTAATCATATCAACCATCCTTCAGGAAAGTACCAGAGTCAGCTACCATCTGGCTTCTTTAGCTCGTGTGCTAGAAAAGACAGAGATGTGCAGAAAACAATAAAACCTTCCTTGTGATTTCAGGAGGAAGGAGCCTAGCTCATTGGTCCAGCAGACACACTAAAGCAGCAATGCACACACACACACACACACACACACACACACACACACACACACACACACACACACGCACACGCACACGCACACACAGTGGCTGGTTGGCTGTAGAAGATGCTGATGACAGGGTTGCTGGGAATATGACCAAAATTTGCATGTGGCTAGTTTTTGATACTAATGAGGCCGATCAGAACACCGCCCATAGCAACAGAGTTGCAATTGGTAGTGGGGAGCAGCTAAGGACTTGATGGTTGTGGGATAAAGATTCAGACTCAACAGGACTTGCGAGGAGAATGCTGATGCTTTGTTCCTGAATAATCGATCACAAGTAAAATACAACAACAATCACACACACCTTCACCTGCTGTCTGTGGATGCACAGCACATAAGGCGACTCACGCACCTTATGCACAGACTGCTCTTTATTAAATGAGACAACAGCTCATTGTGGGGGTTGCTATGACAACCAGTCATCTATTTTTAAGACATACCACTAATCAATTCCTGTTCTGCTGTTGCCTGAGGGGTGGGGGTATGCAACAACATGCAAACCCCAACCCCCATGTTCTGTTTGTGTGCGGGTGGTATTACGGGGGTGTTTCTTTTTTTTTTTGGGGGGGGGGGGGGGGCGGCGGCAACAGCGACCAAGACACTAAGCAGGGGGGAGTGTGCAGTAGGAAACAAAGAGCAGAGCAGAATGAATGAGTACTGAGGATCCATCTGATACCAGCGCGTGACGCCGTACAGGGAAAGTCAAACTACTGCAATCACTCATCCAGTAACCAGGTACCAACACAAGATCACCTGCAGATCCTGCCCACTCCCCGATCACGTCAACAAGTATGAAATGTCAAATACTTACAAGTTAAAGCATCTTAAATATAGGTAATACATTTCATACATTTTGCTAACAGGAACACACGTTCAAAAATTACAACTGCATCTATGACCTTTTTGTGTGTTATTTGCACAAATATACACGTTACTCACAAAACAGTAAATGACTACACTGTAATTAAATCAGTAATTACCTGCAGTGATCCTTTCATAACTGAAATAAAAGGTCCTAAGACCCGAACCCTTCATTCATTTTTCTTTTCTCTTTCATATTTGTGCATATTGGGACCCAATGAATGTAAAAGAAAGAATTACCAGATTTCTTTTTGTTTCTGAGAGCCACATATGAGGATGTTCGATAGAACAGTGGCAGCATAATGTCCTCGTAAGTGGATATCAGGCCCTTGTAGAGCAAAATTTAGTATTTTGGTCTGAATAACCCAAAATGTGATGTCCACATATGTGGACCCAGGTCCTAGGAGGTTAAATAGGACATTTAGACCATGGAGCCCTGTACAAAAAACCTTAACAGATTTAACACTGTCCATGAGGCTACATGTAAAAAAGGTTCTTAGAGCATGTAGCACCACTCATACGCTCTCTGAGCACAGAATATCATGTCACTTGAGGACAAACCCTCTGCCAGCTCCGGACAAACCTGACAGAGGGGACAGGGCAGACTTCAGCTTGTGGCACTTGACTCAAACACCATCTCCTCCACAAGATACAGCTTACAGGTGGATTCCCCTGTTT
The DNA here is from genome assembly GCF_051167445.1 of Perissodus microlepis. Lineage (NCBI taxonomy): Eukaryota > Metazoa > Chordata > Actinopteri > Cichliformes > Cichlidae > Perissodus > Perissodus microlepis. The sequence goes on from NC_140481.1 coordinate 1,938,005, forward strand.
CATCGCTAAGCATCTACTGTGCCCCCGTACACCCCCGGTGCTTTTTCACCAGTTTTCGGAGAAATGTTTTGTTTGTCCAACCACTGAACACTAACCTATGAATCATTCAGGGAGAAACTTTGCAAAGATTCCGTCTTAAATGACATCCTCAGACACCATGTTACTCACAGCCTGTCACAAAAACAGAATTTGTTCCCATTTCATTTCACTCTATAATGAAACGTTAAAGCTGGGGCTGTGTGATATGACCAAAATCTCATATCCTGATATAAGACATTTATCGTCCCGACAACCATATACAATCACAAAAATGTTACTTTTCTGTAAATTCTGTGAATCTCGGGCAGCTCGACTTGTATGAAGTGTTTTCAGCTGGGTGTTGTGTACCTGGAGGCGAGTGTTATGGAGAGTGTTTTAGATAGGAGTTGTAATGGCCGCCATTTTCTTTGTGAGTATGTATTAGACGGCGTGCTGCGGGGAAAAGCCTGTTCTAACGTTTGAGTCTAAGGTGTATTTGGAGCACCTGGCGGCTCTTCTTTTCTTCTCATCCGTAAACTCTCTTCACACTCTTTGGCGTGATTCTTGCGTCGGTGGTTGTAGAGGTTTGTTGTGTTTGAGTCTGAGGTGGGGACGGGTTTGCACCATAATTTGCATAGTACAGTTTTATCTGGTCCGTGTCAGACTTTTCATAACCAAACCGCGTTTAGGAACAAGGTCCTCGATTTGTTTGGACTGGTCCTTCTGTTTGTCATCATTTTAGCTTATTTTGAAAAATTTCAACAGGATCTTCAGCTTTATTGTGAAAGGTTTATGTGGAAAACAAACAAGCAGACGGCGGAGCCACACGCTGGGTTTACCGTCGTTGTTACTAACATCAACTCGTAAAAACAGGCCCTTGTCCGTCCGTAGTGTGGTTATTTTAAATATAAGAGAGAGAACTTTAAGAAATGAATATAGCTGCTACAGTGACCATCAGAACCATGAAAAACAGCCGTAAACTGTTTATTTTGCGACACCATGAAACAAACGATAGCGTAATATGAAACAACAGACGTTCTTATATCGTTATATCAAACAGCCCTAGTTACAGCAGTTTGTTGGTGGTATTGTGAACAGAGTGACCACTACATACAAGTCCATTTATCATGTCAACACATCATCCCAGCCGCACAATCAATATTATAGAACCCTATGAAGGAAGATCCATGTACTGGGAGATTTACCAGAGCAACACTGAATTTAATAACAAATTTGTTAGATATCATATTCTAAACATATTGTGAAAATATTTAAAATGACAGACAAACATATTATTAAAGATTAATTATACCAGATTTAATATCCAGAGGGTTGCTGTCTTGCTAACCCAAATGTTGTCATCCACTCTGCTGTGCTATTGTGTACTTTTTCTCATTTTTATATTGGATTATATTGATTTTTACTTTAACTAATGTGCCATTAATGAATTAAAACTGAAATAATTGATTTAATACATCTTTAAAAGCATGTCATTACTGCACTGTTTCTGTCATCCTTTGATGGGTTCATGTATCGCTAACCTCTGAGGCCGAGTCTGTAATTACTTGCTAGTTCTGACTTAGTAAACTCAGCAGTCTAGACCTCTGAGCACATGAGCACACAGCTCAGTGAGACAGCACCATATTTGATGGCATCAGCTCGACTTCACTGTGTACTTAACCCTCATGATTCATGTTTACAATGGAAGTAGCCTACAACACAATACCCCTCATTATCTGTGCTTTTTGAAAATATACATACAATTTTACACACTAGCATCTAAAAAAAAGGCCCATTAATCCAAATTTATTTTGAAAAGTCAAAATCTCTGAAAGAGAAATGACTTCGACCACAGTGAGTCAGTGAGAGCTGGGCTGTTAGCTCAGGGTTCAAAATGATCTTTTATTATGTAGCAGTTAGTGGCAACGATATCACAGCAAGGTGGCAAAAAACCCAAAACAACAAACAACCCAGTGACCAAAGTTCTCTCTCTGGGCCGTTTTTACTTTTAAGGGAGCAGCTTTGCATTTTGTCTGTGAACAGCAAGGAGCAGATCTGGATAATAAGTGCTGTTCTGCAAATACCTGGACATGAACAACTTGATCTTAAAAACAAAGATCAGCTTAGATGTCGCTGTACTTGGGCCTCGTACAGTGAGCAGACCAGCTGTACATTCATCCTTACATGTGTTCACTCGTGATTCATTTCACAGAAAAATGAGCAAATACAACAAAAATAGCTAATAGAAAAGTATAAATAGACGAAAAACACCGCTCTACTAAAAAGGATAATGCACTTGTTGGTAGGTAGCAGCAGCCACAGAGTGTGAGTCATGCTGAACATTGTACCATGTTATTCTAGTGTTCTGTACCATCATGTAACATTACAGTTGGCAGCGCTGTGACTGCAGGTGGGGGGGTGAGTGAAGCTCAGTAGGTCGATTCACTGGGCTTAGCAGTCAGCCATTTCTCTGCCTGGCTGTCCTACTTATTAAACACCTGTACTTCCTGTCAGGGGGCATGAGGCTGAACAGGTGCTGTCCAAGGTGAGACAAGTGGGCAGCAGTTTTCTGAGACACTGTTTGCTAGTCAAGTCCTTCAGAGATGGTCGGGCACAGCCGATGATCTGCAGCATTTTCCCGTCTGCCACCAAGCCATGATGCAGTAGGTGAGGACACCCTCGATGGTGCTGTGGTAAAAAGCCACCAACAGTTTCTTCCTAAGGATGTCTTTGTTGGACTTGTGTTCAGGTTGTGTTCACACCACCATGCTGCCAGTTTTTTAACCTCCTTGCTGTACAGTCTCGTCTCCTCCGCTGATGAGGCAACATATACTCCTGTACAGACTTAACACCAGCCTGGATGACGTCCCCAGCGACAATACAAATTCCCTCAGGACAGACCTGCACGGTTTGTTTATTACGGTGCACAGCTGGGAGAACGCCAAGCTAACATTAGCATCAGGTGGTACGCACACTGCAGCGATGATCACTACTGTGAGCTCTCTGCACAGCACAGTCAGTGCTTCCAGTGTGTGAGTGTGATCCTACCGTTCATGCACCAGTCTAATCACACGGAGACACTAAAGTTTAGCTAAGTTTACCCTCAATCATTCACACAGAAACATGCTCTGTGAAACCGTGAGCTCCTGGCTGCTGGCTGCCTACGTGCCGCCATCTTGCATGGGATATCACAAACTTTGCAGTCAAAGAAAGACAGATATGATGATTATATATATGTAATAGTGAGCTCAGAGGCCAAAGGTGACATGATATTTGGATCCAGACAATTATTTGAATCCCCCTTTAACCATTATTATTTCTTAAATGTTGCCAAAACAAACAAAGGCAGTCTAATTTTAATCATAGTTTTAAAGATAAAAACATTTTTCTGAAAGTTTGACCTTATTTGACCTTGGAGGAGAGGTCAGAAGTGCGAACTTGTTATTTAAAATCCCTACATGCTATTCTGTATAGACTGATGTGTTGTCAGGACAAGTAATGGCAATTTAACAACAAACAAACAAACACAGTTTTAAATAGCTCTACATAACATTATCCCTTTGACCTTAATCTACTGACAGCGAAGGTAGTTAAATATAGCGTATTTAAAACCTTTATCAGGTACTCTGTATGTTGATAGTACACACCACACTTGTAAGGATCAGAGTTCCTAAATATACGTCTTTTTGTACATTTCAACCAATAACTCTTTACGTTGGCTTTGAAGACCTCGATGACCTCGATATAGCAAATGCTCTTGGATGGTTACCATGACCCGCTCTGCACCCATACGACGTTTTATCTGAATTCAATCACAAGTTTTTGACTTATTGTATTTACAGACAGAATGACACGCGAGCGTGCATCCAAAAAGAAAAATAAAAACAACGCGGTGGGAGGCGAGCAGGAGGAGCAGGCGGGTGGGTGTGGGCGTTGTTGGAGTGTTAGGGCAGCCACTGCATTTTGAGAGCTGAATGAAGAAAAGCTCCTCTTTGAGAGGCCCTTTGATAAGAAAAGACTGACTGCTTTAGACCAAAGGGTGGGGCATACACTCTTCCACAAGCCAACAGAGGACAAAAAACAAAGAAACAGAAAGAAAACTGTAGGAACAGGAGACGTTTAGTCAAAGTACAGACATCTTGAAATGAGGCTGAATGTGGCAGCCAGCAGAGCATCAACACAAACGCACCCACACTGAACAGTCAGCAGATCTGCACAACATGCTAACCTCCACACATTTCACTTTCATGTAACACTTGTGCGCTTCAGACATAACCATTGCTAGATGCTGGTGACTGATTACATCTGCAGCAGATGTATCATTCCAGATTTAAATGAAAAGCACCACCAGCAACATGTGCGTGCACATCTCCAAACTCATACGCTTTAGAAACTTTCTGCACATCTACAGATTTCCATTATAGTCTCAGTAGAAACACTAGAATCAGAATCAGCAGGTCAGACTTAAAAAAATGTATTTGGTGCATCTTTAATTCTGAAGACTGATTATATCCAAGAAGACTGTAAGCGTGACAGTTAGTAACCACTGATGTCAACGTTTTCAGATTCATCCACGTCACAAATAAAGATGTTATATGAAATTACTTCTCAGCCCAGGAAACTTATGTTTGACACGCTGAAAAACATTTTAATGCAACAAGGATTTTTGAATTGCAATTACTGCAGTCTTGCTTTCCATGATGCAATCTGCATGCTTTCACTGCTTTCCTCTCTAAAAGGTTTCTGCATCTCAAATGTACCGATATCTTATCAGCCTATAGTTGCCTTTAGTTGTTTTCACAAAGAAAAAGAAAGATGAAAATTCCTGTTTGCTCAAAATCTGCTCATTGTCAGCATATATACATGAAGTCATGGACTTTAACTATGTGCACTATATTGCTGAGAGTATTCACCTCACCCATAAAAATCAGATGCAGTGGTGTAAAGCACGCCAGCACTGGACTCTGGTTCTGGTGGTTGTCAGGAGGACGGTACTCGTCTGCCTCCATTGAGCCAGGTGTAAAGTTTGCTGGAGTAGGGATCATGTTGTGGGGTTGTTTTTCAGGAGTTTTGCTCCCCTTAGCGCCACTTAAAGAAACTCTTAATGTTTGGACAATTTTATGCAACCAACTTTGTGCGAACAGTTTAGGGATGGCCGCTTCCTGTTCCAGCATGGCTGTGCACCAGTGTACAAAGCAAGGTCCATAAAGACATGATGAGCAAGTCTGGTGTGGAAGAACTTTTTTTGCACAATGACCTGACCTCAACCCAACAGCACAGCTTGGGGATGAATTAGAGCAGGCCTTCTAATCCAACATCACCGTTTGACCTCAGTTCTGGAAGAATGACTAGCACACTCCTAAACCTCGTGGAAAACTTTCACAGAAGAGTCGAAGCTGTTATAGCTGCAAAGGGTGGGCCGACACAATATCAGACCCTATGGATTAAGAATAGGACGTCACTCAAGTTGATGTGCATGTGAAGGTAGATGAGTGAATACTTTTGGCAATACAGTATATATGGTGCCTGGCAAAACATTTGAGCCAACCCAAAGACAGCGGAATTTTAAGAGGCATAAAATAACATGTCATATTAGTGGATAATTTCAGTGACCCACTATTAGCAAGCACTTTGGTGACAGCGGGAAGGAAAAACTCCCTCTAAACAGAAAGAAACCTCCAGCAGAACCTCCAGGGAGGGGCGGCCATCTGCCATGGAGGTCAGAAGAAGTGGCAGGCCTATCTACAGATGAACAGTATCTGAAAGTCGTGTCCTCAAGAAACAGGGAAGAAAAGACTTGACACAGGACCCAAGACACGTATCTGACCCTTCAGTTTATCCATCTGTTCACCAAACTTAATCCAAAATAGTTTCATTTCAGTGAAGGGTGGCTTTCAAGAAGTCATTCTTAAGCAAAGCAAATAGGACAGAGGTACGCCAGATTACACAGAAACTCGGCCAGAAATCAGTGGTAGCAGGTTTTATAAAGCGACAAATCCACATTTTTAATTTTTGGTTCAAATATTACAGAAGAGGTCAACAGAAAAGGCGTCTAAAGCCATTTGTAAAAATCAGTGGAGGCCGTCATGCAGTAAAAGAAGACATAGTGTTACATTGTCTCCCTATCAGTCATGGAGTGACCTTCAAAAGGCAGCTAGGAGGAACAAAAGAGCAAACTTCCAAAGGAGAGCTTTGGGATGTCCTCCAAGACGCCTGGGTAATTATCACAGAATACTAAATAAATTACAAGACAGCTTGACTAGAAAAATCAGGCTTTGCTGAAAAAGTGTATAAAGCCAACAACGGTTACGGGAACATCAGGTCCATGGCTGCACTGGCACACAGACACGTCTGCCCCGTTTAATGCTGAAAAATGAATTTGTGGCATTCAGTATCTGAGTTTAGAATAATCTACCTTCGAATCATGTTGAGCACTTTCATCAAACTATTTCGGCAGAGGAAGTGTGCGCCTAGGACCAACAAAAACAACAGGAGTCTCTGAGTAAGAGATATCAAGAGATAGCAGGTAACCTTATCACCTTATTTTGGTTTAGAAATTCTGTTTGCAGCTGCTGTGGAAATTTTTATGTTTACCCAAATTATCTCACTGAGTGGATTAGTTCATACTAAAAGTGAGGAAAAGCAAAGTCCAAATGAAAGTGAAGGAGAGCGTAACACAGAGGGTTTGTTGCCCTGCGGACATGCTGATGGATGTTAGTAAGTTAAGTCTATTAGTAGCAGCCAGCCAACCAACCTGGTGATGTCTGCACTCGCACAAGATGGCTCTGCACACGCTCTGAAAACTTTAAACTCTTTTAAAAAGTCCTACAATGAGGCTGCAAAAGGTTCACTTGCAACTAGACAGAAACCGTATTTAAGCAACTGTACCTCATCAACAAGACAGCCCACCTCAGACAACCTAACAGTGTGTCGTCGTTTTTTGGCACCACCTAAGAGATTCTTATGTACTGGGGTTTTTTTGCATCCCATGCTACTGAAAGTTTTGAGCATTTTCGTAAGCATATCAGGTATCAGACATCAGGTTTGAAAACCTAGTACTCTAACCACCCCATAGGACTGTGCAGTAGGGCTGCTCGATTATGGCAAAAATGATCATCACGATTATTTTCACTGAAATTGAGATCTCGATTATTTGACGATATTTATTTAACAATAACAATGTGTTGAATAACGGCTTTAAAGATTGTCAAAAAATAATATAAAATAGTGCAAATACTGATAACAGTGCAAATGTTTGCAATATAAAAAATAAATGAAAAATGTAAACATCTGTGTTTAGTGAACTTTGCAGTGTTGCTCTGTGGTGCAGCTACGACACCGTAGCAAAGTTTACACACTGTGTCTACTTGATCCACGTCTGACTCCACCAACCCATAATGTTTCCACACCACTGAAGTTTTTTTACCTCTCTTTTCAACCAACAGCAGTCGCTCTCCTCTCCAAATAACTTCTGCTTAGCTTTCCGAGCTTCCCTCGGGTCCTCTTAATCAGCGGTCCCCAACCCCCGGGCCTCGGACCGGTAACGGTCCGTGAGTCGTTTGGTACCGGGCTGCGAGAGTTGAGGCTCCGGTGTGAAATGTATGGTTTTCAGGGTTTTTATCGTTTACTCGGTTTTCCTGGGTCTTTTCACGTGTGTTATGAATAAATTTTCTTTTTTTCGGTACCGGTACTAGTTTTATTTTGTTGTATTTATCGGCGACACCTTAAAGGCCGGTCCGTGAAAATATTGTCGGGCATAAACCGGTCCGTGGCGCAAAAAAGGTTGGAGACCGCTGCTCTTAATTGTTGTGACACGTGTTCGAAATGCAGAGAGGTGCGCTCGATTTGCCACACGGAGCAGCGCGAGAGTAAAGCACGAGGGAGGGGCTAATAATCGGCTCAGTCATTTTTAATGATCGTTGAAAGCCCAGATCGTAATCGAGATTAAAATTCGATTAACTGAGCAGCCCTACTGTGCAGGTTAGCTAAACTCTGCAAAATAATTTCCAAATTAATTATTTGGAAACACGACTGCTCCTAAAACACACACAAAAATAGTTTTTTGGCCAAAGTTCAAACTTCATTCATTTGAATCTGCCCTAGTAACCTCGTGCTTTACTTTGACAGAATTTTCATTTTCTCAAATTTTTATATTTCGATAATTTCGATATTTCCTATAAAATATTTTTCTATTTTATCCACAAAACAAATGTTATATAGAAGGCAAAAGAAGAGGCTTCTGTACTACGTGCTATGGTAAGTATTAATAAAGCATCACAATCTAAGTTTCTGAAGAAGTCACTTGGATGATGACGAAACATTTCTCTGAAAACGCCGCGTCCAGATGAACAGAATCAACTTTTTGGGATTTCATTATGTCGCACAGAAACACCAACTCACATCTGCACTTGTATCCCATTATCCACTGTTCGGTATGTTCCTTTATTTTCCATGAAATAAGATAAATGACAAATAATAAAAATAAATAAATTGTGCTGTCGGCGTTAATCTCGTTAAAATGACGTTAACGCCATAACTGCATTAACGTGGCAAATCTCAGCCAATCTTAGCGAGTTACCGCAGATCGCCCCGTGCGCGGGGCTGCCCGGCGTCAACATGTTAGCACGGTTAGCTCGTTAACGCATTGACACGCGCAACCCTGCGATCTGCACCAACTCACTTTTTTTTGTAAAAAACTTCCTACATATAAAAAAAAAAAAAAGACATCTTGTAACAGGTTCTAATTAAAGTTGTTACAAAGTATTGATGTGCGACCTGATACAAAGAAAACTTCAGGCTACTATTGACGATATTGATCTGATACTTTGTATAAAAAGTTAATGCGCTTGGAAAATCTAAAGCAGCGTACACTACCCGGTAAAAGTTTGGACCCATCTTCTCATTTTTCTTTATTCCCATGACTATTTACATCGTACATTTTCACTAAAGGCATCAGATCTATGAACGAACACATACGGAGTTATGTGGTAAACAAAAAATTGTGTGAAAAACTCAAAACATGTTTGATATTTTTGTTTCTTCAAAACAGCCTCCCTTTGCTTTGCTGACAGTGAAACCTTGGCCTTCTCTCAACGAGCTTCGTGATGTATGCGTAGATATTACACAGTGTACTGCAAGGACGCTGCATCATTAAAGCCTAATCATTCAAATAATCCACTTTAACTGATCTACTCAACAGCCTTACCAACTGAACTGGTGTGACACACATATTACTCCAAGTTAAACTCATACAGCTATTTATTGTAACACGTTTTATTAACGTAAATTTGAACAAATGGGATTCCGCAGTTTTAAGCATGCAGGGAATTCCAGTTGTTTAAACATTGACACAAAAATGTAAACCTAGCCATGAGTCGCTTTCCGAAATTCAGCAGCAGTGCTACACCTCGCAAACAGCTCCACATCTTCTCTCAGTTCCTGGACAGTGCCTGCAGCACCAAAGGACTCTGTGTCGCTGTAGCAGCAACTGTTCCTCTCCTCATCATCATCATATTGTTTGTGTTTGACAAGGTTTGTGTTCTTGCCACATGCATCGCAAACCGCGTCCTGGCTCCGTCTATGATCAGCCGCTATTGTCAACAAAACGAGCGAGGACACGAGCCGCGATGCATTTCTGCAGCCGCATTTCACATATCACTGTGACAGGCGGAAGAACAAGTAGATCCTACCAATCATTTACACGCTCCCAGTAACACAGTGTTCTTGTTAATGATAACCTACAGAAATTACTAATATTTTAATATGACAATCGATTCCAGAACATAAATAAGTGAAACAGGAGGAATCAATATTTTATAATTAGAAAGATTTCTAGAATGATTTGGCATTTTGTAGTAACCTTCACTTTCCCATAATTATATTTTGAAAAATTCAGATTTTTCATGAGAGTATATTCTAATAGTAGTGAAATTGTCGATTTCACAATAGATTTCAAGCATCTTTAGAATTCTCTTCAATTTGCTTCACTCTCCTCTGAATATACGATTCTTTATGCCTCAAACAGTTAATTTCACCAAACCAGTTAATCGCTCATCTAGTTGGACTCATATCTTTCTGTTGCACAGGCTAAAATAAATGTACTACACTGCTTCAAAGTACAGTGCGTCCTAACAGCAGGACACTTGTTCCACTTGTCATGCTACAGCCTTATTCCAAAATGGATCAAATTCATTTTTCACTTTAAATTCTACACACAATGCCTCACAGTGGCAAAGTGAAAATAGTGAAAAGGAGTTTGCTTGAAATCTTCGCTAATTTATTACAAAATAATAAACTAAAATATAACATACGGCTTTGCCATGACACTCAAAATTGAAGTACAGGTGCATCCTACTGACTTTCTGTCACATGTTTCAACAACTTGATTGAAGTCATCCTGTGACAGATTCAGTTGATTGGACATGATTTGGAAAGGCACACACATACCTGTTTATGTAAGGTCCCATAGCCGCCACCATATCATCACATTATTCTCCTGAAGGACAATAAAGCCGCATACACGCTGATACAGAAAGACAACTCAAAACTGGAAGCAAAGACTTGGCTGAGTGGTTTTTGTCTCAAGTTTTCATGTGTCTGTATATCTCTGATCGCCTGCACTAGAATATCATCAAAATGGTGGTAAAAACCAACACAATCATACATTTGTGTCCTCAACCTAGCTGTGGCGGCCGCGGGACAACGCACCTGGTTTTAAAACTTAAGATGTGCACAACCAACCAAAGCACAACAAATACGGCGGCATTAGGAAGGTGACCGAGAACCCAAGGTTCACTCTGACAGAGCTCCAGCATTGCTCTGTAGAGGAAAGACAACCATTTCTGCACCACTTCACCAATCAGGCCTGTGTGGTAGAGAGGCCAGACGGAAGCTACTCCTCAGTAAAACACCTGCCGGGAGTTTGCCAAAAGGCACCTAAAAGGCTCTCAGACCATGAGAAACAAAACTGTCTAGTCGGCTAAAACAAAGGTTTAACTCTTTGGTCTGAATGTAGCGCTGAAACCAGGCTCCTGGCCAGTACCATCCCTACAGCGAAGCATGGTTGTGGCAGCATCCTGCTGCAGGGATATTTCAGAGTTGAAAGAAAGACGAATGCAGCAATGTAGAGACATCCTTGATGATAACCTGCTTCAAAGCACTCTGGACCTCAGACTGGGATGAACAGGCCCACGACCATAAGGTGCTAGACACACAGAGAGAAAGCACTAATGTTACTCATCCAGCTCAAAGTTACTCACCAAGTGGCGAGGGCTACTGAGTAAGCTATGCTGATTATAAAATGATCAGGGGTGGAGCCACACAGATACACCACCTCAGCCTGCTGAAAGCACAGAGAGAGGCAGAATCCATTTCTCTGGGGAGAAGGGTGAAGAAGACATTAGCTATGGCTAGAAATCCCAAATTCATTGCCACCTCACTCTACTGTGATAACCATCTGACACAAGCCCAGAAGTCTGATTTTGCTGCATTCCAAAATCACTTTGAGGATGTGTTCCCCTCCGCCCAGTCCCACCACACTTACACTGCACCACTTTGAAACTCGCCCATGTCTGATGGTGCGTTCACGGCTCTGTAGGTTACCTGAACACAAAAGGCAAATGGTTCAGAGGTAACTGGCTGCTCACATTGAAAGCTCACTTTTTCACTGGACTTAAGGGAATCTGCCGGTAGTCTGGTTGTCTCCAGAAGGAAAAGATGGTGCTCTCCACTCTGTATGGTTTTACCAATTCGTCACCCTTCCTGTCAGCTTGTTCAGAGCTCCATCACTTTCCAATGCCTTTACATGATTTCAGCATTTGCACTGACATCTGGCTGAAATCTCTGATGGCGGCAGAGCTCGTGGCCAACACGGAGAAGTGGGTGTTTGGACGGAGGGAGGTATCTGCCATCTCGTTATCAGTATCTAGAGTACTAAGACCATTCCAAGACCAAACCAAAGGTAAGCTGGCTTTTACATGTGGTTGGTTACTAGCTCAGGTTTACTAGCTCAGAGCTGTGTTCGCAGTGTCTGACTGAAAAGGCTCTCTGTGGGGAACCCCTGCTTCACACTCCGAACTGTTTTTGTTCTGCAGACTGATGCCTCAAGCATGAGGCCTGTTTTGTCCCTGCAGGTAAAGGGGGCCGACCCCACCAGTGGGTTACTCGAGACAAAAGCTATCAAAGTGTGCGACCAGACTGCTCATCCTTTCCTACTTTCCATCACAAAAAAGAGGCCATGCCTGGATCAATCACTGGTATCGCTCCTTAAAACCATTTAAATACAAGAATCTGTAGGCCAGGGGTGCAGACGGCTTTGGCCAATTTCCTGCCTTGTTCATGGGGGGAGGAGTAGGCTAGGCCACAGAATGGAGGTATGTGGTCGCAGGGTGTGGTTTGTGGTTTATGGCTCAATTACAGGGAACGGGGTGGTGTGTTCAATGGCAGTGCCAGGGGAAACTGGCTGGCACATATGCCAGCAAACATATAATTATGTCTCTCTGATTTCACACAGTAGCACGCTGGGATCAAGGTGTGTGTAGCAGGAGTCTAGTGCTGCCAGCTGTGAAGGTGTAGCAGTGAGCTCGAGCTGACTGGACAACATAGTGCAAATCATTGGAAAGTGCAAATTTGGTGGTGAATAAAGAAATTTGCAGCGACCAAGAAACGCTGTGCTACAGCTTTTTTTAAACATTTACATTTTTACATAAGTTGTGTTCCCAGATTGCCCGTCCCCCAGCACTGTTTAGGAAATCTATCTGAACAAGTCCTCTCACTTCTCCTCTAGTCACATAAATTACAGTAAGTTATACTTTTTCTGGAGTGAAATCATCGACCAGGTTCAGTAAATATCACACACTGCTACGTTTCTTTATTTATATTTAATCTTGATCATATGGTTGATAAAATACTAAAAATGATTTTTGTCGTCTGCATGTGTCAGCCGGTTGTGCTTCACATGAGTAGAAATGGCTGAGAAAACATCATCCCTGTTACTGTCAGGGTTTTGTGGACACTTGTCCCAAAAATGCCATGCAGGGACTCTTTCCATGACAAAGGTGGCAAAGAAAAGCTTTTTAAAAAAAATCACATTTAAATGATATTATTTTGAAATAGAATAAACTGCCATGGTTTTATTTAAAAAAGAAAATCATGGTATGCTTTATATACCAAGAGTTCTCAAGCTGTTGACTTTATTAAAATGAGCAAGCACTTTGTACAGAAATTGAAGTTGACATAAGACTTTTATTAAGTAAAAAAAGGATACGTTAAATTAAATCAGTGAAATGGTAAAAACCAATGTGAAACCAGGAAAACGTTAACTTCTCATAAAAATGTCTATTTTATTTAAAAGTTCGCTGTTGGCACAAAACCCAAAAGTTAATACGGGTGTAGCCGTGAAATAATGTTAAATCTGCATCCTGATGGGTTTCATATATTTACAGGGTGGGGCGAGCTTTCAGCCGTGGTACATCCTGTCCTATTGCTCCTCTGTCCACCCTGGTACGTCTGTTTTTGTGACTATAGAGAAAATGGACAAATTCTTAATGCATATTATAATTTTATACGTATTTTAAGAGTTATAAGACTGTTAGTTATTATCCTTGTTAATCAAATCGAGTTTTAAATATTGCTTAAAGGTGCAGCACTTCGCACCATGTATTACACTGAAAACATAATAAGGCGGATTCATCGAGTAATCTGATTATAAAAAATCCTCGACACAAACTCTTTGCTTCGACATTTCTTTTAATCCACGGCTCTGTGGCGCACGGTTGTCACGCGAGTGCTTCACCTGCATTTATAACTAAAAACAGACCTGGAATAGAAACGTATTTAGGAGCAGCATGTGAATAAAGAGTCTGACAAAGTTAAGCCTACGCCGCCCGCATTTTAAAACATAAACTATGATAACAAAGCGAATACGATGCTGTCCTAGTTGAACATGGAGCCAGGAAAAGGCTAGTGGGAGTCCTTCATCAAACCACCTGACCAACAAACTGTGTAGGTGCTCGTCCACCACCGTTTGCTTTACACAACAAAACATCTGCAGCAAGCATCCAGAGGTTGTTTTAAACTGAGCCTGATACGATGTTTAAATGACAGCTCAAGGCTGACAGCACTTAAACTGAAACAGGATGTTTCAGTTATTTATTTTTATTTCTTTATTAAGTTGAGCTGCTGTGTTGTACATAGTGCTGATGCGGGACAGTTTCCAATGTTGCTGTATTATTGTACTAGGTATGACTGTGCAATGACAATAAAGAGTTATCTTATCTTACAGCTGATCTAAACATTAGGAGCACATGCCTTTGAAAGGCCAAATCTGTGCAAAAATGTGGATTCATTCTCATTTTCTGTCAGGTAGTCACACTGTCATGACGTTCTGATGGCAAAAGCAAACAAACTTTCCTTTTTGAATGTGGTCGGGTTGTTGAACTGCATAAGCAGCACGCCATCGCTGCTGAGGTGGGACGGCTGAGGTTCAGGGGCGTCCAGATGTTGCAGAGAGCATCCCTCATGACTGAAGGCCCATGACTCACTGGTAACGACTGGGATTTTCAACAGGACCACGCTACAGTACACAATGCCTGCAGGACGAGGGATCTCTTCCATCACTCATATTAACATTATTATTAATATTAATTACCATCTCCACCATCATGTCTTGGTTTAGGGTTAAGCATTAACCAACCAAACATGAAACACACCGAATCTACCTCAGGAAATAAAACTCTTTTTATCCCCATTAACATCAGAAAGCCTCCAAGAAGACAAAGCAAAGATACTTTTTTATGCCTTAGTTTAGATCACATATATAGCTTTATTTATTTGATTTTTCCTTTGAATTTTTTTATCTTTAATTTAATTAAAATTACTCGATTAATCAGTGGAATATTCAACAGAATACTCGATTGTTAGAATAACCGATAGCTGCAGCCCTAAAACACACGATACCCGAGGTAGTGCTGGTTTCTTCCATGCTGACATACACAGTAGAAATGGTTGCACCTTTCATGCTTGGTTATATACAAGTACCCCTCTGGCACCAAGTAGATGCACCTATAGCATAAATCTGAAAATCCCAGGTGATTTTCAGAAAATTGACCTCTGACCTTGACGACAAAGTCATCGGGATTCAAACTTGTCTGAGATTTTTAATAGTGTAACGTATGGTATGATTTTTTTTTTTTTTTTTTTTTTTTTTTTAAATCTTATGTTGCCATGTTTTTGTTTTTTAAAAAAAGGATTTTTAGAAAACTTGACCTCTAAGCTTGATTGTGACCATTGATCTAAGATTTTTAGTACATGCGCTTTGGTCTGACTTTGAAAATCCAATGTGATTTCCTTCATAAGAGTCACACACAAGATTCACAAGATTTTCAGAACACTTGACTTGTGACACTGAAACTCATCTGAAATTTCTAGTAGACGCACATCTCGTATCAAATTAAAAATCATACGATGACAGATTCCCAAGTGACTGCATCCACAAACTTTGTACAGTGATGTACATGACGAATGAAAAACATCACCGAACCAAAAGTTTATGCTGTTGTCTTCCTTGTGCACAGCCATACGTTCCCAATGTGTCTTTACAACCGCTCAGGTTTTGTTTCATCTGGTCACATCCCGCTCTCACTTTTTGCAGTGTAGCCCGGGGCAGTCGCTGCAGATGAGCTGGAGGCACAGATCTGCGAGCAGGTCTTTCTCTATGGGCGTGTCAATGATAGATTAGTGTGGGAGCATAGGGATTCCCAGACTGCACAGAGGGCCACCACTGCAACAGTTCTTTGGAAACCTTCTTGTTTTTAAGTTTGAGCCTGACTGATTCCCTCCCATCAGCCATTCCCTCTGAAGAACACATGAGCATATTCCACATCTATCGAGTATACTGACTATATGGACAGCCGTGTGCATAGTCAAGCCATAAAAAAGTAAAACCTTTCTGTGTGGGAACAGGTGTTTTCCTCCTCCGGGGAGATTGTTTATACAACATCCATAATTGATTAGAGAGAGATGGAAAAATATGGAAAAAAAATATTTTAAATATCAGACTGTTGTCACAGACGGGTGGAAATTAAAAATTTTCTCCACTTTTTGTATCGGCCACTCAAACTTTTCACCAGCCATTATTTTTCTTTTTTGTGTGTAACATTTGAATGATGCATTTCACCTCCTTATGGCCTTTAGACAATCCGAGGTCCCTGATGGCCTCTAATTCCGAGTATTTTGTGCTAACAACAAAGCTATCAGTCTTGCTGCTGGAAGGCGTGTGCTGCCGACAGCTGGAACAAAACATTGACTGGCTGCTCTCATCAAAAATGAGCCAGTCGCGTAACTCACCGTTGTCACTTCTTTTCCATTTTTCGTTAAAAAACTGCCGTTTAATGTCCCATCGTAACACCTCGAGGAGTGTTTTTGTTTCTGCCACCTGCTTAGCTCCACAAATGTAACACCACATTGCTAAACTGCTCGAATTTTCCCTCCTCTTTCAAAAGCCCCTTTTCCATTAGTACCTCCTCGGATCGACTCGCCACGGATCACCAAGACTCGGATCGACTGGTGTTCCATTGTAAACCAGTACTACCAAACCTGCGTGGTTGTCACCATTGCAATGTGTTTGAGCATCCCGCGACGTCGAGGCGACGATACACCTGCTGCTCCGTCTGTGGCTTTTCATCAGACTTGTGAACCACAGCGTTGTTTGTTTGGAGCCATTTCCCTCATTGCCTGGTTTCAAAGATGGCAGTTTTAACTTTCGTGAACAAGACGTGCTCGTGACTCGTCAAGTGACGCTACTGCCCAGCCAATCTGTCGACGACACATTTTAGTACCTGCTCGGATCGCATAACGGCATTTAGAGCAGACTAGCAGCAACACATCCGCATTGCCGCCCACGACAGGTCAGGACTGCAAATTAAACGTAGTTTTTTCTGTTCAAACTTAAATCCGCCACGGTGGCTTCTGCATTGTTCAAATTTACCACGACTTCATAAACTTACCCACATTTGGCCAGTGGCGGGTGCTAATTTCCACCCCTGGTCACAGATCATAATAAGAAATTTCCAAGAATATACTTGGACATTCTTTAATATTACAGTCCTAGGTTTTCAAGAACAGATCAAAAAATTCTATCACTGCTTCAATTAATAAGGTTTATTAACCTCATCACACCACAGACGCCACTGGGAAGCATGGAAAACCGCATGTATATGAAAGTTCAGAAACATATCTAATACACAAAACCTTCCAAAGTCAGGATATTATTCTGAACAGCCATGTCTCTCTACAGACTGTTACTGAGACATGTACCACAGCCTTTTATTAAACTAGTACCACTTCCAGACTCATCAGCACCAAAGTATTGTTAAGTGTCTGGACAAACTGTTATTTAAGCAATGTTAATGTATTCTTACAGAGCTCGTGTTTCCTTCTTTTCAGCTGAAACAAAGGAGCTTTAAACCTGCTGGTCTTCAGCGCAGCATTCTGACTCCAACGCTGATGGTATTTGTAAAATAGTTACTTACCTGAAAAAACAAGTCTATCTTATTGGATTACCTCAGGTTTTTTTTTGATCATAACTTCTTAAAGAGGTATGAAATGGAAATTGAATTATTTCTGTCTCATATAGAATCCTTTATAGGCTGGATAAATGCTCACTTTATAACTAACCATTACTGACCAGTTTCAAATGAACACAATAACCAAGTTTTTTTAAGCACCACTCACTTTTCCATCTACTATTTTTTAAACCACCGTCCTCGACTTTCACTGCAAGGTTGGCATCAAATTTAAAATGTGCAACATTTCTTAGTTTCGACATTTCAAATGCTTTCTTCGTTCCATTTTAGTTGAGACAATACATTACTTACAAACCATCACAATGCTTTTGTTTACTTTTTCCACACTGTCACACCTTTCTAAAAATCAAGGCGGTACACTACTACAAAAATGTAAAAAGCTTTCAGTGTGGCAGCGAGGATGTGTATGCTGCTATGGCTGCCAGGAGATTCAAGAAAAAGGACGAGTAAAAAACTCCACAGCTGAGATTACACTACTACTCAACAGCAGGGACCTTTCATTCATACAACCCCACAATCACCAAGTGTGTCGAAGGCTGAATGTTTTAGGTCTGGAAACGTTTACCCTAAAATTCAAAGGCTCGAGCGTTGCTTTAATGCCACACTGTCACAAATTTGTCATAAAGAAGAGAAAAGTGACAAAACAATGAGAGCTCCTGCAGTAGACCTTTTATTCCCAGTTTTCCTGTGGCAAAGATCTGAGTTGTACAGTCGATGCTGTATGAAGATGGAAGTTAAAATGGCTAGCTCCTGTTGACAAACCTCTTATAGGAGAGGAAGGCACAGATATCCGTCTCCATTTCACCTCAAAGATAACTGTACTGTATGTAACGCAACTGAAAGAAGTCAATGTAAATATCAGCATGTGACTGCCTGAAATCCCGAGCAAGCAGCAGCAGCAGCAGCAGAGAGGCTGAAGAGGCACCAATTTGTCTGAAATGAGCTTGTGTGCACCAAAGAATAATAGCAGCACACATTAAATATTGATTCCAGTTTGGTGTCTAACGTCATCTCGACATCCACCTCCGTTAATCCGCCGATCAGGAAACAATCAACCGTCTGGCCCGAGTAAAGCCTTGCCCTTACAGTAAAATGTTGGTTATGCTGACAGGCGCCAGGCAGCCATTTAGGTGCATATGGAGTCAGTTGAGTCTCTACGTAAATGGCTGATGCATTTCGAATTTTTCTTCCTAATTGCTGAGAGCCATCAGCACCCCCGGCCTCCTCCTAGCGCCTTTTAATCCGCCACTTTATATAGCCTTGCTTCAATAAAACCGTCTCACGACCTCGTCTCATTCCACTGTTCTCTCAAGAAGCTTTTACTAGTACCTGAAAGACCGTGTTTCTTTATCGAGTCTGAGTTAACCCCTAGAGACTCTGGATGAAACAATGAAACGGATTGGAGGCACTCCGACCAACGTTTCCATCAGAATGTAATTACAACACGTCCGTTAGCAGCTCGGCGCTTATCAAAACAAAAAAGCCACACACGATAAAAAAAAAAAAGATCCATAGTGTTTGTGTTGCGACTAGAGGCCTTTAAATGTAAAGTAACAGTTGCAGGCGGCATTGCTGGTCGCCAACATGTCAGCATGCATCAATAAATAGCGAAGCAAAGGCGCTCCATTGTCTGACAGCGTATCAGCGTATCCGCTAACAGGAAAACGACACAATAACCGTCCGGCTGCGACGTCAAATCCACAGTTGCCGTTTCAAAACATCCCTGACCAGAACCAGGCCCCGTACACATCCTCGGACTCACCTGTATCTCCTTTCGCCTCAGTGTGTAGCGTCTCCGGGTTCACGGTCCGGTCCTGACGCGTTGCAGCAGCCCCTCACCACCAGTCCCCGGCACCGGCAGGCAGCACTGAGAAGCTGATTGGGCCTCGATAGACACTCACCCTTTCGGTGCATCCAGACAGCCAGCTAATTGGTCAGACGCTCTCTCCGTGAAGTCCAGACAGCGCAATGAATGGCTGTTCGATTCCACAGAAGACCCAGACAGACAGCTGATTGGTCGTTTATTTCCGCGGCGGAGACAGAGTGCGACTTGATTGGATGGTAGTAGTGTTGTTGTCTGTGTCTATATGGAGAGCCATGTTACCTCAAACGAGACGAAAAAAACAGTGTTTGGTTGTATTCACTGAACTAAACCGGATCATTTATGGTGCTCCAAATTATTTTTACCCAACGACGTCTGAACGACCAAAAACAACAGCTACATTTTCGGAGGAGAATTTTAGCGACTTCTTGTTACACCCGTTTCCTAACGGGTATTCTGTCCTTACATGCATGACAAAGACCCAAGGGAGGACAAATGTAGCTCGGACAGCATTGGATGGTTCAATGATAGGAAACGTCATTACTTCTATCCCAACTACTGCGCTGCAGAGCGGGTCTTTGTAGGCAGTAGTAGCAGGTTTATAGTGGTAGGCTGGTCAGGGGACGCTGCCCGCATGCCTTTAGGACTTGCAGAACATGGAATAATATACATGCTAAATAAAATGATTTTGTATAGCACTTATCTAGTATTATCAACTACTCAAAGCACTTTACACATACCTATATTCTGAAAATTCTGAAGCATCCAGCACTAGCCTATGTGACATAGGCTAGTGCTGGATGGTAAAATGATTTTCCTGATCTTGTCAGTGTGACACTGACAAGATCAGGAAAATCATTTTACGATCCTTTACTGGATGATTTTGTCAATATCAATGGCTTAAAAATGTCATTTTTTGAGTGGAAATAACTTTGGTCACATCTTCATGTACAGTACATTTGTGCATAACTACCTACAACGGTAAAATACACACATCAGCCACAACATTAAACAGTTAAAGTGAAAAACACTGATAATCTCATTCCTCATTTTTCCTGGGAAACCTTCAGGTCTCAGCATCATGTAGATATCGCCTTAACATGAACACTCAACTAAACACTGTTGTAATCCTACATGGCAACCTTACAGAAGAGGATTAGGGCCACCGAAAGAAAAAAAAGTGGGCAAAAGTCAGAATTCTGACTTTAATCTCAGAATTCTGAGAGAAAATAATTCTGATGAAAAAGTCAGAATTTTGAGAAAAAAATCTGACTTTTTTCTCAGATTCTGGAAAAGAAGAAAAAAACGACCTGCCCACTTTTTTACCTGTGGCCCTAATCCTCTTCCATACAACCTTCCTCAAGTAGGACAACGCACCCATTTACTCAGTAATAACTAGGAGCGGCTCGAGGAACACATTGTCAGGGTCCATGCAGGTCGTGAAAAAGTATTACAACTATAGTTAAGTATTTTCGGACTACTGTATTAACACAAATGATTTATTATTAGTTGAAAACTATTCCTTGCATATAATATGCACACAATAAGGAATAAAACACATCTCAACCCACATGAAACTAATACTAATACTAGTATTAATTACTAATGTGAAAGGGCTGCTGAGCCTGTCTGTTTTATTAGACGTCAGAGCTGCCGTCCACTCCCGTCATGGTTGCAGCTTTCATTGCTAAATTAATAAAAAGAGTTGCCTCCCACTACTCTCTCATCAGTTTATTGTCAAAGGCTAGTTTATACGCAAAGCCCCTTCACAGATCACCAGAAGAAAGCAGTAGGCATCTCAGGTTGCCCACCTCCAGCCAAACAAGAGACGGACATGTCCTCAAAACGCAGAGAGCTGCAGCTCTCTATGAGATTAAAAGAAGTGCAGCTTTCAGCAACAATATCTGACTGTGGCCACAAGATGGCAGTAATGTAAAGGATTGATGCACATGTTGACTGACAGGCCAGAAGCTTTTTGACAGTGTTGTCTGAGGTGAAAGGAGAGTGATCACTTTACTTTGGTAGTTTTAATTTCCTTGCTTTTCCCAATGGAATGGCACTGGAGCGTTGGTCTGACCTGCAAACTACCCAGATCAGAATAACTAACAATGCTGTCAGTGCAGTAAGGCGGGTTGTTTCAGTGTTGCCTTTAATCTTAGCTACTTTTTTTAAACTATTACTTGGAATGGCACAATTGTTTTTGACATTAACTGTTCATCTATAGTGCATTCCTTCTCTTGCTATATCAATCACCTTTGTAATGTTGCTTTCAAAATAAAGGTTTTACTTCTTTGACTTTTGACAGTGTTGTGATTCAGCAAAAGCAGAAAAGACAGAAGACATGAATCAGTGACTTTGGTGTAGTTTAGCCTGTAGCTACTTTTGGCTGCACTCTTGTCACCACAGCAGGTAACTCTGCATGTTTGATTGGCAGTTTTATTCCAATGCCCTTCCAGACATAACCCCAAAGGTGATGTGTATCTCCAGCTAGAACTGACTAAGTGACCTTTGCTGGACTTTGTGGACTTTCCACTAATTAATGTGCTACCCACATTAACCACATTAGTGTAGTGGGTAGCACTACAATAATTAATGCTTCTGATTAAATTAGAATTTGCATAAGAGGTAACCCAGATAATTTTTTTATGATCAATGATGGCAATAGAAGGGTTTTGATATTAAATGAATGCACTGGTCATAATTTTCCAATCTGTTTGTGGATTTATTATAAGATTGCATTATTTGCATGAATTGGATAATTCTTCTTTTTTAAAATCATGTGTGAAAGCAACAGTTACACTCTTTTGTCCATCCGGTATAGTGAAAATAACAAATAACAAAGTTTTAAGTTTTTACAGTTTACAGTAAAATTTGAATCATATATATTTAATCTCTGTAATATTCTGAATATTTATAATTGAGTTATTTGCATATATTAGAGCTATTGCTTATATTTTGTAGCTTTGTAATATACTATATTATTTAATTGAGTTCAGTCTGTTACTGTTCACTGTAACCACATAATTTCCTTTCAAGATTAATAATGTATTGTTTTTCTGATTCACACACAGAGATGGATAGATAGATGGATAGGTATTGTATCCTTCAAGCTCAGGTTCTCTACCAGAGGCCTGAGATCTTGAGGTAATGTATTATACTTGATATCATGTTAGGATTTTTTTTCCCATCTTTACAAGTGTCAAATTTCTTCAGTATAATAATGCAACTGTTCACATGAAACAGAAGGAATCTGTTGGTTTTCAATGTGAATTTCTTTTCGAATTGGCCAAACACTGCATCTTTAAAATCTGCAGGAACCTTTGGTGGTACAAATTGTACAGTCTTCAAGGCACTTTTGATGGAGAGCTGATGATGTGGGGTGGATGACTCTGTATTTACAAGGAGAGGCACATGTGTCACAGCCAGCGGGGCAAGCCGTGTGGAGTTTAATAAGGACCCAAAACGCAGGCACTGAGGGGAAGGAAAAGCGGAGGTAACATGGAAAATGACCAGCAGGGAGAACAGCATGGAGGAACAAGTCCACAGAAAACAAAAGCAAAATCAAAGTCCACAGAAAACACTGGAGCTCACAAATACAGTCCAAACACAGTTCAGGGGGTCGGCCTGGGGGCTGACAGCAAAGAAGTCCATACGGTTCTGCAGTTCGGGAGGTCGGTAGCACAGGAGCCAAGGGGAAAACAGTTCAGGGGGCCGACCACACCGAAGGCAGTGGCGGCAACACAGGCGAAGTAAATCTGGAGACCGGCCGGGTGGAAGGCAGCGGCGGTGACTCAGGCGAAGTAGATCCTTGGAGAGAGTTACTGTCTTTAAAGCAGCCAGGTCTTGAGAAACACCGAAGGATAGAGCTAGTGGCAACACAGGAGCATGAGCTGAACTTAAACAGAAAACACTGGGAAACACCCAGGACCATGACAACATGCCCCTTATTTCACTTTACAAACAGCAACATGATAAAACCAGTGGACTGCTGCTTTTCCTTGCCACATACAATGTATCACTTCAACAATGCACCAGAAGAAACAATGTAGAAGGGCAGGGTAGATGCATAGGTTGATGAGCCAGGCGGGCGGTTGGGAGTAGGAGGGCACGGTGAGGTTAGTCTTGATGGGAAGCGTGAAGGCAGGTACCCTATAGATGCCTCAAAGGAAGACAAGAGTGTAGCGGAGAAGGTGAGAGAGTTTTGTGTGCGTTTGATCCAGGAGAGCTGTGTAGACCAGGAAGATGGGTTCTGGGAGGTGACACAGCGGAGAGCCATCTCCAGTTCGTGATTGTAATAGATCCACAGCAGAACGGTCCACAGTGGAATGCTTCTCAGCATACTTTATTGACACTCTTCTTCCGCACACGGTTGCTGTATACACACTAGCCTTTCTGTTTGACCATTGGTTTGTGAATGAAAATTTGAGCTGAGACATGCTTTGGCTCTAAGTGCTGTGCAGAAAGTTTTCCATACTTGAGAGATGAATTGGGGACTCCAATCAGACACTCTTTCTGTAGCAATGGCAGCTTGAAAACATGATTGATTAAGAGTTTAGCGTTCTCCACGGCATTGGACAATTTCTCTAGGGGAATAAAGTGAGTGGACTTGGAAAACCTGTCAACTACAGAAAGAATGTTACCCATTACCAACAGCAAAACAACCAAAGTCTGGGGATATATGTGAGCATAGTCTATGTAGTGTTGACAAGGTTTGTAGCAGACCAGATGGGCACTCTGGGTTACTTTTATTCTGGACACAGATTGAACTTGCTGCCACATAGTCTCACATCCATTTCTACTGACCCCCATCAGAAACAGCAGTAGAGGAACATGGTGGTCCTACTCACCCCAGGGTGATATTTGAACCTGGCTGAGTGAGCCCAGTGAATGACTTTGGAGCAGGTTGCAGTTGCAACATAGTTCCAGTTGAGGGGCTGGTACCAGGGTCAGGCTCATCATGTAGGGCTCGCTAAATGGACTCCTTTGTTGGGGACCCCACTGTGAATTTGGAGAAAAGGATGTTCTCAGGCTCCAATGGATCGTTGTTAGCAGAGAATTGGCAAGAGAGGGCTTCTGGCTTGACATTCTTGAAGCCTGGACAATAGGAAATGGTGAAACTGAAACAACCAAAAGACAAGGACCAGCAAGCTTGGCAGGTATTGAGTATTGCAGTTCTGAGATATGTTAAGTGTTTATGACAACGTGTTGTGAGGCCTCCTCGAACCAGTACCACCACTCCTCCCAAGCAGCTTGCGGTTCTGGACATTGTTATTTCACTCAGCAGGGGTTAGCCAATGGGAGCAAAAGATGCATGGCTACAGTTTACCTTGTGGACTAGAGACAGTACTGCCTCAATCCCAGAGTCAAATCTGTCCACCGACACGAACAGTTCCCTGAGATTAGCAAAGGCAGCGTTGGCCTTGGGGGACCAGAAAAATAGTTGCTGGGCTGAGTAAAGTGGAGTAAAGTGGGGGGCCAGGACGGATGGACTTAGTCCAGAACAAAAAGAAAAGTCCACCAGGAGCACTGGAGCTCATGAAGTGGTCCAAACCAGAGTAGTAAACACTGGAACTCAGGGGACAAACCGTCACAGAGCAGAGCGAGGCAGATTCGGAGGCTGACCGCATGGAAAGCAGCGGTGGCAAGACAGTTCTGAAGGCGCCCATGACAGCTAAGGTGCCCAGCCGATGGCCTGGAAAGTGTGGACCAGTGTGGCCTGGTCCACACCAGTGTGGCCTGGGGTGGAGCTGTACGTTTACGTGCAGGCTGAACTGAACATGGATGGGAGACTCATGGGCAGCTCAGCCGAAGACTGGCCTGCAGGACCAGATGGCACTGCGGTGGTTGAAGAAGGTTGTGGTTGTGATTGTGGAACTGATGGCTGGGCGGGCTCCTTGGAGCCTTCAATAGAGACAGATGGCTGGAGCCTGTCCTTGGACCCTCCAGCGGGGACAGATGGCTGAGGCGACCCCTCAGGATCTCCAGCGGAGACAGAAGATGGCTGGAGCGGCTCCCCAGATCCTCCAGCGGGGACAGATGGCTGGAGCCTGTCCTTGGACCCTCCAGTGGGGACAGATGGCTGGAGCCTGTCCTTGGACCCTCCAGCGGGGACAGATGGCTGAGGCGACCCCTCAGGATCTCCAGCGGAGACAGAAGATGGCTGGAGCGGCTCCCCAGATCCTCCAGCGGAGACAGACGGCTGAAGTGGCCCCTCGGGACCTCCTGCGGAGACCAAAGATGGGTCTAGCTGCTCTCCGGACCCTCCAGCAGAGACACTGCTGGACAGGGCCCTCGGACCCTCCAGCAGGAACAGAAGATGGCTGGTGCGGCTCCTCGAACCCCGCTGGAGTGTGAACACAGCGGAGCTGGGAAAGGCTACGTCTACATTAATCCGGATAAATTTGAAAAAGGCGTTTTCATCTAAAAATGCACCGCGTCCATACTATTGTTTTCAATGATTTCTGAAGAGTTGTTCACTGAAACGACTGAAAACGCTTACATTCCTGTACTGTGCATGCGTGAAACGTATAACAATTTGACCTGTGACATTTCAGTCTGCCATTTATTTACTTTCCGGCTCTTTGAAACGTTGCGGCAAAATGTTGAGGAAAAGCACAGAGTTTTTCAAATGGACTGACTATGAGGTGGAGTTGTTGCTGTGAGAAACACAAGAGTACAAAGTTGCAAAGGTGAGTGAAAATATAGACTGGGAGACCAAAACAAATACGCCGAAATTAACATTCGTCTTCTCTGAAGAAAAGCTTTGTGGAGCATGTACAAACTGATATTAATCTTTAATAGAGCTGTGAAAAATGGGGAAAAACAAAGCAACTGCTGTACAGTGCCGTCATGACTGCATCATATGACTAAAACGCGCCATCGTTTTTGAAAGCCTCCATTTTCGCGATCCACAGTGCAACAAATGTATCCACTTTGAAGAACATTTTCAAAAAGCTCAGTTTTCCTTGACCAAAAACAAATACATACACAAAAACATAAATTAGTGTGGACATGACCAAAGAAGGCTTGGCAGAAACTTTATTTCCTGAGAGTCCTCAGGAAAAATAACAAAAGCTGCTGGTGTCCTTCTATCGATGTTCTATTGAGAGCATCCTGTGCTTCTGCCTCTGTTGTCCTCTGGACGAACTGCTTAGTCTCACTGTCTCAGGAAAGCAGGAAACATCATAAAAGGCTCCTCACACTCTGCTCATCATCTGTTCCACCTGCATCAGAACAAAGACAAATAGACTGAATATCAGTTTCTACCCCGGAGCTTTTAGGGCATTGAATTACACGTAATCACCTCCAATTCAACCTGACAGGTACAGTGCAATGGATGGCATCCTGCGCAATAGTGTTTTATGTGCAATAAGGTTTTATTTATTATACTGAATGACTGTGTTCTACTTCTTTTTTATTTTATTCTTTTGTAATTATATTTAAACTTTCTCTCTTGACACCACAGGAACTGCACTTAACTTCGTTGTCCTTGTTACAATGAGAATAAAGATATTCTGATATTGCAAATGAAGAGGGAAGAATCAAAGTGAAAATAGCGAAGAAGGTGACTGATGGGATTTATAGTTCTTCTCTCTCAGGCGATGGGAAAGGAAAACTAAACCTTAACATGACTTGGGTTAATCACATGACGCTAAGTGGTTCTTCATTTGGTCATTTGGTGCTTGAAGAAAAAACTCCCTATAAGGTGTTATCCAGCCAGCCAGACTCGGTGGCTACCTTGCGAAAATCAACAGTGAACTCCCTGCCTTAACTTTAATAATCCAGGGTGGGTGGCTGCCTGTGCACAGCAACAGAGATTTGTACTATAACTGGTGGTGTCTGAGTGGGACTGCTGAGAGAATTTCTTACTGTTCGTCACAGGCTGATTGACATTGTTTATCTAAAATTTCAGCACCTCCTCATGCTCACCAATTACAGCATCATATATGAAAATTGCTATACAGACTGGTTCTGCTGGGTCCAGATTGATTTTGGCCTGGTCGTTCTGTCACAAGGCCAGAAGGCCGGTAGACAACAGGGTCGGCCAAAAAGGGGGCAACTGTCATGGTCCCCGAGCCTCGCTGGTCGACTCTCTGTTAGGCAACACGTTTGTTTTTGTTTTTGTTTTCGCTCTCTCCCTCCCCCCTCTCCCCCTCTGGCTCTCTCTCTTTCGCCGTGGCGATGCTCATTGCGGGCTCCCGCTGCTGGCCCCCACACCTGCTCTCATCACCACACCGGTCGCCGAGCTGATTGCAACACTATTTAAGATGGCAGATCTACGCTAGTCTTCGCTGGATCGTTGAGCTATCAGCGTCACTCAACCTGCAAACCTGCAAATCCGAATCTGCATCCACGAGTTTTGTAACTATTCCTCTAATCGGACCTTTTTGTGTGTGTAGATTTTTCCTGAACTACAAGAGGAGCGGCAGTGGAGAGGAGTTGGATTTTGTACAGTAAGTGTGGAGCACTCCTTTTCCGACCCCTGTTTCCCCACGGAGCCTGGAGACCCGGACCCCTCTTTTCCCCTGCACATTGTATATTCACTTGGTGTTTTGTTCACTGTAAATAAACGCACTGTCTTTCGCCTAAGGAAAACCTGGCCTGCGCCCGAGTCCCTTTAAGAAACCTTATCAGCAACGGCAGCAATCTTCATTTCAAGGCTATTCATTTATTTGAAAGCAGATGCTTAACCTTGTCCACTCTAACAGATTTATTTCTTATACATCATCCAACTGGCCCTTATTTAAAGTCCCTGTGATTTTTCAGATGTTTATCTGATTTAGTGCTCAGATCAACTAATTATTGTGGGTGATTTTAACATCCCAGTAGATAATGAAATGACAGCCTCAACATGACATTTAATCTCTTATTAGACTCAATTAGCTTTTCTCAAAAGTGTAAAAGAACCCACCCACCACTTTAAACACATTCTACTTCTTGTTCTGACGTATGACATTCAGCCTGAAATGACATCTCACTAATTTAGAAGATCTTAATTTAGCCTGGAAAAATAGTTTGTTGCTCTATTTAAAAAAAAAAAGCCCTCTGTAAAGCTAGCACAGCTTACTATTCGTCACTGATTGAAAAGAATAAGAACAACCAGGTTTCTCTGCAGCTCTGCCAGGCTGACAGTCAGAGCTCTGTTTAGCCAAGCATTCCTTGAACTTTAACTAGTAATGACCTTATTAATTTCTTCACAAATAACATTTTAACCGTTATAGAAGACCATCATAACCATCTCACAGACGTAACATTATGTACAGCTAGTTTCAATACTATTTATATTTTTAGACTCTTTTTCTCCAGTTGATCTTTCTGTAATTCCTACAAATCATCAGTGCATCTATTAGCAGGGGCGGATCTAGAGAAATTTTCTTAGGGTGGCAAAGAAATCAAATGGGGTGGCGAAACCAAAGCCTTTTTTTCCACACACATATGCAGGTGGTTACATATGGTTAAAATGATTCAAATGCAGTAAGTATGCACGTTTTTCATATAAATATAATCTATAACTTAATTATTGTCTGTAGCCCACATAATTACACACTTTAGTTACATAAAACATGTGAGTTTTGATCTTATGTACTGTATAGCCTGTATAATAAATAAATATGTAGCCCAATAAGTATAAAATCCAGAAAGCTGCACAACATGGGGCGCTTCATTTACAAACGCAAGTCTAACTTAAGTTTCACTGTTTTTTTTGTTAGAAAACAATCACATTGTTACAGCTTAAATTACACAAAATGTCAGAAATCTGCACTGTCATGAACAAAAATTTAAACCTAGTTTTTCATGATTTGTTGGATTAACCCACTGAGGTCTGCTCATTTTTGACTCCTTTTGAGTTTATTTGTATTTCACTCTCAAATTGTTTCATTTAATTTTTTTCCTGCCTTGCTTGGTATCTTTTCAGCTCAACCTCACGTGTCTGAATTTAGATGTTTTTTTCATTGACATACTGTATTAATATTACTGATCTGAAATCATGCAAAAAAACTTAAAATCCTAGTAGTATTTCTTACTGTAAAAAAAACAGACATGTTGACTAAATTATTTTTATAACTTGAAATGCAAACATAAATTGTACATTTTGTAAACATAGAACTATTGATCTAAAATGCAGCCAATACACCTGCCGTTTTCTTTTATTTTGTACAACCATTTAAAAATATGACTAAAACTAAAATGAGAGAACAATCAGGTGTCACAAATGATGTGTGCCAGTAAAACATGTTTTTCCACCAAAAGACAGAGAACAGCACAGGGACAAACCTGCAGGCCTGACAACAGGTGTATCACTCCGCTGGTTTTCTACTTGGTGACAGTGTTTACACTGCACTGTGCCTTTGTGACATTCATTAGTGCCCTCAGTGACACACAAAACAAAGCAACGACTACACAACACACTAACTATACAATCCACACTGAACGTCACAAATCTCCCACATCTAAAAACTCTCTCTCTCACTCGCTCGCTCTGTCTCTCTCCCAAAACAACCAAATCCCACGTGTTGATTTTTTTTTTAAAAATTGGTTGACATGGTACATTTTTCCACCAATAGGAAAGAGGTGCGTTTTTGCACTGTCCTTAGAAAACGCTTAAAACAACAACAACAGCAAAACACACGGCGACAGTATTTAGAAAAAAGGATGGCTTATATATATTTTTATCATAACTCTGGATTTAGTGGCCTGTCATTAAATTTAAAAGCTGGTGTAAACTTTGAAGTCCGAACTTTCAACACGGGCTGAAGACTCAGCGTGGCTGCAGCTTGTTGCTGTGTCAGCTTAAATCAGTCATGTGAGGAAGTGTGCTACAGGAAGTGTGTGGAACATCTATTTAATGATGTCTCCCCTATTTATGTAGCAACATCCTGGCATCGGGGGGAGAAGTGTGGCATGTTAGCTGCTGGTGAGAGTTGGTGGAATACGCTGGGCAGATGACGATTGACTGTAACTGTGTCTTTGTGTGGTTTCGGGACCACACACCTGTTATAGCCACATAAGAGCCTCAGTGTCCTGAGTGGACAGTTGGATGTGCATAAACCAGTAAGCACAGAGGACAGTGCCCTCAATTCCATGGGACAGGTAGCCATGAACCTAAGGAATAGGATGTGACATCATGTAGTTATTTAGTGTGGTAACATGCCAGTACATCACAGAGAAGGACACCTTGAATGCCATCTTGTTAACTGTGGAACATTTTCCACAGACTCACACGGACGACTATTTTGCTCAGAGGATCAAACAGTGGGAGATCAAGGATAAGGTGAAGCGCTCGGCTAATGATGCTGAACCTAACATGATACCCTGTGCAAGGACACCACAGGTCAGGCACAGCATCTGTGTTGAACATTCCCTCAGTTTAATAGTGCACAAGTCAATCCAATAGGTCCTCCTGCTTGCAGATGTATGGGCAAAATAAAGGAAGATGATAGCAGATCAGATCGTTTATGCCAGACGCAAGAGTCGGTGTGCTGACCAACACATAAATTACTCATAGAAGTAGAGACCAGATGAAAGATCACCCTATTAATATTACACTGCCTCTTCGAACAGCGTGAAGCTAACCAGCTGGTTGTCTGGTGTTTGAATGCTGTTTCTTATGGCAGGACTAGTTATAAATGAATATATAATTCATTCCTACTAAAAATCTTCCCAGGGGCTTCTGGAGTTCTTGAGCAGCTTCCATGGGAACTTAACATAAAGGAATAATTTGGATGGTCGTCAGCCTGCCTTCAGTATAAACACACTTTCTGCCCTCTGTCGATGTATCTCAATTCAAATCATATTCTGACTGTCAGCTGAAGCTTATTTTACAGTAACTGTATTGCTGGAAAACAGCTTGTACTGGTTAATTTCCTGTGTACTGCTAACCAGTAACATCCCAGCAATGAATCTACGTTCAATGAAGAAACAAACTTCTTTTAAAACAAGCCAATTTACTGATCAGACCTAAAATAGTGTTAATCAATCTCTGTCCAGATGTAGTCACACGACAGTTTTCCAAAGAGACATTTGAGTGATTTATCGACTGTATGTAGCCTTGAGTTTGTCTTTCTTACTGACTTGTTCAAACAAAAGCTGGACTCTGTGGACTTCATTATGTTAGCTTCAGTTAGGTTTTGTGTGTTTTACCCCTTTTTGTGTGAAATAAAAAATCTTCTTTGCCTAAGTTTCCTTTGCTGCTCGGTCCATCATATCTATATTTAAAAAGGTTGTTTTTTGTCCCCCACATGTGTGGATGTAAATGTTTAAAGGCAACAGTGAAGCACTGAGCTCAATGTCACCTTTAAAAGGACTTCTTTAAATATTTAACTCTTAATTCTGATGATCATGTGTGAAAAGTCATTATGGCTGAATTTGAACATATTATTTTAAGTCTTTGGGCTCATATACGTTTACTTAGGACGATGGATAATAACAGACTCGTGTGCTTTGCTATTTTCATTGTTTTATGATGTGTGACTTTGGTCTTGCTTTGTTTGTAGACTGTAGCCAAACAGCAAAATTAACTGTTTGTCTTGGAGGGTAAAGCAGAAGGAATCTTTCCTTAAATCAGCTTTCACAGGTTTAACAGTCGGTCTGTGTCTGTGGGAAAAGGCGACCATGACATTTGTGAGATGCACGTTTATGAAAATGTCCTTTCTCAGCTACCCCTCCCTGTGTGAGCGTGGCGCCGCTGTTAGGTCAGTGAGCGGCTCCTGCTTTTGGTTTGTTTATTTCCTTGTTACTAAAACTGAATATTTTATGGATGTTTGGATGTTTAGAGACAACAGACTTGATTCATTTGCTACTGTTGGAGGTGCTGCGAGTTTTCAGTAAGCTAAATCAGCTTAAAACCTGAGTTCCAGCTGGTCTCAGGATAGAGATGCTTTAGTCGGCTATACTTTGTTTGAAAATTCATAACCAAAGGATCACTTAAGGTATGTTTCTCCCACTGAAAACGCTACGACCAGATGAACAGAATCAACTTTTTGGGATCTGTATCCATAATTTCTGGACATACTGATTTGTTTTTGATGTAGCACCTCTTTTATTTAACCTGCATTATAAACTGCAGATAATGAAATCCTCTTTATTTGAAAAAAAATCTTTAGACTATTTTTGTTCTGTTTATTTGGTGAATAAACAGTTTGAACAAGAGCGGTATCGTGGCATTGGCAAATCATAATTAAAACAACTGTGATGAATTTTATTTGACCGTTCATATATAATCCAAGGGAAAGATTCTCTGTATTAATGATCTCTGTCTGTCTCTGTGTTCCTGTGGCTGGCAGACGGGAGGTCATGGCAGGAGCTGACATCTCCCAATAAACTGACCATACAGTCAGTTTGGACACAGGACGACCCCAGATGTTGGCAAACATACAGTCAGTCGTGACAGAAGCTCTCTGTGATCGACCACAGTTCCAAACACCAAACATGTTATAATTGTGTTTGAATGAATTTCAAATCAGCTTATTTACAAGAGGTTTTTATACATTTGAATAAATATCTTGTTTTTAATACACTTTATATTAATGTACAGTAATGCTGCTGTGAGAAGTGTTGATAGTTTTTAATAGAAGGCCCACAACACAAAAATGTTTACTTCTCACTGTTATGTTGTAGTATCCACTTAATCATGAATGTACGCTGCTGTGTCCTGTCGACTGTAAGGTTTTTTAAATTTATGAAACAAACTATAATTTAGGGCTCATCAACTGTCAGGTAAATCCAATGTCTCATAACATCAGAAGCAAATGTCATATCAGAGGGATTAAGCGAATAAATGTGAGTCCTAGGCACAAGATGAAAAAGAGCTTCCAAAAGTCCATCCATCCATTCGCTTCCGCTTATCCTTTTCAGGGTCACGGGGGGCGCTGGAGCCTATCCCAGCTGTCATAGGGCGAGCAGCGGGGTACACTGTCGCAGGGCCAACACACAGGGACAGACAACCATTCACGCTCACTTTCATTCGCACATTCACACCTAGTGGCAATTTGGATTTTCCAATTAACCTATCCCCACAAGCTGCATGTCTTTGGACGGTGGGAGGAAGCCGGAGTACCCGGAGGGAACCCACGCAGACACGGGGAGAACATGCAAACTCCACACAGAAAGACCCCGGCCTGATGGTGGAATTGAACTCAGGACCTTCTTGCTGTGCGGCAACAGTGCTAACCACCGTGCCACCGTGCTGCCTGGTTCCAAAAACATTGGGCACTAAAGTGGCATTCCTCTCTGCGATGGGGTGTGGTTTGCAGCTAAGCTGCAGGGGAGGGGTGGAGAAGGAAGTTCAGAGTGTGGTGTCAGGGGAGGCTGACCAGCACAGCAGATCTCCATCACCTAATAATGCCTCGTGTGTTTGAGTAGGATGACCTGACAAGAGCGCTGTGCTGGAGAAGAGGCAAATGGAAAGCTGCACAAGTAGAAAAGTGAAGAAACACTGACAATAATTATGAAGACGACAAGTGTTCATCTTCTTTTCCCACTCTGTTAGTTCAGAAGTCGGACCGAGTCCATTCAATCACTTGAATGGGGACAGCTTTGGGGGATATTTTGGTGAGAAAAAAATGGTTTAACAAGTAGCCAGAAAATATAATAACTGTTGTTTCACCACTGAGCTGATTGATCTGGTACAAGGATTGCATCCCTGTGCAGCGCTGGAGGCGATACATGCCACAACTCAACTAGAATAATAAAGATTTTAGCCAAGCATAACAGACACTACAGAATCCTACCATTGCTATTATTATGATGATTATTAAGTCCTACACACAGAGGGGTGTTGCATTGTAACTGCCTCACCAATAACTTCAAAAACTAGTGATTTGGTCACATTTTGGAGGTTACATCATTTTTCTAAGGAGAACAAGAGAGAGAGAAAACCATGAGTCGAGCACTCTGGAGATGTGGTATGTGACAAACAGCTTGAATGTATCCAGCATAAGTTAGCTCAGGAGGTTAAAATAGTAATTTTGTGACACAAATTATCTTGAAAACTTTCTGCTTCACATCACACCTCTCAGAATCTTTTTGTATAAAACAGCATTTAATATTCATTTCGCTTTGGAATAACTTAAAAATAATACAATTATGAAGTCAAGAAAAAATCCTGCACTGAGCTGCAACAGCAACATTTCTGTACTGTGTTTAGAAAAGCAGAGCTCGACGGTGAAAAATAAATGATTAATCCTAAATAAAACCAAATCTACGTTTGGCTGCAGCCCTTAAAACAATTTACATGTATGTATATTATCAGATCCTCTTCCTCAGTGACAGAAAACATTTAGATAGCACATAGAAAGACACGCCCCCTACTGTTAACGGTTGAAACAACAAACCAGACATTTCAAAATAAACGCCAAACGCCAAGTAAAACCTCCCGGCTTCAAACTACAAAACAATATTTCTAAATGTAAACAGTGTAAAAGTAAAACTACAAGTTAATAGTTTTATTTCATCGGGCCAAATCCTGATTAGACAAAATCGATAAATGTATGGCACCCACAGTATTACATGAATAATGATGTGTAAATGAACAACAGGCTATCTGATTACTTTGATGCATAAGATGAGTAAATATAAATTGTTAAATGTGACAGAAAATCATTATTAAACCGCGTTAATGTATCTGTTGGTTATTGCTACACTGTGTATTTATGTGTTCACTCGTCATTGGAGCTGATGATCGATTTGAACCAGCGACGCTGATGGCTTGCTTTTATTTTGAAGTCTGACAAGTACTCCGGTGTGCGCCGGTGTGGAGCTGAGCACTTGACAGACTTCTCCAGCAACGATTTGTATTGATGTGACCAAAGGCGAGTGAGGTGGAGGCTGACCCGTGGGCGGTCACACTGCGCAATACCGTAGGGCAAAGTTTGCCTGCTCTGATCTGCCGCTTGTGACTCTGAGGACTGCTGTGTGCGGCATGAACCAGGGCTGAGCGCAGGCTCGGGTGGTGCGTATGTCCAATATTATCTTTAATGAATGCTGCCGTGTAACCGCCGTGTTTCAGAACGTACTCTCTGGCGCGGGCCTCTGCCTGTCCACTGCACCGATCCTAGCCATGGGTGGGAGTCTGGGTTGCCACCGCTCCATCCCCAAAGACCCCACTGATTTCAGCTGCGGCAAGCGCAAATTCAGCGCCGCCTGCAACTTCAGCCACATTCTGGTGAATCAAGAGCGGCTGAACATTAACATCGCTACCGAGGAGGAGCTCATGACTCTGCCGGGAGTTAATCGCACAGTTGCGCGGAATATCGTGCAGTACCGGGACTGTATCGGTGGCTTTAAAAAGGTGGAGGACCTGGCGCTGGTAAGCGGGGTCGGGGCCACCAAGCTGGAGGTGATCAAACTGGAAATCTGCGTTTCTAGCAGGACCAGTTCTTCCCAACACTCTCCGTCGTCACTGCGCAAAGACTTGGACTCTCAGTTCTACACCGGGATGAACGTCAACACCGCCACCCCGGCGCAGCTCATGAGCATTCGAGGTATCACGGAAACGATTGCAAAGAACGTGGTTTCGTATCGCGCGGAGCACGGCCCATTTAAAAGCATCGAGGACCTGGTAAAGGTGAAGCACATCAACAGCTCGCTGCTCGACAAAATCCGGTTCCAAGTTTTCGTGGAGCGCTCCCGGGCACCCTCCACCAACACGAACGCAGGGCTCCCCGGCACCACCAAGTGTCACCCAAGCCCCTCTTCCTTTAGTCTGGGCAGCGACGACTTGGACCTCCCACCTGGAGGCCCGACCCAGATCGTCTCTGTGCGGCCGAAGGTGGATCGCCCGCTGGGGCTCCGGGACGGGAAGTCCGTAGTGCGCGTGGCCACCTGGAGCCTGCAGGGCTGCTCGTGCGACAAGGCTAACAACCCGGGGGTCAGGGAGGTGGTGTGCATGACCCTGCTCGAGAATGAGTGAGTACCTGCACACACACTCATCACACCTGAAGGCCGCGTGGTTACTGAAGCGTGGGCAGATGAGGAAAGCTTATTGGTTAAGTGGTCTCGGACGTGTGTCTGATTTCTGTGCGGAGATCCGGCAAAATATTTTAAAGCTACATGAAACCCCCAAACTGAATAACTCACTTTATTCAATTCAATCACTTTTATTTATATCGCGCGAAATCACAATAACAGTCTTAATGAATGGAAGTTTGTAAGATAATAAACAAAACAACTCGAGTTTAATTTTTCCATCACACTAAATGCACACAGTGTACAGTCAGCCAGCTGCATGTGTGCTGATAGTCATTATGTCAGCTGTGCGTCCACACACCAAAGGAGACCTACAGCCACTCACTGCCGCACCACTCAGCTGAAGCTCTTTGAGGTTTAATTATGCTGTGACCTCATCATATTTTCAGATTCATGACTCTTTCAATCCTGAACGGGAGCCTTAACAGGACGAACCCCTCCCGCAACATTACTGCACTCAGGCCTAAGTGTTCTTGTGCAAAAACCTAAATAGTGATTTGATTTGAATGACAGTCGTGCAGGAATGATGACTCTTTGTTTCGGGTTTCCTTATAAAGACGTGTGTTTGTCTGATGTTGTGCATATTTCAGACTTCACAAAACCCAGACTGTGAAAAGACTACAGCACACCAAAGTAGCTCTTTGCTTTGTGTTATTTGTCTGTTATGGGTTCAAAAATGCGGAAACATCATTAAAACTACTGCAGAAAGAAAATAAGAGAACATTGTTTAAAAAGAAAAGTTCAGAGTCATCACCTGATTTTACAAAAGCATAAATCTGGGATTTAACAGACCAAACTTAATCGTGACCTGACGAGTTTTTTGTAGCGTTAAATCTGGTTTTATGTCCAGAATAAAACTCGCATCATGCATCTTTTTTATAAAGCCATCAGACGCATATGAAAGGGAAAATGTATCATACAAAATACATGAAAATTCTGCCCCGAGACAGCAGGCGAAAAACATTATCAGGGCTTCGTGATTGAGGTCAAGCCAGTTTTGTGTTGCAGGGTGACACATTCGCAGATTCCCTGTCAGACTTGTGAAATGAATAAAGAGCACAGTGGACCGTGGTTCATATTCCACCAGTGAAAATGTTCTTTTAAGCAGAAAATTAACTAAAATAAAATAAAAATCCATCCATGCATTTTGTTTGGCTTATCTTGGGCTGGATCGTGGAGGCAGCAGCCTAAGCAAGCATGCCCAGACCTCCCTCTGCCCTGCCACCTCCTCCAGCTTATCCAGGGGAATACCGATGCGTTCCCAGGCCAGCCGAGAGATATAATCTCTCCAGCGTGTCCTGTGTCTGCCCCGGGGCCTCCTCCCGGTGGGATATTCAGCTCTTGAATGACTGAGCTCTTCATCCCATCTTGTCCTTGACCCAGAGTGGCCACTACAACCTTCTCCGTCTGAGGACCGTGGCCAAAGACTTGGCAGTGCTGATTTTCTTTCCAGGCATCGGTCTGCATACAGTGAAAACATAAGACTCTGTGGAAAAACTTTGGGTGTATATACCTGTGAAGACCACGAGTGGCTGTGAAAAATGAGAGTATAGGCAGAGCGCAGCAGCAATGCAAATCAGGCATTAGGGTTTAAATCTCCTCAGTGGCTGGGCTCTTTCTTTTGTTCTCTCATGGATAAATGAGAAGCTAAAGTTTGGTAAGGCGTTTAATTGATATCCCCTTTTTTAATATTACAAAAAAAGTTCTTTAAGCCATCTATAGAGCTTCACCGTGGTTTCCAGAGCAAACTGTGTCAAGTACAGCCTAAAGTCAGTAATGGTGTTGTGATCATTGTTAGTGAGGAGCAGGAACAGCAGCAGGAGGAGGGCACTGTGAAGGAGACTCAGTATGTTTGCACAGTGACAAACTGCTGTGTTAGTAATCATAAGACCCAGTCTAAGTTTACACACTTCATGACTTTCCTCCAGGCAAAAGCAGACAGCTACTACAGTTCAATGAACTCTATTTTTTTTCACCAAAGTTTGCACAAACTGCTCTCGGCCCAAACAGCCTATCAGGGATGTGATGTTAGAATCAGCTGGCTGCAGTCATCCTGACTATAGGGAAATGAAAAGAGCTGACTTAAGCTCCTGATAGCAAGGTTCATATGGATCAAAGCATGCAAGCTGATAATGTGGTGTTAACAATGTTTCTTACTGTTGAATTCTTCTTTCCCTGCTTTTGAAGCATTTATGAAATATGGACCGTGTCTCTCAGTGTCCCAAACAAGGTGGGCAGTTCTGTTCTATTGTGTCAGCTGGGATGCATCTACTTCCCTTCCTGCGTCGACACTTCACCGAGAGTACTGACGACGGTGCACCCAGCATTCTTTAGACAGATCACTGATATTAGATCCTTTGTCTTCCCTTTAATTTCTCTTGAACTTCCTGATCCATAATGACTGGATGAGCAGAGGCACGCCATGATTTTTGTTATATGAAAAGTAATTGAATTAATTAATGCGTAAAGTAGTGTGCTATTATTATAAATGCTGCCTGATATCCTGGACCTAAAGCTCTCTCACACTCTCACTTTAGGTTTGTTGTGGTTGCTGCCTCAGTTGTGTATTTGACAGATTGTTGCCTATCTGATAATGTGCACAAACATACAACTAACCAACAAAGAGGGATGAAGGGAATCATCTTTCACTCTCACTTTACGATACAAAGGAGTTCATGGTTGATTTAGAAGGTGTCCAGGTCTGGTGGCCTCAACATGAGCCCAGATCATCACACCTCCACCACCATGCCTGACAGTTGGTATGAGGTGCTTCTGCTGATATACTGTAATATACGAGGGGGCCAAACAGGCCCAGCTTTGTTAGCAAGCTAACCTAACTAACTAACCATCCAAAGCATATGGGACTGAATTAAAATTCAAAATTTAATGTTGAAAGATTTTTCGTTATTTTTGTATTTTGGACATTTGAGTGAGATAAAAGCCCAGTACTTACGTTTATTAGTTTATACCTGGAAACTGGACCAGTTTCTTGGACCGGCTCCTATTTTCCCCCCAAATATCCTTCAATCACTGATGTGCAATGAATATTGGGACAGGGTGGACCTGGTGCATCCTGTAAATCTCGGGAAAAGAACGCATTTGTGGGTTGCTTTTGGACGAGCCCATGTGGACAGCCTTCGTCTCCTGGTTGTGACTTAATCAGCCTTCAAATGTGACGCTCAAAGGATGCAGCCACTGATGCTTCACCGTGTCTTACTTGTGTCTGCATTGAAGCAGCTAATATGAAGTCCTGTTTGACATTATCAGTGGTTGCTACTGTCAGAGTGACACTGACGAGTCTTTATGCAACATTTACTCTTATGCTTATCTGTATTTTTCTTGCTGTAAACCCAGCTAATTTCGTCTACCTCTATAGACTTGACCATAGAGTCGTGGCTTACAGTTACCAGTGTTGTCCTGATGAGATGGCTAATAGGCAGCTCAGACTGTTGGGGTTTGAATCCTTGCCAGTGGAAATGGGAGGATCAGGATCTTAAGCAGCAGGAGCGTTGCATGCTCTCAGAGCGATCAGACCTGCAGGGGAGGAAGGAGGTATTGTCTGTGGGACTGCAGGCTGTTTATTCTGAAAACAGGATCTGTGGACAAAGTTTCTGCCTATAATCCCATCAACACCAAGCTGTTCAGCGTCTCAGGTGGCAGAGCAGTAAAAACATGCAGGTGCTAGAAAAGTGAAACGGAGTCCAGCAAAATGTGGTCTTTTGTTTTGTTTTTTACTCCTTATTTCTAACGAGTAAAAAACAGCTTTTTAAAACTTTTTAAAACAACAGCCACTGATCAAAGCTTTACAGCTAAAAGAATAATGAAAAGCATGATACAAAACAAAGAACACAAGTAAAACCGTACAAGTTAAAAAAAAATAGCCATAATTAGTTTGGGGCAGCTGTTGCTCAGGAGGTAGCCTCGGTCATTAACCAATCAGGTGGTTTGATCCCTCTACTCTCGTCCTTTGGCAAGATACTGAACCCTGATTTGCCCTTGATGTATGCATGGAGTGTGTGTGTGTGTGCGTGTGTGTGCGTGTGTCTCCCTGATGTGTTTGTCACATTTTCAGTATTCAGGGTTATATAGACTGAGCCCTGCAGAGGTTCATTAACAGGATCAAACACCAATTAGTCTAATTGAGTAGAACCTGGAGTACCATTGAAAACCCCCGCAGGCACAAGAGGAACATGAACCTCCACACATACTTACCCAGCTGGAGTTTAAATCATGAGACGCTCTGTTTTTATGCCATGTGTACTGAATCAGGAGAAAACAGGGAGCACAAGGGTTTATTTGCATTCTCAGAGATGCAAATTTAACTTAATAGTGAATTAAAAACATTGCTATTGTTTTCAACAATGAAATGTTAGTCAGGCTTTTTAATAATTTTATCTGAACTGAGCATTCAAAAAACCTCTGTGCAATAAACAACATTTAACTAAACTTGTTGTGTTTTTCAGTGATGGTCTGAGAACATCTAAAGCTTTCTAATGAGCAACTCTGTCTAGATCTCTGGTTGATAAGCGAGCACGAAAGACTGCGGCCGTTCCTCGACCTGTGTTAAACATTCTGACCGTTCGTACGACTTTGAGGTGCTGATTCTTTTAAACATGGACTTCCTGCTGCGATGTTTCTAGGACAAAAGAAATCAATATTTTGATCAGCTGTTAAATACTAGTTTACTAACAGTGAGTCATTGTGTTATATTTAGTTGTTTTTGCTCTTTGGTGCTATTGAAATATTTCCATTCATTTAGTCATTGGGGTTTTTGCTGGTGTTGTTTATTATTCTTGGTGCTTTGGTTGTAGCTGCATAATGTAGAAGTTTACACCTGAGCAAAATGTAATTCCCAGGAGTAAACACGAATCATCAGGAAGGACATCCGGTGTAACAAATCAAAACAATCTGAGCAAACCTGTTGTGGCAACCGCACTGTAAATAACAGAGGAGCTCAAATCAGCTTTTATTCTTGGTGGTCTGAGGACAGACTGACTACAGGCATGGAGTTTTAGGGAGCTATTGCATGAAGACTGTGAGACTGCAGTGTCATATTTGCATGTGATCAGTAGAGTCCAAAAGTGTGGAACCAGATTTGCACATTATTCAATGTTTATTTTTAGTCTTCAGTTGATGCAGATGGGTGTTGTTATTGTCATCGTCCTACAAAGACTGTTTAGCCGTAGCCAGTAGCTTTCAGATCGCTGTCTCTAATGCATCTGGCTGTTTGTGGAGTCTAGCTTCAAACTGGCAATCACACACAGAATTATGAAGGACTAAAGTTTATTTTTTCCTTTTCTTTTTTTGTTTTGTGTTGTTGTTGTTGTTGTTGTTTTTTAATAAAACGAGTGAAGTCGATGTAAAAATGTGGATGGGCTGGTGGTGTGTTTGGGCATTTTGGACTAAGTTTCATCCTCACCCAGGCAGGTGGGGTTCTCTAGAAGACCTGCTGGGGATGCTTATAAGGGCCTCAGCTACTTCATACACTTAATCCTTTGAAGGGCCACATTTAGACCACTGCCAGTAAAGGAGGGTGGAAACTGGAACTACTGGTGTGTAGTCGTGGATGGATAGATGGAATTGGCACACTGAGCATGAGAGTGCTGAAGA
Organism: Perissodus microlepis; assembly: GCF_051167445.1. NCBI lineage: Eukaryota > Metazoa > Chordata > Actinopteri > Cichliformes > Cichlidae > Perissodus > Perissodus microlepis. Next base: position 1,980,002 of record NC_140481.1, read on the forward strand.
AACAGCTGTGATGTTTATTTATAGTAGCACAAATACAAATGGCTGAGACGGTAGCTTCAGTGCAGCTTTTCTTCCTTTTGTGTTGGTATGTATTGACAGCGTGTAGAAAATCTTTGCTATAACAGTCACAGTTTATGTTGATTCTTTGAAAACATCACTAGTTGTTGCAGAAATGTCTGGAAACTGCTCCATTTGAGCAGATACCAGGTGTTGCACACACATCTCTTCTCCACGTTACCCACAGTTGTCAAATGACTGTTGCCGATGAGAATCGGTCCCCATCTTTAAAGGAGAAGAACTCTGCTCTTTTTCTCTGTCTGACATGAATCCTGTATAACTGAATCAACGTGGCGGTCTGATCATGGCTGAATTGTGCCATGTCATGTGACATGTAGAGGATTTGTGTTGTAACTCAATTCTGACTCCTGACTGACTGCATTACTTATGATGCTTGTGCATCCCTGGTTTCAGTGAGGATCAGCTGACAGGAAGCAGCCAGCAGCTGTAATGTTGAGTGCCTCACCTGTGTTGCAAAATGCAATGCAAAGCAGCTCATCTTCAGAGTAAAAGTGCCTGTTAGAAATGTATAGCATTTTATTATGCTGACCGTTGATCTGGGAAGTCATTTGAAAAGTAAACAGTTCAATATTTATTGGGCTGTAAAGGCCCCTCCTTCATGCAGTGTTGGCACATTGAATTTCAAACAGTCCAAAGTGTGTCTATAAAGAGTCTTATTTTCTCAGCTGTCTGCCAGTTTGTTAAAAGAAACTTTAAATTTGGCCTAAGTTTGCTGTGTGTTTACTATGCTGAGTCAACCATAATACATGACGATCTCCTAGAAAAACTATGTGCTTTGCTTGGTACCAGTAAGTCATAAATGCTGTGCAGATGCAGTGCGAGGGTAGAAAGAAGAAATGAAATGCTCAGAACTTTTAATTAAGGCTAAAAGTTTTCTTCCATTAATGTTAGAAGATTTCTATAAAACAGAGTCATCCCTCACATTACTTCATAGCTAGTAATAATTTTAATTTTTCAATGCTCTGATAAAATGTATTTTTCCCAAACATTGTAAGTTTATAAATTTTAATTTACAAATACTAAATGGGTGTTCTGATGATTAACTCTAACCAGTACGGTTGAGTTTCAAAGTAACCTGAAAAAATGAAAACGTGTGTGAAAACGTGTTTGCACCCTTCCTGATTTCCTTTTTTTTCTTTTTTTTTGTGTATGTTTGTCACACATAAATGTTTCAAGGTCATCAAATAAACCTAAATATTAGGCAAAGATAAGAAGTAAACACAAAATGCAGTTTCAAAATGAGGGTGTTTATTAGTCTATTAGGGGAAAAAATCCAAACTCAAAGGCTCTCGTGAGCCATTATCCACAAATGAAATCGAAAACATGGAAGGTAGTGAACCTTCCAAAGAGTGTCTGACCAAAATGACCCCAGGAGGTCACAAAAGATCCTAGATCAACATCCAAGGAGCTGCAGGCCTCAGTCGTGTCAGTTAAGGTCAGTGTTCATGACTCCACCATAAGAAAGAGGCTGGGCAACAATGGCCTACATGGCGAGTTCCAAGACGAGAACCACTGCTGAGCAAAAGGAACATAAAGGCTGATCCCAGTTTTGCCAGAAAACATTGTGATGATCTCCAAGACTTTTGGGGAAACACTCTGTGGACTGATGAGACGAACGTTGAACTGTTTGGAAATGTCACATTACATCTGGTGTAAAAGTAAGACAACATTTCCGAAATGGAGCATCATACCAACAGTAAAATATGGCGGTGGTGGTGGAGTGATGGTCTGGGGCTGTTTTCCTGCCTCAGGACTCAGACTTTCTGTGGTAAACGGAACCATGAATTCTACCAAAACAATGTCTGTCCATCTATTGTGACCTGAAGCTGAAGTGCAGTTGGGTTCTTTAGCAGGACAATGATCCAACACACATCAGCAAGTCCACCTGTGAGTGGCTTAAGAAAAACAAAATGAAGACTTTGGATTGGCCCAGTCAAAGCCCTGACATGAATGTGACTGAGATGCTGTGGCATGACCTTAAAAGTGCAGCTCCTGCTTGAAACCCTCAGTGTGGCTGAATTACACCATTTCTGGAAAGATCAGTGGGCCAAAATTCCTCCACAGCGCTGTGACACACTCACTGCCAGTTAACACAAACACTTGATTGCAGTTGTTGCTGCTAAGGGTGTTTAGGGGGCAATCACTTTTTCAGACCACTGTAAAACCATGTAGTAATGACAGGAGGAATGCCCAAAGTGTCCTTTTGTTGTCAGTGGGTTTCATTATCATGCCTTTCTATCAGGTTTTTCAACTATTTATTTATTTTAAGAGGATTTGGGTAAATAATGCATATGTATGTATATGATGTATGTGTAAAGGTACATTTTTAAAAAATGCATTCTCTCTCTTATTACAGTATCAAGTTACTGGCAGTGCAAGACCTGCTGGAGCACGAGGCTATTGATAAGGTAAAGTGGAACATGAATTACACATACATTACAGCAGGAATCAGAAATGTGACAGCAGCTTGTCTTTGTGTATACTCTGCAGGGTTTCAGTGATGGAGAGGATCGTTAAGTTGATTGGGTTACAGCCATGTAGGGCCTTCCATGTGGTTTAAGTACGCCTGAGTTAAAAATACTCTTGTGCTCTCGCTCCCAGGACTGACACCCTCAAATTTTAGTTGATTTTTTCCGTCACACTGCTGCCAACATTAGCGCACATTTCATTCATTCATTCATTCATTCATTCATTCATTCATTCATTCATTCATGTCATTACTGATTTCTCGTAACTTATATTTGTCATATTTCCTTTTATTGAATAATTAACGATTAGCAACACATCCTGTCTCGTCCCCCCCCTTTGTCACTGGCTATGGGCCAACTTGTAACAAGTGGGGGCTTGTCTGGGATCTAATTCATTGTTGGAGACGGTTTGCATCATCTGACTTAAGCTCATTGTTCCGATGGAAACTGTTTTCACTCCTGTCTTGGAAGGAGTCTGTTGGCTTGGTCCGCTCTGTGTACATTTGGCTTGTGTTTTTGTTCTTTTGTCACAGCTGACAGAGGAGCGATGTCCCGTTTCTCTGGGCTGGTCACAGTAAGGGGGCAGATGTATTTACTTGGGATGTTTCTGGCAACTATTTTCTTAGTTGACTAAACGAGGGAAATAAATTAGACCACATAACTGACTAGTCTAAAACTAAGAAACACTCAGACGTCAACTTACGTTTGAGAACCGTTTAATAAACAATATTTAAAAACTCTGAAACCATTAATCACATTCTTCATGTCACTTAACTGGGCAGCACCTCACATCGTGTGTTATAAATATTACACATTAAACTCCAAATAGAAAAGGAAGAAAAAAACTTTAAAATAATAAACTAATGTTAAGTTTAACTATACTACAGCGTTACTATAGAAGATGCTCATGTGTTATTAAAATATAACAGATTAACATCTGAATAATTAATAAATTGTTACTGAAAAGTCTGGCACATTGTGCCGGGTATCATTCAGAATGTAGTCACGTGACACACATGAACGACTTTAATGAATAAAGATTTTGAATAACAAATCAATAAATTATAGCCATTTTCTTCCGCTTATCTAAAGTCATATCTTAAAGATCTTATAGTACCTTGTGACCACTGAGGTGATCATTAAAAATGAATAAATTAACTAATCCTGTCATGAATAATCAGACTCCATTTTATCTAAGAGACTTCGTAGTACCGTGTCACTCCAATCGAGCACTTCACTCTAGGGATACTGGCTTACGTGTAAATTATACTTCTTCAGGAAATCTACGTCGTAACTCGCGCTTTAACTGAAACGCCATCCTATACCAAAACCACCTATATAACAGATCGACACACATCACAAGGGCTTGAATGCCATGGAAGGTTGTGGTATAGTGATAAAAGGAACTTCTGGTTATTATGCAAGTTTGAATGTGGCTTTCCAACAGAGGTCTAAATCAAGCTGTGGTTGCGAGGATATTTAAAAGTAGAAGCAGAGCCTTCAGCTTTCAGGTTCCTGGTCTTTGGAACCAGCTCCCAGTTTGGATTTGGGAGACAGAAAACCTCTCTGCTTTTAAGATTAGGCTTAAAACGTTCCTATTTGATAAGACATATAGTTGAACTCCAGCGATCCAGCAATGACTCCTCCCCTAGCTACTCTGCAGAAGGCCTGGGGTGCTAGGGGGCTTCCCATGATGCACTGATTGTTGCTTCTTTACTCACATATTTCACTCACTATGTGCTTACTCTGCTCAGACTGCATTTCATCATTTGTTATTATTAATCTCTGGCTCCCTCCCATCACCTCAACCAGCTGCGGCAGATGGCTGCCACTCCCTGAGCCTGGTTCTGGCAGAGTCTTCCTCTTGCTAATAGGGAGTTTTTCCTTCCCACTGTTGTCAAGTGCTTGCTAAAGGGGGTCGTTTGAGGTTTTTGCTGCAGGGTCTTTTTCCTTAAACTATAAAGCACCTTGAGGCGATTTTTGTGACTTGGCACTATACACTACCAGTCAAAAGTTTGGACACAACCTCTTATTTAATGGTTTTTCTTAATTTTTACTACTTTCTACATCATAGATACAAACTGAAGACATCACATTTATGAAGAAAGATATATGGAATTATGTAGCAAAGAAAAAAATGATAAATAACTCTAAATATGTCTTATATTGTAGATTTGTCAAAGTAATGCTTTGACGAATCTGACAAATCTTGCTTTGTTGACAGCGCTGCAAACCTTCGGCCTTCTCTCAATAAGCTTCATGATGTAGTCACCTGAAATGGTTTCACTTCACAGGTGTGCCTGTCAGGGTTCATTTGTGGAGTTTCTCGCCCTCTCATGCAGGAATTCTGACAACCTCGATCAGGATTTTTATTCATCTTTAGGCATGAAAAAAGATTTTTGAACTTTCTTTTATACATGTACTTAAAAAAAAGTTTTTTACATGTTAACTTATGTGGACAACATCACCTTTCATCATACCATCAACACTGACGCAAATACAAGAAAACAGCCTTTGAATAGCTGCCCACTGTAGTGACCACTGTGCGTGAAAGAGTTAATGGGGTTGGGACCATCAGTTGTGTTGTGCAGCAGTCAGGTTGGTGCACAGCTGACAGCTCTGTTTGACAACTGATAAAAATCATATTATGGCGAGAACCAATCAGCTAAGTAAAGAGAAACAACAGCCCATCATTACTGTAAGGACTGAAGGTCAGTCAGTCTGCAACATTGCTAAAGCTTTGTCCCCAAGTGCAGTCGCAAAAAACATCAAGACTACGATGAAACTGTCTGACATGAGGACGCCCCAGGAAAGGAAGACCAAGAGTCCCTCTGCTGCTGAGGATACATTCATCTGAGTCACCAGCCTCAGATTAGAGCCCAGATAAATGGTAAATGGCCTGCATTTGTATAGCGCTTTTCTAGTCCCTAAGGACCCCAAAGCGCTTCACACTACATTCAGTCATTCACCCATTCACACTCACATTCACACACTGGCGATGGCAGCTACATTGTAGCCACAGCTGCCCTGGGGCGCACTGACAGAAGCGAGGCTGCCGGACACTGGCGCCACCGGGCCCTCTGACCACCACCAGTAGGCAAACATGGGGTTAGTATCTTGCCCAAGGATATTTGGCATGCAGCCAGGAGGCAGCCTGGGATCGAACCACCGACCTTCGGCTGACCTGCTCTGCCACCTGAGCTACAGCCACCATAGATAAATGCCACACAGAGCTCCAGTAGCAGACACATCTCTACATGTTCAGAGGAGACTGTGTGAATCAGGCCTTTATGGTCAAATAGCTGCTGAGAAACACGACTAAGGAAAAGCAACAAGCAGAAGAGATTTGTTTGGGCCAAGAAACACGAGGAGTGGACATCAGACCATCTGTGCTTTGGTCTGATGAGTCCACAGCTGAGATCTTTGGTTCCACCTGTTGTGTGTTTGTGCGACACAGAACGGTGAACGATGGTCTCTACATGCATGGTTCCCACTGTGAAGCCTGGAGGAGGAGGTGTGATGGTGTGGGGGGGCTTTGCTGCTGACACTGTTGGGGATTTATTCAAAACTGAAGGCAGACTGAACCAGCATGGCTACCACAGCATCCTGCAGCCACATCCCATCATTTATTCTTCAACAGGACAATGACCCCAAACACACCTCCAGGCTGTGTGAGGGCTCTGTGACCAAGAAGGAGAGATGGAGTGCTGCACCTGATGGTCTGGCCTCCACAGTCACCTAAACCCAGTGGAGATGGTTTGGGATGAGATGGAGGACCAACAAGAGCTCAGCATCTCTGGGACTCCTTCAAGACTGTTGGAAACCATTTCAGGTGACGACCTCATGAAGCTCATGGAGAGAATGCCGAGAGGGTGCAAAGCAGCATCAAAGCAAAGAGTGGCTACTTTGGAGAATCTAAAATATAAAACGTGTTTTGAATTATTTCACTTTTTTATTTACTACACAATTCCATACGTGTTCATTCATAGTTTTGATGCCTTCAGTGAGAATCTAAATAGTCATTAAAAAAAAACATGAAATGTGAACGTGTGTCCAAACTTTTGACTGATAGTTTATATATAATTCAACTGAACATTTGCTTTAATAACTGCGCCGGTTTGAGTGGTTTAAAATAAGATTTCATATTGTTTGCTATTAACTGCTGCTCAAGCATTAAGTATAAGTTGACTTTAAATTCAATGTCCGGATATCCGTATGTCTTACTTTGAGAAAATAATATAAAATGCTCATATTCAAATCTGAAATATTAATTTCATTTTAAAATTTCAAGTCCTGCCAGCTGGGTCCTTTTAATTTATATCGAAGCAGATTGGTAGAAGATGATACTTAATACTTTTAAAATGTTTTTTGTGTGTGTATTACCTGTTTGCCATGTTGGTATTTAAATAATTATCTATTAGATAATAATTTGGGTTGGCTGTAGCTCAGGAGGTAGAGCAGATAATCTCTAATCCGAAGGCTGGTGGTTCAATCTCTGGCTGCTCCAGTGTCCTTGGACAAGATACCAAATCCCAAGTTGCTTTAGATACTTTGTGCCAGTTGCTTCCAGAGTTTTACAAAATGTTAATTTGCTTTTTAGTTAGTAATATAATAACAGGCAAACCTGTCTTTATGTGTTGCAGTTCTGTGCAGAATTAAATCAAGGAACACTTGCCAGTTTACAGAAGTGGAAATGGCCACGAGGGCTGTGGAAAAGTGTTGTGTCGGAAAAACCCACCGGACATTCCAGCAAGGTGGGTTTACCATTGGCAGCTGTTACAACGACACTTTAAATTGTTTTGTAAATCAAAGTCTAAACTTTGCCGAAGATCAATCAGTTCAGTTTTCAGTTCCCAGAAATCGATTTGAATAATTTACCTGTCGAGAGTTTTTAACATTTTTTAACACTGTGACTTTTTTTCTAAACCACTACAGTTTCTTTTATTATCTAGAACTGTTGCAGATGTACTGCAGTAAAGCTATAGTAGTGCTACTGCACAGACTGATCTTTCATGCAGAATAAATATGAAACGATCTTTTGTAAAAATAGCAGTGACCCTCCAGCTCTATTACCAGCAGCTGTTTACCTTCATGTTTACACTCTACTGTTAAAAAGAATCAGCATCAGTAAACTACATGATGTCAAATGTTTATGTAACTGACATATGAATAGCTGTGATTTACTAAATCATAAGTAGAGTAAGAAGATTGACTTGAAAGTTTATATTAATTAAATAAACTTTTGAAAATGTATCTAACACTAATACATCTGTTCACAGGGAGTGAGCTACTCTGGCTTTTTGTGGGATAGCTCCTCAGGAATTGATCTGAAGGATGCCCTCGTCTTGGAGTCTCCTGCTGTCAATGGAAATGGGAGTCATGTACACCATCCACTCTATGTGGCTCACTTTTTAGTAAGGCTATAATTTATTGTCATTGAATTCATGTGTGTTTGGTTATAAAAAACAATTCAATAAATTTTATTTATATGGCACCAAACCCACCAACAGCTTCTCAGAGAGCCTTATATATAAGACCCTGGAACGATGAAGAGAACGCCCCAACAATCAGATAATATCCATTTGTAATTGTTTAGGATCTGAATACTTTCTTAAACCTCCAGAACTAACACATGGTTGATGCACTGCTGCATATTTCTTTGGTTTTATGTATTGTTCTTCTTTTTACTTGGCAGGATAAAAATTTAAGTGGTCAAAAAATTGACTTTTTCTATTAGATCGGTTCATTTGAGCTGACGGTGGTGAATGTCCATATGCAAGCCCCTGCTTCACCAGAGCAGTCCGGTGGCAAAAACCAAAACTCTGATGAAGCCAAGTGTCAACGCCTCCCTCCCAGCATCCAGGGAACACTAAAAGGTTAGTCTGCCAGTTCGGACCAGTCGAGGCCGCATGTGTCAGACGCCGTAGACAGATCCGCAAAGTTTGACGTCATTTTTGCCGTCTTGTCCTATTTTCCGTTTCTTTCTTTGCAGGTGAAAAGGATCTACTAGTGTTGGGCAATTTTGGTTGCTCTCCTCAGAGCTCAGAGCTGGACACACTGAGAAAGGAGAAATTCTGTGCCCTGATACCATCCACTCAGTTCACCAACATCACCACCTGCTCACCACAGGGCACCCGCTGCTTGGACAACATCTGGGTCAGCCGTTCTCTGCAGAAGATATATTCAGGTACATGTACAGTTGTGTTTGGACAGTTGCACAGATTAAGATTAAAAAGTTCTCTTAGGTTGTCTTGATAAGGTCAGGTTTCATATTAAGGAAAATTATCTGTGAATCCATTCAGCATTCATCACATCTCAAGTTATTTAGTTCAGCTCAGTTTTATTCGTGTTTCATTAATTCAGAGCAATAATCGGCTAAGTTTACATTACAAGTGCATCTCAGGAAATTAGAATATCATGGAATTTTTTTTTTGGAATTTAATCAGGTTAGACTTGATATGAATTCTTCGGCTTTATTTTAAATGTTGGTTCGCTCAAATTATTATTATTATTATTATTATTATTAGAAGTAGTAGTAGTAGTAGTAGTAGTATAAGACTTTCAAGTTTGAGTAAATGACTTTTCAGACATTAGTCTAGCTGGTCTAGTTCAGTACACACAGTCACAGTGAAGGCTGCTGGATGGACAGCTGTCTCGCTGACGAATATCGACACTCCATGGAGGGAAAGCCACAGAGGAGCTGTGCTGAGAAGGCTGATTGATTTCAGAGAGCTATATCAAAGCTTTTTAATCAGAGGTTGACTAGAAACTAAAAGTATGGTAGGAACATCTGTATAAGCAAAAGACAAAAGTTGATTTTAGGAACTTGGCTAGGCTGAGGCTGGTCTTAGCAAATCACGAGCCACCGTGCACAGATGTCTTCAGGAAAGAGGCTACAACTGTCACATTCCTAATATCAAGCCAATCCTGAAATATAGAAATCTTTTAGTTTATTATCTGAGCTAAAATGAAAAAATGTTACCCTCCTGTTGTTAGACTGTTGGTCCAAAGTCCTCTTTTCACCTGAAAGTAAGTATTGCATAGAATCTGGATGAAGACTGCAGAGACACAGAAACCATGATGTTTGAAGACCAGTGTGATGTTTCCAGTTTGTGAAGAGATTAGATGATAGTTGTAAGTTTGATAACTTTCTTACCATTACTGTAGGAGGAATAGCAACTCTTCTGAAGTCTGAGTGGATGGACGAAGGATGCTTTTAAATTCAATTCATTGTATTTTTCTGGCACCAAATCACAACAGTTCCCTCAAGGTGCTTTGAGACCATGCCATAACCACACCGGTTCTCAGAAAGGCCTAAAAATAGCCAGTTGTCCACCTAACTGGACATGTTTAAAGGAAAAAAATCCTTGAAAAGAACGTTAAAAAAAAAAAAAAAGAATTCAAAAAACATTTTTTCATGCCTAAAGATGAATAAAAATACTTTAAAAAAAAAAGTTGTCATAATTCATGCATGAAAGGGTTAATGAATATTTGAAAGTTATTATATTAAAATGGTGAAAAAAACCCATTTTTTTCATAATGTAATTTTTTAAAATGGAAGATGGAGATCCTGCAGAGTTAAAGAACAATCAGAGAGTTCCTGTCTGATCCTCTGAATCGAGCTCAGTTGTGGCATGATAGAAGACTCTAGGTTAAATAGTCTGGATACACTGATATGAAGTTTTAAAGATAAGTGGCAATGTCCAAGTTGACTCTCTGTCATTTATTTGATTTTTCTTACATAACTGTATATAAGTAAATAAGCTGAGTACACCTCCATGATTCAGTAGCTTGTAAAACCAACTTAGATTTTTTGTTCTGTCTTGTTTATTTCTGTCTCTTTCTAACATGCGTACTATGACTGACAGAGCTCTGCACAAGAGTTCCAGTGTGACTGCTGGTTTATGCACGAATGGCAAATAAAGAACTTTGAACCTTGTATTTTAGCCCACTCAGGGTTTTCATTATGCACAGCTCCAATTTTTATGAGGTGCGTTTTAGAAAGATGGGGATTTCTCTTGGTGACCCTTCCAAACAAGCCGTACTTGTTTAGTCTTTGTTTCTAACTATCAGGAACTCAAACATATAACATGCTAACTTACGCCTGTATAGTTTTAGATGTAGTTCTTGTGTTATTAGTTAGCACTGTGTGTTTTTGGCACACCTGAACCAGAGCAACAAACTGCCAAACTTACAATAGAAATAAACTTCTGCGTTAAATCTACGCTACTGCAAACCCTTGTGTTGTATGTTGTGCACAAATGTAACCACACGTCCAGTACAGCCCACACAGGGGCAACAGTGTCAGCCACATAGGCTGCACTGTAGGCTCTACATAGAGTCATCACAGAAGTCCAAGTCGAGCGTTGCTTTTACACAGGTGGTCAGTTTAGTTCTTTATATTGTATGTTTACAATCCTAACAATCAGATGAGCCTCTATGAACAGTGGGAAGGAAAAACTCCCTTTTAAGAAGAAGAATTGAAAAGAAAGAAAGAAGAAACAAAAGTCACACAAGCAACTAACGATTAAATGTATAGCGGTTTATAAACTAGTCATATAAAACAAGTAAAGTCATGTTTTTCATTAACAGTCTTAAAACGAGGCTGACTTTAGTTTCAAGTCTGGTTAAAAACAGGTCAGGTTTCATGCCGAACACAAACTAAATGTTAAGTCAGTTCTCAGGTCCTTCACATAAGACTAAGTGTGCTCTGGAGTTCACCAAACCAATTTAAAATTTGGTCTCCAGTTATGACAAGTCAAACCAGGTCTTCAAGTCTAAGTTTGGTCTAATCTGAGTGTCAAATCATCAACTTATCAAGTGTGCCAAGACGAGTCTGAGCCTAGTTAAAAGCACTTTGAGGCCACACTTGCACCTGAGTTATTTAGACTAGAAGTCACTCAATCAAAGTTTAAGTTGAGTCTCAAGATAAAAATAATTACAAAATAAATTTAAAAATGTATTTTAAACTATGTGTAAAGTAGAGGATACATGGTTACTTTTCAACTGTATGATGAATGTGATCCTAGTTTTATAGAAGCTACTATCAGATCAAAGTTTGGTGCATTATTTGTGTTACTTGAAGTTCTAAGTATCTCCTGACTGTTCTTGTGTCCTTTGTTCTGACAGGCCACTGCATGGTAGTTCGGGAAGGCTTAACTAACCCCTGGATCCCAGATAACTGGTCATGGGGCGGTGTGGCCTCTGATCACTGCCCTGTGTTTGCAGAATTTTATGCAGACCTACCTCCTAAGGAGCTTAGCAGACCTGGTATGGCAGTGGTGGACAGGGGAGACATTCTGCCCAAACATGAGCGGTGACATCAGCTGCAGCAAAGACAGAACTGAATGACATGAAGATTTTAACTTATCAGGATTCTGCTTTATCTCGGTTTGCTGTGGCGCAGTTTCCTACAGAATGTGAACAAGTGCCAAGATTGCCTTTTGGGTTTCAGGTTATCAATGGAAAATCGTAAATGAGAAATATTCAAGCCATAACAAATGTTTAGACAAAAATATGATGTATTTTAAAAGAAATGTGCCAAACATTTTATATATGTATAGAAAAATAAAAATAAATTGATAGATGATCAAGGTCTGTACGAACTCTTATTGATACAGTTTGAGCACCATCTGAATGACCCGGATCTCTTTACAGGCGCTGCTGTGTCCTTCATCTTTTATAGTTCACTGGAGAGTAAGATTCAATCTCAGCTGCTGAGCTCATGAAAGCTGTGTGCTTAATTATATAAGTGAAGCTTGTGTGCATGTGAACTGCCATACTTCTCTGAGAATAACGTTGCCAGGCACAGTGACATCATAGGGCTTTGCTGCTGCCCTTAAAACTGGTCGTTAACCACCTTCACAATACTGCTTTTGAAGTTAAACAGCCAAGTAACACACACTTGTGTTATACTGCTCAGCACGATGCACACACGGTCTTTTAAAAGCACTGTTTATGTGCACTGACGCCTTCCTGGGCTGCTGTTGCCGACTGGCTCACCTGGCTCTTTCTGGTTTGGTACACAGCTGTTCTCTCTCAGCTCCTCTCTCCCTCCACAGGGAGGCATGATCTGATGATCCCTAACTGCATTGGCCAGCCTCCTCTGGCACTGCCCCCTGAACCCACTGCACCACTCCCCCCACTTTTTTTTTTTTTTTGCCCTGTAACACAGAAGACAAAGTGGGGCATATTTTACCACATGAGCTTTGAGCTATTTTCAGGTCTTACTGACCTTATTGACCTTACTGACGAAGCACTTTACACAGCAATCAGATCAGAAATTGACTCTAAGCAATCACGTGATCCCATGACAGCACAGATGACGCTAGTGATGGTTGGATGACTCCTCATGAAGTGATTAATGTGCTGCTCAATAGTGAGAGCTGCTGGATTAAAAAAGTTACTGCAGGCAACCTGGAGAAAGAATTTGTCCCATGATTCTGATACCAGGAGACCAAATCTGTGACAAATGATCATGATTATAACCAACTGATGAAATACAAGGTGAAGTGTATGTATTCCAATTAATTTGGTTATAACAGAATGAATATGGTTGACTAATACAGTATATCTGTTTGGTAATGGTCTAAGGAGCTTGGAAAGAAGAATATTTTGTAATGAAGTATAAGTGAAAAGCGTAAAATAAAAATGAAAGTTTTATTTGTGCTTGTCCCAGTGGGAGTGATTGCACTTGTGTGTGAGGAGGTTTACACACATGTCTGCAAATAAAATCATGTTAATTCATGTGAACATAAAGAAATGAGTCCATGAGCAAAGCATTGGGACGTAACTCAAATTACAACTGCGCAAAAGTGGAAACCGGATCGGGGAAAATAGGCACCGCACGGTGATAGGACACTGCTGCTGTATACGTCACATAATGTTTCTTAAAGCAATACACGCACCGATAACGGGCGTGGCTAGCTGTGCTCAGGGACTGTAGATTTCTACAGGTTGATACACTCACCGACGTTTTGATATTGTGTTTCTTCATCTTCCAGACGCTGTCACTACAAAAAAATGTCAAACTCACTAAACTTAATAAAGAATTCCCAAATCATAAATGTGTTCCTTTTAATCTAGCTTTTAAAATAACAATCCTCCATAAACCCTGGAATGCAACCTCTGGTCTCCATCACAGGGACCAGTAGTGACCTGTAATGGAAATGGGTGTGACGTTTAAACCCAACATAACTCCATGTCATATATCCTCCTCTATGTCTATTTTAACATTTATTTCTTTAATTTTTATATCTCAATATCATTACATTTTTTCTTGTTTAAAAACCCCACAGAAACACAAGTTGACTAAATCCAAAGTGTTGAACCTCATAACATTGTTAAATAATCAAGATTAAAATATCTGTCCAAAATAATAGAGATCATTCACACGAGTCCCCCTGTAAGATCCTACATCTCCAGAGTTTCATGACTTTTGGTGTTCTTTAGATCAGTCACTGCAGACACAGCCCAAACAAACTGGAAGCTTCATGTTGCTTCACCTCACCGCCCGAATCAGGGTCTAATGCTGCATTTTGTTTTTCACATTTACAGTCTAACTTTTTCAAAAACTAAAACTAAAAAATGAGGGAAAGTGGAGGCAGGAGAAGCAGACCGGAGGGCCAGGTAGGGCATTAACAGGGAGAGGGGGGCACAAAGAAATACTTTAATTTCTTATTTTCATTTAAAATGTCTCGCTTTTAATAAATAATTATCTGAATCTTACAACCGAAGTTTTTATCTGATGTAAAATGTATAGAAATCATACATATACCAACAAGACAGTGTACATCACTGTCACAGCAGCGTCTGTTTTCATTCAAAGGCTTTATGGCTTTTCCTATAAATACCTGGTGGGCTGGTCTCTAGTCAAAATGCCCGGGCCCATTTATGTCTAAGTCCAGCCCTGGCCGCAGCCAAAGCACTGAGCAGGCTCCGTCCATGAATGTGCTGCAGCGGGTTTTGAATCCAATAACGAAGCTGTGCTGCTGGTGATACATGATACAAGAATGCATGACTCTGTAGTGCCGACTTCCAATGTACCGGGAACTTGGCATGAATTATGTTTTTGTTTTTTCCTCTTGCGAAAACTTAGACAGGATTGTAATTCCTGCCAAAAAAGCAATTTCCGACATTTTCCAAAATTTTGATTGGCGACATTTAAACGATCGTAAATTACAAATGTTTACAGCCAGAAACAATATTTTTGTCACAAGGTAGAAACTGCAATCAGTTTTTTTTTTTTGCAAAGCAACTTTTATGTCATTAATGAATGTATATATTTACATTCAACTCATTGACATGAAAAGATTTCTTTTCCAAAGAGAGATCGGACCAAGAGGGCAGCAAAAATTGCAAAAACAAAAATTAACATAACGATAATTTCAGAATATTTTAAGTGGTCAAAAAGGGCTGAATCAAATATAATGTAGAACACAGTATGTAAAATAACGCGGAGTCGTAAAGATACCCGCAAAACAGGCCATTTCTTTATTTTATATAAAATATAAAATAACACCTTCGTAAACCCTGTTGACTGCAGATTATTTTGTAATCTGAGCAAACATAAAAAACACACAGAAACACCGGAAGTCATTCTTTGGCACAACACCGGTCACGACCCCTCCCGGTGATTTTGATTGGCTCTAAGTGATCCGTTGAAGATGTGGAGTCTGCGCAGTAGTCACAGCGCCGAAATTCAAATTTGAACAGAAGCTGTTTGGTACAAAGAGAGAAGCTGGAGTCGCGTAGTTCTCTGTACACGCAGTTGTAGTAGTTTTACTTCAAACTGCAGTCGAGTTGTTAGAAAGTAACCAGAATGGATCCGTTTACTGAGGTGAGTCACAGAAAAGCTTTACTAATCAGCCAACAACGGAAGAAGCTGCGTTAAAGTGACTGGATAGTGCACAGCTAACGTAAAAACCAAACGTTATAATGGTAGTGCTCAGACAGCACGGGTGATTAGCTTGTTTGTTATTAGCTTTAGACGTTGACATTTTTAACACGGCTGAAGAAAACATGTCACGTGTTTCTTTGGTCAAAACGACTACATGAGCCATAAAAACGTATCTCATTTTAATGTCAGCATGTATGTGGCTGGAACAAGTTAACAAGTATTTCGCTCCTGAATGATCGTTATATTTAAGTGCTCCTTAACCTCCTAGGACCTGGGTCCACATATGTGGACATCACATTTTGGGTTATTTAGACCAAAATACTCAATTTTGCTCTACAAGGGCCTGATATCCACTTACGAGGACATTATATGCTACTGTTCTATCAAAATTTTAAACGAATATCCTCATATGTGGCTCTCATTTTTCTTAAAAACAAAAATAAGGTTAAAAAAAATAATTTTTATAATAATTCTTTGTTTTTACATTCATCGGGCCCCAATATGACCAAATATCAAAGTGAAATTAAAAATGCATGTCGTGGAAGAGTTCTGGTCTTAAGAGGTTAAACAACGCCCCAGTCATTAAACTCGCTGAGTGTCCGTAGCTGTGTCCAGCAGTCGGACTTGTTGGGCGTAAGTTTCCTTCTTTTCTGTTAATTTCACTCATGTCGGTGTTGCCAGCTAACTAACCGAAATGAATCAGGTCTGATGTCATTAGTTTAAACCGCAGGCGTACAGGAGGCGTGCGTCATTCTTCAGCAATGCTTTTCGTCAGCGCCTGCAGAGCTGATGTAGGGTGTCGTATGTGTCGGGACTTGCACAGCAGAATAGAATAGAATAGAAGTAGGCCTTTAGTGGAATTGTTCATGGACAACGAGGTTATGGGTGCATTCCCGTTAAATATGCAGCAATTAAAATATGAATAGTAAGACAGCAGAATGAAACAAACAGGAGAAATGTAAACGCAGTGTTAGAAACACGAGGGAAAGCAAACACATTCTTATTATCTTTGGTTACTTCGTGTTTCTTTGGAGGCGTTCACATGTTTCAGGAGTTATCAGCTCTGACAGCTAAAACTAAGAAACATTAGAATCTGACAGTGAGGGAAGTCCCAGCTTCCAGTGTGAAAGTGATAGTTTGAGTCTTGCACTCACTTATTTGTATGATTGCTGTAAAAGCACGTGTTAAACGTGCTCAGTGGCGTTTTTTAACATAAATAAACAGCATTTATTTACAGTTTCCATTTGTGTGCAGGTGAAATGAGCAACATAGACCAAAGTCATGTGTGTTGGGAAATGCTGCTCTGCCTGCTCCCAGACTTTACTTAATGGCATGCTTGTATTTATTTGTAATAGTAGTCAAAGAGAACAGTGAGAGCCCAAAGCTATAGGAGACTATTAAACCATTTATATGAGGTGTAAACACTTGTAAATGATCTTTGATACAGAAACTGTATCTGGGAGCGGCATCATCCCTTTAGATGCAGCAGCGTTGCCATAAATCCCTTTGTGCACCTGGCTTTAGTTTGTAATTTAGCTTGACTCCGTTTCACTAAAGCAGTTGAACACTACAGAGGTGATGTTTTATTAACAACCCAACTCTACCAAACTAGAAACTGTTGGAGCGAACTCGAGCTCGCAGAGAGAACCTCCAGAAGAAACTCGCAGAAAGAACCAATGCAGCGAACAGACAGGTGGTGAAAAGGCCTCGAGAGCCACTGACTGACACAAACATTGTGATCAGCGAGTCTCTTATTGATAAAGGTATGAGCCCCTTCAGTGTTTTGGCACTTTAACCTCTGAGCTGCAGCTGTCTTGTGTTTGCTTAAATCTCTTTATTGTTTTCAGTGCCCCAGACGTCCACAAAGCCATCTCCCTCGAAGCGCAAGTGCTCTGGAGAAAATGTCCAACCTGCAGCTGATGAAGAGAACCAGGAGCCAGTGATGCCACAAGCTCCTCTTCTCTCAGATCCTCCCACGGACAAAAAGCCCCCGGTGGGTCCAGTCAGCATCCGGCCTTTCTCCTCCTCCTCGGAGAAGACTTCAGGAAAGCCTGTTCTGCAGTCTCAGGCAGTGCAGCTGAAAGCGGAACGCCCAGAACCCGACAAGAAGGCTGTCTGCACTGCTCTTGTTCCTCCAAGCCGAACAGAAGCACAGATAGGAGCCGCCAATCCAGCTCCTCAGAGTAACAAAGAGGATCCAGCTCCATCTGCTGCTGGCATGAAATCACGCTTAAAAAACCTGGCAGAGCAGAGGAAGTGCTGGAACACTGACGGTAACAGTTTCCTGCTGTTTAATTTACATAAAATGAGTTTAAATTTACAGGAAGTTATTAACAGGACTTCAGGAGGGGGGGGACAAAATTATCAGAAATAAATAAAAATTAGTCTGAGACAAAAGAGCACCATCCTGAGATAACAACAGCTGAGGGAATCTACATGAAATCGGCTCAACCAAAAAAGCATCAAACTCTGGACACACTGAGGTTGATGAAGCTCGTTCCTAATTCAGATCAAGCAAACGGCTCAGTCACAAGACAGAACAGCTCAGCAGCCTCCCCCCATCTACAAAAACAAAGAAGCTAAAAAATCCATGTTTGAATCCAGCTGACTGAATGTTTTGTTCCACAGTCTGCAACCAATTGTAGCTTGTGGTGACTAAGTGCTTGTCCACACCAAAGGTGACTGCACAGGTCGCCTGACAGTCAGTCAGCAGTTTTATCAATAATCTGAACAAGTCGGTGACAACTCGGGGGGCTGAACTGGCTGCCAGCTGGTTGTTTTCTGGTTATTTTCTTATGGAACAGGAAGGTGCTGAGTGCAAATGTTAAAGTTAAATGAGAATTTCTGTCTATGTAGAAAGTCACAGATGTGGGATTTTTGATAATTTCTCACAGTTGCTGTAGTTTCAGAAACAGATCGTGCTGCATGTCAGACTGACGGTACAGTCAGTCGGTCTTATGGCAGGTTTTAGTGACTGTGTGTAATCTAGTTTTAAAAATGTGATAATGGCAGTAATATCGTATCATAGGTCAGGTATTGTTGTCTGGTGATTCCCACTTCTACAAGCAGACAACAGGAGGTTGAAATGTTTTCTGATGCTGTCTATTTTAAAGAAATCTCTTATATGTAATGTAAAACTGTATAACACACACTGTTGGCTCTTATACGTGATTCTTTTAACCAAAAATAAAGTTTGAGTGAGGTTACAGTTTATGACACCAAGAAGGATTCAGAAAAACAGATGTTCCATCTTCGTCCTCAGATGAGCTCTAATCCTGAAATTATATAACGTAAATAAATAAATAACATCTGTGCTTTTTACGTGTGAATAAACGTGTAAAAGTGAAATTGTTTCTCCCTTTTCAGATGCTTGTGATGTACCTTCAGACTGTATTCCTGTATCCACGATAAAGAGACCGTTTGATGCCCAACCAGCTGCCAGTCCCTCTGTCTCCTCAGAAATTTCCCTTGGGAGGAGAGGCAGACTGGCCAACCTGGCTGCAACCATTGGTTCCTGGGAGGATGATCTCAGCCATGCTAAAATCCCCAAAGAGAAAGCAAAGGAGACGCTCGCTACTTCGTCTAGTCCCAGATTTACAGTCAGAGATGCTGTGGCTTCCAGCACTAAACCCAGCGTTTCGGTGACCAGTTCAACCGTGAGGAGCAAGTGCACGGGCATCTCCAAACAGGTATTCATTTTTTATCTTCTGCTGCGCTATTCAAATTTTAGTTTTTCCTGCAAGGTTTCCTGGGTCACCAGAAATATATCTCCTGTATAAATAAACTGGCTTTCCATCTGTTTATTTTTCAGCAGGCTGCGTTTTCTCCAAGCCTTCAAAAAGCCGACTTGGTATCCAGTCCTCAGAAGTGCTCCAACCAGGGCGCTACAGTTTCCTCTATTCATCAGAAGACCTCGGTTGAGGAACCGGCCCTCTTATCTAGTCAGCAGAAGGCCAGCTCTTCCATGTCAGCGCTTCAAAGTCCCCAAAAACATCAGGCCCTGTCCAAAGGCCCAAATGTCCCCTGCAGTCCCCAGAAGCCGGAGCTTTGCGCCAAGCCCAGCTCATCTGACCTTCCAGTCTCGAGGGAAAAGGTTACTACAGGAGCTTTTGGTGAGTTGGACTGGAAAGCTGGTTATGATGAAAATTGCTCAGTGGTAGTCTCTGCATGTTTTGATATGGCCAGTTTCTTAGCACATCAGCCGGTTCTATTCACTTGTGTACCAGGGGCACCTTCCTACATTGTCATTTAATTGTCTGCTCAAATCAGTGTTGACACAGACCCATTAGTTGATTCTATCCTCCACAAGTTAGAAAGAGTGGTTTTTACCATCTCAAATAGGAGTGAAATCTTTGCGGGAGCGCATCAACCAGAGCTCACCTGCTCGAGTCGGAGTACAGACCAGCGCTGCCTCTGTGAGTCCAAACACCAGGTCGGTACAGGAGAGACTCAGAGCTGCCCAGGCTACAAACACAACCACCGCTGACATCACTATGAGACAGAAACTGGTAGGTTGATGTCATTCTTGGTGCTGCAGCTATGTTTTCCCCCCTTATCCGAATAGCAGAATGGCACATTCTAATAACAAGCCTGCTTGTTTCAGGAGCGTGAGAGTGAGCTGGCTCAAATTTGCAGTCGCTTCCAGCAGAGGAGCAAAATGTGGAAGGACAAAGAAGGAGGAGCGGACACTAAGGTTGGACAGGAAGCATCAGGCACACACAGAGTAAACACAGTCTCCCAGCATTCACCCCATTGGATTTTTCAAATGATGTACTTTTCAGGAAGAGGTGGTAAAGCCTGTTGAGAGAGAAGTGATCTCATCTGAGCCACCGGATGAATTCCCTGCACAATATAAGAAATCTGATGCACGCGGCGAGTGCGCTCCTTCAGGTATTGCATGACAGTCCCGAATAGAGACCGAGTACTCGGACTACTGGTAACGTGAAGCTATCGGTTATCTGGTGTCGGGCAGATTATAGTATGGCATGTTGTTTTTAGTCACAGTGCAATGACTGCTGTGTGTTTTGTCACCATCGGTGGTTCTGTTTGACCCTCAGCAGTGATTCAGTTTAACTTCAGATTCACAACGAAACAAACCATACTTCCTGATGACAATTTCAAGATTTCTAACATGGGTTTAAATAAACAGCAGGTCGTCAGCTGATGAGCTCCCCTCCAGTGTTGACCTCCAGCCCCCTGAAAGTGGCTGTTCACACTACAGATACGTTGACTGAAGAGACCCCAGAGGAGAAACGAGAAGAAAACGTGGACCAGTCTATCAATTCTACCGTCATCAACGAGCTGTTTGGAGATCTAGAACAGAGTGAAGATCACAGCTGTGATGAGGAAGATGCTTTAAACATCTCCTCGATGTCCCTCCTCACTCCACTGGCAGAGACTGTGGCCGCTGTGGTAAACAGTCCAGAAAAGAGAATGATGGTAAGCACCGACGGGTCCTCGTCCACGGAAATGCAGCGGTAATTGTTCGGTGATAATATTTTCTTCATGACTTGTGCAGACATCCACTCCAGCCAACTCTTTCATTATGAAGAGCACAACTCCAGACGATGTCGCCAAAGCCAAAAGCTTCCAGACCTCCTCAGATGGAGATGGTGCAAGTGTCTCAAGTGAGGACCACAAGCTTCCCTACAGGTAAGCGTTTCCTCCGTGCAGTGCTGAGATGCTTCAAAGCCGTCTGTTTTCACCGTCTCACTGAATGTTTGTTGCTGTGTGCAAGTATCGATGCATACAGGTCAACCAGGGTGAAGAACACCGAGAGGCCCAGTGTGAAGCAGGTTATTGTGAGAAAAGAAGACGTTTCTAAGAGAGCCGAGGAGCCCCGAGCATCCAGCCTGTTCAGTGTCAAACAGAAGATAAAGGTTTACATTAAACTTGTACCATATAGGATTTCAACTGGTAATAAGCTACAGTCTGATCTTACACACAAATCTACCTTTTGTGTAGATTCTGACAAATGAAATCAACCTGCAGCAGACGGTTATCTATCAAGCCAGCCAGGCACTCAACTGCTGCACAGATGAAGAACACGGGAAAGGCTCGCAGGTGGAGGCTGAGGCAGAGAGGCTGCTGCTGGTGGCAAGTAAGCACATCTCTAATGTTTCCTTAGTCAGCTCAAGGTTGTTCACATAGCACGATCACAAAGCCTTGAGTAAAGGAACACAAATAAAAATACACTTTACATAGTGCTAATATTTAGTTTCCTGTATAAAATGTGAAAGCATTGCACAGACCTACCCTGTGTCGGTGTTTAGAAGATTAATGAGGGACATGGTTTGGCCCCAAAGACATGACTTTGTTTACGTTTGATGGCCTCAGGCGAAAAGAGAGAAGCGCTGAAGGTGGAGCTGGACCAGCTGAAAGGAAATCCAGGAGGAAGGAAAGAGGGGCCTGCAGCCCCACAGCCGAGCACGATGGCCTCCAAAGGCTGCATCACCCTGCAGGAGCTACGCCTGCCTCTCAAGGCAGACTTTGTCTGTTCCACTGCCAATAAACCAGGTACACGATCCATAACACTACAGTTCTACATGTTCTCCATTAGACCATATCTCAAATGAGTGCTTTTATTAAACTGTTATTTGTGAGTTTGAAGAATCTTCACAGTCAGAGTGAAATTCCACAATTTCATACTAATGTTGTCATGCTGTTTGTTTTCATTATTTCAGAGTCTACCAAACATTCATTTTTCATCATGATCAGGGCGGGAGCAGAGAACATTGTGGCCACGCCTTTAGCCACGACACACCGTGGCCTGAGTGGCGACACCCTCACCTTCCCCACCAAGTTCACTATGTGAGTCAGACTAAGCCAGACAGAAGCAGTTAGTGTAGGCACTGTTGGCCTTTAGTCAGACCGCTGTGGTCCACTCATCATTTCAGCACGTCGCCTCTGTTATTAGACACTATTAACTAAACATAATCAATTTATTTACTGATTGCTGAGGAGAATCTTTGACTTTCAGATCTGACGTTGACAGTGGCTTTGACATCAGCGTAGAAGTATACTGTCTGGTACGTGTCCTCGTTCTGCAAGTACTAACGCTGTATTTCTGTGACACCGTCTGTTCATAGTCTTCTATAAGTTTCTGTTTTGCAGTGTTACTGATGGTGCACAGTGCTGTTCCCTTTCAGGTGCAGAAACGGGAAATCTGCAGTGACAAGAAGAAGAAAACCAACAAGTCGAAAGTAATTCCTGTTTTATTTTACTTTTGTTGGTTGCTGTTGGGATATGCTTTTAGAGTGTGTGTGGCTGTTCTCACTTTACTCTTTAAAAGAAATGTAATATTTTTTCTTCATCTTCCTAGGCTATCACTCCAAAGAAGTTCCTTGCCATCACTGTAAGTATTTAAAAAAACTAAAACTTTAAAGGAAAAATGAGAAAAAAGCTTTTTTTTCCACATGTTAATTAATTTATTCTTCTCCTGCAGAAGACGACACAGACACCAGGTATGTGACACTAAGGTTTATACAAACTGTGTGCTGTGAAGACTATTATATAACAAAGTGTAAAAGATGCAGAGTGATGGTCTCAATATAAGCTTCAAGGAGAAATGAGCTTTATTAGGTCAAATAAACGTCTTGGATGAATCAGTGATCTGTTATTCTCACACAGTGGACTCTGTTCATTTGGGCCGTTCCATTTTAAACAGGAGAAACATTTCAATACTCTTCCAGGTGACGTCTTTAGTCACAGTGTGACAGCTTTTGTGTGGAAAGTTGTATCTGAGCAAACCACAAAAAAAAAGTTGTTTAGCTATAATGTATGTCTGAAAAAAACAAATGAGACAGATGGACCAATTTTTTAAGTAAATATATTTCTAAAGATTCTTTTGAGATGAAATTCTCACTAGATGTCAGTAATGAGGCACCTTTTTATAGGAACCAGCTGATACGAATTTGCACCCAGTAGCAGGGTTTCTAATTACTGACAGATGTCTGAGGGGTCCGTCCATGCCTTTTTGCACCTTCCTTTTTGCATGTGTTCAGTACTTTCCCCCTGTGTCACTTGTCATTATTAAGCATAATGTATGTTGTTGTAGTTGTTGCCAGTCCTGGAGGCCCCAATGCGGTTCGCACCAGTAACTTTGCTCTGATTGGAGCATACAAGCTCACCCTGTCTTCAATTGGGAAGACCCAGTTTCCTTTGGAGAAGGTACGAAAGCCCTGAGTTCATACTCCATGTATATCTGTCTACATTCACACTGTTACATCCATGGCAGTAACCTCCTCATGCATCTGTAAACTCAGTAATTATGTCAGCCTATGTATGTAATTAAGTATTAACCAACACACATCAAATGATTGTCATTTCTTATTTTCCTAGTAAAATATAAAGAAATATGCAGTGGCTAATGACTTTTGCATAGTACTGTATGAAGTGTTAGCCTTCCATTCAGTCTGACTGCTCTGGGTCATAGGTGCCATTCTTGTGCCCTTTGGAGGGCCACATCTACCTTAAGATGCACTGTGAAGTGGGCTCAAAGGTGGAGGAAAGGGGCTTCCTGGTGAGTATGGCTCACGAGGCTGATGCTGGCCTTAATGTGCTGCTACAACTATTCTTGAAGTCTAATCATCTGTCTTTGTTTTTTCTTACCGCAGACAATGTTTGAAGATGTTAGTGGGTTTGGAGCTTGGCACAGACGATGGTGTGTCCTGTCAGGATACTGCATCTCCTACTGGACTTACCCAGACGATGAAAAGAGAAAGGTAACAATGCTACCAGCCAGCAAGCAAGTTTGTCTGTTACTCTACATTCACGTGCTGCAAACAATGACTGTGCTGACTAATATGTGACTGCTCTAAACCTGCAGTAACAACTGAAAAACATTAAATAGACGGTGCCAAAGTTTAAAGCCTTAAGAATAAAATATGTGCAAAGACCTCTGACTGAACGGGGTTGTTCTACATCTCTTAGAATCCCATTGGTCGCATCAATCTGTCCAACTGTACAAGTAAGGCAGTGGAACCAGCCAGCAGAGAGTTCTGTGCCCGGCCCAACACGTTTGAGCTCATCACCGTCAGACCACGGAGAGATGATGACAGAGAAACGCTTGTCAGCCAGTGCCAGAACACCATGTGTGTCACTAGGTAAGTTTCCACCATATGGACAGGTACTTACTCCTGAAGAGTGGCTTGATGACAGTCAACATACTCTGCTTCTTTTCCTGTGCAGAAATTGGCTGAGTGCTGACACCAAGGAGGAGAGAAATCTGTGGATGAAGAAGCTGAACCAGATTCTGGTGGACCTGCGGATGTGGCAGCCAGATGCCTGTAACAGACCGCTGCCGAACTAATCCCTTTGTATTCTTTGGACTGCTGATGATGCATGGCTTACTAAGTGCAATATACTATGATACCAGTTGGATATTTGAGTAGAATAGAATCATTGATCACAGGAGGTGAAATAAACATCCGACACATGCTAGAACAGGTTTTTCTGCACTTACGTGGGTGTTGGGTTTTTATATATCTGATACATAAGCCTGGTTTGATGTGCTTTGGCTAATGTTGCCACGTTTTTACGTTAATGCTAATATTTAATATGCACATGCTGCATGGCTTTAAGACATTTGGTTTCAGTGTTGAAATTTGAATGTGCGTGGTGTTCAAATTCCTCTGTCTCTAAATATATACGTGTGTGTGTGTGTGTGCGCGCGCGAGTGTGTATATGTGTCCATGCTTTATAACCCCCCTCCCCCAAAAAAGTATTATGTTCAATGGAGATAACTGGGGAGCCGATCTGTTACATATCCTGCTCTGAAGCCTGAGTCTGCATAACCAGCATGCTGACCCGTGTCCCAGCTGTCTGTCTTAACCTACTGTGCATGTCTGTGGAAGAGAAAACCAGGCAGGCACAGGTAGAACATGTCAGCTCCACAAAGAGCTCCAGCTCCAGCTTTTTCGGTTGTTTATTTGTTCTTATTTTTAATTAAAATGTAAAGGTTCTGTCAGATATAACACATGGCTCATCTACACAAAGAAATTGAGGGGGGGGAGTAATTCAGGTGACAGTTTTTACTCCTCAGCTGTAAAAGGCTGATGAGAGATTGTCACCCTGGCAGGTGGGCAGGCGGCATGGACATGCATATGAACACAGTGACGTAGGAGTTTATACGATCGGTATAACTAGTGTAGTTTGAATCGCAGCGACGTCGAGGTTGGAGGTTGAGGTCACTTTACTTGTGACAGTAACTTGATGATTTTAAAATTGATGCCACCCGTGTATCTACCAGGAGGCTGGGGGCAGCATCAGCAGCCACCTTTTTCAAATGATGTCATTTTATTTACATGTTAATGAGTCTCAGGTGTAACAGCAAACTACAGAGTGCATGTTTACCTCTTAGGTACCTGTTAGACAATGCAGAGTAAATAAAATAGTCTAGTGACCTGCAAGTAAATAACATTTTCAATAAAAGCACTTTTTTAAAAGCAAATGTTGATGATAAATGCAACCTGAAAATGGTCTACATGCATCATTATCTCTTGTTCCATCCTTTTACACTGATTTGGTAAACTTGGCTGTTTAACAATGTACGCTACAAGCTTTATTAAAAAAAGAATGGATGGGCTGTTTTACAGTGTTGCTGTGTAATTATATTGAATGAAAGCGGTGCTTTTTACCTTTTTGCAATTTGGTGCATTAAAAAGAGTATTTGCCCCTTTCTGATTTCTTGGGGTTTTCCACAGTTGTCATGCTTGTTTCAGATTATCAAACTAAGTTTAATACAAAAATAACTCCAGTAAATACAAAATGCAGATTTTAAATGATGATTTCCTTTATTGGAGAATAAAAGCTCCAAACCTTATTGGATAAAGTCATTTCTTAAACTGAATTACTGGTTGGGCCTTCTTGGCAGCAAGAAGTGCAATCATGTGTTTGTGATAACTGGCAAAGAGGTTACACAGCGATGATGCAGGAAACAAGGAGGAAACAAGTGACCTCACTGAGATAAACAGTTCTGTCATGAAAAATAAAGTTTCCCCAGGACTCTGTGCAACCACATAAATGCCGAAGTACATCTTTAATGGCTTACATAAGATTTAAGAGTAACAGCCATGTGTTGCTAACAAAATGCACTTGATTACCTGATCATCAGCAAGTGTGATCTGTAAAGACCGCTTTGGCAGTTGGCTTTTCTAGATCGTGCACCTCTCTGCTTTTGTAACCTGACACATTAAGACAGCTGCTGCAGCTGGAACATCATTAAATCTAACATCGTAGATTTAATGATGTTCCAGCTCAGGAGCCCCGGGCGTTCAAATACCTTACAATGTGTCCTAAGGTATTTAAACAGGAGCAGTATGTGCTCCTTTGTGCAAGGAGGAGCAGGATGAGCACTGCCAGAGCCCCACTGACCACCAACAGGGCCTCTGACCAATCAAAGAAACAGATTCATCAGGCTAAATTTGAGCAGTCTATATAAAATGTGTATTCATGCTGAACAATATTAGTTTTCTTAGCCCTTTCCATAGATGCTTATGGAAAAGGCTAAGTAGAAAAGCATCAATATAAATACCACCCAGAAATATAAGTAGCTCACATTTAGTTTCTATTTTAGCACGATAGACTATTTTAGCATGACCCAACCCTCGCCCCCTACCTCTGCTGCACTGGTACGGCCTGTGGTGCTTATTGTGCTTAGGTTATGTTCTATGTGCAATAGTTACTAAATCCATCCATCCATTCGCTTCTGCTTGTCCTTTTCAGGGGGGCGCTGGAGCCTATCCCAGCTGTCAGATTTAGCTACTAAATCGCTCAAAACTACATTTTTAAGTGTTTTATTAAACATGTCTTTAAAGGCTAGAAATTTTTAATCAAGCTTTGCCTTTGTTTGTTTGTAATAGAAGCTAATATGGGACAATATGGATTTCTAGTCCGTTGCTCACTGCAGAACTCTGGCTTAACTAAAGGCTTTGAGGGAGTTATTAGCTTTAAGGCATGCAGCTGAGTTATATCTGGGAGTAAAACTTCCTCTGATATGTCACTTTTTTCTTCAGAGAACCCACAGCATTACACAATAACACACAATAAGCAATCAAACTGCTGGCCTAACAGCATGCTGTCATTGTCCAAAAGATGCAGATATTCCTTTATAATAATCAACATAGACTATTCTCCCATTCACCACCAACATGTGTCTGTCTTTCTCCGCTCTGCGACACACCTGCTGGGAATCAAACTCTGGTACTTGGTGATTCTGTTCTCAGACATTCAAGCTACAGACACCAGCAGCCACAGTCAACTGTCTTCCAGGAGCCACAGCAGGCGACACCGAGGGAAATTTATGACCCTGTGGACAATATCCTGCCTTGTGGGTCAGCAGTCGAGGACAGGGGGAGTCAAACCTCTTATTTAATGGGACATATCTCTGTGTGACTTCAAGTGGGCTAGACTAGTAAAACAGTTACTGGCACTGAATATCCAGTCTAGCGCGCCATTCCTGTACAGTGCCTGATTCAAACCTACTCTCTGTGGGAGTAAAGAGGGCAGCATGAAAGCTAAGTCTCACATGTTAGTGGTGAGCCGTGTAGGTTAGAACATTTTCTAAATTGTGTGATGTTGGAATATATGGTTGAAGTAGCTCCAAAAGGAGGAAGACAAGCTGTCATCCACAAAGATTTCTGGAACACTGTGAAGTTGAACTGAAAACAGTTTTGCCGTCTTTATACTGTCTAGAAAAAACGTTTCCTCTGCCTGAGCTGCACTATAAGGCTGTAAGTACGAAGTGTGTCAGCCACAGAGTGAAATGAATCTGCCCCAATTGCTTCACTGTTGCTGAGCTGAGCTGGCTGGAGGCAGCTTGGTGGCACATGAAAAATGGGACAAGTCAGTTTTGTGTGTCACAAAAGTGGCTCTTTTTAAAATCTGGTTAAATCACCATAGTAAGTAATGCTGAACATACAACTTGGAATACAGTAAGTTAAATTCAGAGTTCTGGTTTAAAACTAGCTGGAAGCATCACTTTTTCTCACTGATCCTTTGATTTCGTGAGTATCCACTCGGCGATGGGAAGTTGAATCTCTGATTCAGTTGCATCAGTGTGATCTTGATCTTGGTTGCAGATCACCGGACCAGCTCTTTATTCTATATTCGAGTGTGGTGACAGTTTGACCCTCCAGTCTACATCTGTTTTGTGGACTTGGAGAAGGCATTTGAGCATGTCCCTAAGACGGTTCTAAGAATAGAAAAAGGTATTTTTTACTGGTGTAATTGCAGTTAAAAAAATGCAGTCTTCTCTTTTTTGCCTGTCTCATTTGGTTCTTTAGCCGTCAGAATTGATGTCTGAAGGGCCACAAAAATACCCAATGGATTTACTTTACCAAGTGGATCATCACGGCCTTGCCGTTTGGTCCATTTGATCAACTTTTTTTGTTATTATTAATTTAATTTAATTTAATTTTCAGTTGTTACAGACGGGACAGACATGGCTGGGGGAGAGGAAAGGGAGAAAGAAAGATGAAGGAAAAGAAAAACAGAAGGAAGAGGGACAGTGAGAGAGGGCACAAATGTCCTGGATCACCTGTTGAGAGAAAGAAAAGAGAAAACAAGCAAAAAAAGACACAGCACCATTGCATTAATCTAGCTAAGTGTAAATAACAGTAAATACTATACACTGAATGTTGTTGTGCAGCACGCAGGACCGACAGTACACAAAGTGCTTTGAGGTAGCAACAGTCTTCTTTATTAAGATTACTTATTGAAAAACACTGAATAAGTATTCTTGGTGTGTGTTCTTTGTTCTACTACATTTCAGCAAATGGTGTTGGGATTGCAGCTGAGTACAGTCAGATATCACGCAGTACCACCTGGAAGTCATTTGATTGGAAACAGCTTTATTATTCAGCATGCCGATGATCCCGAACACACCGGCAGTGGAGTAAAATCATACCTAAAGCCATTATCTACAAATAGAGGAAACAGGAAACATTGTTAAACCTACCAAAGTTTCTCGAAGAGTTCACTGATGACTTATCTGGGAGGTCACAAAAGGACCCTGAACATCAGCTAAAGAACTCCCGGCCTCACTTGCCTCAGTTAAGGCCAGTGTTTATGATTTCACAATATGACAGAAACTGGGCAAAAATGGCGTTTATGATAGAGTTCAGAGGCAAAACCCGCTGCTGACCGAAGAGAACACAAATACTTAGAGTGTGTAAACTAGGAGAATGGATGAGCTTTTAAAACTCTTGTGATCCATGGTGGGCCGTGTAAACTTAAATCTACATGAAGCGTGACTGCATTAGTGTATTAATACCATACTCTTTGGGCATATAAGACACATATCATGTCATGTTCTTCTTCTGGCACATGGTGGTGCTAAACATGTTCTAAATACTTCTCCAGCTTCACAGTGTTAAGTCTGTGACAGTTTTGTAGAGCAGGGCTCCATGCTGTAAATGAGCCTTTTTACATGTCATGTCCACTTTAAACACAGTCGGTAGGCTGTCATTCAAGCATCTGCAGTTTCCTTCCTCCACAGCAGTATCTGCCCAGCACCCCTGTGTATTTTCCATTACACAAAGTAGAGCGGCGTGCCAGGTCAAGACTGCCTTTTCCCTTTGGCTGGAGGGTGACCGCCGGCAGTAAAACACTACTGAAGGGGTTTTAGGTGTCATTTTTTTCTATATAATCATACCAGTCCTGGGCTTCTTGGTCCTGGAGTTTCATTAATGATGGATTAGTGAAGACACACTGTTGGCTGCAGCTTCTCTATCAGGTTCTATGTGTGTGTTTAGACATGAGGTCAAAATGAGGTTGAGAGAGACGCCACCACTTTTCTACTTGTATCTACTCCAGTCGGCTGCCTGCTAAGGACACTGGAGGATGACTGTTACTGAGGGCATACTGGTCTCCAACCATTACAGTGTTTTGAATCACTTCAGGTCAGCTAATGTGAGTTTGAGCTAACTCAGGGGTCAGATTAGCAGACCACACAGCACAGTAGCAGCACCAGTGGCTAGCAGCATATCTTTCATAGCCATTCCTCCAGTCTTTTAAACAGCTGAGAAAAAAAGACTTTAAAAGCAGCAGAGAGGGGTGCAGGGTTGAGGTGGGACGTTTGAAAGCCGTGTGGACTTCTAATCTGATTCCCAGTCAGCTCCAACTGTGAACGGTGTAAACTGCAGTTTTCAGAGCTGAGAACAGGATATGGTGATAATGTAAGAGGAACCACTCCCTTCCTTGCTTCGGTTTCCTGAGAAGAGTCTGGCTGCCTGCCGACAAGACCCCACCCAACCAACCGTTTAGCACCGAGTGAAGAGATAGCAGGACCATTTCTGCAAACTGCCAACTAACGATTACTAAATGGCCAATTTTGTGTTCATCCAGCACGTAGTTCAGATAAAAACACTTTCAGATTATCAGGACAGATATTTGACTTTCGTGTGCTTCAGAGAGTAACTTTCTATTTTACTTTTATTTAAAAGTATTTGCCCCCTTCCTGACTTCTTATTTATTTTACATATTTGTCACACTTACATATATATTATACTCATAATATTAGGCAAAGATATCCAAAGTTAATACAATATTAGTTTTTTCATTATTTCATTTATTAAGGTAAAAGAGCTATCTGAACCCTGTGTGCAAAAAGTAATTACCGCCCCTCATTAAATCATGAATGAACTGTGATTAACCAGAGTTTTTGAAAAGCTACACTCAGACCTGATGAACCAAGAAATCACAAAGTCTGATAAAATGAAGTAGCTAAAAGATCCCATAAAGCAAAACACAGCATGTCCTCGAGCTAAAGACACTCAGGAGCAGTTTAGAAACAGAGTCGCTGACATCAATCAGTCTGGGAAGTAGAGTCTTTGGGACTTCATTGAACCATGGTGAAAGACGTTATCCACAAAGGAGTGGGTGACAGTTAAAAGTCAGATGTCGTGGTGGTGGTGTGATGATCTAGGGCTGCTTTGCTGTTTCAGGACCTGGCCAACGTACTGTAATTGATGGAACCATGAATTTAGCTCTACAAGAAAATCCAGCTCAGTTCATGGCCTGAAGCTTAAGTGCACTCGGGTTATT
Source organism: Perissodus microlepis (assembly GCF_051167445.1). Lineage (NCBI taxonomy): Eukaryota > Metazoa > Chordata > Actinopteri > Cichliformes > Cichlidae > Perissodus > Perissodus microlepis. The sequence continues at coordinate 2,011,490 of NC_140481.1, forward strand.
CAGCAGGACAGTGACCCAAGACAAACCAACAAGTCCACCTCGAAATTGCACAAAGAAAACCAACATTAAGGTTTTGGATGTTTTGAAATGGCCTTGTCAAAGTTTGACCTTAAAACTGATCCAGATGCTCTGGAATGACCATGAAAAGCAGTTCATGCTCGACAATCCTCAAACTGGCTCAACTGAACACTTCTGTAAAGACAAGTGGGCCAAAACTCCTTCACAGTAGTTTCAAAGACTCATTACATTATTTCAAATGCTTGATCGCAGTTCCTGCTCTCAAAGCTGGCACAAGCAGTTATTAGGTTTAGGAGGCTAATATTTTTCCACAGTGCACGTTGGCTTTGGTAGCTTTTCCCTTAGTAACAAATAAAAGCAAGTAAGCCCACCAGCCTCAATAAATTAAATAATCACTTAACACTACATTTTGTATTTACTTGGAGCATCTTTGTGTGAAAGATTTGTATGACAAACATGCCAAAAAAATAAAAATTAGGAAGGGAAACACTTTTTAACGGCCCTGTTTAACCAACGGATTTACAAATGTACTTTTATTAGTATAACTGAACACATGATGTACATTTCCCTTCCTTTGAAGAAGTGGAATCAAAGTCGTGTTTTATAGCAAATAATTGTCCATCATGGTCATCCCGACTTTGGATGCAGTCCTGTAGTTTGGTGCTACACAACCCATTTGCTTACACACAAGGACACACGATAACACGTTTACCTTCAACAGCACATGTGGTGCAGCTGGAACCAATGACACCGAGTTTGCTTCTTTTGTTCCCACAAAGTTACCAAATTGTAAACTTGTAAAGCCTCGTTAGGCTACCTTTGAATAACCGAACAAGCTCGCGTTCATAGCACTGAGACGTGCAAAAGCCGGTGGGTGCGAATCCTTAACTTAATCAGTAAGAACTGCTCAGCCTTTTATCTCACTGCACTGTGAACAGCAGTTCGACAGTTACATACACCCAAAAGCTTCGACGCTTCCACTCTGATCATGTTAACTGATGTCCAAAAAAGTACTTGAGCATTACTTTTTAAAAGTGTATTATTAATGCCTTACAACAAAAATTCCAAACATGAAAGGAAGTAAAAAAACAAAACAGGAAACAATCACTACTCACTGAACATGAAATGAATTCTCAGATGACGTTTAACATCACAGTTTTTATCCAATGTTAGCAGCACTGACAGTGGCACAGTAATCACAGGACGGGCTTAGACATTACAACAATGCAAGTAAAGCATGTGGGTCCAGTCTATGTTCTGCAATACAAGGAGACAAGACCCTGAAGAACTTAATAAATGAAGAAATGTGGCTGGTGACCTGAAAACTAACATCTTAGCAGCGATGCAGATGACACTTGCATATCAAAAAGTATAATGCTGACTGATTGTCATCTTACTCCAAGTGTGACTCTGACTTCTCACTGTGGTTTTTTATGACAGTAGTTATAGTTGTTAGCTTTAAATATTTGAGCACTGAAGCTATCGTCAATTATTGACTACATTTTGTAATCTAAACTAATATCAGAGAGTATATAAAGCCCTTTTTGGTGCAGTTGATTGAAAAGCAGCCTCATGCTAAGAAAACAACTCATGTGAGTCACATTTTGGTTTTTTGACACTGCTGTCAAGTGAAGACACTGATTACTGTTATGTTTAAACAGTAACCAGATGATGAAAATCAATTAGTGTAACTGTACTCTTGTCATGTCATCGAGACGTGTCAGCAGGAACACAGGCGCACCCTTGAAAAATAGCTTCTATTCAACTGTAGCGATTGTGACACGTGACGCTGTTTCTAGGAGTCAGTAGTGATTCTGTACTTAGTGAGTCGTTATCAACTTCATGTTAACTTTCAGAGCTTTGGTGGAATATACACGATCGAGACTTATTTGATTGTTTTAAGGTGGTACAGCGTATGTTTCAACAAATAAACACAACAAAAGCTTTTTGTCCTTCTTTGAGAGTTCGGCGTATTGCTGCACTAACTTTAGAACGACTGTTTGCATTCAGAATCCATTGCACGGTCCTCAGTGGGAGCACTGGCTAACTTTAAGCCATTTCAGTTGAAGGAACAGACCCAGACAAAAAGGGGCAACTGACAGAATGAGTATCACTGTCTTGTTCCAGCTAAACCCAGTGTTGTATTCAGCTCACAATAGTACTTGTGCAGCTTTAGATTCTGCTCATAGTTTGTAGTTCCTCTACTAGCACATCATCTCTTCCTCTTTTGCTGCCGCAGCACCTTTCTCCTCTTCATGATCATGGCATGGAGCTTCTCCAGTCCCTCCTGCAGCCCCTCGCCGATAATGGCACAAGCAGGCTGAAGGTGCCAGGGTGTGGCAGTGTTGAGCTCACCTAGAGACAACATGCTCTCCATCTCAGGCAAACTAAGAGAATTCCGCAGGTCCTGTTTGTTAGCCACCACAAGGACCGGCACACCCTGGTTCTCTGCCAGCCGTGTGATTTTGTGCAACTCTGCCTTGGCTTCCTCGATGCGCTCGGCATCCACCGAGTCCACCACAAACACAATGCCATCAGCACAGCGTGTGTACGAGCGCCACAGAGGCCGCAGCTTCTCCTGGCCGCCTACGTCCCAGAAGTGGAAAGACGCAGTCCGACGGCTGCCTCCAAGAGACACTTTGATCTTCTCTGTGTTGAATCCCTTGGTCGGGACAGTGTTCACAAACTCATTGAAACGCAGGCGATACAGCACAGTGGTCTTGCCTGCACAGTCCAGTCCTAGAATGACAATGTGAAGAGCCTGAAAGCAGGGGAGGCAGGGGAGCAGCGAGCGATGATCCGACAGTCCGTTTCCCATCTTGGCACACAGACCAAAAGAAGTTGCCACTAAATATTCCCGAGGTTGATCTTGTTGTGAAAGAACTGCAGCAAAAGCTAGAATGTAGAGGAGAAATGCACGAGTCAAGGCATGCAAACACACAGCACTCTGTTACTTTACAAGGGCACAAACACCCAGGAAGTGAATAAACCCGCACACCCTTACATTATCCTGACACTGAGGACTGAGCTCGGAATAAAACAGCAGGGCGCACTTCAACGTGTGACTCGGTAAACAACGGGGGAAGGAGATCTTTGAAATTTCCCCCAAATCCATCCGTCACCTCCATGGACAGATCAAAACCGGCCTTTGTGTTTTTTAAACTGAGCACACTGACATGTAGCTTTAAAAATGTGTTGCTTGGCAACCGACTTCTTTATGCTGAAAGGTCCGTTTCTAATCTAGAAATTAAAATAAATCTTACGTTACTAACAAATCGACATGTGCTGAAGAATCGGGCTCCCGTGAGGTCGCTGATGAACACGTTTCCGACGACAAGAAAACTGCGTTTTTATGACTTTATGCCCGGTTTGCAGCGGCCGCTCCCGCCCTGCTCACTGAAGGTAGACACACGGAGACGGTGATAAGTGATGCGCCACCAAGTAAGCGTTTCATTAAAAGCTAGTATTAAGAGTTAGCCCGAACTGAAATATGGCAAATAAAGACTGATGAAACATCTCTATTTATATCAAACACTGTGAATACCTTTAGCTTGTTATCCGAGGAGCGGCGTCAGTTTGTGAGATATCCAAATGGAGTCTGGCGTGCAGTGCTGTGGGTCCTGTGTTACAGACCTGACTCGACTCCAGCTTGCAAAGCCAACAAGTGTTGGAAAAAGCAGTCTTAGCGCTTTGGGCCTTTTATGCACGTTTACATATAAAGCAGCGTTAGGTTAGCGTTACATGGCAAAGCAGGCGGACATCAACGTAATTTGCTTCATTGAGGGGAAATTAATTTGAGCTGTCTCTGGGGTTAGATATGATTTTCCGGCTGTTATCGCTGTTTTCTACATTAGAATGGATCCGTCACAGTAGCAGCGTAAGAAACGTACCTCGACAAACGATGTTAACCCATCACAGCTGGCAGTGCGTCCACAGGTTCGGTAACCCACCGCTTTCACCTCCTCAGACGCCTACAGCAACTACTACTACCTCTCCATTCCGCAGCGGCGCTAAGACCACTAGAATGAACACCACTATTTCCGCTTTCGCTTTTCAAAATAAAAGCCTAGCCGGCATATTTGGTTTGGCTGACTTCCACAGGCTTCGAAGCAAATCACGTAAAAGGGAAGGACTCATTAAACGTATCGATACAAAGGGTGCTGTTGTTTGGAAGGGTTTGGAATAGGAAATTATATAGCTTTAGGTTTCCCCATAATGCATCATCCTCGTGTAAAATCTTATAATCATACAAGAGCTGAGAGTTCAGCATCAGTGGCCTATTTATACGATTCCCCTCGTGTTGTACGCCCACCACGGGAACATTCGTCAAAACAGGATTATAGTAATACTTGTAATAGTAATGGATACTAGTGATATTAAATGTTTATACTATTTCAGAGTTACTCGGGATTCATTCCATGTACTTTATAGTCTAATTATCATGAACCTCAATTTTTCCAAAATTATGTAACACTGTTAATTTAAAGTCATTTATTCATATATTTATTTATTTAGCGACTCACTTCGTGGTTACACTCAAACCCGGGACTGTGCAATTAAGCCCGTTATCAAAGAGCACGTGTCGGTCGAAAGGTTTCTTTATGTATTTCTTTATCTATTTATTTATTTATTTGGAAGAAGGCCAGTTTTTCAGGTTAGTATTCCACACACAGTGGCCTAAATTATGTTGAAGGGTTTAGAAAAAGACATTATAGATGGGATACACATGGACAGGTCGCCAGTCTGCCGCAGGGCTAGACGCAGGGAGGCAGACACATTCACACCTCTGGGCAATTACGAATTAACATAATCCTTCTAACCGCATGTCTTTGGATTGTGGGAGGAAGCGGGAGTATCCGGAGAGACGTCACCCGGCCCCGGGTGAAAACATGGAAACTCCACACAGAAAGAACCCAGACAGATTAGTGCAGTAGGACCTTCTTGCTGTGAGGCAGCAGTGCTAACCCCCACGTATACAATTTAAAAAACAAAGAAACTACTACATTGCTTATTTAAATTTTTATCATACTGTCTCCAGCTCATAATGAATTGAATGAGCAACTCTGCTCTGTGGATGAGGTTGAGATTGTACGTGCTTTTGGATCAATATGAATGCCGTGGCCAAATATTGTTTATTACATATTTTTAATTATATTATTATAGGCATAGTTGGTGCTTGGAAATGTAAAATTCATCTGGGGGCATACAAACATCTACACCAGGCCTCGTGTTCACCCTCTGGTGGTGGAATTGTATCATTCAGACTATGACTACTTGCATACATGGATGGAGAAACTAGAAGACTAAATACACTGAGTCTGCCACTCTTTTGTTTCAACTGTTGTAAGAAGTGGTAACAATTCACAGGAAATGAATGACTCTCATTCACATAGTAAATATAAAGCTACCCAGTACACATCTTGCAAGCACAGAGCAGCCAATACACATATTCAGAGCAATGCATTTGCATTTTTTAAAACTGCTGTTTTTGTAAGTTTAAGGGATTCAGAAGGACCGATACAGAAACAAATGGCAAAGAAAACTTTCCAGTGTCCTGGCAGATGATGATGCATCAGGAGGTGTAAACCATTATGTATCACATTATGTATCCACTGCACCGTGGATGTGTTAAAACAGACCAAAGAAGAACAGAATGCAGGAACTTCCAACATTTGATTATCTACTTTTATTATATAGCTCTGAAGTTTACATGCTTTATTTCAGCTGCACAATATTGTCAAAATCAGGAACATCCTTCCAGAGAATAATGCCCTGGACTACTGAACTAGAAGATGACACAGTAGCCTTCAGTTAATCCAATATGCTGCAATAAGAGTACTAACAGGGATGAGCAGAGCAGAGCTTCATTTGAAACCCTCAGCTGGCCAAGACTTCATAAACACTCGTAACATTATGCACGCCATAAAAACCTTTAATTACTGATTACTATCAAAGCAAGCTGAGTTGTTTCAGCTGGTATGAGAAAGCAGCTTATCGCGCAGTGAATACAGGACTGTTCTCATTAAAGGATTTTAATACAGACTGCTTTGAATACAACAAGCCTCTAAAGGATGCAGTATCCTTTAGAGGCTTGTTGTATTCAAACTTTAGGGAAGAAATCTACCACTGACAGTACACATGTAGATATATCTTTAAATTGTGCTGATTATAAAGATGATAATATTTCTGTGTTCTGGTGATTTATCATGTGAATGTTTTAAACATTCAGAGACTTCACGCTCCTGGTGATAGAGTCCCAGTAGGAAGGGTCCCAGGCCAGGAACCAGCCTGTGAAGTTGGGAGGTTCGTGGCCTTGTTTCACCACCACCACAGGAGTCAGCTTGTCACGCCCCCCTGGGTCAGTCTCAATGTACTGTTTGGCTGCAGAGGAAACAGTGAGTCACAGACAGGAACCTCAAACAAAAATCTGTTGTAGTATGAATTTTGTAGATAAAAATCTAAAAAAACTATATAATTAATAGTTTCGGGGGCGATCGTGGCTCAAGAGTTGGGCGTTCATCTTGTAATCGGAAGGTTGCCTGTTCGAGCCCCGGCTTGGACAGTCTCGGTCATTGTGTCCTTGGGCAAGACACTTCACCCGTTGCCTACTGGTGGTGGTCAGAGGGCCCGGTGGCGCCAGTGTCCGGCAGCCTCGCCTCTGTCAGTGCGCCCCAGGGTGGCTGTGGCTACAATGTAGCTGCCATCACCAGTGTGTGAATGTGTGGATGACTGGTTGTGTAAAGCGCTTTGGGGTCCTTAGGGACTAGTAAAGCGCTATACAAATACAGGCCATTTACATTTACCATTTAAGGGTTCCCATTAGCTGTTAGCTATTGTATTTCAGAACAGGTTCAAATAGTCTCTTTATTATTCAAAGATCTTTGAATTGTTTGGGTTCATCCTATGGATTACTATAGTATAGTTTGTCTCATGCTACCTAATAAAATTCTGACTAAAGTCAAAAGCTCACCAGATTTGAGAGATTCAGCTCTCTCCACCTCGTTTGCATCCTTTCCAATCCAGACAAACACCTACAACAGAAGAGTGTGTGTGAGGGGTTGTTCACTTTGTCCTAAGATGTCTGTCGTGTTCTACAGTTGAGTACCTGGTCCCAAACATCCAGCAGCATCACGTCATCTTCAGCTAAGTCATCCTGTGTGAAATCTCCTGGAACCTCTTCAATCTGCATACAATAACATTTAAACTCAGCTACATTTCAATGATCAGTGTTTAGCACAATGTGACAAAAGCTGAATGAGGATTAGAAGCTCAGAATGTAGGTTTTAATGACACGGGACTGTGTTATAGCACGACTGTCCCACCTGACCACATGGGGAATGTAACAGGTAACTGAAGTGCTGTGAATAACTGTAACCTGTGTTATAAAGGCTGCATTTATTATTTAGAGGAGTGTTTAATGATATCCGGGTCTTACAGTTTGTTTAAATGCACTACACCAAATGTGCTGATTGTCTGACTGGAAAATATAACAGCACATAATTACTGGTGAAGCAGCTATACATGATGTGGGTCTTATGCTGTCAAGGGCCTATTTAACACAAGTGACTGACATCCAGAAGTCCTACCAGTGGCTGGGCAAAGCTGGACTGAAAGACAGCACAGAGGCACTAATCATGACCCATAAATAGTTCAAATGTGAGCCTCCAACTAAGAATGATTGGATAGTAAGAAAAGAAAACTGTCCCTCCAACTTAGTTTGTTACATCTGTGGGAAACTGTGGCAAAATTAATACAAACAAAACAAAACAAAATGTCATTAGTCTGATAAATAATATAAATTCAGGTTTTTGTTTTCTCATTTTTATGATGAGTGGTCTAATAAATTTGTTAAGCACATAATTTGGGGGCGACCGTGGTTTGGTTATATAAATGCAATCCATTATTATTATTATTATTATTATTATTATTATTATTATTATTATTATTATTATTATAATAAACTAATACAATAAAAACAGAATAAATAATATGCTGGAAAGAAAAGTAACAAATAGATTCCTTCATGAGGGGAAAATGACACATGTCAAAAACTTACTGTGAACCTGCCAGTCTTGTTGGAACATCCAAAGAGTCGAGGAGGATGAGTCATAGACTGACTCTCCAGCCTCTCTGATGTCTGGTACTCCTTCTTCCCCCCTAATTCAGCCCAGAAATTAGCTGCAAGACAAAATACAAAGTGACATCTCAGAAGCTCGTATAATCACATTCAAGTACAAGTACGAAGACATCCAAACATTCATATAGGGGATGCTTGGCTGGCTGTAGCTCAGGAGGGAGGTCCAAAAGTTGCCACACTAATCACAACTTTTCCAAAATTAAAAATGTATAATGTGCTTTTTTCTATGTAAGTGCCTTCTATCTAACATTCACACACACATTCATACTTCGCTGGATGCATCAGAGAGCAACTTGGGGTTAGTATCTTGCCCAAGGATATGTGGCATGTAGACTGGAGCAGCCAGGAATCAAACCTCTACCTGTTGTACCATTTTTGTTGAATTCTTGTGAATCAAAATTTTTATCCATTATTGTTTTTTCTTTAAAACAGTAAGAATACTTCAGCTAGTTTGTGATCCCCCCCAATTTTACAGAATTTGCAGCACTAAGGGGAGTTACGCTACTTTGAGCTGCAACAGCTACAGGGGCCTGGCTATTTACTAGCTAGCTTTTTAAGGGTGTTAAGCCGAGTCTCCCATTCAGTGATCCTGGCCTCCAGAGCTGCAAACAGGCTACAGTTATTACAAGTATCGTTATTACTAAAGGAGCCCAAAGAGTAACTGCAGATAACTGTCATTAGGCACTTACAGAAACATCGGCAACAACGAAACCCTACGCAAGTCACAAAAACAGGTAAATCTCGCTGCTTTCGGAGGCACGAAGATTAAGTCCACAGGCACAGTTACTCTCAAGTGCAAGCTAGCTGGACAGTTATATGACCTGCAATTCCAAGTTGTAAAACACGATGTGCAATCCATCATCGGATTAAAGGACAGCGTGCGAATGAAACTGGTTAGTTTCAGCAAGGAAGTCTACCACGTTGACACAGATCAGGATGAGACACTAGCACAGAAAGTTTTTTACGAATACGCAGACCTGTTTAAAGATGCAGTCGGTGACTTACCTGTAACCTACTCAATGAAACTCACTCCAAACGTGTCACCTGTCGTCAACCCTCTAAAGACGCGTTCCTGTTCCCATGCAGTAAAGGTTAAAGAGGAACTCCAAAGAATGCAGGCCGTGGGAGTAACTGAACCAGTGCAGGAACCCACAGAATGGGTATCCAACATGGTCGCAACACACAAAAAGAATACCGATGATGTTCGTATGTGCATTGATCCAAGGGATCTGAACAAGGCACTAATGCGACCTCACCATCCCATCCGAACTGTGGAGGAAGTAGCTGCTCAGATGTCTGGAGCAACCATCTTCTCAGTTCTGGATGCAAAGAGCTCCTTCTGGCAAATCAAACTAGATCCTGCCTCATCTCTTCTCACTACATTTGCAACACCTTTTGGCAGATTCAAATTCCTGAGGATGTCCTTTGGTATCAACACCGCTTCTCACATGAGTGTCCTCAGGTAGCCGTCTGAATGCTGGACACTGGGAGACCTGTGTCTCTGAGTGGGAGACCAGAGATCCCATTAACATGTGTATTAACAAACATGCCGTATTGGCCCAGTTTATTTTTCTTATCAGTGTTGTGAGGAGACCATAAATAGCATTTGCATTTTCTGTTGTTCAGTTCATTTGCTGTTATGGATAAAAAGTCTTTTTTTGTTTCAAAATAGCTGATAACTATTCGCTGACAGCTGCCAACATCTGCGAACAAATATAATCCTATAAAGTTGTTCTATATAGTGTGTAACTGTTAATATAGAGCGTTATTACATTTATTGCTAATGCAATCATATGGCACACTGACTTCTGAGGAAATTTTAGATGGCACTCATCATCAGAAAGGTTGCCGACCCCTGCTCTAAAGGAAGAGGGGCGCAACTTCGAGGTAATGTTGCTTTAGCTCATCTCAACAAGACACCGAAAAGAGCTTGCCGAACACACCTCGAAGGACGTTACTCTACAGACACTTGCTCGTTACGTGCAGCAGGGGTGGCCAAAACAAGTGAGTAGTGTACCTATAGAAATCAAACCATTCTTCAGTTACCATGATGAACTAATCATCAACAACAATGTCATTATGAAAGGCAACAGAGCCATCGTTCCAGCATCACTACATGAAACCTATCTACAGGAACTACACAAGGGACATCCATGCATGGAGTCTACAAAAAGGAGAGCAACGACAGCGTGTTCTGGTTGACAATAAACTCTGACATTGAGAACAACGTCAAATCATGCAGCATTTGCCACAGTCTAAAGATTCACCAACAAAAACAACCCCTGAAACTACAGGGAGTGCAGAATTATTAGGCAAGTTGTATTTTTGAGGAATAATTTTATTATTGAACAACAACCATGTTCTCAATGAACCCAAAAAACTCATTAATATCAAAGCTGAATGTTTTTGGAAGTAGTTTTCAGTTTGTTTTTAGTTTTAGCTATTTTAGGGGGATATCTGTGTGTGCAGGTGACTATTACTGTGCATAATTATTAGGCAACTTAACAAAAAACAAATATATACCCATTTCAATGATTTATTTTTACCAGTGACACCAATATAACATCTCCACATTCACAAATATACATTTCTGACATTCAAAAACAAAACAAAAACAAATCAGCGACCAATATAGCCACCTTTCTTTGCAAGGACACTCAAAAGCCTGCCATCCATGGATTCTGTCAGTGTTTTGATCTGTTCACCATCAACATTGCATGCAGCAGCAACCACAGCCTCCCAGACACTGTTCAGAGAGGTGTACTGTTTTCCCTCCTTGTAAATCTCACATTTGATGATGGACCACAGGTTCTCAATGGGGTCCAGATCAGGTGAACAAGGAGGCCATGTCATTAGTTTTTCTTCTTTTATACCCTTTCTTGCCAGCCACGCTGTGGAGTACTTGGACGCGTGTGATGGAGCATTGTCCTGCATGAAAATCATGTTTTTCTTGAAGGATGCAGACTTCTTCCTGTACCACTGCTTGAAGAAGGTGTCTTCCAGAAACTGGCAGTAGGACTGGGAGTTGAGCTTGACTCCATCCTCAACCCGAAAAGGCCCCACAAGCTCATCTTTGATGATACCAGCCCAAACCAGTACTCCACCTCCACCTTGCTGGCGTCTGAGTCGGACTGGAGCTCTCTGCCCTTTACCAATCCAGCCACGGGCCCATCCATCTGGCCCATCAAGACTCACTCTCATTTCATCAGTCCATAAAACCTTAGAAAAATCAGTCTTGAGATATTTCTTGGCCCAGTCTTGACGTTTCAGCTTGTGTGTCTTGTTCAGTGGTGGTCGTCTTTCAGCCTTTCTTACCTTGGCCATGTCTCTGAGTATTGCACACCTTGTGCTTTTGGGCACTCCAGTGATGTTGCAGCTCTGAAATATGGCCAAACTGGTGGCAAGTGGCATCTTGGCAGCTGCACGCTTGACTTTTCTCAGTTCATGGGCAGTTATTTTGCGCCTTGGTTTTTCCACACGCTTCTTGCGACCCTGTTGACTATTTTGAATGAAACGCTTGATTGGTCGATGATCACGCTTCAGAAGCTTTGCAATTTTGAGACTGCTGCATCCCTCTGCAAGATATCTCACTATTTTTGACTTTTCTGAGCCTGTCAAGTCCTTCTTTTGACCCATTTTGCCAAAGGAAAGGACGTTGCCTAATAATTATGCACACCTGATATAGGGTGTTGATGTCATTAGACCACACCCCTTCTCATTACAGAGATGCACATCAACTAATATGCTTAATTGGTAGTAGGCTTTTGAGCCTATACAGCTTGGAGTAAGACAACATGCATGAAGAGGATGGTGTGGACAAAATACTCATTTGCCTAATAATTCTGCACTCCCTGTACACCAAATTCCTGATCTTCCCTGGTCCATCACAGCCACAGACATATTCGAATGGGACAACCGCCACTACTTTGTGCTCGTGGATTCGTATTCTAGATGGTTTGAAATACATAAACTTGAAAACCTAACATCTGCCTCAGTCATTAACAAACTCAAACGCCACTTCTCAGTACATGGGATACCACAGAAACTGTACTCAGACAATGGCATCCAGTTCACCAGCCAGACCTTTCGTGAGTTTGCCACACACTGGGAGTTCATACATGTCACAAGCAGCCCTGAGTTCCCTCAGTCAAATGGACTCAGTGAAAGAGCTGCCCGGCGTGCTAAAAGACTCCTTGAAACATCAAAAAGAGATGGAACTGATTTCTATTTGAACCTGTTACATCTACGCAACACGCCACGAGACAACATTCTTGGCTCACCAGCACAGAGGCTGCTATCAAGGCGAACACGGTCAACCCTTCCTGTGTGCAAAAAACTGCTAACGCCAACAGCAAAAGGGACAACCACAATCAAAACTCAACTCGCGAAAAAGCGTAGAATTCAAAAACAGCACTATGACAGGTCCAGCAGGCTGCTCATTAACACCAAAGCAGGTGGTGAGATTTCAAACACAGAGAGGACATGAGAAGATTGGAGTTGTAAGTAAGGTATGTGCTGAACCTCGCTCTTATGTCGTTGAGTCGGATGGAAAGGAATACAGGCGCAACAGACAACATCTTCTGCCTGTGAGCGAGCCTCAACCGGAAAAGCTCGGATGAAACTGAACCCAATAAAGCACAACATGAAACATGAAACGATTCAAGTTCAACTCGACCCACCACAACTTGGCACAAAACAGTCTGAACAAGTGATCAAGGACAGAAAAACGCAGGGTAAAATGAACACACCTAAAAAATGCCAAGTACGCTCTGATGACAACATACCCAACCAGATCTGGTAGAGTGTCTAAACCAAATAGTAAATACCTGGATTAAAAGCACACTGATGCTGTATTTCCTGTTTCGAAATGTGTTTTCTCTCTCATGTTGTTGCATATTTGTTGCATTTAAGACGATGATTAATGATTAATCATCCATGATTAAGACTGATTATTATAAGCAAACCTACAGTAACTAAACATCTGACACACTGAGCAGGAAAGTGCAGGAGGGACAGGTGAAGAGGCCGTGCTGCTAGAGAGCTAAGCTAAGCTAGGTGAATCCCTAAAGACGCAGTGAGTGAATACTGTGAATATAATTAGCGGGCCAATCAACAGAGAGTGTGCTTTGGATAAAGCATGTGAAGATTACCCTATGAAATTGGATGTTATCTATATTTTATCAGGTTTTTTTTTTTAATTCATTGTACATAGATAATCTACACAAAAACACCACTGTGCACTGTAACAGGAAGTTACAGTGCACAGTGAATGTGGTATAATTCCAGAGAATGATACCACAGAGAGCAGGTAAGACGGCTCCCCAGCCTAAGTGGGAGAGGGAGTGTATGTGGCAGTGGGGTGTGGTTTGTGGCTCAGCTGCAGGGGAGGAGTAGTCCAGTGAGTTCACAGGCAGGTGTGAGCAAGGAACACGTTCATCTATTTAGTACGCTTGGACCAGAGCTGGAGGACTGAGCTAGTTGACGAAAGGAGCGTCTGTGGTGTTTTGAGTACACTGAGTACAAATCCCAGAATCAGAGAAACCCATTGTTACTGCCCATAATGTGTCCGGGTGGCTGTTTTTTGTTCTGCCTGTCTGTGTCTTTAAGAGTCTCTGCAGGTCCCTGATTGGAGAAGCTGACGGCTGCTGATTGGTCCCCTAATCATGGTAAATGGACTGATATAGCGCTTTTCTACTCTCCCGGAGTTCTCAAAGCGCTCTATACAACATGCCTCATTCACACCCACTCATACAAGCACTTCTAAACACAAGGTTCAAGGGTTCAAGGTTCAAGGTTCTTTATTTGTCACATGCATAGTTATACAAGTATAACACACAGTGAAATGTAGCCTGACATGCTCCTCGACATGTGCAAAAATGGGGGGGGGGGGGGTAGAGGAAGAACATTATATATATATATATATATATATATATATATATATAAATAGTATATACATTGGGTGAATGTGCAGTAGTAGCAGCAAGCAGGTGAATTCTGTACATTAATATGAATAGACATCTGACTATTTTACAGAATAGACAATATAAACATATTTAAAATTAAAGGAATTTGGAATGTACATTGTGCCTGGGTTTAGAGTGTCTGGAAGAGAGTCCTGTCTCAGTCAATTATAGATGATGTGAGAGGGCGGGTGTGTGTGTGTTTAGGGCCCGGATGGCTTGGGGATAGAAGCTCCTCTTGAGTCTCTCTGTCCTTGCCCGGATGATGCGGAACCTTCTACCAGATTGCAGAAGTTGGAACAGTTTGTTGCCAGGATGGGACGGGTCCTTCAGTATCTGCGCTGCTCTAGTCCGGCATCTCCTGGTGTAGGTGTCCTGAAGCGGGGGGAGAGCAATCCTGCAGCAGCGTTCTGCTGTACGGATCACTCTCTGGAGAGCTTTTTGGTCCTTCACACAGCTGTTCCCAAACCACGATGTCATGTTCTGTGTGAGGATGCTCTCCACAGCGCCTGTATAGAAAATCCTGAGGATCTTTGGAGAGACCCTGAACTTCCTCAGTTGTCGTAGGTGGTACAGGCGCTGCCTAGCCTTTTTGGTCTGGACCTGAATGTGGGCAGCCCATGTCAGGTCTGAGGAGATGTGGACACCAAGATATTTGAAGGACTGCACCCTCTCCACTGGAGCTCCATTGATGATAATGGGCTTGTAGTCTCTGTGCTGACCCCTTCTGAAGTCCACCACCAGCTCCTTGGTCTTGCCGACGTTCAGCTGGAGGTGGTTGTCCTGGCACCATGATGCCAGATTCTTCACTTCATCCATGTAGGCCGCCTCATCGTTGTTGGAGATGGCACCCAACACCACTGTGTCGTCAGCAAACTTCACAATGGTGTTGGAGCCATGGGTGGCCACACAGTCTGAAGTGTAGAGGGAGTAGAGCAGTGGCGAGAGGACACATCCCTGAGGTGCTCCTATGTTGATGGTGATGCTGTTAGAGACGCATCTACCCACCCTCACCACCTGAGTTCTGCCAGTGAGGAAGTCCAACACCCATGCACATAGACGGCTGTTAAGTCCCAGATCCCTGAGCTTTGTGAACAGTCTGCAGGGCACTATTGTGTTAAACGCTGAACTGTAATCAACAAACAGCATTCGCACATAGTTACCCTGTTTCTTGTCCACGTGGCTGAGGGTGGTGTGCAGGACGTGGGCGATGGCATCCTCTGTGGATCTGTTGGATCGGTAGGCGAACTGCAGCGGATCTGTGGTGTCTGGGATGGAGGAGGAGATGATGTTCTTCAGCAGCCTCTCAAACACCTTCATTACTACCGAGGTCAGTGCAACTGGCCGGTAATCTTTCAGGGATGAGGGTTTGCTGTTCTTGGGCACAGGGATAATGGTGGATCTTTTGAAGCATGTGGGGACCACAGACTTCGCCAGGGACTCGTTGACTTCCACTGCACAGTGGAAGAGAATGTAATTGTTCTGCCCGTTACTCATGCTGATTGCTTGGAGTACACACCTGACCATTTATCACAGCACACCTGTGTGCTGCATCACAGTGCTCTGATCTAACAGCCCCGTGCTGCAATTTGGAATCTCTGGCACTGAGAATCTCACATTCTCACAGTGTATTGTGTGATCTCAGCCTAGGACCAATCAAATAGCCGTTTTCAAGTTCTAAGGCTTTGTTGTCAATTTTCAATCAATAAATCATGAAGTTAACCTTGAAGAGCTTGGTGGATGTAAGCCAGATTTAATGAATTGTTAACATTACCCCAATCTTCTACCGCTCTAAACATTTTGAGCTATCATGTTTGTAGACAGACTGCCATGCACGCACGAACACACACAAACACTTCCAAATACAGTGGGGGTGGTACCACAGCTGATGAACTGATCAAACTTACCAACAGCTGACAAACAAACTACGACTACTGTGAGATGGTAAACCAATAAGTTGGACACTAACTGGAAGGTTGGTTGTAAAAACATGAGCTCCTTGGCAGAGGTGAAAAGTCCAAGTCCTCATGTTGCAAACTGAGACATGAGCGCTGGTAAAAATCTTCACTTTCTATCATATTTGTATTTGGTTTCTTTTGAATGGAGATTTTCCTTTTTGCAACAAGTGTTCAAAATAAAACTTTATGTCTGTCATGGTCCCTGAGTCTGCCCGGCCAGCCCTGCAAGACTACATGTGTTTTAGTTTTAATCTCTGTTCCCCTCCCTCCTGCTCCTGCATCACTCGGCCGGGGCGGAGCTCACCTCGGGCTCCTGCCTTTGACATACTCACCTGCGCTAATCACTCACCTGTTGCTCATCACTGCTTCTGGACACTACTAAAGGCAGCAGCTCAGAGCCTCTCGTCGCTGGAATATTGAATTACCCCTTTAGTGAGAATCCCGGCTTATAGATTCGACCTGCTGCTGCTGCTAGCCCTGACAACTTCTATGCTGTGTGAAAACATGCAGACCTATGCGAGCTTGTGTCTGCGTGTGCATATCATATGGATACACACATTTGGTATATGTATGCCAAGTGTTGATCATGACCTGGTTCTTGTCCTTCAGTGATGCGTTTGCAGCTGCAGTTCAGCTCTTTGCTCATGTACTCAGCTCCTTTTTCCTCTTCCTCACTGGCCCCTTTGCCTGTCCACAGAAATCCCTGCCCATCAGGGGTCCTCAGAAAGAAGGCATCATTAGAGTTTAGGCTGGCGGCACTGGCATCAACCTAAAACAGACAAGAAGTTCAGCATCTTTGCATAAACACATCATTACTTTGCTAACGACAATCAGGAAATGGCTTACCTCAGCAATCCTGGTGATGGTGCCCAGGTTCCGTCTGACTTGGAAGAGTCGCGTAGGAGGTGGAGGAGGATGATTGCCCAGGCGGGATGTGCCGCTCTTATACACAATGAGGGGTTTAGATTTAAAAAGACTGAGCAGATGTGGGGGTTCTTTACCCTGAGGCACTCTGACCTGAAACCATATGAAGCAAACTGGTTTTTAACATACCAGTTAAAGAAAGTTCAAGACAATTATTTTTCACAGGACAATTTAAAGTGTTTCTGGTCGACTCGCCCGTTTTCTGTCTGTGTGTGTGTGCATGTGTAGGTCTGCTTATGTGCTTCAGGGGCGGAGCTTGCCTGGCTTCCTGCTCCTTTGGTATCACATCTGTGATCCATTGCTGATTATGGACCTGATTCCATTATGAATGATCTACACTCTAGTGTCAAAAGTATTTGCTCGTCTGCCATCACACGAATATCAAATTGAGTGATTTCTTAATCCAGAGGGTTTAATATGACCCAGCCAAGTCTTCTGGGAAGGCTTTCAACAAGCTTTCCACAAGTGTGCATAAAAGAAGGGCCATTACGTTAGCTCCTGTCTGTATTGGGTTAGGGTCAGGTACATAGTGTACACTCTTAGCATGTTTCAATGAATCACTGCACCAACTTCCTATTTTCTACCAAAATATAAAGAAATGAGGAGTGGCTCAAGATTTTGCACAGTACTGTGCATTTAGAACAATTAACAAAGCAATCAGTACAAGTGCTTCTCATGTTTATTTGACACTGGTGTTGTACCTGAACCGCATTCCCTCCCAGTGAACGATCCAGCTCTACGGTCAGGAACGCTGAGGCAGTTAGCTCATCCACAGAGCAGCTGGCTCCCTGCCTGCAGGAGACAGTAACAGTAATCAATATTCAGTTAGTCAAGTTACAGTAAATCTAGAAAGTGAACCAATCTATATTCTTAAAATAAAAATGCATCAAATAACTTTGTCACCAGCTCATTGTTATGGATTTCACTTTTTACTTTGGTTCACTCAGTCCATTCTCCCACTTTGATTTAGTAAAATGTGAAAAAAGTGAAAATAATCAGAAAAAACTACCAAACAAATAGACAAACACATGCAGTTCATGTAGCTGTGATTCACTGTGATTCACTGTATTAGGAGTCTTAGCTGTCCATAGGGGGTTCTGTGATGGGAGCTTCCTCAGCTCATTTTGTAATAAAGATTCTGTATTATGGATGATGCATTATCATCCACGCTTAGGACTAGTCATCTGAATTTAAAATTTGAGCCCTGTTTAATCCAGAATTGAATTCAAAACCCTGCTCCTCACATACAAGGTCTTAAATAATTGTCATGGTTAGCAGGGCAAACCGAGTGGAATTATTAAAGGACCCAAGATGCAGGCACTACTGATGTGAAGGAGCTTTATTTATGGTGAGTGAACATACAACAAAGACGAGGGTGGCGAAAGCAGAACTGAGAAAACCTAAACTGGGAAAACAAGCAAAAACCAAACATGAAACGGAGAAACAAGGAGACGCAGAAAGACACCGGGAGACCATACAGGATAACGGAGGGAGAGACGCAGCTGGGAGAGATTAGGGCTAACGAGACAGGAGGCAAGTAAAACTGAACACGCTGAGATCAGACACGAACCTTCAAAGTAAAACAGGAAACTCAAAACATACACAAAGACAGCGACTCAGAGACGCGGGCTCTACACAGAGACCTGACTACACTAGAGGGGATACACAGACAGGGCTGACACAGAACAGAGGGAGCACAGAATTAACACCAAACCAAATAACAAAGCCTAAAAACTAGAACTCAGGAAGTTCTACAAAACTAGGGAGCTAGAAATACTAGGACAGAAACCAAAACACAAACAATCATAATTCATAATAAAATCAAAAGTAAAAGTACAAAAACCAAAAATAACTGAGTCACCGACCCAGGACCGTGACAATATTCAGGCCCCATCTTATCTTAATGACCTTGTAGTACCATATCACCCTATTAGAGCACTTCACTCTCACACTGCAGGCCTACTTGTTGTTCCTAGAGTATTTAAAAGTAGAATGGGAGGCAGAGCCTTCAGTTTTCAGGCCCCTCTTCTGTGGAACCAGCTTCCAGTTTGGATTCAGGAGACAGAAACTATCTCTACTTTCAAGATTAGGCTTCAAACTTTCCTTTTTGCTAAAGCATATAGTTAGTGCTGGACCAGGTGACCCTGAATCCTCCCTTAGTTATGCTGCAATAGGCCTACGCTGCTGCGGGTTTCCCATCATGCACTGGGTGTTTCTTCTTCTCTGACGTCTTATCATTCACTGTTTGTGTTTATACACTACTTTGCATTTGATCATTAGTTATTATTAATCTCTGTCTCTCTTCCACAGCATGTTTCTTGTCCTCTCTTCTTCCCCTCACCTCCAACCAATCACAGCAGATGGCCCCGCCCCTCCCTGAGCCTGGTTCTGCCGGAGGTTTCTTCCTGTTAAAAGGGAGTTTTTCCTTCCCACTGTCGCCAAAGTGCTTGCTCATAGGGGGTCATATGATTGTTGGGTTTTTGTCTGTATGTATGATTGTAGGGTCTACCTTTCAGTATAAAGCACCAGAAGGTGACTGTTGTTGGGTTTTGGCGCTGTATAAATAAAATTGAATTGAATTGAATACCAGGTTTTTGTAATTTTTTAAAAGTCTACTAACAATATTTACATAGTAGTGATGGGATTTCCGGCTCTTTTTAGGGAACCAGTTCTTTCGGCTTGGCTCACTAAAAAGAGCCGGCTCTTTCGGCTCCGAACCGGCTCTTCAGGTTGTTTTGTTGCTTTAATTAATTTATTATTAACAACAATATAAAATTATGCACAAAAGGAATTACTAATGTAAAAAAAAGTGGTTTTATTTATATATGTTTATATATATATAAATATATGGGGTGGCCCCTAGAGACAAAGCACGTACAAACTCCAAAACACATTTCTAGCATTAACTGAACTTCCAAGACAGAGCTACCTAGATCACTTAAATTACACAATTGAAAGCATATGTGTATTGTTTGTGTATTTATACACAAGCACTCATATATATTCAAATAATTCAAAAAAATGTTCATTTACCTGTTACTACCACACACCAAATCCGGTCATTGGTACTTCCTGGCTTGTGTAGCCACTAGGTAACAAAAGCTCAACACTGCGCCCTAGTGTCCTGGAGCACTTCTGTTGTGTTTTGTACGTGTTTTGGAGTTTTTATGTGCTTCTGAGTTTTTACGTGTTTTGGAGTTTGTACGTACTTTGTCTCTCGGGGCCACCGTAAATATACTTTTATTTATTCGCTCCACATAAAATGTAATAAATAAATCATATAATACAAAAACCAACTATTCACATTTCAACTTTTAACTTTTAACTATTCTGCTTTTTCCCTTTAAACAAATTTAAAGTGAAACAACACAAAACACTGCAAACCACAACACAATTAAATATAAATTATAATATGAAAACAAAAAGAAGATGCACATTCTCTGTCATATGGGCCTGCATGAATAAACTTTCTGTATCATTTATCATCCGCAACTGAAAATAGTTGTGTGAAAAAAAACCACGGCTCGCGATAAGGAGCCGGCTCGCGTCGTTCACATCAAAGATCTGGCTCTAAGAACCATTTCGTTCGCGACCGACACATCACTATTACATAGATACCACTCTCCTTTTTAAGAAAAACAATAAAAAACCTGCATTCTGGTTAAAAAGACAGAAATCACATAGAGAATCTCATATTTCAAAATGTTACTTGTAGTATTCTTCTTTTAGGCATAACTCAGGATGTCAATTAATATGTCAACTTCCCTTAATTCTCCCGTTTCAGTTTTTTTTTTGAAACAGTAATCCCTTACTTGTACCTTGTAAATCCTCTTTGTAATTCTGCAAACCTTCTAAAAGGTCCCCTATTAGTCAGTGTACAAACTGTTGTGATACCCTTGTCTCACAATTTTTCATGCTCAATCATCCAAGTATGGAAATCCCAAAAAGTTGATTCTGTTCACCTGGACGTAGCGTTTTCAGTGGGAGAAATGTTTTGTCACTCATCCAGGTGACTTCTACAGTCTCAGCTGACTGCAGACTACAGGTGCAAGTTTCAGTCATTATGCAAATGTACTGTTTATATGGTTGGGGAAACCTGCAATCACCTTAGACCAAAGAAGACACTTGAATGAGTGACTGAACGCTACGTCCAGATGAACAGATTCAACTTTAGGGGGCAGATTGTTATTTTAATGTCTCCCTCCAAAATATGCTCCCCCAGATTTTATTCCATTGATTGATTTCATTATCACTTTCCTGAAGATGTTTTATTCCCTTGGTCTACTAATGATGTTGGAATTCAATTTTGGATTCTTTGTCCTTTCATCTTGCTTGGTAATGAGAATAGCATACAGAGACTGTTCTCATTCCCGACGCGTAACATACCGCCACGTCCCGAGGCGCTCCATAGGAATGCGAAAGGTAACCTTCCACGTCCCTGTGATACACGCCGGATTGTGGATGGAATCCAATAGGATGATGCTCCCTAACCTTAACCACAACCTTTATCGTGTTAGATAGTGTTTTCCAAACACAATAAATGTACATGCGTAGATTCAGTCCAAAAGGTCCTCATGTTTCCTCCTGTTTCCGAAAGCGTAACATACAGACGATTTGTCGATTTTGTAATATGTTACGTTTTGGGATGAGAACGTGTTGGCATACATATACACTGAGCAGAGCATAATATGAAGTCCGTTAAACTTGATCTGGTCAGTTAGTGGACGGGGCTGCTCAGTTTCAGCTGCTTCAGAGTTAAATACAGAGATAACAATGAGACTCCACCCCCCCCTCATATTTTCTGAAAGCAGGGAAATAGCATGGTGTCAAAAGGGCCAGTGACCATTTGGAGTGTGCCCTAAAGGTCGACTAGTCCTGGGGGTACACCACTTTTTACCAGCATCAGCAGTGACAGGACATTTGGTGGTGAGAATCAGAGTATGTGTATTGGATGCAAAGTAGCTCAGTTTCTGAACTCATACCAGGTGTAGATTATCTGCCCCTTCCTGTAAGTGTACAGGATGATGTAGCAGTCTCCACCGTAGAACTGACCATAGTTCTTAGGATCAACAGGGACCCTACCACTGCTCTCCACCCTCCAGATCTATAAAATGAGAAAAATAAGAATAGTTATTTCTCTAGTAATACCATAATAATTTTCAACAAAAACTGATTTGCTGTTGCAATAGGTCAACTCATCTTCCCTCATATCATGTGCCAACATGAATCATGTCACCTACAGCCAAATAGCTCCAGAATCAAAGCAAATTAATTTTACTTATATAGCACTTTTAAAAACAACAACTGTTGACCAAAGTACTGTACAATAGAATAATCAGATAAAATTTAAAAAGAAAGTAAAATTAAGGATAAGAAAATAATAAAATAATGACAGACCTGACTGGCCTTAAAAGCCAAGGAGTAAAAATGGGTCTTTAGACGAGTTTTAAAAGTATCCAGTGTTGGAGAGGTCCTGATATGTAAAGGCAGTTTAGTCCACAGTTTCGGAGCAGTCACAGCAAAAGTCCGATCTGCTCTGTGTTTTAATCGAGACCTAGGGACAACTAGAAGCATTTGGTCCGCAGACCTCAAAGATCTCACTGGAGTGTACCAATTTAGAAGCTAAGACAAGTGCTGAGAAGCCATCTCAATGATAAGAATAAGACCCATGCTATCAATACATACAGATTACCAGTCATCAGATACTCAGGTGGAATAATAAACTGGCCACACAAGGACATCAATGCCACCAATGTAAAGACATGAAAGCTCCTTATAGTACATGGAGGTCTCCATCTAAAGTTCACTGAGGCTCAAAGAGCAGCATACAGGGAGTGCAGAATTATTAGGCAAGTTGTATTTTTGAGGAATAATTTTATTATTGAACAACAACCATGTTTTCAATGAACCCAAAAAACTCATTAATATCAAAGCTGAATGTTTTTGGAAGTAGTTTTTAGTTTGTTTTTAGTTTGAGCTATTTTAGGGGGATATCTGTGTGTGCAGGTGACCATTACTGTGCATAATTATTAGGCAACTTAACAAAAAACAAATATATACCCATTTCAATTATTTATTTTTACCAGTGAAACCAATATAACATCTCCACATTCACAAATATACATTTCTGACATTCAAAAACAAAACAAAAACAAATCAGCGACCAATATAGCCACCTTTCTTTGCAAGGACACTCAAAAGCCTGCCATCCATGGATTCTGTCAGTGTTTTGATCTGTTCACCATCAACATTGCGTGCAGCAGCAACCACAGCCTCCCAGACACTGTTCAGAGAGGTGTACTGTTTTCCCTCCTTGTAAATCTCACATTTGATGATGGACCACAGGTTCTCAATGGGGTTCAGATCAGGTGAACAAGGAGGCCATGTCATTAGTTTTTCTTCTTTTATACCCTTTCTTGCCAGCCACGCTGTGGAGTACTTGGACGCGTGTGATGGAGCATTGTCCTGCATGAAAATCATGTTTTTCTTGAAGGATGCAGACTTCTTCCTGTACCACTGCTTGAAGAAGGTGTCTTCCAGAAACTGGCAGTAGGACTGGGAGTTGAGCTTGACTCCATCCTCAACCCGAAAAGGCCCCACAAGCTCATCTTTGATGATACCAGCCCAAACCAGTACTCCACCTCCACCTTGCTGGCGTCTGAGTCGGACTGGAGCTCTCTGCCCTTTTCCAATCCAGCCACGGGCCCATCCATCTGGCCCATCAAGACTCACTCTCATTTCATCAGTCCATAAAACCTTAGAAAAATCAGTCTTGAGATATTTCTTGGCCCAGTCTTGACGTTTCAGCTTGTGTGTCTTGTTCAGTGGTGGTCGTCTTTCAGCCTTTCTTACCTTGGCCATGTCTCTGAGTATTGCACACCTTGTGCTTTTGGGCACTCCAGTGATGTTGCAGCTCTGAAATATGGCCAAACTGGTGGCAAGTGGCATCTTGGCAGCTGCACGCTTGACTTTTCTCAGTTCATGGGCAGTTATTTTGCGCCTTGGTTTTTCCACACGCTTCTTGCGACCCTGTTGACTATTTTGAATGAAACGCTTGATTGGTCGATGATCACGCTTCAGAAGCTTTGCAATTTTGAGACTGCTGCATCCCTCTGCAAGATATCTCACTATTTTTGACTTTTCTGAGCCTGTCAAGTCCTTCTTTTGACCCATTTTGCCAAAGGAAAGGAAGTTGCCTAATAATTATGCACACCTGATATAGGGTGTTGATGTCATTAGACCACACCCCTTCTCATTACAGAGATGCACATCACCTAATATGCTTAATTGGTAGTAGGCTTTTGAGCCTATACAGCTTGGAGTAAGACAACATGCATGAAGAGGATGATATGGACAAAATACTCATTTGCCTAATAATTCTGCACTCCCTGTAAAGCAGTTTCAGAGCCACAATCTGAAGCACACCTATAGCCCCTCGTGCTTCTGTGTTTTTTTCTCCTTCTTTCTGATGATTGCCACATCTACCACAACTGCTGTCTTCGTCTCCTTGTTAACTAGTTGGCTGCCCAGCAGCTGCTTGTCAATTTTCAGAAACTCAAAAGTTTTAGAAAACCCCAATTTTTCCAGTTATTTATTGCAATTCATGTCGTTCAAGTCCAATGAATAGTTTGAAATGGTTCAAAGGTAAGTGGCGAACTGCCAGAGGTTAAAATAAAAGGTAAGGTTGCCCAAAACTGAAAAAAAAAGTACATTTCAGAATTACATTAAAAGGTCTTTTTCAGGGAACACAACATGGGCCAACAGTTTAAAGCTGTTCTGCAGCAATGGAGTTTGATCAAGCTTTGAAAGCTGGTGCTGAAAGTTCCTACAGATGTTCCAACTTCTCTGGATTAGTTCCAACCCGCTCTGTCTGCATGAAAGCAGTGTTGGAGCACACTGTGGTATCATACCCTCGTGAGCATCAGTCGAACAGTATTGTACTGCAGAAAGTAGTGTGTTGCTACAAAAATAGCGAGAAAAAGGCAATCAACATTGGAAGAGAGACAGACCATCACTTATAAATGTAGGTCTGTCCTACAGAGAAACTGCAAAGAAAGTCAAGGTGTCAGTGAGTCCAGTTTCCTTCACCATCAAAAGGCTCAGAAGCTGGAGCAAACTGCAGGTTTGACAGGATGAGTTGCAGCAAGAAAGCCATCCCTAAGATGGCAGAATAAGACAAAGAGGCTTGTCTGGGCGATGAAACACCACGACTGGGCTACTGAAGACTGGAAGAAGGTATTATGGACTGATGAATAAAAGTTTGAAATCTTCGATTCATCACACAGGATCTTTGCAGGCCGTCGAGTAGGTGAAAGGACGGGTCCACAGTGTGTGGCATCAACTGTCAAACATGGAGGAGAAAGTGTGATGGTCTAGGGCTGTTTGCTGGATCGGTGACTTGACCAGAGTGAGAGGCAGCCTGAACAAAAACAGCTACCACAGCATCCATGCAGGACCCTCTGGTATGCACCTAGTTGGTCAGGGCTTCATCCTACAGCAAGATAATGACCCCAAACATAAATCCAAGCTGTGCCTGAACTACCTCAGGAACAAAGAACAAGATGGTGAGCTTGAAAACATGGAGTGTCCAGCACAGACTTAAACCCCATCAAGCTGGTTTGGGATGAACTGGACAGAAGAGTGAAAGCAAAGCAGCTACAAGGTCCACATTTATGGGAACTTCTGCTACAGATATGGGAGAAGATTAGATTTCTGTTGTAGCCAGAAGCCACGGCTGTGTTCAGCTGTTATATCTGCAAAGATGGCTACTCTGATGAGTCAGACGTTTAGAATACACTTTGGTCTATAAACTGATTCCATGATTTATTTGATTCCAATTGCTTATTGGTACTATGCTTTCATTTCAGAGTGCAATGAGACATTAAACTGCATAATTTTCAATAAAAATCTGGAAAAACGGGGGTGTAAAACTTTCGACTGGTAGTGTAAGTCGTCTCACCATTTGAACACTGTCTTATCCCCACTGTCGTCAGTAGTCTTTAAGCACAAATGAACCAGGATTCTGATGCATGCTGAGGTACTTGATTTCACACACCTGTGGCCATGAAAGCTATTGGAACGCCTGAATTCAACGGTTTAGATGGACGAGTGAATATTTTTAGTAGTAAAGTGTGTATGTATCTTAGTGCCTTGAGGCAATTGTTGTTTGGTGCTATATGAATAAAACTGAATTGAACTGAATTTTTTTTTCCACAACACAGAAATGACGGATTTATTATTTTTATTCTTTTATTTTTTGGGGGAAATTGTTACTGTGTCTCCACAGTATTCCTGGTAAAACAGGAAAAAAACAAAAACGGTTGGATTAACCACATTACCCCAAAGATGGTGAACTCTAAAGAGAAGGTAACAAGTGAAACACCAGCATAGTTTCACATGGACACTACTTTTAGAGTTCTAAGGAGCTTGGAAAGGAAGAGACAGGACTTCTTTCAGTTTCTTGAAGATGTTTCAAATCTCCTCCGAGAAGCTTCTTCAGTTCTAAAACCAAATGGTGGAGAGTCTCAGGTATTTAAACCCTAGTGGGAGTTGTGCCTTAAGAGGGTTGTTGACCAACTATCGATCATGTGCATCATCGCACGAGCCAAGGTGTGGAAAGCGTGTGGGTCATTATCAGCAGAGGTTTCGGGTGAAATCACTGTGAGACCTTGCCTCACCCTATTGGGATCAAATCACACAAGATGTGAGTGAGCGTTAAGGCCACTTCGACAGGACAAGAGTCACCTGTACATCTGCACTTAAAGGTAAGGATCACTCTTTCTTTCTTCCTTTTCTTCAAGAAACTTTAAAAAGTCCAGATTACCACGACCCCGATGACTGAGAACATACACAGACATACTTGTACAGTTCATTCACCTGTGTTTCTCCACTCCCATCATCCACCATGTTATATTGAGCTGCCATGTGGTGGGACTCATGAAGTTGTGAGGCATCAAACTCAACTTGCTGAATCTTGGCAACCTTCTCAGTGGTGAACACCTTCCCAAAACCCTCACTCTGATCTCTCTCCTTCCAGTCCAGGAAGAACTGCTTGAACATGGGAGTCTCTCCTCCTTCTGGAAGCACCTGAATCTGCAGGACCATCAGGAGGAACATCACTGGAACTATTTCCATTTCCAATACAGGACAGTTTTCCAATAGTCCTGTACTTTTACTTACAGGAAACTTTCAAAGAATAATATGAAAATATGTCCAGTTTCCATGAAGTGAAACTGAAAGTAAACCTGTGTGTTTGCTGGGTAGCCCATCTGCTTGATGAAGTTCTCAGCTGTTTTCATGGCCTCTTTTCTTTCATTGGGATTAGCATTATGTCCTGCAGGAAAAAAATAGATGAAATCAATGCTGATATGAAACTGGGTAGCTTATTTCACTTATAACAAGCCATTGGAAGCAGGTCCCAGAATCTCTTAGCTAACACTGTTTGAGCACCTTTCCATACAAATATCATTTTGTTTTTGCCGTGATCCAGGATGAAGCATTCATCTGATAGTAGGTCACTCTGCAGGAAGGGGTTTTCTTCCTTCACAACAGTCACTGTCATGGATCCTGATGCATCAGACACCTGGTAATAATAATAATAATAACAATAATAATAATAATAATAATAATAATAATAATAATAATAATAATAAAAAGTTACATGATGGTTCTTGACTTCATTTAAGAATTTGTGCAAATGTTAGATAGAAAACAAACAGAAAAAGTTCTTATATGAATGTGTTTAAATGTGTGAATGATGCAGAGGTGGAGTACAAATACTCTGTTACTGTACTTAAGTAGAATTTTCTGGTATCTGTACTTTACTTGAGTAGTTATTATGCTGACAACTTTTTACTTTTACTCCCTACATCTTTAAGCAAATCTCTGTACTTTCTACTTCGTACATTTTCAAAACGTTATTTTTGGTTTAAGGTTATTATTACAAGTTATTGTTTCATGTCATTGCGGGCCATCAAACTGATTTGACAGTAACAGTAACTCATTAAGGCAGTCGTGTTTGCATATTAACCACCAGGGAATGTTGTACAAAAAGAAGTGAAAGATGCAAAACTGTGTGTCAAAGTCAGGCGATGAAGTGGCCGTCTTGTTGTTTTGTTTGGGGTTTTTTGCACACCAGAGCGACTGCAGGTGTCCATAAGTTGCGGTTGGGACACTTCAGCATCTAGCTAGATTTAGAGACAAGCAAGCATAAAGGGAGTAATACTTTTTTAAGTGGGAGGTAATTTCAAATATAATGTTTCTATCAGCTCAACAAACACAAACTGTTTGTGTGCAGTTTGCCTCACAGGGTGTTGCAGCTAAAGGGCCAGCTGCTGTATCTGCTGTGTAGCTGTGTATCATCAGCCACAGCTAGCAGGATTCAGAGTTATACAATTTTAACTTTATAGTTATAAAGAAGCTAAAGGTTCAGCTGCTGTATTTCACAGGGGGAGAAAAGAAATAGAACTAACTTCACTCAGAGATGGAGAAAGATGAGAAAGACAGGAGGTGTGCTTGTAGCACTATATTATGTACATGTTATAGTTTTGTTTTTTATTTTTAATACATTTAAAGGATTTCAAAGAAATGTTTTTTCCTTTGTCATTATGGGGTACTGACTGTTGAATTTTGGTGAAAAACAATATAATGAGGGTGTAACATGAAAAAATGTGGAACAAGAAAAGCACTGTGAATACTTTCTGGATGCTCTGTAAGAGGAGATAAAGGGAAAGGCTGACTAATGTCATAAAGTCTCAATCCTTCTGCTAAATAGGCAAGAGCCTGACCATGTAAAGCTTTATACGAATACAATTTTTAAAGAGGACTCTTAGATCAAGAAAACAAGACTGGATGAGCGTAGAGATGTGAAAATCAAAATTTAGATGATAATCAGATGATTCCTGGGTTCTTAATAGATTATCTATTGCTGGAGAGGAGGCTGATTAGATGAATGACCTCCCTAAAGAAGTTCTCAGGACTAAACACAAGAACAGTTTTAATAGCAATTAGGCGTTCAGGTGATGTTGTTGAGGCTGTTAGACTAGACAGAAAAGTACAGCTGTGTATCATCAGCTATCAGCAAATGTCTTTGAAGTTACTAAGTAAATGACCCAGTAACATACATAAATAAAAGAACTGGTACAACGATTGAGCTGCGTGTTTGTCCTGATCAGTCCTTTTCACAGCTAGCAGGATTCAGAGTTATGATAGTGTTTGGGGAAACATTCTAACTATTAGACAACAAAGATCTTTGTCGATTTTTTTCAGTGTTTGTTGATGTTAATACTGTACCATATATAGTTTAGCCATTTTTCTGTTAGACATGTCTGCCTCTGTATCATCATCATCACCTCCCTCTGACAGCGGTGGCTTGTCTCCAAGAACCTGTCCAACACCAGAAAAAAGCAAAAAAAAAAAAAGAAGAAGTGAAACAATTAATGCTTCCAGTAAATCCAAAAATAAACAATTCAACCAAAGCATAAATATAGCAAACTATAAACAAACACAAAAGAAATAAAAATGAGTTGAAAACATGAATTGAATGCACATGTGAAAAAACTAGTGAATGTTTTCCACTATTGCATTTATATGTAGATTCATCAACTTGTGTTTTCTGAAGCAACACACAAAAAATGAATAAAACACAAATATCTGTCAGCATTAGGTGTTTAGTCTACAGTTCAAACATATATTTGTTGTTTGATTTCAAGTCCACTGCTAATGTAGAGACTGGTAGTGGTATACGCTATATGGACATATAGTGTATATAGAACATATACATGTACTATATGTATATATATATATACACACACACTACCTGGTAGTGGTAGTGGTATACGCTACCTGTCAAAAGTTTGGACACAACTTCTCATTTAATGGTTTTTCTTTATTTTCAGGACTATTTACATTGTAGATTCTCATCAAAACTATGAATGCACACATATGGAATTATGTGGTAAATAAAAAAAGTGTGAAATAATTCATAGCATGTTTTATATTTTAGATTCTCCAAAGTAGCCACTCTTTGCTTTGATTGCTGCTTTGCTCACTCTCGGCATTCTCTCGATGAGCTTCATGAGGTCGTCACCTGAAATGGTTTCCAACAGTCTTGAAGGAGTTCCAGAGATGCTGAGCTCTTGTTGTTCCTCCATCTCATCCCAAACCATCTCCACTGGGTTTAGGTCAGGTGACTGTGGAGGCCAGACCATCTGGTGCAGCACTCCATCTTGCCTTCAGTTTTGAATAAATCCCCAACAGTGTCACCAGCAAAGCCCCCGACACCATCACACCTCCTCCATGCTTCACGGTGGGAACCATGCATGTAGAGACCATCATTCACCTTTTCTGTGTCACACAAACACACGGCAGGTGGAACCAAAGATCTCAGATTTTGGACTCATCATCAGATGAATGTATCCTCAGCAGCAGAGGCGAGTCTTGGTCTTCCTTTCCTGGGGCGTCCTCATGTCAGACAGTTTAATTGTAGCACTTGATGGTTTTTGCGACTGCACTTGGTCAAATAGCCCTCACACAGCCTGGAGGTTGCTTTTTCCGGACTGACTGACCTTCAGTCCTTACAGTAATGATGAACTGTTGTTTCTCTTTACTTAGCTGATTGGTTCTCGCCATAATATGATTTCTATCAGTTGTCAAACAGAGCTGTCAGCTGTGCACCAACCTGACTGCTGCACAATAGAACTGATGGTCCCAACCCCATTAAGAAGGAAAGAAACTCCACAAATGAACCCTGACAGGCTCACCTGTGAGATGAAACCATTTCAGGTGGACTACATCATGAAGGCCAAGAGTTTGCAGCACTGTCAACAAAGTAGTCTTCAGTATGTATCTACAATGTACAAAGCAGTTAAAATAATAATAAAAAAACCAAAACATTGAATGACAAGGTGTGTCCAAACTTTGGACTGGTAGTGTATATATTTAGAACAGGAAACCCAAATGCAAAATAACTTAACACCCATAAAATAGGACTTACATCTGTTAACTTTGATGGTTCACTTCCTTCTTCTACGACTATCACTTCTGCACGAGCATTCCTCTCGTTGTCACGGATACCCCTGGTCACTTGTGTTGCCTTCAGTCGCTCATACTTGTTACACTTGGATCCACACCACTGGTAGATCTTCTGCTGACACAACAACAGTTAGACAAGGCAATACAAACTTGGCTTTGGGCCCTATTTAATTTACACTCTCCCTGCAGATCTTCTTTATCTTTAGGGTTTAATATAGCTCCACAGGTTTTAAGAGTGTTTTTATATTTTTGACCATTCATCCAGAAGCACATTTGTGAGGTCAACTACTGATGTTGGACGAGAAAGGCTTGGCTCACAGTCTCCCCTCTAATTTATTCCAGAGCTGTTTTATCAGCTTTGGATACACCATCAGCCTTCCTGCATTTGGCAAAATGCAGTCAGTTCCATGTTCCTGGCAATGCCACACCCAGACTTGCCAGTGAGATTACCAGTTTGAGAAATGGGATTCATCGATCCAGAGAACATATCTTCCCTGCTCTTTGTGATGTAACGCTTGAATGTGGCTGACCCAGCTCTATGATTTTGGGTGGCCTTCCACTTTGTGGATCAGTACACCACTAGTCGCATAAGTGGCATCCTGTACCATAATACAATGTCCTGAGCTCCTGAAATTGACCCTTTTATTATTATTATTATTATTATTATTATTATTATTATTATTATTATTATTATTATTATTATTATTAATTAATTTATTTATTTATTTTACAAAAAAAAACACCTTTTTTTAATACTTAAAAGTAGAGAGGGTGCCTTTGTCCCAAATCCAGATTTGGGTGCTCGTTCTACAGAAGTGGGGCCTGGAAGCTGAAGGCTCTGGCTCCCGTTCTGTTTTTAGATACACTAGGAATTACAAGTCAACCAGCATTTTTAGAACAAAGTGCTCTGATGGGGTGACAGTACTATTAGGTAAAATGAGTGATAATGAAATACTTTTGGCAGTATAGTATATAACAGTTTGTCCTTACATCTCCAAGGTCAATGATGAAGCAGTCTCCACTGTTGAAGCTGGACCAACTGAAGGGGACTTGGGTGGCTCTGACAACACGCCGACCCTTGACATGTAGAAGTCTCTGTGCTGTAAGATCATTGGTGACCACATGGTTGAAACCCGAGGCCACACCTCCTGTCTGTGGACAGAGAACATATTATGCTGTCAACCTTCTCTGTTTACACTACACTGTCACTTCTCTTTCTTACTCTCTCTTGCTCTTTCTTTCCAGTCACTGTTCCCAAATATAATGTAGCAGGGTTTGCAGAGTACAATGTTATGGTATAAAGTCAACTTAAAAAAATATCTGGCTAGTTAATAAAGGACAAAAAAAAATCAAGTGGTCTGTAAAGTCATATTTTTGAGCCTACAGTAACAATAAACTTTAAATTGCAAAAGCCAGCATGGTATAAGTTGTATACTACTTTGGTTACCTAAGGCAAGGTGTAAGGGAGGGTTGAAGTGTCCTTTGTTCTTAAAATCCACTCAAAGCACAAACGACACTCTTTTGAGGATGCCACATCTTGGACTAAGAAAACAGATGGTTTAAAAAGGAAAAAGCCATTTTCCCCTTTTGAAGTCCAAAGTCAAAAAACCTTCATATACAGAGGTAGTGGCTGACAACACCATCAGCCAGCACCCACACAGTCTTGAGAGCCAGGGGCTTCAATGCCCACTCACACATGCCCTTAGGTGACTTCAATGGGCCACATGATGGGGTGGGGCAGGGTCTCACAGTGGTTTCATCCTGAACTTCCTTTGACGTACACCCTTTTCCCCACCATGGCTCATGTGACGCCTCACATGATTAACAGGTCATGGACAACGACTGTCAGAACCACTAAAGTTACACTGTTATATTTTTAATTCTGTTTGAGAATATAGACTATATTTGTTTTTCTACTATGGGCACAGCAGAGAACATTCTTCCTGCAAGATGATAGTTTAAATAACCATATGTTCCTCCATGAACTGAATGCAATGATGAAGTTGGCACTTTAGTTGGAGCTTTAGCCATCTAGAATTGTAATTAAATGATCAGCATGTTACAGCAGAGCTCATGAATGAACATACTTTGTAAGTGAGCCCTCCTTTGAAGTAGCTGGTGAAGGCAGTTGACTCAACCCCCTGTAGTTCTCGGTACTGGACTGGCTTTCCACCCAAGTAATCATCCAACTGCACAGTAAAGATGGCTGCAGCAGTGCTCTCATCCTGGCTGCACTCTTTTCCTGTCAATAATAAATAAGGACAGTGAGAAAGTAGTTAAGCAATCCAGCTGTATGTTGAAGTAAACTGCCGAATGTCATAAGGTGTTATTCCAGATGGACCAGAGCCTCCTGCCTCCATCTGGTCCATCAGGCATGGAGTGACTCAAAAAGTTTATTTCTGGGGTGGATGGTGTCAACAGTGATCTCTTGTGCCTGCCCCGGGGCCAGGGAAACATTTAGGTTTTGGAAGAGAAAGCACATTGCTGCCAATCAACTTGTGAGCAGAGCAGGTGATGTGCTGTATTCTGCCATTGTCTCTGGCAGTGGCAGCAGCCGAATTGTTATGGAGGAGGTGAGGATGGCTTCAGTAATGAAGAAGCAGAAGTGCACCATCACTGACAGGTTGAATTTCTTCGGCTGCTACAAGAAAAATGTCCTTTAATGTGCTGTTTTGATGAGGGAGGTGATATTAGCTTCCCACTGCAGATCCTGGGAAGATGATGGTTCCCAGGAAGTGGAAAGACTTCACAGTGACCACAGGTCAGTCGAGCAGACTCATGGTGGCCTGGTTTCATTCTGAAATTCACAGTCACCTCCACTGTTCTGTCAGCATAGGTCTCCACCTTGTTACTGAATCATGGCTACCCTAAGGGCCTGATACGCATCACCATTATGGTAAAATGAAAACAGTTGAAACCTTTCCTACATAAAACTCTTGACAGTTACCTGAAAAACACATTATTGTTTGTTAAAACTTGTGAACCTAAATGCCTGTCAATGCGGTGCAACCAGGGCCATCCTGAAATTCACAAGAGTGTGATCTGGGGTTTTTGATATTGTACATAACTGGACACTCATCCTGCAACTCTGCCTCTGTGTGCTTCGGGTCCTGCCAGACCAGCTGCTGGCACAGATGGTGGTGGAGCTCACTGTGATGCACAGGGACTAAGTGGTGGTGGCCCAGACCAAGTGCCAGATGCAATTGCTAGAGCAGCTTCACAGGAGACTCTGCTGGCTTCAGTAACTGGAAGATTGGAACATGGAAGATTTTCCACTAACAGTCTTGTGACGACACTCTAAGATCAGCCTTTGTGATAACATTTGATGGTCCCATGATGACTTATCACTGACATTTCCATTTGTGATGGTTAGGAACAGATTATACCTAGTGAGCTGTGACAACTGAACACAGGTCGAACACACTCAGTGTGTCACCTCGATGTTGGCCACTCCACTGTCTGACTCAGTAAAAGAGGCTCTCTGTGGGGAACCCCTGCTCCACACACCTAATTTTCCTTTCCTTTTATTCTGCATAAGGACGTTTTGAACACATCACTGTTTTGTCCTAGCAGGTAAGGGGGGGGGGGTTTGATGGCTCTGTTGTGTACATCAGGCAGAAACTGTCTGAGAGAGGCCTGTGCCTGTCTGTTCAGACCATGCATAATGGCTCCACTGAAAGATGCCAATGCCTAGATCACCCAGTGGCATCTCGCCCTCCAGCCATTTAAGTTCGAGGTGGTCCATAGGCCGGGGACACGGTGGTGGCTGATTTCCTCTCCTGCTCACATAAAGGGGAGTAGACATGGCCGAGTGGCTCTCTGGCCTCGTTCAAATGGTAGAGGTATGTGACCGTGGTGTGGTCTGAGGCTCCGATGCAGAGGAGTGGTGGTGCAGTGGGTTCAGCAGGCAGTGCCCTGGAGACTCGCGGGGCAGCTGGGACTGATTATTTAATCACACGCTCTCTATTTTAGTGGTAAACTGGGACTAACACTGAGCAGTGCTGATTTTCTAACACTGGAATATTTCTAACATTTTGAGTTATTTTCCAGTGTTAGAAAATCAGCACTGCTCAGTGTTAGCCATTGTTAATCTTCAAAACTGGCTAGGTTACTTTTAAACATATAACACTGTCAAAAGTGTTAATTTAACACTCAACAGTGTTGTATTTAACACTCAGAGGTGTGGACCCATATAGACACTCTCTAGTGTTAATTTAACACTGGAGATTTTGCTGTGTACTACTAGCATTGTGATAATTGTACAAGAACAATTTATTGAAAAATAGCAGTCTGTTCTGATTTTGGTTTGGCCTTTACATAACAGAAAAAAGGGGTGACTGTAGCTAAAGAGGCAGAGCAGGTTATCTACTGATGACTGGCTGCTCCAGTCTTGTCACGCTAACTATCCTTGGGCATTATATTAACCCAAGCTGCTCTCTGACGCACCCATCACAGTGCCAATGTGTGTGTGAATGTTTGTTCAGCTTGTTTGTTTTCTTAAAGTCACAAAAAAGAAGCTTAGAAAACCTGAGCAGCATTTAGTGCCATCTAGATATAACAACTTGCTTTGTTTAAATGTAACTTTTTAGGAAACAGTAAAAATCGGGTGAAGTGAACCCCTAAGCACAATTAATGTATTTCACTTGATTTTTATGTTTTATTCAATCAGAAAATCAAAGCACACAAATATCCCTCACTTTTATAAACACCCTAAGTATTACAAATATATATATATATATATATATATATATATATATACAGTGTTGGGGAGTAACGGAATACATGTACCGCCGTATTTAAAATACAAAATATGAGTAACTGTATTCCGTTACAGTTACCGTTTAAAAAGGTGGTATTCAGAATACAGTTACTTTGTTGAAATAAATGGATTACACTGCGGTACTTTCCTGTTTCATTTTGTCGCGGGTCAGGACTGTTTGGGTTTTGTTTGACAGCTACGTTCTGTTGTTCCAGGCGGCAGCGTTACGGTTGCCATGGTTACAGGGCGACGCTCTCTCTCTCTCTCTGCGACTGTGTGTTTCCTGGGTGAGAGAGCGCCTTTTTGTTGTTGTTGTTGTTGTGCTAAGCTAACAGGCAGAATGCTACAAGCATAGCTCTAAAGAATGTCGCATCATGGGCAGTGTAGTCCGTGTTGCAGGGAGAATGGACTGCCATACACGTTATGGGTCTGTGAGCGCGAGGAGGGAGAAAAAGGGGAGTGGAAAGGTACGAGTTGTCATCGAGCAAAAACGGGAGCTGGAAGCATGTAAATATAATAATAACCACTGTAGCCAAGAAGAGAGCCTGACGAGCCCAGCTGTAAGTAAGCTGTTAAGACTCGACTGTACACTGTGTTCGTGTTTTCCTCCGAAAACAATAAGTTCCGTTGCAGCAGTCTTTCAACGCCTCTCTCTGTCTCTCGCAAGAAAAGTTGACCCACACACCAAAGTAAAGCTATTTTTCGGCTACGAGCCGACAGGGACCCCGCCGTATTAGTCAGAGGTCCCTTTACTACAGTTCGGAGTCGCGGACCTTCAGTAATAGTAATAAATCACACAGCAATAGTACATTCACGCTGTTGTTGTTTTATCCTATTGTAAAGTGTCCTTGGGTGACTTGAAAGGCGCTCATAAATAAAATTTATTATTATTATTATTATTATTATTATTATTGTAAAAAGCATGATAATATATTAAGTATTCCAAAGTATTGAGAATACGTTACTGTCATTGTGTAACGTAACGGAATACGTTACAGAATACATTTTGGGGCATGTATTCTGTATTCTGTAATGGAATACATTTTAAAAGTAACCTTCCCAACACTGTATATATATATATATATATATATATATATATATATATATATATATATACTCAAGCAAGTCCAGTCATGTTTACATGCTGCCAAACATACACACAGCTCATCTACATATCAACATAGAAAAAAGAAAATGTGTCCATACTATATAGTTTTGTTGGTATATATCCATCGTTCTTAATGGACAAGCACCAGACAGAATGTTGAGAGTAGAGTAGAGTAGAGTAGAGTAGAGTCACTCAGTACACATTTGGTGTTTACTTTCAGCATACTACTTTCACATTTTGAATTGTTGTTAAAATGGTTCCAATCAAAAACTGTAGGTTGGTGTGGGTTAGCTAGCTCAACATACGCTTTTCTGCGATGCCTACTTTTTGCAAAGTTGTTGCAAGTGAAGTGTGCAAAAGACACAAAAGGAGGCATGAAGAGATACGGCACCAAAACTTAAACTAGAGCGCTAAGTGTTGAAGTGTGAACTCATGTACTGTTTGTTACACCCATTACAGATTTCTTATATCTATGACATGCTGCTACTGATAACTTATGTGGCGCAGAATGACAAGCCAAAACCAAGAGTGTTTTAGGCTTTTCTTCTTCTCTGCTGCAAATAAATAAAAGCAGTAAGAGCAACGCCACAGCTCAATGTTAAAAAGATAATCAGCTGTTGTCAGTAAATGATTAGTTTGGATATGATCATTGTGTGATTATCAGGGGGATCAGGTAACGCCAGGTGTGAATAATGAGGTGTGGTTATGACGGAGCTGTCAGCTCGAGAAAGGCTTATTCAGGTTTTGGAAACTTTATGGCACACAGCATTAAAGTATATCAAGCTTCATACACACACTTATTGTTAGCATGATGTGTAGTAATTGTATGGAACAAGCGAGGACCGATTTTCTGGCTAAACTTTCCTGAGGTGTGAAGTAGTGGTGACATGTTGCTGAAGAAAGCAAACTGGTTCCTTAGTCATTTATCCACAGCAAATTAACAACAAACTTCATATTTCACTGTTGCAATATTTTTTTAACTATGCAAATCAAGCTTGATGGAGTTGGTGACTTTGCAGCACCTTCTCATTGTGATTTTACAACATTTCACTCACTGAGCTATTGAGTCACGTAGCCAATAAAGCGTCCTTGAAAATGGAGCAGTGAAGTAACAACAAAAACTAACAATAAGCTTCTACTTGGTCCATAAGCAGTCAGACCAGCATCATATGTGAGTGCAATCCGTTAAGTGGGTTGTGGGTTACCAATTTATGATGACAGATACTATATATACTGTGTAGTACGCCATGTGTATATTTAATACGTAGCACTTTCATGAATTAGTCCCAACAGTGAAGTAAACTGCAGGAGGAGGAGGAGCAGAGCAGGGGTATGTCAAGGGATGGTCTATACCAGCGGTCCCCAACTTTTTTTGCGCCACGGACCGGTTTATGCCCGACAATATTTTCATGGACCGGCCTTTAAGGTGTCGCGGATAAATACAACAAAATAAAACGAGTACCGGTACCGAAAAAAAAGAAGATTTATTCATAACACACGTGAAAAGACCCAGGAAAACCGAGTTAACGATAAAAACGATAACAAAATAACGCTGAAAACCGATAAAAACCCTGAAAACCATACATTTCACACCTGAGCCTCAACTCTCGCGGCCCGGTACCAAACGACTCACGGACCGGTACCGGTCCGAGGCCCGGGGGTTGGGGACCGCTGGTCTATATGACAAACCTGACAAAGACAGCATTGTTGGCAGGTATTCTGATAGGACACTACAATATTTTTATAAAGTTTAAGCATTTAGATACACTGTTAAAAAAAACATCTTAAAAAACATCTTAAAAAGACGGTAATATTCCAGCAGCTGGGGCGCCAAAATACTACCGTAAAATAACAGAAAATAACTCATAAAAATACGGTTATTTCCAGTAATGACAATACAGTTTGTTGCGCTAATTTTACATGGGATTCTAATTTTACAAGTGCTTTTAGACATTAAATTAGGAACATTTTAACGTGATCAGACAATGGTAAATGGTAAATGGACTGGTTCTTATATAGCGCTTTTCTACTCTTTCTGAGCACTCAAAGCGCTGTACACAACTTGTACATTCACCCATTCACGCAAGCACATTTTTCTAAGTGCTTTCTAAGTAACATTCATACACACATTCATACTCTGATGGATGCATCGGAGAGCAATTTGGGGTTAGTATCTTGCCCAAGGATATTTGGGATATTTGCAGACTGGGGAAGCCAGGGGAACCACCAACCTTCCGATCAGTAGATGACATGCTCTACCGCCTGAGCTACAGCCACAATGAAATTACCTATAAACAAGGTCAATGAATGTGGCAATATGAATCATAATACGTAAATGTACAGAAATATACAGTTAACAGTTGGTTTAAATAATAATGGATTGCATGCCCTGGGACAGACTGACAGAGGCGAGGCTGCCATATCGCACCATCGGCCCCTCTGGCCATCACCAGTAGGCGAAGAGTCTTGACCACAGACACAATACCGAGAGTGTCCAAGCCGGGGCTCGAACCTGCAACCTTCTGATCAGAGGGCGAACCGCCAACTCTTGAGCCACGATCGCCCTAAATAGCAATGATAATAATACTTATGTGATGTAACACAAGCTTATAGGAATCATGTTATATGCTTTTCCATAGCATTACATTTGAATTCAATAGTTCGATCTTTCAAATAACGGACAGATATTTGTGAAATCATGATACATTTCTGAGTGTATTTTAACAATCTAAATATGCATATGTACAGACAGATACATTTACTAATCAGGAAAATCACGTTTTATTACATTACAGTGATTTAACGTTAATTTACATTTGAAATGTGAAATCAGTCTATTTACGTAACTTTAATGATATTCTAGAAGAACAGAACAAAACTGTAAAATGCAGTAAAATACTTTTATATTAGGATGTTTTCCTACAGTGCTGCCATACCCGCGACCTTGTGGTTGTTAGTTCACATTCATTGGCCGATGCTTAGCGTCATGTTATTATGTGTCCCAACATCCAATGGCATGTCACATTGTTTTCAAGGCCACACCCTCACCCCAGGTGCAGAGGCCTATTTCTGTTCAGGAATGTTGTGAATACTTTGAGATTTATATTAATTGCAATTCCTACCTCTACATTTATTTTTTAAAATATATAATTAGCACAGCGTGGCCGTGCAATGTTTTATATGTTTTTTTTAGTTTTTATTCCTATTAATTATATTTTCACTTGTTACCTCTGAATTATTGAATCAGACCTAGATGACATGAAATTTTCAGCAAAATTATAATTCAAATACTCCTTTAATTATTGATTATTCTCATTAATTTTCGATCATTTTATATATTCTTCCATAGTATTACATTTGAATTTAACAGATCATTCTTTCACATAACAGACAAATATTTGTGAAATTATGATACATTTCTGAATGTATTTTTACAATCTAAATATGCATATGTAAAAAAAAATATATTTAAAAAACAACTAAATTGTGTTCTACTATATTTACAGTGATGTTATGTTATTTTACCTTTGACATGTAAAATCACAGCCTGCTTATGTAAATTTAATGATATTTTAGAAAGACAAAACTGTAAAATATACAGTAAGATACTTTGACATTACTATTTTCTGGAACAGTGTAGAGTGAAGTGTGTGTTATAGCTGAATGTGGATCATTCAGAAAGCTGTGAGGAAAATTATTTTCTCTGTAAATGCTTTTGCTATCTACACAGCTTCCTAATACAGCAACGCAGTTAGATCACCAACTGCATAAGACATTTCTTTGAATAAAAATTAAGAAGGGTTCTTTAACCTGTTGCACATGATAAGAAAACATAAACGTTATTAAAATTAAAGATGAAAAATGAAAAGTACCAAAAATTATTGTTTATGTTGTGAAAAAAAATTAAAAAAAATATCTAAACAAAATCAGCTGGTCAGAGCAAAAACGATGTTAAAACTTATGTCTGACCTGTATATAAAGCAATATTGTATGATTTTGTATGATTTTGTGATTTCTCAAGGAATAGAGCAGAATCAACTTCACAGGTGTTATAAAGATAGTGTCACATCCTGGAGTTGGTAACTTTGAACATTTGTGGACTTTTTTTTTCTTTCCGTAGAACTTCTAAGGAAGCTCTTGAGTGGTTCCTTGGAATTTAATTTGAGATTTATCTGTTACCCTGGAGGACCCCTCTGAAATAGGACTTCTTCCAATGATAGGTTATTACATCCAGTTATAACTCATTTCCCTTATTCTGAGTGGAAGAATAAACTGACACAATGAATTAGGTCCAGAGCTTTAGTCACTTACCCAGCCAGTAGTGCAGATGGTAAAAAGAGCTCTCTTTCTTTTTGACAGTGTAGAGAATCACATAAGCATCCCCTGTGTAGAAGCTCCCATGTAAGTTGTCGGGCACAGGGACCAACTCCATATTCTCAATCCTCCAAATCTGCAAGCCAGCTTTCTTGCCTGCTTTGGTGAACTCCTCATGCTCGAGCATCATGTCAAGCTGTTGCAGAGAATCTGACTGAAGATGTGAAAAGGGTGGATCGTTGAGAGCAGAAACACACTGCCGGCCTGATCTGCTGACTGACTGACTGATAGTGTAGCAGCAATGTTTCAGCTTCTGCTTTTCTCCCCT
Source organism: Perissodus microlepis (assembly GCF_051167445.1). NCBI lineage: Eukaryota > Metazoa > Chordata > Actinopteri > Cichliformes > Cichlidae > Perissodus > Perissodus microlepis. Next base: position 2,053,027 of record NC_140481.1, read on the forward strand.
CTTAATACACACAAAGTGGGCGTGTCCTGTCAACATACACCAGCATTCTCAAACATACATGCCCGAGAAAAGTGGCTCAGTTCCAGATCACATACAAGCTCATGTGGTTTTCTGTAACCACAGAAAAACTGTCAAGCTTGTTAGTAGTAAAACTAAAATTGTGACCTGAAACTGGAAGTGTCTCCTTGCAGATGATTGTTTTTTCAGTAGCAGTCTTTTAGGAAAAAAGTTTGTGGCATGAAATGTGGAGAATGTGGGGAGAAATTAATAGGGGAAGTATCTTTAAAAAATAACAGAAATACAAACACATGCTTAACAGAGTGCAGCACAGAGCAGGTGCATTTCAAGCACACATGCGCTTCATCAGACTTTGGTTAGTATCATTACTAGGGATGGGTATCGAAAACCGGTTCTTGTTGAGAACCGGTTCCCACTGTTTCAATTCCTTGGAACTGTTTGCCATTTTTACAAACGATTCCCTTATCGATTCCAGTCGCCCCAAATGACGTCACCACGTTGCGGAGCGTCATTTACCTGGCAGGAAACACGGCGCCTAAGCGGCTCAAACGCTCAAAAGTTTGGTTATACTTTACGAGAACGGATGACAACAGGGCGACTTGCAATACTTGCAAAGTAGATATTTCATTTAAGGGAGGAAACACTACGAATATGCAAAAGCATTTGCTCACAAAACACGCGATGACCTTAAATGAATGTCGTGTTTTTAATTCCGCTCCGGACTCGTGAATCTCAACCCAGCAGCAGCGGTAACGTTTGCACGTCCTCTCCCGTTAATGCGGCAGGTAAATAATCAACTAACAGTGCATATTATGTTAGCGCGATCTGCCGTATTACAAAACCTGCCATTACTGTGCATTTAGGTGACCATGATGAGAGAGAGAGTCTGGCTGGCTCAGATGCTGGCAGTCCTCGCTGCAGTTTACCGGTAGCGTCTCCTTTCAGGCCGGGATAGACAAATGTCACCGAGCAGTGACTAAGTTTGTGGTCAAAGGCTTGCACCCATTTGCCACAGCAGATGCCCCCGATTTTCGGTAAGTGAATGTTTTTAATTGTAGGCAGGGACATTACTGGATATTCTTGTGTAATTGCTACAGAATAATTTATCTTATACTTTGTTATTGCTACAGAAGAATATTTATTTTATTATTTTGCATTTACAATTTTTTTTCCTGGGGACCCTGTGACGCCCCATTGAAGAGCCGTAGGCTGGATCTCTTAAGATCTCACTGTTGTGTTTGTAAGGCCATGTTACTCCTAAATTTCTATCTTGTTCAAAGAGAAGATATAAAACAAAGTTCTAAGCTAATCGACCTTAGTGTTCTCCTTTTTTTTAAAAAGAATCGATAAGAGAATCGATAAAGAATCAAATCGTTAAACAGAATCGAAAATGGAATCGGAATCGTGAAAATCTTATCAATACCCATCCCTAATCATTACAGTAATGATTACCCCGTCTTCCTATACAACCAAAAGCCATATGTTGCTATATCATTTTTTGATTGGTCGACATGGTACATTTTTCCACCAATAAGAAAGGGTGGTTTTTCTTGTTTTTTTGTTTTGTTTTTTTATCAAGCGCTGTCCTTAGAAAAGTTTTTACCATTTCCTCCTACGGTAAACATGACGATAGCATTCAGGAAAAAAATGGCATTTCTTTGAAATGATCATAACTCTAGTTTAACGTGGCCTATCAACACATTCTAAAACCTGGTCAGTTGTTCGAAGTCCTCACTTTTAACACAGGTTGAAATGGAGACTTCTTGTGGTTGATTCTTGTTGCTATGTGATCTTAAACTGGTGATGTGATTTGAAAGACCTGGTGCATCCATTGACCCCAGAGGGTTAAAGCAGGGTCATGCAGTGGGACCAGTGATTAACCGTCAGCTGGTCCTCAATTCAATTCAATTCAATTCAATTTTATTTATATAGAGCCAAATCACAACAAAAGTCGCCTCAAGGCGCTTCATAGATACAGAGAAAAACCCAACAATCATATGACCCCCTATGAGCAAGCACTTTGGCGACAGTGGGAAGGAAAAACTCCCTTTTAACAGGAAGAAACCTCCGGCAGAACCAGGCTCAGGGAGGGGCGGCCATCTGCTGCGACCGGTTGGGGTGAGAGAAGGAAGACAGGATAAAAGACATGCTGTGGAAGAGAGACAGAGGTTAATAACAGATATGATTCAATGCAGAGAGGTCTATTAATACATAGTGAGTGAGAAAGGTGACTGGAAAGGAAAAACTCAATGCATCATGGGAATCCCCCGGCAGCCTACGTCTATTGCAGCATAACTAAGGGAGGATTCAGGGTCACCTGGTCCAGCCCTAACTATATGCTTTAGCAAAAAGGAAAGTTTGAAGCCTAATCTTAAAAGTAGAGATAGTTTCTGTCTCCCGAATCCAAACTGGAAGCTGGTTCCACAGAAGAGGGGCCAGAAAACTGAAGGCTCTGCCTCCCATTCTACTTTTAAATACTCTAGGAACAACAAGTAGGCCTGCAGAGCGAGAGCGAAGTGCTCTAATAGGGTGATATGGTACTACAAGGTCATTAAGATAAGATGGGGCCTGATTATTTAAGACCTTGTATGTGAGGAGCAGGATTTTGAATTCAATTCTGGACTTAACAGGAAGCCAATGAAGGGAAGCTAAAACAGGAGAAATATGCTCTCTCCTTCTAGTCCCTGTCAGGACTCTTGCTGCAGCATTTTGGATTAGCTGAAGGCTTTTCAGTGAGTTTTTTGGACATCCTGATAATAATGAATTACAGTAGTCCAGCCTGGAAGTAATAAATGCATGAACTAGTTTTTCAGCGTCACTCTGAGACAGGATATTTCTAATTTTAGAGATGTTGCGCAAATGGAAGAAAGCAGTCTTACATATTTGTTTAATATGTGCTTTGAAGGACATGTCCTGGTCAAAAATGACTCCAAGGTTCCTCACAGCGTTACTGGAGGCCAAGGTAATGCCATCCAGAGTAAGAATCTGGTTAGATACCATATTTCTAAGATTTTCAGGGCCGAGTACAATAACCTCAGTTTTATCTGAATTAAGAAGCAGAAAGTTAGCGGCCATCCAGGTCTTTATGTCTTTAAGACATTCCTGCAGTTTAACTAATTGGTGTGTGTTATCTGGCTTCATGGACAGATAGAGCTGGGTGTCATCTGCATAGCAGTGAAAATGTATGCTATGTCTTCTAATGATGCTGCCTAAGGGAAGCATGTATAATGTAAACAGAATTGGTCCTAGCACTGAACCCTGTGGAACTCCATAATTAACCTCAGTGTGTGAAGAGGACTCTCCATTTACATGCACAAATTGGAGTCTATTAGATAGATATGATACAAACCACTGCAGTGCAGTACCTGTAATACCTACAGCATGTTCTAATCGCTCTAATAGGATATTATGGTCAACAGTATCGAACGCTGCACTGAGGTCTAGCAGGACAAGCACAGAGATGAGTCCACTGTCAGAGGCCATAAGAAGATCATTTGTAACCTTCACTAAAGCTGTTTCTGTGCTGTGATGAGCTCTGAAACCTGACTGAAACTCTTCAAATAAACCATTCCTCTGCAGATGATCTGTTAGCTGTTTGACAACTACTCTTTCAAGGATTTTTGATATGAAAGGAAGGTTGGAGATTGGCCTATAATTAGCTAAGACTGCTGGGTCTAGAGATGCTTTTTGAGTAAAGGTTTAACCACAGCCAGCTTGAAGGCCTGTAGTACATAGCCGATTATTAGAGATAGGTTGATCATATTTAAGATCGAAGAATTAATTAATGGCAGGACTTCTTTGAGCAGTTTTGTAGGAATGGGGTCTAAAAGACACGTTGATGGTTTGGAGGAAGTAATTATTGAAGTTAACTCAGAAAGATCAATTGGAGAAAAAGAGTCTAACTTAACATCAATGGTACTAAGAGTAGCTGTAGATAATATTACATCTGTGGGATGATTACTGGTAATTTTTTCTCTAATGATAAAAATTTTATTTGTGAAGAAGTTCATGAAGTCATTACTAGTTAACGTTAAAGGGATGGTTGGCTCAACAGAGCTCTGACTGTTTGTCAGCCTGGCTACAGTGCTGAAGAGAAACCTGGGGTTGTTCTTATTTTCTTCAATCAGTGATGAATAGTAAGATGTTCTGGCTTTGCGGAGGGCTTTCTTATAAAGCAGCAAACTATTTCTCCAGGCTAAATGATGATCCTCTAAATTTGTGACACGCCATTTCCTCTCCAGATTACGAGTCATCTGCTTTAGGGTACGTGTTTGAGAATTATACCACGGAGTCAGGTACTTCTGATTAGAGACCTTAGTTTTCACTGGAGCTACACTATCCAGAGTCGTACGTAGTGAGGAGGTGAAATTATTAACAAGATAATCGACCTCTGTTGGGGTAGCGTTCAGATAGCTGCTCTGCTCTGTGTTGGTACAGGGCATTGAAGATGATAACAGTGGGTGGATTATATTCTTAAACTTAGTTACAGCGCTTTCAGAAAGACATCTACTGTGATAAAGTCTACTCTCCACTGCTGTGTAATCAATTATTGTAAATGTAAATGTTATCAGGAAATGATCAGACAGGAGAGGGTTTTCAGGAAACATTGTTAAATGTTCAGTTTCTATACCATATGTTAAAACAAGATCTAGAGTGTGATTAAAGTGGTGGGTGGGTTCTTTTACATTTTGAGAGAAGCCAATTGAGTCTAATAACAGACTAAATGCCATGTTGAGGCTGTCATTTTTAGCATCTACATGGATGTTAAAATCACCCACAATAATTATTTTATTTGAGCTCAGAACTAAATTAGATATAAAGTCTGAGAAATCAGACAGAAACTCTGTGTAAGGCCCAGGTGGACGATAGATGATAACAAGTAAGACTGGTTTCTGAGTTTCACAGCTGGGGTGGACAATGTTAAGCATCAGGCTTTCAAATGAATTAAAAGTCTGTCTTGGTCTTTCATTAATTAATAGGCTGGTGTGAAAAATTGCTGCCACACCGCCCCCTCGGCCTGTGCTTCGAGGTTTCTGGTAGTTAGAATGACTCGGGGGTGTTGATTCATTTAAACTAACATAATCATCCTGCTGCAACCAGGTTTCTGTAAGGCAGAGTAAATCAATTTGTTGATCAATTATTAAGTCATGTACTAACAGAGACTTGGAGGAGAGAGACCTAATATTTAATAATCCACATTTCACTGTTTTACTCTTTGGTTCAGATGTGGATACTGTACTGTTCTTTCTTTGTAATTGTTTATGTTTAAGTTGTTTGTTGCTGGTTTTTAGTTTGTTTTTTGTCTTTTTGGAAGCTGACACAGTCTCTATGGAGATGGGTTTTTGGGGGGGTAGCAGGAGGAGAGAAGCTGCAGAGAGGCGTGTAAGACTGCAACTCTGCTTCCTGGTCCCAACTCTGGATAGTCATATTTTGGGGGGTTTAATAAATTTGTCCATATTTCTAGAAATGAGAGCTGCTCCATCCAAAGTGGGATGGATGCCGTCTCTCCTAACAAGACCAGGTTTCCTCCAGAAGGTTTGCCAATTATCTCACAGACCTGTCCTCCATCAGTTGGGGCCATGAAGGCTGGAGGGTCAACGGCTGTTGATGTGGCCACTGTGCAACTCAGCACATAAATTTGTTGGAGCTGAGGGCTGTCCACCTTGTGCTCCAACAGTATCTGTGAAGACTGAGAGGCTATTACATCATTGTCAGGACAGACAGCACCAGACTTGGACTGAGCCCTTCAGCATCCTCCCATTGAGCCTCTTAAGGATGATGATTTGAAATGGCTTTCCCTCAAAACGGTTACATTGTAACCTTGGTTCTCAGAGTGAGACACTGAGATCTCTCCACCTTTAAGGTCGCTCGAAGACACATTGCTATCAAGTGATCAGTGACTTCCTGTGGGGCGTGGCCGGGCAAGCTGGAGTGAGTTAAAGAAGTACCGACATGCCCTGACTAAAGGGGTGGAGAGATAGTGTCTCAATCAGAGAACCAGGGTTACAATGTAACTGCACTTTCTCAAGTTATCGTATTCACAAGGTCAGAGGTCGGTGAGCTTCCGACTTGAGTTACTGCATTCACAAGATTTTCAGAAAACTTGACCTCTGACCTTGAGGTTGAGGTCACTGAGATTCAACCTTGCCTGAGATTTTTATTAGATGCACCTACAGTATTATTTTGAAAATCCTACATCACATTGTTTTCCAGTAATTGCATTCACAACATAGTCAGAAAATCTGACTTCTTGACATTAAGATCAAGGTCACCAGGATTGAAACTCACCTGAGATTCTTACTAGATGCACTGATTAGACTATTGGACTCACAAACCGGGTCCAGGCTGCTCACCGGCCTGCCCAGTGGGGTGACGGCAATCAGCCTTTAAGCTTAGGGGTAAAACATATTTCACATCATTTATTGTACTTGTAAGATATATGTGAATACAACTTCATCAGTGTTGTTTTTGCATAAAGTGTAGGTATTGTCACTTGAGGAAACAATTGTGGAAGGGTAAAAATGTTCACCATTTTTCCAAAGCATTTATTACTTACTGTGTTTATTTAACACATTTCTTTGGCCACATGGAAAGCAACTGTGCTGATGATTTCAGATCATCTTTGTAAGCTGGATGGATACGGTGGACCACAGAGGCTTACTTTTATATCTGATTCCCCGAAGTCCAAAGTATTCCGCAGCAGGGAAGGATGATGTGCTCCGAAGGTCAAGCTCTTCACCTTCTGCTGTGCCAGACATTTGAATTTTGTTGTGTATCTGTCTCTCAGTGTAGTTTTAGCTGTCCAGGAAGCCTCAAGCTGTGCAGTGCAGGGAAAGCTGTGATTGGCAAATGCAGGCGGTGATTTCCTTTTGCTTTTTGTTTTAATTGGCGGAGCAAGTATTTTAAATATTGCTTGATGATTCTCTTTTAATTGTGAAAAAATAAATTCATGTTCAAAGATTAAAATACTCTTAATTGTGCAGCCCTAGGGTACAACATTTATACATGACAAAGTTTTGTAACCACTTTCGCTCCTCTTAAATTTAAGCCTGTCACGCAGAATTTCAAGCTTCAGTTCTGACCACACATCATGTTGTCATTTGAGGTCAGTCAGGGAGCTGGTCAGCTCTGTGAAGTTTGGGATGAACCTATGGTAGTAACCAGCCGGCCCTTGTTGTACTGCTGATGTTAGCATGTTGATTCTTCCGTGACAACCTTCCCAGTGAGTAAAGTTTTGCCTTCCACCTAGTTTACTTAAGTAAATCCAACATCCCACGTGGCTGTCCCTGGCTACAGCCACCTGGTTGCTGTGTTGGCAAAGGGCTGGACATCTTTAAAGCTCCCTTTAATCACCGCCAGTAGGCTGAACGCCACCGTCTGGCGTTCTCTTAACAACAGGAGCAGCAGGTGCATGGCACAGTCCCACGTCGCCCACTTACAGGCTTCTGCCGTGGCTTCAAACATGTCCACAAATGACTAGGGATCATCCGTTTCATTTTATGCAGTGTGATCATCGGAGCAATGGGAAGCAAGGATGAAACACCAGACCAGCTGTGGGATCAAACCAGCACAGTAAGTTTTCCAATATCTGTGTGCATGTGGCACTTGGACTGAGCCTGCAGGGCCTCCAGTTGTTGCCGGTTAACTACTGCCTGTTCTTACTGTAGCACCCACATTGGCCGTGGGTCAGACACAAAAGTGCTGGAAAAGGTTGGGTGTCAACATAGCACAATGGGCCACAAGAATATTCCAAGATACACATGCTCTCACACCGTACCCACATGGAAAAGAAATAGAAAAAACTTGCAAAAGACTTGTATCAGATGTGGCCTACTTCATATAGTGAATCACATAAGGCTTATATGATTTACTCATGAAAGTGGCCACTTTCTCATTACTTTCATATATTGTTTTAGTAAGTATCCAAAACATGCAAGTTTCATTTATATAATTTTTCAAGGGATCTTATATCTGTTTTCACTCTTGTATGCTTTTCATACAAGTTTCACACAAGACAGATACAAACTTTATAAGATTAATATATATCTTTTCCATATGGGCTGGCTTGCATGTTTCTTTTATTATTACTCACTGTATGTTGTAACTTTGCCATTGTTGCCCAGTGTTGGGCCAGCGGCATTCCCAGCTGCTCACTGTACTGCTTCCTCCTGGTCCCAGGATTAGGAATTGCATACCAGTTGCACTAGCTAGCCTTTCCTGGTACGAAAAAAGACTATTACTTGTCAATGATCAAAAGAGGTACAAATTTGGTAGTGATTAGTTCAATTCAATTTAATTCAATTCAGCTTTATTTACATAGCGCCAACAGTCACCTCAAGGCGCTTTACATTATAAGGTAGACCCTACAATAATACACACAGAGAAAAACCCAACAATCATATGACCCCCTATGAGCAAGCACTTTGGCGACAGTGGGAAGGAAAAACTCCCTTTTAACAGGAAGAAACCTCCGGCAGAACCAGGCTCAGGGAGGGGCGGGGCCATATGCTGTGATTGGTTGGGGTGAGAGAAGGAAGACAGGATAAAGACATGCTGTGGAAGAGAGACGGAGATTAATAACAGATATGATTCAATGCAGAGAGGTCTGTTAACACATAGTGAGTGAGAAAGGTGACTGGAAAGGAAAAACTCAATGCATCATGGGAATCCCCGGCAGCCTACGTCTATTGCAGCATAACTAAGGGAGGATTCAGGGTCACCTGGTCCAGCCCTAACTATATGCTTTAGCAAAAAGGAAAGTTTGAAGCCTAATCTTGAAAGTAGAGATAGTGTCTGTCTCCTGAATCCAAACTGGAAGCTGGTTCCACAGAAGAGGGGCCTGAAAACTGAAGGCTCTGCCTCCCATTCTACTTTTAAATACTCTAGGAACAACAAGTAGGCCTGCAGTGTGAGAGCGAAGTGCTCTAATAGGGCGATATGGTACTACAAGGTCATTAAGATAAGATGGGGCCTGATTATTTAAGACCTTGTATGTGAGGAGCAGGATTTTGAATTCTGGATTTAACAGGAAGCCAATGAAGGGAAGCCAATACAGGAGAAATCTGCTCTCTCTTTCTAGTCCCTGTCAGTACTCTTGCTGCAGCATTTTGGATTAACTGAAGGCTTTTCAGTGAGTTTTTAGGACTTCCTGATAATAATGAATCACAGTCGTCCAGCCTGGAAGTAATAAATGCATGAACTAGTTTTTCAGCGTCACTCTGAGACAGGATATTTCTAACTTTAGAGATGTTGCACAAATGGAAGAAAGCAGTCTCACATATTTGTTTAATATGTGCGTTGAAGGACATGTCCTGGTCAAAAATGACTCCAAGGTTCCTCACAGCGTTACTGGAGGCCAAGGTAATGCCATCCAGAGTAAATGGTTAGATACCATAATCCTAACATCTAAGATTAGTGTGTGCAATATTCAAGTCTAAAAATATAAAGTCAAAGAATAACATAATTATATACATAAATAAAGTTAATAATGGTTCCCTGGAAGCCCCAAAATGTTTGGAAAATAAGGTTTCAGTAGTGATTCTTAGAATTTATCACAAAATTGAAATAAATGAATGCGAGGCAGATTACCAAAGTGACAGACGAACAATTTGCTGTTCTGGAAAATAAATGACCAACATTTTGTTAAAACGTCCCTGAGAGACAAATGGCAATACTCTTATATAAGTCACACATTTTACAGACTTTAAAGGCTTCAACAAACAGACTGAGCTTAACATTTGTTAGCAGCCTCTGCTCCAGGAAATCTAAACATCAGTATCATCTCTGAGTGGCCAGTACAGAAATGACGTGTCTTAAGCCTTAGCACAAATACTGAGGAAACTGCTGATAAACCACCGCCTACAGTTACGATCAGTCTAATTCTGTGGCTTGTGCTGGCAGTCAGTTGCTACTTTTGGCTTCATCTCTAAATAATGTAAATTTTTACTGTAACTGTTCCTTATTTTAAAGGGCTGATTAGTGTTGTTAATCTTGTAGTGTAGTTCACAGTATTAGCTGTCAACTTATTTGCAACAGTGTTGCAGTTTATTATTATATTTTTTATGGTGTGATTGACACATAAAACGCCCCATTTCAATGCACAAGTTGATAACTGCTGCTGTCATACCAGTTACTTCTGACTGAGAATTTAGGTTTTGTTAACCAGTTAATACAATAAAAACCTGAACTTCATTCGTAGTACATCGCTCTATTTAATTGATTTAATTGCTTGCTAACCAGGGTAAATGGTGTACTATAGATAACTCTTTATTGTCATTGCACAGTCATACATATTACAATAGTACAGTGAAATTGGAAAACTGTCCCACGTTGGCACTACGTACAACACGACACAACACAGGTAGCCAGTCAGGTCAGCTGTTAGCACTGATTAGGCCTGCCCTGTTGTATCAGCAACCTGAATCTCCTGCCAGACGGCAGCAGCTTAAACACCCGGTGTCCTGGGTGTGTGCAGTCCCGTAGGATGCTGCGTGCCCTCTTGAGACAGCGAGTGCTGTACAGGTCCTTCAGGGAGGGAAGAGGATGTCCAATAATTTTTGGGCCATATTAATGACCATCTGAAATGCCTTTTTGTGTGCCATGGTGCAGCTGGAGTACCACACACAGATGCAGTATGTCGGCACACAGTCAGTGGAGCAGCGGTAGAAGACAATCAGCAGCTCCCTCTTGAGGTCCATTTTTCTGAGGATTCTCAGGAAATGGAGATGCTGTTGGGCCTTCTTTACAACTGCTGAGGTGTTTGAGCTCCATTGGAGGTCTGTGTCTATGTGCACACCCAGGAACTTGAAACACCCTTTCCACATACTCCCTGTTGTGCTGACAGGTTGGAGCTCAGACTTCCTCGTTCTGAAGTTGACTACCAGCTCTTTTGTCTTGGTGGTATTGAGGTCCAGGTTGTTGTCTGCACACCAATCCAACAGCCTCTGAACTAGGGATGGGCCATATGACCCAAAATTCATATCTCGATATTTTTTAGCTGGATGGCGATATAAGATATATATCTCGATATATTTTTTTTTAAGCCGTAAGGTAAGAACAAAAAGAGAGTTCTTAGTCAAAGCTGTGTCCCAGATGTCACACAGGCACTTTTATTAACATACAGCGCAGATGTACATGAAGAAATTACTCAAACATAAATTATCAGCATTTATTAAATAATAATGCTCCATAAATAAAAGAAAACAATGTTGTTTTTGTGCATAACAAAAAGCTCACAACTGTGCAGTCAAAATGTAAACTAACAGATGCTGAGCATAATAACAAAGACAGATTTCGCAGCTGCTCTGTTCCCAACTTCTACTACGTGACCGACAGCCTGGAGTTTGTAGTCTGCTTCGTAACCGTGTCTCTTAACAGGTGCCATTTATGGTCCTTATACACACACAATACGGTAATATTACGTTGAAGCAGAGTATGCATTACTCCGCGGGGCTCCAGACTATGGTAGCCGTAATGCTCTGACAATCCATCAAGCGGTGCGGCTTTGTAGTTTACCAAAGTCAAACTAAAACATTTATTGACAGATTGCTGAGCGCCGTGTACCACATACAATCGGTTTGCGGTCAGTAAGCACAACCAGAATTCATACATAAGGCAGACTGTCGATTGTTGAGAAAAAGAAAGGATTTTAGGCCATGCATGTCGTTAGCGCGGTTAGCTCGTTAGCGCGGTTAGCTCGCTAACACGTTGACGCCATCCAGCCCCACGCACGGGGCAATCCGCGGTAACTCGTTAACGGAGATTTGCCGTGTCCATCTTGTCGTTGCCTGCAGGTGAAGCGATGGGGGAGGAGGGCGAGCTGTGTTCAGTGAAGGAGAGGCGAGGCCGAGTAACGTTGCATAGAGACAAAAGTGGACGAAAGAGAGGCAAACTTGCGGCTCCACAAGTATAATTATAACGTAACATATACTATATCGATATAAACGATATTGTCACATCTTATATCTCGTATGAAAATATATCGATATTTTTAAAAAACTCGATATATCGCCCAGCCCTACTCTGAACCTCAGCTCTTTATGCTGACTCGTCTCCCCCAGAGATGAGCCCCACCACGGTGGTATGTCAACTTAATGACTGCGTTGCCTGGGTGGGTGCTGACACAGTCACGTGTGTACATAGTGTACAGTAGGGGACTCAGTACACAGCCTTGTGGAGAGCCGGTGTTGAGGGTGAGGGCTGAGGAAAGATAAGGACCCATTCTAACTCTCTGTACAAGGTCTGAGAGAAAGTCTCTGATACAGCAGCAGGTGGTAGAAGGAAGTCCGATATCCAGCAGTTTTACTGTTACTCTGTCGAGTAGTATCGTATTGAAAGCAGAGCTAAAGTCAACAAAGAGCAGCCTGGTGTAACGCCCCTGTTGTTCCAGGTGAGAGATGGTGGTGTGGAGCGTTGTAGCAATGGCATCTTCAGTTCATCTGTTAGCTCTGTAAGCGAACTGGAGTGGTTCGAATGTGGGTGGCAGGCAGGACATGATGTGACGTCGGACCAGTTTCTCGAAGCACTTCATTATAACAAGTGTTAGAGCAACTGGTCAGCAGTCATTCAGGCTGCTAATGTTGGTCTGTTTGGGCAGTGGGACAACTGTGGCCGACTTTAGGCACAGCAGGATGCAGGACTGGGACAGCGAAGCATGAAGATCTTAGTGAAGACCCCAGCCAGCTGGTCTGCACATTCTTTTAGGACTCTCCCGGTCACCCCATCTGGACCAGCGGCCCTCTGTGTGCACCTCACCTCATATTTCTGCACCATGAGACTTAGGCTGCTGCTGCCTCTGGTCCCTTCACCTTGAAGTGTGCAAAGAAGTGGTTCAGCTCCTCCACAACTGCTGCATTGCCCTCAGTCATCGTGGTATTGCCAGGCTTGTAGTTGGTTAAGTGCTGAACTCCCTGCCATACCTGTTGTGAATTGTTGTTGCTGAAGTGTTCTTCAATCTCCCTCTTGTGCGCTGCTTTGGCCTCTCTGATACCACTTTTCAGATCAGATCTGACTGCACTGTACTGTATACCGTCCCTGGATATGAAAGCGGCATCACGTTGCTTCAGCAGGACCTGGACCTCTTTAGTCATCCAGGGTTTCCTGGTGTTCAAACATACTCCACTCTGTGTTTTCTAAACAGTCCTGCAGCTGATGTGGTGCACCTTCTGGACAGGTTTTCACAGTCTTTATGGCTGGGGGGGCTCCCCTCCTAACAGGAGTGTATGCAGGGATCAGCAGCATGGACATGTAGTCTGACAAACCTAGAGGGGTTGCTCTGTAGTCTTTTTGGATGTTGCTGTAGGCTTTATCCACTGTATTATCCCCCCCTTGTTGCACATTTAATATGCTGTTCAAATCTGGGGAATACTGACCCTAAGTCAGCATGGTTAAAGTTCCCAGCTATGATGTGCACTGTGTCAGTACTGCATCACTAGTGCTAACTGTGCCTTATGCTAGCTTTTAGGAAGCTTGGTCTCTGTCTTGTAACAAACTTTTTGTGGGCCCTACAATAGTGCAACAAATGTAAAAGGTTATGACAGCTTCCTCTCCTGGGGAAACCCCAGATCTGTGATCCTTCAAAGATCAGCCTTGTTTAAAGCTGTGTTTGCACCAGGTTTCTCAGTAGAAAACATAGATAAAGAACTTTCACTGGACAGTACAAAGTGACAGGGACAGATAATAATAGTGAATTAGCATAAGAGAGTATAATAAGTTTTAGCACCCAACAACTGAAAACTGTAAGGTGCAATCAAAAGGTCCTGAGACTGGTATGAGCAGTGACTGTCCTTAATCTGGATTCCATGTGATGATGTCAGTTGTCAGTAGGTTGAGGCCACATACATACACACTAAAAAATGCTGGGTTAAAAATAACCCGATTTGTAACCCAGTGCTTGGTCAAATTTGGACTGAGCCAACGCTGGGTTGTTTCAGCTTAATAGGGTTGGGTTATTGGTTTGACCCAGCACACTGGGTAAGGATAATTATCCAAAAACTGGGCTAAATTGACCACTGTTTAAAGTTGACGCTACCAAAAATTGGGATGAAACTCATATCTCACCACAAGGGTTATATTAAATTACCATTAACATTTAGGTTAAGATTCTATTTACTGGGTGCCGGTTTAGCTAAGTTGGATAGTCAGGCGACCATATGCTGCATGGCTGAAAGCAGTCGGCCTGGGCTCAAGTCTGACCTGTCTCCCCCTCTCACTTTCCTGTCAGTCTTCATTGTATCTGTCTAATAAGGCCAGAAAACAGGATTCCTACTTACAGATTGTCTCAAAAATACTTTTATTGCCATATGATACATAGAATAGACAGTATTGACAAATAGTTTGTCAAACAGAGCAACCTCAGCCTCATTTGAAATAATAATTTCAAATAATAATTTCAATAATTTCAAATAATTTTCAAATAATTTGAAATAATAACTTATTTTAAAGTAGAAATAACTATAGCTTTCTTCATCAGAAGCTAGCTGGTGTTATCTGTTAAATGGCCTTTGAGTAGGTAAAGTTCTACAATAAACCAATAAATTGCATTATCAAAAATAACCTTATGATTTTCAAACTTTTAGAATTCACTTTTTACTTATCATGTTTGATTTCATAGTAGAGGAGAAGTCCAGTGATGTCTGATCAGGTCACAGTCTAGTTGACAATGGCAGTTTTTGAAGAATGATATGGCTTCTTCTGAGGTTTGTATTCAACACAAACAATTGGGTACAATTTTGACCCAATATTTGATCAAAGCTACCCAACCTAATTATTTAAGCTGGAGAGTTGATTAAAGAACCCAGCACATTGCCAACAGAACTCCCGAGTCACGACTTTTGAACCAATATTCGGTCAAACTAACCCAACTTGGCTTTTTCCCAGAGGCTGAGTTATATTTATATTTATTTATTTAGGACAGTGCATGTTAATGAACGTAAATGTAAAAAAATAAAAATTACATGAATGTAAACATGCCAGATTATAGCCAAAGGCTAATTTCCATCTGTTGTCCTTAAACATAAAAAAATAGACATAATAATTCATAAAAATTCATCATTCATTCATTCATAATAAAAACTCCATCACCAAACTTACACATACACACCATTCTGTTCCCAAATAAAACATTAAAACTATACAACTCATACATGATCACACACTTGATTTGTCCATAACCAGTTTTTAACCTTTGCCTTAAACAAATTGAGTGTAGAGCATTCTCTAATGGGTTGAGGAAGACTGTTCCACAGATGGCCACCCTTAACAGAGAGGACGTTCTGCCCAAATGCTGTCCGTCTGTGGGGTATAAACAAGTCTCCTCGGATTGTAGCTCGAGTGGTCCTGTCTGAGCTTTCTTTATGCCTAATGAACTGCTTTAGTGGTGGTGGAGCAAGGGAGTGTAAGACTTTATATATTAAACACACTCTTTTAAGTTTCACTAAGTTATTGAAGTTCAGTAATTTATGTTTTTTTAACACATGACAGTGGTGGTGGGAAGTCGATTTTTTGTCAAGTAGTTTTAAACTTCTTTTATAAATGTTTTCAATAGTTTTAAGTGTTGTTGGACAAGCAAGTGACCAGGACGTCAAACAATAGTCCATATGAGAGATGATCATTGAGTAAAAATAAGTTTTTGCAACATTCATATTTAAATTATTACGTATATGATTAAAATTTCGATTATTAAATTTAAGTACCTGGGACACTTTATTTATGTGACTCTTGAAGGATAATGTTGGGTCTAGAATGACCCCAAGATATTTAAATTCTGGAGCTAATTCAAGCTCTACTCCATCCAGGAATATGTTTGACTGCTTCAAGTTTAAGGGGCGTTTTGAAAAATACATACAGACAGTTTTTGAGGTGTTCAACATTAGGCATGAGTCCTCCAGCCAGCTATGCATTAATGCTAAAGAAGCTGTAAGATCTTTTGCCACCTGCTGGACACTATTTGCTTGCGTATATATAACTGCATCATCCGCATACATTTGAGCAAATATATTTGGACAGACTTCAGGTAAGTTATTGATAAAAAGAGAGAACAATAAGGGCCCAAGAACAGATCCTTGAGGAACCCCTGTATCACAGTCTAAATATGGAGATTTAACCCCATCCAACACCACACACTGTTTCCTGTGTGAGAGATATGAGGCAAACCACTGAAGAGCCTGACTGGAGATATTAAACTGAGTCAATCTGGACAACAATATCTGATGGTTTACAGAGTCGAAAGCCTTCTTCAGATCTAAAAATACAGCTCCAACACAGGGACTCTTGTCCAGCAAGCTCTTCAAGTTCTCCACTAACATACACAGGGCAGTATCTGTGGAGTGATGTGCCCGAAAGCCAAACTGCAATGGATGTAATGAGGGTTGGGTGTTTTCTAGGTGAGCAGTGAGGAGTTTAACCACCCACTTCTCAGCTATTTTAGATACGACCGGGAGTATGCTTATGGGGCGATAATTAGCCATGTCAGTCTTCACACCTGCTTTGAAAATTGGTGTAACTGCAGCAATTTTCCAATCTGTTGGAACAATGGAGTGTTCGAATGACATATTCAAAACATGAGTTGTTGGACGTACAAGCAAATCCATATGTTCCTTTAGGAAATTTGTGTTAATACCATATACATCAAGTGCTTTTGATTGTTTTAAACCTGTAATTAGTTTAGCAACTTCAGTGTCTGAAATATGAGTGATGGTGAACAAATTTTGATCAGCATCATTCACATTATCAGAGCATACGACTGAGTCAAAGCTCTGACTGATCTCCTTAACAGATGAAATAAAGAAAGTGTTTAAGTTACTGGCAATAGATAGAGGCTCTCTAACAATAGAGTTATTTACATAAAGTTCAATTGTATTTTTACTTTTGTTTGAATGACGGCCTAGTAATTTATTTAAGTGTTGCCAGATAATTTTACCATTACCTTTGGCTCTTTCAATTATATTTATAAAAAAATTTGCTTTGGCCTGTCTCAAACTTCTTGTTACTTTGTTCCGCATTGAAGTAAATCTCTGTCTATCCAGAGTTAGACCTGTTTTCAGGAACTGCTTTAGTAATTGATCTCTTGTTTTCATTAAATTCTTGCACTCTTTGTTTAACCAGGGCAAATTAGATGTTGTCTTTATTTTTTGTCGACCTCTAATGGAGTATGTTGATATAACATCCTTGACAATGTCAGTGAAGTGACTGCTGCAGAATTGTGGATCATCACTACACAATAAAGGCTCCCAGTTAACTGATGCTAATGCTTCTGCTACATTTTGTCGCTGACTTCTTGGTATGAATTCATAAAAGGATCTCCTATTAGATGAACTTTGAAAGTCATTCTTAACCCGTGCTTTTATAAGTTTTCTAGAAAATAATATAAAATTGTGGTCTGAAATACCAGTGATAAAATTATAAGATTTAATAATTCGCTCGGGCTTATTACTGAAAACCAGATCTATTTTAGTTTTAGAGTGTCTTGTTATTCTTGTGGGTTGTTCAATGTGTTGAGTAAAGTTCAAAGTCTCCATTATGTCCTTGAGTGTTTTTCTGTCCTTTTCACAGTCCCAGTTGACATTAAAATCTCCCATTACAATTATTTCATTAGACTTATTATTTATAGCATGATATTTAAGTAATATCTGTAGTTGTTCATAAAAAATATTCTTTGCGGAAGGAGGGCGATATAAACAGATCAACGTAAATGACATTTCTGGGGAAAGAGTGATTTTAACAGAAATATGTTCTATTTCGACATCTATTGGTGAACTAAGTAAAGAGCAATCCAGGTGTTTTTTTACATACACAAGTATTCCTCCTCCTCTTGTTCCAATTCTATCCCTTCTGAATACTGTGTACTCTGGAAAGACAACCGCAGACTCAGGAGAAGAACTTGTGAGCCAAGATTCAGAGATACCCAAAATAGAAATGTTGGAATTGCTTAGAATATGTTCCAGTTGCTCATGCTTTGGTAACATACTGCGAATGTTAATGTGTCCACATAGAAGCCCCTTTGGTTTATTTTTAGTGTCCCAGATTACTTTAGCCTGATTAAATGTCTTGCAGATCTTTGTTCCTCTGTAAATTTTAATAGCAGGATTTATTGTCCTTTTGTTGACAATGCTATGAGCATTTAATGATGAGAAACCCTTTACCGGAGACTGTAGTTTGGGTACAGCAGGTGGGGGCCCAGGCAGCCGAGATGGAGGCCCAGGCAGCCGCGTTGGGGGCCAAGGCAGCTGAGGTGGAGGCCCAGACAGCTGAGGTGGAGGTCCGAGCAGCTGAGGTGGAAGCCCAGGCAGCTGAGGTGTAGGCCCAGGCAGCCAAGATTGAAACCCAGGCAGCTGAGGTGGAGGCCCAGGCAGCTGAGGTGGAAGCCCAGCTAGCTGAAATGTAGGCCCAGGCAGCTGAGGTGGAGGCCCAGGCAGCCAAGATTGAAAACCATGCAGCTGAGGTGTAAGCCCAGGCAGCCAAGATTGAAACCCAGGCAGCTGAGGTGGAGGCCCAGGCAGCTAAGGTGGAGGCCCAGGCAGCCGAGGTGGAGGCCCAGGCAGCCGAGGTGGAGGCCCGAGCAGCTGAGGTGAAAGCCCAGCTAGCTGAAATGTAGGCCCAGGCAGCTGAAGTGGAGGCCCAGGCAGCTGAGGTGGAGACCCAGGCAGCTGAGGTGGAGGCCCAGGCAGCTGAAATGTAGGCCCAGGCAGCTGAGGTGGAGGCCCAGGCAGCTGAAATGTAGGCCCAGGCAGCTGAGGTGGAGGCCCAGGCAGCTGAAATGTAGGCCCAGGCAGCTGAGGTGGAGGCCCAGGCAGCTGAAATGGAGGCCCAGGCAGCTGAGATGGAGGCCCAGGCAGGCCTAGGCTAACTAGGCTAATTAGTTGTAGCCAGTCCAAATCACTGATGTTTGAATTAGGTCCAGGATTTAGTTCTATATCACCAGCCAAAAGTAGCATCAGAACAAGTTTCAGAATCTCCAGCGACAGTTGTGGTATATTTGATTGTTCATGTTTACCTGGGGGTGGTCTAGCATGACCAAAATCCAAGAATCTTGTGAACAAAAGATGTTGACTCCATTTGGCTGGGAAAGTGGTATAATTATCCAGCTTTCTTGGACATGTCAAACTCCACAGAAGATAAAAATGTATAAAAACAAAAAGACAAGTTGATGTCAAGATCCAGGGGTTTTTAGATGGTTTTTTAGGTGGTTTTTTTGGCAAACGCACAGGACCTGCCAAGCTGTGTGTCTGCACCCTAGCAGCCATCTTGAGAGGGTTTGTGTTCTGCCAAGCAAACACTAAACTGCAGTCCATGTATCAATTGACTCTGCGCACTCCCTTATGAAAGCAACCCAGCATTTTTCAGTGTGTATGCTTACTTCTGGGTTTTCCCTAATTTCCTTTGGGATTAATAAAGTATTCTGATTCTGATTCTGATTCCTGTTCCTTTTCTTTTCAGCAAAAGCTAACAAAGCCAAAATGCCTGAACACACACACTGCGTTTGTCAGTAGTCCAGGCTTTTCTCTCATGATTTATCCATGTGACTATGTAATACAGCACCATAATACCCAGCTAGTAGCTAGTTTGGCACATTCTTTAACAAACAGAGTAGGTGCCTAAATGAATGCAGATACTGAATGCAGATGCAGGCAGCGGCCTCACAGTCAGCCATTATTTTCACACTACAGCCACATCTGCTAACCCTCACTCTAAAATGTCTAAGCTATGACTGAAGCATACCAAATTTCCTGTTTTTGAATGTCAATGCATATATGAGGAACTGAAGACAAAGTAGATTATGTTTATTTTAAAGGCCTCACAGCAACAGTGTAGGATACCAATATGTGTAGTGTTGGCACAGTGCAGTGGTACCACTTACAAATACCCAATAAGATGCTCTTGTGTATCTCGTTTTTTTGTGATTTTCTGACATTTTGTTAACAGTCAATAACTCTTTCATCACGTCGACAGACCAGTCAGAGCAGACTACAGTGTTTTGTTTTGTGGCTTTTAATGCAAAGAAGAGAAGAGAGGTGTTTGAGAAAGAGGGTAAGAAATGTGCTGTAACCTTTTTAAACAGCAAAGGATGAGCACGCAAGTTCAATTCCTTGGAGTTGTTATTCTGCTTGTGTAGCTTATCAGCTGTCTGCTTATCAACAATCAGCTCATTTCAGTTCGTGTGCCAGAGGAAGAAAAGAGTGGCCCGGTCTACAGCATAGATATGAACATTACTTTTATTTTTATTGCACAAAAGGATGAGCAACAAACAGGTCCGAAACAGCTGCATCCTGAACTTTGTGTTCACACATAAATACTGAGAGAAAGATCATATGAGCGTCCTCATTAGGGCAGGGAATTTGTGTTGGTGTGTGGGACTGTAGCCGAGAGGTTTATACTGATAAATGTGAAATGACACGCCACAACCCGAGTGTAGGCTGCTTTTCACACTTTAACAGTTTTTCTCTACAGATGGTTTTCTGCACATCCTGTCACTGCCGCTGATGCTATCACAATGTCCTGATCGATCAGCCTCGTTGTCAGTTGCTCTGCCTCCTATTCTCCTTCTCTCTGGCCCCAGCAGCTACTGAATTAGGGGAGCTGTGATTAGAATGATGGCTCCCTGAACCGGAGAGCCTTCTTCACCTGCATTAATGTCACTGGCACTGCCAGATCTGATGCATCTTTTTGGGTGAGATCAGTTCAGGGGCTGGTCAGTTCCGCAAAGTTTGAGATGAACCTGCTGCACATGCTCCGCCCAGGTGTCACTGTGGATGATAACATATTTTTACATGACTTGGCAATTGCATGTCCACACATGCCTTCTGAACATGATCATTACAAGTGCAATTGTGATCTTCTACGGATTATTGCAGTATTTTTTAACCTTAAGGCCAGATAACCTTAAGATCACCTTAAGGCTATCTGAGTGTCTGAGCACAGACAGCCAGTTCATTTCAACAGTGACCAAGCCAAATGAACATAAGCAGCAAAAGGGCAGCCTGATGAGAGCAAACATAATCTAGGTTGTGGTGCAACAACTGACTGTGCTTGAAGCTGCATTTATTTGTTAGCACTTTGTGTTTCTCCACATCCTGTTTACGGATGGAAAGTGTGACCCAAGTGGCTTCTAAATTCTGTATTATCAGCTCTTTCTTATCTGCTACTGTGTCTCCACTTAACATTTCTCCACCATCTAAGACATTTCATCTACCAGTTAATCCACAAGTCAGTAATAACATAATTACAAAGTGATTTCCCCTTCTCTTATCAAGCAACTCACATAAAGTACAAAACTGATCTTGTGCAGCTTTGTAAAGCAGAGGAATTGCTCTCCTCGCCGCACAGAGCGCAATTTCAGTACTTTCTGAGCTATGTGCAGACACAGTAAGCTAAGCTATTTTCACTGAAAACAGCAAACTGTGACGTACCACAAGCTTAGTCTATAGGTGCATTTTTATTTCCTCTTTAGAAACCTCCACCTGGCTAAACTATCCACCATCACAATGCATCTTTCCATTCCTATGCAGAAGCATTTATATACCATGTGACTTAGCCTTGCTATTTTTTAATTGTTCTGCTTTTAGATGGCACAAGATTTTCTACTAATTTAATTACACTAATCAGAATTTATGTTCAATTTGTTCAGTCCAAAAATTGTATCAGACTTATTCAAAGCGCCCTTTATGATCTGTCTGCCAGAAATTATGACGAACCATTTGATTCAGATCTATGCTCTCAACCTCATGTTACTAAAGAAATGTTCAGTTCTCCTTCCTTTGGTTAAAAAGTTCATCCATGACCACCATAACAGGCACCAGCCGCCCTGCTGCTGCAGCTCTTTACAGCTGTCTCTGGCATGGAGTTGGAACTCAATGTCCCAGGCTCCCTTGCTCTCGGCATTCTGCTGGAGGTGAGAGTTGAAGATCTCCTAGATCGGGCATGCACCCTCACTATATGTTTTGTAAGGTCTACCCAGCATCCTCCTCTGTCACCTGATCTAACTCACCACCAGGTGGTGATCAGTGACACAGCACTTATCATCTACCTGCGACCTGGGGTGTCCTGGTGCTTTGGGCTGTGCAATGTGACGAAATATATCAGATGACAACATTAACATTAATGTGTCATATTATACTCTATTGTTTATTTCGTGCTGTTGCAAAACACACTGTTTAATCCAGTATTTTTTCATTGGTTTAGATGATGGTTTGCAATAGTCATCACGGCACGACAGCCAAAGACCAGCCAAGACAAATCGGGGAGCTTGTTCCTAAACAAGGGGCCATCTCTGTAGCATGGGCATGGTTTGGCTATGAAAAGTCTGACATGGTGCAGAAAACTGTGCAAATTATGCAGCAAACCGGTCTCCACCAGAGACACAGACACAATGAACCTCTTCTGCCACTGATGCAACAATCACATGAGAGAGTTTAAGAACTAAGAGAGAGAAAAAAAACCTCAGACTCAAATGTTAGCACAGGGTTTTCCCCGTGGCATGCCATTCAATAAAGACTTATGAAGATAATAGCAGTCATTACAAATTATATCTAAAAATATAGCGTACTATGCTGCAACAAAAGATATGTGGATGAGCTGAACGGTGCACTTCATCAGAGACTGGACACTCTGCAGTCGATGTTTCCGGACAGCCATAAAGGAGCAATTATGATCGCCTGAGGAGCCTGAGGCCTCAGGGCTCTTGTGTGACTGCACAAAGGATGTTCAGGATCTGTTCCCCAACCTGAAAGAGCAGGAAAGCAACCCTCTGGTCCACCAGGAAAAACTCCAACATACATGCAGCAAGCCAAGGGGATACAAGAATACCCAAAGCGGCCCTGCGCCTCTCACCGAGGGCACCTCCAGACTGGAAGTCCAGTGCCTCTCTAGGTGACTGGTTCCAGCTGTGCGCTGAGGTGAACTCAACTATATTAAGCAGGTATCGCTCAACCTCACACAAATCCGTTCCCCCAAGAGAGATGTTATTTAGGGCCCAATTTACTGACATCTGCAGGAGCACAAACCCTTCTTTTAATGTTAAAAACCTGCTGGATTTACTAAAGAGGCACAGTGTTAGCTTTGTGACTGAAAGTTGTAAACAGGAGTATTTTTGCTGCTGGCTTTACAGTATATGCATGCAAGAGTTTCTCTTTCTGTGGCAAATGATTTCCTGCAAAAAGCATGAAATCTAACACGAAAAAAAATCACGTCTTATGTCTGATGTGGCTGTGACAGTTGCTACTAGAACAGTAATCAGCACTTTGCACTGCACTCCAAATTGTGAGCGCAGTGCCAAAACTTTGACTCTGTCCTAAAACCATTCACTCAGTCCTTGTGCTGAGTATTTAGAGGCATCACTTATTGTTCCTCAGTAACACTGAAACAGCAGAAGTAAACTAAAATTAGCTTCTTGTCTTGGCACTGCACACACAGAGAGCAACTTGTCTCTGCTGAATCTGAATCTGTAGATTAAAGTGTTATTGTGTTAGATTAAAGTGTGAATGTTGCATAAAACTACAAAGTCGCGTGTGCACTCACACTTGTGGCACAGTAACACAGTAACTGGGGTGGCTCATGACTAGAAGAGTTATTGAAATACTGATTTTCCTTCAGACTTATCTCAAATTGTAACGCTGTTTTCAGAGATAAACACATGCATGAAATCTGATCTTACATTTGGTTATTTTGGCATGTAGGCCCCAACGCTCTCCCTCACGCTCCCTCCTTGGGAGCTTTTGTATGAAATGTAAGTGACCGAGAGCGAAAACATCTGGAATAGACACAGACACAGTTTACTGATGGAGCTCTGATATAGCAACAGACTTCACAGTGGATCTGCCCTCAAGTCTGTCTGTTAATAAATAAAAAAAACTTGTTCCTCTTCATGACCATTTCATTTTTTTCTATGATTCCAATGATAATAATGACAACAACAATAATAATAATAATAATTTCTGTGATTATTGGATAAAAATGCTTAAAGACAGAAAAACTTTAATGTTCCCCTTGTAAGCAATAATGTGATCAACCTTCACTGATAAATGATGTTTCCCTGACAGTCACTGTTTCACATTTACTAAAATAAAGTATTTAATGAATATAAGGTTGTATCACCAAAGGGAAATTTATTACAAATATCTCAGCTTTTGTAAAATGTAAAATAAGCCACTATGAACAGATCCAGGCGTGATGAGCTCAAAAATAAAAGTAAAACTGGATCTGGGCCTGATCTGGTCCGACTCTGTGATCCAAATCGGATCACAGAGTCACACACATTTGCTGGTCTGTTACGGAGCCTGACCAACTGGGACTGATTTAGGTGATTTTCAGTGGAAAATATGTTAAAGCTTAGACTCTGAATTTCAGACAGTAAATGATTAAAGCTCAATCTGTGAACACATTTCAACATGAAATATAGTAAGAATACACACTGTCACTGCATTTAAAATGTTACTTTCAGATTTAACACTTAACTAAATGTATTAAAAGGAATTTCAGCCTCACATATTCACATAATCTCCAAGATTCGACTGTGACAAACATTTTCCAGTCTGTGTGACAAATGATTTATCATTGAAAAATGTGTAACTTGCAGTAAATGTTTGCAAAGCAAGGAAACTGACAGTTCACAGCATCGCTATAGTCAGAGTCAAGATGGAGACTCAGTAGCGGTTTTTGATACGGGCGACACGGGCGGTTGCCCAGGGCGGCATCGTGGTGGGGGTGGATTCACGGGCATCGGCAAAAAAATAAATAAATAAATAAAATTGCTCGTACTCATGCTGCCCCGGCATCAGCCAGCGCA
Source organism: Perissodus microlepis (assembly GCF_051167445.1). NCBI lineage: Eukaryota > Metazoa > Chordata > Actinopteri > Cichliformes > Cichlidae > Perissodus > Perissodus microlepis. The sequence goes on from NC_140481.1 coordinate 2,077,823, forward strand.
TATTGGGAATGTCATAGGCAGATAGGTTTTCTATCGGCCTTTTGCTGGGAGTAAGGGCGCCCTCCGTTTGCGAGGTGCGCCTGCTGCTTGCGGCACAGGGAGGAGAGGGCGGGGCGGCGGGGGAGTCTCTGGCTGGCTGGAGCAGCATCTAATAACCAACCCGCAAAATAAAACAAAACAACAAGCACGAAAACACCAGACATCATGATACTGACTTATAATTTGCATCGATGTTTTTTCGAAATTCTATACGCGAAAAGTGAGCGCGAGAGCCCTCGGTGCGCCTGCTCGCTGCTGAAGTCAAAGTAAACTTTATTGTCATCTCCGCTACATACAGTCCAGTATATAGAGAGATGAGACGACGAGGCTCCAGTTACAGCAGTGCAAGTAAACAAACAATAAATATAAGAAGAGTAAGAAAATAAATACACACTTTAGGACTCGGGGTAAAGGATCAATAACAATTTAACATTTATATTTTACAGTTTGATGATCTCACACACAACCTGTCGACAGGGGAGGGGCCGGCTGCTTCCAGATAGAGCACATTTCATTCATAGTGATGTAAATCCAAGCCCATTCATGATTTGAATCCTGGGTTGTGTGAAATCCCAGAAATAAACCTTAGACAAAGTGAATCTGTGAACACAGGTGTAGGTCTATTAGGTTATGTTGTGGTGATCCTCGAGTTGGGGGATTTGTGTTCATACTGGAGTGCAAAATTAAAACCAATGGAAGATGGACAAGAAAAGTTCAAAGCCATCAGGTGCTCAGTTTAGAAAAAAGAGAAAAGAAGAGGAGGAGAAACGAGCAAAAGATGCAGGGAAGCAGATGTATGATTGGATAATGGCAGGTCATCCTGAAACAATCAGAATCAGAATACTTTATTAATCCCTAAGGAAATTATGTGGGTTACAGTTGCGCCAAAAAGAAATGGTAAAAATAATAACAGTAACAGACTAAACTCCAAACAATACATTATGTTACAGATTTTAATATTAATTAGTCATTGTTACTTGTTGATTTGTCCTGTTCTCATTGTATGACAAATTATGATGGCTGTTTGGTAGCCGTTTGCATACAATGCATACTCTCTCTCTCTTCATATGTGTGTGCGTGTGTGTGTGTGTGTTTCTCTGGTGAAATTCATGTATAAGTTGTATATTTTTAATGTTTTACTTGGGAATAGAATGTATGTATGTGTGAGTTTGGTGATGGAGTTCTTATTATGTATGAATTATGAACTTTTCTTATGAATTATTTGTCCATTTTTAATATGTTTTTTGGACAACAGATGGAAATTAGCCTTTGGCTATAATCTGGTATGTTTACATTCATGTATTTTATTTTATTTTTACATGTATGTTCATTAACATGCACTGTCCTAAAAAAAAAGGGAAAAAAAAGCGTTTTATGATGATGCATTTCAGGCTGTACAAAAAGTCATTCACTAAATAATTCCTCGGTACCTTATCCTCCCAGTACCACTCTCTTTGTGCTATGAGAATTATTCCTGTAGATGGCGACATTTTTCCAAGTTTCATGTGAGTGACCGATCCCATTGACGAGATAGCAGAAATGCAGGAACTTACCCTACCTTTTATTTCAAACAGCACATGTCCACATTTGTCATTTTATGGAAAGACAATGAAGTGCCCAGCCTATGTAGTGGATGTAGCGTTTTCAGTGGGAGAAAAGTTTCATCACTCATCCAATGTGGGAGACATCAGGATCCCCTTCAGTTCGCTTGTTAGCCCCGCCTCGGAGCTGAGTGCTCCATCATGTACCTGCTCAATCCTGTCTACGCCCATTTGGACGTGGCAGCAAGCACTTTGACAGTCATGTTTTTCAACTTTTCCAGCGCATTCAATACCATCAGGCCGACCCTCCTGGGTGATAAGCTGACAGTAATGCAGGTGGATGCCTCTCTTGTGTCCTGGATTGTTGATTACATGACAGAATAACCACAATATGTGCGTCTTCAACATTGTGTGTCTGACAAGGTGATCAGCAACACCCCCTACACCACAGACTTCAGCCATCTTTTGACGTTTTCAAGGTAGCTTTATGTTAATACATGTAAAAAAAAAACTGAACAAAATCGGTTAATGACAATTAATGTTTGTTTTAATCAATTTATTCATAAAAGAAACTAACAATTAACAATTATAACAAAGCAACAAATACATTAAAAAATTCATATGCCATTTCTCATTTGGGAACTAATCTTTCAAGAACTGACCATAATCTGTCCGTTCTTTCCCTGCTCTCCTCTGCTCTCGTCTCCTCAGCCTCTCTTCGCTGCCTCATGTCCTCTCTGATGAAGTCTAGCAGCTCATCATCCCTTTCCACCATCCCTATCCATCCCTGCTCACTCGCTCTCTCGCTGCTGTCACTCCCAAAACTGTACCTTCTTCCTAAACAACCAAATGCCATCGGTTGCCCTATTTTAAAATTTAAACTCTGGTTTTATGTGGCCTATCAACAACTGCGTCTTGTTGCTATGTCATCTTAAATGGTTGACCCCAGAGGGATAATATGATATATTCATGTATGATCATGTCATAACACCTAAACATTTTACGTCATAAACGTAAATTTTAATTTTAGCATGACAAATCTTTTATTTGATGTTTTTTTCATGATCTTTTCTATTGTTAAAAGTGATGAATGTAGTTTTCTTGATATTGAATTTCCAACTCCTTTTCAGTTCCATACAATACAGACTTTTGGACCAATCACAGATCCTTGAGTAACCGTCACACTGGAATATTCTAAATTCACACAGTGTTGTTACTTTGTACACATTGTTGTCTATTTTTTTACATATCTTGTCAACCAAGTATAGTTTGTAGGTCTTATTCCATGTGACTCTAACCTCTTTAATATCTGTCTATACCAAATGCTTTCTGTAGGTCAACATAAATACAAACAGAGCACTCATCATTTTCAATGACTTAATTAATTCAATGAATTCAATTATTTCTTTAAACTTCGTTATCACGGCAAAAGTAATAATTCTGTTTCTCCCAAAACAATTCTGATGCTCATCCAATATTTTATATCAATAAAGAGATGCAATTGTTCCTTAAATAACTTCTCTAATATCTTTGAAAAGGGAAATATGTCTGTAAATGCAATGCTCATGTCAATGTTTACGATTGGAATTACCTTCGCTAATTTTATATTATTAGGAAAAACTCATTTTTTTAAAGATTGATTGCTTGTATACATCGAAGGTTTTACTATAATCTCAGGAACTTGTTTTATAACTAATGTATCAATGAAGTTTATATTAAATGCTGTTTAGACTGACTTCACCCCTGTTCATCATGTCACTCTTGTTGATCATAACAACACCTAACTTTGGGATTTATCAGCCACTGTCTGCATTCTGTCACCTCATTGGCTCCATAACTACTCATAAACATGTATAGTGCTGTATATTCTCCTTTATTATCCTTAATTAGGGCACTTTAGGATCTAGGTCAAAGAGGAAAATGTTGATGTACATGTACTGTCAGGATCTCTGAATCCATCCATCCCTTGTCTTCCACTCATTTATCCGTATCACACATGTACACACACACACACATGTACACACACACACACATGTACACACACACACACACACACACACACACACACACACACACACACACACACACACACACACACACTGCCCATCTGTCCAGTGTGATCAATCTTAATTTCTTTCCTCTTAACAAAGCTTAAATGAAAACCCAATCAAGGTATCTTTTATTTGAAATGAAGGTTTTTTCTTTCCTGACAAATTATTAGTAACTCAATAAAACCTACTGCCAGGAAACCCAGTTTTTGAGTTTTATTTTAGACTTGTTGATTTCTTTGAAAATGTAAGATAATTGTGTTCCTGGGTATGTTATTTTTTAGTGCCTCTGAGTTTTTTATTCATACTCCTTGATTTTTCTGCTTCGTTTCTGATTGTTCCCCTTTGTGTCCAGTCTGTCTCCGTTTCCTGTGATCAGTGTCCCCATGAAATGTGGAGTCTAAGAGTTTAAACACCATAACTGAAAATACTTTATTTATTCAGATATTGATTCATCTTAAATATTTGGGTAAAATGTTCTATGTATTACACTGTCTTCTTTTTTGTCTCCTTACTTGTGAAAAAGAAGGTTTTCACATTACACTATACAGTCCTGTGAAGAACTAATTACACCCGATGATTCAATAGCTTGTAGAACTTCCTAACAAAAGGGAACTAACAAACAGGTCTATAAACAAAAGCTAGACAAAGGTCTAAGGCAATTAATAATGAAACTCAGGAGCACAAAGGAACAAATTATAAAACCACTGTTGGAAAACTAAAGCGCTAAACATAAATCCTTTCTCAGATCATCTGTGTAGGTTCTCAGTCATCCAGGTCATTGCAGTCTAAGGAGCATAAAAAAGAAAAGCATCTGAGGAAACTTTCATCCTCTCATACAAGAAGCTTCAGTTCTATGACCAGTCTGTGGAGAGTCCCAGATTTTAAGCCCTATTCGGAGTTGTCCCATAAGAGGGTCTTCGACCCACTATTGATCATCTGCATAATCACATGAGCCAAGGTGTGAAAACGGGTGTGAGTCATTGTCAGCAGAGGTTTCAGGTCAAAACCATTGTGGGACCTTGCCTCACCCAATCATGTGACTTATTAGGGTGACTTAATAACTGACAGATGTGAGTCAGCGATAAGGTGTCTGGGGAGGGATGTGAAAACTGGATTATAGATGGCAGACACTTGGTGTTGTAAGACACCCCCTCTGCTCAAGAACGGTCGTTCACAGTGGACATCAATGGGCTCTTTCAAACCATCTGTCTTCTTTGTCCAAAAGGTGAACACTGGCATCCTTGAAAGAGTGACCTTTGACCTTTAGATGCAGATGGACAGCTGAGTCTTGTCCTGTCGTGGTGGCGCTTCCATGTTGTGGCGTTTATGAGTGGTTGTTTGGTTTCTCCAATGTTACACTACGTTGTTCAGTTTGTCTTTTGGATGAACCGGTTTTTGTCTGAGTGTGTGGCTGAGTCTGAAGTACACTGGGATTTCATGCTTGGAGAAAACTCTCCTAAGTTTCTCTGATAAACCTGCTTCATAAACGATGACAGCGCTGTTCCATTTGTTATTCTGTTTTGAGAGCTTGCTGTACATCTATGTGTTACTTTGCTATCACATCTGCCTTGGAGGGAATGTTTTCTTCCAGGTGGTGTAGGGTCCTAATTACTCCAAGTTTGTGTTCCAGAGCGTGGTGGGAGTCAAAGAGGAGGTACTGGTCTGTGTGTGTGAGCTTCCGGTAAACTTCAGTGTTGAGGTTTACCATTTCTGGAACATGCACGTGCATTTTTGAGAATGGAAACCTCAATATTAAAGTTTACTGTTTACTTATTTAAGTTTACTTATTTAATCCAAAATGGATTAAACCAAGCTTATTAGACAGGAGCTAGCTAACAAGCATTCTGTGGAAAGGTAAAAATCTCTAATCTGCCTTTCATCAGCTCCAGTATGAATAGCCAAGTCTTCACTTACCCCATGTAAACTTACACCCATTTGGAATAATCCAGATATTTATCAGAAAAAGAAAATACAAAGTTTTTCGTTGTGGCATGTGAAAGGGATACAAATGCTAGAACATATTATACAAGATGGAAAGTTTATTTCATCTGAAGAACTACATTTCTTTAATTTCATTTTCTGTCTGTCAAGGACCCAGGGTCCATGAGTAGTTATGGACTTGTTTATATTTTGATGGGTTTGGCTTCGCGGTCCTTGCAAGGTGACCTGCCATGTCCGTGTATTGTATTGTTGTCCCTTGTTTTCCCTTTTACTGGTGTGTGTGTGTGTGTGAGTCAGTCAGTGAGTGTGAGTCTGCCGCATTGGGAATGTACTAACGGCTGCCTCTGCAATTTCCCAGCAGGAGTGCGTAAACGAGAGGGCAGCGAGCATGGGGTACACAGACACTAGGGAGCAGAGACATGGAGTACGGACACTGGGAGAAGACAGGGCACGAAGACACTGTGAGCACAGGGATTTATTGTTGTGTACTATTTACCTCACTGTAAATAAATGCACTGCATTCATCAGAGAGTCCTACATCTACATGGGTCTGCCCATGACAATATCAGCAAATGAAATCCTTCATACTGGAAGATTGCCAAGAAAACTATTCTCGGGAACTGGAAATCAAAAGCAGCTTATGTATCAGTCACCATATAAATGTACTTCTTGATCACATTAGTCTGCCTCTTCCAGAAACCAACTGGATGAATTTCTCTCTTTCTGGTCCCCACTGATTAATTCCATTCCTTAGTGGTTGGCTATAGTCTCGTTTGCCTGTTTGCCTTGTGGGTGGATGAGGATGGTCGCTGGGACTAATGGTGTGTGGTGGCCTCCGTCTGTGTGTCTTCCTCAGTTGGTGGCGATGGAGAGCTGGAGTGAGTGCTGCCTAATGGTCTTGGGATGTGTGTGCTTGTGGTGGCAGGTGCTGGCCCCCAGCCTGGAGCAGGAAACACAGCATCAACACACATCCACCTGAAAATCAGGCTTTTATTCACTCCAGAGTTTTATCATATCCCATATGCCCTTTTTAATTTGTCGCAGCACTATAGGATATTTGTTTATGTCCCGATGAATACACCTAACCTCCACCCACTTTGCCTCCAACAATGCCCCATGCAGGCCGAACCAGGGTTTGGTCTGTGTGTAGTACGAATCTATCATAGCCTGGCATATACACCATTGGCACCTTACCACTATACTTTACATCCCTCTAAGACCAAGGGAGGGTGTTTTAGGGCTGGCAACATGGAACACCTGTCCCACGTCCGACCACGGGCACTCATGGTGGACGTATCCCGGTTGCCATCACCTCCAGCAGTCCCTCCCCGATATTGATGCGGCTCCCAGTAAGTGAGGTGCGGAATGTCAGAGGGAACAGGTGATTATGATGGGACTAATGACTCTCTCCCCTTTTAAAGCGACAGAGGAGACTGGTGGGAGGAGTGTGTGTAGTGGAGGAAGCCACAGAGAGAGATGACTCTGGGCTACAAGATAGTGCCAAACATAACAGGAGTGCTTGTGGACAAAACATAACTGTTGTACACTGTGTGGGTCCGGTCTTTTCACACAGACAAATCTGTGATTAATTTTTTTAAACGACAAAACACATCAATGGCATTCACTAAGAAAGGTTTAAAAAACGGGCAAAGATTGTGGCTGCTGTTAGTTTGTTGAAGGACGTCTCTTATATCATCATCATCAAGTGATGAAAGTTTCATTCTAATGTAAATGATACACAAGAACTGAACAACAAGTTTTATTGGAGACTTTTTGCTTTTGCAATTTGGCACCATCTGTGAAAGATAAAAATTCTTAGACGTTGAACAGCAGAAATGAGGATTTCTTTTTTGTCAAGAGATGTATTCTAAATGTCACCCGTGGTAGGTACCGATTTAAAATAGGACAGAGCCGTAGGCGCACAGTCAGTTAAAAAGAGTTTAATTTTGAATACAAAATAAAAGTAACAGTGGCACCTAAAAACAATTAAAAACTTTACCTTATTAAAAACGATAAAACTGTATGATTGCCCGTGAGACAGGACAAGCGCTGCGGGGAACCGTTTAACAACAAATCAACATAGCACACAAGTTAAAAAGGGACGGCAACTCACACATGACCCCAAATGGGCAAAACACTATAGAAAAAGGCAAATCTTCAGTGCAGTCTTCACTCGGGCCCACCGCTGTGCATGCAAAAGCGGGGAGACAAAAAAGGATTTGTTTTCCCTGCAGCGCCTTCACCGTCTGCGACACTATCTATCTATCTATCTATATAAAAAAGGGGTTAAAATACTAAAAGAACCAATCTCTGTGGTGCCTACTGACACAGAAAAATAAAACAAGAAACAAACAAAATCGACAGCCGCAGCAGTCACTGTCTGTCGACTTACACCAGTATAAAACAAATTAAAACACTCTGATGTGTCGGGTCCTTTGCCCGCAGCCAGAAATCCACTTGGCAAAGCAGCAGCTCGGTACTCTGTAAATAAAAGGCAGGAGATGACTTACGCTGGACAGTAAAACACAGGAATATTCCTCAACTGTATTGTTTTCGTTACCTGTCCACAAGTTCGCGTCACACCCTAATAAATGTGGGTCAGTGGCGGTGAAGTCCACTACACTGTTCTCAAGGGAACGCCATGTTTCCCACCTACAAGGGTGCAAATAACTGCAAACCTCGGCCACAACAACCAGAGCTTAAGTGGTACATTGTTGTGTAACCTACCGTTCTGACAGGAGTTTAGGGGGACCCGCATCAAGCTTTCATGGAAAGAAATTAAAAACACCAACTTGCCCAACTTGCATGTCATGCCAAGCACTGGCAGCTTCAGGTTTGCTGAGGAATACCTAATTGCCCACACCTGAGCTTATGAAAGGAGCAAAGACCAGCTCCGCCCACCAGGGGCGGTTCCCAGACTCAGGTCTCACCTGTCACATAAAGAAACTTCTTCAGCTGAGAGTCAGAGAGGAGAAACACACAGTTTTACTTGCAGCAAGGGCAGCCACAGAGCACTCGCACGAGAGTGGGGGCTCAGGGACTCGCGCTCTTACTGCTCTGGTCTTTATTTATATACAAGGGTAATACAACAGTAAATACGTTTGTTCATATCAGTGGAATGTTGATGCGTGAGCATGTGTGTGTGTGTGGGTGTGTGTGTGTGTGAGAGTCTGTGGGAAGCGGCTCCTCTTCCTGGTAGGGAGTGAAACTGCTTGTTCAGCTCTTATTATCGCTAGAAGAAGAAACTGCTCCTTTGTATGATAAGAGGGAACAGAACAAGTCTTGTAGTGAACAACAGTCTGAGTCATCAAAAGGTCATCATGCAGTATTCTATCATATGCAGACTTATATCATTAAAAGTTTATACTGACTACTAAGTACAATTCTCCATTGACATTATTGGAGGTCGTTTTACAAACCAAAAATTAAAAACAGCAGATGTGTACCCAATGGTAGACTGGTGCAAAATGCATCTGTGCGTAAACAAGCAAATAATTATTGCGATTTATGATGGGTGAGAGATGGACCTGTGCGGGAAATACGGATTTATCACGGTGGTTGTTTTGGATGCAAGGTAAGACAGAATTCATGCTAATGTTTTTCAAATTGAAATGTAACTTTGGTCTTCTTTTGCTGCTGTTTCAGTGAATTTTGGGCCATGTCCACACTAATAAGTCTTTTTCTCTCCATTTTGGCCTTCTGTCCAGACTGAGACGTGTTTTCGTTCAAGGAAAACGCAGCATTTTAAAAACGCTCTCCAAAGCGGATACATCTGAAAACGTGAAAATGGCGACAGCGAACCTGGAGCCTTTTCGAAAACAATGACACATTTTAGTCATGTGATGCAGTCATGTGACCAGTTAAACCAAGATAGCGGAGGGCATTATACAGCAGTTGTTTTGTTTGACAGCCCTATTAAAGATTAATCAGTCTGTACGTGCTCCAGAGAGCTTTTCTTCAAATTCTTTAATTCTCACTCACTTTTGCAACTTTGTACTTTTGTGTTACTCGCAGCAACAACTCCACCTCATTGTTAGTCCATTTAAAAAACTCTGTGCTTTTCCTCGACATTTTGCCGCGATGTTTCAAAGAACCGGGAAGTAAGGATTTAGTTTGTTTGTTAGAGCTGGGAAGTAGCGATGAAAATGCCATTTTCAAAATTATCCGGGCTAGTGTAGACGTAGCCTTGGTTGGAGCGTGGCATAACTTGCAGTTTTGGAATCTGAGAGCTGTACTTTCAATAGAGACACTATTTGTCATGTAAATGCCCTCAAGGAATCCACACTTTTCACAGACTCTGTTAACCTGCTCTTTAATTGTTTGTCGTTTTACTTGCATTTGGTGGTCATGGAAATTATTTTTGTGAACTCTGAGCTGAGACTTTCCTGTGGATGCCATACATATCTATATTTAAATACCAGACCTGGTGGCACAGCCTGTGAATGTTCCCCCTCCCAGCACAGGAAACACTCTCCACTGTCAGCAACACTAAAAGTTGCACGCAGTTCCCATACCCCTCGCTAATGCCTCAGCCCAAAACTTAGATTCTGGCCCTGATTCTGCACACGTCTCCTCTCTCTTCTTTTTATTGATCAGCGCTTTTTTGTCCCACCCCATACAGTGGACATAAATCTATCCAGTCTAACAAGATGAATCCAATCTCCTCAGCCCAAAGTGCATACTCCCCACTCATCATCACAATACTTTCTGACAATGATTCTCCAACGTGGGCTGTGTACATATGTTAAAATCACAGCCTGAGTGCTCCATGAGAGTAGAAAAGTGCTATATAAGAATCAGTCCATTTACCACAGCTGGGCACAGACAGTGAGTTTTGGGCTGAGCTTTGGAAATGTGCAGCGTTAATATTTTTTTATTGCCCTTTCAGTGTAACAAGAATTCAAGCAGGTCCCTGCAGGGGACTGCATTTTTTAATTATTCAGTCCATACATAATTAGTAAAAGTGCTGTTTGAACATTTGTGTAACACCTTTTACTAATTAACTCTTCATATATTTATTTGTCATGAGTCTTAAGAAAGTCAGGAAGGGCTTCAGCTGGTTCCTGCATATTTTTTCTGAAAATTTTCACGTGGTTTATTTCCTACATTCAGACGTGTCACATCATGATCATGTTGCTTTGACTGCACAGTCACAAAAAATGATATAGAAAATACAGTAGAACCCCGACTTACGAAATTAATTTGTTCACGAGGGCCTTTCGTAAGTCGAAAATTTTCGTAAGTCAAAGCACCCATCGCGCCTTTTGAGTGAACGATGGGCTATAGGCTAATTGCTAACTGCAACAACAATACGTCATTCAAGTGGAACAGCGAAGCGCAAGTACGAAAGCCAAGGGGGTTGTCACATGATTCGGAAGGCATTGTGGGCATTGTAGGAATTCTGGGCTCAGCCAATCAGAGCCAGCGGATTTCATTACGCGGGCATTTTGCTGTAACACGGGCAGAAATATTGCCGTTGTCACTTGAATTTTTCGTTAAATGGGGTATTCGTAAGTCGGGGTTCCACTGTATACAAAATAGATCTTAGTTGCTAAAAATCTCCTGACTGGAGTCCGTGGACGCTGCAAGCGCTGTTTGCATAGTCACTCATTAGGACTGGGTTGACACTAATAATGTGTTAATTGTCTCCTACCTTTCAGCACATTGAGGTTTTGCACCCATGACAGGCTAACTAACTAACAAACACACTAAATAAATAAAGACTGCAGCATTAGGTTGGGAACTTTTTGCATGACATATATATGTGATTGCATTTGGAGTGTCCCTCTCACAGCACAAAAATTTTGTGCAGAGTATTAAAATTAATCACACAGGTGCCATTTATCAAGTAATGTATGTAAAGAAACCTCTGGCAGAACCAGGCTCAGGGAGGGGCAGGGCCTGCTGTGACCAGCAGTGTTGGTCAAGTTACTTGAAAAAAGTAATCAGTAACTAATTACTGATTACTTCCCCCCAAAAGTAATCCCGTTACTTTACTGATTACTTATTTTCAAAAGTAATTAATTACTTAGTTACTTTTTAAAAACACGATTTACAACCTGAATAGGTGATAAAGCGATAGATCTTTCAGCCCAATTCTACTTTTTCTGCATAATCCATCATACAAAATGTAAACAAATGGAAAAGTCTCTTTTTAAAACTTGTTTTATTAGTTTTAACCTTTTAACTTTATGCATGAAGCAAACATTAAATTATATGCAACATTCATTGACTGGAAGAAATTAGTTTAACATTTAAACCTATTTTCTGCACATTCCAGCACATAAAATAAAATATTTTTTGTGTTTACACTCAGTCTTTCAAATAGATGCAAGTAAAACACAGCAGAAAATAAATAAAATCAAAGACTAGTGGTCCTGTTGCTCTATTTTCACCTGTAAAGCAGGAGTGGGGTAGGCGGAGGTTTACCCTGGTGCAGGTGTGCCACAGCGGTCAGTGGAAGAATCCGCGAGTTTCTCTGTGAATTTCACATTACGTGGTAGCGCACTTAGTTTAGGTGGTTTTTTTCGCTGTAAAAAGAAGTTTTCTTCCCACGCACAACGGACGTTAATGTTTTTGTCACTTTTTATGGAATCAAACTCAAAGTAAGGTCAGTACTTCCACGCTTTAAACGCTGCACGCTCATACTCTCTCCCACACTCGATATATGATCCATTGTTGATCTGCACACAGCTGTTGTCACACTCGCTTACGTCACTGTCATGAGACATTCCCGCAAAAAAAATCACGGTTTTAGTAACGCAGTAACACAGCGTTCCTACAGGAAAGTAACAGTAATCTAATTACCGTTTTTGCGATAGTAATCCCTTACTTTACTCATTACTTGAAAAAAGTAATCGGATTACAGTAACACGTTACAAGTAACGCATTACTGCCCATCTCTGGTGACCAGTTGGGGTGAGAGAAGGAAGACAGGATAAAGACATGCTGTGGAAGAGAGACAGAGATTAATAACAAGTATGATTCAATGCAGAGAGGTCTGTTAACACATAGTGAGTGAGGTAGAAACACCCAGTGCATCATGGGAATCCCCAGCAGCCTACACCTATTGCAGCATAACTAAGGGAGGATTCAGGGTCACCTGGTCCAGCCCTAACTATATGCTTTAGCAAAAAGGAAAGTTTGAAGCCTAATCTTGAAAGTAGAGATAGTGTCTGTCTCCCGAATCCAAACTGGAAGCTGGTTCCACAGAAGAGGGGCCTGAAAACTGAAGGCTCTGCCTCCCATTCTACTTTTAAATACTCTAGGAACAACAAGTAGGCCTGCAGTGTGAGAGCGAAGTGCTCTAATAGGGTGATATGGTACTACAAGGTCATTAAGATAAGATGGGGCCTGATTATTTAAGACCTTGTATGTGAGGAGCAGGATTTTGAATTCTGGATTTAACAGGAAGCCAATGAAGGGAAGCCAAAACAGGAGAAATCTGCTCTCTCTTTCTAGTCCCTGTCAGGACTCTTGCTGCAGCATTTTGGATTAACTGAAGGCTTTTCAGTGAGTTTTTAAGACTTCCTGATCTCTAATCAGGACAAATGGAAGACAGTAGTCCTACATATTTGTTTAATATGTGCATTGAAGGACAAAAATGACTCCAAGGTTCCTCACAGTGTTACTGGAGGCCAAGGTAATGCCATCCAGAGTAAGAATCTGGTTAGATACCATATTTCTAAGATTTTCAGGGCCGAGTACAATAACCTCAGTTTTATCTGAATTAAGGAGCCGCGGCAAACCGTTTATTGAGTTCCTGAAAAGCTGCATCGTTCCACTGAAAAGGACGTTTGGGAGAGGTTAGTTGTGTCAGAGGCAAAGCAACTCGACTGAAGTCCCGGATAAACCATCTGTAGAAGTTAGCAAATCCGAGGAAGCGCTGCAGCTGACGCCGATTTGGTTGTTCCGGCCACTCCACAACGGCGGGTCCCTGGTCGTAGCCCATAAAAGCGACGGTAGGAATGTGAAACTCACACTTCTCTCCCTTGACGAATAGCCGGTTTTCGAGGAGACATTATAGAACCTGCCCGATATGGTTCTCCTGTTTGGGCTGAGCTTTGGAAAAAAAATCAAGATGTCATCTAGGTAGACAAAAACAAACCGGTTAATGAAGTCTCTGAGCACATCATTCACCAAGGCTTGGAAAACTGCTGGGGCATTGGTGAGACCGAATGGCATGAAGTACTCAAAGTGCCCGAGGTGTGTGTTGAAGGCGGTCTTCCATTCGTCCCATTCGCGTATCCGAACCAGATGGTAGGCATTTCGCAGATCTAATTTGTTGAAAACAGTCGCCCTCTGGAGGAGCTCAAAGGCGGATGTGAGGAGAGGGAGCGGGTACTTGTTCTTGACCATGATTTTATTCAGTCTGCGATAGTCTATGCACAGCCGGAGGATTTTATCTCTTTTCAATGAAAAAGAAGCCAGCTGCGACTGGTGAGGTAGAGGCGCAAATGAGGCCGGCGGCAAGGGATTCAGTGATGTATTTCTCCATAGCCTCTCGTTCAGGTAGCGAGAGACTATAGAGCCGACTGGTTTGTAACGGAGCTCCGGGAAGCAGATCTATGGCAGGGTCATAAGGCCTATGCGAGGGTAGAGACTGGGCTCCAGCTTTTTGAAACACCTCAGCGAGGTTGTGATAAATGGAGGGAACATTGGATAAGTCAGCTGATTTCGGTTCCCCAGATTATGGTGTTTCTGTGCCTGGAGGTGAGGCAGCCTTGAGGCAGGGCATGTGGAATTCCTCCCCCCACCCAGTGATGCGTCCCTTAAGCCAATTGATGTGAGGGTTGTGCTGTTGCAGTGGGATCCGTGTAGCTTTAAACACCAAAAATCAGATCTCCTCTGAATGGTTGCCTGAGAGAGGGAGCACTACTGGTTCCATGACAAGTGTGATGTCTGCGAGGTGTTGCCTTGATAGGCCGGTAACGCACAGAGCATGAGGCAGGGGGTCCAATTGTGAACCGAGGTGATGAGCTAAGGGCAGGTGGCTACGACATGTCCCTTACGGCTGCAATAGAGGCACTCACCGGCCGAAATCCTGCGCTGGCACCCTGCAGCCGTAATGTGGGAGCCGCCTAACTGCATGGTTCCTCCCCATCAGCGCCCTTGTGTGCCCGGGAGGAGCCTGATTCAGCCATGGCGCCAGTGCCCAAGAATCCCACAGACTTATGGGAGTTGTAGTTTTGCTGCGACCGGCGAGCCTGCAACCGTTCATTAACCTTAATGCACAGGGACATCAAATCATTAAAGAAGGCAGGTAGATCATGCATAATGAGTTCATGCTTTAATTCCTCACAGATGTTATTTAACAAAGCGCTCCTTAGTGCGCCTGGCTCCATCCCGTCTCCTCAGCCAAAATCCAAAAGTCAATAGCGTAGTGGGACATGCTCCGCTTACTTTGTTTGAAGTTCAGGAGACGGAGAGCAGCGGCCTCAGCCCCGGTGCCTTGATTAAACGCACTCTTAAACTTAGTGACAAAGTCAGTATAGGAAATGGGTCAGAGCTTAGCACAACCCGGGCCCATTTTAGCGCACGGCCTCTAAAAAGTTGAACAAAAAAAGTGATTTTTGCTCCATCATTATTGTGAAAATGTTGTTGTTCACAGAAAATTAAAGAACACTGAGCCAGGGAACCGGTGTATTTTTCAGACTTGCCCGAGAATGCTTCAGGCGTGGGCAGGGGTCCGTCCAGGGATAGAGCAGCCCGAGGAGGGCTAACTGTCGCTGCAGCGGGTGGCGTCGCCTGGGGAGCGGGGTTAGCTGGCTGAGGGCTTCTCGGCTGCACATTTCCTTCCAGTGGTATTAACTGGGCAACGGCCTGAGTTAATGCGGCAATGTCATTCCGTAGCTGGATGAGCATCTGTTCATGACGGGCAAGAGCGGCTTCCTGAGCGGCCAGAGCCTGGCCCACGGGGTCCTGTCCTGCTGAGTCCATGTTGGCTGGATTTTTTTGACAAGGTTCTTTTAACGGACTCAAGCGCAGACCAGGTATTCCTTGGGCAAAAGACAGTGTGTTTATTTACAGTGAAAAAACACCAAGTGAATATATACAAAGTGCCAGGGGGAAAGGGGAAGAAGTGCTCCACGCTTTCTTTACAATAAGCCAATTTCTCTCCACAGCCGCTCCTCTCGTTCGTCCGTCCAATACAAAACCAAACAGTTTCAGGGATGATCTACGCACACAGAAAAATCAGGTTAGCAGAAAGTCACAAAACTCTCAGATTCAGATTGCAGATTCGCAGGTTGACTGACGCTGATAGCTCAACGATCCAGCGAAGACTAGCATAGGTCTGCCATCTTAAGTAGTGTGGCAATCCACTGGAATCAGCAACAGGTGTGGTGATGAGAGCAGGTGGGCCAGCAGCGGCAGCCCGCGATGAGCACCGAAAACAAACATGTGGCCTGACACAGAGTCAGCCGGCGAGACACGGGGACCATGACAGGAGCAGAAAGTTAGCAGCCATCCAGGTCTTTATGTCTTTAAGACATTCCTGCAGTTTAACTAATTGGTGTGTGTTATCTGGCTTCATGGACAGATAGAGCTGGGTGTCATCAGCAAAACAGTGAAAATGTATGCTATGTCTTCTAATGATGCTGCCTAAGGTAAATGGTAAATGGACTGATTCTTATATAGCGCTTTTCTACGCTCCCGGAGTACTCAAAGCGCTCTATACAACATGCCACATTCACCCAGTCACACTCATTCTCACAAGCAGTTTATCTACACTCAGTGCTTTCTGATTCACACACATTCATACTCCGATGGATGCATCGGAGAGCAAGTTGGGGTTAGTATCCTGCCAAGGATACTTGACATGCAGACTGGAGGAGCCAGGGATCGAATCACCAACCTTCCGATCCGACCTGCTCTACCTCCTGAGCTACAGTCACCCCATAGGAAGCATGTATAGTGTAAACAGAATTGGTCCTAGCACTGAACCCTGTGGAACTCCTTAATTAACCTCAGTGTGTGAAGAGGACTCTCCATTTACATGAACAAATTGGAGTCTATTAGATAGATATGATACAAACCACTGCAGCACAGTACCTGTAATACCTACAGCATGTTCTAATCGCTCTAATAGGATATTATGGTCGACAGTATCGAACGCTGCACTGAGGTCTAGCAGGACAAGCACAGAGATGAGTCCACTGTCAGAGGCCATAAGAAGATCATTTGTAACCTTCACTAAAGCTGTTTCTGTGCTGTGATGAGCTCTGAAACCTGACTGAAACTCTTCAAATAAGCCATTCCTCTGCAGATGATCTGTTAGCTGTTTGACAACTACTCTTTCAAGGATGTTGGATATAAAGGAAGGTTGGAGATTGGCCTATAATTAGCTAAGACTGCTGGGTCTAGAGATGCTTTTTGAGTAAAGGTTTAACTACAGCCAGCTTGAAGGCCTGTGGTACATAGCCGATTATTAGAGATAGGTTGATCATATTTAAGATCGAAGAATTAATCAATGGCAGGACTTCTTCGAGCAGTTTTGTGGGAATGGGGTCTAAAAGACACGTTGATGGTTTGGAGGAAGTAATTATTGAAGTTAACTCAGAAAGATCAATTGGAGAAAAAGAGTCTAACTTAACATCAATGGTACTAAGAGTAGCTGTAGATAATATTACATCTGTGGGATGATTACTGGTAATTTTTTCTCTAATGATGAAAATTTTATTTGTGAAGAAGTTCATGAAGTCATTACTAGTTAACGTTAAAGGGATGGTTGGCTCAACAGAGCTCTGACTGTTTGTCAGCCTGGCTACAGTGCTGAAGAGAAACCTGGGGTTGTGCCATGGTCCTGAGCCTGTCAACTCAGTGTTTTGTGTTTCTTTGTATTATTCCATGTGCTCGTTTATTCTGTTATATCGTTTGTTAAGGTTTGCCATTTGTTAGGGTTCTTGTTCTATGCCTGCTCCCACTTCCCTGTGTTTCCTCTGTCTGTCTATGGTGTCACACTGTGTGCTTGTGAATCTGTCTGTTTAGTTCAGCGTCTAGTCTGGTTCTGTGTGCTCCCCTTGTGCCCTGTTCGTGTCCCTGAGTTTGTGTTGTGGATTTCCTGTTTTATTTTGAAGGTCTGTGTCTGTTGTCACTGTGTTCAGCTTGTGCCCTCAGGTCGTCTTGTGTATTAGAATCAGCTGTGCTTCCCACCTGTGTGTATATATAGTGGGTGTCGGTCTGTGCTCGTTGTTGACTCGTCTGCGTTTCATGGTGTTTTGGTTCTATGGTCTGCGTCTCTCTGCCCTTCACCCCGTTTTGTCATTATTTTCAGGTTTGCTCTTAGTTTGCCCAGTTCAGGTTTCTTCAGTTATTTGTCATGCCTCTTTGCCTGTTCTGTCACTCCGCCACTTGTAAATAAACGTCACTCATATCATCAGTCATTGCCTGCATTTTGGGTCCTTTTCCTCCAACACCACACGGCTCGCCCCAGCAGCCGTGACAGGTTGTTCTTATTTTCTTCAATCAGTGATGAATAGTAAGATGTTCTGGCTTTGCGGAGGGCTTTCTTATAAAGCAGCAAACTATTTCTCCAGGCTAAATGATGATCTTCTAAATTTGTGACACGCCATTTCCTCTCCAGCTTACGAGTCATCTGCTTTAGGCTACGTGTTTGAGAATTATACCACGGAGTCAGGTACTTCTGATTAGAGACCTTAGTTTTCACTGGAGCTACAGTATCCAGAGTCGTACGTAGTGAGGAGGTAAAATTATTAACAAGATGATCGACCTCGGTTGGAGTAGCGTTCAGATAGCTGCTCTGCTCTGTGTTGGTACAGGGCATTGAAGATGATAACAGTGGGTGGATTATATTCTTAAACTTAGTTACAGCGCTTTCAGAAAGACATCTACTTTGAGAAAGTCTACTCTCCACCACTGTGTAATCAATTATTGTAAATGTTATCAGGAAATGATCAGACAGGAGAGGGTTTTCAGGAAACACTGTTAAATGTTTAGTTTCTATGCCATATGTTAAAACAAGATCTAGAGTGTGATTAAAGTGGTGGGTGGGTTCTTTTACATTTTGAGAGAAGCCAGTTGAGTCTAATAAGGAAGTTATAATAATAAGCAACAGTCTAACAAGCGACTCAGTTTGCGGTGTGAGTGCAGAAAGGGCTTTTCTCCCCTCCTCACCCTATCGTACAGATGTTCTCAGTACAAATTGTGCTGCATTGTAGAACAATGTACAGATACACCATCATCGGCAAGCTGTTCTTGCAGGTCTGTGGAGGTGATCTGTGGGTTGTCTGTAACCATTCTCACAATTCACCACATATGCAGCTCCTGTATGTTTCTTGGGTTTCCAGACCTGGGTTTAACAGCAATGGTGCTTGTGGCCTTCTATTTCCTGATTACACTCCTTACAGTTTAAGCCTCTGAGATAGCTTTTTGTAACCTTCCTCTGAACCATGATACTGAACATTCAGATCTTCAAATTCAAATTTTATTTGTCAAGCACAGAAGCTTACACAGTACGATGTGGTGAAATGCTTATTGCTGTGCAATGCCCGACCATTAAATGGCAGTAAGAATTGACAGTAAGATTTACAGATTACTACAAAATTTACAGATTTTAACTGCAAATAAGAGTTACACGTAAGAAATTATTAATAAAAAGAAAGAAGAAAGAAAGAAGAAATTATAAATTATGTGTGCAAAAAACCAGAGTACGTGTGGTGATGTGTGTGGGAGAGTCCAGTCCTACCCCTGGTTCAGGACCTTAATAGCCTGAGGGAAGAAGCTCCTCCTCAGTCTCTCTGCTTTGGCCTTAAGGGAGCGGAAGCGCTTCCCAGATCTCAACAGTCAAACAGTCAAAGAGAAACACAACCTTGGTCTCCTGTTTTTCATGGTGGGACACAGCTGTTTATGAAGATCAAGGCTTAAAGAGCTCATCCCACCAATTTGGTGTTGCAAGTAATTAGTAGTAAGCAGTTACATGCACTTAAATCAGCAAAATTACAAGGGTACCCAAATTTTTGCACAGTTTTTCACATTTGATTTAATTTTGTACAACTAAATACTACTTTGTAAAACATCCCAGTACTCAGATATGACTAGGAAATAAAAGCCACACCACTATTATGTTTTTTTTTAAAAAAAGAAGAGTGAATTATTATGCACGCTGAAAGGGGTTCCCAAACTTTTTCATATGACTGTATTTCTTGCATTGCCAGAAATGAACAACTTTCCTTTTAGCACCTTGATTGTTCCTCCTGTAAAGTCCAGTGGGTATTAAAAATGCTTATAGAGATTCTGTTGATTCTATTTCTTGAAGATTGCATGAACATGAACTGACTGCATAAGGACACACAGCTATTTTGTTTCTTTTGGGTTATTTTAAATTATGCCATGTAAATATAATGTGATCTCAGTTCCCAAAACTGACATGTTGTGACTGATGCTGACATTATGCTGATTTAATTTAATCCAGAGCATGCTGTTCTGCATATCCAGCCCAACTCTATTCTGATGCAAAAGAAGGCTTCCAGTAAAGCTGCAAATGTGAGACAGGAAAATAATGACCACAACTGTCCTTGACTTTTATTTAGAGTAAAACATCTAAGTAGTAGAATGAGAAATCAAAATTGTTTGTCTTTTGTTCTTTGCAAATGGCTTCATTAGGCGGGCAGATATCATGCTCAGGGGTAGCAACCATGAAATTCTACATATTATTTGCTTTTTTTATTTGGCAACTCTATGATGTGGAATCATTTGGTGTCAAGCATGTGATTGGTGTTGCGCATTATGACTGTCAGAGGGAAGGATTTCACCAGAGCTGGAGGTTCTTGTCTCTGGGAAGGAATACGGATGTAGAGTGCTCATTGGTAGAGCCTTGAAGATCCTGAGGGGTCGTGATGAGTGCAGCAGGGGGTTCAGTTGTTGGGGGATGGGGAAAAAGGGGTAGGGGAAAGCATGATGGAAAGACAAAAAAAACCAAACCTCTGTGGTTCTTCCAGCCACATCACAGAAAATAAACCTTTAACTGTAACTAGCACTTCCACTTCTTTACAGTTTTTTCACTGGGCTCTGTACAGCGTCTGTCTCATTACTATACCGCAGAAATGATTGTTAAATTCTGATCTCTGCTTAAAGCATGCATTTTGTAAACAGTCCCTCCCTCCCTCTATTTTCAATATACTGTCTGTCTCAGACAGAGAAGGGTGCCCTAATAAAATATAAATCTATGATTCACCCTTTTTTAAAATCACCATTAGAAATAAAACTGTACACTGGGATTGCAAAAATGTAACAATCATAACATAAGAAATATTTTATCTATCCCAAAGTTCAGCCAAAAACATGAAAAACCACTTTGCTCACTGAAAATCACTATATATGATAAAGTATTCACTCATCTGCCTTCGCGCACATATGAACTTGAGTGACATTCAGTTCTTAATCCATAGGGTTTTTAATATCTCAGCCCACCCTTTGCAGCTATAACTGCTTCCACTGTTCTGGGAAGGTTTTCCACAAGCTTTAGCAGTTTGTGGTCATTTTGCATTTTTGCACTCGCTGCTCTAATTTATCCCAAAGGTGTTCTATCAGTTGAGGTCAGGCCAGACGAGTTTTGCTGCACCAAATTTGCTCATCCACGGTATGTTGAAGCATTAACCCTCTGGAGTCTACAGTCTGCAGCATAACTGCTCATTTTTGACTACTTTTGACTTCATATTTTGATTTTACCTTACGCTGTGTTTTACCTTGCAAAAGTGTTTACCTTGCCTCGGTATCTGGTATTTTCAGCACCATCTCACATCTCTGACTTTCATTTTGACATACTGTATTTAATGACCTTAACTCACACACAAAAAAAATTTGAGTTGGAAACGGTCGATTTTTACTGTGAACATTTTTAACGACTCATTTTCTTATCTTTAAATGCATATTATATGTAGTAGTGGCCCTATTATTTTTATGCACAAAACAAACAAACAAAAAAAGACAACGACACTACAAACCAACTATGAACTCCAAACACTCTAAATGTCACGAATCTCTCACACTTACTATTGATATCGCTTTCTCTCTCTATGCCGTCACTCCCAATCAACCCAATGCCAGGTGTTGCCATACAGTTTCCATGGTGCATTTTTCCACAGATAGGAAAGGAGATATCATGTCTTATTTTTTTTTTTTTTTTGCTGCATCTTGGTGCTCCTTCATTTGAAATCAGTCATGTGATTAGGACACACCGCCGTGTTCATAGACTCCAGATAGGAGTTCCTTCCACTGAAAGTAAGAGGCCAAACCTAACTTCTGAAAAACAACCCCATACCATAATCACGTAAGGCTCGGATGCAGCTGCTTGGCCATGGAAACCCATTTCATGAAGTATAGACTGGGTGAGTCTATACTTCTGGCAATGAAGTGTATGACCTCAGTTCCAATGAAGTTGAGACGTTGTGTAAAACATAAATAAAAACAGAATATAATGATTTGCAATGATTTCGTTTTCAACCCATATTCAGTTGAATACACTCCAAAGACAAGTTATCTAATGTTCAAACTAATAAAATTTATTTTGCAAATCTTCACTCATTTTGAACTTGATGTCTGCAACACGTTTCAAAAAAAGCTGCGACATGTTTACCACTGTGTTATATCACCTTACCTTTTAACAGTACTCAATAATATACATATAATATCAATTTTCATTGTTATGCCGATGACACCCAGCTCTACATTTCTTCTAAACCCAGTTCATCCCTCCCACCTACCTCCCTCTCAAACTGTCTTATTGAGATTAGATCCTGGTTCTCCTCTAATTCTTAAACTTAACAGTAATAAAACAGAAGTTTTACTTGTTGGCACAGCCTCTATCTTAACCAAATCTCACAGTTTTTCCATTAACATTAAAAATTCTCCTACCCTTCCCTCCCCTCAGGTTAAGAGTTTGGGTGTCATATTTGATAATACTCTCAGTCTCACATTAATTACATAACCCTGTCTGCTTACTTCCACTTACGTAATATTAACCGACTCCGTCCCTTCCTTACTCCCCGTGCTGCTGCCATCCTCGTCCATAGTCTTATTACGTCCCGTATTGATTACTGCAACTCCCTCTTATTTGGCCTCCCTTACTTCTCACGTACACGTGTATCCATAAATCTGCTCCTTCCTATTTGTGTGACCTGCTCCATATCACCACTGTTTCCTGCCCTCTCAGATCCTCATCTGCTATTCATCTTGCTGTTCTGTCCGCACGTCTCATCACTATGGGGAACAGAGCCTTCAGTCGCTCTGCTCCTCGCTGATTTTTCCTCCTCATGCTGATTTTATTTAAGTTCTGTTTTGCAATTTTAACTTATTTTATGGATTTTATGACTATTGCTCCTTTCATTAATTTTTGTTCTTTTATAAGGTGACCTTGGGTTTTTGAAAGGAGTATGTAAATGTATTATGTATTAATATTAATAAGTGTTTGGGAACTGAGGACACTGAGGCTGAGGACACTTGAAGCCGTGTAGGGGGAATTCTTTCCAATTCTTGCTTGATGTACAACAGCTGCTCAACAGCCCAGGGTCTCCGTTGTTGTACTTTGTGCTTCATAATGCATCACACATTGTCAATGGAAGACAGGTCTGGACTGCGGGCAGGCCACTATAGCACACGCACTCTTTTACTACGACGCCACGCTGTTGTAACACATGCAGAATGTGGCTTTGCATTGTCCTGCTGAAATAAGCAGAGACGTCCCTGAAAAAGACGTCGCTTGGATGGCAGCATATGGCAGGTAAAATAGCTAAAGAGAGGTTGGAGAGCTCACTGGAAAAGATGAATAAAATCTATGACAGGCAGAATGTGGAATGCCAGTTCAGTCTTGGGGACTGTGTCCTTGCACTTTTGGCCTTTGCTACCTCACCTTTCAGGTGAAATACAGTGGTCCCTTTCTAGTGGTCTGCAAGGTTTCTGACCTGAATTCTTTGATAGAGACTCCTGGCTTCAGGAAATCGACAAAGCTGTGCCATATAAATCTCTTAAACCATCTCATTCTTGTGAACAAACAGGTTTAGGGTCTTCAGCCTGCTCACTTGTGAAGTCAGGATTAGGTTGTATATAATAAAAAATATACTGTTTATATTTTCCCCTGGAGGTGTTTAAGAAGAAATGTTAACCATGTTTTCTATAATTTCGAAATGAGATAAGTGATTCTTGATCAGGCAGGCCGACAGTAGCAAACATTTAATTATATTAAGTCCTGTGTTGTTCTCTGTTCTCCCTCATTGGTACCATGTTTCTTGTTACCACTCCCTGTGATAACATTTGCATATTTAAATTGGATGTGCTTGGCTTGGCCCTGCAGTCCAACTCCCACACCTCCCCCCACAGCCTTGCAACCCACCCCCACTCACCACATACTGGAAATGTGCTGGAAACAGTACAGAGCAAAAAGAATAAAAATGCTTACAGCCTGATTGTTCTCATAACCATAATTCAGCTGGCTAAATACGCAAAGAGCAGTGAACAACAAAAATCTGTTGGAGCTCACTAAACAAATGATGAGACTCATGCCTGAGTGATCCTTCCCCCCATGCTGCACCACTACACCTGTGAGGGTCCCCCCACCTACCATATCCCACTTTAACCCCCTGGTTCAACCACCATGAAAACATTAACAGTAAAATTAGCAGTGGCTCACGGTTATGTTCGGGGAATCTCTCCTCTTAACAAACCCAACAGAGAACAACTGGGGGTTAGTATCTTGCCCAAGGATATAAAGTGTGCAGACTGGAGCAGCTAGGGACCCAACCACCACCCTTCCAAAGTAACTGATAACAAACGCTACTTCCTGAGCTAAAGTCACCCCACATTTTGCATCTTTGAATGTAATTTGTTTTCCATATCAAAATCAGATGCTGTTGTTCTGGGTCGATATCATTCTGTACCTGTAAAGGGGATAAATCAGTGAAGACGCTGGGACGCTATGCTTCTCCTTCAGCTTCATTCCAAAGGAGGCATCGTGGCTGCAGCGCCCCCTTCCAGCAGCTGCAGGCATGACTAATCAAACACATGGATTATGTTTCAGCCCCATCAAGTACATTGTGGATTGAAATTAGCTAGTTTGTACAGGCGGTGTTATTACATCCTTCTGAACAAAGTTAATAACTCTTAGTTGTTTCCGGCTCTTTTGCATTACAATACTTTAAAAGGGACATTTTTACCTTTATTTATAAATTTACATTTTTTTAATGAATGGATTCACTTTTGACCACATGACTGTTTTACTTCCCACTGTTTCCCAAAGTAAAGCCAGAAATGTATCAGGAGAATCATTTGTTTGCATGAAGTTTGTTCACTCTTTCCTGATAAATCCATTAACAGGGAGATATTAAATTGTGGAAGATGATTAAAAATGAGTCAGCAGTGAGGGGTGTGTGCTCACTTAGGATGTATTCTAAAACTGTTTTCAAAAACAGAATTACCTGTAAGAAAAAAAATCTTTTCAAGAAAATCATTGATGTACTGGAAAGAAAAGAGTATACTCAGACTGAGACCAACATCCTCCAAATATATTCCTGTTATTATTTTGGCAGATTGTGAATGCCTAATATTTGCTGAATTACTGGAGCGATCTATTAAGGTGTTCAATACAGTGTCAAAAGCTGTTGAAGTTTCCAATAAGATCAGATATTTGAGAGAAAATGTATGACACAAAGCTGGATCATTATTATTAGGAGCATATAGACTGACAACTGTAAAAATATTATTTAAAATAGTTGCCTGAATTAGTCTACTATTATAACAAGCTGAGGAGGTTTGGGTAAAGTTATTACCTCTAAGAGATGGATTTCCTGTTGGAGGAGAGTTTTACTTTTAATTTTGCTATGACCGTCAGAATTGTTGTTTTTTTGCCTGTGAACAAATACATGTACATTCCAAGCAACTAGAGCTGAAGGCAGCATAACAAGAAAGCAATTATGTTTCATGTGTGTATATACAGGATATAACCTATGGTTTAAGAAGAAAGTATAACTTGCATGTGGAGAGCTGTTATGCATGTGTAGTAGCTTTCATGGGGCTGCTAATGAGGGATAAGAAAACATTATCAAAGACATACAAGAAGACAAGACAGTTAGAGTTTGTGTGTGTCTGTCAGTCCACTGTTTACTGCAGCTATCAAACGTGTACATGTTTACTGACTCTGGAGGATACTTGAAAAGTTTGTGAAAGGAGTCTGATATGAGTCAGTGAAGCTCACTTCTATCCAATGACTGCAATATTGAGGGGAGTTTTTCAAACTTTCTTGGATATAACATTGTTCCAGTCAGTTGTACGATGTGAGAATGTAGTAAAATTGTTTATCAGAGCGAAAGTGTAATTTTTAGGACACCGAAGCCTAAAATTGTTGACAGCTGTCCAGAGACGGGAGGGTGGTATATCTAATCTGCTAATAATAAGTGATTATAACAATATCAGGAATAAATAAGCAAGTTTAACTCTGTTCTTGTATGTTAGCTTGAGGTGAGGTGAGGAGGAGGACATATTATCCAGATGCCACATTGTCTCTTTCCTCTGTTTTCCCTTTTCGGTGAAGGGGACCACTTCTTAGGTGATCAAACACAGGTACCGTTCTTCATATCTTGAGTTTGAAGCTGCAGACACAAACACTGAGAGCTCTTTAGCTGAAACCGTTACTGTGTTCAACATGGAGGTTTCCACAAACCACAACACACTCTCATGTAATTTTAACGGATTAACAGATTTAGAGTTTATGAGAATAACCATTTCTTTGGAAAACAAAATTACACGTTAATCAAGTATAGCTGTCAGTACAATATTGTTTTTATTAAATGAACTCAAAAAATATTTTAAAATTTTAAATAATTAACTACAATTTAAATGCTTATCACTCTATGCTCTAAATTCCAAGATCAACAGTTTTCTGCAGCATTAAAGTCTTGCCTTATTTACAGCAGTGTTGCATTTTATTGTTATATTTTAATCAAGACTTTATTCATTCACCAAAGTGTGAAGTAAGACAAAGCATAGAAAAAAATGCTTGTGTGAATGAGGCATGTTGTATAAAGTACATTGATTAGAATAGAAAGCACAATAAGAAGCATTTAGTACTGCACGCTTTAGATGGGTTAGTGCGTGAAAGCATCAACACCAAGTGCATTATTTAGTTTGTTTACCAATCGCTGTTGGTATTCTCCGTTTGTTTTGTTCTTTTCTCTTTAAGTTTCTTATGTGAAATATAATTTTGGAATGTGTTTCCATCAAAAATGATAAAATGTTGATCAAAATGTAAATTGAACATAAAAAATATAACAGTAAACTCTAACAATGGTACAACTAAAAGATTAATGCTGCAATAAATCATTGTTTGTCTTCTGTCATTGCTTCTCTGAACTTTGGCCATATCTGTTGGTGTCATTGATTTTGTATACTTTGGTAAATGCTTGTTCCTTATGTCGTAGTTATTCATTAGGTGTTTGTATTGTTTTTTCAGCACCACAAGAAACTTAAGATTTTGTTTGTGTCTTTTATTCTTGCCAGGATTCTTAGCAAGAATAGCAAGAAGAACTATCCTGCTAAGATAAAGGGAGGAAGAAAAGAGAGAGAGTGTGTTAAGATGTTAGCGTAAGTAGAAACTACTCTGCTGTCATTTGAGCCTCATGTTACAGTAGCAGCTCTGAGTTATGATGATGCTTTGCTAATGGAGACTGTAATAACATTTGCTTCTGTGGGGCAGGGGGCTATTACATGGCATACTGTGATATGTTCAGTAATTGCACATAGATCATGGGCTAAGCCTTTGAAACAATGAAATTTAGGTGTTGTGCATTAGTTGCAGTAGTTGTGATATGCCTTTTGGTGCCTGATGGTCACAGGCCGTCAGAGCGTTGTGTGAAACCCGATAGACAAACCGGTCCACCAAGTCCATTTCATGCTTTGCATCTCCAAAACATGAAATCTACATGCATGCAGACGTTGCATTAGTGCATGCAGTAGTTGCATTACCAGCAGGGAGAGATCGTGTTTATATCCTTTCAGGGCCATCGTAAAAAGGTTAATAGTTAACCTTTTTAATAGGCTAATAGTTAGGCTAACACACTTACCTCTCATCTTTTCTTTCCTCACAAAACCGATAGATCCTCCACTTCGTTTAACTGTCTCCCAGCGCAATTCTTTGCATATTTTGGTTCCTGCAACTGGTCCGTCGGGTTATTGTCTCCCCAGAAACACTTCCTTTGAGCT
Source organism: Perissodus microlepis (assembly GCF_051167445.1). Lineage (NCBI taxonomy): Eukaryota > Metazoa > Chordata > Actinopteri > Cichliformes > Cichlidae > Perissodus > Perissodus microlepis. The sequence goes on from NC_140481.1 coordinate 2,105,601, forward strand.
TTTGGAAATCAGTTTTTTTCCTGTTTCTGTTGTGTTTTGTGTGCTTTTGCAGCGTTTTTCTTATTGCTGGTGTTTTTTAAAGTTGCAGTCCGTTTGGCCTCTCAGGGCCACCGTACTTTTTGCAGTATACTTAAATTGGCCTTATTTCATTTGAATTTGTTTTTATTGATATAGCGCCAAATAAAAACAACAGCTGCCTCAAGCCAGCTTCATATTGTAAGCTAAAGACCCTACAGTAATACAAAACAACAGAGAAAACCTTAACAAAAATATGACCCCCTATGAACAAGCACTTTGGCAACAGTGGGAAGGAAAAACTCCCTTTTAACAGAAAGAAACCTCCTGCAGAACCAGGCTCAGGAAGGGGCGGGGCCATCTGCCGTGACCTGTTAGGGGTGAGTGGATAAGGACAGGACAAAAGACACGCTCTGAAGAGAGCCAGAGATTAATAATAACAAATAATTACATGCGGAGAGGTGTATAAACACCTGGTTTCCAACAATGTAAAGGGAAGTGGGATGTTTCAAAGTAACATCCACATGAATGCCTGCCAAGGTTTCCTGAGAAAACATATTTACATAAAAGTGCATTAGGAGTGGTAATATATCCATGCATATTTTAGCAGGTATGTGTGCATTGTACAGCTTGACTGCTGCAGGGATGAAGACACGTGTCTATGATAATGCTTCATCTTACACTGTAGCTGTAACAATCTACTGCTGAAGGCAAGGGTGTAGATTTGGTTTTGGCGTTGGTGGGGACGGATGATTCAACCACCGAACCCTGTTTCTTTTTTTTTTTCCCTTTTTGTTTTTGCTTCTTGATAAAAAAAGGAGAAATATACTCGCATACATATGCTATTCTACATGCTTTTAAACCATTTAAAATTACAATTCATAGTTTTATATGTGAATTATATAACGTTAAATTACTATTAAACAAATGTCTAAAAGTATTTTAGGCTTTAGTTTACTTCAGCCATATTCCATATAAATCAGATATCATACAAAAATAAAAATAGAGTCATGACAATAAAAGAATATGATTTTAAGGACTTAACAACATTACTTCAGTTACACCAACATCTCTGACACATCAGCACTAAGGCAACACTGAATGACCTGCTGGGTTTTGTCCATAAAACTACTCATCTAAGATGACCACAAAGTAAAAGATCTCTCAGCAAAATTATGCAACATTTTAGGCACTATTGCCCCGATCAGATCAGTGAGCTGGGATTTTTTATTCTAAACATGAACTACTGTTACAGCAACAGACATGGACTACATGCCCCACACAACAACTCAATGTCCACTATGTGAAGGAGCCAAACACATGCCTCTCTCGTTAACTGAGATAAACTGCTGGCATATTTGTTTTACATCTATACTGTCCAGTCTCTCCTGGTGGACATGGTACAGCCTCTGTAAACTAATACCCTGGCTTGCTCGAGGCTGCTGTTTTCTCTGACAGTTTCAATGAGAACTAATAATGCTGCCTGTTGTGCAGTTAGTTTCCAAAACACGTTATTCATGGTTACATACAATTTTAGACTGATGTGGGTCAAAGCCTAACATAGCCTGTAACGTTATTATGACGGACACATTTTATGAGTGAACTTGACTTTAAGTGACTTACAGGTTTCTTTGAAAAATACTTTCTTATATCCAGGTTCTTCCTTTTGCTGCCGTCCTCCTCTCCTCCTCACAGCGCAGGGTTGCTGCTGCTAAAACTAAACAGAGCTCCCTGAAAGGCTCAGCCAATCACATTGGCCATATTTGTCACATGACGTAGGACTCCAGTGGAGAACGTAATTTAACTCTTTCTGGAGTCGTTGAGACGTTGACAGATCGTTATTTCTTTCTATCGGGTTTGTTTTTCTTTACTCGAAGAGATCAAATTATTGGTGGGGACAATTCAATAATCGCTGGATATTGGTGGGGACGTGTCCCTGCCGTCCATGCCAAATCTACGCCCTTGGCTGAAGGAGCTGCTCAGGGCCTCCACAGTCTCATGCATTGGTTCAGAGGTGTTGTCCATGATGCACCGTAGCTTGTCTAACATCCTCTTCTCACCCACCTCCTCTGTAGAAACTAGTGGACTGGCCAGGACAGAGCTGGCTCTCTGCACCAGTCTATTAAATTATTTTGTGTCAGTCTCCGTGGTGCCACCTCTCCAGCAGACAACCACATATAAAATTTGCTTAAGCCATTAATGTGTCATAAAAGGTCCTCAGTAATGCCCTGCACACCCCCAAAGACCTCAGCCTGCCCAGCTGATGAAGCCAACTTTGGGTCTTCTTGTACAGAGTGTTTTCTCACCAGTCCAGTTTTCTTTTGTGGAGAAGAACAATTTGGAAAGGAAAATATGTTTTGAAAGAACCATGATGAGAAAAAAAATATAACTTACTTGTGCTAGTAAGGTTATATTTTATACACTTAGCATCGACTGTGTGCAAGCACATAACCTCCTTAGCAGGGAAAAAGAAGAAAGACAATTCAGAATATGACATTTCTACTAAACCAGTTTAGCAGAAGTCCTGAAATCTCCTGATTCTCAGATGCCTCAACATTCAGCGGGTAAAATAGGTGTGAACAAGTCACCAATTTTCTAATTAAATATATTCCTACAGGCACTATTGACATGACATTCTCACCAGATGCTGGTAACAACCCATCGAACTCACACATGCAGAGAACTCAAACCACAGATATCCATAAATAAAGATTGCCTCCACTCAGCCTCATTATGTGTAATAATCAGTGTTGGTCAAGTTACTTGAAAAAAGTCATCAGTAACTAATTACTGATTACTTCCCCCAAAAAGTAATCCTGTTACTTTACTGATTACTTATTTTCAAAAGTAATTAGTTACTTAGTTACCTTTTAAAAACATAATTTACAACCTGAATAGGTGATAAAGCAAAAATTTAATTATATGCAACATTTTCTGACTGGAAGAAATTTGTTTAACATTTAAACCTATTTTCTGCACATTCCAGCACATAAAATAAAATAGCTTTTTGTGTTTACACTCAGTCTTTCAAATAGATGCAAGTAAAACACAGCAGAAAATAAATCAAATCAAAGACTCAGCAGTCCTGTTGCTCTATTTTCACCTGTTTAGCAGGAGTGGGGCAGGTGGAGGTTTGCCCTGGTGCAGGTGTGTCGTAGCCGTCATGTCAGTGGAAGAATCCGGGAGTTTCTCTGTGAACTTCACATTCCCAATGTAAAAATAAGTTTACTTCCCACGCAGTGAACAGTGGACGCTAATGTTTTTGTCACTTTTTATGGAATCAAACTGAAAGTAAGGTCAGTACTTCCACGCTTTAAACGCTGCACGCTCACTGCACTCGATATATTATCCATTGTTGATCTGCACACAGCTGTTGTCACGAACGTCGCACTAGCTTACGTCACTGTCATGAGACACTCTCGCAAACGAAATCACGGTTTAGTAACGCAGTAACGCAGCGTGCTTACGGGAAAGTAATGGTAATCTAATTACCTTTTTTGCAATAGTAATCCCTTACTTTACTCGTTTCTTGAAAAAAGTAATCGGATTAAAGTAACACGTTAGTTGCGTTACTTGTAACGCGTTACTGCCCATCTCTGGTAATAATGAGATATGACACAGAGGGTCAAACTCACAGGAGGCCACACTAGAGCTAAAACACCAGGCGATGAGAGAGATGATGTCAGAGTCCCAGACAGCAAAAGGCTGGTTTTTGTAGACTTGATCAAAAATGTTCTTTTCTTTTGTCAGAAAACGTTTTGCATGAAACAGGTTTGCATGATTAAACTCTCTTGTTGTTATAACAATGCTGTCACGATCAGCTGATATATACTAGGTACCTAAGTGACGTAGCTTGTTCATAGCTAACCTAGCTGCAGTTACCAAACTGATTAGTACTATCTGCTCTGAAGTCGGCAGAATATGGGCTGTTCTGATGACACAGTGCTTCAAACTGCGCTAAATAATATGTAATTGAAGCTCATCTGTTTTGTTATTATGTGACTGTGTGTTGGCAAGCAAAAGAACCGGGAATGCCAATTTGTAGGCTTCCCTCTTTTTTCTGTGTCTCTGCTGTCGACACAGACAGCCGGGACTCCTGGATTTTCTGCTACATCAAATGATGCAACTATGGTGTTGAAGTAAGCCACTTAGCCTCTTTTATGACATTAGGCTTGAAGACCAAATCCCACTTATGGTTCAGCCTGGAGGAGGTTTGTTGAGTTGGTGGAACAAAGTGTTGATCCACTTCTAAGACAAAAAATCAATCTATACTACGGTAAATCTAAATGAAAGGAAATTTATACTGTAGTGTGCTTCATAGCATCTGCTTTCTCCTTGGTAGGAGAAACCTGTCAGCACCACAGGTCCAGTGAGGGCACTGAATATTTCTGAATAATCTTCCTGTAGCATCTTTGTATATAACTGTTGGATCAGACATGTGCTAATGAAACAGGCAAAAATTAACATTCCCTTTTGGGAATGTTAAGTCCCAAATTAACATTGTTAATGTTGTTTTGGGAATTCCCAAAAGGAAAATGCTAATTGTTCAAGGAACTGTCCTTCACCTCCCTTATTTATGCAAATTCAGTAAACTTCAGGCTCAGATCAGATTTTTACAACAGAAAAACAAAGTGCTGTTTTTCATCAATATGAACTTGTAAACTGTTATTAAGCAGGCACTGTGAAAACTAGAAACAGTTTGCTGAGCTTCTTAACTTAAATGATCATAGAAGGCAGGTAATCAATCATCTGTACAAATTACTTCTTCAGTCCTGGAAACAAACAATGCTAAAACATTCTTTGTAGTTGTGTCATTGTGCGTACAGCAGCTCACAGCAGAGTCTTTTCAGCTAAATCAGACGTTTCTTAGAACGTTTCCTGCTCAGCCATCTCTAATTTGCATAAAAACACATTATAGTCCAGATTGCACATATATAATGATTGCTGTGAAATTTTAAATTCATATACTTATACATATATGTTACAAAATGAAGCATGTGGAATCCTTTAAACATGCCATTTATTTTTCATGCTGGATTAAGCAAATATGATCGGTCCTCCTTGGTGTGTGCCTTGGCTCCTGCCCAGCAAACACTGTCCCCAATCTCTAAAGTTCTGTTGGTGATGGGCCTACAGCAGGGTGGGCCCTTTTTTCCTTTAGTTTAGTTTTTTAAAATGTGCGTATGTGTCCTTAACCTTTCTTTCAACAGCTATTTAACTGTAAAATAAGCTGGTGCAAGATGTTCATTATTAATATTTGCTTTATTTAATCAAAAAGTAGACAATCAGGGATGAAATTACAGATTGTTCCTCATTCTTTTTAGTTTTTAGTATCAACTCAACAAAAGAAACAGATTAAATACTAACCATCAGTCGATATTACACCTCGAGTTTCAGTCTGAAATGACCTCAGTCTTGATACTTTTGGTTTCTGGTGAAGAACGTCCAACACATACCATGGAAACGTTGATCCTCCAAACAGAGCAGAGCAACTGTGCAAACAAAATCCATATCACTGCAGAAGCTGCTTGTCAGTTATCAAAGCTGAATAGAAGTCATAAAAAGTACTCTGATGATTGTGACGGTCAGCCATCCTGGAGCTTATATATCCCTATCCTGCACCACAGCACTGGAATTGCTCAAGACACTAACTTGCCATTCAGATTTTCCCAGATCCCAATCCACTAGATGTGCCAGAACAAGCCCACCCAGAAATCTGCAATGCTTCAAGAGTTATGAGCTGGTTTGCCAGTTAGTGGGGAATTTGACCAAAACTGGACAGGTGGTTTGAATATTTTGGCTGACTGGTGTATATAACAATATTATCTACATACCTGTCAGTCTGCCCCAGGGCAGCTTGCCTCCACCAAGGTGTGAATGTGTGTGTGAATGTGTGGATGACTGGGTGTGTAAAGCGCTTTGGGGTCCCTAGGCGGGACTAGTAAAAGCGCTATACAAATACAGGCCATTTACCATTTACCATTTACATACTCTTCTTTTGACACATCCGTCCATCGATGGTCATTTTTATTGTAATAAAAAGTTAAAATACAATAATAATGCTTTAATAGGAAAACTGCTGCTGCTTACTTGTTTATTTCACCAACAAACACATCTCCACATTCTTGATTCAGCTACCTAGAACTTCTCTCAGGTCTTTGTAAAACAGCATGAGTGATGAGTGAGCAGGGCGGGTGGACAGGATGTGTGTGTAAATGTGTGCATAAACTGCTTGTGTGTGTAAGAGAGAATGAGACAGGCAGAGAAAGAGCTGAGAGAAAGGGAGGCGCTACATTACCCGGCATACAGCAGCAGGAGCAGGCTGGGCTTAGGGATCTATTGTTCCCTGTTTTATTACTGCAAGAGCTCATTCGCACTCATTAAGTAGCCAGGGGAATAAGAGAAACACAGAGGGAGAGGAGAGCGTGAGGAAACCTCACCCTCGCTTGCTCAGGATTACTTCTTGGATGCGGTGGCGTGGACAAAGCAGAAAATTCACTTGAGTGCCGCTCTCTACCTTGTGGCCAGGCTCACATTTTCCTCTCGATTGCATTGGGAACAGCAGTATTTGCCGTGCGGTGGCCATGGGGACGGCCGGCAGAGGTATCAGGATCCAAGAGGTCTTGAAAGGAGCCCCACTCCTCTCTCTCTGGACGTTAGCGCTGCTGTTTTTATCCATGTGGGAACTGGATGCACAAACTGCAGTGGAAACTAGACCCATGTACATCTGGCAAACAGGTACGGTCCATCCTCTCTGCTCGTTCAGTCCTGGTCCCTGAGACACTGAGTGACTGGATGGATGTTCTAACCTTACACTCTCGATGAAATATTCATATGCAAATGTTTGTGTACATAACACAATACATAAGGGGAATGAAAAGGGTGAAGATGCTTTTTTTTGTTTCTTTCACTTTTTATGATTGGATCAATATATCTCATAAATTAATATTTTTTTTAAAACCAAAAGTTTATTTTCTCATGGTCTTTTTGTGGTTAATGCACTGGAGCCATCTTGCTACACTAGAGTTTGATAACATATTTGCTGCAGTCCCTGAAGTGAATGGGGGTTTTGCCCCCGTTTGGGGGGTGGAGATGTGCATTGTGCTCCAGTCTTTTTGGCAGAGCACTCCCCCAGACAGAGACAGCTGGAACACTTTGATTGCCTTATGCTGCTATTGGACTCATTTATCACATTTTGAGATGTGTGCAATTGATAAGAAATTGTGTGTGTATCAAAGCTGCATATGTCACTATGTTTCTGAGTGGGGAAAATGGAAGCTAGCTGCAAAGGAAGCGACACAAACACAAATAGTAATTGACTATTGATGCAGGTGTTTTTGGTATCTGCTGATGACTTGTGAGTACAGCAGCTTTACAGTCTAAGCACAATACAAGGATCCTCACTGCTGCTGTTTAGGGTGGTGCCTCTCACCATCCAAGGTTCATTCACTCTGTGAGAGCAGCACATGGCCAGAAGGACACAAGGGAGAAAGAGGGGAGGAGGATAGAGGAGGAGTGATGAAAGCAGAAATTGGGGGTGGAACTGTGTTGACCCATTGAGACAAAGGTGCCCTTTAGGGGCAGCTGGAGATGAATGTTCTCTTTCTCTACTGTCTAATCTCTCTTTCTCTGGATCAATGTCCTGGTTTCACTGGGATTCTGCAACCGCTGTACCACCAGGGACTGATCAATGAACATAACCCTGGCAGTAAAGCTCAGCCTGCATGTGATCAACTATGGCTTTTGATGAAGTCTAAAATATGATCTGCAATCATTTGTTTATGAAGAATAGCATGTGCAGCAGCGTAATAATCATCCGTGGGGTTGAAACAAAAATATTTCCGAAAAAATCTTTTAAAAAATGTTCTGCAATGTTTGCGTCTCCTAATTGGTTAAGATTCCCAGATGTGTATTCGGGACACCAGGAAAAACATTCACAATAAATTATTCCTTTTTTCTTTATACCAGCATCTGTGTAACATCTATTGCTGTAAAGTTTCTTTTCATTTTTATGTAGAAAATGATGGTAGCAGGTTGATGGTACATGTGCTTTCACCTGTTTTGTTTACTTGACTTTTTCTTTTGTTTGCTGAGTTTCCTCCTTAGTAGAAGTGAGACACCAGTATTGCTTAATGGTTTTTCTTTTAGAGCTGGTTTTATGCTATTTCACACTCGGACTACTTTAATTTAACGATTACCCTCATTTTACTTTCTGATTAGTTGGATTTATGCATCGAAATCGTCGTCTCTTTAATGGAAAAGCTTCTTTTGTTGCTCCTGACCTGCTCAGGTAATTTTGCTCTCAGACTGGCCTCTATTTATAATAATTTAGAATGCTGATTTTGTTGTGAACATTATCAGTTTTTTAACACAGTATAGGATATAAAATAATTTTAATCAGGTCTGACTTCACAAGATAACACTAGACGTGACTGTGTGCACTTTAAAAAATTATTTCCTTCAAACTGAGACTTTGTTTCCTTTCCCCTCCAATCTTCGGGCAGCGGTTTACTCCAGTATAAAAACACAACAAGATAACACACAAATAGGTCACACTCACTATACGTTCTCATCAAAGATCATTTATTTATTCCTGTCATAGCTGTTGTTTACAAGCTTCATTGTTCACACCATGTGCAAAGGAATGGAAATCCTTTTGTATTATGTGCTGTACCTCCCACTGTGTTAAAGCAGCGGATGAGATTAAGGGCAGAGAAACCAGAGCAGATTGGCCAGACAAAGTTAACCTAGATACGGTATAGACATGTTTGTGTGGCGTCTCTCTTCTTGGCCTAAGTGTGTCTGTGCTTGGCACTTGGGTGCAGCTCTTGTCACCCTGACAGAACAATGGCAGCAGTGTAGAAAAAAACAGTCAATGTTTTTGTGCATGCTGGGGTGTTACTGCCTAATCGGGTTTTTGTATGATATTAATAAATTCTCACTTCATAATTTTATTATTTTTACATTTATTCCATGTTGTCAGATTAGGAAGTATCAAAACTGTCCATGTAGGGATGCTGGAAGTGTTCATGAGTACTCTTGGCAGTCCTGATCCTTTCCCACAATGAATAAAGCCGCCTGCTGAGATCTCAGGAAAAGAGTTATTTTGAGTGTCAAATTCTGTATGAACAAACCTGGTCACTTATAGGCAGGGTTTTAATAGTTTTGCAATTTTCATTAGTTTTTATTTTTATTTAGTTTTGACTTCAGATTTTCAATTTTGTATCAGTTTTAATTAGTTTTTACCTTTTGTTTGCTAGTTTAGTTTAGTTTTTATTTTTTTAAATCCTTAGTTTCAGTTATAGTTTTAGTCGTGTTTGCAACAATGAAGTGTAACAAAATCCCAGTTTCATCATATCAGTCATGCTCTTCTGCTTATCCTTGGGTATGTTGCTCTTCCAGCTACCATACCCTGCACCCTGGACAGGTCGCCAGTCTGTCGCAGGGCTAACATGCAGAGACAGACAACTCACATCCCCACCTATGGGAATAAATAAATAAATGAGGGCAGATGAACAACTATTGATAGCAGGCAACTATAAAAGATATATCTTGGCCCCAATGAGACTATTAACTCTTGCAGCTCCGGGTGACTTGCTAAACTTTTTGAAGGCAATTGAGTCACACAGTTGTGTAGATATCCCAGTCTCAATAAACATATTCACCAACGCTTCCTCTCGCTTGTGATGTTCCTGTGAACGGACCAACCAGCAGCCATCGGCTCGCTGTTGGAAGCACTGCATTGATGGTTTTTGTGGAGTTGTCTCGGGATGCTTCACGCTGCCCGGGGTTAGCTTCTGTTTCTGGGGATGAGGCTTGGGCGTGCTCCCTTACCTGCTCAAGCTAAGCTAGGTTAGCCTTCTTGTGCGAGCTTTTCAAGTGCACTTTAAGGTTTGTGGGACTTTTTTCCCTTTAGAAGTGTCCCGCATAATTTGTCTCTTTCCACTACAAGACACTTGCTTTATCTAAAACACAATCATATTCAGAGTATTACGAAATTGGACTCTGGCGATTTCTCCCGACTTTTGCTCCTGACGTGATTCTGCGTGGGGCGGAGCAGCGACACAGACGACTCGACTAACGTGCTGCCACCTGCTGGCACAATGACACACAAACATGAGACACAGCAAGAAAAAAACATGGAAACTACTCTTCATTTTCCCCCGAGACTATTGAAAACTAAACACATTTTCGCTATAAATTCAGTTAATTTTAGTCAGTTTTGTGAACACTCATTACAGTTTTAGTTAGTTTTCCTTTTTTTTTTTTTGCAAAGTCTCGTTTTTATTTTTATTTCCGTTAACGAAAATGTTTTTTCACTTCTAGTTTTCGCTAACGATAATAACCTTAGTTATAGGGAAAGGAATCGATCCCTCTTCTGCTACAATCAGCTGATTTCAATGTGTGCCAGAGGAGGAGGTTACAGTCTACAGCATGGATATTATTTTACAATGGATGGGTACTATTATATATTATTTTATATTGCTTTCTCCTTGGAGTAATTAAGTAACATACACGTCTAATGCATGAGTTTTTTTTACAAGCTAACATTTATTAGAAGAGCTTGTTTTTGACAGACTTCACCTAACCATGCAGCCTGCCTTGAGTCTGAACTGAAAAATGAAGAGATGCAGCCCACTATTTTTGCCCATGGTGCAGATGGGTGGCTGAAATTTGCGACAGTACTAACGTGAAAGACATGGGTTCTCTGGTGACTGCAGCAATATGTTCAGAAGTGAACATGGAAATATTAATAAAGAATCTGTTAAATCATTCCCTGCAGGCCATTTTTAACCAGACCAAAAATGGACCATGAAACCAACAGATGAGTCATCAGCCTCCACATTACACCCATATGTATGGAATTTGGTGACAATGTGTAATTTGGCACAGTGTGGTGTCTTTTGGCAGATGACTAGATTTGTGTCTGGGCGTGTCTGGAGTATAGAAGCCACAGACAGAAGGTTTGGGATCAGCTGGTCTTCCTCTCTAAATGTTATCTCGCTGTTTCCTTTCCAGTCAGTCACACAGCTAAAGACTTTCATTCATGACCACTGAGTGTCATCTTTTGTAATTTTGAACAAGAAAAACATCTGACACTGTTTTGAAGTTGTTACATTATTTTCTATTTTGGGGGGCAATTATATAATCATATCGCTAAACCTTTCTGTTACCTTTGGAAAACAATAAGAAACCTAAAACAACACATTTAAGTACGGCCTTTCACATAGTTAAGTCTTACAAATACAAAAACAAACATAGTGGTCTGTACACAGCATCTATGTTTAATCATTTTGATAAATTTTCAGACACTGCAGCAGCTCCTGGCAGTCCTGAAAACCAGTTACTGGTGCTTTATATGTCTACGCTGCACTTACTCATCTGTTTAAAGCAACCTTTGAGGCATAAACACAACTGCCAGTGTAAGTGATGCAGTTGTGTGCTGCTTGGTCCACTGTGGAACAACAAAGGTTTCTGTAGAGCTGCACAAATCAGAGCAATGAATGATGGAATTTGATGGGACAGGACATCTTGTCCAGACTCACTAAGCTTCAGAAAGAAGCAATGAATGAAGGTTATTTAATGCTGCATAGATCACACAGAGAGAATAACACTGTGTTGTGGCATCGTTCGCATGCAGCTCTGTTCAGGCTCTCTGCTGCAGATGCTCATCTCTATGTGGCACACAAAAGAGAGAAGAGGCTTCACCTCGAGTCACATGGCTTGCTTATTGTTCTTCTTCACCCCCACAAAATCAATCCCCCAACCTCAGCCCTCACCCTATCTCAAGGTGACCTTTAACCTACAAGCTGAGAGGGGTCTTGAGAGTATAAATATTAAAAATGAGGCAGGAGTTGAAGCTGAAGCTGCTTCTACAGATCAAGTGTTTCTCTGGGTCAAGTGCTTCATTCAGCTATTTAGACTGGCCAGTTTCATGAAGCAGTTAAAAGATGACATAATTAATCATAATTAAGGAAGACGTACAAAAAATATTTTGAATGTCAGGGTACCAGTACTGGCATCATCATCATTAATATTATTGTTTAAAAAGATTAAAAAGATTTCAGTTTCCTGAGGAAATATAGCCTATTTATCCCTCTGTTATATACAGTCTCTGTATTGGTCTTCCAGCTCAGTCTGATTTCAGTGTGGATGCTCAGGTATATATACTCCTCCACCAACACTGTGTCCCAGTACAGACTGGTTGTGTAGCTGTCCTGTTCCTTCAGATGTTGATCTCCATCTGTCTGATCTTCACTGTCACATCGCGAAGCAGACAGTTTCTCACAGAACAATCCAGGAGCACTTTATCCTCTTTCTCCTACCTGTCACTTAGGCATCCTATAATTGGACATAATTTACAGTAGTTTGAAAAACAGTTTGCGCTCTTCCTGCATGGGGTCCGTTCTTCGTACCTCGCTTACTGCATCCAAGATCAAATGACACATCCAAGATCAAATCATCGCGCCAACTTTGAGCTCGCTATTCCGGTTCTCCGAACACACTTGTTGTTGACGATTAGTACAGCTGGATGAAGTAATGTGAGATCACTGGGTGGCTTAAAAGGGGCTACGCATCGATAGTAGAAACATTGATCGGCAACCCTTTGATTGGTCGGCAAAAATGTCGAAGGAGCGCGCTCAGTATTTTTCGGCAGCAGAGCAAGAACTCTTGATTGAGGGATTTCAGGAGTTTCAGAGTTGAATTAAAACGCAAGGGAACACTGCAAAGGCTGCAAAAGCAAGGAGAGAGGGCTGGCAGAAAGTTGCTGACAAATTAAACTCATAAGTAATTTAATAATAATAATAATAATAATAATGGATTGGATTTATATAGCGCTTTTCAAGGCACCCAAAGCGCTTTACAATTCCACTATTCATTCACTGTCACATTCACACACTGGTGGAGGCAGCTACGGTCGTAGCCACAGCTGCTCTGGGGCAGACTGACAGAAGCGAGGCTGCCATAACGCGCCATCGGCCCCTCTGGCCAACACCAGTAGGTGGTAGGGTAAATTTATTATATTATATTATATCATATTATATTATATTACATTATATCCTCTTTCACATTAGAGCCACAACAGGACCAACTAGAACATGGGAACAAGTAAAAGTGAAATATAAGAATATTCTACAGAATGGTAATATTTATCACTTATATTGCTTTTAGTCTCTTGAAAAGAGACCCTGAAATAATCTGTTTGTTTATAACAGCAACCAAGAAAAGGGCAGAGCAAAAAAAGACAGGTGGTGGTCCTGCACCCCCTCGTCAACAAGTTGGTTAAGTAAATAATACCCTCACGGGAAAATCGATATCTCTCTATGAGCACACTGTCGCGCTGAGCTAAAGGATCCTGTCTATCCCGCAATATACGCTGAATTCTGAAAACTCTCCTCATCAATCTTGCACCTTCCGCAATGGGTTGCTCGCGCACAAACGGACAGGACATGGCTGCGACAGGCTTCCCAAATCCACCTTCGCTTTTATAGCCGTGGTCTCTCATCTTGATTACACGAAGTAATTTACTATTACTACTCTAAAATATGAATTACATCTGAAATAATCAAATACATGAAATAGAATGATTAATAGTACATTTCCCTTTTTTTAGGAAATGACCTGTATGTATCTGTATGAAATCAATAAAAGAATCAAATACTGCATTATCTTTAGTTACATTGATAATATTTATTTATGGGAAAACAGTGGAAAAATATCGCTGTTGCTTTTGTATAAATGAAGCGGACATACCTGAGTGGCCGCGATCTAATCCTGTTTACATAAAGTAAGCCTGCTCCCAAGCAGGTTTACGCTTACGGATCTGTTGCTATGACAGCAAGTCCCGGATGAGCTTCGGAGAACCGAACGATCCAAGATCACGCGAAATCGTCAACAATCAAATCCAGCTAACTTACTTAGCGAGGTACGAAGAACGGACCCCTGGTTTCCTAGTGTTTTGCATATTTGTCACACATGTTTCAGATCATCACATTTTTTTTAATGTTAGACAAAGACAGAGTTTTTAAATCCATTAAGGGAGAAATGCAATGCAAACCTACCTGGTCGTGTGGAAAAGTCATTGCTCCTCCTGTTAAATCATGAATTAACTGTGATTAACCACAGTTTTCGAAAAACTGACTTCAGTTTCACTAATCACACTCAGGCCTGATTACTGGAAATCAGGAAATCACTTAAATAGCACCTGTCTGACAAAGGGGAGCAGATCTCAAAAAGCAACACCTCATGCCACGACCTGAAGAAACAGCTGAAAACAAAGTCATTGGAAAGGGTGTCAAAGCCATTCTAAGGCTTTGGGACTCCAGTGAACCACAGTGAGAGCCATTATACACAGATGGAGAAAACTTGGAGTAATTTTGGTAGGTTGGTCACTCCTAGGAAGCTTCACCAGAGCTCCACGAGCACATCGAAGACTCAGGAGGTCACAAAATAACCCAGAATAACATTAAAGAAGGAGGAAACCACTGCAGACCAAAAAGAACACAAAAGCTTGTCTCAGATTTCCAAAAACATCTTGATGATCCCCAAGACTTTTGGGAAAATATTCTGTAGACCAAAGCTGAACTTTTTGCAAAGCGTGAGTCCTGTTACTTCTGGCATAAAACGAACACAGCATTTCAGAAAACGAACATCATACCAATGGTACATAACGGTGGTGTGATGGCCTGGGGCTATTTTGCTGTCACAGGACCTTAGAGGACTTGCTGTGGTAAATGGAACCATGAGTTCTGAAGGATGTTGGTCCATCACTACATGACCTCAAGCTGAAGCACACTTGGGTTATGAAGCTGGATGATGATCCAAAACACAGCAGTCTACCTCTGAATGGCTTAAGAAAAACAGAATGAAGATTGGAGTGGCCTAGTCTGAATATGGGATGCTGTAGCATCACCTTGAAAAGGTGGTTCATGCTCAAAAACCCTCCAGTGTGTCTAAATTATAGCAATTCTGCAAAGAAGAGCGGCTCCAGTGTTTCCCCTTAATAATAAACACTTTCATTTAGAAACTGCATGTTGTGTTTTCTCATGTTATCGTTGTTTAATATTAACATTTGTTTGTTGATGTGAATCATGTAAGTGTGACAAACATACAAGAAAATAGGAAATCAGGAACAGGACCACACAACACAACTTTGTAGTTTATGCCTTTGTGCAGTGCTGAAAAGAAACCTGAGGGCATTCCTGCTTTCCTCTTTCTTTAACAAATAGGAAAATGTTCCAGCTTTAAAGACCTTTTTCTTCCAGGAAAGACAAAGGGTTTCTAAATATGGAAACATTTCCTCTCCAGCAAATGTGTTATCTGCTTTAAGACATGTGTTTGTGAGTAATACCAGAAAGTTACTCTTTGATTTGTTGCTTTCTTTTTCAGAGGAGCTACAGTAGCCATAGTCATACAGCTCAAGTTATGATAATGCACTCTGTGCGAGTAGATGACTGAAGAAAAACGTAGTGGAATCATCCAAGCTTAGTTACAGCACTTTTGAAAAGACTTTTGCATTTATAGATTTACTGCAATAGTTTTTCCCAAGGCTGTGTATTCCACGACTGTAATCTGAACCGGACGATTTTCAGGAAATATTATTAATTGTCAAGTTTTTGTTTTATGTCAGGACAAGACCAAGACTGAAATACTGAGGCTTTACTTTTACATTTCAACAAATGCAAAAAATGCTCATTGCCCAGATGTATCTGGGGTGAGAGCAACTAAAGTAAATACAGGACGAAGGTCATTTATGTTCACTTCACAGCCAGCTGCCAGCCTGTACAGACCTTTGCACATCTATAGTACCTTGCTGCATTGAGAATACAGCAGATGTTGTGGAAGGAAATTTGTAGCTCAAACTTGTAACGCACACCTGGTAGTTGGTGGGATCACAGTCGGATCATGTTCACACCATAAACAAACCAGTCTGGAGTTCATTTTGAACCGTACCTCAACCATGTCCTCCAAAGGGTCTCGGGGTCACACCCCAGTGCGTTTACCCTGTTCGTACCTGCAACAAGGAGGAAAATGAACCAGAGTTCAATTTAAACGGACTAAAAACTGCAGATGTGAGAACATCCTTAAAAATCACCCAATATATCAACTTAATCTGAAGTGAACTCAGAGTCAGATAAATATTCTGTATTTTTCAGTGACAATGTAAAAGTAAAGAGGAAGGCTTTCACATCAGTTCTTACATTCTTCATAAGTTTTATTGTTTAATAGAATAGAGCCGTTCTGTCCTCCTTGGTCTCTGACTAAGCTTATAATCAGGGGTGTGTTAGGTGAAGCCTTCCTTAGTTCTGGTGCAAAAGGCTTAGGCTGCTGTACGCTACACTGATCAAAAATGGTTTAATAACTCAAGACAAACTTGAGTTAACAGTAACATGAATGCCATCTCTCCCAATATAATCAGTTTGTTCCCAGAAAATTTGCCAATTATTTATTAGGAGTGTTGAACGCAATGTAGTACTATAATTACAATACAGTTACAGTTTTGTTGTTACTTGCATAACAAAGGTTGTTCCATTAGCTGCACGCTGGGTGAATTGAAAAGGAACAAAACACATAAACATGCTTTCTCAAGTGTGCTACAATCAGCTGATTTCATTCATGTGCTAGAGGAGAAAAATGGTGGCGTAGTCCACGGCTTTTCAGGAGAGGAGATATGAACAATAAACCAGGCAACTGCCACCAGGACACAAACAAGCATCTCTACAGAGAATATGCTAACACAAAGCTGCCCGCGAACCCAGAGTGTTGTTCAAACTGAGTGTATAAAGACCCCAGCAGCCACAGTTTGGTCTTGAACATGTAGCAAACTCAGTGAAAAGCAGTCAGGCTTGTAGCGTTGCATCCTCCATTTGTACAGTGCTGTGAAAAAGTGATTTATTAGGTTTTTGCATATTTGTCACAGCCACCTACCCAAACCTGCCTGGCCCTATTTAAAAATTATAATTGCCTTCTACACTTAATAACTGATTTGTTTCAGCACAACTACAGTCAACTGTCTCCAATACCTGGCAGTGAGTCTTTCACATCACTGTGTAGCAATTTTATCAACTCTTCTTTGCAGAATTGTGTCTACACGTGTTTCTATTGTATATGTAAACGTTTCTGGGCTTGCTTTCAGCCTTGCTTTGTGTTGTCGGCTTTGTGTTCACTAGTTGTTGTTTGACTGTGTTTCAGGTCATTTATTAAGTGATGCAAAAGTAGCAAGTAATCTGTAATACATACCCAACACAGTCTATGAAGCTCAGGAGGAAGGAATGATGCCATGCAGCTGTGTATGTTATCACAGCTCAGAAAAAAAAACTAGTGTGTTACCCAGTTGGGATAATCCATTAGATGATTTACCACATGCTTGTTTGTCAGGCTATGCTTCCTCCCTAAAGTCACCGAGTGTGGCGTCCCAGCTTCTTGAGAAAACCTCTACCTGGTTAGTGGCAGCTGAACACTGCAAAAACTCAAAACCGTGCAATCTTGAACCAAGTATATTTGTGTTATTTGTCAAAATAATCTCATCGCACTTACAATAAGACACAATCAGCTACAGAGTAACATTTCAGTAAGATATAGGAACTTGTTTTTAGACTGATCATTTTCACTTGTTCCATTGGCAGATTTTTTCATTTAATACAAGATAGTTTTGGTTGGAATAAGTGAAAAAAAATCTCCCAATGGAACAAGAGAGTGCGTGTCTCTAGCTTTTAGTGTTTCTAAAAAAATAAAGTAACAAGAGGTCACTTGGTGGTCTCTGCTTGTGTTTGTATCTTATTTGGAACTTATTTATTGGGTATGCCTGGGTCCCAGTGACATCACCAAGACACTGAGCATGAGAGTCATTTGTAAAAAAGATATTGGTATCATCCACAAATCATATGAATCTCAGTATGTCTAAGACTACATATGGTGTTTCTATATCATTTGAATAACTTTGGACCGAGCACGGTCGGTGCTACGTCCAAGCAGGAAGCTCAGAAAGTTTTTAGATCTTGTGTCAGCAGAGTGTCAGTTGAAGGTGAATACTAATAGAGCTGGGCCTTTAGAAGATGCCAGGTGATGAAAAGCTCTTTACGCTTCTTAGGCCAATCTGCTGGCATGCTCCCATTGCCTACCAGGAGGTAACAGGTTTAGCTGCGAGCAGGAACACATTGCTAATCTCTAGGATGTGCAAGTTTGCCTTCAGTGCTTTGTGTCAGAGAAGCTCTATGAGACAGGCAGTTTTGTGTTTTTGTGTATCTTCCCAACCCAATATTGCAATTTCATTAGCTAAAAAATATCTAACTAGTATTTCTATACAAGTATTTGTTTGTTTCAGTACTTCAGTGTTTTTTTCTGTCAATGCTGTTTGTAAACAGGAACTGAGTTTTGGCTTCAGCAGGTCCTGTATGTCTACTGCAGTGAATCCATCCATTCTTTGTTTAAAGAAAGATTTGACCACGACCACTGATTAGATTTAGGGTATGTTCACAGTCACCAGAAGGAGCCACGTCTACTGCTGGGAAGCCTAACAAGTCTTACATGGCTCAACATTTTCAGCATTTACTATTTTCATTTAGAATTGATGGTTAAAAAGCATAAGAATTATAAGAGCATCCTTTAAATAAATTTGCTGACTTTATGACCCACACAGATGATTTTTAGATTTTGATGTTGCTGATTGTGAATTTGATGAACCCTGTGGTCTCATCATCCAGTCTTTCTAAAGACACCCATGATAAAATCAGTTAGTTACTCCGTACACTGTAATCCATTCATCAGCCAAACTCATATGTATATTTTGTCCTCTTTTCTGTCTGTTAAAGAAGAAAATCGTAATTGGAATTGTATCCCCAAATATCTGATGCATCAGTTCACTAATTGTTCCCCAGAACACATTTAGTCTTTGTTATTTCCAGAACACGTGTGTGGCCAGCGTTATGGAGCCCACTCTCTCTCCAGCATTTGTGTTTCTTTATCTGTTTGCTTTTAAATCTTTATGTGATCAGGTATCGCACCACGTTTTTCCAGGTAAACTCCTCCAACTGGTGGTTGTATGACGTGCTATGCACATATTTTATCCCAGGTTTTATTCTCTAATTCAGGGTTGTCCAAACTACGGCTCGCAAGCCAACTGCAGCCCGCCAACCGTTTTTAATTGGCCTGTTCTAAAAATATAACAGACTATAGTTCACACACAACATTTGTGCTTAACTGTATTGTACTTCTTAGCTGTCAAGCAAGCAATGAAAGAAAACACTGGCTCATGCCCACCAGAAATAACAGAACCAAAGCGATGCAAGATTGCAAGTGATCGCAGGATCGCAGAAAATTTTAGAATAGGCGGAAAATGAATATCTTTTCATGGAAACCCAGGAAAAGTGTTTGTTTGATTTGCCATTATGCAAATCACAGCCTGCTAACCCAGCAAACTATTTTTTTCCAAAGAGCAGCCAAAACCGTATGTGTGCATGAAAGCATTTCGGACAAAGCTGCGTCTCTTCAAGTCACAACTGTGCACCTTCAGGGGCGCGCATGTCTCCATGCTGGCCAAAATCAAATGTGCATTCCTGAATATCAAGCTCTTTGTCGTCCTGTGGGGTCCACCTGGATTTCCTTCCTGTAGTAGTCTCTGGACTGTATAGGATATGTACAGGAGTCATAACTTTCCCTTAATATCTTTATTTTTGCAATGAATCCAAATTTTTTCAATGGTTTGAAATTGACAAGTTACCCAATCAAATGCATCAATGCTCAGGTTTTCTCATTGGCACAGTTCTCCTAATGTCACCATGAGCTTGGTGGCCTTTTATATAGCCTGTCTGGTCTTCATCTATTTCTGATACCAATGTGTTCATTTTTTTCAGAAATGATCGACGTATATATTTTATAGTCTATATTTAACATGGAGATTGCACAAACTACAAGCCAATCTTCCTTTTTTGGTTTTGGTATTCCTGTGATTATCGCTTCTTACCATGATGGTGGCATCTTATTTTTTTGAGTCCAATTGAAAGTGGCGTGAAGTACTGATATGAATTCTTCATAAAATAATCCTCTGTAATTTCTGATGTATTTCATCTTAGGAAGTTCCACTGATGGCAGAGCCAGTTGCTCTAAAAAGCCATTCATTGTATTATCTTTCTCCGCTGGTGGTTGTGTATAGAGGTGGTTATAGTAATGATGAAATGTCTTTTTTCTGTTTATTTGAGTGTGGGTCTTTAATTTTCTGTGCTGTGTTTCTCTCCTGCTTTTTCTTTATTCATCTTGGTAGATGTTTTGTTTATTCTGGGCCCATTTCATAGGAACGCCTCTTTAAAAATAGATGCTTCTTTTCCACCTCTTCAAGTAGAATATCTTTTTTTTTCTTTTCAGTTTCTTTAACCTGGCTGTGGTCTGTCTGATCGTTGATGTTTTTAATTTTTCTGTCTATAAATTGATTTTATTTGCCAATTTTATTTATTTGTTTAATATCTTGTTTTTTTCTTGTTTTTTTTTTTCAGGAGTCATTGTTTTCAGTTTCCCATGATTAACTGCCCTCAGCACATTATCATTAACTGTGAAACAATTGTGCCTGCTGGAATCAACTCGCTGAAACTAACTGAAAATTGAAGTATTACATGTAAATCTTTTAAGCCCCAAGATGTTTTACAAGTATTATATGGACATAAATTACAGTTACTGCTCTTAGTGATGTGCAAGGATGTAAGACTTCTATAACTTCTCAGCATCCTTAGAGAGAAGACAGAAAAGAAATTTTACAAATCTTAAAATGAGGTTCTTGCTTATCACAACTGTGCAAAAAGTAAGAACCTAAAGCTTTTTTAAATGAAGAACAATATAAATGATTAAACAAAGACACTTGTACACATGTTTGCACATTAACAAAGCACACACCACTTATTCTCATGTTGACTCATACATGGTGATCCCCAACCTTACGGTCACAAAACCTTGAAGCTCTTAAAAGGTTCTGCTTCTAAGATGTGTTACTGCCACAGTTCCTTTAAGCAGCTGTTATTCCATCCTTATAATCTTCATGCTGTCACATTCCTGCCTTGTGTCAGGTTATTTGTTCTTGAACTAGGAAGAGCATTGTGTCTGCAGGTCTGCTAGGAACCCCCAGCCTATTGACTCGACTGCATTCTGTGTGTGTTTATGTGTCTGGATAATAGCTAGTATATTTATTCCACAAAATAATCTGGTCTGCATGCTGCGCTGTCATGCTGAGACACACACACATGTTCACATTGTTGTCTCCGTGATTCAGTCTGGCTCTACATACTGTCTGAAAAAATTGTTTAACACTCTGCGGGAGCGGAAAGTGGAAACATAAGTGTCACAGGCTGCTCCACCTACTTATTATCTATGATTTTTTTCTCAGGCTTGTATGCCGAATAACAAGAAGGCCCTGATCACATGACCTCAGGGACTGCTAGGGACATAGGACTGTAAAAGTTCAATCGTGTAGGCTGGTGCTTGTCCATGAAGAGCTCTAAAGGTCAGAACCAGAATCTTAAAATGGACTTGATGGGGAGCCAAAGCAGCTGAATTAGCAACAGTGTCACATGAGAGTACTTAGATGATTACTGAAAGATTTTAAGATGGATTTTAAAAGTCAGTAGCTACAGGGGGCACACAAGAGACTGAAACTGGGAACACATAAGTTGACAAATTCTACTGAACACAAACGTGTGAAGGCACAAAGTAACACCAAAGGTTTCATTAAAATTTCCATCAGATTTACTGTGATCCAAGTTAAATCTTTGGGAAGCTGTTTTGATTCCCTACAAACAAACTGCCTCATGGGATCTTAATGAAGACTGAACTTTAACTTTAACTGTGCTTTGTTCTAAAAGAACAACCCTGAGCTACCCTTTATCACTGTGCTTTTACAATAAATGTTTAGGAAAGACTCTAATCTTAATATAGTATTAAGCATTATAGCATTATTAAGAGTTATACAGCATGCTGGTATGTGGTGTCCACGCGGGAGCTTTTTTTAAACTGGTTGTAAAGTTGTATTTTTTGAAATTGCTGTTTCGTTAAGTTTCGGCACCAAAGCACTAAAATAATGTTAACTGTGTATATTAGAACACATATAATTGATAATTGAAAAAAAACCTTCCTAATGCAGGGATGAAAGTTTCTTGGTTATGAGCCAAGATCATGTTTGTGTGTGTGTGTGTGTGTGTTTGACTCCTCCCACCAGATGTTGTGGGTGTGGCCTTTTCTTTTTCTTCCCTGCCTGGGGTTAGCAGACACCTGTCTCTATCAAGACACACCCATGCAGAGTGCTTGGCTTGAATTGATTCCTGCTCCCATTTGAATAATTGGATGGACAGCAGCCTTTTAACCACCAGAGTTGGTTAAAAGGCTAAGTTTATTAGTGAGTAGTGTGAGTAAATTTGTGTGTGTCTGTGATTATGAGATCTGGTCAAGATCTTTGTAAATATTTTTGTAAATTAGAGAGCTCGTATTCTTTCACTGCAGCAGCCTTGTAGGAGTGACAGGGTTAGAAAACTGTGTTTTGTTTGATGTGTATTTTGTGCAGGGCAGATTAGGGACCTTTAGAGATCTTGTGTTTGTTATTTTGGCATAGCCCAGATCTTTTTGGCTCTTTCTTGGGTGGAGGTAGAGTGGGGAGTTGCATTTCTTGTTATGCTGAGGTTACATCCAGGCCTGGGGGTTTCAAACCTTGCCATGATCTGTACAAACCCAACCCCCTTTTTTGGTGCTACACAGTGGGCACACTTCTTTCTGCATTTCCAATCGTAATGTCCATCATGTGCTGCAGAATATTTCAGTATAAAGACAGGTTTTAGAGAATCATGCTGCTGAGAGAGCAGAAAGTTTTCCATTGTGAACTCATCATGATTATTAAAACCTAACAGCCATTCGACCTTGTTGCTACTTGCAATGAGCTATTACACAGTACAACAAACAGCAAAAAGGGAGGTGCTAAAGGAACTTGTACGAGCTGCTTTAATCCCCTGTTCAGACGGAGTGTTTCTCCCAGAGGTCCAGTACAATGGAAACAAACAGCAGCAGCTCTGAAGATGTCCTTACAGGACATTCACTGAATAGCAGCTGTTGTTAATGTTCATGGACAAACAGAACTGCACTGATGCAGTTATTATTGCACAGATATTACCCACAGCTGTTCCTGATCTGGTTCCTTTTGTTTTACTTTTACTGATAACTTCACAAATTCCCTAAATGTCAGACATGGACACAATGTGAAAAATTGAAAACATCAATGTTATTGCCATGATTGCTCAGTCGCTTTCTTATTGAAGAATCATGAACGTTGACCTTAACTGAATTTGTTAAATGTTGTTCTGGGTACTTCTGTGATGAGTCATCGATGAGTAACATGAAAAATTCTGGTAGGCCAGCTAATCCTTGGCAGGCGCTCCATTATTCGGGTTTTTCTCCGTTTGTAAAAAACGTCTCTCAGTATGTTAGCTGGAGTCCTGAATTTTAGAAATGATGATTGAGTTCCTTTAGATCACAGCATATGTTGAATGAAGAGGACTGGCAGTCGTCAGGTCTGGGTGTGGCTATAGAAATGAAACTCAACGTTCCAGAAAATCACAGTTAATTCATGATTTAACAAGGGGGGCAATTACTTTTTCACATAGGGCCAGGTAGGTTTGGATAGCTTTTTAAAACTTTTTCACTTTCAATCAATGAAATAATTACATTTTGCATTTACTCGTGTTGTCATTGTCTAAGATTAAAAATTGGAATTGTGACAAATTTGCAAATAAAACTAAGAAATCAGGAAGGAGAAAATACCTTTTCACAGCACTACAGTACCTCATATAGATATAAACACACTGATTTAGTTTAACATGTTGCAAAGCTACCCCTTCTCTAAGTGAATACTGCTGCATAACAGTTTAATGTTAAAACAAATTCTTAGACAATGAGAAAAACTGAACCAAATAAATTTGACTCGTTTTTCAAAATATAATGTCTGAAGCTCTGCGTCGTCATGTTTTAACACATCTGAACGTTCCTCTGAGGCTGTATCATTAAGGCTGATTCTCCACAGCAGAAATTGGCAGACCTGCTTCACATGGCGCCCCTCCCATTTGTTAGGAATAGAAAAGGATAAATGTAGAAACGATGACAGTCCATAAATCTTAAAATTTCACACACACGCTGTTAAATGATGAGATAAGAGATGGAAATAAAAACAACCCAGTAAATTACGTGCTTAAGTTTTTAAGCTATGTTCACATTGGCTTCATTTCTCAGACCTTTTCTGTACAGTCTGTCGCATCATAAGCAGCATTTGTCCATCCTACATATCCTATGCATATTGTGTTTTCCTCTGTCCTGCGTAGAATGTCCCATGTTTCCACCCCCAGACTCCATTGGGAGCACTTATGGGCATTGTGGGTAATTTCAAGCCACCGGTATAATTAAATTCAGTGCTGAAAATCGAGATGGGGCTTGTGGTGATGAAATAAATGTGCAGTCTCAGGGTACTAACCACAGGGAGAGCCTACTGTGTGACTACAGAATGCTGGGTTTCCTCCAGCCAAGTTAATATCCAAGCTACTCAGGCATGAAAAGCAATATTAGCCAATTAACTATTGTTCTTTATTGCTGCTTCCACAATGGGGTAGTTGTATGAAATAAATGGCGTATCAAAGGCTGAGCTATGGAGCAAGTTGTTGTAGTATTTTTTAAACATTGGTGTTAACAAATAACAAAAATTTATTAAAATAATTAAAATGGTGGTTCTGAGGCAGTCTTTGTGGTTATTTTACACCATTTATTTTAAACTTTAAACCTCCCTGAAGTCTCTACTTATTGATCCACTACATGAATGATTTCTGTCCTGGACTTTCCGCTGACAGTTGGGCAGGTTGGGGAGGAGAGGATGTTTTCTAAGCTTACATCCAACATCCATCTGTCTTCCTTTCATATTTTATTTTCCCTTGCTGTAAGAGCTCCGTAACACCGAAGTTTCTCATCCATGGGATAATAAAGGTTTATTCTATTCTATTCTATTCAGCGAAAAATAAAAGCTGCACTTCAGCTTTAAAATAAAGTGCTTATGTTACGTAAAAAACAAGCAAATCAAGAAATGTGTTTAACTATTTCATACATAAAAAAATCACAAATTATTTCTTTTGTGATAAATTCATTCATACATGAACAGACAAAATTGTTTCCCTATTTAATGTATTTAGACAAAGCTATAGATACAACAGTGTTGTATCATATGCTCGGGCTGCTCTCTGGTTGTGCCTTTGACATGGAAAATGTGCATGGTCTTTGCTAATGTTTGGATATGTGTTTATCACCCATCTAAACATTGTAAATGCTGTGTTTTCATTCAGATCATTGTAAGGGGACGATATGAGATGATGCATCATTCATGTTCATCATGTTTTGAGGAGTCTTTGGAAACTGGCCTATCCTGTCATCATAGCATGAGGATGTGTTGCATGTGTTACAGGACGGCAGCAGACTGGAGAAAACCTTTGTTTAATCATGTAATTCAGCGGCCTCAACAATGTTGGTCAAGTTACTTGAAAAAAGTCATTTTTTACTAATTACTGATTACTTCTCCAAGAATGTAATCGTGATGCTTTACTGATGACTTATTTTCAAAAGTAATTAGTTACTTTATTACTTAGTAACTTAGTTACTAAAACATGATAAACAACCTGAATACGTAATAAAGCAACAGACCTTTCAGCCCAATTCTGTTTTTTCTGCATAATCCATCATATAAAATTGAATCAAATGAAAAAGTCTCTTTTTAAAACGTGCTTGATTAGTTTTAATCTTTCAACTTTATGCACATTGCATCAAGCAAAAATTAAATTGTTTGCAACAATTATATGCAAGTTTTCTTCCCACGCAGAGTGTACAGCAGACGCTAATGTTTTTGTCACTTTTTATGGATTAAAACCTAAAGTAATATAAGTACGTCTATGCTTTAAACACTGCATGGTCCTACTCTCTGCCACACTCCACATTATCCATTGTTGACCTGCACACGTCTGTTGCTGCCACGGACGTTGCTGCCACGGACGTTGCGTGTGCTTACATCATTGTCATGAGACACTCTCACAAAATCACAGTTTAGTAATGCAGTAACGCAGCATGCTTATGGAAAAGTAACAGTAATCTAATTACTTTTTTGCAATAGTAATCCCTTACATTACTTGTTAATAATAATAATGTATATTTTATTGATCCCCGTGGGGAAATTACTCTCTCTGCATTTGACCCATTCACTCAGTGAAGCAGCGGGCAGCCACTAAGCAGGCGCACTGGGGAGCAGTTTCTAGGGACGGTACCTTGCTCAGTGGTACCTCAGGGGAACCGTTCAGTCGATTCGAACCCTGACCTTCCGGTCATGGGGCGCCCACTCTACCTACTGCCCTAAAAACACAAATCAAAGTTTGTCTTTGTTCATGTCATATAATGGTCCATTCCAGTGGTGATGGTGCAGTAAAAGTAGTAATAGTGGTATAAGTAATACTATGTAAAAATGTTTTTTTTGATTAGCAGAGTGTGATAATCAATACCACACTTTTTTATTTTTTTATTTTGAAAAAACACTTATCTTAGTCACATGATATGGTATTTTAAAAATGATCCCCACAAGCTTCCAAAAATGAGTAAAAAAACAAAGATCTTTGGAGAGCTTCTTTGGAAAGGGCAAAAGGCCCAATGAGAAGACAGAACTAGAGCCTACAGCTTTGAAGAAGAAGAGTCCTACTTGAATTGTGCCAAAAAAGTGGATTCTGTTCATCTGGACGTAGCAATTTCAGTAGGAGAAATGTTTCATCACTCATCCAAGTGACTTCTTCAGTGACTATAGAAGTCACATGCATCAAGATACTTTATGCATGGGTTTATCACTGCATGTGATTGTCACACACCAAGCGCGCAATGCATAATATGTGCCAACAGGCTAGTAAATTGGCCTGTGATGCCTCCAAAACTGCTTCGGCACATGGAGACCAAGCACCCTGGATTAAAAGACAAGTCTTTGGAGTTTTCTGAAAAGAGAAAATGTGAGAAAATGTGAAAAGGAATTAGTTACAGCCACCACATCAAGAAAATGAGCATCATACCTAGTGGCTAACTTCATGACTAAGGTGAAGAAACCTTTTAGTACCAGTGAGGAACCGATCCTGCTCGCTGCTAAGGACATTTGCTGTGAACTGTAACTGATGTTACAGTTAAAAAGTTAGCACAGTTTCCTATTTTAACTAACACTGACACTAATAGAGGATCTAGAGGACACAGAGGATTAACAAGTCATCGTTGTACACAATTCAGGTAGATAATGATACTGACAACAAGGCAATACTGCTTGTTTCTGTGCCGTAACAGGATGTGCACGAAGAAAAGATATGTGCACTGTCACTGCAAGTAACACCACAGTCTCCAA
This sequence comes from Perissodus microlepis, assembly GCF_051167445.1. NCBI lineage: Eukaryota > Metazoa > Chordata > Actinopteri > Cichliformes > Cichlidae > Perissodus > Perissodus microlepis. Next base: position 2,133,034 of record NC_140481.1, read on the forward strand.
ATCATTACATATCAGGAAAACAGAATTGGTCTTTTGTGTCTGCATATGCTCGAAGGGAGCTGATTGGACAGATTTCTGTTATTTGGGTTTGCAGAGAAATGATCTAAACTTGCATGTGCTCATGCAATTTTGTGAGGAGATGGACGCAGAGCAAAACTGCCTTCTCTGACATGCAGAAGTAAGATGGCTATCTAAAGGCAGGTTATCGGCCAGGAGTGTTGACTTATGACAGCATATTTGCATATTTCAGTGACTCGAAATGGGTCACAAAACTCACTTACTTGTGCAACATATTGAGTCTGCTTATTGAACACAATGTACCACTTCAGAAGAAAATGACAACTGTCTTCAAGTTGGCAGATAAAGTAACTGGATTGAAAGCCAAACTAGAGTTATGGGGACACTGAGTGAAGAGATATTTGGCATGTTTCAAATATTAGCAGGAGTTTGGGAAGAAACTGTGCCTGTCAAAATGATCCGGGCTTGTGCATTATCACTTGTCTCTACTTTTAAGAGTCTGAGTGGTACTTTCCAACCACAGAAGACCCCCGAACTTGAAAAGTGAACAACCTGACCATGCTCCAAGAAAGGCAACAGCTGGAGATGGAAAATGATGGTAGTCTTTAACGTGTGTTTCAGACACCAACTCTGCTGGTGTTTGGATCAAGATCAAGCAGAATATCCAGAAATTGCCAAAAAAAAAAAGCCCAGAATACCTTGCTTCCATTTCCAACATCCTGTCTTTGTGAACTGGGATTTTCTGCCAGCGACCATAACCAAATTACAGAGTAGACTGGACATAAGTAACGCACTTCAGGTGTCATTGTCAGATGGGAGCGGCTCATTGCAGGGAAACAAGATCATGTGGTAGTTAGAAAGTGAAACGCTAAAAGTTTTATGCTGTCCCAACAATGTGTTTTTGTAAATAATAATAATTATTTTAAATATATGTGTTCAGTGTGAGTCACACACAGGCCTCAAAATAAGAAGATTTTATGATCCGTGTATTTATAACATTGCACTGCAGTTTTCACTATGGAGACAATGCTGTAAATGTTTTAATTGGTTTTCCTCGAGCTGTTTAGACAAAACAGTTCAGTTATACAGCTGGAGCAAGTAGAATCATTTCCTCTTTGTTAAGACGCGAGGTTCACATATGGTAACATTGTAAATAAATAAATAAATAAAAGGGTAACAAAACAGAGAGCAACACATTCTTGGTGTGACTTGACTTAGCCTGATTTTAGTGACATGACTATTTCTCCAAATATTTATTTATCTTGTAAACTGTACAGATTCTAATCACTGGTGATTACACTGCAGTGAGCTTATCTGGGAGTAGCACGATCAGTATGGATTATAATGAGCACTTCTCCATCCTTGGCTTTTTACACCAGTTCTTTGGGAGTCCCTGGGTGAGGTTGCTATACATATTTCCAACATGTTACCTAGAACTATTATTAGCTAATGTACATGTGTATATATGAGTGTGTGTGTGTGTGTGTATTTGCACTTAGTGAACTAAACTGATTTAAATATAAAGGAATGCACACTGTCAATAACTACCCAGCTACACAAGGTTCAAAGTAAATGCAATAAAGAGAACCTTGTGTGCTTGATACTCTCAAAACAACATGTAGGTATCCACAGGAATGAAAAAACATTTATAACTTCATCTATCACTGTTTACCATGGGCTAAGCTCAACCATTCATATCATCTCACATCTCTCCATAAACTGCAGTTAGTTCAAAATACAGCTGCTCGTATAAAATTAGAACATATAACACGTGTTCTTAAACAGCTCCACTGGCTTCCACTTCACCTCAGTGTCAGTTTCAAGATCCTGCTTCTTGCTTTCAAAGTGTTTCATAACCTCGCTCCTCCATATTTATCTGATCTTCCCCAAACATACTCACCCCCTCGTACACTCCTCTCTTCTTCAGCTTCCCGAGTACCATGGGAGCC